>NC_060211.1:64632500-67032500 GCF_021130785.1 Homalodisca vitripennis | reverse complement strand
AAACACATAATAAAAAATTAACTCTTGATCTAACATGCTATAAAAATATAATAACCATGTACAGGAAATAAAATATGTCCGTAACATGTTAACTTATTCTAACTCTGCTTATCATATTTATAATTTATTAAAACCAAATAGAATACAAATATGTAAATTAGTTCAGTAACTAAACACTGACAATTAATGGTAAATACCCACCACCGATTAAATATAAGTATAATATAACATGCAAGTAATCTATATTAAAGAAAGTATTAGTTGTAAATAGCTATATATTTTTAATAAAATCATAATACAGCATTTATACTTTGGTCTCTGATATAACCGCCACCGATTTAATACAAGTATAAAATGACATAAAAGTAATCAACATCGTATATATTATTAGTTGTAAATAGCTGTATTATATTAATAATATCATAATACAACTTTTTTACATTGTCCTCTATTATACCCACCACCGATTTAATACAAGTATAAAATAACATGAAAGTAACCAACATCGAATACATTATTAGTGGTAAGTAGATATATATGATGAGCCTGAAAAACTAAAAAATCATACTATTAGTATTAAAGCAGTAGAAATACATATGGTAAAAAAACAATTTTAAACTAACATGCTATAAAAATTATACTAATCGTGTGAAGGAAATAAAAATATTTTCGTCACATGTCAACTTACTCTAGTATTAATGATTCTTATTAGCTATTCTTATCACATGTATAATATATTATAACCACAAAGAATAAATATATATATATATATATATATATATATATATATATATATATATCAATAATGTCACTAACTAACCACCGACAATTAACAGTAAAATAAATTTGAATAGAAAATTAGTACGGTAATGTATTTTAATGCAAAACACGCCGCTTATTAAATAGAAGTATAAAATAACATGCAAGTAACCTATATTATGAAATCATAGTTGTAAATAGTCAATTATTGTTTATATATTATTAATATAATCATAATATAATATATACTTGCGTGTGTCGAGGCAGGGCATGGACTGAGATCTGTTAGATATTATCCCTGATTATGGATGGTTTATCAGACAGTCAGCGATCTGCTGTGGCAAGTACAGCTTTCGTAATTTGTCCTCTAGTCAGACATTTCCAATAGACTGTATCACCACAGTCCTGCACAGCTCCATCAATGACCGAGGTTCCGCTAAAACAACAGACATACATCGTGTAATACAATTTCCTTTTCATAAATCATGGTGATGTGTGTGGTAAAAGGTATAGCTTTTAAGTTTAATGTAGTCGGCTACCCAGTAAGTCCTTCACAGCTCCATCGACGACAGAGATCTGTTAGACGTTGGCTAGAAGATACTCAGCGATCTTGCGTGGCAAGTACAGCTTTTGTACTTTGTCCTCTAAGTGGACATCTCCAATAGACTGTATCACCACAGTCCTGCACAGCTCCATCAATGACCGAGGTTCCGCTAAAACAACAGACATACATCGTTTAATACAAATTCCTTTTCATAAATAATGGTATTATGTGTGGTAAAAGGTATAGCTTTTAAGTTCAATATAGTCGGCTACCTAGTAAGTTTATCATTTAACATCTAGTTGTAGCATTGTACTGTTTGTAATATCCAAGCAATATAATGTGCATTATATTCATTCAAAAACAACATAATTATTTTTGATTACTTTTTTATAATAATAGAAATTAAATATTAGAATTAAAATAAAGAACACAGACTATAACCTACAATATCAATAATTAATTAATTGTGTTACATAACGACTAATATGCTGCGTTAATGTTTGTCAAATTCGTTATATTATGATTGTTTAAACGATATCAGTATATGAGAGCTGAAATTCTTTTATTTAGCAAATTAAATATTTTAAGACATTGCGTATTGCTTAATAATCCTTTTTAAATTGTAATAAATTTTTATTACGATATAAGAAGTAACCCATTAAATGTTATCAGTTTAATAAATAAACTATTTGAAAATATTTTTTTAAATTCTTTTCTAAATCGAAGTCTTTAGTTTTCAAAGTATAAAATATTTATTTTTCCCGATTTCATTCCTTTGATAAAATATTTATTAGATAGATATTATATTATGATATATTATATTATTCGCAAAATCTTTTCTTTCAAACAAGGTAAAATCCCTAGGAGAATACTATGTAATGTTGTACAGCGCAATATTGCATATTAGAAATATCAATGAAAAAGTTTATAAATTCCAGAAGAAAGAAAGGTTTACTCACAGTCTAAGCCACCGATGTACGTCATGGTTATTTGACAGGGTGATGAGCTGGTGCTGATGATGGGGAACAGCACTTTCCCCCGTAGTCCAGTGAAGGCATGCCCCAGGTAACGTGTCTCCCCATACAGATGGATGACAAAACCTAGGGTCCCCTCGTGCATGTCCAGGACAACTAAAACATAAAAAGATTTATTGATATAATGTTTACAAATAATACTGTAAACATCTTACATTTAAATAACAGCTGTAAAACCTGACTACACTTAAATCGCAGTAAAAGTTATTGATTAACATTTTAATTTTTACATAATTGTACTCTTTTGTAAATTCCTCAATAAGAAGCTTAATAATATTAGTTAGAATACTATTAGTATTGTAATTGTTGAAATTAAAGAACAACTTACCGCCAAAACTCTCAGGCACTTCAAAGTCATCGGAAGGTATTACAACAGGATAGTCAGCACACGTGTTGCAATTGTGACGTAGTGTCAGGGTTTCGAGGTTCCAGCCCCAGGACTGATCGTTACTCCCCACGATCGCCTAGAAACAAATAAATGTGGCATGAAACTAAATATTCACTATAAATACTCTATTTCTTGTCAGTAAGTAAAACCTAAACGCTCAATATAGGTTCAGTTTTAAATTCGATAATGCATAATAAACGTTTATCGTGTGAATGTTTTATCAAAGTAGACAACACTTAAACAATCATTTTAAAAGTGACACCCAAAACTAATCACTGTATTTGTATTTAAAAATCTAATACTTACATCGATTCCTTCGCTTTGTAGAGGGGCGTCTTTTGTCGCAACGCCCACCATAGGGTGGAAGCCACGAAGTTCGATTGGCCATTGAATTACCCAAAAGTGGATTCCTTGACTAAATCCAACTTTTCCTCTGACGGCATCGAATGCTACGATTGGTAGTGATCGAAAGCATGTGAGAGGGTATTTTGGCTGAAATTAATACACAATATTTGTATTAGGTTGGTTATACATTCACTACATAAGTATGAAAAATTGATGTTCAACGACATAGTTTTAATTTGGGAACGATAGTAAGAAAAACATTTCTGACAGAACTTTAAAAATATGTGATTTGGTTATTAAACCTTAAGAAATTTATCCTTCTTACGATCGTATTACCCTCTGTATAACTCTATGTAGAAAGGTATTAGGAAACTGAGTGCAAAAGTGATCTCTTTTTTGTTTTCTTTGTGTGAAAATGTCAAATAAATGAAAGTAGAAAGAAATTCCAAATAGAGACATCTTGTTACGTATTCTTGCTATTTCTAATTACCATGATATCGTACATAATACACATTTTTGACTACTTTAGTTGTTACTACATTTTCAGACAGATAACCATTCTTACTTAATGATGATTATTGAAAATGTCTTTGATTTCACAGTGTTGCTCAGTTGTCTTTTAAGAAGACATCTCTTCGGGCTACCTCTAAGAATCTTACAACCACAATCAGATATGTTGGTTTAAACCTAAGAGGACCGTAATACAATTATATTCAAACAAATTATGATTCGAAGCAATTCTAATTAACGTAATTCTTAAATAAACTTTCCATAGAAGTTTAAATTCAAACATCTTTTGTGCCAAATCAGTAACAGTGTCTATATCGGTCCCAGGGATCGTCTACTACACCTTAAACTTTGTCATTCAAATATTTGAAAGGTTAATAATTGTGCATTTCATTACTTGTCTCAAGTACTTTTGAAGTCATTCAAGAGGTAATATATAATTCTTTTAATACAAACAATTAATTGTAGGAAAATTATAATATTGCACTTTATATTTTCCTACGTATTAGGTAACAAATTATTGATTGTAACTTATTATTATTGTCATTTAACAATCTTAATACTTAACAATAATAAAAGATTATCATTTATCAACGTATAGCAGGAAATTTTAGTGCTTTTAAAATTACAAACCTCTATTACGGCATATAGAAGATTATATAAAATGTTCGCGTATTATCAGAAATAAAGCTGTAATTTCGTTACAGAATTCTTTTCACCTACCTTGAAGTAGATGTTCTCAGAACAATCTTGAGAATTCCAGGCGTGCATCAATTCCTGCTGATAAGTCGCTGGAGGATATTTAGTCTGCATTAACATATTCACACGGCTGGGAAGAGTCGGCAATCCCATCCGATTCTCGGTTGCTCTTCTTACTTCTTCATCTTTCTCGGTCCCTAAATTGTACAGTAAATATATCTGGTAAGTATTATATGAAAGACACTTTAGTGATATTAACTTTAACAGAAATGTATATAGGCTAATATGTTATTGAGTAAAGTCTGACAGTAAAATGTATTCAAATGTATTAATTAAAAAGAGTATTAAATATGAAAGAATTAAACGTATTAAAATCTTTATAAAATTACTCAACAAAGTAGTGCTATTTAAAATCACCTATTACAGCACATCATTCTGACACATAGCTCAAATATTACCACTCATATTACTAAAGCTACCTGAGACGTCGCTGTAACTTTGGTTGTACAAACAGTAAACGACACTTTCTGTCCATTTCATATTAAAAATACTATATCGCAAATATTAGATATAGTTTACGCAGTTATTTGAGGTTTAAATTTCGTTGCAGTACACATAATATATGTATATATGCGTAAATGTATGTACTCTGTAATACCAATCGGTTTCAATACCCTCCCGAGTAGTTTATAAAACAAAATAAATAAAGAAATAAAAGTGCTCGTGTTGTAATTTTTATATTTTCCAGAAGCCTTCATCAGAAACACAATAATTTAATGAATTAAAGAAAAAGAACTCAGAAAAAGAATTTAAAATACAAGCAAAAAAGAATTTTAACACATAAATACCATAAACAACTAGATTCCCATCAGCGGTATGTAATTTTATAATTTATTTTAATGTGTTTTACCTGATTTCTGTTTTTTTTTTTTTTTTTTTAACTTTGTACTAATTAGAAGGCTATATATTTATTCCTGCTTTAACATTATCCGTAAGCTACTGCATTTATTGAAACCAAAATAAATATATGATAAAGGACTGGTTTTCTTTACAGAGATACTGCGTAGTCTGCACAACAACGGTAGCGGTTGGCGCCCTACGTGACTTGCGACCCCACATCAAACACTCATTTACAATTGTCATGCCGATCCAAATGTTCAGTAGCGCAACAAAACATATTGTAACATAACCACCATAAACATAATTATATTACTGAAACGATAGAATATTTTAATTCCAGCAATAATTATGTTTAAAACAATTTCGATATAATTCATCTTTTTTCATTTATTTTAATGTTTATTATTTTATTTATATTTTGTTTATATTCCTGAATTCCTCCCTCAAAATTGGTCGCCCTAAAATCAAACAGCCATTTAGCTAATAGGTAATTCCAACCTTGAATCTGTGTGTGCATTAAGAATCTTCTTCCAATGTTATCAGTTTTGTGCAAAGTAACATACACCAGCATTATTCTATGTATAACATGGTCGGTTAATATAAATCTGTTTGTAACAAAAGTTAAATAAATTATTATTCTGTAAAGTTAATAAAGTATATGGTGAATTGTAAAACTGTTACGTTTTAAGTTTAATGTATAAACTAGTCTTGGCAGCATCATCATAAAACATTTTAACTGTCATATTCCTTACTGCTAAACAAACAGATGCGATATCATTGCTAGCAAACTTATCCAAGATCGTCTCTCATATCAAAAAGAAAACGAACATTTTCTTAAGTCAAACTTATTGGCTGTGCAATGAAGCGGTTAGTTATATCTCACAAGAAAATGTAATCCAAATATTAGTTGATCACAGAAAAGAGTAATACATTTTAGCTTGGTCACAGTGTCCAAAAGCTGATCCAAAGCCAGAAAATTTTGAATCCCGTAATATCTAAATGGCCCGGTGAAATATTGGTAATAGAATCGAAGGTTTTATCATTGCCAAGTTTAAGTAGTTTCCGTACTTTATCCCCCAGCTAGTTTAATCATGAGTTTCACATTTCTTTGTAATTAGTATATGATAATAGACTATGGGAAGCAGTAAAAGTATGAATGTAACAATATATAATACTTACATGAGTCGTTGAGATCCTCGAGTGACATATTGGCCAGGTACCACAGAACGGCGAAAATTCCCGGATCACGGCGTACCTTCCTCCTGAGCTCGTTACGACTCGCCTTCATTCTCCTTCTGTCAGTAGAACTGATTCTGGGAACAATTAGAATACAATGATTAAACGCGATTTCTATATTGACTACATGTCTTCATGCTTGTACGTATTGTTCCTCTTTACGCATTCGACAAGGACTAAGATAGGTGAAAGTTCGCTGGACTTTTTTAGTTTTTAATGAAACAAACACGATTTATTGTTAATCTACTCTTAACTGTACATTCATAGCAAAATTTTAATAACTTTATTGGGTATAAAAAATAAAGTTACTATTTAACTTTTACTATATATAAAGATTGTTTTAAACACAATATTAGTTGTCCTTTGACAGAACTAGGCTTCTCTGATCTGTGATGTACATTTTTTTGCTCAGGAAACAAGGTAAAATCAACTATGGCACATAAATACTAAAGCTGGAGTAAATTACAATGGCTGTAAATATACACTATTCAACATATACTCTTGATCACGGTAATATGGCTAATAAATCATTGGCGTCAGATATACCATTCGATGCAAAAGTGCTCATACAGGTGCAAAATACTAGGAAATTGCGTGCGAAACCAATTATAGTGACTGCTAATAAATTTATATTTTTGTTTAAAATTGAAGAATATAATTAATTTATTAACAAATTATGTTTTCTTAATTAAAATATTTCTTTAATATATTCTGTGGATGTACAAAGTCATCTACACATTCTTTTCTTAGCATACTGAATTAGACAGAAATAAATGTGCTCAACAGTTTTAATTTTAATGATCATGTCTTGTTTTTTATAATAAATGGAACACAAAATAGTTCCAATCAAATTAATGTCTTTAACACAATTAATAAAATTAATGATCCAATGATTAAAGATAACACTACCCATAATTTAATATCATTACCCATCAATATTGATATCACTTATTAAACCTAAAGCTGAAAGTTTGATAACCGTTAATAAAATAAAATAAACTAATAGTCTTAAATAAAAATTACATACAAAACTAGATTAATTAAAATCTAAATTTAATCATATGAAGCCTTTTTCATTCTCAAATTATAAATCTTCCTTTTATTACATTGATATTTTAATACCAAAAACCAAATCAAATAAAGTGGTAGTTGAATTGAAAGGAACAGAACTATTTCTCCATGTTTTGGATAATTTGCAATAAAAGTAATTAAATTACATCATTTATCCTATTAAAATAATCCTAAAACCTATGTACTATATTTTAATTTGTTTGTAATGATGTGGTAAATATACTAAAGGTACGAAATAGTACTTTCAAAATTAAATAGCATATCTAAACTAAGGAGTAGTATAAATGGTATGTAAAACAGTAAATTACATGTTATGCCTTTGTTAGCCGGTGTTGAGATATGTTCTAACTTTTACGAATCTATGTCTATGCAACAATAGTATAATATTTGTGCTGAACAGACTGGAAATTCGGTTAATAGTAACTTTCGAACTAACGAACTTAGACTCATCCTTCGTCCGGACCATTTCCTATTAGATCCCAATCAATAAATTCCGTAATAAAAGTTCTTTACTTTGAATTTTTTTCTTGAATAAAGAATTATAAAAGAAACATAATTTCCGCGTCAGTGGCACAGTACGTTTCAAAATCTGTAATCTGATCTTTTCCACCATATGAAGAATAAAATTAAAACAGCTTTTTCTGATAATTTCTTATATTTTTTATATTTGTCCTCTACTGTAAAGGAATCTGATTATTTGTAATTTTAAATATTAACCTTACCTGTACGGTTTTAAACTTTATATATACTAATTCTGGTTTCTATTTATATATTATGCTTACAAAGTATTTTTTTTAATACATAATCTTACGGTCATGTCTTTCTTCTAAAACATATACATAGCTAACACTAGTTTTATTTTTACAACAAGTACAATCATTGGATAGTTCTTTTAGAAGGTAAATCATGTAATTATTTGAAAAGTAATGAATTAATTGATTTTTGATTCCCCTAACTTTTTATCTTTTTCTAATCTATTTTTTATATATTTTCTATTCATTTATAATTATTTATTTTCCAAAAAAGACAATATGTTAATCATTTGGCATCTACTAGTTTTACATTAAATAATTACAGGTTATTTATATTAATGTTTTTATAGTTTTATAGGTTTTGTATGAGAATATAAAAATAGTGGACATTTTACACCAAAATGTTGCTAAGGGAAATCTAGAAAATCTAGTTTTAAATAACTATTAAATGATCAGAATTTATCTTTTATTAACAATTTCCAGTCTAAATCTATATATATATATATATATATATATATATATATATATATATATATATAGCATCTGTGAATAAAATTTATATATATATCAAAATGTATATAACAATAACTTAATATAGCTATTAGCTCAATATATATATATATATATTGATTGAGCTAATAGCTATATTAAGTTATTGTTATATACATTTTTTATTAAAACTATAGTCCAAAACTTTTGTTAGTTAGTTAACTTTCCTAAGAATTATGTTAAGGAATTAAATTTTTCAAGAGCGCAAAATTTATTTCCAGCATTCATTTATCAAGAAAAATCTAATAAAAAAATGTGCCTAATTTAATATTATGCAGAAATCTATATAATATGATTATTTAGTATTATATTGTTATTATTACAGGTAGTCTATACACAATACTGTGTTTGTTTACTAACCTCCTCCAGTTCCTAACATTGCGGCGTTGCCTGTTGATCGCAGTGATGGATCTCATGGTCTTGAATATCACGACACGAACTATATCACTCCAAAAGAAAGACTGACCGAGTCCAGTGTCAACCCTTAGGTCCCACTTATGGTGGAGGGGGTAGGCGAGTTGAGGGCGGTGCTTCTATGAGGAGTGGGGGTGGCTGTGGCTGTGCCTGTGGTAGGGGTGTGGATGCGGACAAAGAGATAAATAACTAAGCGAAAACATGACAATATTATTAATACATTTTATATTCCGATAGCATATACTTATACTACTATTAATATCAAGGATTTTTAAAACTAAAATCTTGCAAAAAGCTATTCGTAATGGTTTAATCTGTTATGTGGGGGAAATATAGGACAATGTGGCAATAACTTTAATAGTTCTGATTTCCCGATATCATATATTTACAGCGCTTACGAGAAAATACAAATTTCATATGTTAAGATTTATATATTTTAAAATGATATTCTTGTTATTAATACTTATGTGATTTGCCATTTTAAATGTCAAAATAAGCTTAAAAAATTGTTATGTACGATTATTTTCAATTAATAACGAATCACTATCAATGTTTCAGTGTTGAAAAAAACATTACCTTAACTATACTAACACTGCATGTATTTATTTATGTATAACCTATACAATATTTGATCTTCTGATAGCCTAAATAAATAAAGAGTCGTTGAAAAATTAATTTAAGCTGTTATTTTGTTAGATAAATACTATAGCATTTTGTTGTGAACAAGTCTAATACGTACGTTGTAAATGACTTAATCTGCCAGCATACCACTTATCAAGTAAAATGTGCGAGATCGAACTAGCGAAGTAAATATTTTTTGCAAATCTCTATTAAATTACCTAATTATAATAATAAAGATTATTGCTTATACGTACTAATATGAAATGTTAAAATATGTAAACTGTGTAACAATTATTTATTTAAAATCGTTTTGATATCGTGTTTTTTTGTGCAGCAATAATCTTAAAATTTGATAATATCTACTTCAGAAATTTACAAAAATGCAATATCATTTTAAAACCATCAGTATACGTATGTTAGTACAACGTTTACCACATAAGAAAAATGTTAAACACTTCTATGCCCTATTGCACGTAAAATAATGGAGGGGGTCCTATTTAAATAATCTGAATAGTACTCTTCTAAATGCTTTTCAGTTTGTTTTATCAAGTCTAAATTTTTCTAAAATTGAAAATATTATATACAAATACGTTTAGGATTTTTTTTCTGGATAACTAAATATAGAAAAACTATTCTTGTTAGTCTTATTAAACACGCATTATTATAACAGCCATGTTGTGAGTTGCTTCACATTAGTTAGACTACTTCACTTAATTCTCCAATTTTTAATATCAAACTTTTAATTATTAGGTCAAGAAAAAGGTTTTAAAGAGTAAAGTATATAAATTTCTGTCGTAATAAATCTAAACTCCATACTTAAAAGGAGTGCCCTTGCACATGTCTCCTATAACAGTTGTTATTAATTGGATTTTATATTTCACAGTTTATCTGAAACGCTCCAAAAATCGGTACCTTTATTTGTTGTTGTGGAATTTTTTTTATTATTTGCCTATATATACTATACTTATAATGCAACACCAGTTACCTCATCATTTTGCGGTCAGCTAGATTTAATACACGCTACGTGTTACTTCAAATGTAATGTCAAAAATTCCTGTTCCAGGAAAATATACAGATCTCCGACCTTTGTCTTGTACTGCTTTATTGGACAGGTATTTTGGTACCAGGCGACACAAAGGGTGTGGGTCTACTGAGGGACCACCAAATTATGGGGATGTATGTTAGATGCTTTTTGACAGTTTAACTGCTTTTGTGACTTCTTGGAAAATATGCATGTTGAAAAATAAGAAAATTAAAATAAAGACACTGCTACCTGTTGCTGATGTGTTTATGGTGTTGTCGGCGAGGATTAATGGACTTAGGGTTTTGGAAATTTCCAGGCGTAAGGGGTCCGTTCAGGGTCATGGTCGATCGATCGGTGACCGTTATACTAAAACTATAGTGTGGTTGAATACTGTATAACACATGGCAATGCTGTGCTAGTATGAGAAATGAAAAACTTCTTAATTGTGGATTCGACGATTTTATATTACTAGTCTACCCGCTCGATGAGGCTAGGTCTCTGGGTTGGTAGGCCTGGTGCACTTTATCAGCTAGTTGTTATTATTGTCGGTTGTAGCTAATGAGGTAGAGTAATAGACTGCCGCGTCAATGATCTTATGGTCGATCCTCAGTAACTATCGAAACTTTTTATGTCCAATTGAAACTGTTTTTCTATTTCAATAAATACTTGTTACGCTTTTAAGCTTTAAGCAGTATTTATTCGTTATCTGTTAACCATATTTTATTGTTGTTTGTTGTTGTTATCATTCTCTTTACATTTTGTCTATTTACTTATTACATTTATTAACCCAACAATGTTTGCCATTGAAAAAAGGAAAACTGGAAACCCGTGCATACTCTTTAATAATGATGCTTAATACAGACAGCACAGAGTTCTTAAAAATGGAGATTTGGTATCGCGCTGTCTCGGAAGATTTTGCGTCGCATCAATAAAAACTGACGCATACACGACATACGTATAGCCAGTGTATGCAATCTAAAACATAGTGGCGAACTTCCTGTCACCATGCGATCGTTTTCACATAGACAGTGGCGAAGCGAAGGGGGGGTCTAGGGGGTCCGGACCCCCCCTGAAATTTTAAGATATATTAAAAAATAAAGCATGGAGCAGGAGAAAAAAGGAGAGTTATCATTACTCTTGTCTACAAACATTAAATTGATTTATTTAATTGATTAAAGTGACCGTTGTTAAAAATATAATTGTCCTTTCGTTTAAATCATAAAGCATCAAACGATAATTTTGGACTCGGCCTTTCGGATAGTGTAGTGTAGTCACGGTATTTCTATAAGGCGCGGTCACGTGACGTCGCAATGTAACCTGAACCGTAACACGGCGAACAGTTTAAATTAGCGACCACTTCGTTCAAATTCGTCTTGAGGACGTAAAATGACTGCTTAGAATTAAGTAACGACGTTGATTTTAGGTGTCATTACACTTTAGACGTGTATATAATTATCGAAAAAAATATAAAAAATCACTTTCGGTCGGAAAAATACACTTGAAAAACTCTACTGGTTAGAACTTCAACTAATTTGGACTTCAGTGATTGAGGTAAATGTGGTGTTTTCGACTGAGTTAGGACGATTTTTGTTGTCATTAAACTGTACAGTGTACCTATGTAATTATCGAGAAAAAAATCACTTCCGGTCGGTAAATACCGAAGAAAAGCTCTCTACAGATTCAAGTTTTGACGATTTTGGAATTTACGGGTTGAGTGGTTGAGGTAAAAGTGGTACTTATAATTATGTTAGGACGTTTATTTTAGGTCGGCCGTCAGTGGCCCAATATCCCCGAAGGGGTATTTCATTTTCTCCACAGAATAACTTATAGTTGTGTCAATTATACGCTTGAGTGAAGCTCTGTTTTGTTCTTTTTCTTTCTTATCCAGTGAATCCAACATCACTTTGGTGCCTTCTATTCGGCCAGAATTGAACTTCGTAAAGTTTCTGTAGCTATACAAGAAAATTTGTGGTACTAGAGTTCCTGTGAGAGTTGAATTTGCCTATTACATCTTTCCACTTTCTATAAGGTGTAGTTACTAAAGCTCCATATTTTTGGTATTTACCTTTTACCAGTGAACTCATTGGCAAATAACACACAAAACGTCCCCCGGATCCCCCGGTTTCGGACCCCCCCGAACGAAATTTCTGGCTACGCTACTGAACATAGATTTTTAACTTATCACTATTTATTATTTATCAAAATAATTTTCAACATAGAACAAAAACAATTGTTACCCTTAGAGTTACAGGTTTTACTAATTTTATCATATAATTATTTTAAATGCACGTTTCGTTGTAAACAAATTTAAAATCTTTAAATTTGGAATAAGGGCTAAAAGCTCTTAGAATTTTAATAAAGAGAATTTCCTATCGGAAAAGACTGCCGATAATGTATTTATAGTGTTGTTGGTGATGATTAATGGACCTAGGTTTGTAGAAAATTTGGGTTCCTGTTTTCGGTCAGTGACCGTCATACTAAGACTAAATTGAGGTAAATGACTCTTTAATACATTGCACCCACAACTCTATACAGTATGACTAACAACATGGATATATAAGGCATTTTAATTGTGGTGGCTATTAATTTATATCAATTGATTAACACATGACTAAACAGTTGTTTTTAGTTAGATTGGTGAATCAAATTTTAAGCCGTTTTCTCATATGCTTAAAAAATAATAACAATTTCGTTGTATTAGTTAAGCCTAATTCCTCGACATTATATTTCTATATTAGCACTCTCCCCGTATATGAATTTCTAACATCTTTTAGTTGTAGTAGATTAAATTGCTCTATAAAATCAAGAATCATTATTTCCTATAGAATTTATTTTTATATTTTTTTAATTTTAAGTTTTTTAAATTGTTTAAAAAGAAAAGTGCATTTTAAATAATCATATGATAAAATTAGTAACAACTGTAGGTCTAAGAGGAACAATCGTTTTCGTTTCACGTCGAACAATATTTTAATAAATAATAAATATTGATAATTTAAAAATCTATGTGATTTCTTTGTTAATCTAATTTAATTGGGGACTTTAGGGTTCTCTATAAGTATCTACTGGGGGTTGACAATAGTATCACCAATACCAACGAAATAGTTTTGGTCGTTTATCCCACCAAAGACTAACGTAACTGGGAGCTGCACTAATCTAATGAACTAATTGTTAGTTTTAACAGTATAAAGTAACTTATGATTAACATTCGATTCTAAATTTAAAAAGGTCAGTTTAAATTATGTCCTATGACCCAACGTCCCAGAAGTTTAACGTTATCGGATACAAAATGCAAGAAATTGTTCAAAACCAGAAAATCTAAAAGTAATTTTATAGTCATGTATTAATGAAATAATACGAAATTGTCGAATCCACAATTAAGAAGTTTTTTATTTATCATACTAACAATCCATGTACCCAATATTATACAGTATTCAATCACAATATAGTTTTAGTAAAACGGTCATCGATCAACAACAACCCTGAACTGACCTCTTAAAAGGTAGCAGTTTCTCTTAGTTACAATTCTTAGAAATCTTAACAATGTTAGTCCTAGCAAACTTACACGTGGAGTTCTATTCATTAGAAATGTACTCTGAACAGAGTCTAGTTTGAAAACCATGCTTAGAGAAACGTTTTATCTATTTATTTATTTTTTATTTTAAGAAATAACTTCTTAGAAAATAACATATACAATTACACAATTTCTAATTTTAAATTATTTGTATAAATTTCAAAAATTGTTACTTCTTATTGGTATTAGGTAATACTTAAGAGTAGTATTTATGGGTTGGTAATGAGCTATATATGCTGCATATGACCTAATTTTCTTATTATTATCCTTTAATCAATGTATACAGGGTTTTTATAAAACGCTACTACCTAAGACCGGAAGTATATGACAATGGCAAGAAGTACGCGCTTTCTCACTGATAAGATAAACACCAATTACCTAATAGCCGAGATACAAACTTAAATCGACCGTCTTCTAACATCTCTTATAAGGCGTCCCGCTTTAACTCCAATTTACGGTAAAGTTTCATCCGTTCAAATAATTATATACCTCTTCAAAACACACAGCAGCGCCTTATCGAGCGGATACCTTGGCCAGTACATTTCGTCGGTGCAATAATTGACAAGCATATTTGTAACAAGCTCACCAGACCAACGCAAAACAAAAGTTTTACTCTCCTTATACGCATCTGTGCGCTCCTTTAGACAACAAATAGAATCAAAACCTGCGTATAAAGTAGGAGTTTCATATAATGTTGAAAGCACTTGCGCTAAAAGCATGCATTTCTCATTCTAGCACAGAATTGCCCTGTGTTATACAGTATTCAATCACACTATAGTTTTAGTAGAACGGTCACCGATCGATCGACCATGACCCTGAATGGCTCCCTTACGCCTGGAAATTTCCAAAACCCTAAGTCCACTAATCCTCGCCGACAACACCATAAACACATCAGCAACATGTAGCAGTGTCTTTATTTTAATTTTCTTATTTTTCAACATGCATATTTTCCAAGAAGTCACAAAAGCAGTTAAACTGTCAATAAGCACCTAGCCTACATCCCCATAATTTGGCGGTCTCCTCAGTAGACCCACACCCTTTGTGTCGCCTGGTACCAAAATACCTGTCCAATAAAGCAGTACAAGACAAAGGGCGGAGATTGGTACATTTTCCTGGAACAGGAATTTTTGACATTACATTTGAAGTAACACGCAGCGTGTATTAAATCTAGCTGACCGCAAAAGGATGAGGTAACTGGTGTTACATTATAAGTTGTTTATATATATATATGTATATATATATATATATAAAAAATAATAATATATAAATATATAGGAAAATAATTTAAAAAAATCCACAACAACAAATAAAGGTACCGATTTTTGGAGCGTTTCAGATAAACTATGAAATATAAATCCAATTAATAACAACTGTTATAGGAGATATATGCAAGGGCACTGCTTTTAAGTATGGAGTTTAGATTTATTACGACAGAAAGTTATATACGTTACTCTTTAAAACCTTTTTCTTGACCTAGTAATTAAAAGTTTGATATTCAAAATTGAAGAATTAAGTGAAGTAGTTTAACTAATGTGAAGCAACTCACAACATGGCTGTTATAAATGCGTGTTTAATAAGACTAACAAGAATAGTTTTTCTATGTTTAGTTACCCAGAAAAAAGATCCTAAACGTATTTGTATATAATATTTTCAATTTTAGAAAAATATAGACTTGATAAGACAAACTGAAAAGCATTTAGAAGAGTACTAATCAGATGATTAAAATAGGAGCCCCCCCATTATTTTACGTGCAACAGGGCATAGAAGTGTTTAACATTTTTCTTATGTGGTAAACATTGTACTAACATACGTAAGTAGTATACTTTGGCCGTTCCTGGGACAACGCACCCGAGACCGGATCTGGGACAAACCGTGTGAGACCGAATCTGGGACAGAATTTTTAGAGAGCGACTAAGAGTGTGAGTATGGGTGGTCAGAACCGCGCCGCGCGAATCACCACGCATGTCATCGCTGTCCCGCCACCGCGCAGACACCACGCGTTGTTACTGTAAGTATGCAAGCAATCGGCACGCGCCTCGTCAGCACCGCGCCGCGCGACTGCTGAACCGTCACCCCCAAGCAATTGGCACGCGCCTCGTCATCACCGCGCCGCGCGACTGTTGAACCGTCACCACCACCGCGCCGTGTGAGACACCGCACCTTATAAATTACTAGTTTGGTATAATGTAAGTGTATTGTGGATATTATCAGGAATTAATGAAGCAGAAAAGTCGGAAAGAAATCCTGCTTCGAGCATTAGAGGTTCATAAACCTGTGGTTAAGCGATTCCCTAAGAGAAAAATTGTAACTTTGGGTATTGATGATTTGTGGGCTGCAGACCTTGTTGTAATGATTAGGTTTTCAAAGGAAAACGATGGATTCAGATACATACTTAATGTAATTGATACGTTTTCAAAATATGCGTGGTCAGAACCATTAAAAACTAAAAGCTCACAAGAGGTTACTAAATCGTTTGGTAAAATATTAAGAAGAGCGAAATTGGTTGGTCACAAACCCCCGAACCTTCTTCACACGGATAAAGGACGAGAATTTGTTAATAAGGAATTTAGAGAGTTTTTACACAAAAATCAAATAAAGTTATACCATACTGAAAATGAGGAAAAAAGTGCCATTATAGAGCGTTTCCATAGAACTCTCAATGAAAAAATGAAAGTGCACTTTGAAATTCAAAACTCTTTTAGATGGGTGTCACATTTACAGAAGCTTCTACGTCAATATAACAGTAAATTTCATAGCACTATAAAGATGAGCCCATCAGAAGTGAATTCAAGCAATGAACAAACTTTAAGAAACATGTACGCAAACACTGGACGATGTCTAGTATTCAGACCCAGACTTTCGGTTGGAGACCGTGTAAGAATTACTATAAAGAAAGATGTATTTGGAAATAAATACCGCAGAAATTGGACAAGAGAAATTTTTCGGATTGTGGCCGTCAACAAAACTTGCCCTGTTACCTACAAAATAGCAGACCAGTCTGGTGAGGAAATAATAGGATCGTTTTATGAAAAAGAGTTACAAAAAACTATGTTCTAGTTCAGAGTCAAATGTATTAATAATGCTCTCATCCTTCCTTCCACTCATCCCACACACCCACCCTCTTCCTACTCCTCTTCCTATTCTCATCCATCCATACCTCATCCTTTTCCATCGTCAATCGCCCATACAATAAGAGAGTAGCCAGCTCTATAATAATGGTGTTTTCTCCTGCTAGCAAGCAAACAGCATTTCTCAATGCTACGGATGGTCTTCGAAGATCATCAGTCAAGAAATGTTCGAATTGTGGAGAAGAGGTTACTGCATCTAACCTATCCCGCCACCAAAAAACAAAGAAGTGCATCCATACCTCATCCTTTTCCATCGTCAATCGCCCATACAGTAAGAGAGTAGCCAGCTCTGTAATAATGGCGTTTTCTCCTGCTAGCAAGCAAACAGCATTTCTCAATGCTACGGACGGTCTTCGAAGATCATCAGTCAAGAAATGTCCGAATTGTGGAGCTGAGGTTACTGCATCTAACCTATCCCGCCACCAAAAAACAAAGAAGTTGTATGTCAGCGTCAAATCCACCAGCTTATGCTTCTTCCAACGGATTCAATGAAAAACCTCCTTCGATGAAACAAGTATGTTCAAGGTGTGGTGTTGAAGTCAGGAACTCCTCCATGTCCCGCCATAAAAAAACAAAGAAATGCATGTCCACGTTAGATAGACAAACTCCGGATTTTGATATGTCTATGTTGGAAAACTACGCTGATGCTGTGAGTGACAATCAATTCCAGAACGTGATTGCTGATTTTGATATGTCTATGTTGCCAGAGTCCTATTCAAATCTCAGACCTGAAGAACAAGACGTGATTGCTGATTTTGATATGTCTATATTGCCAGAGTCCTATTCAAATCTCAGACCTGAAGAACAAGACGCGATTGCTGATTTTGATTTGTCTATGTTAGACACTCCAGATTTCTATTCCAAAATTAGAGCTATAATTGGTCCATCTACAGCTGACGCTCCAAAGTTTGAACCACCAGTAAAAAGGATACACCCCGATTCATCGAAAATTATATCAATACTTGGTCCACCACCATTTGCAGTTCCGGATAAGTCAGACTATTCACTGCATATACCATATAGTCCTGTATACCATTCACCACTACATATCCCAGAGAGTCCAACATACAACGTGCTTAGTCCGACCGATGTACGTGCTCAAATAAAACCCCAGAAGAAACCATGTCCAAAATGCAGTAAGGAAATAACGGTTTCCAACATGGCTCGGCACCAAAAATCTCAGAAATGTGCCAAAAACCAGCATGGTATGACATATAACGAACGTCTGAAAAAGATGGAAATCAAACCAGCTCCTAAAAGTAAAATGTGTTGGATTTGTGAAACACCAATAGAGTCATCCAACTGGAACCGTCACAAACAATCGAAACGTCATATCCGTTTGTCAGCACTTCATGAAGGTCCTCGATACAGGAGTGAAATATTACCCATTACGAGACTGACACCAAGACTGCCGGCACCCACTCCAGACATCAAAATGCTGGTAAAGAAATACCCAAAACGGCCAAGGGAAGTCAAACAAGTACCGAAGGTCAATACAAACGATATAGCTCTTGAAGCGATGATCCGAAAACCGACTAGACCACAAAAGATTCCTACAGGTGTGAAAAAGATTATTAGTGAGACACCGACTAGTACAATTAATAGTGAGAATTCGATTAGCCCTACCATGGAAGAGAGACAGCTTCTGTCTGAAACAGAATCACCTTCAACACCTCATCTGGTTCCGGTACGTACTCCAGAGGAGTCGCAGACAATACTTGATGAAATATCAGAAGTCCAGTCGGCATTCACGGGAAGATTGAAAACGTATGTGATTATGAACAAACGTGGGCTCAAAGATCCAAAAATGTTTCTTGAGATATGCAAACCACTCGTTGTTGAAAAACTTCAGGAAGCTGTAAAAGAAAAAAATCTTAAGGTAAACATGGTTTATCATGCTGAATTCAAGAAAATAATAAACGATGTGGAGGTGACTCAAGTCATGAACTTTAAAACAAAAAATGAAATTCTTTACTCGACAACGTCTCTGTCTGACTATTATAACTCAGCAAAACTTAAGATGTTGGTTGAGATGGAGGAGTTTGAGGCAAACGGTTCTCCATGGTCACTAAAAAGTGTGAAAGACTTGGAGATCAGAGTCAACCGATACGTTCCTTTTCATGGATCCAGCTATGTGGTTCTACCAAAACAGATTCAATCCAAAAAGGCTGTTATTAATGTAAAAAACGAAGATCAGAAATGTTTTATGTGGTCTATTCTGGCAGCTTTACACCCAGTTAAGGTTCATCCAGAAAGAATCAGCAATTACGAACCTTTCAAACGAGAGCTGCTTCATGCACTAGCAACTTGCGAATGCCCCATGAAACTTGATGATATAGCAAAGTTTGAAAGACGTAGTGGAATTTCTGTTAATGTCTATGCTTATGATGACAAGTTCGATATATTCCCGCTGAGAATAACTGATAACGAGATGGAAAAACATGTTAATCTACTGTTTATCAGAGAAAAAACAAACACTCACTACTGCTGGATCAAAGATATGTCCCGTTTGGTTAGTTCACAGATCTCACGAAATGGACATAAGATGTGGATATGCAATAGGTGTTTGCAACACTTTACGAGAGAGGATTTACTCATCAAGCATAGAGAAGACTGTAACACACACGATGCTGTGAAATTGGAACTACCAGAGTCAGGAACTGTAATTAGATTTAAAGATTTCAATTGCTCAATGAGAGTGCCCTTTGTGTATTACGCAGACTTTGAATGCTGTCTAGCACCTATTTCAACATGTCAACCGTGTAAAGTGGATTGTAATGGTAATCATCAGTCGTTCACTATCAAATATCAGAAACATAATGCCATTTCCTTCTGTATGTATGGGGTGTCAGAGGACGGCTTTTCCAAACCACCGATTAAATACTTTGGAGACGATGCTGCACATGTATTTGTAAAATCATTGATTGAGGAGTCGATAAGGATTAATGAACTTTACAAGAGTGAAGCAATAGTCCCCATGCAGTTGATGACAAAAGAGC
Source organism: Homalodisca vitripennis (assembly GCF_021130785.1). Taxonomy (NCBI): domain Eukaryota; kingdom Metazoa; phylum Arthropoda; class Insecta; order Hemiptera; family Cicadellidae; genus Homalodisca; species Homalodisca vitripennis. Next base: position 67,011,959 of record NC_060211.1, on the reverse strand, counting down.
AACAGGAAATGTTTGAATCTACTACTACGTGTCATATCTGTGGAAATTTTCTTGGTGATGATCGTGTTAGAGACCATAACCATTTGACGGGTTTGTTTAGAGGAGCAGCTCACAACAAGTGTAACATCAATTTCAAAAAACCTAGGTTCATTCCTGTTTTCATTCATAATTTAGCAGGTTACGACACTCACCTATTCATTAAAGAGTTTGGTAAGTTCGAAAATCGCATATCATTGATACCCAACAACGAGGAGCGGTACATTTCCTTTACGGTCAGTGTGGAAGGTGGAATTGAACTACGATTCATCGATTCATTCAAGTTCATGTCACAAAGTCTCGATAGGTTGGTAAAGTATCTGACTAGATCTCAATTCAAACACATCTCAACATATTACAATGGTAAGGACCTCAATTTATTGCTACGAAAAGGAGTGTACCCTTACGACTACATGGACAGTATAGAAAAATATAGTGAAACATCTCTACCTAGTCAAGAAGAATTTTACAATAGACTGAATAAACAACACATAACAAATGAAGATTACAAACATGCGTGCGATGTATGGACCGCCTTTAACATTCAGAACATGAAAGAATATACAATGCTATATAACGAAACCGATGTCTTGCTGCTTGCAGATGTTATGGAAAACTTCAGGGATGTATGTCTCAATACATACAAATTAGATCCTGCATGGTATTTCACAGCACCTGGGTTGGCTTGGAACGCAATGCTAAAAATTACAAAAGTCGAACTGTCCCTATTGACTGACATCGATATGGTACTCATGGTTGAAAAAGGTATTCGTGGTGGTATTTCACAGTGTTCTCATCGATATGCGAAGGCAAACAATCCCTACATGAAAGACTACGACAAATCGAAACCAAACAACTACCTCATGTACTTGGATGCAAACAACCTGTATGGGTGGGCAATGTCTGTAAAACTACCATATGCAAACTTTCAGTGGAGCAGTACAGACATCGATGTAATGAAAGTTAGTGACGATTCACCCACAGGCTACATATTAGAAGTTGATTTGGAATATCCTGAAGAACTACACGACGTACACTCTGATCTACCTCTCGCTCCAGAACGTAGAGTCCCACCAGGATCGAAAATGGCAAAGCTTCTGACAACTCTCTACAGCAAAGAAAAGTATGTCGTAAATACAAAAATTTAAAGCTTTATTTGAGTCTGGGTATGAAACTAAAACATGTTCATAGAGTTCTTAGTTTCATTCAAAGCAATTGGTTGCAACCGTACATTAATCTGAATACCATGGAGCGTACAAAGGCGAAAAATGATTTTGAGAAAGACTTTTTCAAACTTATGAACAACTCAGTTTTTGGAAAAACTATGGAAAATATGAGAAATCGTGTGGACATTCGTTTGGGTACTAAGTCCAAATTAGTGGAAAGATGGGTTAGCAAACCGAACTTTAAGAGTCGAACCATCTTTACAGAAAACCTAGTTGCTGTACATTTTAGTAAGAAAAAACTTTTGTTAAATAAACCTATTTACGTAGGTATGAGTATTCTAGACATATCAAAGACACTGATGTATGATTTCCACTACAATGTAATGAAAGAGAAGTATGGATCTAATATAAAAATGGTGTACACCGATACCGATTCCCTGATATATGACATCAAAACTAAAAACTTCTACGAAGACATGAAACATATAATTGGATTATTTGATACAAGTGACTACCCCAACCCCAACCAATATGGGCTCCCCCACGTAAACAAAAAAGTTCTGGTTAAAATGAAAGATGAACTTAATGGTCGAATCATGCGAGAATTTGTAGGACTACGATCCAAGATGTATGCGAGCAATATAGAAGACAACCATTACATAAAGAGGTCTAAGGGCGTGAAAAAAGCTGTAGTTGAAAATGAAATTACCTTTAGCAACTATAAAGACTGTTTGTTTAGTAACATCGAGCACTACAAAACGATGAATACAATTCGGAGTCAAGCACACAATCTCTACAGCGTAGAACACCATAAAGTGGTACTTTCATCAAAGGACGACAAGCGTTTCGTACTCGAAGACAATATCCGAACCCTAGCATGGGGTCATCATAGAATATGCGAAAACTGTTAAATTTTAAATGTATGTAAGAGAACATACTATGGAAATTCAAGTGTATTGCAGAGAGAAATTCGAAGACCAATTTTTACCTAGACCGTTACGGTGTCTTATTGTAGGACCGTCTGGGAGTGGTAAAACGAACTTGTTATTGAATTTCATTTACAACAAAGATGTAGTTCCGTTCAAGAATCTATACGTGTTTAGTCGTTCAATAGAACAACCTGCATATGTAGATCTGCGTGAACAATACAGTAGATTAGAAAAAAACCTTAGAAGACACATTGCGTTTTTCTATTCGTCCTGTCAAGATCTCATTTCTATCGATGACTGCAAACCAAACTCACTTGTGGTATTCGATGACTGCCTCCTAGAAGAGCAAACTAAAATCAAAGACTATTTCATTAGAGGACGTCATAAAGGGATTTCTTGTGTCTACCTGAGTCAGAGCTATGGTCGGGTTGATATGCAGGTCATACGAAACAATGTTAATCTGTTGTGTCTGTTTACAATGAACAAGTACTATACAAAGAGAGTGTTCCAGGACTTTGTAGGTTCTGACATAACTTTCAACCAATTTGAGGCTCTCTGTTTTGAGTGTTGGAAAACACCTCATGGATTCATATCTATTAATACTACAGCTAAACCACAAGAAAGGAAATATATGTGCAATTTAAAAAGGAAACTAAGTGTTGAATAATACTTCGTTGTAAAACGTACCAGTATAAACGTAATTTGACGTTTAAGTGTAAACGTAATTTGACGTTCATAAACGTAATTTGACGTTCATAAACGTAATTTGACGTTCAATTATAAACGTAATTTGACGTTCGTAAACGTAATTTGACGTTCGTAAACGTAATTTTACGTTCATAAACGTATTTTGACGTTCATAAACGTAATTTGACGTTTAAGTATAAACGTAATTTAACGTTCATAAACGTAATTTGACGTTCATAAACGTAATTTGACGTTCATAAACGTAATTTGACGTTCATAAACGTAATTTGACGTTTAAGTATAAACGTAATTTAACGTTCATAAACGTAATTTGACGTTAATAAACGTAATTTGACGTTCATAAACGTAATTTGACGTTCTCTAAACGTAATTTGACGTTCCAGTGTAAACGTGACTTGAAAGATTTGAAGAATAACGCTGTATCTATTACTATAAGTATACAACATGGCGAATAAACTAGATGCAAAAGAAGCAAGGCGACTTGAAAAAATTCAGACTGTCTTGGCTGCAAAGTTCAAACGTGCTGAACAGGATGAATTAAAAAACTTCTCAAACAAAAATACTATATCATCAAATGCTAATGAGACGTCTGCCAATCGTAACATATCAATAACACATGATCGATCGCTCACTGTTTCTAAAGCTAGAAAGTTGGATGAGTTAAACCGGAAATTACAAAGTGAGTTTGCTCAGACCCATTTTAAAGAGTTAGAAGATGTTCGTGAAAATGAGAAAAAGTACGAACCAATCACCAGAGCCATTAGGGAACAACAACATAGAGAATTGGAAACACAAAAGATACGTAGTCAAAACCGTATGAAACAGTTGGTAAGATTTCAACCTCAAGCATCAGATCGTCGAACGTTTGAGGATGTAGATTACGATGATGAGCCAGAAGTACAACCTCAAGAGCAATCGATGAAACAGTTGATGGATTCTAAAGTAGTAACACTTGGTTCTCTAGGAGCCCGATACCTTCCAAAATCCAACAACAAACAGTTTGGTATTTGGTACGATGAAAATCTAGAGCAGCCGATGATCGGTTCCGAACCGATTACATTTGATTATGATGACATTATATTAGTCAGCTCTCAAAAGAAATACAAAGGGACTGAGGGTCTTTGGAGATTGTTGACGAAAAACAATATAGTAGAGAAGGATCTGTACACCGATGAAGACTGGAACTCTTACAAGGACATGTTGGTGAGGACAAACTCGCTTTTCCAAAGAAACAATCCCAAAAGTAATCGTCCCAAATCAAGTCAAGGACTAAAGTGGAAACATATGATAAAACCTATTTGGGATGAGTTGGTGAATGGAAAAGTGGCAACAATTGGTTCAGGGTTAAAGGTTTACAATGAAAGTCCGGTCGAATATAGGTACATCAAGAACTTCAAAGACCTCATTGACAGGTTACACTACATTCAAGCTCAGGAAGAAGCTGGGAACAACAACTTTCATAATGAAAAACTTTCTGTGGTTGATTTCCTTCACGATGAAATGGAAGACTTAATTACTACACCTAAAGGGTTGAAGTACCTAGTCAGATGTTTGTCTGTTTTGCCTGAACATGTTATAGAAGGTAAAGGGCTTTTGAACGACATCATTAACAAGTTACCATTCGAGTTACATGCGCCCAAGAACTGGAATCTTGATACGTACAACTACTGTGGCCCCGGCACCCAGCTTGACAAGAGACTTGCTAGGGGAGATAAGGGAATTAACCCCCTCGATGAGGCTTGTAAGAAGCATGATATATGGTATAGGGATCATAAAAACACAGAAGACAGGTGGGAGGCGGACAAAATATTACAAAAGAAAGCTTGGGAGAGGGTTACCTCAGATGATGCTGACTTGAATGAGCGTATGGTCGGCCTAGCAACGACAGGAGGAATGTGGTTGAAACGTAAACTCGGTATGGGGTTAGGAACTTCAGGATGTATCTACCCATCAGATATATAAAGCAATGAAAGCAAATATTTTTTACCCTATATATAAGAGAGGATATAATAGAACAGTGATCAGTGGTAAAACCAGTGATGGAGAAACTGTATATTGAATTTTCGAGCGGTATAGCAAGAAGTGAGTATAGAACTGCAATGCCAGTTTCAGAGCTCAACTTCAATGCACCCAACAACAATACAACATTCAAACTGGATCATGGAGACGCATTTTATGATTCACGCATAATGTACCACATTCAAGGAAAGTATGTGCAAAAATCTGATGGATCTGATTATCAAACTAACTCTACCGTCAAACTGGTAGACAACTTCGCGGCCTTCTTGTTTTCAAGAATAGAGCTGAGGAAACACAATACATTGATCGACACAGTAGAACTCCCCGGCATCACCAGCACTATAAAGGGGATTGTTAGTTACAGTAACACTGAAAAACAAACACTCTCAAGTAGTGGTTTCTCATCATCGTTTACAGGAGGTGGGAAGTTTGAGGCACTCGGCACACTTGGTCATTTAGGATTAGGGTTCTTTGACCACCTACGTTACCCGATGTACAAGGGAGGTTTTGAAATCACATTTACTAGGAATGAAGATAATGATGCGTTGTTTCACTGGAAAGGGGCAGGGTCCACAGCAACGGATCCTGGTGATGGGAAAATTGTGATAGAGTCGTTTGTGTTACGAGTCCACATAGTCGATTATACCAGCACTTCCAAAATCCAGTTAATTGATGGTTTGAAACATTTGAGTGACAAGGATGCTTTAGTCTACAACTTCTTTCAATGGCAATGCATCGACAAAAGAGGGGTGTTCGGTTCATCGTTCAGCTTCGATATTACAAGTGTTTACAGAAATGTGTACAATCCTAGATTTGTTATAATCGCACTTCAGACAAACAGAACAAACACCCAGGCAAAAGATCCTAGTAGATTTGACAGCTGCAACATCAAAAATGTGTCTGTGAAAATTAATGGAGAAAGGTACCCTCAGGAATTGCAGAATTTTGATATTACTAATGGTATATACAGGATCATGTACGATCAGTACCTAGGGTTCCGAAAAATAAACTTCGGAGACAATAACGTGTTAGTAAACCTGAAAGAATTTATTGATAACTCACCTTTGGTTGTAATTGACACACATCTACATCAACCAACAACAGACAGATCTCGAAGTGACATTCAGATTGAATTAGATTTTGTAAAAGCTATTGCATCTCCACAGGGGAGCAGCGGCACCACAGCATATGTTGTCGTTGTATCTGAGGCACATTTCTCATATGACATTACTCGAAACATAATCAAATTCCTGTAAAAACAAATAAAAAAAACAACAAAAAACAAAAAAAAAGTAAAATAAAAATGTTTTTTTTCATTAGTAGGCGGCCATTATTGTTTTCATGTCAGTGTTTTGTATATAAGAAAGCGTATAGAATGGAAAGTCAGCATAATTATACAGTTCGGCTATCCGAAGCTCAAAAACGTAAGCTTCGTACAGCGTACAAAAGACGGAAACCTACAGTAATCAGATTATCTAATGAACAGCTGTCTCACGGAAGTGATCGTATACTTCTTTCTGGAGAGCAACACAAAGCCGTTTCTAGAGCCGTTAAGGACAAAAAAGGTTTACAATTGCTTCTAAGTTACAACCAACTCGTATCTAATAAACAAGGAGGGTTTTTGAAGGAAATTATGGAAATGGTGGATTCGTCAGTTCCTGGAGGTAAACGTTTCATCTCTCCATTAATAAGACGAAAGGTGGCTCCTTTACTGAGAGAAAAATTTATACCTTGGTTAAAGAGTTTAGTCGATGAGGAGTTAGACACCATTATTGAAAAAGATCCTACGGGTAGAGGGTTGAAACGACGTATTGGTCGGAAGCTTGATGCATTGTTGTCTGTGAATACAAAAAAGAGATCTTCCCGCTGTCTCTTGGTGAAATAGAAACATTAGCAGGTATATTAAACATTAATGAGTTTAGAGGTGTTTTCATGCGACAGTTACTTCCAGACAAACCTACAAATATCGAACGTGGTATTGTAAATCTTGGTGACCTTTCATCTGGTGGTACTCACTGGACGTGTTATGTGAAACGTGGTGAAAAGAAATTCTATTTTGATTCATATGGCGATGTCAATCCTCCAATAGAAGTAGTCAGGTACTTGGGGCCAAAAGGGTTGGTTTATAACTCAGAGCGTATTCAGGGGTTTGACGATCCTCCTATCTGTGGACATCTGTGCCTGGAGGTTCTACGACGAGATTCAGCTGGTGAGGACTGGGAACATATTCTTCGTAGTATAAGAAACAATAAAAATGCATGGAAACCGTGGTTTTATTTTCAACAGATTTGGAGACGAAATTGAAATTGGATCAATACCAACTCAGCCCAATTCAGACCCTTCTCCTGACGAGATAATTGAGCTTGCAAGTGATGTATCAAAACTCTCACAAGATTTATCCAAAGTCAAGAAATTATTGGAATCGCATTTGGTAAAATCGGAAAAAATAATAAATGCGATCGAGATTGTCCCCACTAGTACCGTAAATGGTGAAAAGATATGGGGCAGCTTCCTATTGAAAAACCACCAGAGAATTGGTCAAGTGAGCAAAGCAGTGGAGCCATATGATGTGGTTGTCAAAGTTCAATTGAGTGAATTAGAAGGCAAGATATACATCATGCAGAAAAAATTCAACAACGAAATAAAAAATATATGGAAAGAGGTTTTGAAGACTTCCATGATGGTAGTAACTTCATCTAAAACTTGTATAGAATTATAAGTATATAAAAAACTGCAACCATGCCATTACTCAAACTAACTGGAACTGAGTCTGTACTGACTCTCCATCTAGAACACCCCATCCACTTGGATCCAAACGTAGAGTATTATATGGCTCTTGTTGGATTTTACTCTGAGAACAACATATACAACTTGTTGCAACATGCAAAAGTCTATTTTTGGGACTTGGAAATACATTTCATTCCGAAACCACTGATACTTCAATGCGGTTACTGGACCATTGAAAAACTTGAAAAGAGTTTCAGAGATTACATAAAATCGTTGAATCTTAGTATAAATTCTAACGATTTCAAGATCTTTAAAGATGGTGACAAAATATCAATTAATTCTCCAATTAAATTCCACTTGGATAAAACCGTTAGTGATCTCTTAGGTTTTGAAAAATCTGATGCAACAAACTTACAAAAAGAATCGTCTTACTTCAACTCAAATGAAAATGTAATTGCATCGAATCCACCGAATCTCAGAGCCGTTGATGTCATCGAGATACACTGCAATATTGTCAACAACAGTCTTGTCAATCATGATGTTCACTCTCATAAACATTTGGAGACAGCAATCCTCTACTCCTTTTCCCCTAATGTACCACACGGCTACAAAATATCTCAATCACCTCAAGAAAAACACTACATACCTCTTCGGAGCGGTTTACGAAAGATTCAACAGATCACAATCACACTTGTAGACCAAAACAACCAACTGCTCCTGAACAACCATGTAAACAACATCGTCTATTTAGATCTGATCATTAAATCACAAACACATACATACTCAAAATTGTGGTAAATAAAAACGCGTGGTGTCTGCGCGGTGGCGGGACAGCGATGACATGCGTGGTGATTCGCGCGGCGCGGTTCTGACCACCCATACTCACACTCTTAGTCGCTCTCTAAAAATTCTGTCCCAGATTCGGTCTCACACGGTTTGTCCCAGATCCGGTCTCGGGTGCGTTGTCCCAGGAACGGCCAAAGTATACTACTTACGTATATTGATGGTTTTAAAATGATATTGCATTTTTCTAAATTTCTGAAGTAGAAATTATTAAATTTTGAGATTATTGCTGCACAAAAAAAACACGATATTAAAGCGATTTTAAATAAATAAGTGTTGACACAGTTTATATATTTTTAACATATCATATTAGTACTTATAAGCAATAATCTTTATTATTATAATTAGGTAATTTAATAGAGATTTGCAAAACATATTTACTTCGCTAATTCTATCTCGCACATTTTACTTGGTAAATATATGATATCGGGAAATCAGAATTATTGAAGTTATTGCTATATTGTCCTATACTTCCCCCATATAACAAATTAAACAATTACGAATAGCTTTTTGCAAGATTTTAGTTTTAAAAATCCTTGGTATTAATAGTAGTATAAGTATAAGCTAGTAGTATAAGTATTGTTAATATTGTCATGTTTTCGCTTAGTTATCTCTTTGTCCACATCCACATCCACACCCCTACCACAGCGACAGCCACAGCCACACCCCCACTCTTCATAGAAGCACCGCCCTCAACTCGCCTACCCCCTCCACCATAAGTGGGACCTAGGGGTTGATACTGGACTCGTCAGTCTCTCTTTTGGAGTGATATAGTTCGTGTCGTGATATTCAAGACCATGAGATCCATCACTGCGATCAACAGGCAACGCCGCAATGTTAGGAACTGGAGGAGGTTAGTAAACAAACACATACTGTATGTACAGACTACCTGTCATAATAACAAAATAATACTAAATAATCATATTGTACAGATTTCTCCATAACATTAAATTAGGCACATTTTTTTAATTCGATTTTTCTTGATAAATGAATGCTGGAAATATAATTTGGCGCTCTTGAAAAATCCTTAGCATAACTCTTAGAAAATTTAACTAACCAACAAAAGTTTTGGACGATAGTTTTAATCAAATATTTATATAATAATAACTTAATATAGCTAATAGCTATATATAGTATACAGAAACAGACGAAATAAAATTTTAAAACAATTAAATGTATTTTTTTAAATAGATGCTATAGATTTAGACTGGAAATTGTTAATAAAAGATGATTTCTGATCATTTAATAGTTATTTAAAAGTAGATTTTCTAGCCCTTAGCAACATTTTGGTGTAAAATTTCCACTATTTTTAGATTCTCATACAAAACCTGTAAAACTATAAAAACATTAATATAAATAACCTGTAATTATATAATGTAAAACTAGTAGATGCCAAATGATTAACATAATATCTTTTCTGGAAAATAAGATAATTTTATTAAGATTTCAGAATATAAACATTAATAAATATTTAATAAATATTAAATATCTATATATTTTTTTGAAGGAAAGAAAACAATGTTTTAAACTAAATACTGTGTTTTATAAAATTTTGTAAAAGGTACATTTAGAAGAATTATGACTAACAAAAAAATTAGTTTCTGATAGATATTACTTAAAAAAGCGTTAATATTGCAAACAATAAGGCTAATTTCCAAACAATTTAAAGAAATGTTATGCTATTAATTATACTTTTTTTTAAACTTTAATAATGTGAAAAGAGAATTACAAGAAATAGCATTGGAAACAAGATAAGAATGTATTTAGACATTTTATAAATGAATAGAAAATATATAAAAAATAGCTTGGAAAAAGATAAGAAGTTAGGGGAATCAAAAATCAATTAATTGATTATTTTTCAAATAATCACATGATTTACTTTCTAAAAGAACTATCCAATGTTTGTACTTGTTGTAATAATAAAACAAAAGTGTTAGCTTTGTATATGATTTAGAACAAAGATGTGACAGTAAGATTATGTATCCAGAATTAGTATATATAAAGTTTAAAACCGTACAGGTAAGGTTAATATTTAAAATTACAAATAATCAGATTCCTTTACAGTAGAGGACAAATATAAAATATAAGAAATTATCAGAAAAAGCTGTTTTAATTTTATTCTGCATATGGTGGAAAAGATCAGATTACAGATTTTGAAACGTACTGTGCCACTGACTTATTTGTATCACTGACGGATTACAATGTCGCGGAAATTATGTTTCCTTTATAATTCTTTCTTCAAGAAATAAATTCAAAGTAGGCCTAAAGAACTTTTATTACGGAATTTGTTGATTGGGATCTAATAGGAAATGGTCCGGACGGAGGATGAGTCTAAGTTTGTTAGTTCGAAAGTTACTATTAACCGAATTTCCAGTCTGTTCAGCACAAATATTATACTATTGTTGCATAGACATAGATTCGTAAAAGTTAGAACATATCTCAACACCGGCTAACAAAGGCATAACATGTCATTTACTGTTTTACATACCATTTATACTACTCCTTAGTTTAGATTTGCTATTAAAGTTTGAAAGTACTATTTCGTACCTTTAGTATATTTACCACATCATTACAAAAAAATTAAAATATAGTACATAGGTTTTAGGATTATTTTAATAGGATAAATTATGTTATTTAATTACTTTTATTGCAAATTGTCCAAAACATGGAGGAATAGTTCTGTTCCTTTCAATTCAACTACCACTTTATTTGATTTGATTTTTTGTATTAAAATATCAATGTAATAAAAGGACGATTTATAATTTGAGAATAAAAAAAGCTTCATATGATTAAATTTATATTTTAATTTTAAGTTAATACGGTCTAATATTATAATCTAGTTTTGTATGTAATTTTTATTTCAGACTATTAGTTTATTTTATTTTATTAACGGTTATCTAACTTTCAGCTTTAGGTTTAATAAGTCATATCAATATTGATGGGTAATGATATTAAATTATGAGTAGCGTTATCTTTAATCATTGGATCATTATTTTTATTAATTGTGTTAAAGACAATAATTTGATTAGAACTATTTTGTATTCCATTTAATGATAAAAAACAAGACATGATCATTAAAATTAAAACTGTTGAGCACATTTAGTTCTGTATAATTCAGTATGCTAAGAAAAGAATGTGTAGATGACTTTGTACATCCACAGAATATATTGAAGAAATATTTTAATAAAGAAAACATAATTTATTAATAAATAAATTATATTCTTCAATTTTAAACAAAAATATAAATTTATTAGCAGTCACTATTGGTTTTGCACACAATTTCCTAGTATTTTGCACCTGTATGAGCACTTTTGCATCGAATGGTATATCCGACGCCAATGATGTATTAGCCATATTACCGTGATCAAGAGTATTATGTTGAATAGTGTATATTTACAGCCATTGTAATTTACTCCAGTTTTAGTATTTATGTGCCATAGTTGATTTTACCTTGTTTCTTGAGCAAAAAATGTACATCACATATCAGACAAGCCTAATTCTGTCAAAAGACAACTAATATGGTGTTTAAAACAATCTTTATATATAGTAAAAGTTAAATAGTAACTTTATTTTGTATACCAAATAAAGTTATTAAAATTTTGCTGTGAATGTACAGTTAAGAGTAGATTAACAATGAAACTTGTTTGTTTCATTAAAAACTAAAATTGCTCAGCGAACTTTCACCTAGCTTAGTCCTTGTCGAATGCGTAAAGAGGAACAATACGTACAAGCATGAAGACATGTAGTCAATATAGAAATCGCGTTTAATCATTGTATTCTAATTGTTCCCAGAATCAGTTCTACTGACAGAAGGAGAATGAAGGCGAGTCGTAGGGAACTCAGGAGGATGGTACGCCGTGATCCGGGAATTTTCGCCGTTCTGTGGTACCTGGCCAATATGTCACTCGAGGATCTCAACGACTCTTGTAAGTATTATATATTGTTACATTTATACTTTTACTGCTTTTTAATAGTCCGTTTTTATATACGAATTACAAAGAAATGTGAAACTCATGATTAATCTAGCTAGGGGATAAAGTACGGAAACTACATAAAAACGTGGCAATGATAAAACCTTCGATTTCCATTACCAATATTTTTCCGGGCCATGTAGATATTACGGGATTCAAATTTTTATAGTTATTGATCAGCTTTTGGACACTATGACCAAGCTAAAATGCATTACTCTTTTCTGTGATAAACTAATATTTGAATTTAGATTACATTTTCTTGTGAGATATAACTAACCGTTTCATTGCACAGCCAATAAGTTTGACAAGAAATTTTTCGTTTTCTTTTTTAAATGAGAGACGATCTTGGATAAGTTTGCTAGCAATGATATTGCATCTGTTGGTTTAGCAGTGAGGTATATGACAGTTACAATTTTGTATGAAGAACCTGCTAAGGCTAGTTTATACATTAAACTTAAAACGTAACATTTTTACAGTTCACCATATACTTTATTAACTTTTAATAATAATAATTCATTTAACTTTTGTTAGAAACAGATTTATTTAACCGACCATATTATACATAGAATAATGCTGATTTATGTTACTTTGCACAAAACCGTTGGCATATCGGTTCAAGTAATTAAAATAAAGACATCTACGCGAACATGGAAGAAGATTCTTAATGCACACACAGATTCAAGTTAGGAATTACATATAAGCTGAACGGCTGTTTGATTTTGGGGCGACCAATTTTGAGGGAGCAATTAAGAAATATAAACAAAATATAAATAAAATAATAAACATCAAAATAAATTCAAAAAAGGATTATATCAAAATTGTTTTAAACATAACGGGAGATTAGACTGAAAAGGCGAGCTCTAATAAAGTACCGGTAGCATTATTGCTGGAATAGAAATAGTCTATCGTTACAGTAATATAATTATGTTTATGGTGGTTATGGTACAATATGTTTAATTGTGCTACTGATAATTTGGATCGGCATGACAATTATTGTGAATGAGTGTTTGATGTCGTGTCGCAAGTCATGTTGGGCGCCAACCGCTACCGTTGTTGTGCAGACTTACGCAGCGATATCTGTAAAGAAAAACAGTTTTTTATTATATATTTATTTTGATTTTAATAAACGCAGTAGCTTACGGATATTGTTAAAGCTGAACAAAATATATAGCCTTCTAATTAGTACAAAGTTAAAAAAAAACTGAAAAACAGGTACAACACATTAAAATAAATTATAAAATTACACACCGCTGAGGGGAATCTTGTTTTTTGTGGTATTTTTGTGTTACAATTCTTTTTGCTTGTATTTTAAATTCTTTTTCTGAGTTCTTTTTCTTTAATTCATTAAATTATTGTGTTCGTGATGAAGGCTTCTGGAAAATCTAAAATTACAACATGAGCACTTTTATTTCTTTATTTAGTTTGTTTTATAAACTACTTGGAAGAGTATTGAAGCCAATTCTTATTACAGGGACATACATACATGCATATATACATATATTATGTGTACTGCGATGAAATTTAAACCGCAAATAATTGCGTAACCTATATCTAATATTGCGATATAGTATTTTTAATATGAAATGGACAGAAAGTGTCGTTCACTGTTTGTACAATCAAAGTTACAGCGACGTCTCAGGTAGCTTTAGTAATATGAGTGGTAACATTTGAGCTATGTGTCAGAATGATGTGCTGTAATAGGTGATTTTAAATAGCACTACTTTGTTAAACAATTTTATAAGGATTTTAATACATTTAATTCTTTCATATTTCACACTCTTTTTAATTAATACATATGAATACATGTTACTGCCAGACTTTACTCAATAACATATTAGATACATTTCTGTTAAAGTTATTATCATTAAAGTGTCTTTCATATAATACTTACCACATATATTTACTGTACAATTTAGGGACCGAGAAAGATGAAGAAGTAAGAAGAGCAACCGAGAATCGGTTGGGATTACCGACTCTTCCCAGCCGTGTGAATATGTTGATGCAGTCAAAATATCCTCCAGCGACCTATCAGCAGGAATTGATGCACGCCTGGAATTCTGAAGATTGTTCTGAGAACATCTACTTCAAGGTAGGTGAAAAGATTCTATAACCAAAGTACAGCTTTATTGCTGATAATACGCGAAGATTTTATATAATCTTGTATAGGCCATAATAAAAGTTTGGAATTTTAAAAGCACTAAAATTTCCAGCTATACGTTGATAAATGATAATCTGTTATTATTTTTAAGTATTATGATTGTTAAATGACAATAATAATAAGTTATAATCAATAATTTGCTACCTAATACGTACGAAAATATAAAATGCAAAATTATAATTTTCCTACAGTTAATTGTTTATATTAAAAGAATTATATATTACCTTTTGAATGACTTCAAAATTACTTGAGTTAAGTAATGTTATGCACAATTACTAACCTTTCAAATGTTTGAATGACAAAGTTTAAGGTGTAGTAGACGATCGCTTGGACCGATATAGACACTGTTACTGATTTGGCACAAAAGATGTTTGAATTTAAACTTTAAGTTTATTAAAGTTTAATTACGTTAATACGTTAATTAGAATATTGGTTCTAATCATAATTTGTTTGAATATAATTGTATTACGGTGCTCTTAGTTTTCAATCAACATATCTGATTGTGTTTGTAAGATTCTCAGAGGTAGCCCGAAGAGATGTCTTCTTAAAAGACAACTGAGCCACACTGTGAAATCAAAGACATCATTTTCAATAATCATCATTAAGTTAGAATGGTTATCTGTCTGAAAATATAGCAACAACTAAAGTAGTCAAAAATGTGTATTATGTATTTACACTACATTAAACATAATCCTAGGTACGGGCTGTTTTTGTGAAACATATCATGGTAATTAGAAATAGCAAGAAAACGTAAAAAGATTTCTCTATTTGGAGTTTATTTCTACTTTCATTTATTTGACATTTTCACACAAACGAAAACAAAAAAAGAGACCACTTTTGCACTCAGTTTCCTACTACCTTTCTACCTTGAGTTATACAGAGGGTAATACGGTCGTAAGAAAGATAAATTTCTTAAGGTTTAATAACCAAATCACATATTTTTAAAGTTCTGAAAGAAATATTTTTCTTACCATCGTTCCCAAATTAAAACTATGTCATTGAACATCAATTTTTCATACTTATGTAATGAATGTATAACCAACCTAATACAAATATGGTGTATTAATTTCAGCCAAAATACCCTCTCACAATCTTTCGGTCAGTACCAACCGCAACATTCGATGCCGTCAGAGGAAAAGTTGGATTTAGTCAAGGAATCCACTTTTGGGTAATTCAATGGCCAATCGAACATCGTGGCTTCCATTCTATGGTGGGCGTTGCGACAAAAGACGCCCCTCTACAAAGCGAAGGAATCGATGTAAGTATTAGATTTTTAAATACAAATACAGTGATTAGGTTTGTGTGTCACTTTTAAAATTTTTGTTTAAGTGTTGTCTACTTTAATAAAACATTCATACGATAAAATGTGTATTAACCATTATCGAGTTTAAAACGGAACCTATATTGAGCGTTTAGGTTTTACTAAATGACAATAAATAGAGTATTTATAGTAAATATTTAGTTTCATGCCACATTTATTGTTTCTAGGCGATCGTGGGGAGTAACGATCAGTCCTGGGGCTGGAACCTCGAAACCCTGACACTACGGCACAATTGCAACACGTGTGCTGACTATCCTGTTGTAATACCTTCCGATGACTTTGAAGTGCCTGAGAGTTTTGGTGGTAAGTTGTTCTTTAATTTAAACAATTACAATACTAATAATATTCTAACTAATATTATTAAGCTTCTTATTGAGGAATTTACAAAAGAGTACAATTATGTAAACAATTAAAATGTTAATCAATAACTTTTACTGCGATTTAAGTGTAGTCAGGTTTTACAGCTATTACTTAAACGTAAGATGTTCCATTAAGTAGTTTACGAATCAAGAGACAATAATTGGATCATAATACACGTACAAACACGAAAAAGGGGGAGCTATTCAAGTTATATATGTAAGATAGTAAATATTATTATATATTTCGAATATATAAACTTGTTAGTTTTATATATCGGAATGGCTAATGTAACAAACTAACCAATCTCTGTAATATTATTTGTGAACAATATATCAATAAATCTTGTTATGTTTTAGTTGTCCTGGACATGCACGAGGGGACCGTAGGTTTTGTCATCCATCTGTATGGGGAGACACGTTACCTGGGGCATGCCTTCACTGGACTACGGGGGAAAGTGCTGTTCCCCATCATCAGCACCAGCTCAGCACCCTGTCAAATAACGATGACGTACATCGGTGGCTTAGACTGTGAGTAAACCTTTCTTTCTTCTGGAATTTATAAACTATTTTCATTGATATTTCTAATATAATACTATTGTGCTGTACAGCATTACATAGTATTTGCCTAGGGATTTTCCTTGTTTGAAAGTAAAGACTTTGCTAATAATATAATATATCATAATATAATGTTTATCTAATAAATATTTTATTAAAGAAATGAAATCGAGAAAATAAATATTTTATACTTTGAAAACTAAAGACTTCGATTTAGAAAAGAATTTAGAAAAATATTTTAAAATTCTTTATTAAACTGATAACATTTAATGGGTTACCTCTTATATCATAACAGAAACTTATTACAATTTAAAGAGGATTATTAAGCAATACGCAATGTCTTAAAGTTTTGAATTTGCCAATTAAAAAAGTTCAGCTCTTATATACTGTTATTTTGTAAAGAATCATAATATAACGAATTAGACAACATTAACGCTGCATAGTAGTCGTTATGTAACAGAGTTATTTAATTATTAGTATTGTATGTTATAGTCTGTGTTCTTTATTTTAATTCTAATATTTATTTTCTATTATTATAAAAAAGTAATCAGAAATAATTATGTTGTTTTTGAATGATTATAATGTACATTATATTGATTGGATATTACTAACATTACAATGCTACAACTAGATATTAAATGATAAACTTACTAGGTTGCCGACTATATTAAACTTAAAAGCTATACCTTTTACCACACTTGTCACCATGATTTATGAAAAGGAAATTGTATTAAACGATGTATGTCTGTTGTTTCAGCGGAACCTCGGTCATTGATGGAGCTGTGCAGGACTGTGGTGATACAGTCTATTGGAAATGTCCACTTAGAGGACAAAGTACAAAAGCTGTACTTGCCTCGCAAGATCGCTGAGTATCTTCTAACCAACGTCTAACAGGTCTCTGTCGTCGATGGAGCTGTGAAGGACTTACTAGGTAATTGACTACATTACACTTAAAAGCTATACCTTTTACCACACATATCACCATGATTTATAAAAAGGAAATTGTATTAAACGATGTATGTCTGAGGTTTCAGCGGAACCTCGGTCATTGATGGAGCTGTGCAGGACTGTGGTGATAGTCTATTGGAAATGTCTGACTAATGGACAAAGTACGAAAGCTGTACTTGCCACAGCAGATCTCTGACTGTCTGATAATCCATCCATAATCAGGGATCATTTCTAACAGATCTCAGTTCATGCCCTGCCTCGACACACGCAAGTACATATTATATTATGATTTTATTAATAATATACATACAATAAATTGCTATTTACAACTATGATTTCATAATATAGGTTACTTGCATGTTATTTTATACTTCTATTTAATAAGTGGTGTGTATCATGAAAATACATTATTAATTTTCTATTTCAAATTTATTTTATTGCTAATTGTCGGTGGTTAGTTAGTGACATTACTGATATATATATATATATTTAATCTTTGTGGTTATAATATATTATACATGTGATTAGAATAG
Source organism: Homalodisca vitripennis (assembly GCF_021130785.1). Lineage (NCBI taxonomy): Eukaryota > Metazoa > Arthropoda > Insecta > Hemiptera > Cicadellidae > Homalodisca > Homalodisca vitripennis. The sequence goes on along the minus strand of NC_060211.1, from coordinate 66,993,686 downwards.
CTAATACTAGAGTAAGTTGACATGTGACGGGAATATTTTTATTTCCTTCACACGTTTAGTATAACTTTTATAGCATTTTAGTTTAAGAATAGTTTTTTACCATATGTGTTTCTACTGCTTTAATACTAATAGTATGATTTTTTAGTTTTTCAGGCTCGTCATATACTTACCACTAATAATGTATTCGATGTTAATTACTTTCATGTTATTTTATACTTGTATTAAATCGGTGATGGGTATAATAGAGGACAATGTACAAAAGCTGTATTATGATATTATTAGTATAATACAGCTATATACAACTAATAATTTATACGATGTTGATTACTTTTATGTTATTATATACTTGTATTAGGGCGGTGGCGGTTATATCAGAGACCAAAGTACAAATGCTGTATTATGATTTTATTAAAAATATATAGCAATTTACAACTAATAATTTCTTTAATATAGATTACTTGCATGTTATTTTTACTTATATTTAATCGGTGGTGGGTATTTTACCGTTAATTGTCGGTGGTTAGTTACTGAACTATTTATATATTTTTATTCTATTTGGTTTTAATAAATTTCCTTCACACGTTTAGTATAAATTTAAAGAATTTTAGTTTAAGTATAGTTTTAATAAGCTGAAGGATAAACAGAGGTAATAGTAGAATAAGTTAACATGTTACGGACATATTTTATTTCCTTTACATGGTTATTATATTTTTTATAGCATGTTAGATTAAGAGTATATTTTTTATCATGTGTTTCTATTGAATTAACATTAATTGTGTGGTGTTTTTTTAGTTTTTAAGGCTAATGGCTGTGAGGGTCCTTTATTGAAAAGGATAGCCAAAACACATTTTTAAGGCTGCCGTTGGAGGTCCAAAGCCCTCATGAGAAAAGCCGATGGGAAATGTAATATTGGAAACATTCTAACGAGACAAACAGATGAAGAATGCAGTTAATTCATCTTACGACGAAATACAACCAATATATTTACCCCCGTATCTTTGATGCTTCGGTGACAACACATTGACGGTAGGCTTATCATGATTAGTATTACAAAATACTTTGAGCTATTCATATATTTTTTGTGCTTCAATGCTTATCTTGTACAGTTTTTTGTTTTACCTAGATTAAGTTTAATTTTTATCAAAGACTTTTTTATAATAATTGATCTGCTCCTTTTTATTTTCTTTTTAAACTTAATGACAATTAATGTTATTTCCTTAAATATAGGTCTACGGACTTGCATATTTACAAAACCATTCTAATATGATTAGGTAATTAAAAATATTTGTAATATTGAAACATTATTAATTTCCTTTATAGATCAACTGCTAGCCTTCATTTATATGGTTAGTAGAATAAAACCATACACATGACGGCTCTACGAGTACTTAATTTTTAAATTTCCATCCTACTAATAGTCATACTTCGATAAAAAGTGAATGAAAATATCCCAAATGAGGAATAATTTTTATTCCAGTGGTTTTCAAGTACACATATTTTATTTCTCATACTATCATTGCACCTGCCTTGTATTATACAGTTTTCGATCACAATATAGTTTTAGTAGAACGGTCACCGATCGACCACGAACCTGAACTGACCTCTGACGCCTGAGAATTTCCAGAATCCTAAGTCTACTAATCCTCGCCGACAATACCATAAACACATCTCCAGCAGGTAGCAGTTTCTGTTAATTACAATTCTTAGAAATTTTAACAATGTTTGCCCTTAGCAAAACTAACAAACCTACATATGCTGTTCTATTCTTTGGAAATGGTCTTTGAACAGTCTTGTTTAAAGATCCTCCTTAGAAAAGCGTTTGATAAATTTATATTTATTTACAATTTTAAAAACTACTATATGTTTTTATTTATATGAATTTTAAAATTTAAATTTTTATTAGTATTAGGTACTATTTTAAAATAGTATTATTATATGATGCATATAACATCTTTTCTTATTATTATCCCTTATTATGTATGCAGGGTTTTAATTAAACCGGAAGTATATGACAATGGCAAGAAGTACACGCATTTCCATCTATGATATGAATTTTCGAACCTGTGTTTTCAAATATTTCCTTGGTCATACCAACGAAGAACTTTTGCTCTTCGTATTTAGATAATCGAGGTTGCCAAACTTATCAAAAAACAAAACAAAATCATGAAACTATCCTTTTACTTAGTAGCTGAAATACAAACTTAAATCGATCGTCTTATAACATCTCTTATAACGCGTCATACCTGAACTCCAATTTACGGTAAAATTTCATCCTTTCAAATAATTTTACTCCTCTACAAACACAACAGCGTCTTAACGACCGGATGGCTTGGTCAATACACTTCTGCGGTGAAATATTGGCTATAATATTCGAGACAAGCTGACCAGACAAACTCTAAACATAACTCTACTCCCATACATCTATGCGCCCCTTCTGGTAACAGAATACGCAATCAATATCAACTTGAAACCCAACAAATAAAAGCTTATCTAGATTCTTAAAATTAAGATATAGCACCATTTCCATCGTAACCGGTAAATTAAATATTCATGGTCTTAATGCAATAGGGTCTTTCCTTTAAATTGTTTTGCTTTTATGGCATACTTATTACATATTCCAATAAATTATTAAATAGAAAACATATGTATTGTTATATTTCTTTGGATAATATTTACTAATTATAATTATACATAATAGAGTTTTGACAAGGATATGATTCATTCTGTCTATCATATTAATTTCCCACTAACATCTAGTAGGCAAGTAAACGTGCTGGCGCAACAGCAATACAGTTGTGTTAAGTAGGAGTATCATATAATGTTGAAAGCACTTTGGGCTAATGGTATGCATAGGTCATTAAACTTGTTAGCAGATTTGTACTCATTCCCTGTATCACTGTATCAGAGAACAAAAACAGTATTTAGTTAATAATTAATTGCATAAATTAACTATAATTAATCTTACATTAAACATATTATACTCAGTGAGATACAGCTTATAAGATTCTAAATATTTTGGAATTTTATGAGCTAGCTTATATGTAACGTGACATAGTCTATTATTAATGCTCGTAAAGTAAAGTATGAAAACTGTTACACATACTTTATTTTTAAATGGTGATAAAGTTTTATGAATTCCTTTGAGTTATTTACTAAATACAAAAATAAAATATACTCCAAATTATTACTTAGTAATTTGGTAGGTTTTTTAGAAAATGGAATTGTAATCTGAAGGACATTTTATTTAATTTAAGATGTCTCAGAAATTATTAATGTGGAAGTGTAAAGTTACCACTTCACACTTTAAGGCATGGAAATCACCGGATATCTCGGAGATTACCGGAGTTAAAGTTTATATAGCACTGTAGAAAACTTGTAATAAAATACAAAATCTCGTTTTTAATATTCGTACAAAAAAGCATTACATAATATAAGTTTTTTGAAATAGTATTTGAGAGTATAAAGCAATAAATGTTTTCAACTTTATTACATTCTGTAATGACTTCCAACAACATTGTCATAAAGTACCAAAAAACCAAACCCATTTCCCTTTACGCTTAGTCTGATATTATAATTTTACTATGTTCACCGTCTCAATATGCCCTAAGGATTGAAAAGCGACCTTTACACTTGAACGTGCACACGCTGTCAGACGTGCAGCCCGGCCTACCTGTTGTCACTGTGCTGATGACTCACGTACAATACGACCCTTCTGAGAAAGATCTATAATGAAGGCTACGGTATTCCTAACGTATCTTAGAAATGACGGGGTAAATGATTATCTCTTCTGTATAACATGAGTTTTGTAGACTTTATTTTATATTAGAGGAAATAAATAAAGCTAATAAATATTATATTATAATGGTACATAAGTTTAACGAGATTGATGTATTTACAATTCTTTTCTGATAAAGAGAAATAGAAGCAACAACCAATAGGGGCAAAGTATATGTAGGTATTTCCTTTATGTCATATGGAGCAGGTAGCTGAGTATTGCACTATTCTATAGTTTGTTAGTTGTAAAAAGGTTTAGTATTCGACCATTGCTGAGTACCTCGTTTTAAACTTAGGCCAAATGTATATATCGTCCGACTATAATTTCATAACGAGATTAGATCTAACAACGATTATTTGTATTTAAACTTCAATATTTAACATAAACGATAAGATTAACAAAGTTAGATGATTTTTTTATCAGCAATTGTAGAAACAATACGGTGAGACATTGAACATTTTACTATTTTGCTTCTTACAAAAGTTCATCTCATGAATAACTCGTTTGATTAATTCGAGAAATCACGTAAAACGAGGAAAGAGAAGTACTAGTATGGGCATCAATGGTCCGCTCTCCAGGCAACCGAAATCACTAAGGAAGGTTAAACTTGAAACTGGTGTTCTAAAGTCTTCAGTACAGAGAATAATTAATAAAAACTAAATTAAATTTTACAAAAGTCACCTAATTTATAATCTTCTTGAAGATGATCCGGACAGGAGAGTGGAATTTAGTTATCATATTATTGACTTTCATGGGCTAGATCCTAATTGGCATACTCAAATTGTTTTTTTTTTTCGGACGGGCCCACTTTCTATCCCAGAGGTGCTGTAAATTGGCATAAGTGTATTTATTACAACATCGGTAATCCAAACATTCTTAAACAGACTCTACTGATATCAAAATGAATTACTGTTAGAGCAGCTGTCAGTTGTAATGAGGTGCTATCATACGACATTTCAGACCGTATAATAACTGGGAATAGGTATGATCAGGTTTTAAAATAACAAGTCTTGCCTTATTTTCCATTTCCGAAAATAGATCAAGCAATCTTCCAACAAGATGGTGCTTCTGCTTTACTAAATGTCAACCTTCATGGCCATTAGATTGGTCGTAGACGTGATTCTTTACATTGGCCACCCCGATCCCCCGATTTAACTGTATGTGATTTCTTTCCATGTGTTTACTTTGATGAACAAGTTTATACTCGTAGCTCCAATAATAATGATAAATTAAAAACAATCAATTGAAGAGGAAATTCTCCCGATACCGCAGAATTTCTTAGTCAGAGTTTACGATGCATTTGTTAAGCGCTGGTATCAGTTTGTTTGAATAATTGTGGACTGTAATTGTAGGTGTTTTATAGGCTTATGTTCTAATTTTCTGATTCAAATGCTTTAGTTCTCTACAATATGACAATAAATAATTTTACAAAACCAAATATACTGTTTAAAGGAGTTTTTCAAATGCTACCAGTTTGATTCAACAATTGCTAGAGAGCTTTTCACAGAATAGTATTAAACCTATTAAATGAATGTTCGGTGCATAAATTGGCGGTGCGCCTGAATTAGCACCCCCTGGACATAGCACCCCCTCGCTACTGACGTCATTTTGACGTCACGAAAGGGGGTGCTAAATCAGCACAGTGGCCGTGTTCAGGCCCTGAATAAGCACCCCCTTCGAATACGGGGGTCCTAATTCAGCGCCTTGACCGTGTTCATGTGCTGATTTAGCACCCCCTTCGAATAGGGGGGTCCTAATTCAGTGCGTTGACCGTGCTCATGTGCTGATTTAACACCCCCTTGAATCTGGGGGCTGCTAAATCAGCGCCGTATTGATGAGATGAATAATTACCCCAACAGAATAGAATAATAAACGTTTAACCGTATTGTGATTTATTTCTCAATAAAATAAAATAATATATATATATATATATATATATATATATATATAATAATTTAAATATATTGCAATGAGTATATTTACTGCATCGCTGTGGTTTACTTAATATTTCAAAAACAAACAGTTCATTACCAATTGTGAAAATAGTATGCATCAAATATACTAAAGTAAAAAACTAGGTTCTAGGCATTCAAATACAGGTTTATTTTAAAGTAAATTTAATTTGAAATCATGGTACGAACAATGCAGAGGAACTGATACTCCGTAAATCCGGCATGTGTAATAAATATACATGGTCATAGATTATATCAACTTATTAACCACTTTAAAAACAATTATTTATTTATTTTAATTTTTTGAATACCAATCAAAAGCGGGAAAATTTAGAACCGTGAAATTGTAATTTTGCGACGGCTAAGAGCCAATTATTTTTAAAGACGCATCATAAACTGAATTATACTATTTAAACTGAATAGTATAATTCAAACACACTTGACAAACAGTTTAAATATTAGTTTATATCTACAAGAATCAATATCATTCAGTTATATCCATATCAGTTAGTTCAACTATAATTAAAAAAAAGTTGAAAACAATGTTAAAACAATGTTAATACTACCGTTTTTTCAAAAGCGTTATTGCTTAGGTGAAAACATACATTTATATACTGAGTATTATGGATCTACATTGCTTAATTTCCCCTCTGTCGGTTAGTGTGCATTTTATTGTTTTTGTTAAAAATGGAATATCTTGGAAAATCTGAAAGGAAAACCTAATAAATTTAATCCTACCAAGTCTTGGTCAAAATTTTATGGTGGCTAAAAATATATTATGATGTTATCTTTAATACTTTCAAAATAGTGGCTATTAAAATATTTTACCTTTTAACTTCTTAAAATCTGCAATTATTCTAAAATATTGCAAGAAAATGAATTTGAGAGGGTTCTATCACAAATCTAATGACCAAATATATAAAATATAATATGCACAGATTTCCTGTAACAAAACACTGTCGATATTGAGGTTCTCAGCGAGTAGGTCACAATACAAAAATCGAGTAAACGGCAGCTCCAGAATATCTTATGCCAATTGTGCTCACATCTTAGTCCCTTCATTTAAAGTACAGGAAATACATTAATATCTGTTGCCAAGCAACTTTTTTGTCTAATAAATTAAAAACTACTAGAGATATTGCAAATTTATCAACAATGAACGCCTTTATGAACAATGAAGGACAAAAACAAACGTCTTAATTAACAATAATAAACTGTTGTATTTGTCATAAAGCTTAAATGTATTCACAATATATGTTAAAAAAACTAAATAAAGTGACTAGGTTATCTGTTATATATTAAGAATAATAAACAACAAGAAAAATCGTACAGTAATATTCAGACAATAATGCTTTTATAGATGACAAAACCAAAGATAAGCGGTTTTATTGGAAATACATCTGATTGTCGCTTGACTAAATTTTCGTAAATAAATATGTCCTAAAACAACAGATATTTAAATAAATTGATTACACATCTAATATATGATTCTATTCTATCCTTAGATAGGCCTGAAACATGTATTTCAAATGTTTTGCATAATAAATCACAAAAATAAAAGAAATAGGGATAAGATACTCTAAAGCTGATATTAATTTATTTTCACGAACCATGTTTTTTTACAGTAAAGATGCTCTTAATGAGTTATTTATTATTAGTTTGAAATAGTATTTGAGTAATTAGATTTGTGATACAATCCACGATCAGATTTATTCTTGTATACCTGCTGGATTTTAAGACATTCAAAGTTAATCAGATTTAATGGCCGCCATTTCGAAAGTATTAATGAATATTGTTTATAACTGGCCTTATTACCACAAATATTTGATCCAAATTAGGTAGGATTTGTTTATTCGTTTTAAGATATTAAAGCGAATTTGTATATAAAAAACACATACAGACTGACGGATAGGAAACTAAGCACCAAAGGTCTATTTCCATATTCTGAAATGCGTTTGCCATGACCTGAGCAGTTGCGGTATATAGACTTGTCCTAAGAATTACAGGACACTCTGTACATAAAATTATTATAGAGAGTGTTCCACAATCTCTACCAATATTTTCAGACATTATTCATGGACCAAAGGCAAAAACAATCATATTCACCTTTCTAAAACTCAATAATTACTCTAATAGCCACAATTTTGTTTTGTTTTTGTCTTTTTTACTTTACTATTTATATTTGATGGATTGTTTAGGTTAAAATTTTGTATATACCTTTATATCCTTAAGGAAAATCAAAAATTTAAATTTCTTACAAGCTTTATTTTCAAAATAGTGATTTCTAAAAGATCTTTAAGCGTAAATATCTTAAAAGCGATATATGGTAAAAGAAGATCTAAATTATTACACAATTTAATAAAAAATCTAACGATACCAAGTTTTAAAAATTGGTTGTGAAATAAGGGAGATAGTTTGTTTTTTAAAACCAATTAGGCCTACTGTTTTTTAAAACCAATTACTGTTTTTTAAAACCAATTACCAAACAATATCCGCCTTTATTATATGACTGAATGTGGGCTGCAACAATCAGCTGTTTTGATTTTAGCTGCTCTAATCAGGTGATTTTAACATAACATTGCTGAACTGTGGTCATAATATTCTTAATTATTTCTAAACAAAGTTTCTTTTGATTGAGACATCAGAAAAAAAACACTCTAATACATGTTGATTACCTAGACCAAAAATTAAAAATGTCTTTGTAGTTATTATATGTCTATTTAATATTTTGTTTTTAAATGGAAGACCTCAGACCTACTATTGGCTTGTAAATTTATACGGAGTTTGTAGATATGCTATTGATTACGGTGTTAAACGTAGATGCTTAAATGTACCAGTAAAGATTGCTATTTGTTGCAGTTGTTAAGTTTGTTCTAACCGAGATTTGAAGATTTTGTTCTACCCGGAAAATAAAACATTAAAAAACATAAAAGTTTACTGTATACAAAATGAAATATTATGTATATTTGTATAGTATTTTTTTATTATTAATGAAGTAATATTTATGCTTCTATACATCTGTTTACTACCTAGTTTACAAATCAGTTATAAAAATTACAACGAATTGAAAATTAGAGTGTAACAAAATTCTCTACACTTTCCGATATAAATAGCCTTAAAATAAAAGTACAGCTAAGCTGAAGTGTAATTTTAAATTTTACCTTTTTATAGACGCTTTATTAAAGACTTCACTGAGATTTCACTCTTATTTTTACAATATTGTAAAAATGTTCATTCTTAAGTTTGACACTTCCAGATACATGGGGTTAGAAGTGCACGTCTGACTAATGTAACACACAATAGTGAAATATTCTTTAACTGCATACAAAAAGACGATGATTTTTAGTTTTTTTCTATACATCATTACCGTGTTCTACTTTATCTTTTCTCTTTACTCGTGTAAAATTATCCGTTACCTAGAGAGTATAATATGCCACACCTTGGGCCTGTACACTCAAACATTGTTTGATTTCTTCTTATATTTTTTAGGAAATTTCATCAAACAAATTCACTATACATAATAAGTTATGTATTAATATAGGAATAACAACTGAGAATAACATCGATATTATTACTCAACCACTCGATACGGCCACATCAGTTTGAAAAGTAGGGTCGGTAGTGCACGGACGGGTTTCGTCAGCTTCGTCAAAATTATGTGTGGACCTACAGTCCTACAATCGATATTTGCAGGTTGATTTCACTCTGTATATTTCATATTTGGTAGACGGCCAATATATAACGAGCAACGATGTTAAGGCAAAAACAACGAGTTTCAAGTTTTTAAATGTTTACTAGCTGATACCCGCCCCTTCGTACGGATTTTTTTTAGAATAACTGGTACGTCATAGACATCTCCTTCATGTCTTTAAAAAAATGGCATACTACTGATGAAATAAATTATGGTCATTGGAAAATATTCCAATTTTAATTTCAATGCGACATTCCATGATTTTTTGAACTGATGTTCTAAAGTAATTAAAAACCACGATCCCTCCTTTCCTAAAGTACTGTAGGTAATAACAGATTTATGATCCACATTTGAAAATAGGGTTACTCATAAAAGGAGCAACAAAACATATATGTGGGAATACTTTACACGTAATAGTTGATATCACTTAATATGAAAGTCCTAATATGAATTCTATTATTCATTCTCGTAATATTACACTAATTATCATCGATACCGTTAGAAAAAGTAATATAATCGAGGGTATAATCCTTTACCAGAGGGATATATCTGCTAGAAGTAAGATGGACAGAAGTCGACCAAACATTTTTTTACATTAACTAGTTAGGAAGAAACCTTTGCGGATTAATATACTTCATCCTTAGCTACCAATGCCTCATCCATAAGTTTTTTATCACAGTGTTAAGTTCATAAACTAATAATGTATCTTCAAGTTGTAGCCTCATGTGAAATGTATTTGATGTTTCTATATATTCCTTTAATCATGAAACATAGTTAGGCATGATTCTATAGAGGATATTTTACACGTAAGCAATAGTAATACTTATGGGCGTAACCTTGAGATATTTTTGTAAGTACCATTCTACGGATTTTTGTGTAGTGTTAAGTCTATGTAGCTGTTCCATTGTGCAGATGATTCAATGTACGCCTAATAGTGCATAAGATAAAAAATTATAATCTAGTTTCTTACTGCAGATGGTTACGAGTAATTATTTAAGGGCAGGTACTGAAAAATTATTTCTGTAATAAATGACAAGTCAAAAACTGTAATTTTCATACTTCATCTGTTTCATTCTATGAAACCTAATTTTGAAATGTAATTAAAATTAAATATGAAACAAAAATGCCGCAGAGAAAAATTCTATACTGTGTGACAGTGAACTATTTTGCCTAAAATACAAGCCTAAATTGTTTACAAAATTATTTGTTGTAATTGTTTTTTAAATTTGAGTTAATTACACTAAAAGAAGAAGATTCCATTTCCGTGAAGCTATTAAATGAAATAAACACTTTAATTATGGATTCATATACAAATAACGTAGTTTTAATTATATGTAGAAACATGTTTCATTGAGTTTTCACGATTGGGTTAAGCTTGAACTGTTAATGATCAGTGAATACCCTTAACTAGACTATGAGTAGACTAGATCTTTCATTGGTATGGACGCCCAGTACTCAATACCTGTACAATAAAAATGACACAGCAAAGATACTAGACTAATTGTGTATAAAAACCATAATTACATTTTACCTTCCGTAATATTCCAAAAATCGACTCAGAATCGACGAGAATTTTATGTTTTTTTAATGATATATTTAGCAGTGCGTTAATTAAATTTACAAACATATTAACTGAAAGAATAAACTGAAATAGAATAAATGAAGGATATGATTTAATTTATTATTTTAATAGGTGATATATAGAACAAATTAAGAAAGCAAAGTCATGAGTGAAAATTATTACACAAATATGACAATGCGTATGAGAGGGAGGAGTGCTAAGGTCTATTAGCCTTGTTAGTCGGAGCATTATTATGTAATATTAAGTCTATGGTAATTTTTAAGAGAAAGTAGCCATATTTGATTATTATATTATTTAATCGTTCATCGGAAATTGCAAAACAATCGTAGATAGTAGCTTATAAGTGGCAGCGTCACAAAAATCCAGATAACAACTATTATATTTATGATTGAATTGAATATGTAAAAGATAAATATCCTTTTTGCTGGTTGAATGCTAGGGGGTGCTAATTCAGTGACTGAGCTATGTCCATGCGCTGAATAAGCACCCCCTTGGAACAGGGGGGTGTTAATTCAGGGCCTCAACCATGTTCATGCGCGCTGATTTAGCACCCCCTTGTAGTTGGGGGGTGCTAATTCCGTGCCTGGTCCGTGTCCGTGCGCTGAATTAGCACCCCCCCTGCCGTGACGTCAGAGCCCGAGGGGGTGCTTATTCCAGGGGGTGCTAAAGCAGCGTCCCCAAATTGGCAAGTAATATAAAATTAAAAGTTTAAACCTGTTCGTGAGATACCCGCAATATATATTACTTATGTACTTTATTAACCGGTTTGATTTTAAAAGTATGATTAACTTATATTACAAATTTGAGTTGACTATTAAACATTTTATTTATAAAATGTCAGGAATATCGTAGGCAATTTCGAGTTTAGGCTATTTTTATAAAGATTCAGGATTAAAAATTGCAATAATACAGATAACTTTAAAATAAAAAAGTAAAAATTAGCAGTTTTGCAAACTAAAGCCTATCATGTGCATCACGTAAACAAACGTAACAGCAGGTAGCCCGGGCTGCGTTGCGTGCGTCGGAGCGCGAGGGTCGCCAAATACTCAGGACTCTTGAGTTTCCGGACAAACTATAAGGGAATGTGTCTTAGAGCACAAAACTAGGAGAGAGGCCAGCATGTAACTTCCTAAAACTAAAAATTGGTTATCCTACTACACAGACACTTTTGAGATTTATTTTTCTATACGTTTTCATTTAGGAGGCATTCATTGTAGAGTTCTAGCTATTACCATCATTTACGTTAGGGATGCCAATAAGTGTTTAAGGATAACTGAACGGAATAAGTTATGGTTCTTAGCCTTAATTAATATAATAATACATTAAGAATCAGTACGTTTTCCTAAAAGATGTTACATTGTATTCCCTAAACATCTTCAAATGGGTTGATGATTACAGGAGAGAATACAAAACAATAGTGCATCCAATTATATAATTTTAAAATATAAATAAACCTATGACAATACTTGTACTAAATTCAAGAAACTAAATATTATAGTATACTATACTATATTCATTGTAGAGTTCTAGCTATTGCCATCATTTACGTTAGGGATGCCAATAAATGTTTAAGGATAACTGAACGGAATAAGTTATGGTTCTTAGCCTTAATGAATATAATAATACATTAAGAATCAGTACGTTTCCCTAAAATATGTTACATTGTTGTCCCTAAACATCTTCAAATGGGTTGCTAATTACAGGAGAGAGTACAAAATAATAGTAAATCCAATTATATAATTTTAAAATATAAATAAACCGATGTCAATACTTGTACTAAATTCAAGGAATTAAATATTATAAACAATTAAAATGGTAGCTAATTATTCAGTTGAATGTTTACCATAGTCAGGAAGCAATTGCCATATGTAGCCTATACAAAATTTATGAAACTACCTATTCCTTAAACTGTTTAAAAATGGTTTAAGCTTTAGGCTCGTTGTTTCTGAAAGGTCCTATGTTTAAATCTTAAAATTTTAAAACGAATTTTATAACTTTAATATTCAAACATATTTCGTAATGTACATAATTTTAAAGGCCTTTGCATTCTTAAGATGTTGGTGAAGAAAACAATACTTACTTCTAAATTACATTAAAATACAAAACCAATATTTAATACATATTATTGTGAGGCCTTTCGATATCCAAGATACCTTCATCAGACACATCACAAAATGATGAAGGTATCTTGGATATCGAAAGGCCTCACAATAATATTGGTTTTGTATTTTAATGTAATTTAACAGTGACCAATATAAGCTCCATCTACAGCATACTTACTTCTATTCGTTTAGAAATCGCGGTAACAAGTGTATAGAAAAAAGCGTTAGTTAGTTTTGTTGCTATGCCTGTGATATTAAATTAAATATAACGAAACAAAATAATTTTCTTTGATACTTCATGTAACAAACTTTCTAATAATACCATGCTACGCTGTAATTTTTAAATTTGTGTTACAAATGTAAAATAAAACCTTTTTTGATAGTATAATAATGACAAAAAACCAAATATTTAACAATAAGGTGAGGCTTTACCACTTTCAAGTAAAGGCCGCACACTACTCAATAACTGTAACATTGATAAATAACTACACAATCGTTATTATTCTTCTATTTTTAACAAAAGATTAACTCGTATACATGATACACTGTACTACAGACCTTTCGGTTGGCATTGTATGTAACCTAAGATTGTACACCCAGTATGTTACTTATTATAACTTCGGGCTATTTGCAGATATAAACTCATACTTTTATTTCAAATAAATGATTTATAAATACCTATACATGTTCAACTAGTATTTTTACAATATTTTATATATAACAAATAATTATTTTTTACATATGAAGTGTATTTTTGAACTACCAAAAACCACAATAAAACATTTAATCAAATAATTGCCCAAAATACCAATCCGTAGGAGAGGTGGGGGTAAATCAAGCCATAATAAGCCGTCATCAGAACCTGAGTAGGGGAATATTTGGCTAGAGACCTTAAAAAGATAAATGCCTGAGGATAGTTTGGCACAAACATGGTCAATGTTCCATGTTAAACCACGATCAAGGTGTATTCCAAGGAATTTCGAGCTGTAGACTTCTACTATAGAATCTGCTATAATGATGGCAGGGCCACACTCAGAGTCTACAGGCTGCAGAGCAAAGTTGATGACATTGGTTTTGGATGTGTTTGTTTTGAGACTGAGGCTGTTGAAGTGTTGTCCACAATTGTTGATTTCAAAGAGATTTTGTATTCACGCTGATACAGAGAATCGTGTCATTAGCATACTGCACGACTTTTCCGTGCAATAATTCCGACCCAATGTCGTTGACATACATCAGAAAAAAATCGGACTGAGAATTGACCCTTAGGGGACCCCATAGCTCAATTGAATTGGTTTTGAAAGATGACCTGAAATTTGGACAACTTGAGTTCTGTCGCTTAGAAAATGATCTAAGCAACAGGTGTCGAAACGTCTCGGATGCCATGAGATTCCAGTTTTCCAAGCATAGTTTTGTGGTAAACACAGTCGAATGCTTTAAACAAGTCGACAAACATACCTAGGGTGGTATTATAATTTTTTAAACCCTCAATTTTAATTTTAGGTTATTATCTTGAAATATTTTATTCTGCATCTTCTTTTGTGAAAATAAAGTCTAAACACGAAATGCCTGCGTCATTTCTGACGTATCTTATAAATAAAGGATTTATGATTCCAAATAAACTTTTAATATAAATTACTCAGACTTTTAAAAGAAAACACGTTAGTAAAGCAAATAAATAATATATATTACAAAATTCCAAAACGATAACGATATTACGAAAATGATACCATATTGTTAATGATAAATAAAAACCGTACCATATTTTAAATTTTATGTTAAAGTTTAGTCGTATAGATTACAAAATGTCTTTGCTAAATTAACCGTACTCTAACCTCGTTTTCAAATTTTACTCAGAAGATATATAAGTTAGCTTATCTTTAAAAAAGATATTCAGCAATGGTCGTATATTCAAGCATTTTCATAACGAACATGATGTGGAAGAGTGCAATGGTCAGTTGTTTGCTCAATAGAACAAATGAAATGCCTCCATAGACTTTAGCAGAAAAGCAAATATTATGTCAATCCCGTTAAAGTTATTTTCTTTTGTAATACATATTACTTTATAGCTTTAGTTAATAGATGTCTATTAAAATAAAGTCTACGTATGTGATACTATACAGAAGTTAATCATTGACCCTGTTATTTATAAAGTACGCCAGGAATGTTAGTCTTCATTATTCGTCATCGGCACAGGCTGGACGTCTGACAGTGTGTGGGGGTTTAAGTGCAAAGGCCGCCTTTCAATCCTCAGTGCCTCTTGAGGTGGTGATCAAAGTGAAGTTATAATTACAGAATGTAATACAGTTGCAATTATTTATTGGTTTTGCAACTGTATTACATTCTGTAATTATAACTTCACTTTGATCACCACCTCAAGAGGCACTGAGGATTGAAAGGCGGCCTTTGCACTTAAACCCCCACACACTGTCAGACGTCCAGCCTGTGCCGATGACGAATAATGAAGACTAACATTCCTGGCGTACTTTATAAATAACAGGGTCAAATACGATTTCAACACATATTTTCATAATGTAATGCTTTTTTTAATAGACATTACAAACGAGATTTTAGTTTCTTATCATAAGTTTCCTACACTTCTATATAAACTTCAACTCTAGTAATCTCCTAGAAATCCGGTGATTTCCACGCCTTACAGTGTGAAGTGCGTTACAGCACTTCCACATTAGTAGTTTCTGATACAACTTAAATAAAATAAAACTTCATTCAGATCCCATTGATAATATTTAAATTACCAACCAAATTATTAAATCATAATAGTAATAACGCAAAGAAAATCATAAAACTTATCAAAATCTTACAAATAATGAATTTTTAATAGTTTCCGTACAACACTTTACGAACTTTTAGAACAAATATTGTCACGTTACATAAAAACAAGTTCAAAAAATAGCAAAGTGTTTGAAATCTCATAGACTGCATCTCATTTAGTATAATTTGTTTGATGTAAGATAAATTCATGTTAACTAATGAAATGATTAACTATGTACGGGTTTTTGTTCTCTTAGTGATACAGGGAGTGAGTACAAATTTGCAAACAGGTTTAATGTCCTATGCATGCTGTTAGCGCAAGTGCTTTCAACATTATATGAAACTCTTACTCTACACACAAGTTTTGAATCTATTTGTTACCTAAAGGGGCGGACAGATGTGTAGCAGGAGAGTAGAAAATTTGTTTTGAGTTGGTCTGGTGAACTTGTTACAAATATGCTTGCCAATTATTGCACCGATGAAATGTACTGACCAAGCTATCCGGTCGAT
The DNA here is from genome assembly GCF_021130785.1 of Homalodisca vitripennis. Lineage (NCBI taxonomy): Eukaryota > Metazoa > Arthropoda > Insecta > Hemiptera > Cicadellidae > Homalodisca > Homalodisca vitripennis. The sequence goes on along the minus strand of NC_060211.1, from coordinate 66,977,305 downwards.
AAGGCGCTGCTGTGTGTATTGAAGAGGTATATAATTATATGAACGGATGAAACTTTACCGTAAATTGGTGTTGAGGCGGGACGCCTTATAAGAGATTAGATGACGGTCGATTTAAGTTTGTATTTCGGCTATTAGGTAATTGGTGTTAATCTTATCAGTGAGAAAGCGCGTATTCTTGCCATTATCATATACTTCCGGTCTTAGGTAGTAGCGTTTTATAAAAACCCTGCATACATTGGTTAAAGGATAATATATAACTCATTACCAACCCATAAATACTACTCTTAAGTTTTATGTAATACCAATAAAAAGTAACAATTCTTGAAATTTAATTAAATAAGTTAAAAAAATAACTTGTTAAACTTTATATGTTATTATATAACCAATTATTTGTTAAAGTTTTTAATAAAAATAAATAGATAAAACGTCAAATTAGACTCTCTTTAGAAAACATTTCTAATGATTAGAACAACATGTATTAGTTTTGCTAGGGCCAACATTGTTAAGATTTCTAAGAATTAATTATAACAACAAGACACTGTTACCTGCTGCAGATGTGTTTATGGTGTTGTCGGCAAGGATTAGGACTTAGGGTTCGGGAAATTTCCAGGCGTCAGTGGTCTGTTTAGGGTCGTGGTCAATCGATCGGTGACCGTTCTCCTAAAACTATGGTGTGATTAAATACTGTATAACACAGGGCAGACTCGATGCTAGTATGAGAAACAAAAAACTATTTAGTTGTGGATTCGACTATTTTGTATTATTTGGTTATTACATGACTATAAAATAACTTTTGTATTTTCTGGTTTTGAAACGTTGTAGCACTGTGAATCCGATAACGTTAAACACTTGGGACGTTTAATCATAGCACATAATTTGAACTGATCTTTTAAAATTTAGAATCCACTGTTAATAATGTTAATAAACCTTAAACATGAAAACTTGAACACGAACGTAAACCTTTACCTTAACATGTAAATAAACTTTGTTAATAAACCTGTTAATAACCTTATACAGTTAAAAAGCTAATAACCAGTTCATTAGATTAGTGCAGCTCCCAGTTAGGTTATTCTTTCGAAGAATAAACTACCTTGAAAGAATAACCTATACAGAAACTGCGCTAACCTAACGAATTGTGTTAGCATTACTCAATCAACTATGTGTTACTAGCTCAGTATTTATCGAGTAGTTTTATTGTAATGCACGGGTTTCCATTGTTTGTTTTTTCAATGGTAAACATGGTGGAATTAATAAATATAATAAATAAATAGATTAAATGTTTAAAAGTATAACAAGTATGTATTTACTCATCGTGTTGATAAAATGTTTTTCTGGTGTCAAAAGTGCTTTAAATGTTCTCAATCTAAATCAAATTTAAGTAAACGACGGAGCTACACGTGTCTTATGTCTATGAGATAGGACCAGGCCTACCGACACAGTGACCTGGCCTCATCGCGCGGGTCGACTACTAATATAAAATAGTCGAATACCCAATATAATTAAAATTTAATGCTATTTTAATTTATCTGTTTTTATATTTAATTTTATTAGGCTATTCTGAAAATTACTTAATGTAATTAACTATTACATATTATTGTTGACGCTATTTTGCAGTGTTATACTGTCTGACAATAAAGAATTTCTGATTTCTGATTCTAAAATTATACATTCCAAAACAATACTCTGATTACAATTTTCTCAGGTAATGAATTTTGAAAGTTGCAGTTTGGTTAGGAATCACTAAATCCCAGTAGCTATTTCGTTATTATCGTTATAAAAATGGAAGTTATTGTTTGTAAATTATTTGGTTCACACTTCTGTGCACAGACTAATAAACTTATTTTAATGTAATGTCTTTGTTGTAGCTCTACTGATTCGTTTGTGGTCTTTTTTCATACTTGGGAATGTATAATATTTGATTCGAGAGTAGTTATTTACTTCTTTACATGTCCATTTAAGATTCAATTTCTACACAGCCCGAAGCAACACCGGGACATACATTTTGTATTTTAAACACTAAGTGAGTGCATATACTGTAGAAGTTTTAGTATTATTCAAACTGTTATGGCTTTATGCAATTTTAGTAAATAAAGTGTTCGCACCTAAAACATGATCCTCATCATTTCGTTATAAATGGTGACATGAACGTAAACATTTAATCATAAAGTTTATCAAAATACATCAGATCTACTTCAATAACTAAAAATATGTAATATTTTAAAGTTTAATGATAATATTTGTAATTAAATTTTACCCAATTCTGAATTAATCGGCTATCCATAAGCGTAGCTACCTACGCATGTCAGAGAGACATTGACTTCTCTAATAAAACAGAGTTGCGTCATTCACCTATTGTACTACATTGATGAATATTCCAATTAGAACCTGTGAGGATTGTCCTGGACCACTGTTAGACATCCTTTAGGGCCTATATCAACTATCTCCTGGCTGAGTTACTTGTCTTGTATTGTTGTACTCGTTTGTGTAGGCTATTCCAAACAATTAATGACTCAAGAGTTTGTCATCGTATTTTGAAAATTATGTTGGAGGTTTTATTATATGATTTCGAAAAAAAGAATATATATATTGACTTAGTGCGATTTAAACTATGCCAGCAAACACAGATGTTGATGGCCTGGGTAAATATTAGGTCAGCGATAACGTTGTTGATATTGAATATTTTAAAGGCTTCTTTCATCAGAAACAAATACATTCTTACTAACTTTTAACGTTTAATCATTGTACTGTGATTCCCAAATACACAGGCCGAGTAATATATCAGCACTTGATTTCTTTACGAATTTCTGAAATTTCCTGTCACACACCAATTTCTTTATATCGTCACTGGTTCTGAGTTATAAAACAAATTTAATAGTATATTGCGTCTAAGTTTTATTTTTTATAAATTTTAATTTTCTCAAATACCTATGATAGTGAGAGTTTGCTGGGAAATCACACACACCAGATGATTAGACCTCTACTTGTCTTAACCATAACAAGGTATTATTCGATTCCAACACTATATAATGTTTTTGGACTCTTTTATAGTTATAGGTTACAAAATGTATAACAATGGTAAATTAATTATTACACTTGAAGAATTGCAGCATATTTTAATATTAAGAATAATAACAGTGCAATTTGATAATATATAGGCCTAAACATTTTTATAAGTAACATAAGTACAAAATTGTATGTAGGCAAAAGTTTAACAAATAAGGTGACATAATCATGTACAAAAAGTTTAATTGATATTTAATTGTCTTACATATATTTTTAATTATTAATATGTTACCTATAAGGTACCAAAGGGCATTTATTTCAAAATATATGAGTTACAACTTCAATCATGGAATAAACTCGACTGATCAAATTTATCTTATCTATAGTAGCCTACTAAGTTATTTATCACGTTGAAAAATAAACTCAGGTTATCAGAAGTTGTGAGGGTAGGACCTGTAACGGTGTGAGGGTGCTTATAGATGTTAAAATTGTATATTTATAATAAACATGCTGAATCTAAGTCTGCCCACCTTCAAAGACTCATAACATAACCAGTACAACAGTATAATACTGCCTCTACAATATTGTTTATGACTGGACGTGACATAGCTATTGACGACCGATCACGTCCTGAGAAACTTTCCACTCAACACTCTTTTGTTTTGTCACTGCTCCTCACTGTATCACAGGTTACTGGCGCCGGTATTTTGGGCTTCCCTGAGACACAGAGTGTGGGTCTGCTAAAGACACCGCATAATGATGACGGGATTCCCGTTGACAGTTTTAATACTTAGGTGTCTGCGCCGAGCGCCGAATGCCCTGAGCGCTGAAGTCATAAATTAACATGTCAAGGGAACCACTGCAGTTGTCGGCTATACACCAGTGTCAAGAACCAAACCTCTTCCTTCTGTTTTTAAGATAATAAAGTAATAATGGTTAATCTAAAAATATGTATTTTTACGTTTATACAGTAGAATATAGTACTGTTTAATGGTTTAGGGAATTTAAAGCAAATGTTTAAAGTTCAAACATTTAACTCATAAATCTTTTTTTCTGTGAAAAACTTTATCACATAATTAAAATAGGTGCAACACGTCTATAGAAGTTCATACCTTCTATGTATATAGATTAATTACTTATTTTATTTCAAAGACAATTATATAAGAAAATGTATTTGGTGTTTAAATCTCTTAATAATTTTGTAAGATAAAAAATACATAGTTTGTGTAAAAATCTGTTATAAATCTAAAACATTTAAATTATCCGTTCTCTAGATCTTACAGATAATCAGACAGGATGGCAATAATTACTCCTTTACAGATTTAGTGATTCTTTACTTTAGTCATGTGAATAACTTTAGTCATGTAAAAGTAAACTTTAGCTAAATATTAACTTTTGTTTAAATCGAAACGTTATACTTGTTTAAACATTAAATATTAAAATATAGGCTTCAAAATATTTTCACGTATAGGCTATTCTTCTTTAACAAATGACAGTATTTCTTTTTATATTTGATTCATTTAACATCGTTGTTATTACAAAATGAAATACAATCATAAAAATTTACAATCACATTAGATATGACGCAAATGTCTGACTTTACCAATTGATAATTGCTCAATAATCTTTGAGTTGAACACATTTACACTCTTTTAAGCGGACATTTAGTTGAATAGTAAAACTAGCAGTTCAGTTGTTCACCTTATGAGCAATAAAAAAACAAGATTAAAAATATTTCTTTTGGTAAATACAAGATTATCTGAGTGATGTATTTGTCTTAAAACAAATATAAAAACCGCAAAGTATGGTACTGTATATTAATGAAAACATTGTAGCATACAACAATGCTTTGTAAATACAAGCGTTATTGAAATTAATATCATCATTATTTGTTTATTTCTGTGATGAAAACTAACTGATACAATAGGTATAATTATTTGATTGTTTAAAAGACTACCAACTTAATTCAGAATTTGTATTTTTGAAACTAATACCAATAACCTAGACATATTAAATAGACAATAACTATTAAAGAAGTTTGTTTCAATTATGAGGAAATATTTATTTGCACTATTATTAGTTAAATGCTGCTCTATTCAGATTTGTTATACTATTTAAAACATACTGATGATCTACAGTAGACTAGTGATATAAGTCTTTATTAAACTCAAGTACAAAGGCAACTAAGAAATATAATGTTTCAGAATGACGTTATAATACAGTGAGAAAGACATTTAGGAAGTTATAAAATAGACGCTGATATTCTCTCAGTTGTAATAGACGAGCTGCTCGATGTTTAATTTACAACATGTACCTTTAAAACTCATCATAACATTTTCCCTAAAGTAACGATGTCCACTTATAAGCAGATATCCTATTTGGATATTATGATTAACTCTAAATGAATAAACCCCACTATCAAATATGAAAACTAATTTAACAAAACAAAAATTTAAAGGAACTGTAATCCGCGGCAGAGGACAAGAATACGAGACATTAAATAGATCTATTATCTATATAGTTTCTAAATCTGGCAAGCATACTAAATACAATAAAATATGTTTTCCTCACTTTGGGATACCGGGTAACCATTTTCTAAACCTTGCGCACTAACATACAAAAAACATTCATTACCCTTTTTTTTAGAAACAAATGTATTCTTCCTTTCGCCTATATGATTCATAATACCAACGTGTAATTCATGTTTCGCTCACTAATCCTAGTATGAAAACTCTAGATAGAATATAATTTCTGTAAATGGTTGGCCGTTCAGTAGTTATTGAAGTGAAAACTTCTTTAGGCGCGTTGAGCGTTTTGGTAGAGGGTAAAATCCTCGGTTCGCGTCACCGACATGCTAATGATACTAACCTGCATGAAAAAGTCAGTCTCGCTGTTTTTTAACCGTAGACTTGGCCGCGGACTACTAACCTGCATGAAAAAGTCAGTCTCGCTGTGTTAAAACTGTCCCGGCGGAGTATGAAAACAGACTGCGAAAATCAGTGACCATTACGGCTTCCTCTCGCGATTTAAAAGTGAAGCCAATGTCGTACAATTCTGTAAGATGCGTCAAATTAAAGCTCTTAATATTGGCAATCTATTGGTTACATTTTTAAATATTAAAAAAATTTCGAAATAATTTTGATTATTGTTTACATTTTACATAGCGTTTACAATGACAAGAAAAAAGTAGTAAGCGAGGATTTTTTTTATTTTTTGGTCAGACACAATTTGTCAGCGAGAAAGTTGTGTGAAAATAGATGAATATTTTTTTTGTAATTTATCATTTTTTTATTGGAAGTTTAGTTTAGCCTGTAGTAGCGTATGAAGTGATGAGTGAACGTTTCTGCCGGAACTGTAGTTGGCGCATTGGCTCACTGATACCGTATTAACTCAATAAATTAGTTTATTGTGCAATAAAAATACCTTTACGAAAGAACCAAGTTAATTTAACTAATTTATTAGTTTTAAAAATATTGTGGGTTTAATTGTTATTGCAATTATATACTTTATCCGTAGCAATAACTGTATTATTTACAACGGTGTTCAACTCACTGTTGTTCACTCGGTGTTTACTTACTTATAAATGAATAATGAAAACAACGAATATATTTTTAAACATTTTTAGAATTTGTACGAATATTTGTATTTAAAATTTAGCATTATTCATTTTAATTATGTTTTTAATATTTAACCTCTTCATCATGAAATGAGTATTATTACGGTATAAGATTTATCTTACTAGCGTGGTAAAATAGATTTCTAGTTATTTGATATTATTTTTTCGTGGATTTTAAAATTGGAAAATTAAAAACGCGTCACATTTACAATTACAGATGTACTGCTACTATAACGTTTTGTTAATTACTCTCAACTTAATAGTTCCGTTTTCACTTCTATCGGCAGTCCCACGACTGCTACTGTTTTTTATTAATGTTTACTATGGTATAGTATACGAAGTCAATAAATGGATTGTTTTATCCCGTGATTTCCGGTAGACAGGTCATTTAACTGATATTTTGCGGTACACTGGAATTGGGAAGGAATAGGAAGTTGATCGTTTTCAACTCCCTTTTCTTCACATATGCTTTGTCGTTACCATGAAGTTTCCAGGAAAAGGAAAATTGAACTCTTCTTTCGCTTATCCCTATTTTTACTAATCTGATCATCAACTACAAACTACTCGTAACTTGTATAGCAAAAATATCAGAAGTTATATTAAATTTAACTTCTTTAATTTTTCGTTTTAACATACGACAAAATTACTTACAAATTACATCCTTAAGTGTTTACGTGAGCTTTTTACTTTCATAAGACATATTCTTTCATTACCCTTGCTAAGACTATGCAAAATTTAAAATAATCGTTTCTAAGGTATTAGCCTACAGTTCGAGGACTTTAGCTGTGCGCGTGACCTTGAGTGTGTGGTGATAGTCGGGAGGGGTGGCGGGGTAGCATTTGCGCTGCGTCCCGAAAACATTTCCTGTGACACGTAGGTAAAACCCTTCTTTCAGGAATCGTATTGGCCCAAATAACTCATCACACTCGCTAAAACCAGTCTGTTTTCTGACAGCGCTGATTGTGGTGGTATTAAAAAAATGAGAATACGAAATAATAGCAATAATAGGACTTATTTTTGTTTTTAAGTTGTTATAGTGTTGTTTAATGTGTTTTTGAAAATAATGTATCTGTCAATACTAATCTGCAAATCGACATCGTGAGTTTAATTAAGGTCGTTAAAGAGATTGTTGCGCCTTCATCTCAGCGGCTAGCAACCTGCCACACAGATAGCGTTTATTTGTTGAATGGGTAGTATTAGGACCATACGAGCACAGCTAAATTCCTCCAACTCTACGTTATGGAAGTCTTGTATTTTTCGGAGTGTGGTATGGGAAAGAATGGCTCGTTGAGTCATATTAGTATTCATTCCTGTACTTTTCCTGATGCTACGGTAAAAATTTTATATCTCAACTTCAAAGAATCAAACCGGTTTCAGGTATCTTGTGTGAAAACATTGACAGTTTTTTCCTGAAAGTGTTTGTGATGATGTTTAAATAGTATCTCCAATGCATCAGTTTTTTTCATATATGTCACTAGTGCGATTTGCAATAAATACTAGACATTAAATTTTTATTTGCTGTCTCCCACACTACTGGTTCTAAAATATAAATGTAAATAAATGTTTAAGTCTTTTGTCGAACTTCAGCTGAAGGTTTCAACAACTATATATCGTTAACTATAGGCCTACTTGGATTATGAAGAATAAATATTACAATTTTTACCAAATCTTGAGCATTCCAGGAAAATGTTTCAGACATTTCTTTTCATATAAACCTTCTTCAGATTTCAACAAATACTTACATTAGCGAAAAATTTGCAGCCGTTTCGAAATTGCCGCTTAGTAACATATTTCACGATTTATAATTATTTATAAGAAGATAATATATTACGCTAATTTCTAAGTTACTCATTAAATGACAGCTAAACTGCCAATGAAATCGTGTTTTGCAATATTTGTTTAGTAACTTAATAAACTGAGTAACTGTAATTTTCGAATGCATATTACTACATTAGCACTTGCTCTCTTCTAGTATTTTCTGAACTTACCCGCCTGCCACCTCAATTTCTGTGTAAAGTTGTTGGTTCTGAGTTATAAAAAAATAAATAATATTTCGCACCTGAACTTATATATAGAAATTTCTACTTCGAACACATATAATGGTAACTCTATGCAATGAAATTGCACAATATAAAATATATATCCTTTTAAGTTTCTTATGCATAACACGGTATTAAAATATTTCTCGGAGAAGAATTGTATGTGATTAAAAATACAGATAATTACAATCAGCAGTTTTTTATGTAAAGCATGCTCAATTTAAGTCTGCCTAGCCTCCAGGACTCATAATATTGCCAGTACAACAGTCTAATACTGCCTCTACAATATTGTTTATGACTCGACGGGACATAGCGATCGACGACCGATCTCGTCCTGAGAAACTTTTCACTCAATGACTTTTTTGGTCACTGCTCCTCTCACTCATATAAGTTTACTGGTGCTAGTATTTCGGGTATCCATGAGACACAAAGAGTCTGGTTCTACCAAAGAGACCGCATGTGACCGCAAGAGATGAGGGTTTTCCTGTTGTCCATGCGCCGCGTGCACTGCTCGCCGAAGTTACTCTGACATGTCAAGGAAAGAGACAGATGTATCCAGCACTGCAAAGCTCTGCCGTACACCAAGATCAAGAACATATACCAAACCTTATCCATCTATTTTTTTAATATAAGGGTGTAAGAATGGTTTATAAAAACTCTTGTGTGAGCAGTAGAGTATGATGTTTTTGATGGGTCATAACATTTCTATAATTATATACATAAAAATTAAATATAGCTTTCTAATTTAAAACAGATTAAAATCAATAAATAATAAGATTGATTAAAATTACAGTAAAATAACATAAACTGAAGCATAAAAAATAGTGATACTGGAAGTATCAAACATTGTTAAAATGTTTGTTATAACCCAAAAGATTTTTACTGTATACTACTGAAAATCTTGTAGCCTATGGCAGTTTGTATGTAGAAAGATACATTATTGTAATTAACGTAAAAATGCTCAAACATGTCCTAGTTTTGCTCTGCGATGCATAATATCTAATATGATAGGTATCATTATACCTATTATATTGTTTTGAGGTTTTGAGGGTTTATAAGGCTGCCATGTTGAATCGGAAAATCTAATACCGAATTAATACAAAAAACAGGAGCAGTCGTGGGACTGCCGATAGAAGTGAAAACGGAACTATTAAGTTGAGAGTAATTAAAACTATATGCAAAAATTATATGAAATTTTTTATGTTTTATTTATTAGTTACGTATGATGGGTTAAACAAATCATGAACAAAATATAAATACAAAGTAGTTGAAAAAATAATTGATATACAATAATCTTAACAATATCTTAATAAAAAAGTACTGTAAGTATTAAAGAATATTATTTTAATGAAAAAAAGTTCAATGCAATCATAATACTTGTTGTAATTGCTCAATATTAATAGTTAGTTAAACATAGAATACAAGTGAGTAAACACCGAGTGAACAGCAGTGAGTTGAACACCGTTGTAAATAATACAGTTATTGCTACGGATAAAGTATATAATTGCAATAACAATTAAACCCACAATATTTTTAAAACTAATAAATTAGTTAAATTAACTTGGTTCTTTCGTAAAGGTATTTTTATTGCACAATAAACTAATTTATTGAGTTAATACGGTATCAGTGAGCCAATGCGCCAACTACAGTTCCGGCAGAAACGTTCACTCATCACTTCATACGCTACTACAGGCTAAACTAAACTTCCAATAAAAAAATGATAAATTACAAAAAAAATATTCATCTATTTTCACACAACTTTCTCGCTGACAAATTTTGTCTGACCAAAAAATAAAAAAAATCCTCGCTTACTACTTTTTTCTTGTCATTGTAAACGCTATGTAAAATGTAAACAATAATCAAAATTATTTCGAAATTTTTTTTAATATTTAAAAATGTAACCAATAGATTGCTAATATTCAGAGCTTTAATTTGACCCATCTTACAGAATTGTACGACATTGGCTTCACTTTTAAATCGCGAGAGGAAGCCGTAAAAGTCACTGATTTTCGCAGTCTGTTTTCATACTCCGCCGGGACAGTTTTAACACAGCGAGACTGACTTTTTCATGCAGGTTAGTAGTCCGCGGCCAAGTCTACGGTTAAAAAACACAGCGAGACTGACTTTTTCATGCAGGTTAGTATCATTAGCATGTCGGTGACGCGAACCGAGGATTTTACCCTCTACCAAAACGCTCAACGCGCCTAAAGAAGTTTTCACTTCAAAAAACCTAGATTTTGTTGAAGTAGAAATAGACAGTAACTTTAAGGAAGTTTGTGCCAGTTATGACGAACAATTTTTTCCAGCGTTATGTGTAGATTGTTGCTTTATTGGGATATGCAATACATAATTGACCATATAAAGAAACCATATTAGGCTAGTAATTTATATTTTTTTAATTTGTGAGCAAAAGCAAACAAGAAATAATTTTTTTTCAGAGTTAAGTTGTAATACAGTAGGAATAAATTGTATTACGGAAGTTTCATTGTGAACTTGTGTTATGTGTGCACTTATATTGTCTAAGTTCTAATGAATTATGTAAAAATACCGGCTACTCAAAATGTAAATTTCTGTATGCAAATTACAACGCTTTACAACTCTTGTTTTTATTTTATAAATAAATCTTGACTATATTTGGCTCATATAATTTTTGTAGAAGCAGCCTGTTTTACTCTAAATTATTTGTACTAGCCTATTTTTTATTTGAAAATATTGCTTTATAAAAAAATCGTCTCTTTTAAAAGCTATTTAAAAAATCATTACCATTATGTTATAATATTAAAGTACTCGTTTTGCCTTCTGCGTCCTTTTGACTAAGAAATGTGATTCAACCGTTGTAACTTTTGGACAACATATTTTAAGCTTACTATATTGATAGTCACTAGACTAAAAGAACAATGTCCTAAAGTATAGACATCTCCACATATAATTAGATGTGCACTTTTAGATTAAAATTTACTTTAAATATAAAACCCCATCGCCAAACATGGTAATCACAGGGTAAAAAAAAACTGTACTCCGCTTCCGTGGTGAAATACAGTGAGTCAGATCTATGACATATACAGATAACTTGTTGTCGGAGAGGATTAGTGGATTTTGGACTTGTTTTCAGTTAATTCTCGACACTGGATGTAGGTTAAGGGCCGTGACAGTTCGGATACCGACCTATTGGAACAAGGTTATCGTAAGTAGTTGAATGATCAAATAATTATGATTAGATAAACCAAATGGTAAATAATAAATAATCCCAGGAAAAAAGGGGCTTGCCGATGTTTTAAGAAACTATATTTCTCTTTTATGTTTATGTTATGAGTTAGCCTTACTAAACCCGAGAACAGCTGGGCCGATTTGGCTAATGTTGGTTCCGACATCTAAGGAAGGTGAGAAACAGAAAAATGTTCTCAGTATATTTTATATTATAAAAACATAATTGAAATATTTACGACCAATAATCCAAAGTTAACTGGCGTTGATACCGATATAAAAGGATCAAGCAACGTCAAGTGTGAACTTGAAAAAACTCCCCTACTATTAAATAATTACTCTAATTGCTTAAGCATGAAATATACAGTTTAAAACCCATTTTTGCTTATTTACCCAAAAAATTAGAAGGAATAGGTTAGGTATATGTTCTTGAACATAGGATCTTGCAGACCATTGCTGCGCTGAGTAGCTTCATCAATGTCCTTGTCATACATATATATATACACACACTATACATATTATTATATATTATAATATATATATATATATATATATATATATATATATATATATATATATATTATTCAGGTACTCGAGGAAGAGATCAAATGTCTACGGGCCGAGAGGGAGGTCCAGGGGTGTACCTGCGGCTACTCTCAGGCAACGGGTGATTGGATTGTCTGTCAAAATAAAAAATATGTTCCTTTTACGACCAGCAATATATTTGAACCTCTCGAAAATACAAACGGAAACCAACCATTCCCTTAACCATCGCAACCACTAATGCAGCTCAACACAAAAATCTCCGTACAAAAACCTGCAACAGTAGTAAACCATCCGGCCAACACCCTCCGCCTAAAACTTCTCCTGGTAGAAGTCAAAAATTTAAAGGCATAATTAAAAGAGAGTTGCTTTCCTTCAGGAATGTTGTAATTGAGGATGACAGTCATGCCCGTTTCCTGGCCGGCATAGTGTAGCGCCGCCTCTCATCGGCTACCAAAGTGACTGGCATATGTAAGCCTGGTGCCAACTCCTGAAAGTAACGTCCAGCGGCCCCTCGCCTCCTACTAGCTGTTTCATCCTGTTCGCCGGAATCAACGACATCGCTTCTGTGGAGCCCCACAACATTTACAATCGCCTGGAGGAAAGTGTCACCGCTCAACTGAGTTCGGCCGTTGTCATCTTGGCAACGATCCCTTATCGTCACGATCTGCCTGTTAGCCATCCTGTGAACCAACGGACCATTCTCGCCAACTACTATATAGAGGAGCTATGCGTGAGACACTCAAATCTCAATCTCCTCGATATCAATGATATCGGAAGAAACTAGTTCATACAGTAAGGCATGCATCTGCGATTGCCGGGTAAAGAGCTGCTGGCCGAAATCATAGTGGAGGGCTAGGTTGCTGCTGACGGACCGCCTGCTGCGTCTAAGTTATCTCCAACACTGCCTGCTGCCTCGCGTGCTGCTTCTGATGCCTGTGAGACACTTGCCAGTCCTGCCCAGAACTGTATCATGCAACATTACACGTACGTCGACGTCATCAAAGCTACTTCGCCAGTAAAACCTGACGAAAACAATATACGCTTTCCTGTTAAAAAACGAAGAGCCTGTGACGAATGAAAAAACAAAATAGGGGTATCAGATCCTGCTTTTTATCGAGAACATCAAAATTCATGAAAATTGTCAAACATGTTTTCAGAAACAACTCTAAATTCAAAATTATTCATCTTAACGCTTAATCCACTACTAATAATTTAGAAGAGTTGGACCTCATGTGCGATGAGCAAAAACCTGATATTATTGTAATTTTAGAACACTGTTTTACCCCCGAAACATTAGCATTGTAAAAAATCCAAAATTATGAATTGGCACATATTTTCCTTCGATCCAATTTTAAGGGAGGCGGTGTGGTAATATTTGTAAAAATACCCATGAAATTTGAAAAAATAAATTCTTTCATACTCTGGAATTTGATTTTGAAGCTGCTGGTATTAAAATCAATTTAAATTTATCCGAAAAAGTTAATACTGTCGGAATATACCGCTCAAACAACAACCGAAGTTGTATTTCGTATTTTTTTTTTAACTAGATAGCCTGCTAATTAATTTTTTTCAAACAATCGACTATTTCTCTTAATTGGCGATTTAAATATAAACACACTGGACCACACCGACGCCCATACCCGGCGGCTGTGGAATATTCTTCAATCTTTTGGCCTAAATTGGTCAGTGAACTCTCCTACACGAGTATGGGCCACGACGAGTAAAACCATCGACAACGTTATCACCAACATCCCGAAAGTTGACATTGTTGTGTTCAATCCTGCCATCTGTGATCACTTCTCTCAGATGGTTGTGATTAACGGATTTGATCCGGAGACTAGGCTTGATAAAATTATGGCCAAAGAGCTCTAAACCTTCAAAATATTAATGAGTTAATTTATCACCAGAGCGTGAAAGTTAAAACTTTTGAAATAACATTCAGTGTACAAATGAAATGTGCAATGCTTTTAATAAACGCTTTCTTTATTACTTAATTATTTCATGTCCTTACGGAAAATTAAAAGTACTCAGTAAGCGGCATGTGAATACTTGTCACGAGATGTGAGAATATTTTTTAATTTTATTTTATTACTCAATTTTTATTAAACAAAGAATGAAAATTTCCATAGATTTTTTAAAAATTATAGAAGAATATATAAGAAAGTTATAAAAGCTACTAAAGCCTACGAATTAAAAAAATATTAAAGAATACCGAGAACTTTTCAAAAACCGCATGGAAAATAATTAATGAATCCGTAAAACGTGATCATCCAATACAAAACTCAAAACAATTTTCACTACTCGTTGAAAACCAAGTTATAGATGGCCCTTAAAAATTGCTGCCGAGTTTAACTGACGCAATATCGCTAGAGAACCGGTATCGTCTATGATCTTGACCCCTGTCGATGAGGCTGAGATGGCTGGTATTGTGCAAAGACTAAATTCAAAGAAATCTTGTGATAACAATGGTATGTCCATATGGCTAGTCAAAAAATGCTCCAAGCATATCTTGAGTCCACTGAAAAAATTGGTAAATTCCTCATTTCAATATGGAGATGATTTGAAAACAGCGAAAATTGCCCCGATTTTTATGAAAGAAGATCCTCATCAAACCAAAAATTACCACCCAATTGCAATCTTTCGAATTTTCAGAAAAATTTTTGAAAAGGCATTTTTGAATCAACAACAACGTTTTCTGGAAAGATTTGACATACTGTGTCCTGAAAAATCCGGCTTCCGTAAAACCAAATCAACAGTTGATGAGGTTTCAAGTCTTTTGGATGTTATTTTCGATGGTGTTGAGAGACGAGATGAGGTGTTAAGCATATTTCTTGATCTCTCTAAGGCTTTTGACTGCCTGCATCATGGGACACTGATGCATCAGTTAAAGACATGTGGTATACGGGGTCTGCCACACAGGTGAATCTCGTCATACTTGAAGGAGAGATCTCAAATGCCATGTCAGGAAAATTGAAAATGGCAAATGGCATCCCTCAGGGATCGATCCTTGGGCCGGGACTTTTTACTATTTACGTTAACAATTTGAACTAATTTATCCAGAATGGTGATTCAATATGCTGACGATACGACTCTCCGCATTACTGCAAATTCTGTGCAGGAACTTGAATTCAATTCTTTAGTCACAGTGAATTCATGCATTCAATTTTTTTCTTAAATCAATCTGAGAACAAACAGCTCAAAATCAAACACAATTGATTTTTGTCGGAGACAACGTGAAGGTAGCGCACGACCTGCTGTCCTGGTGGATGACAAATTCTAAGAGGAATCTGACTCCATCAAATTCCTAGGGATTTACCTAGATCGAGGTCTGACCTGGGACAATCATGTTGAAAGTGTTTATTCCAGAGTAACTTCAGGTTTGTATGCTTTGCGGAATCTGGCAAAACACTGTTCTAACGACATCCTGAGAATGGCTTATTTTGGCCTTGTTTATCCGCACCTTGCATATGGAGTAAGACTCTGAGGCAGCTGTGCAAACAACAAAGTGGAAACAGTGTTTTGCTTCAAAAGAAAGGTGTACGAATCATTTCAAAATTAAAGAGAAGAGAGTCTTGCAGGGATGCCTATAGGGAGCTTGGTTTACTGAAATTGCCCTACTTCTACATCTTCGAGGTGACTGTTCCTTAAATTAAAGGGCACATTGGCTCAGGGAAGGAACATTCACCAGTATGAGATAAGAGGCAGGGACAACTATCGCAGTCAACCCCATCGAGCGGTTGCGTCTCGTAATTTGCCATACTAGGCTGGTGTTAGTTTAATAATAGGCTCCCTGAAGATATTAAAATATTTGCAGATATCAAAAAAATTAAATTTCATCTTAAACGCCTATTGGTGTCAGGTGCTTATTGCACGGTGGGTGAGTTCATGGAAACTCGCCTGGGAAATTTAAAATTAAAATCGAAAGCGCGTTTTAACAAGATATGATATTGGCATTGTATGTTTGTCTGGATGAGGAACTTTTTGTTTGTATGATTGTGTGTGAATGAGTAGATAAGCTAATGACTGTAGCTACACAATGTTGTATGTTGTTCAAAGGCAATAAAGATTGATTGTGTAGCTACAGTCATATATATATATATATATATATATACAGGGTGAGTTTTAAGTCCCTTCCCCCCTATTTTTTTCTTAAACCGTATAAGTTAGGAGGTTTAAACTCCGTACATATTCGTTAGACCTAAATATCTTGTTTTTTCATGGGTTCATTGACTCTCCACCTCCAATGGGGGACGGTCCACGAGGAGTAAGCCGAGATTCTTAAATGTAAGCATAGGTTGATATGCACATCAAATTAAAGGTCTCTGTAAGTAGAATACAATGCCGCAAACCGGACCTCAAAAGGTTCATCCTAATGAAAATTACAGGGTGTTAAAATGTACAGAATAGTAATGTGCTATTATCTGCGTTTTATCGCGCATCTTTTTAAAAGTTCATTTCAAAGCAATTTTTCTATTGCTGTTTATTCTTTGAAAGAAACTTTATTTTGTTGTGTTTAATGATTTTAAGGGATCACTGGAAGTCCGAGATCTAGGAGTTAACTAAAGGATTTAATAAGAAGTCGATCATGTGTTGTGCCGCCTTGTAAGTATTTTATTTAAAGAATTGTTGTCTTACAAAGGTTTTAGACCCATTTATTTTTATTTCAACAGCGATTCCGGTTCTAATATTGTACGATTCCGATACTATTAGGTTGTTTACCTTTTATTGTAGTACTCGTAGATGCTCAAACTAATTGCCTGTTACTTTCTGACAGTAGTATATAGTCTGTTAACAAATTCACTCCTTACACGGGTTAGGATTTCTGGTGTTACCTTCCTGCAGGCCTCAGTAATTCTGTTCCGAAGATCTTCCACACATGCGACTGGTGTACAATAAACCACAGACTTCAAGTGTCCCCACAAAAAAAAAAAACAACTTTCACTTTTCTAACGACACAGGGACTATGTCAAAGATTACATTAAAAAATGCAGACCACAGATTCTGTACAAAATTATTATTAACAAAATTACGAATTATCCTTTTTTAGTTCAGATTGTAGCACCGTTTCCAGCGTTAAAAGGCAATGTTAAACGACACATCACATGACCGACTTCTTATTAAATCCTTTAGTTTACTCCTAGATCTCGGACTTCCAGTGATCCCTTAAAATCATTAAACACAACAAAATAAAGTTTCTTTTAAAGAATAAACAGCAATAGAAAAATTGTTTTGAAATGAACTTTTAAAAAGTTGCGCGATAAAACGCAGATAATAGCACATTACTATTTTGTACATTGTAACACCCTGTAATTTTCATTAGGATGAACCTTTCGAGGTCCGGTTTGCGGCATTGTATTCTACTTACAGAGACCTTTAATTTGATGTGCATATCAACCTATGCTTACATTTAAGAATCTCGGCTTACTCCTCGTGGACCGTCCCCCATTGGAGGTGGAGAGTCAATGAACCCATGAAAAACAAGATATTTAGGTCTAACGAATATGTACGGAGTTTAAACCTCCTAACTTATACGGTTTAAAAAAAAAAATAGGGGGGAAGGGACTTAAAACTCACCCTGTATATATATGCATTCAGTGCTCAGTGTATGTGGTACATTCTGCAGACACCAAAGTAGTAAAAAAGTCAACAGGAAAACCCTAATCATTATGCAGTCTCTTCATTACAGCCAAACCTCTTTGTGTCTCAGGATACACAAAATACCGGCGCCAGTAAACTGTGATGCAGTGACAAGTCAAAATAGTGTTGAGTGTAAAGTTTCTAAAGACCTGATCGGTTGT
The DNA here is from genome assembly GCF_021130785.1 of Homalodisca vitripennis. Lineage (NCBI taxonomy): Eukaryota > Metazoa > Arthropoda > Insecta > Hemiptera > Cicadellidae > Homalodisca > Homalodisca vitripennis. The sequence continues at coordinate 66,959,099 of NC_060211.1, read as the reverse complement.
CAATTTCTATGTCTAGTGATGTCATAAAAAATATTGTAGAGGCGGTATTATACTGTTGTGAATATTACGAATCCTTGAAGGTAGGGAGACTTACAATTAGACTGGTTAACACAAATATACACTTTTAACATCTAATAGAACTTCTACGCTCTCACAGGTCCGTTCCTCACAACTTCTAAAAACCTGAATTTACTTTTCAATAAATTAAATAAACATCTTGAAGTCATCTTGATTCTTGAAGATGTGAAAAATTTGTTTTGTCGAGTTGATTTCATCCTTGAACTTAACATAGGAATACATTTTTGCTCTATTAAATATTTAAAAATAAAAGCTCTTTGCTAGTTAATTGTGAAACTAAGTAATAACAAGTTTCACGCGAGAGATCGCATTTACTTCCTGGACGCGAGAGGCCGCGCGACGGCAAATTGCTCACGCTCGTCTTTTACTCAAATTGCAGCTTTAATTTGGTGAGAAAAGTTAAAAAAAAAAAAAAAAAAAAAAAAAAAAAAAAAAAAAAAAAAGACTGTGTGTTGTCTCTATTACTGTCTTTCAGTATATACTAATAAAAGTAATTGGGCACTTAAGTTCTAACAAAGAGAAATATTATTATGATACACTGTATATTTGGTTCGGAATTGGTGACTTTTTCGTACGAAAAAGGTCGCGTGTGAGCAATTTGCCGCAATAATATAAATTAGGCTTTTAAATGAAACATTTTATTACAATAAAGTATTTTACTATGAGGAAGAAATAAATTTTATAATTTGTATAATTACTTAAAACAAAACAAATTGCCTCAAAAACGTCATAATATAATAATAAATCAATATTTAGGCAAAAGATTACTAATTCAATAAAATATTATGTACATATGAAGAAACCTATTTTATATAAAAAAAAATTATAAATGTTAACGAAAAATTAAAACTTCTTTCTAAATTTCATAAAAAGTTAAAATATAAAAACCCCTAAATTAGTACAAGTTTACTAATTTAGTTTCAGTGGACATTATCGTCTAAGCTAACTGAAGAAGTGTGTATGTATTCGAAAACATTACAAAAAACACAAAAACATTAAAATATTGAAGATTTAGAAATATTTCCAATATTCGCAGATTTAACAGAATACACTACGGGAGAGATCACGCGAAGGCATATTGCCGCGGCAGGTGCAGAACTACAACAAAAATTCCACCACTCGCAAATAAAGCCGGCGACAGACTAACGGTTGTCAAGGTGCAGGGATGTACTGGGAGGGATAAAACGAGACCCTGTTATCCTGGTGCATCAGTGTAAACGAAAATATAAAGAAATAAAAAAAGCGCGGCAAACTGCCGCGGGCGCGATCTCTCGCGTGTTAACTGATTAAGTACCACGATTAAGTTGTCAAAAGTAACCAATTTTAGCATATTATTTTTTAAGCAATGCATTAATATTATGACATGTATCCGTATATTTCGTTCAACTGTACGTACTGATTTATAATAAAGTTATAAGTTAAAGTGTTCTTCTATATTATACAATTCTTTTATATATTTTAAACACATACACATTAAAAAATTTAAAACAACAACAAATTTTAACTTAAAAGTGTATAATACTAATGTTTTTGTGGGTATTTTAATGTCACAGCATAAGTTATTAAGTTGTAAATTAATAAAACCCACGTTGCTCCAAAAACATATAACTCATGTGCATACTGTACCAATTTCATAAGTTTATCTTCAGCAGATTTTATTTCGGCTTAAATTTAATGATGTGAAGGAAAGGTTGCCAAAAAGGGATCTGCAGAAGGAGTTAAACTTTTGTCTTATAAACAAATAGAGGATAGAAAAGCTATGTAAATTCGATTTAACAATTGATGTACCTATTAATAGTTATAACTTTAGTTTCAATTCACTTTCATGACAACTCGATAGCTTAAAGAAATAGTTTGACACAGCTTCAAACCAGAAGTCCATAAAGATTTATACAAAATCTGGATGTAATTGTACATATAAGTACAATATATCCTTATATACTTTGGTACTTATTCCACCATTGGTACTGAAAAATAAGTACAAGCTTATTAACATAAAAAGGGAATGTAATTTTATGTAAACGTTTTTACCTGTTTGTTTGTATTAAAATGCATACTTATTGTTTGGAACATAAAACCCTGTATACAATTACGTTGATTTAATAAAGATCCGCCTATTACAATCCCCTTCATGACAAATTTTCGGAAATATTGTCATTGATTCCGATCATGACCCCTAGAATCCCAAACTAACACAACCCATATTTTCAAACATAAATTAAACCCCACATATTGTTATATTTTATCATTTTTATATATCTATAAAATTGTGAATGAAAAGGTTCTGAACCACATAGTAATATAAAAATACATAAACACAATTCAGATAGATTATAAAATAAAAAAATTATATATTAAAACTTTTTTATAAATCTTTTAATTTTTTAAAAGTATTTACGCTAAATTTATTTCAATACCGTACAATGTATATACGGGGTTTTCTCTTGTGTGTTGTGTTAGCGTGTGTTTTCGCGTGTGTACGTGAGCGCAAGTGTGTGCGTGTGTGTGGTGCGCCCGCATAATAGCTTGGTTAATGTTATACGATAATCACCCAAATACAATCCGTCTAAACTTTTTTAGGAAAACAACTAGAGTTTGCGCAGAGGCTTTTCTGCCCATGTAGACTCATTTCCTAAGCAAATTTAAATTTATGAGTGTTCGGATTTTCAATTAAAAATTTTATTAGTAATAAGATAATGGAAATTTGATGATAAATTAGTATCAAATTAGCTACACAATTTAATTCCATCGTATGTTTAGTAACTAATTTTACAATTACATATTGTAGATTTGTTGTTTTATTTTATTTTAATAATCTCACGAAGTGTTATCATATTTTAATAACTGCAAGCATGTAAATATTTGGAAATAAACTATGATTCAATTCAATATAATTAAAAGTTAAATCCTAACAGCATTTCAGCTAATTTTTTGCATTGAATAGGGTGTAAGTAATATGTATCTCATGTAACATGTTTATGCTGTATACATTAACTCCCTCCCTAGCCAAGTAATCTTCTACAATTATAAAGCCTACGCAGCATTCTATCCGACGTCATTAGAGTTGTAAGCCGTGTGACTAAAGCACCGGACACTCGGATGTGTTGTGCTGCTATTAACACATTCCCAACAGAGAAGACCCCTTCTTACTCAATTCCATATTTCTCCATACCAACCGTAGTATATCATTTATTGTGCGTAAAAAGCAATGTAACATTTATTTCATTACAATTTTGTTTGTGTTCTATACAGCTTAGGAACTTATTGTTGTATTTGATTTGATTATACGTAAAATCAATTAAATGTTGGCATAAATTATTAATTGTAAATTATTGTTTAAGTTTGTATTTACTAATTAACTTGTATTTCCTATCACAATATTAAAGTAGTTCGCAATTAACTATTTTCATGTTTTATAAGATAAACTTATTGTACAAATGGTAAATTCAACATATGGTCTCTGAGAATGTGTGTTATAACAAATTGTAATAAGAAAAACTAATCAAGAGATTCTATGGTGAAAAGGGGCAATTAAAACAATAAAATTACAAGATGTGTTTAACCAAAGTTTATTTACAATAATCTGAATATATATATAAGATAGAAATAAACATGTACATAGAAGGCCCACGACTAGACTTTCAGAATCAAAGGTGAGGGTTGTTTTTCATCAAGTGCCTGAAACAGAATAAAGAAAATAAGTTTTCCATGAACATAATTATTTGCTATTTTCTTTTAAGATATAACTACTTTATTTATTTAAATTAAGTAATTTATAAATATAACTATTTGTATCCATCTTGATAGATATAAATTCATTCATGTCTGACATAAACTAAATAAAAAGTTAGAAGTTTGCAATTAGACCAAACACATACACTTGAATGGTATATAGTATGTTATTACGTGTATGCCTAAGTGAAAACAATACGTATCACAAGAGGAAATGAAGTGTATTACGGCTGTTATCAATAGTGAATTGGTCAATTATTTTATTGACAGTGCTGTAGGTGAATAAGATTTTGTTTTAGGTAGCCACAGTAATAACGCCGAGAAAATATTCTAAAGAAGATTGGAGCAATGAACCCAATGGATATCTATGATTGTCAACAGTCTCATTCTAACCACAGACATTTATGCAAAAGTTAACGCTTTATGGCTAGTTAAGTTTTTAGAGGACAAAGCCTCCCAATACCATTCCGGTGTAAAAGTCTTTTTTTCAAAAGCAGCTATTTTATGAAGTTCTATAAACTGTTTTGTCATTTCTATTGGGATGGTCATCAATGTCTTTATAGGTAATTATTAACAATAAATAAAGTAGTATGCAAATTTTATACAGTACAATTTAAGTCAAAATACAGTTCAACACTTGATACTTTTTCTACTTATGAATGTCGTTTTAAGTATTATTGTATTAATTTCAAACGTTATCATTGGATCAGCAAAATTCTTTCATTCATTGTTATGGTATAAGCAGTTGACGGGTAAATAAGTCTTTCTAGATAAAACTATTACAATTTTGATATATTACTTACTTGTCTAGTTTTTCCCAGAACACCATGAGTGCAGCACGATCCAAATGACGTTTGGTTCGAGACACCTGAATAATAGAGACATCCCAGCCTGCCACGTTCTTCTCCAGACCCATCTCATCATATTTCAGATGAAAACCACACACTATAACAAAATAATATATTGATAGTTAAGGGTCATTACTCTAAACTAATACATAAACATTTAGCTATTTCATAATTTTTCTTTCCAATTATTTTTTATGCAATCTGCAAGAATGTACATAAATTAGGTACAATATTTTTAAATGTGAAATTAACACCAGTAAACTGATGTTTGTTTTCTAATGAGATGTGGTTTATTATTTCAAACAGCATAGACTCATAAATATATTATTATTAAATATTAATGATTTTATGGGCAGTAGCATAATCTAGACCTAATTTAAAAATGTATTAAAATATACAATTTTAAAAACATTAAACCAGTTCTTAAGTCAATAAGTAGAGTAGTTATAAGCTAATTTGTTAAGTACTGGATACAATTATTGACATACAAAACAAATTGTTTTTCATAGCATCAGGTTTTTCTTTGAAGCAGATTTTGAAGGAATAATATGTTGGGACTGAAACATGGACCCTACGATCACAAATGGTTCTAAGTGAAAAAATCAATACAATACAAAACAAATTATGTTTGCAGTTAATAGTTTATTTTAAATGTACTTTAATATGTATTTAAGAAAAATGTACTTAACTTCTATGTCCATACAGTATTTATATCCAATGTTCCTTCCATGCAATATTTGTTTCAGATATAATAAATTTACAATTTTGTTATTGATGTTGGTCAATTACCTTTAGAAAATATTTCCACAGGATTTCCTCTCCAGGGCCATCCTTTGAACTGCCAAGTAGGGCCCATGGCAAACACAGCCACTACTCGGTCCCAGTCACCTGGAGCCAGTTTCTGAGGATTGTCTATGACTCTGTACGGAACTGTCGATGCCCCATTCTTACGCCGTTGGAGCAAAATTTCGTTCTCCCGGGTAGCACCTTGTTTCTTCTTATCCTCTGTAGTAACGAACCTGCAAGAGAAACCCAGTGAATGAAGATTGATTTACAATGTATTTTATTTCATTTTTCATTATTTCATTTTTTATTTAATCAATTTGAAGCTGATCAAATAAGGTCCTCTTTTATTTATACCAAGTTCTTGTAAGCTGTTTTATATAATATAAATTTATAATTATTTATTAAAAGTAAAATATAAACGAAAAATTGTATCGTAAAAGAATATTGAAGTAACAGAAATATATAAAGTATCAATTCTTCAATTAAAATGTTATATTTTTAAAGTTATTTATTTATAGAACCTGGTTTTATTCATAACCCTTTAGCTTCTCTAGGGAAAAACAATAGTATTACATTTTATTACTCAACGGTATTGCTGCTGCTACTATCAATAAAAATCATGGGAGTGCTCTTGTACTTTTTGTATAGATTATGATTACTTTGCTGTGAAAGTAATATCATAATTAATCATAAAACAAAGTCCTTCTAAAAACTTACCTAGTTTTAGATCTTAAACTTTAAAATAAGGTGAAATAACAATTAGTATAATATTACATTTTAATTTGTTTTTAAGTAAAATTTTAAACAGTTAAATACAATCTTTCAATATTATTTTATAATTTTTAGCTATACTCTAATAAATTTTTAGCTGCTGTAATAAATAGTTCGATTTTTATCTTAACCTAAGCTGGTTCCATTAATAAAGTAGCGATTATTTTTAATAATATCTATAATAACCTATAATAACAAGCATGTGTTTATAAATTGGTCTTCACAACATTTATTTGGTAATTTTTATATAAACAATAAGCGAAGAAAAGTTTTGCAAATTAGAGATTTTACAATTTAACCTGGCAGATAACATCTTAATATTTTTATAAATTCTTGTATGAATATCTTTATACTTCTAAAATACCTGGGGGGTAAAGCAAAGAGCACAAGCTTGTTTAATTTACATAATTTTATAGTATTTTTTATAGCAGAAAAAATTTTAAAATGTACTTATAGATGTTGCTTTTAATTTACTCAACGTTGTCAACACTATACCATATGTAGTATTGGTATTCAATAATGAGTTACTTACTTGAAGTCCTGCAAGATGTCCTTTGCATTGTACATGGTGATCAGTGAGGTGTTTGCTCCTGGGATTATGATGATGGGAGTACGAGACGTTCTCTTGATAGGTTGGGAAGACAACTGGAGACCTGGCTGTAATCATAAAATTCATTAACTACTCATTCAATAGATGTAGTATTCATTTTGCCAATATTCCTTATATGTATTTCAATTACCTGGAATAATAATTATTGTTATTAAATTACTTGACTTCAAACACGTGTTTCACACACACTTACATAAATGTAACTTTGTAAATAGCTAATTCAGTCAAGTTGTCTATTATGGACCCGACATCAATAAACAGTTCAGAAACTGAAATTTCCACCTGCTGTGCCTGAATTATATCGTTAAGAAGCAATAGGTTTTATTTTACAACATATTTTTTACATTGCGTGTAATGATGATATATCACAACTCACATTAATCTGAAGTTGATAATGTATTGTATATTGTTGTGGTTTGAGAATATAATTCGAATAATAGTGATAAAGTGAAAGCGTTGAAGATTATCATACTTCTCACTCCTTCTGAAAATTGTTTTTATAATTTAAGTAATAGGTAGGACTGGCATTTAATAGCATCTTGATGTTTCTCATTCAAATCACCTGACTATCAGCTCACTGCTTAAAATTATTGTACATGGTATTCTAAAGTAAACTAAACTAAGTTTGAGCTTAATTTGTATCAAACTGAGAGATATTTTACCAATGGTGATAGAATGTGCTCAGAATGAGGTGTGTGATGAGATGGCATTTTCTTGTGTTGATCGCCTTCAGTTACTGACTTCAAGGACATTCTGTGGTAGGTTGCCATTGTATTGATTTTAAATCCATCCGCCTCTGTAACAGTTTCATTTAAATAGAAAAGGGAACTCTCATATTTTAACCCTATATTATATCATGTATACAAATTAAAAAATAGTTTTCTGAGCGTTGATGATATTTTATTGAGAATAAGCTAATTATTTTTAAATAATGCAATGTTGGTATGAGCCTAGTTAACACGTAGTCCAGAAACAAGCACCTGAGACAATTGAGTATAACATTAGATAACAATCCATACGACTCAATAGTATTCTAGTGCCAACTGCATGTTCCTTAACAAGATCAATGGTCAATACATGTTATATCATTATCTAATAATTTAAAACCCATAACATAATATGAAAACTTATAAATAATAATGGTGTAAACTTACCTTTCTCCTGTTTAATGAACCGCTCCTGATCGTAACGGTTGTACACTTTGGCCAAAGGGATAACTCTAGGTGCGGGGGGCCTGATGGGAGTGGGTTTGTATGTCATGACGGAGGTTGCAGCAGGAGGCCTGATGGGAGTGGGTTTGTATGTCATGACGGAGGTTGCAGCAGGAGGCCTGATGGGAGTGGGTTTGTATGTCATGGTGGAGGTTGAAGCAGGAGGCCTAATAGGAGTGGGTATATATGTCATGACGGAGGCTGAAGCAGGAGACCTTTGTTTGCTCTCCTCTTTTTCCTTTACTGATTGAAGAATGGCAAAGACATCTTGTGCAAACATCTGATAAAATTTGAAATAAAATGTCAAACAAGCTGGTTTAGATTTAGTGCAATAATAGAACAGTGTGGTATTCTTTATCAGATATTTTTAACCGTTCATCAGTAACAAATACATTTTAATCGAATAATAATGACACATTTTAATATTGGCAAAGAACTGTTAAATAATTAACAGTGTTGTGTGTGTGTGTCTTTTGTGTGTGTGTGTTTTTGTGTTGTGTTAAAGTTGTTGATAACTCAATTTTTACTTTTTTTCTATATAAGTGCTTAAAATATATTGCTGGGAATTGTTTTATATAGCTTAAAATTCAATGTACCTACATTATAAGATTATTGAGTGCAATAAATACTCATGGATTTAAATTTCACCATGATTAAACCTGGAAATTAACTTACTTTTCCCGTGCTTTGTAATATTGTATTTCTTGACCTTCCCGGACGTTCACGGGATAGTATGTCTTTTATGTTGTCGTCATCGAGGTCCATCATAACTCTGCGTTTAGAACATATATCAATATCATCATGTCTTTGGATAGTAGTCCTCTTCTTCGCCAAGCGTTTCACTTTGATAGCAGCTATCGTTTCTACTGTCATGGCTTCAGATAGGGATCTGAAAAAAAAAACATTTAGATATTCATAAAATCAATAATTATTGTTAAAAGGATTAGTTTATTATCAGTACTTAGAACGATAGTCACAAATTTAAATATTTCCTCTACTTTTGTAGAATGTATCTTTTACGCATCCTGTCCAGTTTAGGCAAAACTGAGTCAATTTTCAAACCTTTAGGTGCATCACTAACTCTCAGGCAATAAACTAGACAAAGTCTCATGTAGTAGATTTTGCCTTAAACCTAATTAATATTAATAGTGTAGTAATGAATAATTCTGAAATAATTTTATAGATCTTTAGAATAATTCAAGAGTTTTAATTAGGGATTTAATTAAAGTTGTAGGGTAACAGTAAGTATTAAAAATTATATTAAATATTAAGATTTATATGTTGTAAAGATTTTATTCTATACCAAAAAAACTCTTTGAAATAAATAACCTATGTAATATAACAATATGATCTTATTATAGAAATGTATTTCTAACGCGCATATGCATGTTCTAATAATCGTTAATTTAAGCCATTGCTATAAAGAATACCTAAATTCACTCACTTAATGTTGTTAGCAGTTACGGATGCTTGTTTTGGCGTATCCAACCTCGCAGCAAGCCGTTGTTTCATCCTCTGCTCTTGCACATCTTCTAGCTTGCGTCTCTTGGACATGCTCTCTACTGAACCGTCACGTGCACGTTTTACTGGTCTGAGGATATCTACAGCTGCATTTTTATCAATATTTACAGAGGTAGCAGCTTCTCCATTTAAGTAAGCCAGAAGGTCTTTACGGTCAGGTCTGCGCACAACTTGTTTATTTTCAGCCTACAACAAATTCATGAGTTATAAACAAAATTCTAAAGGTATTACCCAAAACAGAGAAATGGAGAAACAATATATTTCTGTCTGTATGTCTGTCCTTACGATATCAGAAAACAATACGACCTATAGGCTTAAAATTATACGAGTACAAACCTAGGATGCTCATTTCTACGTAATTAAGCTTCGTGTAAAATACTGAGTTCGATGATGGTGTACGTCACTCCATGACATTTGGTTGAATGCTAGATAATATGATGCCCCACACAAAATTAACAACATATATCTTGTACATGGTAAAATATATCTTCAGAACACCTGTGATGGAACCGGCTTATAGCTACTGAGGTCAAACAATTAATAATCAACATTTTAAATGCCTTTTTAACACTTTAAATGCAATATTTTTTCATAAATTGTTTTTAAGAAACGATACACAGTTGGTAAAAAGCGTTAAGGTAAAATCTGTAAAATACTTACAGCAGCTTTTCGGACATATGCAGAATGTGTCAGTGTGACATGCTTGAGTAGAAATAGCAAACATTCCAATGTATAGTACTCCTTTGGTGCCCCATTATCGGACCTGTAAAAAGCATTTCTCTGTAGACATAACGGACTTATAGTTAAAAAATATGATCTATGATTTAATATTAGTTGTATTTGTACCATATATTCTTTATTGACAAATATGAACTAATCATTATGTAAGATAATTCATCAAAGTAACATTATTTCTGCACACGACTCTAACCAATTATCTTCAAAACATGTTAAAAGAAAATAATATCGCCTTTCGAATTAGCGCTTTAATTTATATTGGTTTGCAGTAAAACTATATGTTATCTCTTAAACACTTATCGAGTAGGCTGAAAACTGTAAAAGAAATAAGAAAGTAACATTTCGGTGCATATTATTCGTATATTTAACATGATAAATCATTCAAAATTCTAGTAACAAAAATAAGGCAATAAAATTGTTTGAAATTTAACTTTGATCTTAAGGGGGAGAACCCTACGTCGTTTCACTACAGCCAACTCTTACGTTGCTTGCTTTCCTTGTTCTAAATTACTGATTGCTGTATGTAACATATTATCAACGCTGTTTGGTCATAATCCAAAATAATTGTTAATCTCATACTATTTAATTTAGTTTATTTATATATATTATAATAATAATAATAATATAAAACGTTTCTGTTGCTTTTGGTTTAGCACTGGTTCAGCTAAATCATTATCGGTTTTGTGAGTTACCTCATTCGATACCCAGAAGCAACGGTCCACCAAGCTAATGTATATATATATATATATGCAATATGTAGCCTACTGTCTGAGGATGTAATTTTAAAATTATAAGAATTAATACATTATCCAATAACTTTTTTAACTTAACCGAGCGGTAAGAAAGTCTGAGTTGGTCTTGCTATGGAGCTAATTGTTTAATTAATTATTGTTTATGAAATTGTCGTCAATCAACTCTTAAGTCAGAATAGTGACTCAAACAGAAGTACAACAGGTTTACTATTGAAAACATGCTTCCTAATAATCTTACGGAAGTGCATCAAAATTTTATGTTATTTAACCCCTTTTAGACACGATTGACTGTGACATCTGTGCTGATTTTCTGCCAGTTGATATTTAGCAACAAACTGTTAATAATATCATATATTTCTGAACTGATTTAAAGAAGTAAACATACCATATTATGACTCCTTAAGAATGACCATGTGACCATGACCGCTAATGTTGTTTGCAAGGTTATATTAAAATCTGCTTCTAAGAAGGACAGCCAGAACCATTGTACCTGATGACCTGATCGTTTTAACCGAAACATTTACTCAACCGAAAGTTTGCTAACCTTCACCGACAACATAGTAAATACCTCTGTTGTCTATAGAGACATTAATACAAAGACATTAATATACCACGTAGGTATCCGGACAACATTTGTAATGGTCCTAATGACTACTATAACAAACAGTTGTCTAATATGTTTCGGAAAATCCATACTTAATTATTATCATCGTAATGAAAACAGGTGATTGCAGAGACTCTATTAGTAACGCTGAAACGAATGTTTTCAGTTATGCATTATTTATGTATTTCTGGTTACGAGAAATTTAGATTAGACCCCTTTGTTTATTTTTATTTTCTAGACAGTAAAAGGTTTGAAAAAAGGTAAATATAAAACAATGGCTGTTGCTGCATATGATGCATTTGGCAAATCTCGATATTGAAATATTTTATACATTTCACAATACTGCAAAAGGCAGATTATCGTAATTATTTGGTGCCTTAATTGATTTTTTGTGTAAGAAACAAATTCTGCATGTGGCAAAATCCATACTCTGCAATTCCGGTGACGAAGCCGGTTTCTTTTAAAAAAATACTACATGTTGTTGAATGTGAAGCGACATTTTGCACAGTTAAAAGTAAAGTTTAGTATGCCTTTTTCTAATACTGAAGGATTCCTTATTAACTCCTGTTGAACTGGTTTCCAAGTTACTGATGCCATAAATACCTATTTTTTAAAACTTAACACGTCAAGCAAATTGATAGTTGGGTTGATAACCACTATAAGGCTTTTTAGAAAAAAATTATAATATTTATATTTAGGCAAATTAGTATTGATTAGTATTTTATGTATAACTATAGGGCTCAAAATTACACTTATTGCATTAAATGAAATAACATCTACATCAAAATAATAATATGAATAAAGTCTATGTCTAAACCATTGCATAGAGGCATTGTGGCACAGAAAAATTTTTATAGCCTAGGTTATGAAAGGAATACTTGGAAATGTTCACTAATGTAGCCAATAAGTGATGGCATTATTGTAAGTGTCATGTGAAATCTAGACCCTACATCTTTCAATATAAGTTCTATTTTTCAATATAACTTACTTATATAAAAAATAAAAAAATTGCTTAAATTGAATACAATGTCCTATAAGTATAATATATAAGAGTGGATTATAACAACTCAGAATGACACAAACAAATATAAATGGCACAATCAACCTTGTAGTTTCTGACACAGCTCGCAAAGATATGAATAAAAAACTGAAATAGTACTGTATTTTTAATCAATCATAAACATGTATTTTTAGTTTATGAATACTAACTATCATACATTACGTTTGTTACGGAAGGAACAACTTGTGTAATAAAACGATTGAAGGAAATTGTTTACATATGACTCCGATCATTCAACATCCAATACAATTGAATTATTTTTGAAAATATTTGTAATCATAAAAATCAAGATAACGCTCATATTTTTATAGTTTACATTAGGCTAAGTCAAAAATTTGAATTTCCTCTACAGTAAATGTGAGATTAATCTAGGATCAAAATTTTTAGATGTCCAACTAATTATGCTAACCAAAAAGAACTGGTAGAACTAAAATTACGAAATTTAAATTGAAATGTAGGGTGTTTATTATTCAATCACTCAGTTCAAACATTTGTGTCGGCCCGCTCGCAAACTGTAGCCTACATCAAGATGAGGCCGTCATAGGTTAAATATTGTATTAAATTTAACTATTTCTCATTATCTTTTACTATACCGAGATTAGAACTCCAATGGTAGGTTCAAAATAAATTGTAAATCACGATGCAAATTTTAAACTTGACAGTTCGTAACTTGGGAAACATCGGGTAATTATATTATAATAGCTGTAATTTATAATAATTGCCAATAGTTCCACAGGATGTAAGTCAAACTGCTTGTTGTTTTCTACGACCTCAGAGTGAATGGTACATATTCCTGTAACGATCTTTTTGTTTTGTTTTTCGCATTAATTCATTGACAATTGTAATTAATTAAATGACAAACATCGTTAAAAGTGCATTATTAAAAAAATATTGTTCAGAGGAGATTTTTTAATCCAGTTTAGGTTAATACTTGAGTAGAAACATATTAAAACAGACTACATAGATCTATATTTGACAACACAAATGAGTCAAAAATATATATTAAAAAGAAGGTTAGATTAATAACTATATTTCTAGAGCTTTGGTACCAAGATAAAATTAGGTTATAAAAAACAATTAAAATATACTCAAAGTAAATTAAAGTAGTAGAGTATGGTCTTTAAAAATTACTAAAGTAAGATACTCGTATTTATACACACTTACCTCCACATAAGGTAGTTGGTCTTGACGTTTTTTGGCCATGAATGCTCGCCAAAAAATATGCGGTTGTCCCTTTCGATGATCTCTTCATTCTTCACATTGTACAACCGAAGAAGATTTAGAATATCTGCCATGACGTTGGTCGACACAAAAGAAAGTAGCAGAGATACTCGTATACTTAGGATACAGCACTACCACAAACAGTCTACAGCGGTAACAATCATAGACTGGGAAACAAATGATCTTGGGTTGGAAAGGCAACCCCAGAAAGTGGAGGGGGTGCACAGCAGTTGCTCGATGGTGATTGGTCAGGGGATGGGTCGACGAGGATGTGAAGGGGAGAGAGGCGGCCAATGGGACATTGGGACAGCCTCGACAAAGTCCTGTATTCTTTTACGGACTTAAAAAATTATTGTTTCAATAATTTACCTTAAATGTTAGAACGTAAAAAGAAACACCCTAAATTTGATGTAATTCGTGGAATTTTAGCTATACTAGTTAGTTTACAGTTAGCGTTAACACATTGATGGACAATAGCGATTGTTATAAATGGTATTAGGTGACGTGCCTGCTATAGCAGTCATGACTACGTTACTGTATATAGCCGTGACTGCTATAGCAGTCAAATACACAGGTGATGTTTAGGGTCATGACTGCTATAGCAGTCATAATTAAAAAATTAATAGGAACTAAACTAATTCATTTCTCAATTATCACAAAACGTTGAGTGATCAAGTAGGTCTTATTTAATTTATATATTCACTTGGAATTTTGGGCAAACCCCTTCCACAGTTGGTAGCTCTTGTCAACCAGTTGTTTACAAGTAGTGACCTGCTCTTTCATAATGCGAGCTGTCCAATCACTGTCAACCTGTTCTGAGTGATAGTGTGCATTCTACTGCAGTAGAAATGAATAGACTACAAATAGTGAAGATTTAATTAAAATAGTAACAGAAATTTTAGATTTACTGAGTGAAAGTAATGTAGATCCTAAAACTGACCCTGTATAATTAGCAAGTGAAAGTGATATAGATCCTACAACCAACTTTGTACAATTACCAAGTGAATGTGATTTCGAACAAGTAAGTGAGGCTGAAAGCAACACACATACTAGTGCCGTAAGTGATCACAATATTGAGGCTGTTGGTCTAAATATCCTTAGTTCCAATGTTTTATCTGAAGAGTCTGAAAATGAATACTTTACGGAGTCGGGTGTTTCAAATAAAACAACCTCTTTTGTTGATAGCTCTAGTGAGGCTGACGATACGGATGAGGATCCAAACTATATTCCATCCGATGTAGAAAGTAATAATAGTGAGGAAATTGAGCAATCCACAGAGGAGGAGTTAGTTTAAAATTTAAACCAACCATCTACCTCAAAAACCACCCAAGCTCCACCTTTGGTTTGGTCTAATGACACAAAACCTATTCCAGTTTTTGAATTTGACAATAGCTCTACCGGTATAAAATTACAATTACCTGAAAATGCAACTCCTTATTATGTTTTTAACAAACTATGGAGTGATGAGATTATGAACATGATTTGTCAATCAATAAATAACTATGGTATTTTGATGGATTGTCGTTCTCGTCCACACGCAAAAGGTCGAAGAATGAGGAATTTTAAGCCAGTTACTATTGATGAGTTGAAGAAATTTCTTGGACTTAGTTTATTAGGAGGTCAAATTTTCAAATTGGCATTCTCAATAAATGTAGTACTACATTTTGACAGCCACACTATTGTAAGACGTGTGCAATTTTTATACTGTTCTTTATACTTATGTTCAGGGTTATATTGACTTATTTGTATCATATTTCTTAAAACTTTTACAATAAATTTTATTGTTATATTGAAAACGTGATGACTGCTATAGCAGTCCTGACCTATTTAATAAATTTTGATGTGCAGGGTCATGACTGCTATAGCAGTCCTATTTTTCTTCGTTTCCATGCAAACCTCCATGTTACAAGTAGACTAGACATATCGATTTTATATCTGTAGGTCAAGGACTTAACGAGATATTAAAGTGTCTCTCTAGGGATCCTCGTAGGCTATGACTGCTATAGCAGTCACGCACTTTGAGGTAGTCAAGGATTTGAAGTGGCGTTAAAGCAGTCACTCATCATGACTGCTATAGCATTCACGTCCGTCAATGTGTTAAAACTCTGGTATCTTTTTTTGTTCAAGAATAGACACACTTACTGAGGAGGAAATTGTGATATTTCTGATTTAGTCAAAAGTAAATGAATAAAAATTATTAGTTAATTAAAAATATAGTTATATGTTTAAACATACTGTAGTTTCTAATTTTGCCACGTGCATTATTCATTATTGGCTATTGCTTTAAATTATAGTTATTCTATTATTATTCATTTTCTATAGTGAAACGTAAACAGAGTCGTCAACGTAGTCAAATTTAAATTTTACGTTACTAAGAATTAGTAAATAGTAGCAACTGATATGTGTTTTTTTCCTGAAATGCAGTTTTATACATTATTTAGGCCACATAAAGTATAATTTAGTAAATTAATATAATTTTATATAAACTGCCCACTACATCAGTATCGCTCGACCAGGAAGAACTACTCAGTTAAAGATGTTTCCTTTAGAATGTTCTAGTTGTTTGCTTTATGAGAACGAGGTAAAGAACAATTAGGCTAACCAATAACTTTAGAATATTGAACAATATTGCCTATATGCAACGTGAATATTTGAGACAAGTTCACATTTCACATTCTAGATTTCAGGGTTACTACAAGAGTCTCCGCAATTACATCATTTTTATCAAGGCTATAACAATTAGGCAAAGGGTGCTCGTAATATTGGACTCTAGTGATTGTTACGGCAACAATTAAGAACATTGCAAATATTGCTCAAAATCTTATGCAGTATATCAACTTTTCTGTTTTTATAATACATTGTTACACAAGTTGTATCTTCAAAACTTTATTTTACAGTTAAGGACATTAACACATTTTGCTTTTTAATCGTAATTATGGCCAATCAATTATGGTCCAGACGGTAGAATACTAAAACTTATGGAGACTGTGATTTCTACCGTAGGACAATGGTTCAGCGGATATAAAAATTCCAAAGTAACTGATCAATACGAAGCAGTTTGAAATACGTGTTGAGTACCCGCATTCTTCATATTTCTAAGAACTGGAATAAAGAGAAGCCCTAGTCCTACAGACAGCAGAGGTATTTATGATGTTGTCGGCGATGATTCGTGGATTTCGGGTTAAGGAAACGTTCTGGTTCCAGAGGTCAGGTCATTGCAGGTACTGGCTTCTTAGAAGTAGGTTAGAATAAACCCCTTCAAAAACAGTAAGGGTAGTATTTTATGCGATTTACAATTGCTCTTCTGAGGATTTTTAGGTCAGTTGATGTTTGGTCATATTTAGATAAATAATAGAGTATAAGTGATGTAAAGTATGATAATGAATGTGATAAATGGATAACATTGAAATAATTCTAGATAATTAATTTCTATCAACAGATCACAATTCTGTTTTAGCAAGGTATTGCATATTCACAAGGAAAGATTCATGGAAAGAATTTTGAAATCGATCAGAAATAATTATATTAACATTAATTTTTTTCCTCCTAAACATCAAATTACCGAAAATCAATAGAGATGTCACATCCCATAGTGTACCGAAGTTAGGAGTTAAATATTCATAAATAGGGTTGCACTATCACAGTATTACTAGAAGGCATTTTTTCAGAACGACAGGATTGGTATTTATGGTTGAAAGTATTTTCTGACTTTTAAGTTAATTGACAAATTACAAAAGCACATAATTATTTAAATAATGGGGTTGTTTTATTATTGGGCGGATGGACTAACTGCACAGGCTTGTTGGAGGATCTTAACATTCGTGTAACTTCTGGTACTCGATCAAGGGGTATCTTCAGGAGACTTCATTGCACAGGGAACCACGTATTCCACAACTAGCAAACTACAACTCCCAATGTTAATGAGATGGAAATGTTATCTAAACAATCAGACTCTATAAATAAATATTTCTGACCCTCAGCTAAAAACTACATTGCGTAAGTAATATATTGGCTACGTTTATTATTTAGGAATCTACATTAAATAAACATGTAAGGAAAAATAAGGATAAATTCCGTTATTTTGGCAACGTTCATTCAAACTGCAAATTTTGAACTGCCGTTTTGATGTATCAAACTTCACACCTCAGAATCGTGTGATCCAGTTAAGACCAAATTTTAATACAAGATGTGTACAAGTATATTGTTTTGAGTATATAATTTTTTAAAGTATTTCTGCAATTTCTATTATTTATATTTGACTAGGTGGTTCAAGAAATTGGGCATGGATCTCGTTAGGTAACTCTTAATATCAATATCTCGGTAATGTAATTTGTAAACGACAATTTCAAAGTTGTAATTTTAAACACGGTTTCAATTGAGCAGATTACGTTAATTTCGTACAACGCGGCTGATGCCTGCTCGTTTGGACCCACAAACTCCAAGGCAGCCGATGCAATATTGCTCTTGGCATAATCGCTTAATTAGTATTAAACATTCTATACACTCAGTCAGAGATGACTCCGTATAATAAGTATAAGTATAAGTATTATATTTATCATATCGACAAGACTTTGGTCTTCTCTTTTAATGGAAATCCTAAATTCTTTATTAAGTTAGTATTTAATTGAATGTATAGCTAATTATTCGTGCAATTGAGAACAAACACAATTTTAAACACATAATATATTTTACGCAACCAGTACTTGTTATAAGTGGTGTTAGACATTTAGATGTTTGAGTGCAGTTTCGAAACGAAATATTTATATCCCAGCTATAACTTACCTTTGAGCGATGGACAGGTGTTTAGAGCTTTATGACTCTTATCTTACAACAACTTCGTTAAAATTATAATCTCATTACTTTATTTTATTCTTCGTTTGTTATGGAGATATTTTTAACAATTTCAAACACACACACACACACACACACACACACACACACACACACAATATATATATATATTGTGTGTGTGTGTGTGTGTGTGTGTGTGTGTGTGTGTGTGTGTGTGTGTGTGTGTGTGTGTGTGTGTGTGTGTGTGTGTGTGTGTCAATCGCGACGCGTTGTTAAAAACTCGTATTAAACTTAGTCTGGCGTCAAACTCTTTCTACAGTGTTGATGAGTTTCTGGCATTCAACTGGGGGACTACGCGATGGGGAAACTGATATAAATGTGGCCTTTATGTGGGATAAATAAAAAAATTAGAAATTAGGTATGGAAATTGACGTTTGCTATGCAATATATATTGTTAACTACAGTGAAACGATTTGATTTGATTGAAACATAGCGAAACACATTAGTATCCGTGAATCGAAACAACACGCCTGAATAACTATACGAAATGAAGACGTATTCTTAACATGTATGAAAGTTTTATTCCTGGGTTCGCAGGCACATCCAGATTGCGAATCTGATCCATATGTCTGAAATAGAATGATAGGGTTTGAATATGTACAATTTTTGAATATAATAAATTGACTTTAGGTATGCAATTGTAAAATATTGCCATCGTAATAAACATGATTTGATTTGAGTTGTAAATTTCAACACCACTCCGTCGACAAACTTGTGCTCTGCGTTATTACTCACGCACTCGGTTAGAGAGTGTGTTTATTGTTGTCCAGCAGTCAATTTTGCCTTTAACCCCTCATATATTGAAATATGTCTTTTCTTTTAATATTGTTTGATATTTAGAACTTAAAAATACTTAACATAAAGTAATAAATAAACTAATGAACCTTAGTACTTTGTGTTTTAAGCAAGTTTTTCTAGAAGGCCTTATACTCAAAAAAATAATTAAATCTCTTAGAAGATCAGCTAAAGATATTGCGGATATATTAAAATATAGTACATATCAGAAACTATAAAACTAAAAATAATGTAAGGTTTATTTTGAAATTCAATATAACTAATCTCAACATTGACAGCAAACTAAGAGGTGAGGGCTAATTTACATTACATAACAGTTTACAAATAGTTAAAGGATGATTTTCCTGATTAGCTTGTTGTTACAGGACACGATTTTAACAACAGTAATATAGATTGTTAAAAATTCAAAAATAACAATTGGCGAATGTCTTCACAGTATCTCTGCGAAATCCAATATATTACT
This sequence comes from Homalodisca vitripennis, assembly GCF_021130785.1. Taxonomy (NCBI): domain Eukaryota; kingdom Metazoa; phylum Arthropoda; class Insecta; order Hemiptera; family Cicadellidae; genus Homalodisca; species Homalodisca vitripennis. The sequence goes on along the minus strand of NC_060211.1, from coordinate 66,939,058 downwards.
TTAGATAAGCATTTAACTTAAGTAATATAGACTTATTTTCACTGAGAGGTAATGAAAGCGATTTAGAGTAGACTAATAAAAGGATGAGTGTCTGTTGATGGAGAACAAAAAGGTTGGTGAAGAGGTTTGTGGTGACCGCGGCTATACCTCAGCTTTCCTTGTGACAAGACGAACGCAGACTTTTGGGGATATAAATGTGCGGCGATGCACCTTTTCCTGTCTACTTGAAAATTACGCCGATGATCACTCTTCAGAGACAATCAGTGTGCGCCGGTGTCCACTTTTAAACCCAACCTAGGCTATATGTTACCAAGAACCAGGTCTCCGTCTCAACAGTCTAGTCAGATGATCTTACTATCCATGAACAATCAGGTTACCAGTAAACGGAATGCTAGACCTATATTCACTGAGAATGTTAGGTGTTTCATATTGTCATAAATGTTTATAAATATTGTATCTTCACACATTTATTTTACAGGTTGAGGAACACATTTAGCATTAATAGTTGTTGCTATGGTCAATGAATTATGGCCCAGTCGATAGAATACTACAACTTATGGAAACAGAGGTTTTCAAAAGTTAGACAATGCATCAGAGGATATAAAAGTTCTAAGATAACGGATAAATATGCAGCAGTTTCATAGACATGTTGAGTGCAGGCATTGCTAACATTTGTCAGAACTGCAATAATTAGGAGCTGCCTCTCTAGCGACAGCAAATATACTTATGATGTTGTCGGCGGATATTAGTGGATTTTTGGTTGAGGAAACCTAGGTTCAAACGTTCAGGCCATGGCAGATATTCGCTGCACTTAGAAGCAGATTAAAAAAACCAACACCAGTTGTTGTAATAAAGGCATTGTAATTACCATAGCGTTTTATGCGATTTAAAAATGCTTTTCAGATGTTTTTAGGTCAGTGGATATTAAACATGTTTATATAAGTAGTAGAGTTATCAGTTGTGTAAGCGATAATGATAATTGTAATAAACATATTATGATGAAATACCCCTAAATAATTAATCTGTTACCACAGATCATAATGCTGTTTTAACAAGATATTGTATATTCATAAGTGGACTCATGAGAAGGAATGTTTAGGGGTTTTAAAACAAAATATACTAAAATACTAACCTAACATAAAATTATAGAATATTTCAGTTTTTAAAACTAAGACGCGTGAAACGGGGTGTGGGCGTTCGGGTGCAAGGGTCGCCTTATAATCCTCTAGGGTTTTTGAGTTGGACAAACTGTAATTTATTACTTTTCAGGCGGCCTAGTCATCCCAGAACTAACTGCAAAAGGATTAACTTTGCTCGCCTGGCCGAGTACAGAGAACTCTGACTAATTGTATAGAATGTCTAACACTAATTTATTACCTCTCAAAGGGTCTAGTCTTCCATGAACTGATTATGAGGGGCTAAACTTTACTGGCCTGGCCAGTATACAAACTTTCTCTTGTAGTCGTCTGTGTCGTGGATGAATAAGTGCCCATTCCTAAGTTAAAGTAGGCCTACATCAAGTATTCTGTGTACATTCACAGCACTAAACGTGTTATAATAGTACAGATTATAACAAATTTAGCTCCAGTCAATATTTACTGAAAACAATTGTTATTAAAGTCATTACTTGTAAAGTTATCTAGCTAAACCTAGCTTATTTATCAGTTTTTAAAGGGTTGTTTGATAAAAAACAATATTATATTTTTTCATAAAAATTAAATATAGGTACTATTTGAAATTACAATTATAATTGAGAAATTAAGAAACAAATCATACTCTTAATTAATAAATCATTTGCGTTTAAAACGTAATCAAATACAATACAAACATATGAACATATGATGATGTAGACTTTTTCAATGACTCTGTTGTGTCTTTTAAAAGTAAGGTAGCTTTCGTTATTTGATATGTAATTTAGCTAGCCAGCTAGCCTATAGGTACCAATGTCAGTCTTGTTATTTATTTTCCTAGTTTAATTCAATATTGTTTTGTTACCATTCGTTAAGTAGTGTATCTATTTGTTTCATATTTTGTTATTGTAAATAAATAAATACACAGGAGCAGAAGGTAGTATAACATAAAGTTATTAAATATTTAAATTATTATTTTAATTTTGAGTTTAATTTTAGTAATGTACATTATCTTAGGTGAAAACGTAAATAAACCTTTAAAATTGCCAGAATTAATACACTAGGTGTTTACTCATAAATTTGTATATTTGACTTATCAGAAAAGCATTCGCCATAATAACTTGACATTGGCTGAGCTACAGCAAAGCCTGTCTCTCATGAGGCTTGAAAGATTTCATGACTGTCAACGCGATACTTCTAAAACGAACTTATACAAAGGCTTGAAATTTTGTATGAAACTATTTCTACATAGGCAATAATAGTTTATATGATGGTGCATTTCCAGCCATACAATTTCGTCAAGCACCATTGAAGCCCATCACTCATTGAATACCTTACTGTGGCTGGTGTACTTCTATCTTGTTATTGCAGTAAATTAGGGTACCTCCTGCTTTAGAACTACCAATTGAATGGAAGCTAATATTTTAATAAAAATTCGTTCCAATCACTTTCAAAGAAGTTTTTGTCAGTTATGGTGAATCATTTATTTACAGCATTATGAGCAGCATTCAAGCTCGATTCAGATGTGTAATACTTTCTTGAACATATGAAGAAACTACAAAAGACTAATAATTTATATTTTTATCAAATTTGAGAACAAAAGCAACCTAAAAATAATTACTTTCAGAGTTACGTTATAATACAGTGTGAAAGAAATGCGCGGTCAATGTCGATACGCATAGTGATAATATCGTCTTCACTGCTTGATCAAGATCAGACTGCTTTTGTGTCATGGGTTCTCTGCTATGAAGTGTTTTAACATACTGCTTGTGATTATATATGATTTTACTCTTATCCAACAGGACTGATACGTTCTGAATATCACAAAAGTATATTATAAGTGTATTTTTTATGTAATTTGTTATTATATGAACAAATTTAATTATAGTTCAACTAAAAAGAAATCCATCCCACGCTATTTTTAATCATTTTCTAATTACTAACGGAAAAAATCCAATGGTTTCATATGCACTTTTGTGCATCATTTTAAGATGTTAAACTAGATTAAAGTATAAGAATTTTTCACGCCTTTTACATTATAAATATTAACAATATACAATGTACCCAGGCAATTCGTCTTTTATTTATCTAAGGAGAAGTATATGGAGCTGGAACCACCAACTAAATTTTAAATGTATTAAATACATACTGAATATGTGTTAAAATTAGTAAAGACTGTTTCAATTTATAGCGTATTCCTGGAATAGGGTTGAATCTAAAAAAATCAAATAATAATACATGTCTATTTATAATAATTATAAAACTTCATTAAACCAAACTTAATCATAATCTTTAGTTTACGTTTGTATCATTGTCGATCTTTTAACAACACCTAAAAATATATTAATTAGATATTTTGTATTTGTACCACCCCTTAAAATAGGGAACCCCTTATCATTCGGTTCAGTTTACCTTATTATTCTAGATAAAAATTACCTTTAAAACGTTATCCTAGATGTCAATATTACTTAAAATTTTGGTTAAATAAATATCTTATTCCAAATTTTGCAATTGAATCAGAAATGATATATTGTTATTCTTAGGAAAACACTACTCACATAGGCCAGCTTGCCACAGTGGTATCGTTTTTTAAACATTTTAATGTTGATGAATTTACAAAAATACCTTCTTTATATTTCTTTTTATTTAATTTAGAATTGATGTTAAGGATTTTTGTCATGTCATATAAATCATGCGGAGATGAGCACGCTAAGCATACACACAGGCACACCTACACAGACAAAATTTGGAGGATTGTATAAAATAAATTACTACTCTGTTTTGTTTCTTATTCAATGTCTCATCAATAATATATACGGTTGTAGAATTCTGTTAAATAGAGTTTTTAATCTTATATCACTAATAGTTCACTTTCCGAATGTAGTGCAGTTTTTCTACAGTCCAATACTGCATATTTTGTGGATATAAATCACCTTACTTTCCAAATAAAGCCTTATAACACAGATTAAAAATTTAAACCGTAACTGACTGCAGATGGCCGGGTTGAGAACTTAAATAGCAATATGATACAACATTACCGATTAAAAATTTAAAGATAGTACTGTAAAGTATTTTTGTGGATAAGATAAAGTCAAATTTCATCTGCGAGGTTCCGGGATTGCTACAAGAGTCTCCGCAATCAAACATATACATCTCGGTATAAATTACTATAATATCCGTAATATATTAGGACTCTACTGATTGTTATGGCAGTCATTAGGAACATTAGAAATATTGCCTTAATGCATATATGGTATATTCATTTAATTGATAGAAACTGAGGATTTCTAAATTTGGGCAAGAGTTCAGATGTATAAGATTTCCAAGGATCAATATGAAGCAGTTTCACAGACATGTTGAGTACCGGCATTGTTAACATTTCTAAGAACCGTAATAATGAACAGACGTCGTCCGTCGTCTCTAGTGACGGACGCCGTATATTTAGGACGTTGTCGGCGAAGATTACCGGACTTTGGGTTGAGGAAACATCACAGTTCGAGCGGTCAATTCATCAGGTCAGGCAGTACTTCTTAGAAGTAGGTTATAGTAAAACCATTCAAACAACTCCAGGCATATTACAATTAATTTTTAAACATCGATTATGAATAAGACAATACTGTTTTCATAAAATAAACATACCATTTTTAATTTACCTGAACAAAATCAGACAGAGTGATATATGTAGATATCCGGATTATAATAACTATCTTATAGCATATTAAATATATCATAATATACAAAAGGTTGTATCGTATATTATATGTTTTATAGTGTTGAAGGCAATCCTTCTCTCGGATTAAAATGTTTAGATATAAGAGTTTTAAGGTTAACCATAAACCAACTAGTATAACGACGTTGTTGTCTTGTTCACTCAGCAGATTGCGCGCTCCAACGTGCAAGTACAGGCATCAGCAAATTGACAAAACCTGCTCAATTAAAATCTATGTTAAGACAACACAGACGAGACAAGGAAGGATTCCAGAAAATGACCAAAGCCGAATTTTCAGGAACACCCGGTTCAGAATAAATGTCTAGATGCTAGTTAATGATTAAATATTACTATATTATAAAGTTGTACTGTGTCGTAACAGAATTCGATAACTTATCAGGTAAATTTTCAAAGTTATAGCTGATTTAATCTTTTTGAAGTCCTGCAGATAGACGGACAGAAATGATTTTTTTCAGTTTCACGAGCGTTTAAAATCGTTTAACAATTATGAACTTTTAAAACTAAACATTCTAAAACAAAACTCTTGTTATAACTTTATAAGTTAATGGATTTTTAAAGTTGCAGTTGTTTGAAGGTACTAAAATCAGAAACATCTTTGTGGTATATAAAAAGTTGAAGTTATATCTTGTAAGTAATTTGTTTTACATTTCTTCCAATAGCTGAAAGTAAATCGCTTAAATTTAATGCAATGCCTGTATTGTAGCTCTACTGATTAGCTTTTGGTTGATATTTAAACTTTGGTATGTAAGACATTTGATCTTGGATTATTTATTTACTCCTTTGCATGGCCATCTAGGATTCAATTACTTTTACAGCCCAATTCAGAACTTAGATATATATTTTGTATTTTAAACTCAAAGCAAGAGCCAAGCCTATACGAGTTTCTATAGCTTATGTTAGAGGTAGGATATAATATTTTTATATCGTATGAAATTATTAAATGCGGCAATAAAATTAAATAATTCATTCCTATTTCAAAAAATAACAATCAATAAACAATAACATTATTGTTAAATCAAATAAAAACTATATAAGTCACGTTTTGTAATAGACTAACTCTGTGTACTAGTTAGAATGACTTGGTGCTGATTTTTCTAAATAGTGTGCAGCATATAAACTATTGTTGCTGGAAGGACTAAACATGGTATACAAATTGTAATTGCAACAAACACAAATGTTACTTTATATTATTGAAAACATTTTAGCCTAAGGTAGTAAGTATATAGGAAGATACATTATTGTAATTCGCCTGAGAATACTCAACACATGCCCTTGTTTTGATCTACGATACGTAGTAACTGATATAAAAAGTGTAATTCATTTTAGAGTTTTAAAGGCTGCCATCCTGTATCGGAAAATGAAAACCAGAATTATTCTACCTTTATAATCACTAAAATAAAACACGTCATATAAGAACAGATGATACGGTATAATTACAACCCCAACGTCTAACATTTAAACTATGAAATGTTAACATGTCTGTATGAATACAATTAGGGTTGGATAAACCACATGGAAAACTGTGATTAATTTCAAGAACTAATATGTGTAATAAATTATTGCGTTTTGAAATAACATGAGGAGATCGTCTGAAAAATAACCTCTGAAACGAAGGCTGTAATTTAAATTACTTACTACAAATATAGACTAAATAAAACAGAGTCTAGTAATTTTTAAATCGTCGTCTCTAATGAACTTAACTTCTTGCAGTCCAATACAGTTGTATTAGTTACCAAAACTCAACTTTTCATAACTTTCTTCAATCTAATAATCAATCATACACTTCATTCATATCTTCATTAAAAGTATTACTTCCTTAATTAAATAAAAATTCTGTCTCAGTCAAAATTAGTAGGTATACTTCATGAAAAGATAAATATTATTAATTTAGGATTAAACCATTAGAAATAAAAAACATATCAGTATAATGTATGATATTTAACATAATTTTGAAACACAGTCAATATAAAATCCGGTTTTGGCTAACTATTTAGAAGAAACGCCAAATTTATCACGTTATTATAAAATCTTGTGTTAATCATATTTTCACACTTCTAATTGGACGGTTTCCGACCTGCCGTGGCCCTGAACTGACCTCTGGCGTCAAGAACTCTCTAAAATCATGTCCAAATACCACTAATCTTGCCTCACAACACCCTAAATCTATGTCACTGATCTGGCACCCTGTCATATTTGTTAAGTGAATCATAATCCCTACAGTTCACATATAATTGTATGTGGAGATAACTTTACTTAAAGAAAAGTGTTCTTATAACATGTGGTATATCAAGGTAGTAAGGCCAAACAAATCTTGTCCCAAAGTTACAATGGTGGACTTACTGTATATATCTTTTTTACAAATAAGACATAGAGGGCAGGGCGAGCGCATTCGTACTGTACTATACTAGTACAGGTTTTTACTTATTTTTTAAAGATAATAACTTCAAGACTCGTATATAGAAAGCTAACACATTTATTTTAGAGGCAGACACGCAGAATATACAGTAATATTCAAAACCAAATAACTACATAATAATATATTAAATAACGTAATTAAACTTCAAGTCATGTTGGAAATTTGGAGTATCCGTGGAAATTTGGCCAAATTATTACGTCTGGAATATCTTTTATCACTTTATTAAAACGTATTTCTTACAGAAGTTTAAATGTAGGTTGCTCTTGTACTCGAATTTATTAAAGATAAAAATTACCAGCTCTTAGCGGTTTCTTTGCAAATACGTTTTAGATAATATTAAATATCTAAATAAAGCAGCAATCAACTCATAACACTGCAAATAAATGTTACCTCATAATTGGCTTATAATTCCTCGGAAATTATTGTCTATTTTTATTGCAAGTAGATAAAATTATTGAATTACATTTTTGTTTTTCAAGGCCGTTATACCTAGCATTTCAGTTATTATACATAGCAGAGTAAAACACACATTTTTTAGAATTCTCATGTTGTTTACAATAATGTTTATTTTTATAAACAAATTGCCTTGAACTACAAGGTTTTCAGTAACATATATTAACATTATTTGTGTTGTACACAAAACTGTTTAAAACACGTTAGATTAACTTTTGTTTATATGTTTACTCTATTCATAAGCTTCAGTGTCCAGATATTCAAATAGTAAAAATCTATTTAATAAAAAACAAATACTATACTAACAAATAATATAAGACAATTTGTAACTGAAAGTCATTTAAATTATCTTATTACCTTAATCAATACTGATTTAACTGTTTATTGATTTTAATGAATTTACATATTTTAACCAAATATTTTATTTTATTTCTATAAATGCCAATAATAAAGTTTTAAAAGTTAAGAGTTCAATCATGGATTATTTACTTTCCTAAGACACGGAAAACGACATGCATTAAAAATACACATTAAAATGAAAATGAAACAAATAATATGTTATGATATAGTTACTATAGTTTATCCAAAGCACATTTACGTGTTTTAGTTACAAATTAAAATATTAACTTTACATCTTCACAACAGTTCAAGTGCGGTAAAGGACGATTATGAGTAGGTCTACTTGAATACGTAAAATAATATATAAATTAATTCTAATGCTATTACAGCTGCATAATTTTGTTTCATTAATTTAATAAACTACTTAAATGATAGGGTGAATTTAAAGAAAAACATTACTGCGGTCTACTCAGAACATAATTTTTATGGTAATCTTTAAAGAAGGAAAAAATATAGCAATATTTACTGTGTGTCCACAATATAGAATAATTTTAAATTACTATTTAATGATTATTGATTGAAAGTGGCTGAGTGCCAGCGAAGACTGATTCCATAGTAGACTAGATATAAAATATATTATTCCATAGTATACCATTTCCCATTGTTTTGTGGATAATACGAAAAGAATAAAACAGCTTGTAACACTGTCTTTCATATTATCCCAACCTTATGACAAGTGTGATACATCCAAAATGAAATATTTTCAAAAAGTTCACTTATTAATTAGCAAAAGCGATATTTTTCTTGAATTTTATTGTCTCAAGGTTACAAATTATAACATTTTGGTTTGGTATAACCGGTTCAAACCATATGTGGATATCAATGCTTATCCAGATCCTTCTTGTATTTTTATTGAAAATCCGAAATGTGTTGGCTAAAAAATTAAAAATAAATGATCATTCGGCTTAGATGTCCACCGTTACAACAACTATTTAAATGGCTTTACACAATGAAGCTTTATTTCTTCAGATTCACTCATAATCTACCGCTTCCACAGGATAAATAGAGAGTTCTAGATAAACCACTATTAACTACTCCTTGCCTTAAAAGATTTAATGAATAGTTTAGGTATATGTTCTTGAACCTGTTGTCCAGCCGACCATCGCAGCCCTGGATACCCTCGTCATTTTCCTAGACAAGTGACATTGATTACTACGGCGCTCAGAGCACGCGGCGCTTGGTGCAGACACATAAGTAGTAACACTGTCAACAGGACACTCCTCATCATTATGCGGTCTCTTCAGTAAACCCACAGGCTTTGTGTCTCAGGAAAACCTAAAATACCGGCTCCAGTAAACTTTCCCCAATGGCGACCTGCTAGGTACTCACACTAGCCTCTGTCACCTGGAAGAGCCACATTGCTAGGTCCACTAAACCTTGCCGACAACACTATAAATACGTCGGCAGTTTACAGTAGAGGTGACAGGTTTTCATTATTATAATTCTTAGAAATTTTAAATACGCAGCACCCAAGAAATTTCATAAACGTCACTTCATTGTTTTGCTCTCTGGAAATTTCCACGTCGCGTCGTCCAGTCAGCATTGTGATCAGCTTTAGAGACGTTTTTAAAAAAATTGTAAGGCCTATTATTAATGATTAAGTATTAGTAGCTAGATTTATTGTATTAAAATCCTAAACATTTGCTATGGTGGAATATGTTACTCTTATTAAAAGTTAACTGGGTGGTACCACACTCCAATCCGCTGTGAGAAGTTCCAGTGAAATTAAGTGCTTTTACTCAATAACTGATATCTATTTAATTTACAACATACTTGATACTTTGTAATGATCTTCACCTTTTAAGTGTATTTTATCCTCCATAAATAGTTAGGAAATAAATATTGTACATCTAGTTTTATTTTATAAATTTTTTATTGATTTATCTTTATGACTTTTATTTCATTTTGAAATATCAGTTCATAAACAACTGTTGTGGCCGTTTAACACGAACTTATGAACTATTTTATAACATAAATCAAAATTGACCTTTTTCTTTAAAATTGTCAAAATATTTCAAGCAACATTTATTCTTAATTATTTTCAAATAAGTATTAAGGTACTATCAATGTCGTGACTGTAAAAGAAATGTACCGTTATAAGTAAATATGTTTACAAACATAGTTTTTTATTAATTGTAACTAAATCAATACCACGTTTTCACAAATAAATTTACGAATATGTGTCTAGATAAATTTTTGCCTCGTACGGTTTCAAGATTATTCAGTTTCAAAATGTTCGAAAGAGTTATGATTATATTAGAATTCAGATATTGAAATTTATTCCCCCATTAGTATTGTTCGATTAAAACCTCAAAACTAATATTGAAATTTATCTTTTAGAGAAGACGGCCACAATCAAAGCTACCTTGTACCTTTGACTGAGACGGAAGGGGTATTTTAGCTACTCTTTTATCCAATATAAGTTAATAGCAACAGTGAAATATTTTTTTAGTTTTTCTCTTTTCGAATCGAGACTCGTCCAGAGACAACTCTCAAGTCTTGTCTATAGTAACAAAAATTCAACACAGAATCGGGTTTAGATATTAACGAAAATGCTAGACTTTATAAAGTTAATAAGTATAGTTATAATTAAATATGTGACGCTTTACGACATTATTATTCTACGTCTTGCAATTTGTGGGATGTAATCGAAATATCCACGAGAGCATGATTTGCACGCTTGAAACTATACCTCAGAAATACAATTTTGTGCAGCAAGGAATGATGGAGGATAAATGTTTTATTTCGAAATAGTTATGTGTTATCTATGCATGAAATGATTTTCTTGCCAAAACAAACTAATGTACACTTTTTATAGATACCCTTTGCACGAGTCCTATATATTTACCCCTTTCTACTCCTACAACTGTCGCTCCGCCCACTCACAGCCCTTAGAAACGTCTACCTCCACCAATCCTGCTACCTGTGTAACCCCAGCGGAGTTTTGGGTTTGATGGTCAGTCTCACTTTAGGTGCGCCTGAATTAGCACCCCCTGGACATAGCACCCCCTCGCTAGTGACGTCATTTTGACGTCACGGAGGGGGGTACTAAATCAGCGCAGTGGCCGTGTCCATGCCCTGAATACGCACCCCCTTCGAGTAGAGGGGTACTAATTCAGCGCCTTGACCGTGTCCATGTGCTGATTTAGCACCCCCCTTGAATCAGCGCTTATACCTTGTTGGTGTGAAGAATAAGCACCTCCAACTGAATAAAACTCTAATCATATTGCGATTTCTTAATTGCTATTATTTATACCTTAATATTAAAAAAATAAATAATTAATTACCTATTGTAAAACATACTATGCATCCAATATGTTTACGTTAAAAAATTAGGATCTAGACATTCAAATACAACTTTATTTTATAGTAAATTTAATTTGAATCCATGGTTGTACCACGCAGAGGGCATGATATTGCTTACATCCGGTATGTGTAATAAATAAACACTCTTATCAACTTCCTAACCTTTTTAAAAACAATTATCTATTTGTTTTGAATTTGAAGACCAATCAAACTCGGGAAAACTTTGTACTGTGAAAGTGTAATTTTGAAAAGGCTAAGGATCAATGATTTTTAGGGACAGACCAATTTAAATAGTATGGTTCAAACACACTGGACAAAAAATTACAATATTTTGTAACGTTTACAAGAATCAATATCTGCTATCTACATCGTGTTTTTTGTTTGTACAGGAGTTTGTGCAAGGCGATAATGTTCGTGAAGTTGATTGGATTCAGTTATACCCACATCAGTTTAAAACTATAATCATCAAAAAATAAAATCGCTGTAACAAACGCGTAGCAATAAATATATTACCATATTTTCAAAAGCATTATTGCTCAAGGTGACGTGAGTATTTGTCAAATATTTAAGGCGGAAAGGCTAGCTGCAAAAATATATTATGATAATATCTTTAATACTTTCAACATTATAGCTTTTACATTTTTTTTATTTTTACATTCCTAAAATCTGCAATATTACTATGGTATTGCAAGAACTACATTTTAAGTGGATTCTACCACAATTGTAATGACCAAATTTATGTAAAATAACATACACACAGATTTACTATGACAAAACACGGTCGACATTGAATTTCTCAGCGAGTAGCTCACAATAACAAAATCTAATAAATGGCAGCTCCACGCCTTTATGAACAATTACAGACAAAAATAAAATTCTTAGTTAACAATAATAAACTGCTTTATTTACCATAAGGCTTAAAATATTCACAATATATGTTACAAAACTAAATATAAGACTTAGATTAACTGTTGTATATTAGGAATAATAAACAACAGGCACAATCGTACAGTAATTTTCAGACAATAATTCTTTTATAGATGACAACGTCATAGATAAGTTGTTTTATTGGAAATACACCTGATTGTTGTTTGACTAAATTTTAATAAGTAAATATGCCCTAAAACAATAAATATTAAAACAAATTCATTAAACATCAAATATATGACTCTATGCTATCCATAGGGGTATGCCTGAAACATAAATTACAATATTGTTTTGCATTTTAGGAGCAGATGTACTGAAAAAATATTTATGTTTTTAATAAATTACAATTGTCATATTCATGCTTAATTTGTTTAATTCCATAAAAACTCTGAAATGTAATTATAAAATTAAATAAGAGATATTAAACATGATTATATATAACATTAAAATATAACATTATTATTTTATATTAAGTCGTATGGTAATTTTGAAGAGAAAGTAGGCAAATTTGGGAAACATATTATTTCATCGTTTATCCAAAATTTCAGTCGCACATAAATTACAATCGTAGATAGTAGATTATAAGCTTCAGGGTCACAAAAATCCAGATAAAAACTATTATACTTAAATTTTATAAAATTTTAATTTTAATTTTTATTTCATTTTTTTAAATTTAAATTATAAAAAAATTTCACTTAATCGCGTTTTGCGGCCAAACCGATGGAGATATAGCAAAAAGTCACTGGACCTTTTTTGTAGAGCACTTCATTACCCACTAACGATTTTTCGTCAGATCGAAGCTACCTCTAACGGTTCACTCGCTATCAGGCATCAAATAAAAGCCTGCAAGGGCAAAAAGGGGTCAGTTCGCGAATTTTTTTGAGGGGTTCAAAATTAAAAAATTCCGGTTTTCAGACTTTTCCCGGTGGTTTAAAGATTCCAGTTACGTGTGTGTGAAATTTGGTGTTTCCAGCACTTCTAGAAGTGGGTTAGAATTTGTATCGCCTATCAGTGAGTGAGTCAGTCAGTTACATATGCGGCTATATATATATATATATATATATATATATATATACTCGCCTTCGGCTCGCTGGGGGCTACGCCCCCAGGTCCCCTTTTGGGTGTTTCCCAAATTCGGGGATATGCGGTAGGCTATTCGGTGACAGGTTAAATCAGAGAAATAAATTCTAGCCATGCCAGGAAATTCCCTGGGGGGGTTAATGTTACCGGGGGTTAATGTTACCGGGGGTTAAGACATCAGGGTTTTGATTTACTCCAGAGATTGTTTGGTGATACTAGGAAATTCCAGGTGGGGTTAAGATATCAGTGGTGTAATTTACTCAGGAGATTGTCTGGTCATCCAGGAAATTCCCTGAGGGAAGGTTTAATGTTAACGGGAGTTAAGACATCAGGGGGTTTCATTTATTCTGGAGATTGTCTGGTCATTCCAGGAAATTCCCTGGGGGGGGGTTTAATGTTGCCGGGCCCCCTTTAGGGTGTTTGCCAAATTAGGGGATAAGAGTGGTTTATTGAGGTAAAATTCGGTCATGAGGTCATACAAGGAATTCAAAGGGGGGGGGGTTAACGTTACCAAGGGTTAAGACATCGGGGGGTTATATGGTCATACCGGGAATTTCCCAAAGGGGGGCTAAGCGATTTGGTGATTGGTAAAATTCGGACATGAGGTCATGCCAGGAAATTCCCAGGGGGGTTTAATATTACCGGGGGGGTTCACACTTCAGGGGGTTTAATGTACTCAGGAGGTTATCCGGTCATACCAGGAAATCCCGGGGGGTGGGTAATGTTACCTGGGGTTAATGACACACCCCAGGCCCCCTTTTGAGGTGTTGTCCAAATTCGGGGATAAGCGGAATTCGGAATAGTATTAGACCTATTTTTTTGAATTTTCCAGTTTTTATCAAAGTTTTGACTCTAGGGCCATTTTGTGGCTTAACCGTTAGAGATACGACAAAAAGTGACTGAAACTTTCTTGTCGGAAATTTAATTTTAAGATTGTGCCCTCAGATTTGATCTACGATCTATGGTTTAGTCGGTACAACGCTTGGCATAAAAGTCTGCACTGGTCAGCTATGGTGTAAACAGATTTTGTGTAAATAAATTAATAACTATCTTTATCAGATTATTAAGTTGATCAGGGGTTTAAATTTAATCAGGAGTTCATCAACCAGGAAATTCCCGGGAGGGGGGGTTAATGTTATCGGGGGTTATAAGAACGCGTGGTACTTTTCTGGGAAATGTGCGCCTGTGGTACGAGAACATGTGTACAGTAATTTTTATCAAAATAAAACGTTGATCAGGGGGTTTAAATTATATACCCTAGTACCGAGCGCCAACGCCACCCGCTAACCAGTCCAGGACCCAGCAACAGCGACCCAGTAACTCCTCAGGCCTCAGTTTTAAGAGTTCCAAAGAGTTAGTTTTAAATCTTTTGTAATTTATCTAACAATGTTCTTTTTCTATTAAATATACAGTATTTGAAACTAAAATGAGTTGTTTTTATTATTTGTACCTGACCAAGTTTCCTAAGTCGTATTGAGACTTTTAATAAATGTTGTCAATGTGTCAAATATAAAACACGTTATACAACATAAAATATACGGACGAAAAGTACCTGTTTTGAAAATATTTAAATTGTGAACAGTTAAAATAATGTAGTGTTGTAATTAAGTATTTAATAATTATGTAATAGTTAATAATAAGAGTTTTGGTTACAATGATAGGAAGCGGCCTACGGAGCAGTGGCCAGGTTCGGAGTGCAATCCTGACGCGACTAGTGCCGCGGCCGTGTTGAATTACGCTTATCTTCAACCTGCCTTCCTGTCCAGAGTATAGTTCGTAAAAATTTTTTATGACAAAATAAGCTAAATTCAAGTGTTTATATACAACTTTGTCGCTTACAAAACTTCTCTACCCAAAAAATAAAAAAAATCCTCGCAGACCAACTTTTTCATGTCAAGTTTTAAAAACCATACAAAAGTTTTAACTTTAACTTGTAATATTAATTAGTAATAAAATTATTTTATAATTTTACATTGCACCGTTTCTGTCCAGCACTAATGTTTTGTCTGCATGCGAAGTTTCGAAATTTTAACTTCATTGTAAGTCAGTCAAACGACAATGTATTTGAAAAGCGCCCATTAAAATTTTCTCCGTGTAAAGACTGCATTTGACGCTTCTATACTCGACCAAGATGGCGGCGTTGGCTTCAACTGCTTTAATGCTTGTTAGAGTCCACGGCCTATCTATGTTTTATACTATATAATCATTGCCCTAACCTACAATAAACTCTTTCTAGTGGAATGACAACTACTATCTACGAAAATAATCTAACACATCTACTTGTTAGAAAACAACAATAACTAACTAAATTAACCATCTCTGGTAAAATAAACGTTTTCTCATGTAAAAAAAGGGGGGTTTAAAATTGAACCCTTACAGTGTTTGCCGAAACTGATAGTAATGAGACAATGGGATCTCCAAAATGGTCGTTCAAATGTATGTCCTACAGTTCTATATAAACTTCAACTCTGGTAATCTCCTACAAATCCGGTGATTTCCACGGCTTAAAGTGTGAAGAGCATTACAGCACTTCCACATAAGCAGTTCCAAATAAAATAAAATAAATCGTCATTCATATCACATTAATAATATTTAAATCACCAACCAAATTATTAAATCATAATAGTAATAATGCAAATTAAATTATAAAACTTATCAACATCTTAAAAAATAATGAATGTTTTACAATTTCCGAACACTTTATGAACGTTTAGAACAAACATTGTCACGTTACATAAAACAGACCAGGTCCCTTCACACTTTCTGCCATCGTGTCTACTCAACAAATTATGTACATCACAGCACTATCCCGAGACTTCACAGACTTGGAAACCTCGTCTCCTCCCAGCATGACTTTTTCAGTGATAGTGTTATGCACCTGAAAAAACATTTTCTTTTGTTGTAGACATTGACACCTGGCTCATAGTAATATGTGTATATATTTATTTCTTTCTATTTTTTCCTCTACTTTTTGCTACATGCATACAATTGATTTTTTCCCCCTTTTATTGTAATAAATTATTCCTATGTAGTATATGTGTAAGTGCAGATGGATGTATAATTGATTGTATAATTACTGTTACTATTTATTATTGTTGCTATGCTATTATTGTTATTTTCTATATAGTCTATTTTATATGTTATTGTTATGTTGTAGCAATTTATTTTGGCATTGTTAATAATTTATAATATGGATCATTTTCATTAGCTTATTGTTGGATATAAGAATATCTTATTGTTTTTTCCATGTACTAATGGTGTTACAGTAAATAAATAAATAAACAAGTTTATAAAATAGCAAACTGTTTAAAATCTCGTAGACTGCATCTCATCTAGTATAATTTGTTTGATGTAAGATAAATTTACGTTAATTAATGAAATGATTAACTATATACGGTTTTTTGTTCTCTTAGTGATACAGGTAGTGAGTACAAATCTGCAAACAAGTTTAATGACCTATGCATGCTGTTAGCGCAAGTGCTTTCAACATTATATGAAACTCTTACTCTACACACAAGTTTTGATTCTATTTGCTACCTAAAGGAGCGCACAGATATGTAGCAGGAGAGTAGAACATTCGTTTTGAGTTGGTCTGGTGTGCTTGTTACAAATATGCTTGCCAATTATTGCACCGATGAAATGTACTGACCAGGCCGTCCGGTCGATAAGGCGCTGCTGTGTGTATTGAAGAGGTATATAATTTGAACGGATGAAACTTTACCGTAAATTGGAGTTGAGGCGGGACGCCTTATACGAGATGTTAGATGACGGTCGATTTAAGTTTGTATTTCGGCTATTAGGTAATTGGTGTAAATCTTATCGGTGAGAAAGCGCGTACTTCTTGCCATTGTCATATACTTCCGGTTTTAGGTAATAGCGTTTAGTAAAATTTGTCATAATTATTTAAAGGATAATAAAACATTTCATATGCAGCATGTATAACTAATTACCAAGACATATATAGTATTCTAAAGTATTACTTAATAGTAATAAAAGGTAACAATTCTTGAAATTTATTTAAATAAGTTAAAATTAGAACTAGTTAAGTTTGTTATGTTATTATATAACAAATCATTTGTTAAAATTTGAAATAAAAAAAATATATAAACGTTTCTCTAAGCAGGGTCTTCAAATTAGACTCTGTTCAGAAAACATTTTTAAGGATTAGAACAACTTTATTAGTTTTGCTAGGGCCAATATTGTTAAGATTTCTAAGAATTAATTATAATAAAAAGACACTGTTACCTGCTGCAGATGTGTTTATGGTGTTGTCGGCAAGGATTAGGACTTAGGGTTCTGGAAATTTCCAGGTGTCAGGTCAGTTAGGGCCGTGGTCGATCGGTGACCGTTCTCCTAAAACTATATTGTGATTGAATACTGTATAACACAGGCCAGACTCGATGCTACTATGAGAAATAAAAAAAAACTTCTTAGTTGCGGATTCGAATATTTTGTGGTATTTGAATAATACATCACTATAAAATACAAATACACAAGGCAAAGGGCGGAGATTGTGATGTTTATACATGAATATAAAATAACTTTTGGATTGTCTGCTATTGAAACTTTGTAGCATTTTGAATCCGATAACGTTAAACACTTGGGATGTTTAGTCATAGGACATAATTTGAACTGATCTTTTAAAATTTAGAATCCAATGTTAATCATGAGTTACCTTATACAATTAAAAAGCTAATAACCAGTTCATTAGATTAGTGCAGCTCCCAGTTAGGTTATACTTTTGAGAAATAAACTACCTTGAAAGAATAACCTATACTGAAGCTGCGCTAACCTAACGAATTGTGTTAGCATTACTCAAACAACTATGTGTTACTAGCTTAGTATTTATTGAGTAGTTTTATTGAAATGCACGGGTTTCCAGTATTTGTTTTTTCAATGGTAAACATGGTGGGATTAATAAATATACAAAATAAATAGATGAAGTGTTTAAAAGAATAAAATGTTTACTAATCGTGTTTATAAAATGTTTTTCTAGGGTCAAAAGTCCTTTAAATGTTCTCAATCTAAATAAAATTTAATTGAACGACGGAGCTACACGAGTCGTATGTGTACGAGATAGGACCAAGCCTATCAACCCAGTGATCAGCCCTCATCGCGCGGGTTGGCTACTAATATAAAATAGACGAATCCACGATTAAGAAGTTTTTAATCTCAAACTATCACCGCATCTGCCCTGTGTTATAGAGTATTCAATCACACTAAAGTTTTAGAAGAACGGTCACCGATCGATTGACCACGACCCTGAACAGACCCCTTACGCCTAGAAATTTCCCGAACCCTAAGTTCACTAATCCTCGCCGACAACACCATAAATATATCAGTAGCAGGTAGCAGTGTCTTTATTACAATTCTAAAGAGTCGACATTTTACCACATGCTAATTTTCCAAGAAGTCACAGAAGTATTTAAACTGTCAATAAGCATCTAGCCTACATCCCCATCATTTGGCGGTCTCCGCGGTAGACCCACACCCTTTGTGTCGACTGCTACCAAAATACCTGTCAAATAAAGCGGCACAAGACAAAGGGCGGAGAATGGTACGTTTTCTTGGAACAGGAATTTTTTACATTACATTTGAAGTAACACGCAGTGTGTATTGAATCTAGCTGACTGCAAAAGAACGAAATAACTGGTGTTACATTAAAAATTAGCTTGTTTATTTACATGTATAGGCATATTATTAAAAAATAAACCTGTCTGTAACAACGGATAAAGTTTCAGAATTTTAGAGCGTTTTAAGTAAACTGTTAAACTTAAGATCCAAATAATAACAACTTTCATGGAAGATATGATTTTACATTTGAGAAAAATGTAGAATTTATAAGAAAAACTGAGAAGCATTTTTGTGAGTATTATTCAGAACATTTACATGCGACAACCTCTATTATTGTATGCATTGAATAAGGCCATAGAACTGTTGAATATTTTTATATGGGGTAAACATTTTTCTTCGTGTTAATATTGTACCAACATTATGGTTGGTTTTACATTTATATTGCATTAGTTCAAAATTCTGTAGTGGAAATTAACGCATTTTGAGATTAATGGTGCGCATAAAACACTATATTAATGCGGTAACATTCCTTTAAAATAATAAGAATTGTACAGTTTAGGCCTACATATTTTTACATAATACAATGTTGGAAATTGTATACAGTATTGTATATAAGCAATAACATTTATTATGTAATTTAATATCATATAATTTAATAGAGATTAGCAAAAAGTACCTACTTCACTAGTTCGACCTCACATATTTTACTTGATAATCGGAATGCTGGCAGAGCAAGTACTTTGCTCGTTAGTTACAAAATATGTACTAGACTTCTTCACAGTAAAATATTTTAGTATTTATCTAATAATACATCTGCTTAAATTAACTTCTCATCGACTATTATATATTTATCAGAGAATCAAATATTGTATTGGGACCTTGGTTATAAATTAATAAACATGTGCAGTATTTGTCCTATATAACAAAAATAAGGTAATGCTTTCTTTTCAACACTGAAACATTGATAGTGATTTATTATTAACTGAAAATAATTGTACATAAAAATTCTTTAAGCGTATATTGGAATGCAAAATGACATAAGTATAAATATTAAGTATATCATTTTATATTTAGATTACTTTTAATGCCCTCCTTTTTAAAATCCTTTTTAGCCCAGTAAATGTACGATTTTTAAAAATCAGAATAATTAAAGTTATTGTTACAATGTTCCACATTTCCCCAAAATAACAAATTACACAATTACGAATAGCTTTCTGCAAGATTTTAGTTCTAAATTATTGTTATTAACAGTAGTATAAGTATATAATATCATAAAATAAAATTTATTGTTGATATTGTCATATTACCACTTATATTTCGACATCCACACCCCTACTATAGACATCCCCACTCCGCATATAAGCACCGCCCTCACCTCGCCTAACCCCCTCCACTATCAGCGGGAGCTAGGGGTTGACACTGGACAAAGAGACTGCTATTAAGTATGGAGTTGAGATTTATTATGACAGAAATGTATATACATTACTCTTTAAAACCTTTTTCTTGACCGAGTAATTAAAAGTTTGTTATTAAAAATTAGAGAATGAAGTGAAGTAGTTTAACTAATGTGAAACAACTCACAACATAGCTGTTATAAATGCGTGTTTAATAAGACTAACAAGATTAGTTTTTCTATATTATCCTGAAAAAATCTTAAACGTATTTGTATGTAATATATTAAATTTTAGAAAAATGTAGACTTGATAAGACAAACTGAAAAGCGTTTAGAAGATTACTATTCAGACGATTATCATCTCCATTATTTGTGTGCAACAGGACATAGCATTATTTAACATTTTTTTTTTGAGGTAAACATTGTACCAACATATATTGATAGTTTTAAAAAGATATTCCATAATTATAAATTTCATAAGTAGAAATTACCAAATTTTTAGATTAATGCTCTACAAAAAAGACGATATTAAAGCGGTTTTAAATAAATAAGTGTTTACACAATTTACATATTTTAACATTTTATATTAGTACGTATAAGCAATAATCTTTATTATTATAATTAGGTAATTTAATAGAGATTTGCAAAAAATATTTACTTCGCTAGTTCGGTCTTGCACATTTTACTTGATAAGTGGTATGTATGGTGGCAGATTAAGTCATTTACAACGTATGTATTAGACTTGTTCACAACATAATGCTATAGTATTTATCTAACAAAATAACAGCTTAAATTAATTTTTCAACAACTCTTTATTTATTTATCAGAAGATCAAATATTGTATAGGTTATACATAAATAAACACATGCAGTGTTTGTGTTGTATAACCAAGTTAAGATAATGTTTTTTTCAATACTGAAACATTGATAGTGATTTGGTATTAACTGAAAATAATCGTACATAACAATTGTTTAAGCTTACTTTGACATTTAAAATAGCAAATCACATAAGTAATAATAACAAGAATAACATTTTATAGATAGATTAATTTTATCATATTAAATTTGTATTTCCTCGCAAGCGTTGTAAATATATGATATCAGGAAATCAGAGCTATTGAAGTCATTGCCACATTGTCGTATATTTCCTCCACATAACAAACTAAACAATTACGAATAGCTTTTTGCAAGATTTTAGTTTTAAAAATCCTTGGTATTAATAGTAGTATAAGTATATGCTATCGGAATATAAAATGTATTGTTAATATTGTCATGTTTTCGCTTATTTATCTCTTTGTCCACATCCACAATCACACCCCTACCACAGCCACAGCCACCCCCACTCCTCATAGAAGCACCGCCCTCAACTCGCCTACCCCCTCCACCATAAGTGGGACCTAGGGGTTGACACAGGACTCGCGCACTCGGTCAGTCTCTCTTTTGGAGTGATATAGTTCGTGTCATGATATTCAAGACTATGAGATCCGTCACTGCGATCAACAGGCAACGCCGCAATGTTAGGAACTGGAGGAGGTTAGTAAACAAACACATACTGACATACTGTTTGTAGACTACCTGTCAAAATATTATTATATAATGTATAACTTATTAATCATGTACTTATATATTAGAGGAAATAATTTCGAGATAATGACAAATTATACCCTGTAATATAAATTTAATAAAAATAACATTTTCCTAATCAACAAAAGATTAAGACTTTGGTTTAAACAAATATTTATATAATGATAACCTAATACAATTATTTTGTATATAGATTATAAGAAAAAAGACGAAATAAAATTTTAAAACAATTAAATATACTTTTATCAAATAAAATCATAATTTTGTAAATAGCAGATTCTAGAGATTTAAAATGGAAATTGTCAATGAAAGATGATTGCCGATCATTTAATATTTATTTAAATTTTCTAGAATTCTCTTAGAAATATTTTGGTGTAAAATTTCCAAACTTTTTAGTTTCTTATACAAAACCAATTAAAGAAATTTAACCAATTTTGAAATATATAAAAAAAACATTAATACAACAAACCTGTAATTATATAATGTAGAATTAGTAGGTGCCAAATGATTAATATATTACCTTTTTATGAAATTTATGGACATATTTACTGCGGAAAGTTTTTATTTATAAGATTTATATATGACATAGAATGTTTCTGGTATGTTTTATAAAGAATACATTATTAATTATGTTTTGTAAACAAGGAGAATATAAAATGGTTGCAATGTAATTGTAGATAATGATAAGTCCAGGGATCAACAGCATTTTATGTAATAATGTGATAAATGTTACAAATTTCCCTGATAAATGAATAAAAGAATGGTTTCGTTCCAATTTAGCAAAAGATAATGGTTCGATTAGTAGCAAGTATTTATAACTATGTAAACGACCATTTCCAAACAGATTCTGTATCTTCATCGACAATGTGGAAAAGTTAACAGACACGTTAAAACAAATTGTTGTTTAATTTGTAGTAATCTTTTGCATTGTGGTTATTGGGGAAATTAAAATATAACAAATTACAGGAAGTAGAAATGAATTTCCACAAGATAAACAATAAAGAAACGCTCTTTAAAAATGTAATATGTGTTTTAATCTTTTACCATTTAATTTTATTAAGAATACAGAATATAAATATTTTATAAATATAAAACATAAGTATATTTTTTAAGAAATGAATACAATTTTCTAAATTTAATACTATATTTTATAAAATTTGGTAAATGAAAAATTTAGAAGAATTATGACTAATTAAAAGAAATGTAGTTCTTGATTGATATTACGTAAAAAAGGTTTAAAACTGCAAAAAAGTTAGTTCCAAACAATTTAAATAAGTTTTGTGCAATTAATTATATATTTTTTTTAAAAAACGTTAATAAAACGAAACGAGGATTACAGGAAATAGCATTGTAAGTAAGAAAATAATGTATTTAGAAATGTTAAAAAAGAACAGGAAAAATATAATAATGGTTTTGATAAAAGTTAGGCGAATCAAAAACAAATTAATTGTTTATTTTTAAATAATTTAAATATTTACCTTCTAAAAGAAACTATCTAATGTTTGTACTTGTTTTAATAATAAAACTATTGTTAGCTATGTATGTATTTTAGCTTAATGATATGGAAGTAATATTGTTCGTTAAACAAATACTTTATGAACAAATAAATATAAATCAGAATTAGTAGAAATAAAGTTTAAAACAGTACAGGCTAAGTTAATATTTTATTCTCCTTCTGGTGGAAGAGATCAGATTACAGATTTCGAAAAGTACTGTTACTGACTTATTTGTATCACTGAAGAATTACAAATGTCGAGGAAATTATGTTTTCTTTATAATTCTTTCTTCAAGAAAGAAACATTCAAACAAGGAAAGAGGTTTTATTATGGGTTTTGTTGATTGGAATCTAATAGGAAACGGTCCAGACGGAGAATGAATCTCAAGTTTGTCAGTTCAAAAGACATCTAATATAGGGCTTATAACAATCTGTAAATGGATAGTAAAAGTTAAATAGTATCTTTTTTATACCTTATAAAGTTATTTAAAATGTTCTATGCATGTACAATTAAAAGTACATTAAAATAAAACGTGTTTGTTTTTTTTAAATCCAAAAAATATTTATAATTTTATAGAATATTCAGAGCTGGAATTGGTAAATTAGTACAAAAGCACAGTCCAGCAAACTTTCACACAGCGTAGTCCTAGTCGAATGCGTAAAAAGGAACAATATGTACAAAGAACAATCATCAACAAGTATGAAGACATGTAGTCAGTACAGAAATCACGTTTAATCATTGTATTCTAATTATTCACAGAATCAGTTCTACTGACAGAAGTAGAATAGAGGCGAGTCGTAGGGAGCTCAGGAGACAGGTACGCCGTGATCCGGGAATTTTCGCGGTTCTGAGGTACCTGGCCAACCTGTCACTCGAGGATCTGGAATTCGAGGATCTCGACGACTCATGTAAGTATTATACATTATAATATGCATTATTACATTTATACAATTACTAATTTTTCATAGTGTATAATTATATATGAATTACAAAGAAATGCGAAACTCATGATTAAACGAGCTATGGGTTAATGTATGGAAACTACTTAGAATTTGTTTTATTTATACAACATTCAATTCTATTACCAATATTTCTTCAGGCCATACGGATCGAATGGGGTTCCAATTTTTTTAGTTATGGATCAGGTCTTGGACACTAAGACCAAATTTTTTACTCTTTCCTGTGATTTCCAAATATTTGGATTGCATTTTGTTGAAAGATATAACTAACCGCTTCATTACAGAACTAATAAGTTTGACATTATCCTAAGACACTTTTTGCTTTCTCTTTAATATGAGAGATGATCTTGGATAAGTTTGCTAGCCATGATATCGGATCTGTTGGTTTAGCAGTAAGCAATATGACAGAGCTCAGGAAAAAGTACTGCGCTGGTCAGATATTGTAAATTGTTTAGTGGAAATACAAATAAATGAGTTAATTCATTGCAACTAATCAATTAATTTATTATAAATAATATATGCAATGTAGTATCTTTTTTATATCACAGGGACAAAAAGTGTCATTCACTGTTTGTACAACCAAATGTA
Source organism: Homalodisca vitripennis (assembly GCF_021130785.1). Taxonomy (NCBI): domain Eukaryota; kingdom Metazoa; phylum Arthropoda; class Insecta; order Hemiptera; family Cicadellidae; genus Homalodisca; species Homalodisca vitripennis. The sequence continues at coordinate 66,914,024 of NC_060211.1, read as the reverse complement.
CAGTGACGTCTCAGGTAGCTTTATAAATATGAGTGTTAACATTTGAGGTACGTGTCAGAATGATGTGCTGTAATAGATGATTTGAAATAGCACTGCTATGTTGAATAAATTTCTAAGGATTTTATTCCATTTGAATCTTTCAGATTAGTACTTTTTTGAAATAATAATATAGTTGAATACCTTTTTACTGTAAGACTACTCAATAACATTTTAGATACACTTCAGTCAAATTTTTTATCTTTAAAGTTTTTTTCTTTAGCATTAGATAACAAATCCGTTTCATATCGCAAGAAATTTAGTGTTTGACATACCTTCTCATAGACTATTACATAACAAAATATGGCAGGTTTAAATTGAGCTATAGGGCAGTCATCATTTATATCGGGAGGGGGTAGTGCTATCAAGATAGCCTATGCTCGACAAATACTCAAAATTATCTCTGCGATAGTTTAACAACACATATGTATATATCTAGTATAATACATATAATACTTACCAGATATATTTACTGTACATTATAGGGACCGAGAATGATGAGGAAGTGAGAAGAGCCACGGAGAATTGGATGGGATTGCCGACTCTTCCTAGGCGATTGAAAATGATGTTGGAGACTGAAACTCCCCCAGCTACTTATCAGCAGCAATTGACGCACGCCTGGAATTCTCAAGATTGTTCTGAGAACATCTACTTCAAGGTAGGTGAAATAATTCTATAACCAAAGTACAACTAATAATACACGAACATTTGAAATATTCTACTAAATATCTCAATAAAGGCTTTGGTTTGTTAAGAACTAAAATGTCCTGCTATACGTTGAAAAAAGATAATATTTTATTATTGTTATGAATTTAGATTGTTATATTTGAATAATAATAAATTGTAATTAATAATTTTCTACCTAATACGCAGAAATATATAAAAGTGCAACATTATAATCTGCCTACAATTAATTGTTTGTATTACAAGAAATATATAGCACTCTTTTGAATGACTTCAAAAATGCTTAAGCTAAGTAATGAAAGGTATAACTATTAACCTTTGAAATATTTGAATGGCTAAGTTTAAAGTGTAGTAGACGATCGCTGGGACCGACATAGACACTGTTACTGATTTGGCACAAAAGATGTTAGAATTTAAACTTCTATGGAAAGTTTATTATAGCATTTCGATAAATTCGAGAGCTAAGTGATTTTACACAGGAATTTGGGGATGCGTTAATTAGAATTTCTGTGAATCATAATTTTTTCAATATAAATGTATTGCGGTGCTTCAGGTTTATACCATCATATCTGGTTTATTGTAATATTCTCAGAGGTAACCCAAAGAGTTGTCTTCTTAAAAACAACTGAGCATAACAGTGAAATCAAAGAACGTAACGGTTTTTCAATAATCACCCTTAAGTTACTATGATTATCTATATGAAAATTTAGTAACAACTAACGTAATCCAAAGTATTAATTATGTATTTATACCACATTAAACATAATCTTAAGTTCGGGCTGTCTTTTGTAAAAAAACGTTTGGATAACATTTATATTAGGACTAAATAATTAATTGTTGTATGATGTTAATAAACTACTATGAAGGACATAAACCTATATAAAAGTATATCGAAAAATACAAGAATACGTAACAAGACTTCTCTTTTTGGATTTTCTTGCCACTTTATTTCATTTGACATTAAAAAAAAAAAACAAAAACAAGAGATCTCTTTTGCACTCACTTTCCTACGACCTTTCTACCTAAAACTGTCATACAGAGGCTACTACGGTCTTAAAAAGGAAGCATTTATCAAGGTTAGGTATTAATTACATATTTCTAAAGTTCTGTAAGAATTATTTTTCTTACTATCGTTTCCAAATTAAAAACTATGTCGTTGAACATCAATTTTTCATACTTAGTAGTGAATGTATAACAAACCTAATACAAATATTGTGTATTAATTTCAGCCAAAATGCCCTCTCACATGCTTTCGATCATTACCAACCGGAGCATCCGATGCCGTTAGAGGAAAAGTTGGATTTAGTCAAGGAATCCACTTTTGGGCAATTCAATGGCCAATCGAACATCGTGGCTTCCACCCTATGGTGGGCGTTGCGACAAAAGACGCCCCTCTACAAAGCGAAGGAATCAATGTAAGTATTAGATTTTTAACTACAAATATAGTGCTTAGGTTTGTGGGTCACTTTTAAAATGTTTGTTTAATTGTTGTCTACTTTAATGAAACATACACACGATAAAGTTTTTACTAAGCATTATCGAGTTTAAAACTGAACCTATATTGTGCGCTTTTTACTTACTGACAAGGAATTGAGTATTTACAGTGGATATTTAGTTTCATGCCATATTTATTGTTTCTAGGCGATCGTCGGGAGTAACGATCAGTCGTGGGGTTGGAACCTCGAAACCCTGACACTACGTCACAATTGCAACATGGGTGCTGACTATCCTGTTGTAATACCATCCGATGACTTTGAAGTGCCTGAGAGTTTTGGTGGTAAGTTGTTCTTCAATTAAAACAATTATAATATCTAATAGTATTCTAACATTAGCTTCTTATTGAGGAAATAACAAAAGAGTACAATTACCAAACAATTAAAGTGTTAATCATTAAGTTTTACGTTAAATTTTCGAGAGTCAGTTTTTCCAGCTATTACTTAAACGTGATATGTTTCAATGAGTAGTGTACGAATAAAAAGACAACAAGTTGAGCATACACATAACCAAACACGGTAAAGAGCTATTCATATTATATATGTTTGATAATAAATATTGATAGAGATTTGAATACATACACTTATTAGTTTTTTTAGTGGAAAACAACTTTATATATCGGAATGGCTAACTAACTAGAAAATCTTCTGCAGTATCATTTTTTAATGTTATATTAATACATTTTTTATGTTTTAGTTGTCCTGGACATGCATGAGGGGACCCTAGGTTTTGTCATGCATCTGTATGGGGAGACACGTTACCTGGGGCATGCCTTCACTGGACTACGGGGGAAAGTGCTGTTCCCCATCATCAGCACCAGCTCAGTACCCTGTCAAATAACGATGACGTACATCGGTGGCTTGGACTGTGAGTAAACCTTCCTTTTTTGTAGAATCTATACACACTTTTGTCATTGACATTTCTAATATAAACAATTTTATTCTGCTTTACAACATTAGATAGTGGTTACCAAAGGGTTTTACCTTGTTTGATAGGAAAGAATAATAATAATATTATAATATAAATTATAAAATAATGTATGGTCTATCAATTAAATATATTTATAAAGGAATGAAATCGCAGAAATAAATATTTTATATTTTGAAAAACTCAAGATTTTGATTTAGAAAAGGCGTTTGAGAAATATTTTTCAATAGTTTGTTAAACTGATAGAACTTAATAGGTTTCATCTTATATCATAATGGGAAATTATTATAATTGAAATTTTTTTGTATACTATTAATAATAAAACTATGTAAAAACGTACGGAGTTTAATGTATTATAAAAATTACATAATTTGTTTTAATAATTATTAAAAAATAAAAATGAATAACTATTTTATTTATTTGAAATAAAGTGCAGAGCATGTTTGTAGTTTTTAAAAACTTCTCATAAATGCGGTTACTTACAAAAATATGATTCTTTATCTTTGTAGTTTTTGTTTGTTGAAACTCGAGATTCTATTCAAATTAATATATTGTTTATTGATAATGTACACTCTAGAATAATTGATCTTATTCAAGGCAATCTTATGATGCAACACCTCAATTTTTGTAGAAAAAGTAATAAATAGCAAACAAAAAAGGATTAAATAATCAATGTCTGTAAGTCTAATTTTTCTACTAAAAATCAGCTCACATCTATTGATATTGTCTAAACGATCATATAAAAAATTTAGTGAATTAGACAAACGTTAGTGCTGTAAATAGTGGTTAAGCAACACAGGTTATTAATTATTATTACTGTTGGTTATAGTCTGTGTTACCTATTTTAATTCTTATAATTATTTTCTCTTGTTATAAAAAAGTAATCAGAAATAATAATGTTGTATTTGAAAGAATATTATGGACATTACATTACCTGGATATTACTAACAGTACAATACAACAAATAGATGTTAAATGATAACATTTATGAGGTAGCTGACCATATTACATTTAAAAGCTATACATTTTACCACACATATCACCATGATTTATAAAAATGAAATTGTATTAATCGATGTACGTCTGTTGTTTCAGCGGAACCTCGGTCATTGATGGAGCTGTGCAGGACTGTGGTGATACAGTATATTGGAAATGTCCACTTAGAGGACAAAGTACAAAAGCTGTACTTGCCACGCAAGATCGCTGAGTATTTGCTAGACCATCCATAATCAAGTTCCAATCAAGGATAATTCCTAACAGATCTCAGTCCTTGCCATGCCTCGAGACATGGAAGTATATATTTATAATATGATTGTATTAATAATATTTAGCTACTTACCACTAATAATTTATTTGATGTTGATTACTTTTATCTTATATCATACTTGTATTAAATCGGTGACGGGTATCATAGAGGACAAAGTACAAAATTTGTATTATGATTTTATTAATACTGTATAGCTATTTACAACTATTGATTCCTTTCATATAGATTACTTGCCTGTTATTTTATACTTATATTTAATAGGCGGTGTGTATCATAAAAATATAATACTAACTTTCTATTTTTAATTTATTGTACCGTTAATTGTTGGTAGTTAGTTAGTGACATTATTGATATATTTTTATTCTTTGTGGTTATAATATATTATACATGTGATAAGAATAGCTAATACTAGAGTAAGTTGACATGTGACGGGCATATATTTTTTTCCTTCACACGATTAGTACAATTTTTATAGCATGTTAATTTAAGAATAGTTTTTTACAATAACTGTTTCTAGTTATATAGCCTAAAGGTTTTTTTAATCAGTAAATTTTGGGAGGACATTTGGATTTTAAGGTAGTACTAAACGAGATATCTCATTTGTAGTATTTACCCACACGTGACTACTATATTCAAGTTTTTAAATATTTATCTTTTCGTACAGTGTAATTGCGAATGTACTCATAAATTTTATATGGGGATGTATAATTAGTTATTACATGGTTGTGGTTAGATGAATGAAAATTAATATTGTGGTAATAAGCGTTACGATTCTCACAATTAATAAGCTTTCTGCGTACAAAGAACAATTGATATTTTGCAAGAACTGATGCTTTATACGTTCTCCTCTAAATTATTATATAATGGTCTATATTAATTGTTCAACATACTAGAGCCTATTAGAGTTGTTCTTACAGTTATTATAGAAATGTGTTTCCTAGACTAGGAGTTGAGATACAATTTGCTTTGTATAGCCTAAGCAAACAATCTGGGCTTTGTTCGTGTTTTTGTAGGTCGACACATGACGATATCAAAAGGGTTAACAGATGGTAAATGCATCAATTACGCAATTAAAGATTTTGTTGTTTATAATGAATTTAAGAATCATCGTCTAATTATTCAGACGGATGTTTAGCGTAGTGATGAAGCAACTACTATATGTAGCATATACAACAATTATTAAACTACCTATTCTTTAAACAATTTGTTTAAGCTTTAGACTTGTGTTTCTGAAAGGTCCTGTATTCGAATCGAAACGAATTTAAAAACTGTATTATTCATCATAAGTCATAATTTACATAATTGTATATACCTGTGCATCTTTAACATGCTGTCAAAGAATAAAAATACTTACTTCTAATCGTGGTATCAAGCGTATAGAAAACAGCGTTAGTTTTATTGCTATGCGTGTGATACGATATTAAATATAACCAAACAAAATAATTTTATCTGCTACTTTATGTCACAATCTTTCAAATAATACCATGCAATGCTGTAATTTTTAAATTTTTGTTACAGATGTAAAATACATTATTCTTTGATAGTATAATAATAAGTATAAAACCAAATATTTAATAGTAAGGTGAGGCTTTACCACTTTCAAGTAAAGGCCGCACACTACTCAATAACTGTAACATTTTTAAATAACTACACAACTGGTATTGTTCTTCTATTTAAAAAAAAAAAAAATAACTCATACACATGATACATTGTACTGAGTGAAATAACATAGACCTTTCGGTTGGCGTTGTATGTACGCTAAGATTGTACACCCAGTATGTTATTTGTTATAACTTTTGGCTAATAACAGATATAAACTCATATTTTCATAAAAATAAATTATGAAGAGTGCTAGATTATGTGTTATAATGGCATTCCCCTTTTAACAGGATGAAGTCTATTGTCAGTAGTAAAAGAATGGCGGTGAGCCGTAGATAAATAAGAATGCAAGTTCGCCATGAACCGGAAGGTTCCTCAATTATATATAAGTATGTGTGCTTCAATGGTGGAAATGGGCGATAGCTTAATGTAATAAAATAATAGTTTTGTAAAATAAATTAACCTCACACTTTATTAATAAAAGATCAGAACAGTTACAACTTAGTAATACAAACTTTGTTTAAATTAAACAAAGTAAACGTTACTCAGTAAAAATACTTTTCTACTTTAGTTACGTAGTAATTGTTTTTTTTAATTTAAATTGTTTTTAAGGTTTAGTACCTTGAATTTAGTACTAGTATATGGGATTAGTTTATTTATATTATTAAATTAGAAAATGTTATTAACTATAGTTGTGTACTCTGTCCTGTAGGTAGCAATCCATTTGAAGATGTCTAGGGAGTACAAAGTAATATTTTGTACAAAAAAGTTATTATTCGCGGAAACCACTTATTCTTAATGGACCATTAAATTATTGAAGGCTTATTATGAAGGCTGTTATATTTCTTGGCGAATATACAGAGATGGTCGTATATTAAAGCTTTTTCTTAATAACTATCATGATGTGGAAGAGTGAAATGGTCAATTTTTTGCTCGATAAAGGGAATGCCTCCATAGACTTTGCTCACATTAGTGGTAGCTTCTATTTCTCTTTAGCAGAAAGATAAATATTATATTAATCTCGTTAAAATTATTTTCTTTTGTATTACATATTATTTATTAACTTTAGTTACTTGCATCTAATAGATGTCTATTATAATAAAGTCTACGTATCTGATATTATGCAGAAGAGTTGATCATTTACCCCGTTATTTCTAAGATAGGTCAAGAATGTCGTAGTCTTCATATAAATCTTTCTCAGAAGGGTCGTGTCATACGTGAGTCATCGGTACAGTGACAACAGGAAGGGCGGGCTGCACGCCTGACAGTGTGTGTGCGTTCAGGTGTAAAGGTCGCCTTTCAATCGTCTGGACCTTTTGAGGCGGCGAACATAGTAAAATTGTTAAAATTTTAATATCAGATTAAGCGTAAGAGAAATGGGTTTGGTTTTTTCGTACTTTATTACAATTTAGTTGGAAATCATTACATAATGGAAATCGTAAACTTTATTAATATCTTAAAAATAATGAATGTTTAACAGTTTCCAAATTATACTTTGCAAACTTTTGGAACAAATACAGTCACGTTACATACAAACGAGCTCATAAAATAGCAAAATGTTTAAAATCTCATAGGCTTCATCTCATTTAGTTATTTGGAAGATACGGAAGAATTTTTAAACGGAAGATAAATTTCTGTTATTAATGAAATGATTAACTATATATGGTTTTTGTTCTCTTAGTGATACAAGGAGTGAGTAACAATCTGCAAACAAGTTTAATGACCTATGCATGCTTTTAGCGCAAGTGCTTTTAACATTATATAAAACTCCTACTTTATACACAGGTTTTGATTTTATTTGTTGTCTAAAGGAGCGCACAAATGTGTAACAGGAAAGTAGAACATTTGTTTTGAGTTGGTCTGGTGAGCTTGTTACAAATATGCTTGCCAATTATTTCACCGATGTAATGTACTGACCAAGCTATCCGGTCGATAAGGCGCTGCTGTGTGTATTGAAGAGATATTTAATTATTTGAACGGATGAAATTATCACTAGGTCCATTAATCATCACCGACAACACCATAAATACATTTTCAGCAAGCAGTCTTTTCCGATAGGAAATTCTCTTTATTAAAATTCTAAGAGCTTTTAGCCCTTTTTCCAAATTTAAAGTTTTAAATTTGTTTACAATGAAACGTGCATTTAAAATAATTATATGTTAAAATTCGTAAAACCTGTAACTCTAAGGGTAACAATTGTTTTTGTTCTACGTCGACAATTATTTTGATAAATAATAAATAGTGATGACTTAAAATTCTAAGAGCTTTTAGCCTTTTTTCCAAATTTAAAGTTTTAAATTTGTTTACAATGAAACGTGCATTTAAAATAATTATATGTTAAAATTAGAAAAACCTGTAACTCTAAGGGGTAACATTTGTTTCTGTTCTATGTCGAAAATTGTTTTGATAAATAATAAATAGTGATAAGTTAAAAATCACTATCACAGTTTGTCCCTCGTTGTTCCCTTGCGTAGTTAGCACAAGAGTGTTAGGATCTACCAAATTACTTCTTTTGACAATAATGTTATCGATAATTCCGAAACTTTCGATGGTCGCAGGAGTTTGGGCAGCGACAACTAAAACGATCGTATGGTCGCAGGAAGTTCACCACTATGTTTTAGATTGCATATACGAGTATGTCGTGTCTGTGTCAGTTGTTATTGACGTGACACAACATTTTCCGAGACAGCGCGATACCAAATCTCCATTTTTAAGAACTCTGTGCTGACTGTATTAAGCATTATTAAAGAGTATGCATGGTTTTCCAGTTTTCCTTTTTTTCAATGGTAAACATGGTTGGATTAATTAATATAATAATAAATAGACAAAATGTAATAAGAGTGATAACAACAACAAACGACATTAAAATATGGATAACAGATAACGAATAAAAACTGTTTAAAGCTTAAAAGCGTTTCGATAGGTACTGAGGATCGACCATAAGATCATTAACGCGGCAATCTATTACTCTACCGCATCAGCTACAACCGACAGTAATAACATTAATAACAACTAGCTGATAAAGAGCGCACTCCGTAGAAACGAGTGGTGCTGTGTATTATGCAAGTCTAACCTTGTTAGTATGGTTACCTTTACAGCATACACGACATTACTTACTATTAAGCTAGGATATAGTAGTGACTTCAATTACTCGTCGTGTTTATAAAATTTTCCTCTGGGGTCAAAAGTGCTTTAAATGTTCTCAATCTAAATAAAATTTTATTAAACGACTGAGCTACACGAGTCGTATGTCTATGAGATAGGACCAGTTCTACCAACCCAGTGACCTAGCCTCACCGCGCGGGTTGACTACTAATATAATATAGTCGAATCTACGATGAAGAAATTTTTTATTTCTCAAACTAGAACCGCATCTGGCCTGTGTTATAGCGTGTTCAATTACACTATAGTTTTAGTAAAACGGTCACCGATCGATCGACCACGACCCTGAACAGACCACTGACGCCTGGAAATTTCCAGAACCCTAAGTTCACCAATCCTCGCCGACAACACAATAAATATATCAGTAGCAGGTAGCAGTGTCTTTATTACAATTCTAAAGAGTCGACATTTTACCACATGCTAATTTTCCAAGAAGTCACAAAGGCAGGTAAACTGTCAATAAGCATCTGACATACATCCCCATCATTTGGCGGTCTCCTCACTAGGCCCACACCCTTTGTGTCGGCCTGGTACCAAAATACCTGTCCAATATAGCAGTACAAGGCAAAGGGCGGAGATCGGTACATTTTTATGGAACAGGAATTTTTGACATTACATTTGAAGTAACACGCAGTGTGTATTGAATCTAGCTGACTGCAAAAGGATGAGGTAACTGGTGTTACATTATAAGTTGTTTATATACATATAGGCAAATTATTTTATAAAATAAGTTAAAAACAACAAATACAGGTACTAATTTTTGGAACGTTGCAGATAAACTGAGAAATTTAAAATACAAATAACAACAACTGATATAGGCTAGGAGATATGTGCAAGGAGACTGCTATTAAGTATGGAGTTGAGATTTATTATGACAGAAATGTATATACATTACTCTTTAAAACCTTTTTCTTGACCGAGTAATTAAAAGTTTGTTATTAAAAATTAGAGATTGAAGTGAAGTAGTTTAACTAATGTGAAACAACTCACAACATAGCTGTTATAAATGCGTGTTTAATAAGACTAACAAGATTAGTTTTTCTATATTATCCTGAAAAAATCTTAAACGTATTTGTATGTAATATATTAAATTTTAGAAAAATGTAGACTTGATAAGACAAACTGAAAAGCGTTTAGAAGATTACTATTCAGACGATTATCCCCTCCATTATTTATGTGCAACAGGACATAGCATTATTTAACATTTTTCTTTTGGGGTAAACATTGTACCAACATATATTGATAGTTTTAAAAAGATATTCCATAATTATAAATATCTTAAGTAGAAATTAACAAATTTTTAGATTAATGCTCCACAAAAAAGACGATATTAAAGCGGTTTTAAATAAATAAGTGTTTACACAATTTACATATTTTAACATTTTATATTAGTACGTATAAGTAATAATCTTTATTATTATAATTAGGTAATTTAATAGTGATTTGCAAAAAATATTTACTTCGCTAGTTCGATCTCGCACATTTTACTTGATAAGTGGTATGGTGGCAGATTAAGTCATTTACAACGTACGTATTAGACTTGTTCACAACATAATGCTATAGTATTTATCTAACAAAATAACAGCTTAAATTAATTTTTCAACAACTCTTTATTTATTTATCAGAAGATCAAATATTGTATAGATTATAAATAAATAAACACATGCAGTGTTTGTGTTGTATAACCAAGTTAAGGTAATGTTTTTTTCAACACTGAAACATTGATAGTGATTTGGTATTAACCGAAAATAATCGTACATAACAATTGTTTAAGCTTATTTTGACATTTAAAATGGCAAATCACATAAGTAATAATAACAAGAATTGCATTTTATAGATAGAATAATTTTATCATATTAAATTTGTATTTCCTCGCAAGCGTTGTAAATATAAGATATCGGGAAATCAGAACTATTAAAGTTATTGCCACATTGTCCTATATTTCCCCCACATAACGTATTAAACAATTACGAATAGCTTTTTGCAAGATTTTAGTTAAAAAAATCCTTGGTATTAATAGTAGTATAAGTATATGCTATCGGAATATAAAATGTATTGTTAATATTGTCATGTTTTCGCTTATTTATCTCTTTGTCCACATCCACAATCACACCCCTACCACAGCCACAGCCACCCCCACTCCTCATAGAAGCACCGCCCTCAACTCGCCTACCCCCTCCAACGTAAATGGGACATAGGGGTTGACACTGGACTCGGTCAGTCTCTCTTTTGCAGTGATATAGTTCGTGTCGTGACATTCAAGACCATGAGATCCGTCACTGCGATCAACAGGCAACGCCGCAATGTTAGGAACTGGAGGAGGTTAGTAAACAAACACATACTGTATGTATAGACTACCTGTCATAATAACAATATAATACTAAATAATCTTGTTATACAGATTTCTGCATAACATTAAATTAGGCACATTTTTTAAATTAGATTTTTCTTGATAAATGGAAGCTGGAAATAAACTTTTCGATTTTGGACAGTTTTAAACAAATATTTATATAATTATAACTTAATATAGCTATTAGCTATTATTATACAGAAAAAAGACGAAATAAAATTTTAAAACAATGAAATATATTTTTTCATAAAATATTATATTTTTTTTTAATAACAGATGCTATAGATTTAGACTGGAAATTGTTAATAAAAGATGATTTCTGATCTTTAATAGTTATTTAAAAGTAGATTTTCTAGATTTCCCTAGGCAACATTTTGGTGTAAAATTTCCACTATTTTTAGATTCTCATTTCCATACCTATAAAACAATAAAAGCATTAATATAAATAACCCGTAATTATATAATGTAAAACTAGTAGATGCCAAATGATTAACATGTTATCTTTTTTGGAAAATAAGATAATTTTATTAAGATTTCAAAATATAAACATTAATAAATATTTTATAAATATTAAATATTAATATATTTTTTGAAGGAAAGAAAACAATGTTTTAAACTAAATACTATGTTTCCTAAAATTTCGTAAAAGGTAAATTTAGAAGAATTATGATTATTAAAAAATTAGTGTCAGATACATATTACTTAAAAAAGCGTTAATATTGCAAACAAATAGGCTAATTTCCAAACAATTTAAAGAAATGTTTTGCTATTTATTCTACATTTTTTTGAAAACTTTAATAATGTGAAAAAAGAATTACAAGAAATAGCATTAGAAACAAGATAAGAATGTATTTAGACATTTTATAGTGTCAGCTATGTATATGTTTTAGAAGAAAGTTATGGCAGTAAGATTATGTATTAAAAATACTTTATAAACATAATATATAAATAGAAACCAGAATCAGTATATATAAAGTTTAAAACCGTAACTTAACTTACAACTAATCAGATTCCTTTACAGTAGAGGACAAAAATAAAATATAAGAGATTATCAGAAAAAGCTGTTTAATTTTATTCTTCATATGGTGGAAAAGATCAGATTACCGATTTCGAATCGTACTGTGCCACTACTTTTTGTGTATTACTGACGGATTACAAAGTCGTGGAAATTATGTTTCCTTTATAATTCTTTCTTAAAGAAAAAATTCAAAGTAAAGAAAGGTTATTACTGAATTTGTTGATTGGGATCTAATAGGAAATGGTCCGGACGGAGGATGAATCTAAGTTTGTTAGTATTAACAGACTTTCCAGTCTTTTCAGCACAAATATACTAATGTTGCATAGACCTAGATTCATAAAAGTTAGAACATATCTCAACACCGGCAAACAAAGGCATAACATGTAATTTACTGTTTTACATACCATTTATACTACTCCTTAGTTTAGATTTGCTATTAAAGTTTGAAAGTACTATTTCGTACCTTTAGTATATTTACCACATCATTACAAAAAAAATGAAATATAGTACATAGGGTTTAGGATTATTTTATTAGGATACATGATGTAATTTAATTACTTTTATTGCAAATTGCCCAAAAAATGGAGGAATAGTTCTGTTCCTTTCAATTCAACTACCACTTTGTTTGATTTGGTTTTTGTTATTAAAATGTCAATGTAATAAAAGGTCGATTTATAATTTGAGAATAAAAAAAGCTTCATATGACTAAATTTAGATTTTAATTTTAAGTTAATATGGTATAATATTATAATCTAGTTTTGTATGTAATTTTTATTAAAGACTATTAGTTTATTTTATTTTATTAACGGTTATCAAACTTTCAGCTTTAGGTTTAATAAGTGATATCAATATTGATGGGTAATGATATTAAATTATGGGTAGTGTTATCTTTAATCATTGGATCATTGTTTTTATTAATTGTGTTAAAGACATTAATTTGATTGGAACTATTTTGTCTTCCATTTAATGATAAAAAACAAGACATGATCATTAAAATTAAAACTGTTGAGCACATTTATTTCTGTCTAATTCAGTATGCTAAGAAAAGAATGTGTAGATGACTTTGTAAATCCACAGAATATATTAAAGAAATATTTTAATAGAGAAAACACAGCCTAATTTGTTAATAAATTAATTATATTCTTCAATTTTAAACAAAAATATAAATTTATTAGCAGTCACTATTGTTTTTGTCAGTATTTTGCACTGTATGAGCACTTTTGCATCAAATGGTATGTCCAACGCCAATGATTTATTAGCCATATTACCGTGATCAAGAGTATATGTTGAATAGTGTATATTTACATCCATTGTAATTTACTCTAGTTTTAGTGTTTATGTACCATAGTTGATTTTACCTTGTTTTATGAGCAAAAAAATGTAAATCACAGATCAGAGAAGCCTAGTTCTGTCAAAAGAGAAATAATATGATGTTTAAAACAATCTTTATGTATATAGTAAAAGTTAGATAGTAACTTAATTTATTATACCCAATAAAGTTATTAAAATTTTGCTATGAGTGCACAGTTAAAAACTAAAAAATATTTGTAATATTGTAGAATAATCAGAGCTGGAATTGGTAAATTAGTATAAAATCACAGTCCAGCGAACTTTCACCTAGCTAGTCCTTGTCGAATGCGTAAAGAGGAACAATACGTATAAGCATGAAGACATGTAGTCAATATAGAAATCGCGTTTAATCATTGTATTCTTGTTCCCAGAATCAGTTCTACTGACAGAAGGAGAATGAAGGCGAGTCGTAACGAGCTCAGGAGGAAGGTACGCCGTGATCCGGGAATCTTCGCGGTTCTGTGGTACCTGGCCAATATGTCACTCGAGGATCTCAACGATTCATGTAAGTATTATAAACTGTTACATACATACTTTTACTGCTTTTTCATAGTCTATTATTATATACGAATTACAAAGAAATGTTAAACTCATGATTAAACTAGCTAGGATATAAAGTACGGAAACTACTTAAAAACTTGGCAATGATAAAAACCTTCGATTCTATTACCAATATTTCTCCGGGCCATGCAGATATTATGGGAGTCAAAATTTTCTAGTTTTTGATTAGCTTTTGAACACTGTGACCAACCTAAATTGTATTAATCTTTTCTGTGATCAACTAATATTTGGATTACATTTTAATTTGAGATATAACTAATCGTTTCATTGCACAGGCAATAATTTTGAATTGAGAAATCTTTCGTTTTCTTTTTCATATGAGAGACGATCTTGGATAAGTTTGCTAGCAACGATATCGCATCTGTTGGGTTAGCAGTGAGGAATATGACAGTTACAATTTTTTATGATGATATTGCCAAGACTAGTTTATCCATTAAACTTAAACCGTAACAGTTTTACAATTCACCATATACTATATTAACTTTTCAGAATAATAATTTATTTAACTTTTATTACAAACAGATTTATAATAACTGACCATGTTACACATAGAATAATGCTGGTTTATGTTACTTTGCACAAAACTGTTGGCATATCGGCTCATGTAATTAAAATAAATACATGAACATGGAAGAAGATTCTTAATGCACACACAGATTCAAGGTTGGAATTACGTATACGCTGAACGCTGTTTGATTTTTGGGTGACCGATATTGAGGGAGTTATTAAGAAATATAAAATAAATATAAGTACAAAAATAAACATCAAAATAAATTAAAAAGGATTATATCAAAATTGTTTCAAACGTAACGGGAGATTATACTGAAAAGGCGAGCTCTAATAAAGTAGTATTATTGCTGGAATAGAAATAGTCTATCTTTACAGTAGTATAATTATGTTTATGGTTGTGTTGGTACAATATGTTTAGTTGTGCTACTGATAATTTGGATCAGCATGACAATTAATTGTGAATGAGTGTTTGATGTCGCGTCGCAAGTCATGTAGGGCGCCAACCGCTACCGTTGTTGTGAAGAAAAACCTTCTTTTATTGTAATATATTAATTTTGTTTGTAATAAACGCAGTAGCTTAAGGATAATGTTAAAGCAGAAATAAATATATAGCCTTCTAATTAGTAAAAAGTTAAAAAAAAAAAACAGAAAAACAGGTACAACACAATAAAATAAATTAGTAAATTACGTACCGCTGATCCGAATCTTGTTTTTATGGTATTTATGTGTTAAAATACTTTTTTGCTTGTATTTTAAATTCTTTTTCTTTGTTTCATTAAATCAGTGTGTTTCTGATGAAGGCTTCTTGAAAATCTAAAATTACATCATGATCACTTTTATTTCTTTATTTACTTTGTTTTATAAACTACTTGGAAGAGTATTGAAGCCGATTGGTATTACAGAGTACATACATTTATGCATATATACATATATTATGTGTACTGCAATGAAATTTAAACCTCAAATAATTGCGTAACCTATATCTAATATTTGCGATATAGTATTTTTAATATGAAATGGACAGAAAGTGTCGTTCACTGTTTGTACAACCAAAATTACAGCGACGTCTCAGGTAGCTTTAGTAATATGAGTGGTAACATTTGAGCTATGTGTCAGAACGATGTGCTATAATAGGTGATTTTAAATAGCACTACTTTGTTGAATAATTTTATAAGGATTTTAATACATTTAACTCTTTTTTATTTTATACTCTTTTCAATTAATACATTTAAATACATTCTACTGTCAGACTTTACTTAATAACATATTAGATACATTTCTGTTAACGTTATTATCATTAAAGTGTCTTTCATATAGCCTAATACTTACCAGATATATATACTGTACAATTTAGGGACCGAGAAAGATGAAGAAGTAAGAAGTGCAACGGAGAATCGGTTGGGATTGCCGACTCTTCCCAGCCGTGTGAATATGTTGATGCAGACTAAATATCCTCCAGCGACCTATCAGCAGGAATTGATGCACGCCTGGAATTCTCAAGATTGTTCTGAGAACATCTACTTTAAGGTAGGTGAAAAGATTCTATAACCAAAGTACAGCTTTATTGCTGATAATACGCGAAGATTTTATATAATCTTCTATACGGTTTGGGTTTTTTAAAACACTAACATTTCCTGCTATACGTTGGTAATTGATAATCTTTTATTATTGTTAAGTTTTTAGATTCTTAAATGACAATAATAATAAGTAATATATGAATAATCAATAATTTGCTACCTAATAAGTAAGAAAATATAAAGTGCAAAATTACAATTTTCCTACAATTAATTGTTTGTATTAAAAGAATTATATATTACATTTTGAATGACTTCAAAAATACTTGAGACAAGTAATGAAAAGCGTAACTATTAACCTTTCAAATATTTGAATAGCAAAGTTTAAGGTGTAGTAGACGTTCGCTGGGACCGATATAGACACTGTTACTGATTTGGCACAAAATATGTTTGAATTTAAACTTTTATGGAGATTTTATGTAGAATTTTGGTTAAATTCAAGTGCTAAGTGATTTTACAAAGGAACTTTGGGATACGTTAATTATAATTGCTTCGAATCATTATTTGTTTGAATATAATTGTATTACGGTGCTCTTAGGCTTATACCGAATGGATATCTGTCTGAAAATTTAGTAACAACTAAAGTAGTTAAAAATGAATATTATGTATTTACACCACATTAAATATAATCCTAGGTACGGGCTATTTTTTTTAAACTTTTAATAGTAATTCGGAAAAACAAGAAAACGTAACAAGATACTCTTTGGAGTTTCTTTGTACTTTCATTTATTTGACATTTTGACACAAAAGAAAACAAATAAAAGAAATCTCTTTTGCACTCAGTTTTCTACTATCTTTCTACCTAGAGTTATATAAAGGGTAATACGGTCGTAAGAAGGATAAATTTCTTAAGGTTAATCACATTAATCACATATTTTTAAAGTGCTGTAGGAAATATTTTGCTTACTATCGTTCCCAAATTAAAACAATGTCATTGAACATCAATTTTTCATTCTTAGGTAGTGAATGTATAACCAACCTAATACAAATATGGTGTATTAATTTCAGCCAAAATACCCTCTCACATGCTTTCGGTCAGTACCAACCGTAGCATTCGATGCCGTCAGAGGAAAAGTTGGATTTAGTCAAGGAATCCACTTTTGGGTAATTCAATGGCCAATCGACCATCGTGGCTTCCACCCTATGGTTGGCGTTGCGACAAAAGACGCCCCTCTACAAAGCGAAGGAATCGATGTAAGTATTAGTTTTTTTAATACAAATACAGTGATTAGATTTGTGTGTCACTTTTAAAATTTTTGTTTAAGTGTTGTCTACTTTAATAAAACATTCATACGATAAAATGTGTATTAACCATTATCGAGTTTAAAACGGAACCTATATTGAGCGTTTAGGTTTTACTAAATGACAATAAATAGAGTATTTATAGTAAATATTTAGTTTCATGCCACATTTATTGTTTCTAGGCGATCGTGGGGAGTAACGATCAGTCCTGGGGCTGGAACCTCGAAACCCTGACACTACGGCACAATTGCAACACGTGTGCTGACTATCCCGTTGTAATACCTTCCGATGACTTTGAAGTGCCTGAGAGTTTTGGTGGTAAGTTGTTCTTTAATTTAAACAATTACAATACTAATAGTATTCTAACTAATATTATTAAGCTTCTTATTGAGGAATTTACAAAAGAGTACAATTATGTAAACAATTAAAATGTTAATCAATAACTTTTACTGCGATTTAAGTGTAGTCAGGTTTTACAGCTATTATTTAAACGTAAGATGTTCCAATAAGTAGTGTACGAATCAAGAGACAATAATTGGATCATATACGTGTACAAACACGAAAAAGGGAGAGCTATTCAAGTTATATATGTAAGATAGTAAATATTATTATATATTTCGAATATATAAACTTGTTAGTTTTATATATCGGAATGGCTAACGTAACAAACTAACCAATCTCTGCAATATTATTTGTGAACAATATATCAATAAATCTTTTTATGTTTTAGTTGTCCTGGACATGCACGAGGGGACCCTAGGTTTTGTCATCCATCTGTATGGGGAGACACGTTACCTGGGGCATGCCTTCACTGGACTACGGGGGAAAGTGCTGTTCCCCATCATCAGCACCAGCTCAGCACCCTGTCAAATAACGATGACGTACATCGGTGGCTTAGACTGTGAGTAAACCTTTCTTTCTTCTGGAATTTATAAACTATTTTCATTTATATTTCTAATATAATACTATTGTGCTGTACAACATTACATAGTATTTGCCTAGGGATTTTCCTTGATTGAAAGTAAAGACTTTGCTAATAATATAATATATCATAATAGAGTTTATCTAATAAATATTTTATTAAATTAATGAAATCGAGAAAATAAATATTTTATACTTTGAAAACTAAAGACTTCGATTTAGAAAAGAATTTAGAAAAATATTTTAAAATTCTTTATTAAACTGATAACATTTAATGGGTTACCTCTTACATCATAACAGAAACTTATTACAATTTAAAGAGGATTATTAAGCAATACGCAATGTCTTAAAGTTTTGAATTTGCCAATTAAAAAAAGTTCAGCTCTTATATACTGTTATTTTGTAAAGAATCATAATATAACGAGTTAGACAACATTAACGCTGCATAGTAGTCGTTATGTAACAGAATTATTTAATTATTAGTATTGTATGTTATAGTCTGTGTTCTTTATTTTAATTCTAATATTTATTTTCTATTATTATAAAAAGTAATCAGAAATAATTATGTTGTTTTTGAATGAATATAATGCACATTATATTGCTTGGATATTACTAACAGTACAATGCTACAACTAGATGTTAAGTGATAAACTTACTAGGTAGCCGACTATATTAAACTTAAAAGCTATACCTTTTACCACACATGTCACCATGATTTATGAAAAGGAAATTGTATTAAACGATGTATGTCTGTTGTTTCAGCGGAACCTCGGTCATTGATGGAGCTCTGCAGGACTGTGGTGATACAGTCTATTGGAAATGTCCACTTAGAGGACAAAGTACAAAAGCTGTACTTGCCTCGCAAGATCGCTGAGTATCTTCTAGCCAACGTCTAACAGATCTCTGTCGTCGATGGAGCTATGCAGGACTTACTAGGTAACCGACTACATTAAACTTAAAAGCTATACCTTTTACCACACATACCACCATGATTTATGAAAAGGAAGTTGTATTAAACGATGTATGTCTGTTGTTTCAGCGGGACCTCGGTCATTGATGGAGCTGTGCAGGACTGTGATGATACAGTCTATTGGAAATGTCTGACTAGAGGACAAAGTACGAAAGCTGTACTTGCCACAGCAGATCGCTGACTGTCTGATAAACGATCCATAATCAGGGATAATTTCTAACAGATCTCAGTCCATGCCCTGCCTCGACACACGCAAGTATACATTATATTATGATTTTATTAATAATATATATACAATAAATTGCTATTTACAACTATTATTTCATAATATAGGTTACTTGCATGTTATTTTATACTTACTTTATACATTACTAATTTTCTATTTCAAATTTATTTTATTGTTAATTGTCGGTGGTTAGTTAGTGACATTATTGATATATATATATTTTATTCTTTGTGGTTATATTATATTATACATGTGATAAGAATAGCTAATACTAGAGTAAATTGACATGTGACGGGAATATTTTCATTTCCATCACACGATTAGTATAATTTTTATAGCATGTTAGTTTAAGAATAGTTTTTTACCATATGTGTTTCTACTGCTTTAATACTAATAGTATGATTTTTTAGTTTTTCAGGCTCATCATATATAGCTACTTACCACTAAAAATGTATTCGATGTTAATTACTTTCATGTTATTTGATACTTGTATTAAATCGGTGGTGGGTATAACAGAGGACAATGTACAAAAGCTGTATTATGATATTATTAATATAATACAGCTATTTACAACTAATAATATATACGATGTTGATTACTTTTATGTTATTTTATATTGTATTAAAGCGGTAGCGGTTATATCAGAGACCAAAGTACAAATGCTGTATTATGATTTTATTAAAAATATATAACTATTTATAACTAATAATTTCTTTAATATAGATTACTTGCATGTTATGTTATACTTATATTTAATCGGTGGTGGGTATTTTACCGTCGGTGGTTAGTTACTGAACTAATTTATATATTTTTATTCTATTTCGTTTTAATAAATTATAAATATGATAAGCAGAGGTAATAGTAAAATAAGTTAACATGTTACGGACATATTTTATTTCCTTTACATGATTATTATATTTTTATAGCATGTTAGATTAAGAATTAATTATTTTGTCATGTGTTTCTATTGAATTAACATTAATTGTGTGGTTTTTTAGTTTTTGAGGCTAATGGCTGTGAGGATCCTTTATTGAAAAGGATAGCCAAAACACATTTTTAAGGCTGCCGTTGGAGGTCCAAAGCCCTCATGAGAAAAGCCGATGGGAAATGTAATATTGAAAACATTCTAACGAGACAAACAGACAAAGAATGCATTTAATTCATCTTACGACGAAATACAACCAATATATATATACTCCCGTATCTTTGATGCTTCGGTGACAACACATTGACGGTAGGCTTATCATGATTAGTATTACAAAATACTTTAAGGTATCCATATATTTTTTTGTGCTATAATGCTTGTATTGTACAGTTTTGTGATTTACCTAGATTAAGTTTAATTTTTATCAAAGATTTTTTATAATAATTGATCTGCTCCATTTTATTTTCTTTTTAAACTTAATGACAATGTTATGTCCTTAAATATAGGTCTACTGACTTGCATATTTACAAAACCATTCTAATACGATTAGGTAATTATACATCTTTGTAATATTGAAACATTATTAATTACCTTTATAGATCAACTGCTAGCCTTCATTTATATGGTTAGTAGAATAAAACCATATACATCGAGTACTTAATTTTTAAATTTCTATCCTACTAATAGTCATACTTAGATAAAAAGTGAATGAAAATAACCCGAGTGAGGAATAATTTTTATTCCAGCGGTTTTTAAGTACACATATTTTATTTCCCATACTATCATTGCACCTGCTTGTATTATACAGTTTTCGATCACAATATAGTTTTAGTAGAACGGTCACCGATCGACCACGACCCTGAACTGACCTCTGACGCCTGAGAATTTCCAGAATCCTAAGTCTACTAATTCTCGCCGACAATACCATAAACACATCTCCAGCAGGTAGCAGTTTCTGTTAATTACAATTCTTAGAAATTTTAACAATCTTTGCCCTTAGCAAAACTAACAGACCTACATATGCTGTTCTATTCTTTGGAAATGGTCTTTAAACAGTCTAGTTTAAAGATCCTCCTTAGAAAAGCGTTTTATCAATTTATATTTATTTAAAAACTTCTATATGTACTTATTAATTTATATAAATTTTACTTTTTATTAGTATTAGGTACTATTTTAAAATAGTATTTATATATGATGCATATAACATCTTTTCTTATTATTATTCCTTATTATGTATGCAGGGTTTTAATTAAACCCTTCTGCCTCAGATTGGAATTATATGATAATGACAAGAAGTACACGCTTTTCCATCTATGATATGAATTTTCGAACCTGTGTTTTCAAATATTTCCTTGGTCATACCAAATAAAAACTTTTACCGTTAGCTCTTCGTATTTAGGTCATCCAGGTTGCCAAACTTATCAAAAAACAAAACATAATCATGAAACTATCCATTTACTTAGTAGCTGAAATACAAACTTAAATCGACCGTCTTATAACATCTCTTATAACGCGTCATACCTGAAAAACTGTAAACATAAGTCCAACTCTACTCCCATACATCTATCTATGCGCCCCTTCTGGTAACAGAATACGCAATCAATATCAACTTGAAACCCAACAAATAAAAGCTCATCTAGCTTCTTAAAATTAAGATATTGCACCATTTCCATCGTAACCGGTAAATTAAATATTCATGGTCTTAATGCAATAGGGTCTTTCTTTTAAATTGTTTTGCTTTTATGGCATACTTATTACATATTCCAATAAATTATTAAATAGAAAACATATGTATTGTTATATTTCTTTGGATAATATTTACTAATTATAATTATACATAATAGAGTTTTGACAAGGATATGATTCATCCTGTCTATCATATTAATTTCCCACAAACATCTAGTAGGCAAGTAAACGTGCTGGCGCAACAGCAATACAGTTGTGTTAAGTAGGAGTATCATATAATGTTGAAAGCACTTTGGGCTAATAGTATGCATAGGTCATTAAACTTGTTAGCAGATTTGTACTCATTCCCTGTATCACTGTATCAGAGAACAAAAACAGTATTTAGTTAATAATTAATTGCATAAATTAACTATAATTAATCTTATACTAAACATATTATACTAAGTGAGATACACCTTATAAGATTCTAAACAATTTGGAATTTTATGAGCCAGATTATATGTAACGTGACATTGTCTATTATTAATGTTCGTAAAGTAAGGTATGAAAACTGTTACACATACTTTATTTTTTAAATGGTGATAAAGTTTTATGATTTCCTTTGAGTTATTTAGTATATACAAAAATAAAATATACTCCAAATTATTATTTAGTAATTTGGTAGGTTATTTCGAAAATGGAATTGGAATCTGAAGGACATTTCATTTTATTTAAGTTGTCTCAGAAATTATTAATGTGGAAGTGTAACGTTACCACTACCCGCACTTCACACTTTAAGGCATAGAAATCACCGGATATCTCGGAGATTACCGGAGTTAACGTTTATATAGTACTGTAGAAAACTTGTAATAAAATACAAAATCTCGTTTTTAATATTAGTACAAAAAAGCATTACATAATAGAATTTAAAATAGCATATGAGAGTAAAAAGCAATAAATGTTTTTAACTTTATTACATTCTGTAATGACTTCGAACAACATTGTAATAAAGTACAAAAAAACCAAACCCATTTCCCTTTACGCTTAGTCTGATATTATAATTTTACTATGTTCACCGTCTAAATAGGCCCTGAGGATTGAAAAGCGACCTTTGCCCCTGAACGCGCACACACTGTCAGGAGTGCAGCCCGGCCTACCTGTTGTCACTGTGCTGATGACTCACGTATGACACGACCCTTCTGAGAAAGGTCTATAATGAAGGCTACGGCATTCCTAACGCCGTCCTAACGTAGACGTAACGTTGGCATGCCTGATCTGCAGAATTAGGTTGAAGTTTATTTCGATCTCAATTTAATATTTAAATTGGCCTAACATAGGCATTTTGTGCGGGTCCACTGACTCTTAGTACAACGTTCACAGTGCGACGGAACATTTTACGAAGCCATTACAGACATTAATTAACTGTAAGTAGTATATGTTGGAGATAACGTGACTAACCAACAAGGCGAGCTGATTGTAAGCGGACATTGATAACGGGTGTGAACAGCATTCGCAAACCAGTGCGCACCGGCACTGATTCACCTGCGCTACCAACTGTGCCGCGACAACTGTCCCACTAATCACCGCCCCGCCCCGCCACGGCACTCGGCTTGCAGACACTCCGTTACGACTGGCACAGCGCAGCGCCTTCAATTTTAACTACACTACTGCAACACAGTGCTGTAC
The DNA here is from genome assembly GCF_021130785.1 of Homalodisca vitripennis. Lineage (NCBI taxonomy): Eukaryota > Metazoa > Arthropoda > Insecta > Hemiptera > Cicadellidae > Homalodisca > Homalodisca vitripennis. The sequence continues at coordinate 66,889,857 of NC_060211.1, read as the reverse complement.
TGCCAACTCCGGAAATCGGAGATACGGCGCAACAAAATGACAATATAGCTCTGTTGTATAGCAGAAACCTACTTATTTATTTACTAGTTTTGTTTAAATAAACTGTTGTTATCTTTTGTTGTTATTGTTGTTGTATGGCTCGTAATTGTTGACTCGTTTTTATATTTAGTTATTAGTTTGGTAGTCGTAGTATTTTATCCTTCATTAACTTATTATTGTTATTTAGTTATTAGTTTCGTAGTCGTAGTATTTTATCCTTCATTAACTTATTATTGTTACTTATTATTTAATAGTTTGACTAAAATGCCTCCAGTAACGAGATCAAGCGAACTGCTGAATGTTATTGACGGTCTATTTTTTATTGACCAAGATGTTATTGATCTTGCATCTATCTTATATAACGAACTGAAATCTGTTATGGCTACGTTTGGTGAAGGTGCAATTAAACAATTAGTTCCTCATATTAGCTCCCTGATGAGCAAATTAAATGACTTATCAAAGGAGAATAGTGAACTAAAACATGAGGTTGAATCCATAACTAGCAATCTAGCGTCTATGAAACATCGTTGCATGGACTTAAATAATAGTTATAAGGATAAGTCTGTGGCGTGTGGTGAGCTAGAGGAACAATATGACGCTGACATAAACAAACTTAATGCTCAGCTAGTCAAGTGTAGAGAAGACAACGCTCTATTACAAGAGGCAGTGAACCGGCGGGTTAACATAGACAATGACATGCTGCTTGTAGAGAGCCGCGAAAAAATTGCCGTACTGACAGCGGAGCGCCAGTGTCTTGTGACAAGTATTGAGGTACTGGAGGCCGACGTGAGGGCTCTTCGGGCGGAGTTGAGACAGGCGGAGTCACGGGCGAGACAGCGGCGGACCTCAGCAGACGACAGCCTGCTGGCCGAGATGACCTTGGCTGAGGCTAGCTGCCCTCCTCCCCATGCTACATTGACGGCGGCTCATCAGAGCACCACATCAGCCCGCAACAGCATCGACCAACCTACCAGCCTCTCTAGTCTTCCGGTGCCTCATGCTGTCACTCCCACACCCTCAGCAGACCGTCGGGACTGCAGTTTTAAGAATGTTTTGTTGATAGGTGACTCACATTTGAGACACGCTAGTAGTAAGTGCGTTTTCAAAGGGGCCTATCTTGAGTGCTGTCCTGGGGGGAAAATAGTAGATATTAAGAATAGATTGTTAAATTATGTAGGTTTAAGTTTATCTGTAATTTATATTCATGTTGGTGCCAACAACTTGAGGAAAGGGTATCGGGGGGGTCCTGGGTACAACGGAGGGCATGGTAAGCGGGAGGCCCTCCACAGCATGGCGGATCTGCTGTTCACTGTCAAAACCAATTTTCAAAATTCTAAAATTTTCTTGGACAGTGTACTAATTCGACGTGACATTGGCTATAAAGCTCTACATGACTTCAACCTTCAGTTGGAGCTCATGTGCAATAACTTCGACGTTGAATTCGTCGAAGCTAACACTTGTGTTAGCAGGCGGGACCTCACCCGGGATGGTGTGCACTTCTCCAGGAGAGGTGTTACTCGCTTGGGATCTCTATTTGTGAACGCTATTACTGCGGGTTTGCGGTATCTGGATGCAGCACCAGCCGATGACCTGGGTGAGGACATGTCTAGTCTCGATTTGAGTCCCGGGCCTGGGAATACCATCAGCGGGGACCATGACCCCTCTGGGAGCTGCGATGTTTCTCTGGTCCCGGGAAACTAACTGGGATGGGGGGCACGGGGCGTCTCAAAGTCGCGCACCTCAACATTAGATCCCTCAATACAGGGTTTGAGGAAATGTGCTCATTTGTGCGTGACTTTGACTTTGATGCAATTGGGATATCTGAGACATGGCTTCACCCCGGCACCCCATCAGACAATTATCAGATGACTGGGTACACACTTCTGCGATGTGATCGGCGTGCTGACTTACACGGCATTGCAGACGCGGTGACAGGTGGTGGCGTTGCCTTGTATATTAAGGAGGGAATCTCCTTCGAGCAGCACACACTTACTGAGGATGTGGGCCCTGGTATCGAGTCTCTTTGTGTTGTCCTGAGGATAAGGGGAGTAAGGCTTGGTTTATGTGTGGTATACAGGCCACCACATGTAAGGTACACCTCACTGTCAGCTTTGTTTCACTCTATCTTTGTTAACTTGGCTATCGGATCGAACTCCATTATGTTCTTGGGCGTCAACAACATAGATTTATTGTCAAATAGTTGTAATGAAGCCAAGTACTTACGCCGACTCTTGAAAGAATACAATGCAATACAATTAGTAAATGAACCAACAAGAGTGACAGCAACCTCTTCCACCTTGTTAGACCACATAATAGTGGACAGGTCGGTCGAGGTCGAGAGGACCGGCGTCATCGATGCAGCAGGCATTAGGGACCATAGAGGGGTGAAGATAACGGACCACAAGTTGATATATTGTTGCGTAAAAGTTAAGAAAGAGAAAAAAGGGCCAAAAATGATAACCTACAGAGATTTTTCAAAATTCAACCCAGAAAGTGCTGTCAAAGCAGTCGCGGAGATTGACTGGGAGAGAGCAATGCACATTGACGGGGTTGACAATATTGAGCACTTCATCACTACCCATGTTAAAAGTGTATTTGATTCACATGCTCCAATTGTATGCAAGAGAGTGACAAAAAAGAAAGCCCCGTGGAGGAACGATGTCATAAACAAGCAGACTAAACTAAAAAACAAACTCCGTAAGATATATTGGAAAACCAGGGACAGTAAAGATTGGGAGATGTATAAAAGAACACGCAATGAATTGAATGGGATGGTGTGGAGAGCAAAGAGAGATTTTTTCACTGAGAAATTATCCACTAACAAGGATCCCAAAGATTTTTGGACTTGTTTGAAACAGTGTAATATAGTTATGAAAAACAGAAATGAAAACATTCCACACCAACTGAAGCTTGATGACATCAATCAGTATTTTGTCAATATGGGGAATGGAAATGAAGCCAGAGTTGAAGAAATCGATGTCTTCAGAACTAGTAAGAGAATTGAATCGATGAATGATTTTAGCTTTTCTGCTGTCACTGAAGATGATGTAAAAAAAGCACTAAATGAAATAAAATCTAGAGCTGTTGGTAGTGATTAAATATCCATCCAAATGATTAAGGCCGTGAGTCCGTATGCTTTGGGTGCAATTACTCATCTTATTAACAAATCATTGATGAGCGGTGTGTTCCCGCAGAGATGGAAAATGAGTGTTGTTCATCCATTGCCAAAAGTAACGTCCCCTAAAAGTGTCCAACAACTGAGACCCATCTCGATTTTACCAGCAATATCGAAGATTATGGAAAAAATAGTAACACGTCAAATAGCACAGTATATGAACGAAGTAAACATATTGCCAAAAACACAATCTGGATTTAGAAAAAATCATAGCACATGCACTGCCCTGGTAAGTCTGTTCAGTGACTTAATTGATGCGAAAGATAAAGGGATGTGTAGTTCACTAGTGATACTGGACTACTCACAAGCATTTGATTCCCTTAACCATGAACTTTTGTACGCTAAGATGCATTTTTATGGCTTTGGCAAAAATTCAATCGAGTGGGTAAAATCATACCTAGGAGACAGAAGTCAGGTTACAAAGATGGGAAGTGAGACGTCAACTTCACTTGTCAAAAGGCGAGGTGTTCCTCAAGGAAGTTGTCTTGGACCTATATTGTTCAACTTATATACGTCTGACTTCCCAAGTTGTGTTCAAAGCTGTGCAGCTCACCTGTACGCAGATGATTGTCAGTTGCACTTGTCATACGAGCCTGGCTCCATTGATGAGGCTATTGAGAAAATAAATTCCGACCTAGTGAACATCAACACTTGGTCGGTTAACAATGGCCTTAAACTCAATATAGGTAAGTGCATTGTCCTTCATCTTGCCCCACACAATCTGGTGCAGGCCCTTGGTCAGAGAGGAGTGAGAGTAAGGCTCAGTGGGGAGAGCCTGTCTGTCTCTGAGTCAGTCAAGACTCTCGGAGTTGTGCTTGACAGTAAGCTCACCTTTTCTGATCATGTCACTCATGCTATCCAGCGTGCCCTTGGTAGGTTGAGGGGTCTGTACAGATTTAGAAGTCTGCTGCCAGAATCCGCTAAGCTCCGGCTTATGAGTTCTCTTGTTCTGTCTGTATTTTATTACTGCTATCCTGCATACGGCAACAGTATCTCTAGGGGAGACATAGATCGGATTCAAAGACTGCAAAACTCTGCAGTTCGATTCATTTTCAATTTGAGGCGCTTTGATCATGTGTCACCCTTCCGAGATGCTGTCAGTTTGTCCCCCATGGAAAATGTATGCAGGATCCTGACATGTGGCATGATCCACAAGGTGCTTGCGCTGGGTGAGCCGCGGTACCTGGTCGAGAAGCTCCAATTTCGGGAGGAGGTCTCTCAACGCAGTGTCCGCCATGGTGACTTGCTTCACTTTCCCAGAGTCAAGCATGAGTTTGGGAGGAGGAGCTTTTCTTACTTTGGCCCAAAGTTGTACAATGACCTCCCCCAGAGCCTTAAACAGACTTCTGTTACTGTTTTTAAAAGTAAACTAAGAAAAATGATTGTACAGTAATTTATTTGTCTTGTTTGGGTGTTATATTTAGTCTATAGGTTTTAGTTTTTAATTTTATTTCCCAGTATTGTAAATAGTGTAAGATATGACCAGAGTTGTTCTGTAAAGCAGTTGTTATACTGAGAAACGCTTGCAATAAAGGCATTTTTATTTATTTATTTATCATAGAAATAACGGGGTAAATGATTAACTCTTCTGTATAATATGAGTTTTGTAGGGGACGCTGCTTTAGCACCCCCTAGAATAAGCACCCCCTCGGGCTCTGACGTCACGGCAGGGGGGTGCTAATTCAGCGCACGGACACGGACCAGGCACTGAATTATAGCACCCCCCGACTACAAGGGGGTGCTAAATCAGTGCATGAACATGGTCGAGGCCCTGAATTAACACCCCCCTGTTCCAAGGGGGTGCTTATTCAGCACATGGACATGGCTCAGTCACTGAATTAGCACCCCCTAGCATTCAACCTGCAAAAAGGATATTTTTCTTTTACATATTCAATTTAATCATAAATATAATATTTGTTATCTGGATTTTTGTGACGCTGCCACTTATAAGCTACAATCTACGATTGTTTTGCAATTACCGATAAACGATTAAATAATATAATAATCAAATATGGCTATTTTCTCTTCAAAATTACCATAGAATTAATATTACATAGTAATACTCCGACTAACAAGGCTAATAGACCTTAACATTCCTCCCTCTCACACGCATTGTTATATTTGTGTAATAATTTTCACTCATGACTTTGCTTTCTTAATTTTTTCTAAATATCACCTATTAAAATAATGAATTAAATCATATCCTTAATTTATTCTATTTCGGTTTATTCTTTCACTTAATCCGTTTGTAAATTTAATTAACGCACTGCTAAATATATATTTAAAAAACATAAAATTCTCTACGCACAGATCATTAAAGCCCATGTAGGCTCTTTACCATTTACGCTTTTTTAATTACGAGTATACAGTAATTAGAGACAAATTAAAACTTATGATAAATACTGCTCATGTTTTAATGTTAATTAGCTGTCTTAATTTAGATGTATGTATTCTTTTGAGATATAAGATTTATATTACTGTATATTAAGTTCTTTCATATCAACTATAAAAATACCATAATTTGTTTTCCTCTCGAATATAAGATATTTACTCTGTATCTACAGTTATACATTTTTGTGAAAGTAAAGGCTATTTTTTAGTAGATTTTTGGAATATTACGGAAGGTAAAATCTAATTATTGTTTTTATACACAATTAGTCTAGTATCTATGCTGTGTCATTTTTATTGTACAGGTATTGAGTACTGGGCGTCCATACCAATGGAAGATCTACTCATAGTCTAGTTAAGAGTATTCACTGTGCATTAACAGTTCAAGCTTAATCCAATCGTGAAAACTCAATGAAAAATGTTTCTAGATATAATTAAAACTATGTTATTTGTATATGAATCCATAATTAAACTATTTATTTCATTTAATAGCTACAAGGAAATGGAGTGTTCTTTTTTTAGTTTAATTAACTCAAATTTAAAAAACTAATATAATATTGTAAACAATTTAGGCTCGTATTTTAGGCAAAATAGTTCACTGTCACAAAGTATGGAATTTTTCTTTGCGGCATTTTTGTTTCATATTTAATTTTAATTAAATTTCAAAATTAAGTTTTATAGAATGAAGCAGATGAAGCATGAAAATTACAGTTTTTGACTTGTCATTTATTACAGAAATAATTTTTCAGTACCTGCCCTTAAATAATTACTCGTAACCATCTGCAGTAAGAAACTAGATCATAATTTTTTATCTTATGCACTATTAGGCGTACCGTGAATCATCTGCACAATGGAACAGCTCCATAGACTTAACACTACAAAAAAATCCGTGGAATGGTACTCACAAAAATATCTCAAGGTTACGCCCATAAGTATTACTATTGCTTACGTGTAAAATATCCTCTATAGAATCATGCCTAACTATTTTTCATAATTAAAGGAATAGAAACATCAAATACACAATATCCCTTCCGGCTGAGTCGGAAGAAAGGTATATTTCACATGAGGCTACAACTTGAAGATGCATTATTAGTTTATGAACTTAACACTGTGATGGAAAAAAACTTATGGATGAGGCATTGGTAGCTAAGGATGAAGTATATTAATCCGCAAAGGTTTCTTCCTAACTAGTTCATATAAAAAATGTTTGGTCGACTTCTGTCGAACTTCTGTCTTAGATTATCCTTATATATTAGTTATAAAGGTATATACAAAATTTTAACCTAAACAATCCATCAAATATAAATAGTAAAGTAAAAAAGACAAAAACAAAACAAAATTGTGGCTATTTGAGTAATTATTGAGTTTTAGAAAGATGAATATGTTTGTTTTTGCATTTGGTCCATGAATAATGTCTAAAAATATTGGTAGAGGTTGTGGAACACTCTGTATACTAATTTTATATACAGAGTGTCCTGTAATTCTTAGGACAAGTATATATACCGCAACTGCTCAGGTCATGGTAAACGCATTTCAGAATATGGAAATAGATCTTTGGTGCTTAGTTTCCTATCCGTCAGTCTGTATGTGTTTTTCTAGACAAATTCACTTTAATATCTTAAAACGAATAAAAAAAATCCTACCTAATTAATTGAATCAAATATTTGTGGTAATAAGGCCAGTTATAAAAAATATCCATTAATACTTTTGAAATGGCGGCCATTAAATCTGATTAACTATGAATGTCTTAAAATCCGGGAGGTATACAAGAATAAATCTGATCGTGGATTGTATCACAAATCTAATTACTCGAATACTATTTAAAACTAATAATAAATAACTCATTAAGAGCATCTTTACTGTAAAAAACATGGTTCGTGAAAATAAATTAACATCAGCTTTAGAGTATCTTATCCCTATTTTTTTTTATTTTTGTCATTTATTATGCAAAATATTTGAAATACATGTTTCAGGCCTATCTAAGGATAGAATAGAATCATATGTTTGATGTTTGATAAATTTATTTAAATATCTGTTGTTTTAGAACAAATTTATTTACGAAAGTTTAGTCAAGCGTCAATCAGATGTATTTCCAATGAAACCGCTTATCTTTGATTTTTTCATCTATAAAAGCATTATTGTCTGAATATTACTGTACGATTTTTCTTGTTGTTTATTATTCTTAATATATACCAGATAACCTAGTCACTTTATTTAGTTTTTTTAACATATATTGTGAATAAACTTAAGCTTTATGATAAATACAAAAGTTTATTATTGTTAATGAAGACGTTTGTTTTTGTCTTTCATTCTAAACAGGATTAAAAATTTACTATATAAATTTGCAATATCTCTCTTAGTTTTTAATTTATTAGAAAAAAAATTTGCTTGGTAACAGATATTAATGTATTTCCTGTACTTAAAATGAAGGGACTAAGATATGAGCACAATTGATTGGCATAAGATATTCTGGAGCTGCCGATTACTCGATTTTTGTATTGTGACCTACTCGCTGAGAACCTCAATGTCGACAATGTTTTGTTACAGTAAATCTGTGCATATGATATTTTATATACTTGGTCATTAGATTTGTGATAGAACCCTCTCAAATTCATTTTCTTGCAATATAGAATAGTTGTAGATTTTAAGAAGTTAAAATGTAAAATATTTTAATAGCCACTATTTTTAAAGTATTAAAGATAACATATAATATATTTTTAGCCGCCATAAAATTTTGACCAAGACTTGGTAGGATTAAATTTATTAGGTTTTCCTTTTAGATTTTCCAAGATATTCCATTGTTAACAACAACAAAAAAACGCACACTAACCGACACAGGAGAAATTAAGCAATGTAGATCCATAATACTCAGTATATAAATGTATGTTTTGACCTAAGCAGTAACGCTTTTGAAAATACGGTAGTATATTTATTGCTACGTGTTTCAACATTGTTTTCAACGTTTTTTTTTTACTTATAGTTGAACTAAACGATATGGATATAACTGAATGATATTGATTCTTGTAGATATAAAATAATATTTAAATTGTATGTCAAGTGCGTTTGAATTATACCTACTATTCAGTTTAAAGTATAATTCAGTTTATGATACGTCCTTAAAAATAATTGGCTCTTAGCCGTCGCAAAATTACAATTTCACGGTTCTAAATTTTCCCGCTTTTGATTGGTATTCTAAAAATTAAAATAAATAAATAATTGTTTTTAAAGTGGTTAATAGGTTGATATAATCTCTGACCATGTATATTTATTACACATGCCGGATTTACGCAATATCAGTTCCTCTGCTTTGTTCGTTCCATGATTTCAAATTAATTTTACTTTAAAATAAACCTGTATTTGAATGCCTAGAACCTAGTCTTTTACTTAAGTATATTTTATGCATAGTATTTTTACAATTGGTAATGAACTGTTTGTTTTTTTAAATATTAAGTAAACCACAGCAATGCAGTAAATATACTCATTGCAATATATTTAAATTAGTATATATATATATATATATATATATATATATATATACACACACACACACACATATATATATATATATATATACATTAATCAAGTTCGTATAAATGACAATAGCCTTATTTTATTTTTTCAATAAATATTGAATCGCAAAAAGTACTTGCTCCGCCGGGACTCGAACCCGGATATCTCACTTGCCGGGTGAATGTGCTTATATTATTTTATTTTATTGAAAAATAAATCGCAATATGGTTAAACATTTATTATTCTATTCCGCTGGGATAATTATTCATCTCATCAATACGGCGCTGATTTAGCAGCCTCCAGATTCAAGGGGGTGCAAAATCAGCACATGAGCACGGTCAAGGCGCTGAATTAGGACCCACCTATTCGAAGGGGGTGCTAAATCAGCACATGAACACGGTCAAGGCGCTGAATTAGGACCCCCGTATTCGAAGGGGGTGCTTATTCAGGGCCTGGACACGGCCACTGTGCTGATTTAGCACCCCCTTTCGTGACGTCAAAATGACGTCAGTAGCGAGGGGGTGCTATGTCCAGGGGGTGCTAATTCAGGCGCACCGTTTTGTAGACTTTATTTTATAAAATGTGTATTAGAGGCAAATAAATAAAGCTAATAATTATTATATTACAAAGGTACATAAGTTTAACGAGATTACCGTATTTACAATGTTTTTCTGATAAAGAGAAATATAAGCTACCACCAATAAGAGCAAAGTATACGTAGGCATTCCCTTTATGTCATGGAGCAGGTGGCTTAGTATTGCACTATTCTATATTTTGTTAGTTGTAAAAAAGCTTTAGTATTCGACCATTGCTGAGTACCTCTTTTTAAACTTAGGCCAAATGTATATGTCATCTGACTATAATTTCATAACGAGATTAGAGTACGGTTAATCTAACAACGAATATTTGTATTTAAACTTTAATATTTAACATAAACTATAAGATTAAAAAAGTTTAATGATTTTTTTTATCAGCAATTGTACGAGAACAAAACGGTGACATATTGAACATTTTACTATTTTGCTTCGTACAAAAGTTCATCTCATGAATAACTCGTTTGATTAATTCAAGAAATCTCGTAAAATGAGGAAAGAGAAGTAGGCCTACTAATATGGGCATCAATGGTCCGCTCTCCAGGCAAACCGAAATCACTAAGGAAAGTTGAACTTGAAAATTGTGATCTAAAGAAGAGGAAATTCTCCCGATACAGCCGAACTTCTTTGTAAGAATTTACGATTCATTTGTTAAGCGCTGTTATCTGTGGGTATTTGTTTGAATAATTGTGGACTGTAATTGTAGGTGTTTTAATAGGCTATGTTCTAATTTTCTGATTGAAATGCTTTAGTTCTCTAGAATATGACAATAAATAATTTTACAAAACGAAATATACTGTTTAAAGGTGTTTCTTAAAATGCCACCATTTTGTTTCAACAGTTGCTAGAGAGCTAAACATTTCATACAATAGTATTAAACCTATTAAATGAATGTTCGGTACATAAATTGGCAAGTAATATAAAATTAAAAGTTTAAACCTCTTCGTGAGATACCTGCAATATATATTAATTATGTACTTTATTAACCGGTTTGATTTTAAAAGTATGATTAACTTATATAAAAAATTTGACTTGACTATTAAACATTTTAGTTATAAAATGTCAGGAATGTCGTAGGTAATTTCGAGTTTAGGCTATTTTTATAAAGATTCAGATTAAACATTGCAATAATATCTCTAAAATAAATAAAGTAAAAATTAGCAGTTTTGCAAACTAAAGCCTATCATGTGCATCACGTAAACAAACATAACAGCAGGTAGCCCGGGCTGCGTTGTGTGCGTTGGAGCGCGAGGGTCGCCAAACCCTCAGGGCTCTTGAGTTTCCGGACAAACTATAATGGAATGTGTCTTAGAACACAAAACTAGGAGAGAGGCCAGCATGTAACTTCCTAAAACTAAAAATTGTTTATCCCACCACACAGACAGTTTTGAGATGTTTTTTTCTATACATTTTCATTTAGGAGGCATTCATTGAGTTCTAACTATTATCATCATTTACTTTAGGGATGCCAATAAGTGTTTAAGGATAACTGAACGGAATAATTCATGGTTCTTAACCTTAATTAATATAATAATACATTAAGAATCAGTACGTTTACCTAAAAGATGTTACATTGTAGTCCCTAAACATCTTCAAATGGGTTGCTAATTACAGGAAAGAGTACAAAACAATAGTACATCCAAATATATAATTTTAAAATATAAATAAACCTATGTCAATACTTGTACTAAATTCAAGAAACTAAGTATTAAAAATAATTAAAATGGTAGCTAATTATTCAGGTGGATGTTTACCTGTCAGGAAGCAATTGCTACATGTAGCCTATACAAAATTTATGAAAATACCGATTCCTTAAACTGTTTAAAAAATGGTTTAAGCTTTAGGCTCGTTGTTTCTGAAAGGTCCTATGTTTAAATCTTAAAATTTTAAAACAAATTTTATAACTTTAATATTCAAACATATTTTGTAATGTACATAATTTTAAAGGCCTTTGCATTCTTAACATGTTGGTGAAGAAAGCAATACTTACTTCTATTCGTTTAGAAATCGCGGTAACAAGTGTATAGAAAAAAGCGTTAGTTTTATCGCTATGCCTGTGATATTAAATTAAATATAACCAAACAAAATAATTTTCTTTCATACTTCATGTCACAATCTTTCAAATAATACCATGCAATGCTGAAATTTTTAAATTTGTGTTACAAATGTAAAATACAATCTTTTTTGATAGTATAATAATGACAAAAAAACCAAATATTTAACAATAAGATGGGGCATTGCCACTTTCAAGTAAAGGCCGAACACTACTCAATAACTGTAATATTGATAAATAACTACACAACTGGTATTATTCTTCTATTATAAAAAAATTAACTCGTACACATGATACATTGTACTGAGTGAAATAGCATAGACCTTTCGGTTGGCGTTGTATGTACGCTAAGATTGTACACCCTGCATTTTATTTATTATAACTTTGGGCTAATTGCAGATATAAACTCATACTTTTAATACAAATAAATGATTTACAAATACCTATACATATTCAACTAGTATTTTTACAATATTTTATATATAACAAATAATTATTTTTTACATAGGAAGTGTATTTTTTGTTAACTACCAAAAACCACACTAAAACGTTTAAACAACTAATTGCACAAAATACCTTATAATGGAACCGATATATTTACCTTATATTTGCCTCAAATGTAAATCATAAACAACTTCCTATAAAGGAAAAATAATAAAATAACATTTACATTCTACTAACATTGTATAATACATTGAAATAATAGTAATTATTAGTAGCATGTACTGAAATGTTCCAGTAAGTATTAATTTTTAATCAAAATAAAAATAGTTAAAAATGTAGAATCGTTCTTCAAAGTCTATCCACCAACAACGTTAAAATTTAAAAAATTGACATGTGACAATCATGAACGATTCAATACAAATGTTATTGAGTTCAGCTCCATTTAATCTTCCGTTTAGTGCAGCATCTAAAATCTGACACTGCCACAGACTTCCCACCTAGTATCCTAGGACGACGTCCGTCTGAAAAGATGCAAAGAAGCGGCGTCGAAGTAGCTCCAAACGAACTATCTGCATTGCTTCGACATTACAGACACTAAGACCACTCAAACATGTAATGAAGATAACGATGTAGTCTCATTGCACAATTGATTTTGCTGTTCAGGGATAGCTTAGTGCTCATTGTAGATGAAGAGTGCTAAACCATGTGTAATATTTGCATTCACCCTTTCAACAGGATAAGGTCTAGTGTCAGGAGTAGAAGAATGGCGGTGAGCCGTAGAGAAATGAGAATGCAAGTTCGCCACGAACCAGGAGTTTCCTCAATTATATATAAGTATATGTGCTTCAACTATAGAAATGGGTGACAACCTAATATAATTAAAATAATAATGTTATAAAATAAATTAACCCCAACACTTTAATTATAAAAGTTTATAACAGTTGCAACTTAGTAATATAAAATATGATTAAACTTAACAAAATAAACGTTACTTAGTAACATTCTTGGCTACTTTAGTTACATAATGTTTTTGAAGTGAAAACTTCTTTAGGCGCGTTGAGCGTTTTGGTAGAGGGTAAAATCCTCGGTTCGCGTCACCGACATGCTAATGATACTAACCTGCATGAAAAAGTCAGTCTCGCTGTGTTTTTTAACCGTAGACTTGGCCGCGGACTACTAACCTGCATGAAAAAGTCAGTCTCGCTGTGTTAAAACTGTCCCGGCGGAGTATGAAAACAGACTGCGAAAATCAGTGACCTTTACGGCTTCCTCTCGCGATTTAAAAGTGAAGCCAATGTCGTACAATTCTGTAAGGTGCGTCAAATTAAAGCTCTTAATATTGGCAATTTATTGGTTACATTTTTAAATATTAAAAAAATTTCGAAATAATTTTGATTATTGTTTACATTTTACATAGCGTTTACAATGACAAGAAAAAGTAGTAAGCGAGGATTTTTTTTATTTTTTGGTCAGACAAAATTTGTCAGCGAGAAAGTTGTGTGAAAATAGATGAATATTTTTTTTGTAATTTATCATTTTTTTATTGGAAGTTTATTTGAGCCTGTAGTAGCGTATGAAGTGATGAGTGAACGTTTCTGCCGGAACTGTAGTTGGCGCATTGGCTCACTGATACCGTATTAACTCAATAAATTAGTTTATTGTGCAATAAAAATACCTTTACGAAAGAACCAAGTTAATTTAACTAATTTATTAGTTTTAAAAATATTGTGGGTTTAATTGTTATTGCAATTATATACTTTATCTGTAGCAATAACTGTATTATTTACAACGGTGTTCAACTCACTGTTGTTCACTCGGTGTTTACTCACTTGTATTCTATGTTTAACTAACTATTAATATTGAGCAATTACAACATATTTTTATACAGATAAATGAATAATGAAAACAACGAATATATTTTTAAACATTTTTAATATTTGTACGAATATTTGTATTTAAAATTTAGCATTATTCATTTTAATTATGTTTTTAATATTTAACCTCTTCATCATGAAATGAGTATTATTACGGTATAAGATTTATCTTACTAGCGTGGTAAAATAGATTTCTAGTTATTTGATAATATTTTTCGTGGATTTTAAAATTGGAAAATTAAAAACGCGTCACATTTACAATTACAGATGTACTGCTACTATAACGTATTGTTAATTACTCTCAACTTAATAGTTCCGTTTTCACTTCTATTGGCAGTCCCACGACTGCTATTTTTTTTTTTTTTTTTTTTTCAAATATATATTGTTTTTAATGTTTTGTATCTTGAATTTAGTACAAGTATTGGGATTGGTTTATTTATATTGTTAAATTAGATAATGATCGATCAATCAATCAAATCTTTATTGCAAAGACATGGCTTTACATGTATAGCAAACGTCAGTTTTTTTATAACTAAATTTTTTTATTTACACTACATAAAATCCCACTCAGACATACAATTTAGCATTCATTCATTTTCCATGACTCGCCAATTTTCCCACTTTCAGTGAGGTAGTCAATCTTCTGATTGGGGGGTTTCCCAGTTACATGCCAAAAACTCGTTGACATCATAAAAAGCTTGTGATGCCAAAGAAGCACTTCAAACGGGTTTTGAGCGCCTTGGGCGTTTTAGCATGTTTGATCCGATTCGACAGCTTGTTGATGAAACGAACACCTGCCTGTGAAGGTTCATAAACCACCGTTCTGTGTTTACCAGTTCGAAAGCTATCTCTGCCTCTGGTCTCATGTGAATGTATGTCTCGGCCACTTGTCTTGGTACATTTATACATACCAAACAGAGTTGTTTCGAAAATGTAGAGACCCGGCAGGAGTCCACAGTTGCAATTTTTGAAGGTTTCTCTTCAAGACTCTCTGAAATGCAAAAGTGCGATTAGTCGAATCGCTTGTTTTTGCAATTTGAACACTCTCATCAACTGGCTGTTTCCACAAGCACCGCAAATACCAATCCGTAGCAGAGGTGGGGGTAAATCACGCCATAATAAGCCGTCATCAGAACCTGAGTTGGGCAATATTTTGGCTAGGGACCTCAAAAAGATAAATGCCTGAGGATAGTTTGGTGGAAACTTGATCATTGTGATCGATCCATGTTAAACCTTGATCAAGGTGCATTCCAAGGAATTTCGAGCTGTAGACTTCTTCTGTTATGGAATCTGCTATCATGACGGCAGGGTCACACTCAGAGTCTAAAGGCCGCAGAGCAAAATTGATGACATTCGTTTTGGATGTGTTTGTTTTGAGATTGAGGCTGTTGAAGTGTTGTACACAATATTGTTGATTTCAACAAAAGTCTGTTCTTCCACAAGAGATTTTGGTTTCCCGCGGATACAGAGAGTCGTGTCATCAGCATACTGCACGACGTTTCCGTGCAGTAAGAAGACCCAATGTCGTTGACATTTATATCAGAAACAAAATCGGACTGAGAGTTGATCCTTGGGGGACTCCATAGCCCAATTGAATTGGTTTTGAAAGATGATCTGAAATCTGGACAACTTGAGTTCTGTCGCTTAGAAGTGATCTAAGCCACAGGTGTGGCAAGCCTCGGATGCCGTGATATTCCAGTTTTTTGGTCAACACAGTCGAATGCTTTAAGTAAGTCGACAAACATACCTAGGGTGGTATTTCGATTTTAAAACCCCTCAAGTTTTATTTTAGGTTATTAATCTTAAAATATTTAATTCTGCAATTTCTATTGTAAAAATAAAGTCTAAACACGAAATGCCTGCGTCATTGCTGACGTATCTTATAAATAAAGGATTTATTAATTCCAAATCAACTTTTAATATAAATTACTCACTTTTGACTTTTGAAAGAAAACCAGTTAGTAAAGCAAATAAATAATATATATTACAAAATTCCAAAACGATAACGATATTACGAAAACGATACCATATTTTTAATAATAAATCAAAACCATACCATATTTTTAATATTATCATGTATGTTAAAGTTTACTCTTAAGGATTACAAAATGTCTGCTAGATCAACCGTACTCTAACCTCGTTTTCAAATTTTAGTCAGATGATATATAAGTTAGCTTATCTTTATATTCAGCAATGGTCGTATATTCAAGCATTTTCATAATAACTAACATGATGTGGAAGAGTGCAATGGTCAGTTGTTTGCTCCAAAGAACATAAAGGAAATGCCTCCATAAACTTTAGCAGAAAAGCAAATATTTTGTTAAACTCGTTAAAGTTATTTTCTTTTGTAATACATATTACTTATTAGCTTTAGTTAATAGATGTCTATTAAAATAAAGTCTACGTATCTAATACTATACAGAAGATAATCATTGACCCTGCCTTCATTATTCGTCATCGGCACAGGCTGGACGTCTGACAGTGTGTCGGGTTCAAGTTCAAATGTGTCTTTCAAACATCAGGGCCTCTTTAGGTGGTGAACAAAGTGAAGTTATAATTACAGGATGTAATACATTGCAAACATTTATTGGTTTTGCTCTAAAATACGATTTCAACACACATTTTCATAATGTAATGCTTTTTTGAATAGACATCACAAACGAGATTTTAGTTTCTTATCATAAGTTTCCTACAGTTCTATATAAACTTCAACTCTGGTAATCTCCTAGAAATCCGGTGATTTCCACGCCTTAAAGTGTGAAGTGCGTTACAGCACTTCCACATTAGTAGTTTATGAGACACCTTAAATAAGAAAAAACGTCATTCAGATCCCATTGATATTACATCAATAACCAATTACAATTATTAAATAATAATAGTAATAACGCAAAGAAAATCATAAAACTTATCAACGTCTTAAAAATAATGCATGTTTAACAATTTCCGTACAACACTTGACGAACTTTTAGAACAATCATTGTCACCTTACATAAAAACGGGTTTATAAAATAACAAAATGTTTAAAATCTCATAGACTGCATCTCATTTAGTATAATTTGTTTGACGTAAGATATTTTTATGTTAATTAATGAAATTATTAACTATATATGGGTTTTTGTTCTCTTAATGATACAGGGAGTGAGTACAAATTTGCAAACAAGTTTAATGTCCTATGCATGCTGTTAGGGCAAGTGCTTTCAACATTATATGAAACTTACTCCACACACAAGTTTTGAATCTATTTGTTACCTAAAGGGGCGCACAGATGTGTAGAAGGGGAGTAGAACATTTGTTTTGAGTTGGTCTGGTGAGCTTGTTACGAATATGCTTTCTAATTATTGCAAAGTTGAAATGTACTGACCAAGCTATCAGGTTGATAAGGCACTGCTGTGTCTATTGAAGAAGTATATAATTATATAAACGGATGAAACTTTACCGTAAATTGGAGTTGAGGCGGGACGCCTTATAAGAGATTAGACGACGGTCGATTTAAGTTTGTATATCGGCTATTAGGTAATTTGGTGTTTATCTTATCAGTGAGGAAGCGCGTATTCTTGCCATTGTCATATACTTCCGGTCTTAGGTAGTAGCGTTTTATAAAAACCCTGCATACATTGGTTAAAGGATAATAATAAGAATAATAGGTCATATGCAGCATACATAACTCATTACCAACCCATAAATACTACTCTTAAGTATTACCTAATGCCAATAAAAAGTAACAATTCTTGAAATTTATTTAAATAAGTTAAAATAATAACTTGTTAAACTTTATATGTTATTATATAACAAATTATTTGTTAAAATTTTTAATAAAAATAAATAGATAAAACGATTCTCTAACCAGGGTCTTCAAATTAGACTCTGTTCAAAAAACATTTCTAATGATCAGAACAACATGTATTAGTTTTGCTAGAGCCAACATTGTTAAGATTTCTAAGAATTAATTCTAATAAAAAGACACTGTTACCTGCTGCAGATGTGTTTATGGTGTTGTCGGCAAGGATTAGGACTTTGGGTTCTGGAAATTTCCAGGTGTCATGGCAGTTAGGGTCTAGGTCGATCGGTGACCGTTCTCCTAAAACTATGTTGTGATTGAATACCGTATAATACAGGGCAGACTCGATGCTAGTATGAGAAATAAAAAAACTGCTTAGTTGTGGATTCGACTATTTTGTATTATTTGATTAATACATGACTATAAAATACAAATACACAAGACAAAAGGCGGAGATTGTGATGTTTATACATGACTATAAAATAATTTTTAGATTGTCTGCTATTGAAACTGTGTAGCATTTTGAATCCGAAAACGTTAAACACTTTGGACGTAGTCACAGCACATAATTTGAACTGATCTTTTAAAATTTAGAATCCAATGTTAATCATGAGTTACCTTACACAATTAAAAACTAATAACAAGTTCGTTAGGTTAGTGCAGCTCCCAGTTAGGTTATACTTTTGAGAAATAAACTACCTTGAAAGCATAACCTAAACAGAAGCTGCACTAACCTAACGAATTGTGTTACCATTACTCAAACAACTATGTGTTACTAGCTCAGTATTTATCGAGTAGTTTTATTGAAATGCACGGGTTTCCAGTATTTTTTTTCAATGGTAAACATGGTGGGATTAATAAATATTATAAATAAATATATGAAATTTTTAAAAGTACATGTATTTATTTACTCATCGTGTTTATAAAATGTTCTTCTGGTGTCAAAAGTGTTTTTAATGTTCTCAATCTAACTAAAGTTTAATTGAACGACGGAGTTACACGAGTCGTATGTGTACGAGATAGGACCAGGCCTACCAACCCAGTGACTTGGCCTCATCGCGCGGGTTGACTACTAATATAAACTAGTCGAATATACACATATAAGAAGTTTTTTATTTCTCAAACTAGCACCGCATCTGCCCTGTATTATAGAGTATTCAGTCACACTATAGTTTTACAAGAACGGTCACCGATCGATTGACCACGACCCTGAACAGACCACTGACGCCTGGAAATTTCCCGAACCCTAAGTTTACTAATCCTTGCTGACAACACCATAAATATATCAGTAGCAGGTAGCAGTGTCTTTATTACAATTCTAAAGAGTCGACATTTTACCACATGCTAATTTCCCAAGAAGTCACAGAAGTAGTTAAACTGTCAATAAACATCTAGCCTTTATCCCCATAATTTGGCGGTCTCCTAAGTAGACCCACACCCTTTGTGTCGACTGGTACCAAAATACTTGTCAAATAAAGCGGCACAAGACAAAGGGCGGAGGATGGTACGTTTTCTTGGAACAGGAATTTCTGACATTACATTTGAAGTAACACGCAGTGTGTATTGAATCTAGCTGACTGCAAAAGAACGAAATAACTGGTGTTACATTAAAAATTAGCTTCTTTATTTATATGTATAGACATGTTATTAAAAAAAAAATACAATCTGTCTGTAACAACGGATAGTGTTACCAAAGTTTGGAGCGTTTTAAGTAAACTGTTAAACTTAAGATCCAAAAAATAACAACTTTCGTGGAAGATATAATTTTACATTTGAGAAAAATGTGGAATTAATAAGAAAAACTAAAAAGCATTTTTGTGAGTATTATTCAGACAATTTAAATGGGACAGCCTATATTATTGTATGCATAGAATAAGGCCATAACATTGTTTAATATTTTTCTTATGGGGTAAACATTTTTCTTGTGTTAATATTGTACCAACATTATGGTTGGTTTTACAATTATATTGCATTAGATTAAAATCCTGCGGTGGAAGTTAAAGTATTTTGAGATAAATGGTGCGCATAAAACCCTATATTAAAGCGGTAACAATTCTTTAAACGAATAAGAATTTTACAGTTTACAAATTTTTACATAAAGTATTGTATATAAGCAATAAGATTTATTACGTAATTTAACATTATGTAATTTAATAGAGATTACAAAAAATACTTACTTCACTAGTTCGACCTCGCATATTTTACTTGATAATCGGAATCGGAAGTACTTTGCTCGTTAGTTACAAAGTATGTAGGCCTACTAGACTTCTTCACAGTAAAATGTTTGAGTATTTATCTAATAATATATCGGTATAAATTAACTTTTCATCAACTATTATATTATATTTATCAGAGAATCAAATGTTGTATAGGGACCTAGGTTATAAATTAATATACATGTGCAGTATTTGTCCTATATAACAAAAATAAGGTAATGCTTTCTTTTCAACACTGAAACATTGATAGTGATTTATTATCAATTGAAAATAATTGTACATAAAAATTCTTTAAGCGTATATTGAAATGTAAAATGACATAAGTATAAATGGTAAGTATATAATTTTATATTTAGATTGATTTTAATGCATTCCTTTTTTAAATCCTCGGTAGCCCAGTAAATTTACGATATTGAGAAATCAGAATTATTATAGTTATTGTTACAATGTTCCATATTTCCCCAACATAAAAAATTACACAATTACGAATATCTTTATGCAAGATTTAGTTTTAGAATTATTGATATTAATAGGAGTAAGTACATAATATCATACAATAAAATTTATTGTTGATATTGTTATATTACCACTCATATTTCGACATCCACACCCCTACTATAATATAGCTGGGTGATATATTATACATCCCCACTCCGCATATAAGCACCGTCCTAACCTCACCTACCTCCTCCACTATCAGCGGGACCTAGGGGTAGACGCTGGACTCGTCAGTCTCTCTTTTGGAGTGATATAGTTCGTGTCGTGATATTCAAGACCATGAGTCCCATCACTGCGATCAACAGGCAACGCCGCAATGTTAGGAACTGGAGGAGGTTAGTAAACATACATACACTGTTTGTAGACTACCTGTCATAATATTATTTTATAATGTATAACTTATTAATCATATTATATAATATATTAGAGAAAATAAATGTCGTGCTAATGAAAAATGATACCCTTTAATATAACTATAAGAAAATAACATTTTCCTAACCAACAAAAGATTAAGACTATGATTTTAAACAAACACTTTATATAATGAAAACCTAATACAATTATTGGGTATATAGATTATAAGAAAAGGACGAAATAAAGTTTTAAAACAATTACATATAGTTTTTACAAATAATATAATTTTGTAAATAGCAGATTCTACAGATTTAGAATGGAAAATTGTCAGTAAATGATTATTGCCGATCATTTAATAGTTATTTAACAATAAATTTCCTAGAATTCCCTTAGCAAAATTTTGGTGTAAAATTTCCAAAACTGTTAATTTCTCATACAAAACCAATTAAAGAAATTTTACCAATTATAAAAAATATTTAAAAACTATAAAAACCTTAATATAACAAACCTGTAATTATATAATGTAGAACTAGTAGGTGCCAAATGATTAACATATTATCTTTTTATGAAATGTATGGACATATTTACTGCGGAATATTTTTATTTATAAGATTTATATATGTCACAAATATTTCTAGTATAGTATTCTTAATATAGTAAATATTCTCGTTTTGTAAACAAGGGAAATATAACATTGTTGCAACGTAATTGTAGATAATGGTAAGTCCAGGGATCAACAGCATATTAGGTAATCACGTGATAACTTTTTCAAATTTCCCTGATAAAGGAGTAAAAGAAAGGTTTCGTTCCGATTTACCAAAAGATAATGGTTCGATTAGAAGCAACTATTTATAACTATGTAGCCTAAACGACCATTTCCAAACAGACTCTGTGTCTTCATCAAAAATGTGGAAAAATTAAGAGACACGTTAAAACAAATTGTTGTTTAATTTGTAATAATCTTTTGCATTATGGATATTGGGGAAATTAAAATATAACAAATTACAGGAAATGGAAATGAATTTGCCACAAGATAAACAATAAAGAAACGCTGATTAAAAATTTAATATCTGTTTTAATCTTTTACAATTTAATTTTATTAAGATTACAGAATATAATTAAAATCAATATTTTATAAATATAAACATAAGTATACTTTGTAAGGGATGAACACAATTTTCTAAATTTATTACTATATTTTATAAAATTTCGTACATGAAAAATTTAAAAAGATTATGACTACGTAAAAGAAATTTAGTTCCTGATTGATAATACTTAAAAAAGGTTTAACATTGCAAACAAATTATTTCCAAACAATTTAAAGAAGTTTTGTGCAATTAATTATACAGGGTGAGTCAGAAATATGGTAAAATATTTTAAGACGTGATTCTGGAGTTAAAAATAAGAAAAAAATGTTATATAAAGGTAGGTCCGGAAACGCTCCATTACTGAGTAATGGCTGGCGAAAGTTTTTGTTTTGTTTTCAGTTCACCTGGTGAAATTAAGTGATTCTGAAAGGTTTTGTTCTTACTTTTTAACTCAAATAAGATAGATTTATAAATATAATCACCTGAAAAATCAAATAAAACCACTCTAGAAGTTGTAGTGTGAACAGTTTTTGAGAAAAAGTATGAAAATTGCCAAAAATCTAATAACAAAAGTACCGTCTTAACTGTTTGATGTCGAATAAAATTGTTAAATGACCAATAAACAAATTGTTTTTCCTAATAAAGATTGTGGAGAATTTAATTCTGAAAACAACCATAATAAGCAAAGTTAACTAAATGTGTAAAAAAGCTATGATATTGACTCCTCACGTATGACACTACACAGCAATTGTTTGCTGTTTTATAATAAGGAATAAGTATCTGATTGGTAACAGCTGGTAAAAATTAATAATTTAAACAACAACTGTTTAAACATTTTTAAATAATAAATAATCAGCAGGGCATTTATTATTAGATGACATATGTCACTTCATTTTTGAACAAAACAACAAACTGTAAAGATACTATGTGCTTGTGTTAAGTATTTTAACCAGTTATTTCCATCCATTTTATTAGTGATTTTGTGTTGTGTGTTTAATTTAGTAAAAATGGAAGGTAATGTTCATGTGTATTCAAACTCTGAATTAGCAGACATGCATGTTTAATGTATGGTTTGGGACGCTGCAATAGTACTTCAGCAAGACGACTGTATCAAGAGAATTTTCCTAACCGCAGGTATCCAAGCCCAAGATTTTTGCCACTATTCATCAACGCCTATCTGAAACAGGTTCTTTGAAGTCTTCGAAGCATATTAATGCAGGCATCGCCCGATCATGTAAGACTGTTGAATTAGAAGAGTTGGTTGTTAATGAAATTTATGATTATCCTGAAAAGAGCACTAGATAATTATCAGTACAGTTAAATGTCAGCCTATCTAGTATTCGGAGAATACTACACGAGTACCAGTTACACCCATACCACTTCCAGCTTGTCCAAATTTTTTGCCACTAGACTACGCTCCCCATGTTGTTTTTGTCGATGGCTTCTGTTAAAATGTGCTGATCCAAATTTTTTAAATACAATTTTGTTTACCAATGAGGCTCACTTTACAAGAACAGCTATCATTAACTTCCATAACAACCACATTTGGGCAGACAGAAATCCTCATGCTATAAAACCTAATCGCCCACATCAGTTTTCAGTAAATGTTTGGGCTGGAATCTTAGCAGATCATTTAGTCGCATTCGTGCTTCCTCCCAGGCTTAATGGCGTGGTATACTTGAACTTTTTAAGAGACGAGCTACCTAACCTGCTTGATGATGTACCTCTGCATTTGCGCCAAAACATGTGGTTTATGCATGACGGGGCACCTGCGCACTACTTTCTGGCTGTTCGTGGACACCTAAATGAGAGTTTCACAAATTAATCGATAGGCCGAGGTAGACCAGTTTCATAGCCAGCAAGATCACCGGACTTAAATCCTTTGGACGTTTATCTTAGGGGACATTTAAAAACATTAGTTTACTCTTGCCCAATAGATACCATTGAAGAACTCCGATTAAACATTGGAATAGAAACCATTAAGCAGACACCTGGAGGTTTTGAACGGGTCCGAAACTTGATGAGAAGACGCCTGAACGCGTGCAGTTCGAACAACGGAGTTCATTTTAAGCATCATCTTTAATCTTCCTGTGAGACTTAAAGCGATTGTAGATGTTTATTGTATTTAAAAATAAATTTTAAACTAAAAATATGTTTCTTTTTCACGAGCTGTTAATAATCAGATACTCATTCCTTATTATAAAACAGCAAAAGTTTGCTGTGTAGTGTAATACGTGAGGAGTCACTATCATAACTTTTTTACACATTTAGTTAACTTTGCTTATTATGGTTGTTTTCAGAATTAAATTCTCTACAATCTGTATTAGGAAAAACAATTTGTTTATTGGTCATTTAACAATTTTATTCGACATCAAACAGTTAAGACGGTATTTTTGTTATTAGATTTTTGGAAATTTTCATACTTTTTCTCAAAAAATGTTCACACTACAACTTCTAGATTGGTTTTATTTGATTTTTCATGCGATTATCTTTATAAATCTATCTTATTTAAGTTAAAAAGTAAGAACAAAACTGGTTAAAATACTTAAGGGGGTTCGGTAGGCATAATTCTTCAAAAATATCGTAATTTTTTTTATTGCATTTTTGTATTCCTCTGCATCTTAGTTTTTATTTAAGACCACTCCCACTATTGTACTATAAATACAAACGGAGTTATTCAACTTTATGTAGGACAATGTCATGACGTTTTTTTCCTTTGGGACGGAGATTCAAGTGCGTTCAGTACAGTTCTTCAGAGTAGGCCATATGGAGACCAATGTGTGATTGAAAAACTGGAGTGTTGTGGACATGTTCAAAAGCGTATGGGCTCAAGACTTAGGAAACTAAAAATGAAATGTGGGAAAAATGTTCTTTCTGATGGGAAAACTATTGGAGGAAGAGATGGACTTACCGATGAGCGCATCTTAGCTATACAAAAATATTACGGCTTGGCTATCAGAAGGAATTCTGGGAATTTGGACGGAATGAAGAAAGCTATATGGGCTAAATATTTTCACCTGTTATCCACAAATGAAACCCCCCAGCACGGACTTTGTGAAAAAGGGGGGTGCTCAGAGGGGGGGGGTTTTCGGTTGGTGCAAATACTAGCGAGTCATAGCCAAAAAAGAAAAATATGACCACCGTCAGCACCACATACCTGAAGCTATTATGACTGCCATAAAACCTATTTTCCAGGATCTGTCAGACCCTAATCTACTAAAGAAATGCCTTCATGGCAAGTCACAAAACCCTAACGAATCGGTCAATGCAGTGATTTGGTCGCGAATACCTAAAACAGTATTTGTAGGTCTGAAAACCCTAAAATTTGGAGTCTATGATGCCATTTTAAATTTTAATAAGGGCAATGAAACTAGATGTCTAGTGCTAAAAGAACTTGGAATGACTGTTACTGATAATACAGCCTCAGTGATGTGTGAACTGGGCAAATTACGTGTACTACGAGCCGAGCGAATGCTTTCTAGTTTATTGAAAAAAGCCAGACAACAAAGAGAAAATGCAAAAAGAAAGCTGGAAGAAGCATTTTTAGATGAGGAGGACCCAGACCAGCCATTCTATGGTGCAGGAATGCACTAAACCCCTATTTATACAGGTAATAAAAGTTTATTTCTACTTTATTTGCGATTTGCCGAAAACTTTAAATTTTTATGCAAATGACCCGTTTTCTCAGAAACTATAAAAGATATGGATTTGATATTTTTACAACATGCTAATTGAGGTATAATTTAAACTTTAACACAGGGGTTTTAAAATTTATTTACAGGGGTTTAGTTTTTATTTTACATGCCAAAATGTATTAAAAAATTAGAAATGTTTATAAATAAATTTTAAAAAATTTTATTAAAAATCAGGGATGGATAAAAGAAATTTCCCGTGTTAAAGTGTTAACCATAACTCATATATAATGTGTAAAAAATTTCAGTCAGATACCAACTTCTAGATTGGTTTTATTTGATTTTTCATGCGATTATCTTTATAAATCTATCTTATTTGAGTTAAAAAGTAAGAACAAAACCTTTCAGAATCACTTAATTTCACCAGGTGAACTTAAAACAAAGCAAAATCTTTCGCCAGCCATTACTCAGTAAGGGAGCGTTTCCGAACCTACCTTTATATAACATTTGTTTCTTATTTTTATCTCTAGAATCACGTCTTAAAATATTTTACCATATTTCTGACTCACCCTGTATATTTTCTTGAAAACATTATTAAAAGGAAACGAGGTTTACAGGAAATAGCATTGGAAGTAAGATAAGAATGTATTTAGAAATGTTAGAAAAAAGAACAGGAAAACTATAATAATGATTTTGAAAAAGATAAAAAGTTGATTAAACACTTAATTGAAACAATTTAATTGATTAATTCAAACAAGTAAAGAGGTTTTATTATGGATTTTGCTGATTGGAATCTAATAGGAAACGGTCCAGTCGGAGAATGAATCTCAAGTTTGTCAGTTCAAAAGACAACATTACTAATATAGGGTATATAACAATCTGTAAATGGATAGTAAAAGTTAGGTAGTAACTTTCTTTTATACCTTATAAAGTTATTAAAAATGTTTTATAGATGTACAATTAAAAGTACATTAAAAATAAAACGTGTTTGTTTCTCTAAAAACCAAAAAAATATTTATTATTTTATAGAATATTCAGAGCTGGAATTGGTAAATTAGTACAAAAATACACTCCACCAAACTTTCACATAGCTTACTCCTTGTCGAATACATAAAAAGGAACAATATGTACAAAGCACAACTTTCAACAAGTATGAAGACATGTAGTCAGTACAGAATTTCGTTTAATGATTGTATTCTAATTGTTCACAGAATCAGTTCTACTTACAGAAGGAGAATAGAGGCGAGTCGTAGGGAGCTCAGGAGACAGGTACGCCGTGATCCGGGAGTTTTCGCGGTTCTGAGGTACCTGGCCAACCTGTCACTCGAGGATCTGGAATTCGAGGATCTCGACGACTCATGTAAGTATTATACATTATAATATGCATTATTACATTCATACAATTACTAATTTTTCATAGTGTATAATTATACTATATGAATTACAAAGTAATGTGAAACTCATGATTAAATTATCTAGGGGTTAATTTACGGAAACTACTTAAAAACTTAGTAATTTATACAACATTCGATTCTATTACCAATATTTCTTCAGGCCATATGGATCGAATAGGATTCCAATTTTTTTAGTTATGGATCACTCTTGGACATTAAGACCAAGCTAAAATTTATTACTCTTTCCTGTGATTTCCAAATATTTGGATTGCATTTTCTTGGAAGATAACTAACCGCTTCATTACAGAGCTAATAAGTTTGACATTATCCTAAGACACTTTTTGTTTTCTCTTTAATATGAGAGATGATCTTGGATAAGTTTTCTAGCCAATATATCGGATCTGTTGGTTTAGCAGTGAGCAATATGACAGATAAAATGTTGTATGATGATCCTGCCAAGACTAGTGTATCCATTAAACTTAACAGTTTCACAATTCACCGTATACATTATTATCTTTGCAGTGTAATAATATATGTATACTCGCATCCGGCTCGCTGGGCCCCAGGCCCCAAAAGTGAGTGCTTTAAAATTCGGGGATAAAAGGATTTAGTGATTGGTTAAATCAGATAAGGTTTCCAAATTTCATGTTCACATCTGTATCCGTCCTCGAGAATCGAACGGATCATGTTACTAAAATTAGTAGACAAGAAGAATTTGGTGGTAACTAAAGTCCAAGATTAGGTTTGCCAGGAAGTGAAAAGTAGGCCTTAGTATGTAGCTTAACCGTTAAAAATACAAGAAAAGGTGACTGAACCTTTCTTGTCGGAAATTTAAAATTGAAGAAGAATTTGAAATACGACCTCTGGTTTAGCCAGTATAGAGCTCAGGAAAAAGTACTGCACTGGTCAGATATTGTAAATTGTTTAGTGGAAATAAAAATAAATTAGTTAATTCATTGCAACTAATCAATTAATTGATTATAACTAATATATGCAATGTAGTATCTTTTTTATATCACAGGGACAAAAAGTGTCATTAACTGTTTGTACAACCAAATGTACAGTGACGTCTCACGTAGCTTTAGAAATATGAGTTTTAACATAATTTGAGGTACGTGTCAGAATGATGTGCTGTGTAATAAATAGGTGATTTTAAATAGTACTGCTATATTGAATAAATTTCTAAGGATTTTGATCCATTTGAATCTTTCAGATTTAGTACTCTTTTCAAATAATAATATAGTTGAATACCTTTTTACTGTCAGACTTTACTCAATAACATTTTAGATACATTTCTGTCAAATTTGTTATCTTAAAGTTTCTTTCTTTTACCATTAGATAACAAATCCGTTTCATATCGCAAGAAATTTAGTGTTTGACATACCTTCTTATAGACTATTACATAAAAAAATATGGCAGGTTTAAATTGAGCTATATAGCAGTCATCATTTATATCGGGAGGGGGCAGTGCTATCAAGATAGCCCATGCTTGACAAATACTCAAAATTATCTCTGCGATGGTTTAACTACACATGTCTAATATAATACATATAAAACTTACCAGATATATTTACTGTACATTATAGGGACCGAGAATGAGGAGGAAGTGAGAAGAGCCACCGAGAATTGGTTGGGGTTGCCGACTCCTCCTAGGCGTTTGAAAATGATGTTGGAGACTAAAACTCCCCCAGCTACTTATCAGCAGCAATTGACGCACGCCTGGAATTCTCAAGATTGTTCTGAGAACATCTACTTCAAGGTAGGTGAAAAAAAATCTATAACCAAAGTACAACTAATGATACACGAAGATTTTAAATATTCTACTAAATATCTCAATAAAGGCTTTGGTTGTTAAAAACTAAAATGTCCTGCTATACGTTGAAAAATAATAATATTTTACTATTGCTATGAATTTAGATTGTTATATTTGAATAATAATAAATTTTAATTAATAATTTCCTATCTAATACGCAGGAAATATAAAAGTGAAAAATTATAATCTACCTACAATTAATTTGTATACAAGAATTATATAGCACTCTTTTGAATAACTTCAAAAATGCTTAAGCTAAGTAATGAAAGGTATAACTATTAACCTTTGAAATATTTGAATGGCTAAGTTTAAAGTGTAGTAGACGATCTCTGGGACCGACATAGACACTGTGACTGATTTGGCACAAAAGATGTTAGAATTTAAACTTCTATGGAAAGTTTATTATAGCATTTCGCTAAATTCGAGAGCTAAGTGATTTTACACAGAAATTTTGGGATGTGTTAATTAGAATCTCTGTGAATCATAATTTGTTTCAATATAAATGTATTGCGGTGCTTCAGGTTTATACCATCATATCTGGTTTATTGTAAGATTCTCAGAGGTAACCCAAAGAGTTGTCTTCTTAAAAAACAACTGAGCATAACAGTAAAATCAAAGAACGTAACGGTTTTTCAATAATCACCCTTAAGTTACTATGATTATCTATATGAAAATTTAGTAACAACTAACGTAGTCCAAAATATTAATTATGTATTTATACCACATTAAACATAATCTTAAGTTCGGGCTGTCTTTTGTAAAAAAAACGTTTGGATAACATTTTTATAAGGACTAAATAATTAATTGTTGTATGATGTTAATAAACTACTATGAAGGACATACACCTATATAATAGTATATCGAAAAATACAAGAATACGTAGCAAGACTTCTCTCTTTGGAGTTTCTTGCTACTTTATTTCATTTGACATTAAAAAAAAACAAAAAAAACAAGAGATCTCTTTTGCACTCACTTTCCTACGACCTTTCTACCTAAAACTGTCATACAGAGGCTACTACGGTCTTAAAAAGGAAACATTTATCAAGATTACGTATTAATTACATATTTTTAAAGTTCTGTAAGAATTATTTTTCTTACTATCGTTCCCAAATTAAAAACTATGTCGTTGAACATCAATTTTTCATACTTAGTAGTGAATGTATAACAAACCTAATACAAATATTGTGTATTAATTTCAGCCGAAATGCCCTCTCACATGCTTTCGATCATTACCAACCGGAGCATCCGATGCCGTTAGAGGAAAAGTTGGATTTAATCAAGGAATCCACTTTTGGGCAATTCAATGGCCAATCGAACTTCGTGGCTTCCACCCTATGGTGGGCGTTGCGACAAAAGACGCCCCTCTAAAAAGCGAAGGAATCAATGTAAGTATTAGATTTTTAAATACAAATACAGTGATTAGGTTTGTGTGTCACTTTTAAAATGTTTGTTTAATTGTTGTCTACTTTAATGAAATATTCACACGATAAAGTTTTTACTAAGCATTATCGAGTTTAAAACTGAACCTATATTGTGCGCTTTTTACTTACTGACAAGAAATTGAGTATTTACAGTGGATATTTGGTTTCATGCCATATTTATTGTTTCTAGGCGATCGTGGGGAGTAACGATCAGTCCTGGGGTTGGAACCTCGAAACCCTGACACTACGTCATATTTGCAACATGGGTGCTGACTATCCTGCTGTAATACCATCCGATGAGTTTGAAGTGCCTGAGAGTTTTGGTGGTAAGTTGTTCTTCAATTAAAACAATTATAATACCTAATATTATTCTAACATTAGCTTCTTATTGAGGAAATAACAAGAGTACAATTACCAAACAATTAAAGTGTTAATCATTAAGTTTTACGGTAAATTTATAAGAGTCAGTTTATCCAGCTATTATTTAAACGTGAGATGTTCCAATGAGTAGTGTACGAATAAAGAGACAACAAGTTGAGCATGCACATAACCAAACACGGTAAAGAGAGAGTTATTCAAATTTTATATGTTTGATAATAAATATTGATAGAGATTTGAATACATACGCTTATTAGTTTTTTTTAGTGGAAAATAACTTTATATATCGGAATAGCTAACTAACTAGAAAATCTTCTGCAGTATCATTTTTTTAATGTTATATTATTACATGTTTTATGTTTTAGTTGTCCTGGACATGCATGAGGGGACCCTAGGTTTTGTCATGCATCTGTATGGGGAGACACGTTACCTGGGGCATGCCTTCACTGGACTACGGGGGAAAGTGCTGTTCCCCATCATCAGCACCAGCTCAGTACCCTGTCAAATAACGATGACGTACATCGGTGGCTTGGACTGTGAGTAAGCCTTCCTTTCTTCTAGAACTTTTTATACTCTTTTTCATTGATATTTCTAATGTATACTATTGCGCTGTACAACATTACATACTATTTTCCTAGGGGTTTTACCTTGTTTGATAGTAAAGACTAAAATAATAATATAATATATCATAACATAAGGTATATCTATTAAATGTAATAATAAAGGAATAAATTAGGGGGAAATAAATATTGTATATATAAAATCTCAAGACTTTATTTTAGAAAAGACTTTTGAAAAAAATTGTTAAACTGATAATAATTAGTGTTTCTTCTTATACCGTAATAGAATCTTATTACAATTAAAAAAGTATTAAGTGTATTAAGAGGATTAATATCAAAACTCTGTATATAACGTACGTTGTTTAATTGTTTATTAAATATTAAAAATTTTAAAAATTATAATTAAAAATTAAAAGCTGTACTATTTTATTTATTTCAAATAAAGTACAGTAACATATTTGTAGTAATAGTCTGTGTTCTTTATTTTAATTCTTATAATTATTTTCTCTTGTTATAAAAAAGTAATCAGAAATAATTATGTTGTATTTGAAAGAATATAATGCACATTACATTGCCTGGATATTACTAACAGTACAATGCAACAAATATATGTTAAATGATAAACTTAACTTAAGCTGACCATATTCAATTTAAATGCTATACATTTTACCACACATAATCACACTGATTTATGAAAATGAAATTGTATTAAACGATGTATGTCTGTTGTTTCAGCGGAACCTCGGTCATTGATGGAGCTGTGCAGAACTGTGGTGATACAGTCTATTGGAAATGTCCACTTAGAGGACAAAGTACAAAAGCTGTACTTGCCACGCAAGATCGCTGAGTATCTGCTAGACCATCCATAATCGAGGACCACGTCTAACAGATTTCAGTCCTTGCCTGGTCTCGACACATGCATGTGTATATTTATACTATAATTTTATTAATATATAGTTATTACCTTTTATTATTCTTGTATTAAATCGGTGACGGTTATCATAGGGGACAGATTACAAAATCTATCATGATTTTAATAATAATACTCGTATATAGCTATTTATAACTCATGATTTTTTAATATAGATCACTTGCATCTTATTTTATACTTATATTTAATAGGAGGAGTGGATTATGAAAATACATTTTTAATTTTCTATTTCAAATTTATTTTACTGTTAATTGTCCATGGTTAGTTAGTGATATTATTGATACATTTTTATTCTTTGTGGTTTTAGTATACTATGCATGTGAAAGAATAGCTGACACTAGAGTAAGTTGACATATGACGGGCATATTTTTATTTCCTTCACACGAATAGTATAATTTTTATAGCATGTTTGTTTAAGAATAGTTCTTTACCATATGTGTTTCTACTACTGTAATACTAATAGTATGATTGTTTAGTTTTTTAGGCTCATCATATATAGCTACTTACCACTAATAATTTATACGATGTTGATTACTTTCATATTACTTTATACTTGTATTAAATCGGTGACGGGTATCATAGAGGACAATATATAAAAGCTGTATTATGATTTTATTAATAATATTTAGCTACTTAAAAATATTCAAATATTTTTTGTTCTTTAATGCTTGTTTTGTATAGTTTTGTGTTTTCCCTAGATTAAGTTTAATTGCTATTAACTACTTTTTTAAATATGAATTAGGCCTATTCCTTTTTTGTTTATTTCGTAGCTTAATGACAATTAATGTTATTTCCTTGGTTATAATGATTTGCAATTGATTTGTTATTTCCATGTTTACAAAACCATTCTAATAAGAACGGGAAATTAAAAATATTTGTACTTTTGAAACCTGATTTATTATTTTTAGTATCGACTGTTACCCTGAATGTATATGGTTAGTAAAATAAAGTTAAATTTGCAAGAACAATTAGTTGTTTCGTTTCTTATATCTCTACAAGTACTTAATTTTTTAATTTCTATCCTACTAATAGTGTATGTATCATGTTAATATCAGTAAAACAATAATTTTTCCATATAATCCTATTCTTTTCACTGTACAATTTACAAATTTAAAATATTTATTATTACTGTTACATTTGTTTTACAAGTTCGTTTCCGATAAAAATGGTGTGAAAATTATCTACCCTTGGTATTTTATTAACACTGTTGACAGACTTTTCTTTAATAAATTACGAAATACTATTCAGTAAAGTTAACATATTTGGATAAATAGAGATTTGTTAACACACCTTTGTAAATATAATGATCAAAATTATCCTATATATGTTGAAATTGATTTGCTTTCACCTTTTTATACCTTTATAAAGTTTTAGTAATTAATTACGCGTCACCCTATATACAGTAGGTGTTAGGGCGTTTAATTCAGTTCAACTTAGTGGCCTTTAGAGGAATTTATATTTTACAATTATAACTATATATTTAAAGTATATAAGAATAGTTTATTTGAACAAGAATACATATGTACAAATATTATTGAAAGTCTGTTTTGTTAACTTTAATCCTCACATATGTTTAATACTTTATTACTATTTGTTCTAATTAATGGTTGTTAAATGGAAGATAAAAAGAGAATAATTTACGGCTGGCTTTAATAGTGTAAGAATTAAGTTCTCCATTATCAACGCTATGTGAGAAATAGATCAGACATACTTTGACATTAATTCCCAACATATGCAACCTGAAGCACGACTACTGTTTGACAGTTTATAAGAACTAGAAGAAGTAAACCACTTAGGTAGATATAATTTTAAGATAGCCAGGCCTATGGGTAGATATAATTTTAAGATCAGCCAGGCCTATATAGTAAAGCTATATTTCTAGCAATAGGTCTATTATTGCATGCTAAACGGGTTAATTATTGTTCACGGGTTACTCATATTGTGTTGGTTAATTAAGCAACAGTTTCCAAAAAACAGTAAAACTCATACGAATAACTATTTTTCTCTTATTGTCACAAATCCCAATATGTATCAAGGCAATAATAAAATAAACTCCCAAGAAAGAATTTTCATCCAGGAACATCTATTTTTATTGTACATTTTTCTCTAAAAATAATATCGACCCAATTGTGATGTTATCTGAGGATTTAGATTTAAAATAAAATTGAACGCACAAAATGCCAAGTAGTACTAAATCATTTTTTTAATTTCGCAAATTAAGGGTCACCGCAATTTATGATTCAGATGTCGTAATTATTAATTTCTTCATTATTTATTAAATAACTGCATATTAAGTAGGCCTAAGAGGTTTTATTCAAAACTATTTATTATTATTGTTATTGTTGTTTAAGGAATAGGAATCGTAAGAGTAAGCAAAATCCAACTTCAAATTTGGTTTAAAACAAGTATTGAGTAGTTCCACCACGGTTCACACTAGAATAATAAAATGTTATTCATACTATTCGGTTTGACTAATCACATACTCCAATAGTATAAGTTGTAATTCACGAATCATGGTAGCTGTACTTGCTACAGTTCAAGTACTCAATGATACATCTTTCCGTCTCAAATTTTAGTTATACATTTTCATGTTCTGTCAATTGTTATATTAGATACTGAGAACCCTGCAATTGCAGCCTATATTTTACGTTTGAGAACATCATAAATTGTTCAATGAGGTTTGGTATGCCGAAATTATTAATATTATACAAAATGTGTTTTTGCTTCATACAATTAATCAAGGCTAACTGATGTCGAGTCTAGTGTATTGGCTTTTTGAAGAATGATTACCAAATACAAATATTTTAAGGCTTCTTCTCGTCTTTATTTTGTTTTTACAATTAATATAATAAAATTTAATGGCAGTAATAAAGCAATAGTTATACATTAATTAAAAATAAACATAGGTAAAGGCGTTACATGTAGGATATCACCTATACCTAACTATCAAATAACGAAAACTTATCTACAGTGTAACCACTGCGTCAAGAACACCACAGAATTACGGGGTTACCCTTGTACTTGGACGTGCACACGTTGTCCCGTAGCAAGCCTCAGAATGCTATGTAATTAAATTAGTTTAAAGATATTTTCAACTTGTCATTATTTTTGGAACTTTTGAAATCTGCATATTATTTCATGAACATGTAGACAAAACAAGATATAAATACGACATTCATGAGGCATCTAAGAAAAAAGGGTTTAATGATTAACTCAACTCTGTAATATCACTTCCATTTCTTTATAACCACTTGTTGATAAAGGAAATAAGTAATATACTGTACATTAAAAAGTTACAAACAATAACTGGATTAGCTTACGGTTAATTAACAAACAAAAATGTTATATTATTTTGATTTACAACAATATCTTATTTTTATTTTAACAATAGGTAACTGTATTTCCTTTTGGGCGTCAAGGCACTTGTGCCTCCGTACAAACTTTAATCTAATACTAAATACTGATAACAGGTAACCATGATTAATAATAAGTGTGTGTGTGTGTGTGTGTGTGTGTAAAATCTTATATAAATGTTAAATAACAAAGAAATAGATAAGAGCTTTTCTAAACTGGATCTTAAAACTACACTCGTTTCAGAAAACATGGACATTTCCAAGGAACAAACCAATATAAGGACTAAAACCCCTAGTTTAGATTAGAGCAAAATTTTAAAAATTTCTAAGAATTGAAATAAAGATAAAATGTTACCTGAAAAGACTGCTCGGCGGAAAAGAATGGTGTGTTCGGCGAAAATTAGTGGACTTCATACTCGAGAGGATTTCCGGCCGTCAGAGGTCAGTTTAGTATAGTGCCAACATTGTTAACATTTCTAGGGACTGTAATAAAGAGAATCTGCTACCTGATGAGTTTATGGTGTTGTAGGCGAGGATTACTGGACCTTGGGTTCTGGAAATGTCCTACCGTCAGAGGTCAGTTTAGTATAGGCCCAACATTGTTAACATTTCTAGGGACTGTAATAAAGAGAAACTGCTACCTGATGAGTTTATGGTGTTGTAGGCGAGGATTACTGGACCTTGGGTTCTGGAAATTTCCTACCGTCAGAGGTCAGTTTAGTATAGGCCCAACATTGTTAATATTTCTAGGGACTGTAATAAAGAGAAACTGCTACCTGATGAGTTTATGGTGTTGTAGGCGAGGATTACTGGACCTTGGGTTCTGGAAATTTCCTACCGTCAGAGGTCAGTTTAGTATAGGCCCAACATTGTTAATATTTCTAGGGACTGTAATAAAACAGAAACTGCTACCTGATGAGTTTATGGTGTTGTAGGCGAGGATCAATGGAATTTGGGTTTTGGAATTTTCCTGGCTTCAGATATCAGTTCAGGGTAGTGGTTAGTCGGTGACCGTCCTACTAAACTGCATTGCCATCCAACCATCTAAGTGTCATATTTATGTTAAAATTAAAGAATGTAGGTAAATAAAAACACTTTTGAATATCCAGTGAACTTATCATGTCACACTGGGAAATTATTATGTTATTCCGGTATATTATTATTAGTATAACTGTGGAAATACCTGCTTTAAGTAAATATTTTTTACCTATTTCGTTAAACATATGTCTCGTATAACTTGCTACTCTAGCGTGGTTTGCACTGCACCAGATAGCAGTCTGTAGGGGTTAATTTCCCTTAACCCGATTGTTGATTTTATCACTGGAGCTGTTAACATCCCGAATAAAGTTTGTTCGATTATCTATACCGATAAAGTTAACTGGAAAATGTACTTCTAATATAAAGTAAGTAATAAATAAAGTAAATTCTAATATAAATATGACACTAAGATAAGAAAAATGTGTTAATATTTATTACGAGTGTTGCTCTTTGCTGATCAAAGAATTATTATTTATTTTTGTTACGTTACTTGATTTATAATACAACACATATTTAGATTATAACACGCATCACCAAAATGATAATCTTTAGATTTTGTTAATCTGTTCTTTTCATTATTTTTATTTATGTGCGTAAAATAATTCATTTTAGATCAAAAGTAAGTAAAAATATCCCGATTGCGGAATAATTTTCATTTAAGTGGTTTTCAAGAACACATATTTTATTTATTATACTACCATTGCATCCACCCTGTATTATATAGTATTCTATCGCAATATAGTTTTAGTAGAACGGTCACCGAACGACCACGACCCTGAACTGACCTCTGACGCCTGGAAATTTCCAGAACCCTTCCATTTCCATTTCCAAAGACATTTCCACTAATATTTGCCGACAACACCATAAATACATTTGCAGTAAGTAGCAGTGTCTCTTTATTACAGTTCTTAGAAATCTTAACAATGTTGGCCCAAGCAAAATTAACAAACTTATACATGCTGTTCTATTCATTGGAAATGCTTAGAAAACTGTTATCTATGAATTTTTACTTATTTATATAAATTTTAGAATTGTACTTTTTATTACTATTAAGTTAAAACAGTATTTATGGCTTGGTAATTAGTTATATATGCTGCATATGACACTTTTTCTTCCTAAACTCTTCTGCCTCAGACCAGAAGTATATGACAATGACAAGAAGTACATGCTTTTCCATCTGTGGTATGAATTTTCGAACAAGTGTTTTCAAATATTTTCTTGATCATAGAAACAAAGAACTTTTGCCGTTGGCTTTTCGTATTCAGGTATCCAGGCTACCGAACTTAACACAACCATCCAATTAATTAGTAGCCGAAATAAAAACTTAAATCGACCGTCTTGTAACATCTCTTATAACGCGTCCTGTCTGAACTCCAATTTACGGTAAAATTTCATCCTTTCAAATAATTATATACCTCTGCATACACACAGCAGCGTCTTATCGCCCGAATTACTTGTTCAGTATACTTCTTCGGTGAAATATTGGGTATCACATTCGAGGCAAGCTCAACAGACCAACTCAAAACACAAGTCCTATTCTTCTCCTATGCATCTGTTCGTACCTTTAGGTAACAAAAAACGGAATCAATATCAGCTCCAAACAAAAAAATAAAAACTCATTTAGCGTCTTAAAATTAAGATAAGTATAATACCATTCCCATCCTAACCGGTAAATTAAATATTCACGGTTTTAATGCCATGGGGTCTTCCTTCAATATATATATATATATTAATAAAATTGAATCTCAAAATGTACTTGCTCCGCCGGGACTCGAACCCTGATCTCTCACTTGCCGGGTGAATGTGCTACCATTACACCACAGAGACATTATTTTTTTATGATTCAATTATTTTGTATTATTTTGCGTTTCTTTCCCATATGTGTTTAAATAACCAAACTAACATATGATCGGAAAACCAAATTCCTGTTAAATGACTTGTTTAAATTCATTAAATTTGTATTTATTTATCAACGGACAACCATGTTTATAAGAATAATACAAATTAATTAATTCAAGACAGACAGCATAATCGAACAAATTTACAATGAAACATGGTTTGTTAGTTTTGACTATGCAATAAGTATAAAAAAATAACAAATCATAAATAACACTAACCAACTCGAAAACTAATATAACTTGAGTATAATAAGAATAACAACATGATAAAAGAAAAACAACTATAAACATTTAAGAATTAACAAGATAAATTTAGAGCAAATAACAATCAACAAGAAATAAAGTAGCAGATCGACTTAAAAAAGTTTATACAGTTACAAGAAATCAGGCAATTAACAATGTACAACCACATTCAGCAGTGCAATTTTAGAAACAATTATTAATTTATTAAAAAAGTACAAAACAAATAAGTTCAATTCACAACCAAGCTATTAAAAAAAAATTAAGCCTCATTGAGCATGGTGAAAAGACTATTTCTAAAAAAGCTATAGCTACATGCGAAATAGTCCAGATGCTGGCACACCAAATTACCCAAATGATGGACTCTGAAAAAGTTGGCCCGATAATTGGTGTCCACGTGCTTACGGATGAAAAGCTCCCTGGACCTAGTTTGAGCAGTGGGGCATCTGAAGGAGATCAAGTCAAGTAGTTCTGGAGCATCCACCAAGTTGTTCAGCACCTTAAAACAGGAATAGGACATCATGGACGCTTCTCCTGGTAGAGAGTGCGTGAAGAGACAGAGACTGGCCAATCGCCAAGATAGGAGCATCCAAGTAAGCAAAACCTAGTCTCACACCAACCACTCTCAAAAAGCGGTCCTGAATTTTCCGGAGCTCTGCCTGGAAAGTAGCTTGATGCGGAGACCACACAGAAGAGCAGTATTCAAGAGTGGATCTTACGAGAGAGGAATACAACATTTTGAGTGTGTATAAAAATAAACAGGTCATTTGACAGGTATTTGGTTTTCCGATCATATGTTAGTTTGATTATTTGGGAAAGAAACGACCAAATAAATTCGGTTTACTGACGATAGTTGAACGTGGCAACGTCATAAGAAAATACTAATTGAATGGTTGCATTTTTCAAAAAACATTTTAATTTTATTTATTTGATGGATGTTTTATATGGATATAGAGAAGGAGGTAAATGGAAATCACAATGGAATTGATCAAGTTACGTTTATTTATACGCATTAATACAATTATGTCAATTTTTTACAATGTAGATAGTTTTTACAAGTATGAATGTGCGTTGAGCAATTGTTTTACAACTTTTATTTACAACCTTTAAACATGTGTGATATTTAAATTCTGAATAGGAAAAGTTACTTAATTATTTTTGCAAATTTAATTGTAATTTGGTGTAAAAAAATAAAAATTGTTAATAATTTATCATTAGAATAAACTGTGATTAAATTATTGTTCATAAATCTTAAATTTAAAATTTGGAAACATCGTTAAAATTTGTGTAACTAAAATTACAAATAGGCCTAAGTATATATAAGTATATATCTAAGTATATACTGAGATTAGAGAGAAGATGAGCTCATGGAGTTGTCACCGTATTTCAGTACCTAGAGGCATGAAGGCATAAATGAGTGCTACTTACGACTCGGGGAGCGTATTGATATTATTGATATCTTGGCTACGCCTTTTATTTCTTTCTCGATAAAATTATATTTTGTTATTTAGCGTTCACTGCATCTTTGTCGTTTACAAAAATATCAACTTATTCTCATTCTTACTAATATTTTTCATAAATATGTATATATTTGTGACAAAATCGTCACTTTATTAAGTTAATAGTCCTGGAAATTACTTACATTTACTTCCTATGTTCACAAATAACCTAGAAAAACTATGATGGCTATCTACCAGAATTAAAATATAAATAATTCTGGTTAGCAGTGAAATTGATATCATCTTCACGTTATCAATAAACCTGTTTTATAATCAAAGGCCGCAGACTATCCAAACTAATGTTTTCTCAAACATTTACATAGATGCCCCAAGGAAGTCTTAAGATACATTTCCAAAAGAGGATAAGAAGAGAAATCATATTTACTACGATATAAAATAAGATGGACAATAATTTGTGTTTACATTTCATGTACAAGGATGATTTTAAAACACACAGAAATAATTTAGAGAAGGCTAGCAAAATAATTGTGTAGATTCTGAAAGGTATAGTCTATACAATATTGAAGATAAGTTATAATTAAAATCCAATAATAACATAAAAAATTAATATCTGAATAAGCTGAATATGAAGAAAAACTCATGGAATTCATCAACAAATTTTACAGTACGTAGGAACATTCTGTGACACACAACACACATAATATTTAAGTTTCATTGCCCATTTCTTTTCTATCAGTCTGAAATTTCCTATAGATTGAAATTAGGCATGCATATTCATTTGAAGACCAAATGATGCTTCATGAGAATTGTAAAGCCTGTAGGTCTGTTAATATTCCAGAAATCGTGCAGGCAGAGGCAAATAGACAGAAATTATATTTTATAAGCTTTGCTTACGCTCAGCGTATAACACTAATAGTTTGATTTTTTGTAAAAATTAAGAGAATATCGATTTTAACATTTGCTGTATTTGTATTGGTCTACTAAACTTGTCTAAGATCATTACTATTTTTGGGCTTAGTGTTAAAAAACTTAATCGGAAAATGATCTTTCCAATCTGACATTAACGATGTATAAAGAAAAAGAATTAATAATAGATCTATTTTAGAAAAATATTAAAAAATAATTTACCGTACAATAAACTTCCACCTTATAAAATTGATGCAAAAGTCATTATTCACCTTCAAGTGAATTTAATACAGATAAATGTAATAACAGATAACAACGATGCTAAACCGTTTCTAAGCAATTGCCTACGTTTCAACTTCACTTTTGTACTATTTGTAGTTGACTAAACACCGTTTTAAAATGTTTGATTTCCGAAAAACCTTGACGCCAGGACAAATCGCAGGGTGTGTGCTAATGAGCGGCCTTATCCATGGACGCATGGTCTACGTCCACCGCAGGTACGAAAAAACCTTTTGAGAAGAAGAAGTTAGAACGTTTAGGGTCTTTTCCGCACTCATTATTATTGTTATTTCTATAGTTCAACTGGATAAAAATGTTAGAACAGATTTAATTAATAACTTTGAACAATAACGGCAATGAATAATATTTTGCTATATGATTTTCAGATACAGCAGACGTGGACCATCAGTCGACGAGGGTGGGACCGAGCCAGCCACCTCCGTCGTACACTTTAATGAACAGTACCAATCAGAAACATTCTCTTCATCCGACTCAAAAATCGAAGTGCTGTCTGCCGTAGAACATACTGGAGACGCTGTAGTAAGATTGGAAGGAGAAGATAACCCAGAGACCTCAATGACGTCAATGGCAGGCAGCATCGAACGATTACGAAGGGACAATGCAGGTGTTGTCAAAGAATGAATAATCCTCGCAGTTAGAAGGTAGCAAATAAATCCTTTCCCGTTTTTATAAAATACTCACCCTGAACACCTTCCTCTCTATTAAAATTTTCTGTTGTACGTTTTGATGTGATTTTTGCTCATAGTAACGTTGTAAAAAAAGTATTTCAAAATTTTCATATCCAACTAATCATTGTAAAATATAGCAAATTAATATTATCTCGTTTTTTCAGCTAAAGAAACTCAAACCAGAAGATTGACTCCCTCCCTGCCCTGATTGACAGATCATTACCCTGACTCGACTCTCACACATGCCTAACGATGATAACGACGACGACCTAAAACCTGATCCAAGAGATGTACGGGGTACGGTGCACAAAGAACTATGTAAATAACAGGTGAAAAGTACCCGGAACGTGCAATGGGCCGCCCTTACAATTTATATAAGAACATGGTGATGTTCTTAAAAAAACAAAATGCAATACTAGCTGTAATAAATTACACAGATGTAACAGCACGTGTGTAATAATATGCATTAATACGTCAGAAATTAGACGATTTTTAAATATGATCTATTATAATGAATAAAGCTAACCATGAATATTTTCTCAAAAACATTAAACTCCATGCACAGCTAACA
This sequence comes from Homalodisca vitripennis, assembly GCF_021130785.1. Taxonomy (NCBI): domain Eukaryota; kingdom Metazoa; phylum Arthropoda; class Insecta; order Hemiptera; family Cicadellidae; genus Homalodisca; species Homalodisca vitripennis. The sequence continues at coordinate 66,847,284 of NC_060211.1, read as the reverse complement.
ACTTCACTACTATATAACCTAAAATAGTGTCAACATATAGTTGGTAAAATAATGAGTGGAAAATCTAACGTATTTTAAAAGTTACGCTATTTAAAAGCCAAAACGTAAACGGTAAACGGTAACGTAAAGAGAATACTTTATAGCATATCTGATTTTGAATAGAAAACAAACATACGGTTTATAATGTGACTGTTGGTTTGGCCGCGGTATCAGAAAAATCCAGGCTTGCCAGTTTTTAATAGCTTTCTGAAGTAAAAGCCAATTTTCAACGTCATAATATATATATATATATATATATATATATATATATACAATTTTGTAAATTAGAGAATTTGAGTAGTGATTTCATTATCATACTACTTGCAAACTCACTATGGTGAATATCTTTAAGATTGAGGCAGTATACTATCCCTTGGCAGTTGATATACTATCATTTATACACTTAATATACCACATATGGTGATCTATCCCTTGTGTGCCTTGTGTGTTACCTTGTGTGCTATCAGTGGGTTAAATAAAGAACTTAAGTTATGAATGAACAAGGGGATAAGTAGAACTAGATTTGAAGAAATTGCAACCATAACTGTTTATAGTATAGTATTTAGACAGGTAAAACTTGAAAATGAACTGCTAGTAGACTTTTGGCTTCACTATCTAGATATTAAGCGAATTAATTCTGGGTCACCCAACCTACTATTTATAATACTCAGTTTCCTTTTCTCATTAGTTGATGGTGATAATACAGTTAGTAATTTGTACAATCATAGGACTATTAAGTGATTTTACAAAAAAAAAACACGATCTTAAAAGTTATTTGATATTTTTTTAAACTTCCCATTTTAAATCTAATCCTAACTACCATATTTCAGTCCTAGGAACCATTCATTTATACAGCATAATATAAGCAAAGAAAATATTAACTCCTCGTTGGGTTCCAATGCTATGTTATATTAAACAAAAATATGTATATGAATAATAGTCCAAACTTTAATAATTTAAGAACTCCTCCAGTCCAACAGAACAACATCACTTGGTAGTCAATTATCGCTTATTTGGCTACGTTTATGATTTCCGTTGAATAGTCAGTCCTATCAGACTAAATGTTGTTTAGTTACATCCCGTGTATACAATAACTGATTGCCAGGTATCATTAAGTCCTCATTTATATTAAACTGATATCAAAGTCAACAGTACATATAAATATTACGAATTTATGGGAATAATACAAAACTCAGTTATTTAACGTTACGAATAATCGCTATTGATATTTACATAAACAAAGTCAATGCCGAGCAGCAGCAATCAACAAAGTGTTCTAGAGAAGATTTTAATCATGTGTTCTAAACATATTGCAATGCCAAGTGAACTCTTTTTTATCTTCGACTACCACGGTGGAGGTGTGATCCCTGAGGGTTAATCAGTCAATGAATCTTGGAGTGTTATGACCAGTACTATATGTTCTGCTGATCACATTGTTAGTATCACCTCCAAAACATATTCTCTGTTGGGTATTATTGGAAGTTCAACAAGAGGCTTCAAATTACAACAATCCTCGCTTGTCTGGTATAAATATTTAGAGCACTTCTTGTTCGAATATGGTAAAGTGATTTGGTCTGCTTACCAACTGAGCCAAATAGTGAATTGATCAGTGTACAGGCTCGCTTTGCGAGCGTTCGTCTGGGTCTTACCTACTTAACCCTAACATCAAACTGGTACAGCTTTTTTCTGTACAACATCTACATAATCGACGTGTCATCTTTGATATGATATTTAAATTCAAGCTGATTAATGGACTGGTAGATTGCCCTGATCTCCTGGTGGTGATAGATTTGGGTATACCGAGGAGAACGAGATTTCGTCAGCCTTCAGTTGGAGATTCCTCCCTACATCCTATTCATACAACTGTGGAGTGGCAAGGTTTCAGAGGCTTGGTGGCAAGACGTCTGGAAGTATTGACTTTTTTCATGGGTATGTTTCATCTTTCAAGATGAATGAGTGTTATGTAGTTGGCCAATCCGTTATCATGCATTGCTGTTATGTTGTTAGTTTTATACTCTGCTAGGTAAATTTATTTTTCTATTTTAGATTCGTTGCTGTTAATTTTTTTAAATTATTTTTCAGTTATTAAATTATTATCAATATTATTTCTTATTATTGTTACAATTTACAATTCGATACGATTTTAGTACTAATGTTTGTTACTTTTATTACAGTTTAATATCGTACTTTGTTGTGGCTTCTTACTTACGTCTTTATTTACCTTTTTATGTGCTTACGGTCTAGTATTGATTTATATGTATTACCTACACTTTGCCACTTAACGTGCACGTTTATTGTAATAAATGTTTGTCCCGATGGAATAAATAAATAAATATATCACAAGACAAACGTATAAATAGCTTTTGTGTAATTCTTTATTAAGAGATTTTAAAGAAACTAAAGATTTTTACTGTGAAATCTAGGCCTACTTTATTTTTGGCGACAAGAGTTAGTGTTGCTCTGAAATGGAAACATACTATTTTGCTATTTTGTCAAGTAAACCTTGAATAGTCCTCAACTTCTTGAATACATATTTCAGCATTTCCCGAATATTCTTCATATTGTGTCAAATTTTATTAATATTTTTTTACTTAAAGATTCTTGTTTTTTTAAATCGCTTTAAGATGAGCTGGAACTTTAATCTCGATTTCTTCATGAGCAATGGCAACCTTAAAATTTAGGCATACGCTTCGTAATACTCTTGTGAATCTAGGCATTTAATAACTCAAAAGTAACTAAATAAATTTACACTAACACTAACAACATTCAAAACAATCAGTTTCACTTTGTAAACTAACGAAGACTTTAAATTTGAATCAGAATCTAGAATAGATGGTGACAGTTGACAGCTGGTGACAAAGCCAATTCCAAGCTCAGGAAACAACATCGCTGTAACACAGGAGTACATTCAATTCTATATCAAGGTTAGTTCTAAATATATTCTAAGAATGACGGCTTGTAACTACACACCCGCAAATACCTTTGAGCACCGTTTTATAAAAAGTTATACAAAATGAGTTATAATCAACGGATTTTCATGGAATTTGTTTTAAAATAAATTTGAATACACGAAGTTATGCAAAACATTCCGACATATATAACCTGGAGGGTCATCCGAATCCCTTAACACTTCTCAATGTACTGTTCATAAATATCAAGCTTATATATAAAGATTTTAATAAGTGGTGTCGAAATGGAAAATGTTCAAAACTGCGTCTATTATATTGTTGTGTTCACGCCACTTAGTATTAAAATATCTTTAAATAAATTGGTTAAAATTGAAAAAGGAATATTCCTGAGTGAAAAAGACGCTACATGTTTAAAAACGAACTTGGATTTGATATCCGTTATCTCACTCTATCTCATCAATTCGATCGACACCGCCACTAACATCGAAGACGCATTCCATAATCCATTGGAATTTTAAAATTCACTGACACTTGTAACGACCATTACCAGCGACCCAGCAGCTGGTCAACCAGCTCTTATTCCGAGGATACCTGCCAATCCCATTTAAACGACTTCAATTGTATATGAAAGATTTTTTATTTTCACGTTAACTACTAACCAGTCTCAAGGCCAAACCTTCGAATGACTACGGATCGACTTACAAAGAGTGTTTTACTCCTGGTGAACTATATGTTGGCCTAACGTGGGTCGAAGCACTTCAAATGAATTATTCTGTCACAAAATAAAAAAAAACATCAAATATCGTTTACAGGGAAGCTCTTACCCAATAAATAAATTTAATGGATTAGGGTTTGCAGATATGATATAACAGATATAATAACACTAGAAATAAAATAAAATACAAAATATACAAAATTAAATTAACAAAAATAAAATTATTCAAATAATAATAACGAAATATTTTTTCATAATTTAATCATTTTAGTAACTCCGACGCAAAAGAAGGGTCTATATAATTATGTGTGTAAGTATGTTAAAAATTACAATTTTTGAAATTTTTTATAAATACTTGTGCGAAGCCGGGAGGGCCGCTAGTATAAGTCTATATGGAGGAATTAAAAGCCTATTACGGTAAACAGGAAAATCCTATAATTTCCGACAAAAGAGAGAAATTCTTACCAATTTCCAAATCACGCAACAAATTAAGATAATTATTAGGATGTTTTGCATCTTCTCGTTTTTTGGACTGTAGCTTGGTAGAGAATGGTTCGTTGAAGCATGTTACTGTTCAATACTCTGTTTTCCTTGAGCCAGTGTAAAAATACCATATCACAATGACAAGATAACCAACCAGTCTTGGGTAGCGTACATAATAATATGCACAGCTTTGTTAATTAAGTTTGGTTTTATAACAGTGATTTAATTAGTATTAGCAATGCATTCGAAGTTTTAAATACGTCATTGGCGCAATCTGCACTAAAAGGTAAATATTTTTTTTTTGTTATCTACATTCACTACTAATCCAAACACTGATATAACATAATAAAACTAAAGCTAAAACACCAAAGAACGTTTACTAAAAGTTTTTATTACACCTGTTTAGTGACAGTGAAATTTTTATTGTAAAACATAAATATTGCCATTAAAACAGTGATTAATTAATTATATGGTTGTGCTGTCATAAAACAATGTTTACTCATATTCCACAAATTTAGACACCAATGTGGGATTTTTCACTACTTTAGAGACCAACATAAGATTTCTTGGTACTTTAAACACCTATGAATTCCCATGTTAAATTTCAGTACAGTTGGTTGAATAGTTTACACGCAAAAGCAAAGCAAACAAAGTTACTTTCTCATTTATAATGATATTAGTATTAGAATGTGGAGGAATAAGTTTCCGTTTCTAACATGTCCTACTTCATATAATATGCCTTACGAGCATAATGTTTTATTCCTCGCGTTTGTGTTTTATGTACGTGCTCTATGCGCTAACGTGTGTGTATAGTTGATAGATTACCAAACACTTCTCCAGGCACATTTAACACTATTTTAGACAGATTTTATAGAAATCCGCACATTGCTATCGCTCTCCGGGAGATTTTTTACATTTTCCAAATCTAACCATTCTATAGCCGACGCGACAGTCGTATCATATGATTTGCATTCAATGTCTGAATTCCCTTGTAATTTCTATTTGGCGTTATCAAATGTTCAAATGATTAACTGTATTAGCAAAACTCGAATTGGCAGGAGATACAAATGAAACGATATCGTGTTCTAGTGTTACTGTATTATTTTTAACTTTAACATTTTGACATTTGAGAGGAGAATTTATTTAACCCCTGCAGCATTATAGTTTGCAATTTGCGTTGCAGTACGGCTTTGTTTAAAGCAATTCATTATTCGAAGGCATTTTCCAAATCACTTTGCCAGTTACAGCAAACTGAACTTCTGTAGAAGTCCCGAGTCAACTAGGTATCTTTATTATAACAAGGCAGTAATGCAAAACTTCGATACCCATATACTATCTTAGAAGAAATGAAGAGGAATGAAAAGTAAAAATGGATGATATCAATGGATATCCCCAAAACTGCCAAACTAGTTTGATTAAAATGTTTACTGTACCCATTATATGAAATGGATGGGAACACAATACCCAGCTGGCACCTCAAACACCCACAACATGGACAAATTTTGTAAGAAACTTTGAGATGTAGTCTCGAGAGATAATAGAACATAAATTAAGGCAGATCATTTGTCTAGTACATCAATATTAATCAATGCCAATATTTGAAAAATGAGTCAAAAGGATTTTTTTATTTGTTTCGCTAGTAAAATATACTACATTAATGAGTTTTTATTGATGGGTCATTGTGTTCTGAAATTTGGTGAACGTTTGCAAAAACTAATTGTAGGCCTATAGTTCACTGTTATTGAAAGCATATGCAGAAACTTCCTGTAGTTTAATTTTCTTCTCATAACAAATTTACAATTCTTACTATTTAAAATTATAATTTAGGTCATAGCAAAAAACCTAGGAATTAAAAAAAGTTATTTTGTTACAAATGGTAACTTACCTTATTAGTGTCTGCGTGCATCATTGCATCTATAACATTCATCGAATAATTCCAACTATTTTAATAACACTAGAACTATTTTAGACCAATGTAAAGATACTCTAAAGTAGAAGTTCTTAGATTGATTTGTGACAGCATTTATGGTATTTTACGGTGGATTTCTATAAGTAACAGTGACATTTTAATGAATACGTCTAGCAATTTCAGTATTAATTTAAGTATTATAAGCCAGTGCGGATTAATCTTAAAGTGGAAATTCTGAAATTTTCATTTAACGCTTTTACGATGTAAATAAATGATAGAACTCTGTGTAGTTTAGAAACAGAAGTGACATATTTTAGGCTCATATTATGTCACTTATTTTTGGTTTTGCACATGTATGAGCAATTCTTATTCGAGTGAATTATATTTTCGACGCCAATGTTGAGTTTGCCTTGTTACTACGTTAAAGAAAATGTCAAAAATTGTATTGTATGGCCATTGTAATTTAATCTGGTGTTAGTATTTTTGCTCCATAGTTGATTTTACCCGTTTAAGAATACATCCACAGGTTAAAGAAGCTCAATACTGTCAAAATACAACTTAGATTGTTTTTAAATTTATGGTGAAAGTTAGTATTTTACGTATTTACAGTACTTTACAGTATTATACCAGGCGGCGCTGCAAAATATAAGTTTTAAAAGTGCCTGAAAATTATAAACTGCAATTATGAGACAGTTACGTATATTAAACATCCAAATACTATTTGAATGCGCTAAGTTATGATGTATATTTGTCATTAAAATAAATTTCTGGTTGATCTTAAAGTTTGTGTGTTATACCACTTTATAATGAAGTACACGTACACCTCATACTAATAAACTATAATTCATAAGTGAGGATAAATAAGCATGGTAAACAGCAAGCTAATTTTTAACGTTGTTGTATATTTAAGCATTCTTAGAGAAAATGTTATGGGAGAAATTTTTTTGTTGCTTTCAAAATATGCGAATGCCAGTTATTTCTATGACCAATTTTAATACCAATAATTTTCTCTGGTCTCGTACTGATATATTAACTCCATTAGAGTTTATGGATTTTAAGATATTCTCAATATTGTTAAGATTATAATTTACTTTTGAAAACTCAATTACTTCGCTCTTAGACACATTAATGGAGAGCCCACTGACAGAGAACCAATTACTCAAAGATTTGAGTTCTGTCTCTACAACGTGATTGATAGAGGCAGTGCTTCCAAACCTTGTAAATCAGTATTGTGTCATCAATATACAGGTTAATCTCCATTTTGTGTTTCTTAAACAAAATAATTTGCATATATTATGTAAAGAGAGGGTCCGAGAATAGAACCTGTGGTACACCATAGTTTACTCCATAGTTTGATCAAGTTTCTCCAAATTATTTTAAAAACTATTCTTTTTTTTCTAGATTATAAATAAAAGATAAACCAACCTAATTCTGTGTTTTTTTATCCTAATGCTTGATGACTTACATTGTACGATTTCATGATTGACACAATCAAAGGCCTTAGCCAGGTTATGAAGAACATAATGCAATGGGTAGTAACAAGATGGCTCGTTCACATTTCCTTTATTATATAATGGTTTCACTTAGCATATTTCAATTTTTCTTCAATGGCCTGTGCGTTGGTTAATCAAGTGATTGGGTAATACATTTGCAAAGTGGATTCACAACTATGTAAAAGAAACCTCTAATAACGTAAATTGGCACACCATCTCAGCCCAAAGCATTTTTTTAGATTGGCTAAAACTCTTCTTAACTCCACTAATGCGATTTGTAGTAATTGAAAAATTCTGGATTGTTGTTAGCAATCTTGTGGAAGTTGTTAAGTTTAGGCATCTTGGTTTTGCAGATTTTGGAGCATTAATAAAAACATCGTAACATTTTTCAGCCGATAATGTTAAGTGGTAGAGATTTGCATTGGTATATTTAATATGACTATACATATGATCATATAATTCGCATGTAATTCAGGTTTTGAGTTTTCTAATTGTAGCCAATTTTTGATTACTTTTAAACTCGTAGCCCAGTTAGCTTTTAATTTTTGTCGTTGTAAATTTATCGATTATTTTGTTTTACCAGAGTGACAACTAACTATACTGTCCAACTAACTTGTTATGCTGTTTGTAATAATTTAGGAACTAATGTAGAAAGTAATGTGAAACTACTTTTAGCGTTCGCCGGAAATGTTAATGCCTTCTCACCCAGTATTTTGGACTTGCATTATTGTTTGAATTTGGTGTTACCAGTGGATTAGCCTAATTGATTACACTAATAAATTTCTTTAAGAAAATTTCAAAGTTCTCGTTTGCATTTATCTGTTTCCTCCAAAGTAAAATTTGAATTTTGTTAACTTTAGATTTTTGTATATTTTCTAATTTTTCACTAGGTTTTTAATATTTATCAGTGACTTGAGAAGATGACACATACACATAACAATCAATAAGGAGATCTTTATGGTCTAATGTACAAACATCCAGAACCCGAGTATCAATCATATTCAACACTGTTTTCATGTTATTCAAGATTTTATAGATGCAAGTACTGCACTGTTTATAACCCTAATCAAGAATGTGTAGTTAGGTAATGACAACTATACCGTATATGGCATTTGAAGCTAATTACAATTTCAAACCGTACATATTGGATGGCTGCGACATTGATGTATCTGGCACCATGACAATCTCAGACAGTGGCGTATTAATAACCGCAGTGGCGTAACCGTAGGAGACTCACATAGCAGGTCCTTCTCTGAAGAATTCTTGAACTTTAAGACAACATAAATGCAATTAAAAAAGTATAAAGTTGTTGCGTGATACAATAAATTCAGAACATCATCACACATTATGTAATTAAGTACATAAGGACCAAGATTTAACTATACGAAATATTTAATACCCTGGCAATCAAATCTTTACAAAAAGAAAGTTGGAGCTAATTTCTCTGAATTTAAATTGTTACCACCTACCATTACGCAACCTATATTTATTTTAGGTTTAAGAAAATATATAATTTTTTAAAGATTTTGGAAATAACAGTCACAAATTGAAATAATCGTTCGATTACCAGAAACTATGCTTAAATGGAAACAAAGAGCACGATGCATGCTAATTTTATAATAACAATCTGCCGATATAAATTTTGATATTCATTGTTAAAAAGTTTGGGAGGTGCTTGGGCACCTTGAGTATATCGTTATATAAGCCCCTGCATCTATCTTTAGTGTCGTCTATAAGTAGTCAGTTCATTAACCTGAACGCCTCACTCTCGACTAACAGAGCATATGGAGGAGAACAGTACACTTGTAAGTGTTAACGAGAGTGCTGATTGACTATATATACATTTGATAACTCTACGTTTATTTCAGGTAATACATTTTTCGTTATAAACAGTTTAGTAAAAATAATATGTATCTAAATCAATTTACCTTTTTGACTCATTAAGGCTTCATAGTTCATGCTTCCTAAAATTAATGCCGTTCCACTCCCAAAACAATTCTTATTTTTAGGCATTCGTCATTTTTAACTCTTTAATAGGAATACGATATTAGATCTTACCTAGTATATAAGCACAAGTAGAAATCTCTGGACCTGACTAACAAATTCAAAATGCGTAAGTGTTTAGGCCTTTTTTAGTTTGGTGGGTGGCTTTTATTATTTTTTATTAAGACTTAATATCCTTAATTCTTCAAGCATTCTCTAAGCCACTCCTTGGCGCTGACTCTATTTTATTGGAATTTTGAAGGAAAATATGAATTTTTTTATTTTAAACTCATGCCCTTTCTAATAAATACTAGTCGTTTCAGACTGAGAACCACACAAAATATGTTCGATGTAAATATAAAACATGTCTAGTATTATAATTGTAAATTATATTTACTTCATAACTAATAGTAGATCTGCGACACATGTTTCATATCTTGTTAATATTGTGAAATAGATCATGTTGGTATATAAAAGTATCCCGTATTATATATCCTTACGCAAATCAAATAATTTACCTTGAAGATTCTGAACTCACAATGCATCTTTAAAGTGACACTTTACGCAAACACACGCAAAAATGTAGCAAACATATTAATTCATGAATTTATCTCTAATTCAGATTGAAGTTTTATATAAGAATGAAGTAAGTAAGTAAGAAGTTCAAAACTATTATTTTCACTCTTGAAAATAATTAGAAAGTGTTCATTAGTACTGCTAATACTATTACTAAATCATAAGTATGTATCTTTAAATTCACTTATGTAACATTATACAGAGTGTACATTAAGTCCTGATACGGGGGATATATTCAAAAGGATTGAGATGTAGATGTACAATTTTCACAATACCTATTAAATTACTTTTTGTATTTTTTTAGGGTGACATAAATGTCACCCCTTTTCAAAGGAGGTCAGTAGAAAAGGGTAACTTTAAATTTTCAAATGGGAACCCCTATCTTGTGACATGTCATTTGAAAGGTCAATTCAAAAGAAACACAATGACATGAACAAAACATCCAACAACGTTCCTAGCAAAATTTATGGGCAAACAACCCCTTACATCTAAGGATGTAAATTAAGTCCTGATACGCTTGGACATCTTCCAAACGGATTGATATACCAATGTACAACCTTCACCATACTTATTAAACTACTTTTTTGGATTCTTTTAGGGTTAGAAAAATGTGACCCCTTTTCAAAAGGGGGGGGTGGAGGGGGGTAACTTTAAATTTTCAAATTGCAACTCCTATCCTGTGAGATGTCATATTAAATGTCTATTCAATAGAAATATTATGCAGTTATCAAGTAACACAACTGTATAATAACTGTTTGTCTATCACGCAGGCAATATCTTTCCTGCGACTCTATACTGAGTTATTCTAGTGTCTGTAACACTGACGTAGTAAGGCAAGTTTTGGAATTAACAAAAATGTTCATTAACTGTCTATGTATCAAGCAGTCAGTAGCTTTACCGTAGCTCTATACTGAGTAATTCTGACTAGTATTTGTGCTAAAGTAGTAAAGGATATTATGAATTTGACTATTAAGCAACACAACTGTACAATAACGTTCTATCTATTAAGCAGTCAGTAGCTTTACTGCGATTCTATACTCTGTAAATCTTGACTAGTATTCGTAATACTGTCATACTATGGAATTCACAATATTTAACGGAGTAGGCATCGAGGGTGAGTGAATCTTAAACTGAATTTGTCTATATCACGTTTATATTATCTCCTACCAAGTTAGTAAAAAAGCAAATTTTTTAAATGCAAGTTACAAATTCCAATAATGATATTTGTTATTTAATTTAGATTTTCTATGATGGCTTTTTTCCAGGGTTAAGACTAATTATTTCCCGTTTCTGGTAGTGCAGAACTGAAAAATATGGAAAGGTGGCAGGGACGAGTTGCTGTTGTGACCGGAGCCAGTGCTGGTATAGGAGCTGCCATAGTGGAGGACTTGGTGGAGAGTGGCATGGTAGTGGTGGGTCTGGCCAGGAGGGAAAACCTTTTGCTTGTAAGTTGTTAGAAGAAGCAGTTTTAGCCAAATTTGGAGTAGTTTTGTTTAATCAAGGCAGTCAGTAGCAAACAAATAGCAGAGGACATTGAATTTGCTCAGGTTCATAACTGAGTTTGAACAGCATCTGGCAGTTCCTTTAATATTCTTGCTTGCCATATTTTATCACTTAATTGTAGTTCTGTAAATCATTATAGTAATTTATATTTACTGTTTTGTTTTGGCGTAAAAATTGTAATTAAATGCGTTTTTTACGTTCACGGTGACGAATCCTTGGATAATGTGTTGGAAAAACTTATTTTTTTGCTACCGAACAATTCTGCAATGTATGCTTAATGGGAGTGGAGTGTTTTTAGTGTTTAATCACTTTATTTCCCGTCCTTTCCCTAACTTTTGCATATCTTATCAACTACAGTAAAAAATCTCCTTTCTAAGAATAATAGACTTACCCCCTGTTGTTTTTGCGGACTACTCCTATACGCCAGCAATGCGTATTGTAAAGCTACTGAAGCGCAAAAACCCTCCTGTTTCCAAGCGTTGAATATGTCCTTAAATGTGTGAACAAGCCATTCTACAAGCACAGTTATAATAGTGGTATAAATTCCATGGTTTAATTTGTTGTGGTTTCAGACGTTTCTCAGCCCTCTCAAATATGCATAAATGCCAAGTAACCAATATTTATTGTCGATTGGCCCTGCAAAATCAATAAGGTGCTAAAGGACATTCCTTTTATAAGAGCCCGAAACATGTTACGCAACATCTCCTGGCCTAATCTCCACGTCAATTATTGTGCATACCGTTGAAATACTTTGCAAAATTTAAGAAAGCTAGAGGTGTGAAGTACGAGACTGTTTTGTGCTGTATAAAGCTGCAGTGGTTTCTTTATAATAATGGTATGCATATACTTTGAAATCATAAAAAAAGTTTAAAAAGGACAGTTATGATGTATTAGAGGTTTCTTGGCCAAGAATACATTCAGAAGGAGCCTATAACTCGTTAATGAAAGACTTAAGTTCCATACGGATTTAAAATTATTTTTAAATAATAGCAATGTTGATGAATTTATACTGAATCTTGTTTAGTCAAACATTAAAAAGGGGCATTGGGAAAATCAAATACTTGAGATAAAATATTACAACCCAGTTGACATTGATTGCTTCTGTTCTTTAATGTATATACACAGAATAATAAAATATACCATTTCGAGAATAATACCTGATACGTAAATGACGATTGCTACAAATTATTAGAACTTATTATGTAGAAACTGTGAACAGAAAATTTTGATGAATAGCTTTTTTATTTTTATGGTTGGAATTAATTATTAATGTATAAAGGATTTTAAATTGTTATAATATTTTAAAGTTAAATTTTAAAGTTTATTTTAAAAATGTTATATTTTTCTTTAATTAACAGTAGATTGGATTATGCATTATCGTGCTGGGGGGAACATACATTTCAAATCTGAAAACCATCATTACCTCTCAGAAGCACTTCATAAGGATGATTTTAAAACGAAATAGAACTGAGTCAAGCTATCCCTTGTTTAAACAACTACAAATCTTGCCATTGAGGTATATGTACGCTTTTAAGGTACTGAAAATATTCTTTATGAGAAGTAAAAATTTCAAGCTAACGAATGAATATAAATTGAGATTACGAAATTCAGAAGACTTACCTGTGCCAAAGCCATCAAATACTTTTATTACCAAAATGTTTTTTTTTATTTGGCACCACGAATGTTCAATGTATTGCCTTCGAACGTAAGGAATCAAAATTCAACCAAAGTTTTCTCAAAATACCTGAAGGATTGGCTTTTTTTAATAGAAAATATAGAAAATATGCTGTTTAAGTTTAACGACTAAAGAATTGTTATTACTATGTTTGTTATTGCTTGCTATTTTTACGTTTGTTATTGTGTGTTATTATTAGGTTTTGTTATTACTGGTTATTGTTATGTTTTGTTATTACTCGTTATTTTACGTTTTGTTATTACTTGATATTATATTGTTATTTGTTTTTAGTTTTGTGTACACAGTACTATATGTATTTATAGATATGTTGTTCACCATTAAGTTATGTATGTGAGATTGTGAGAGTGAGTAGTATTTAATTGTTTACAAAACGAGTTGCTCATTTAATTTACTAATTTTTTCGTACAGATGCGATGTAAAAATAAAACCAATTTTAATTCGGAATATTAAAGGAATGGCTCCAACGTGCAATATTTAATGTATCAACTTTAATTGTAATTTGTATTGTGATAATCTGTATGAAAAGGATTCAACACGCGGATATTTACATCTAAATATATAAAAGTGTATTTAAGTTATATAAATCCCTTTCTGTATTTAATTATGTACAGTTTGAAAAGCCGTTTTTATTCAGAAATTTACAATAAATATATCTCCAAACAGGCGATGCCTTGGAGGTTTTCTTTGTTTTTTCTAAATGTGTTTTAATTCTTAATCTATCAGAAAATATGTGTGTGAGTGTGTACGGTATGGATGTGTATGGATAGGTTAAAAACTGTAGCAGATAATGACATTAGTGAAAATAGTGTGTAGCAAGTATCAGGTCAAGCCCATGCATCCGAGACTCTCAATAGTGTTTACTTATGTTTAATACTATGTAGTAATATATTGTTACCATTATTGTTGGTAATGCTGGTGTAAATTTAGTAACTCATTTTGGAGAAATAAAGTTTCTTTCTTTCTTTCTTTCTTTTAAAGTTTGCTTCGAGCATTTTCGGCCTTTGGAATTCTCTTGAGTTTAGAATGTTTTTGGTTTTGTGTGTGACAGGCAGGCAAAGCCGTTTTTGTACGGTACTAAATTGTTCAAATTTCTCAAATTATTCAAAAAGTCAAAAATAACAAAAATAATTTTTAATTTGAAGTATTATTTGGAATATAAAAATTATTAATAATTATATAATTTATACTGATAGACCTATAGTAAAAATAAAAGACGACTGACCCATTTGACAAGAACTGAATAATATAAATCATGTAAAAAGGTTATTGTAAGAGTGAACAGTTATAACTTTATATTACTCACTACAAAATTTAAGCTGAAAGCATATTTGCATATATATATATATATAATAACATTATTTAATAAACAAAATAATTAGATTCTTGATTCTTAGCACTTGGATTACAGATTGTCATGGTCTCACTATGTAAAGTGAAAAAGACCACAACTTAAATACAGACTCAATTCACTGTCTCGTCATTCCTCTCTAAAATCTCCAATAACTTTAAAACATAAATATACCATTTTAAAAATACCTTCTTGAAGAAATTGGAGCTATGGAATATAACTCTTTGGCACAGTAAAATAAAAAATTTTAAATGAAATATGAGATTAACTCAAATTACTCATACGTAATGGGACTCCACAATATTAAAAATAAAATATAAACTATATAATAACTTTCAAATATCCATCGGTTTAGAAGTAACCGTAACACTTTACTGACATATCATGCACAAGTAACTTAGGTAAGTCAACTTAATCCCAAAACTCTGATACGGCTACTGATATAAAATGAAGTAAGAAAACTCTAAGGCAGATGTTCAAACCTTTTTGAATAACTCTGCATGTATTACTATTGTTTATTTCTCTGGGTTAAATTAAACAGAATCTGAACTAATAGGTTGCCAATTCATATTTTTTTAAATAGTGTTATTTTATTTAGGTTTCCAGTAATATCATGTGGAAATAATGATAAATGTTATTGCACGTAGTAAAAATAAAACGAAAACTTTTCAGGAAATTCAGGACAAGCTGAAGGGGAAATCGGGCACCTTTCATCCAATAAAAGCTGACATCACGAAAGAAGAGGATTTTAATAAAGCATTTGAGTGGATAAAAGAACACCTAGGTGGTATAGATGTTTTGGTGAATAATGCAGGTGTCATCATAACAAGCTACATCTCTGGTGAGTATTTATTTTAAGTGTTTATGTACTACTCCCATATAACATAAATACAAACCTAACAGTAAACAGTAATAGTAGTAACAGAAATTTGAAAAAAGATTTGCAGAACAAAAAGTACTTGTTCTGCCGAACTCGGATTTCTTACTTGCAGGGCAACAATGCTGATCATTGCACCACAGAGCTATTACTATTTGACTATTAATAAGTTTTTATTTGGTTCTAATCGCCACATATGTGATTAAAAGACAAATTAAATGAAAATCCAAAAACCAGTTAACGAATCTATAGTACTCATAAGTGCTAAAATTCTATTTATAATTACTGGATTATACCATGGTTTTATAATGTTTCATAGGTAAAACTGTATCAATGTTTCTCAATCAAATGTGAACTAAAAAACATAACGTTAAAATGTGAATTTTTATCTTTTATAGTTTTCTACTTCACACCCCATTGAAAAGCATTGCTTACACAGTTTTATCTCTAAAACATTTCGATCTTTGTGTGAAACCCTTCTTCAATCGACATATTCTATTCCAGAAAAAAGTATTTTACAACACAAAATATCCACATTGATTACAAGTATCAATAGATTGCAACAATATTTTATACTTATTTTTATCTATTATTTTAAAGGCGACAGTCGTTAAAAGTTTTGAAATAAATGGTATCTCAGTTCTTGCACATGTATAGCAAAGGATTGTCAGATCATTTTCAACAATGTTTTTGTTTGCACTGTTTGGTGTTTTTTCTGCTTCTTAAATCAATAAAGATTGCAGTTAAACTTAAAGTTGATCATGAACCAATATTAGTTGTTCAACCAGTAAGATCAAAGCTAAAAGTGTCTAGGCCAAGATAAGTTGTGAAGATAAATAATTTTTAACGCCATAAGGAAGAAGATTAGAAGACAGAAAACTAGAATAATGCATTAAAATACAAAGTTTTGGTACTCATAATATATGTAGCAGTGCAAGATCAGTTTCTAGGTTTTCATCAATGGGTCAAAAACCTCAATTTAAATATACCAGACTATTCTTGTAATTTAACTAAGAAAACTGTAATCTTTGTTAAAATTAAATTCCAACACTAAATTTTGCCATTTTAAAAGTTTAAAATGGCGACATTGAAGCTAAGTGCTACTCATCATTCTAACTTTTATAACATTACAGTGGCAAAAACATACACTATACAGACTATACAATTTGCGACTTTGATGGAAATATTGAAAACTGTAATATTTTTAATTTTTAGATTGCAACATTGAAGAATGGCGTAAGATGTATGAGTTGAATGTTTTTGCTGTTGGAGCATGTTCACGAGAAGCAGTCAAGTCAATGAGGGAACGTAACGTTTGTGGGCATGTCATCAATATTAACAGGCAAGTTAAAACATTTAAAATGTAAGTATTGAGCTGCGGTTTAAGAGGTTTCTGTACATATTTTATAATTTCTATCAAAGTTCAGTTTTACAGAGCAGAAATGTAAATCCATTGACTTATGAAAACACCTATATAGATTTCAGGCTCTATACTGATGTCCAACGTGTTATATGTATATATATATATATATATATATATATATATATATATATATATATATATATATAATTCAGTTCATTTTATTAGTCATAAAAGGCTCTGTAGTTTTCTCTTAATGTGTGCAGGCAGTTGCTACATTTCATAAGGGAATTTATCAAATTTAATTTACAGTGTATCCATTATCACTATTTTCTTGCTGTTTTCCAGCATTTCTTCTCATTGGATTCCAAACTTTCCTGGAATTTCTCCCTATTCTTCAACCAAGCATGCAGCCAAGGTCATCGGTGAAGGTCTTAGAATAGATCTTTCATCACAAAATTCTAAAATTAAAGTTACTGTAAGTCAAGGAGATACTGTAATTTTTACATTTAATCTTTATTGGTTTAGAGTAATTTATTTTTCTTCAACGAAAATTATTTAAAAAGTTTTTACCTTAAACATTTTTTATATTGCGGGAAATCGTTTTATTTTCAAATTTCCAGTTCTTTGTGTATTATTTTACCTTTTTATAAACCCTACAAAATGATAAAAAATTTATGCACGGGAAATTTTTTTAATCAATATACAAAATTTTAACTTTAACTTTCAATTCATACAGATTTTATTTTAACTAGTAAGGATACATAAAGTTGTAATTTATTTAAAGTAATTATATATAAATTCTGTTAATTATCTTAAATTTCTAATTGTGAACTATTCTTTTATACTGTCAATGCTATACATAATAGATATCTCTTTATACTAAACAGTTTAATTTACAAAAAAAATTATTTCGTTATTATTACATGGGCGGATATACGGTGGAGCAGGGTGTTAACACCTAAGAGTGAAATGCGTATCTAAAAAGCCCTTTAGTAAGATAAGTGTAAGACTGTATTGATACAGCGCGCGCGAGGCACATTCTGTGAAATATACAAAAAATAGTCCTAAAAAAATTAATAAAAATAACTTGGTATAAAATTAACATTTGCTTTTTTTGTTGCGTTTAAAACTAGAACATACATCATTGCACCGCTAAAGATCACAACATATAGCAACCAATACACTATCAATAAAGCATAAATCGTTTCTTAATCTAACTGTAAATTTCTAAATCAATTTAATCTAATTGATAGATTTTATCAAGTATTGAATGAATCAATATCTGGATTATCAAACCTTCTTGTTTACACACAAAACATATAATATTATTTTAAGAATTGCACTAATCTAAATAGTGCTTAAAATGAATAGACGATCAGAATATTAACATTTTGAAATGTTATTCTACCGTTCAGAATTGGGCTATTCAGATTTAACACTATTCTAATGGATTTATTTAAAAAAATATATAATAATATTATAGATTTGTAATCTATTGTTGCTCGATTTTGTTCAGTTAGTATGCTATTTTCATATAATATTATACATATCTGTAATATTATAAATAGAATTGAGGTTAAGTGAACGAGTGGGCTCTCTGATCCTAACTTAGTTTCCAAAAAGCCGTTTATTTTTATTTATTGAGTACAATAATTTATGTTTTACATGTAACATAGTTAGCACGTACAACTTAACTGACCGTAAGATAACTCAAGAAAGATTTTATCATTCTGTGGAATTTAGATTTTAACGAAACAACAGTTTTACATAGACAATAATAATTTGTATCATGTATATATATCTATATATATATATATATATATATATATATATATATATATATATACATACGAGATATTTTATATATATATATATTTCCTTCCATGGAATTTGTGTAATTGTCATTAAAGCCTATCACTCAGTCATAATTTTGTTTTTCTGCCGGGGTAAAAGTTTGTTTTCTGTATGATTGTATGTGTGTCTACCCGCAGGAACTTTAATTATGAAACAAACTATACCTGTAATCAATTTACTCGTCAAGGTTCTAAAAGGAATGATCTTTTCAGAGTATTAGTCCAGGTCTTGTAGATACGGAGATGCTTGATTCATTCAAAGAAGGCAAAAATCTCAACATTTCCTTTGAAATTCTCACTGCCAAGGACGTCGCAGATGCTGTCCATTACGTCCTGGGCACACCTCCTAATGTTCAGGTAGTATATTGATACACTTGGACAATCTACAACATTTGAAATGCAAATGACGTTGCACATGCTATCCATTACGTCCTGGGCACACCTCCTAATGTTCAGGTAGTATATTGATACACTTGGACAATCTACAACATTTGAAATGCAAATGACGTTGCACATGCTATCCATTACGTCCTGGACACACCTCCTAGTATATTGACACACTTGTACAATGAAAACAGTTTAATATACCCAGGACGTCGTTTATGCTGCCAATCATTTCTTGGGCAAAACTCCACCAACCTTAAGGTAGTATATTGACACACTAGAACAATCAACTACATTTTAAAATACCAAGGACGTCGTATAAGCTGCTACTCATGTCATGGGCACACCTCGTAATCTTAAGGTAGTATGTTGATACACTAGGATATTCTACAACATTGTAAAATGCCAAGGACGTCTCAGATGCTGTCTAACATGTCCAGGACTCACCTCGTAATGTTTACATAATATATTAACATATTTGGAAAATTTACAACATTTTAAAATGCCAAGGACGTCGCAGATGTTGTCCATTTTAATCCGGACAAACCTCATAATGTTCAGGTAATATATTGACATACGTGGATAATATACCACATTGTAAAATTAGATGATATTATTTTATTAGTGAAACTATTATATCAGTAGTAGCCTAATGAACTGGTCGAAAAACCACCCTACCAGACTAAGGGAATTCGATATGCATCTCAAAAACAGGTTACATTATCAAATGTCCTACCAGCTGAAGCAAATATTGTCTCATTAAGATTCCAAACTCGATTATCACCAATCAATCAGTATAATATAGTATTCCAAATACTATATATTATAATTATTCATTATATTCCAAACTATTCAAGTGGTGATTAGTGAGGTGGTACTTCAAGTTAATGGTGGATATTATTTTTGGTTGGGTTAATTAGTTAAAACTATCATCACTTGGAGAGAAAAAAATAGAAAGTATTTTTCATGACTCCGCAAGAAATTATAAGCTTTATATATGATATATAAATTCCTTGTCAAAAATATATAAATTTCTAGTTTTCATTATTATTAGGATAGGTATCTCAATGGACTGTTAACTAGTTTTGAATAAATAACATTGTTAAATATGTTATGACTGTACCTGCTTAGCTTTTGATTAACTCTTCATAAATATGTTGCTACCAAGCAGTAATTTAACCATTCAATGTTGGCATAACTACGAATGTTGCGGGTTTCTGTTATTATCAAAACCATTCAGCTATTTAAAATTTCTTTTTTTACTAGCCTCGTTTTAAAAATATTGCATAAAAATGGCTAACTGTCGAAAATAATTCTACTTCAACAATTGCACCTTTACTACTAATGCTAAATATGGAATCCACCTGTCTTTTTCAAACCCAAGGTAAAGTCAGACCTACCTAGTCCTAGTCTACTGTTCTATTCGTTTCTTACAAGTATTGCATAACCCACCCCCAACAAACTGCTGATGTACAGTCAAAGAAGAACCAATTATTTATAGTGCATGTGCAACTTATTCTTTTACGGTTGGGTAATTCATATTCATACTGCATAGAGGCAATAACATTCACTGGTTGTGTAAACAGACTGTAGAATTTATTCAATTATTTTATTAATAATTAAGAATTTAAGTCCTAATTGATGGAAAACTATAAGAAGAAAAACTGAATGGACATACAGAATCAGAAACGTGTTGGTATTCAAAAAATAAGCAGTTCGACTTGATATAAACCTATTCAAAGCCCTAACCTGAAGCCCATTCAGAGAATATAGTTTGCACGGATATTTTTGTTCCTAGGTGCTTTTTAATGCCATCAGTTTGGTAAAATATCCTCAAATGCTTTCAGTAAAGAAGCTTTATGTAAACACAATATAAATTGTCTCCCCAATCAGACCTGATCCTGTGCTCAGCCGTATCTACGCAACTGCTACATTAATATTAAAATGTGATAAATTTAAACCTAATCATTTATCATATAGTAATCAGTATTCTTAAAGGATTAACACCATCGCATAAAGATGTTATAAATATTACTGAGTAGGGTATAAAAATTTACTCGAGTAAAATATACTTTACAAAAATGTTCATACTAAAATACACAAAATCTCCGTTGATTCACTGATTGATTGTTTTAACCTATTGAACTTGTTGACTACCATCAAAGTGAGACTAAAGAGCTCATTTCCCTCCAGAAATTCATTTAAATATGAAAAAGCCTTACGTCTTCTTTTTGAATTAACAGAGTACACTTTTATAAAAAAAACTACTAAAGGTTAGAATACTAAAGGTTTTTATTTTAATAGTTTTGTTATTTGTTTTAGGTCACTGAGTTAATAATACGGCCAATTGGAGAAGGAGTTTAAGGAATTTAACATCATTTACTTTTGCCAGTCAATCTGCCTTCATCTACATTTGGCTCTCTTGCATTTATCCACCTCTTATTCTACCTCATACTGTATTTATAATAATGATATTGTTTGATTCCGTAATATACTCTTAAATATATATTTATATTAAATAACTTTAAAAATACAACAAGTTATAACCAAAAGTCTTTTATATATTTTATTACAGTCCCATTTTGATGTCCCCTTATTTTCATAGTTAAACTTTTGCCATACCGTAATATAATTCTTTGGGTATATCTTAGATTAGAGAAAATCCTTTCCAGCTGCAAAAAAGTAGAGTGCAAATGTATATAATTAGAATGAGGATGTAAACATAATTATTTATATTTACATTTAGGATAGTTTTAATATTGGTTTAATTGATAATATTAATGTCTAATTAAAAGACTACTATGAAAATACGTATGCTAGCAATTTATAATCCTCTTAAAAAGACCGTACTATTTAATAAAATTTGGGAACTAAGAACTCAAAATTTGTATTTAACACTATTTTTGTATTTCAGCTATTTTAAAATTTGTCACACAACCTTGAAATAAACCACTATTACTAACTCTAGTGCAGGTAAACCTAGAATAAATGAAGCTTAAGTGCCTGTTGAAAAGCTAGTTGTAGCAATAAACCAAAAATTTAGGTGGAATACCTAAATTAGACATTTTATTTATCAGTGCTGTTATAAAAACATTATCATAGACACAGTATATGTCCAATGCTGTAGGAACAGTAGTTTCTTTGTACGACAGTGCTATTAAAGTGTCTTATGAAAGTAATAAGATAATCACCTTTCATTTTTGTAAATCCATATTGAGTGCTAGGAATTAGATCAAGTTTTTCTATAAGCCATTCTAATCTGTTTTTGATCATTTAGTTAAAAATTTTAACAAAGCAAGAAATCAATGAAATTGGTCTATATGATTCCTCCAGAGTTTTATCTTTAGAAGGTTTGTAGGGCAATGACCTGTTTCGAGTTGTAGGAATGTCAGTACATCCATTCCAGACATCATTAAACATTTCTAGGAGCATGTTAAGGGCATTTATTGCAACATTGTAGCAATTTAGCATTGTCAAACATTGAATCATTTTATAGGAAATCCCATCTAGGCCTGGTGATGTGTTCTTTTTTGACTCTTAATAGTTAGTTTAACTCTTTTAACGTAAAGTTTGTTTCTAAAGGGTCATTTGTATGATTTAATTTCCATGCATTGCATTTCATTAACATGGAGTACATAGTCTGGAATTATGTGTTGCATGAAACCCTTACACAATTCCTCGTTGTTATTTATAACAGCGTCATTATGATTAATACTTATTGTTACCTTTTAACTTCTTCACTATTTTCCAAGCAAATGTACTTCATCTTTTTACCCCAATATCTTGGCATAATTTTTCACAATTTAATGTCTTGGCCAACTGGATTTCTTTTTTAGCCTTTAATTGAGCTATTCGATATGCACGGTAGTTTACTGCATTCATTTGTTTCTTGATTGTAGTGAATACTAGCCGTCTTTGGGCAACAGCCAGGGAACAATTGTCTGTCCACCATGGTTTTGGTAAAAAGCTTGCCTTGAATTATTTATGGGAGTTTTAACTTTGGGAATAGATACTTCACTAGAGTATGTAATAATATTATAGAGTTCACTCATTTTATGTTCAGGAGAGATTGGTTGTAGATCCCTAATTTTTGTTTCAACAGTCTTAGTAAAAAGTGGCCAGTTTGCTTTTTCAAAATTAAATTTGTTGTTATTAATATTACTAAAATCTGGATTATACTTAAATGTGAGACTTGACATATTAAATAGTATACTTATAGGTAAGTGATCACTACCCATAGAGTCCTTACATACTTCCTACTTTTCCAGTACAGCATGCATATTTGGTGACGCAAAATATAAATCAAGGGTAGAAGGAGGGTATTGTAGTGTGACTGTGATGATTAAGCAAAATAAATAATGAATTGTTGTATTCATGAAAAATATAATTTCCTCTGCATTCATATCCCACATAATAATGTAAATCTTGATCTTGATTGAATAAGTATTGTTGCCAAAACCTTCTTTCAATTTTATTTAAAGGCTTACAATATACATTGTAAATGTAAATAGGTTTCTTGAAATTAGTTATTTCAATACAGATTAACTGTATTACACGGTTGTTGTAGCTAGATGTTTTTGTATTTGTAACAGACTTATGTAAAATAACTGCAACGCCAATCTTTAATGTAATCTTGATCTGTTAGCCAAGTTTCCTGATTCATACACACTTGGATGTTATTCTTTGTAATTGTGTGCATAAGTTTTGATCATTTAAGTTTAAGTGATCTTGCATTCCACTGAAACACACTTATTTTATTTAACGTGTTTAACAGTTGCGGGAAGATGAACTATGTCCTAAAATAGCACTTTTATCTGGGTTTTGTTTCAAAGTTCTGTCCATGGAAATATTAGTCTTTGTATTAGAATAATTAATAGTGAACTAAAACCCTTTTTTTGAAAACTAATTTTAATTTTATTCCATACACGTGTTTCGGTATAAACCATCTTCAGTGTGTACATTAACATCTAACTATAAAATAAATAAATAAACAACTAAATATACACGTGTGGACCATTTAAACAGATGTTAAATTTATATGACACAGTTGTAATTTTGATTAGTATTCTGTGTTTAATATTTTCTCAAAGATAGGATTTGTCTTATTCTTTGGATTACTAATTAATATGTTTTGAGGATCTTTGTTATAATTTAGATAAATATGTAATTCTTATTTCGTGTTTAACTTTTCTCCTTTCCTTTCGATATCAAAAATTTCCATGTTCTTTTAAATATTTTTGTAGCTATATCCAGTTTCTAATAAATGTTCAGCGAAATTTGATTTTATTGTAGACATGTTATTTGTTTTCAAAGCTTGTATAGGTTCTTTAAACCTTTTATTACAATTTCGGCCAGTTTGTCCAATATAATAACTTTCACAGTCACTACAGTTAATTTTGTATACTCCACATTACTTGTATAATTCTTGTTTGTCACCTGTTTAGTTTAATTTGTTTTCAATAAGTTTGAATGTATTATTTCTTGTTTGGTAACTGATAGAAAATTTTGAAAGGTTTTTCGAACAGCTTTGTTTATTTTAGTATCGAAAGGTACACATATATATTTCTGAATTTCATTATTATTATTAGGATTAGGCGATATTATGTTGGTTTTATTTATTTTTCTTGTTTTCATCTGAATCACTTTGTCTGCAATATGGGGTTGATATCCATTCTTGACAGCTAGACATTTTATGATTCTCATTTCTTTTGTTTTATTCTCATCGCTCATTGGTATATTTAACATTCTGTTTATCATTGAGTAAAATGCTGCTAATTTGTGTTTCCATGGGTAGTTAGAAGATTATGGTATTAGAAGATTTATTTGGGTTGTTTTTCTATAAATTTCAAATGAGTGATTTCCCTTAAGATTAGAAATTCTTAAATCAAAAAAGTTAATTTTTGACTTTTTGGATTTTTTTTGGGAACTTAATTGGGGGATATAGAATTGAGGTACGTTAAAAGTTGTTCTGCTTGGTTCTTATCTCCGTTGAAAAGATATAAGATATCATCAACATATCTAAACCAGTAAATTATTTGATCTTTAAACGGATTAGTATCACTCATTATTTTGTTGCTCTCTGAATATATATATATATTTTGCAAGAAGGCCTGAAAGAGGAGGTCCCTTTGTCAACCCATCTTCTTGTTTGTAAAAGTCCTTATTGTATTGAAAATAATTTTGATGAACAGTATATTTTGTCAATGATAATATATCGTCAATTTAATTTATTTCAAGTTGACTGTATTTTATTAGATTATCTTTTAGAATTTGAATTGTTTCTTGTTTTGAGTACATGTTGTTAACATCAAAGGAAATGAAGAAAGAGTTTAATGGAATTTGAATGTCTTTAATTTGATTTGCCAGATTACTTGAATTTGATATGCTGTAATTGTCTTCAAAATGCATGTTGGTTTTTATTTTGTTCTTTAAAAATTTACAACAAAGTAAGTAGGAGCGTTACGAAAGTTGACTACTGGTATAATTGGAATATCCGGTTTATGAGTCTTTGGTTGACCTTTTAGTGAAGGAGCTTTTGGATTTGTCATTTTAAGTTGGTATTGCTCTGATTTTGTTAAACTTTTGCCTTTAGTTATTTTGGCATTTACAAGTTTTGCATATTCTTGGGTTGGATCCTTTTTTAATTTTGTAAGATTATTGCTGTCAATGAATGTTTCAAACTTTTCTTGATATGTTTATATATGATATTCTTTGTATTTATATTACTCTCCCCATTTTAAAAGAGGCCAAAAAATCATAAAATTGTTTTTTGACGTGGATGAAATAGGTGTAGTTTCAAGTTTCAATTGTATTTCCTCTATTTTTTTACTCACCAGGGAGCGTAAATATTCCTTTTCCTGTTCCGTACGCTGATTACTAATGTCAGGACTTACGTTTTCCTAGGTCGGAAAACCCGTATGAGTTTTTGAATTGGGTAGTGTATTAGTTCTGCTACTACTAATACGATTAGGATGTAAGACATTGGGCTTAAATAAAAATAAATAAATAAATAATAAAATTAAATAATAAAAAAATAGTTATTATTTTTATAGCCTATCCTATGATTTTTTTTGGCCTATCTCTGAGGGAATATATGTAACATTATAGTCACTCTCACTGTTTTGACTGTTAAGCTCTGAATAACCTTCTTCAGTTAAGGGCGAGAACATGTTGGCGGTTTCTAATAGGCTATTTGATTTAAACTTAATCAATGGAAGCTCAGGAAAGTTAGTTTCATATGTGCGGGTTTTAGTGGCAGTAGCGTAAGAGTTAGGTCTTACCGTATCCATTACCTCTGATGTTTTTTATATGTTATGAGGAAAAACTTGCTAGACGTGTGATAATCCTCTTTCATTGAACTCATCCTATACTTAATGTTCTTTTGACGGGTATATTCTGGGCATACTTTACAGATGCTGCTGTGTGGACCTAAGCAATGAATACATTTTAAAGAGTTCTGACATTCATCTGAATGAAAACTCTCTCCATAGTTTCTGCATAGCCTATTATTCGTACAGGGCGTACTTGCTACATATCCATAGGCAAAACACCGAAAACATTGCTTAACAGGTATAATGTAGGTATCTACCTTCATTCGAACATAATTAAGTTTAAAATGCTAGGGTAGTCTGTCCGAGTCAAAAGTAACCTTTACAAAAGATTCTAGTTCGCCATTAATTCGTCTTTTAATCATATGAGCTTGAATAATATTTACCTCACTTTCTGTATCTGCAAGGATCTCATTCTCTGATATTTCTCGCTCTACATATATGATTCCTACAGAATATATTCTAACTGAGGGAAAAAAACATTGTAACGAGACACATATTAAGAGTCTACTAAAATATTACTTGCCTCATGGTTTTTACATGTTACTAAAAGATTTTTTTCCTGGACGCTCTATGTGTTCAATGTATTCATAATGGTTCTTAATTATTTTACCCATTGTAAATGGGTTTAATTTATGTTTATCTTTGTCTTGAATAATAATTTTAAAAAGTCCTTGATTGTCAGATTTGTAATATCTCTTGATAAATGCATTTTTAAAGTTTGGTAAGGTTTTCTTATTGTCCTGATTCTCAAAAGGGCTAATAGCATCTATATCTCTTTTTCTTTTATTTTCATTACTTTCTAAATTAGAACTATCCATGTAATCGTGATCGGGTACAATAATAGTGTGGACAGCTCTCTGTACCTCCATATTCTCCCCGTACACAGAAGGAAATGAAATCAGAAGTACACTAATAATTTACAGTAATACAAATACTGGGAAATAGCACTAGTTACTTCACCAAAGTTTAACCGGGGTATTGACTGACCACTATAACCTAACCTCTCGTTAAGCGTCCAACTGAAAACAAGATAAAATCCAATAAAAAATCCAAATAAACTGACAGTATATCTCTCATTAAAGGTTTAACTGTGAAATTAAAAGTTAAAGTAATGAGTCACAATAATTAACACCAAAAATGAAACTAAATTATCAAGATTAATTCACTTGACATGTGAAGTAAACATGGCAACGACAATGTGATACATGTATTATTTGACTACGAATTAGTATTATTTATAAAATAAAAATGAAAACAGATGTCTCGTTCTACTTGTCGAAATTTATTAAAACATTGTCAACAGCTGTTGTTGGTCAGTTAAATTAGGATAAAACATAAATATTCCAGGTAACACTTATTATTTTTCTTTTCTTATAAGCCATCCTTGGATTTCAACAAATATTTTACAAAAATAGTTAGCCATTTAGTTTTTAGCTGCACATTTTGTGATTCATTTTATTTATAAGAAAAGACGAATGAAACTGGTTTTATTCATTATGGTTAGCCCAATATAAGATATAAATGTAAAGTTGATTCAATAAAGTATAAAAATTATTCTTTCAGATTTGATTTTTTTTTTTTTTCAGGAAAATAAAGAATTGGTTTCTTTATATATTTTACTCTTGGAAGAGTGGGCAAAGAGAAAGTTCTTTTTTACTGAAGCTGACTACAGAATTTCTATGAGGAACATAAAACCCAACAGACAGGCCAACCGTTATTGTATACTAACCCTTGCTGGCTGCAAACAATAGCCAACGGAGGCGGCTTGTCGATGTCCTTTATTAAGTAACCACATGGTGAAGCCCCGGAACAACCCAATGACCATTATAGAACTCAATGCTCTCGAGTGCTCTTTATTACATTAATATACTGCACACTACGTCTAGGAAAACACATGTTACTGGCCTTTGTGTTTTTATAGTTTCGGAGTAGAACAGACTTACTCTTCACATAAATATCAGAAACCATTGTTTTAGGAACTATAACGTACTATTTATTCAAACGGCTCAATAACGTACTACCAATTGAAATTGGTAATTCCCCAGACCTACGTATATTTTCTTTATCTGTGCAAAATTTCAAATTTAAAACAAACACAAAACTAGAAACATACTCCACAAAACTGTACATAGAAGCCTCAATTATGTGTAAGGAACACTGAGTTTGTTGATGGTGCATGTCCCTCTATGGAATTTGGCTGAGCGTTAGCGAAACCTTTTATTTTTGTCTTTTACTGTGATGCTAACTACACTCGAGAAAGATTTCATCTGAATTTTGTATGAAACTGTATCTCTACATCGACGGGAGTAAGTTCCATGATGGTGTATGTCAAGTCATGGAATTTGGCTGAGCGTCATTGAAGTCTATCACTACAGTCACGGCCACCAAATAAGGCGGGTGGGTGGATTTGCGCTGCTGCCACGTATGGGACCGGTGAAGCGGAGGAAGGTCGAGAATCGGTCGCTCTCAGGCACAATTTGGCAACGCTGTGTGCACATTGTTGCCTAGTCCAAGCGTCGCGCCGACGCTGCAGCTTCCACACGCCACCCTGCCAGTGCCAGTGCCAGTCGTATTCTACTGTCTGACTAGTTAGTGACTTTATTTACATACTGAAAATGGAGGAAGCTGGTAGTTCACGTGAAAATGAAAAAAACACCTGTGAAAAGGAGACGATTAGAGGGTATTAAAAAGTGATTTAAATAGTCAAACTAAATGTGTTGTAGTTAATGTCCTGAATTTTCTGAAAGGTTTAGCTGATCCTGGTGTTCTTGGAACAATTAACAATTATGTGTTAAGTTAATTGAACACATAATGGAACCATTTATTATAAACCTTAGAGACGACTCATCAGACAGTGAAAACAGCGACAGTGACCGTGACATTGACAAAGATTAAAAGCAAGTAACTCGGAACCACCAAGTGATCAAATCAACCACGGACTGACACATAATTTCACTGTGATTATGTAATAGTATGTACTAACAATGTCACTTGTTTAATAATAATTACTTAAAAATGTTTCATTATTATTTCTATTACTACACGTGTTTAAAATGTTTATATTTAAAATAATTTTGCTAAGGAAGGCAAAACAGATTGTTTTAAGCATGGTTAATTTTATTAAACTGAAAATATTTATTTAATTTTTGCTATGGTTACAATACATAGTACTATAGTTGAGTAATGATAAAAATATTAGAAAGTAAAGTATTGCTATTAAAAAAATAGTTGAGTAGAAATTGTGTGTATACGCACGGCGCACGCATCGCTCTGCATGTTTGATTTCAATAATTTAGGTTTGCACGCATTTCCCAGCGAAGTTAGTAAACTGAGAAAAATTTGTTTGGAACAAAAAATAAAGTTTATACCTTTGTCTAAAACTTTGCAACAGGAAAAATGTTCCTAACCAAAAAATAAAAAACTTCCTCGCTTACTGAAATGTTTAATACACCATGTTAATGAATTAAAATTGGTTTGTAGGTATTTAGTATTTCAAAATTACATTTTTGTATTTACATACAAAAATTATATACCATTATCATCAGCGGTCTCTCCTGAAGCCAATAATACAATTTTCATCGTTGTAACTTGTAAGATGTCACCAAAATCTCAGGAGAAAGCAAACAACATCAAGCTCTAAAATGGATACAATTCAGGGATTATTCTATTTCACGATGTTTGCACAATCTGGCAACGGTGCAATTCCACCCACCCGCCTAATTTGGTGGCCCCGACTGTAAGTATTGACAGACTTTCTATCTTCTTATTCAAATGGATATAAAAATGTCTTTTTCATATAATTCTCTGTTTGCCTCAAGGATGACAACCTGTCCACAGACAAGAATGAAATTAGGAGAGAAGATTTTCTCAAAAATAGATTATTTGTACTGAGACGATTGGTCATTGGTCAGTATCTATATGGCCTACTTATTTAAAAAGAAACGATATCTGAGTATTGTAATTAATCTAAAATATTTGTGTTTTCAAGTGTTTTCTAAATTGGTAGTGTAAAACATGCTTAATATCAAATACGAAATGTTTCTATTTAAATTGTTTAATTAGATATAGTCCTTATGAAACGAATATTTAATCTGGTAATATACTATTTACAAACAAACAGCTGTAGTTTCTAATCATGATTTAATCATTACAAAGGTACTACAAAAATTTATATATATATACATATATATATATATATATATAAATGAATGTTTGTGTGTTTGTCCATTTAATCATTACAAAGGTACTACAAAAATCTATATATATATATATATATATATATATATATATATATATATAAATGAATGTTTATGTGTTCGTCCATTATGGAATCGTGAACTATGTGTCCGATCATTATAAAAATTTGTATGTATATATATTTTTCCACGGAGAAGGTTTATATGCTATGCCCATTGATGTAACTCGCCACCAGGCAGCGCTTTCAAAGCAAAGTTTTCGAAGCGCCTGCACATTATAAACTGCAATTACGAGATATATATGTATATTAAACAGTCAAACACTATTTGAAGGCGCTAAGTTACGATGTATATTTGTCTTTAAAATACATTTTTCGTTAAACTTAAAGCTGGAGTGGGAGACCACTTTATAATAAAGTATAATGTACGTATACAATACACTATTGACAGATTTTCTTGATCGTGACATCGTCGAACTATACATCGGCGTTGGAAATATAATTCACTTGAACCAGAAGTGCTCATACATGGGCAAAACTTATGAAAAGCGTGCGAAGCCGCGGGAAACAGCTAGTTATATACATACATATATATATATATATATATATATAATATATATATATATATATATAAATAACTGTACGTTACTTAAGGTCAAGAAAGTAAGGTTTCTAATCATATAATTTATTCATCGCAGAGGCATTGCGAAATTTGTTTACGAATTTTGGACAGGTAGAAAACACCGAGAGACCAATTTTAAACCTTTTTAAAACTAGAAGCATTTTTAAGCTCTATTAAACTACACATACGGATTGATAATATCTTTAAAGTATGAATAAGAACCTTTCAATATTTTCAAATCTGTTGTGTCTATTTTTGCATTACTAAAGTCCAGAAATTTGGTTTTCAAATTTGAAATGTCTAACTCAATGAAAAGTATGCAATATTCAGAATAAGTCCGACCAGGCATTAAACTCACTCAGTTTCGTACACAAAAATATGTTTTTATTCATGCACTGTATTGAAAGAAAACTGAAACAGATATAAATTAACCATTATTAACGTGTAAATATGCAATATAAAATCTAAGAGTATGCTACACCATGTGTGAAGCTTCGGTGAAATTTTAGTAAAGGTCTGTAGCTAAAGGTAAAGGAAAGAATGTCTTATTTTACCAAGTAAGTTAGGTCTAACAAAGCCCTCTCTGACACTTATCCTGAATACGTAGCCTGAGAGAGCCTTCAAATAGTTAAGCTTCAATAACGCGCAGCCATACCCCATTTAAACATTCACCTTAATCGAAATAAATATTGCCTGTAAAAACAAGTGCCATGCAAATTGCAGCTTTCCGCTGAATTTTCTCTTGAGATAGCAATTATCATATTAAAATATATAAAATTATTACTATTGAAATTATTAAAATTTAAATATTAATTAATAATTGTAATATTGAAAGTGATTGCCTTTGAATTTCACTCATATTGTAAGGATTTTTCTAGTATTTAAAAGTTATAGCAAAACTCCTGCTTGCGTTTATACTACAAACACAGCAAGCCTTTGACTTTTACACAAAATGGTTTTCATTTAAAACATGCGGAATTGATACATGGTGTAGGAGACTTCAACAATAATAGTTGTTCAGAGTTGGATCATGTACCCTGACACGCAGCACCAGCCGAGTTGGGAGAGACGGTTTTTTCCTGTGCCTGTTGTAACGACACTGGACGCTGACCATTGGCGCTCATTGTTGTATCATCGCCATAAACCTACTGTAATTATAATTCTGACCATCAGCACAAATAGTATACACTCTTGTATTGTGACAGTGGTTACCTTCCAGTTGTATCTACTTTTGTTGTCATATACAATGGTTTTTCAAATATAATCAATCTTTATATCATTCGGGACATCACTGAGGCCACACTATTGTCTAGATCCTGTGGTGGAAATGGTTCTTATAAAATAATCCATTAGTTAACAAAGCCAATCAAAATTTAAATTATCCAGGATGATACGGCATACATACACTAGACTATATTGTAATATATCGATTTCATTTTTTAATTCTTCTTGGATAAAGTCGTTAAATAAAAATCAAAATTTGTGTATAATTTAATCGTTTTTTAAACAAACCACATATGATTCAGAAGCGAATTAGAAAATTATTTCCTTAAAATGGTGTGCAATGTAAAACTTTGTAACTAGTCTTGTACGCCCTGTTTGGCATTTGATGCTTTTTATTTCAGGATCCAAATGGCTCGTTGGATCATATTAGTTCCTGGTGACTTATTTTATTATTTCAGTTATTCTTACAGTTCTTTACTGTAAATATTCCATGCCACAATGTCCACGAATCTCAATTATGGGTCCTTACGTGCATATATAGTTGTATAGACTAATTTTGTTCATTAAATTGAATTGTATAGCAATGTTTTAATAATATCCATAATGTACTAAATGGCGCCATATATACTATAGGTCAGATAATACTATACATTATCATTACTGTTTACAGTATACTAATACCTCTCGAAATGCTTGGAATTTCCCTTTTCATTGGAAACTCTGATACACTTATTCCATTTTCTCCATATAAAGATTAATTTGGGCTATCGTAAGGATTTTAAAATGAAAAGCCACATCGGTTTAAGTGCTATTCCCAACGAACACAATTTTATTTTTAATCGTGTAGATAGAATTTCAAATAAATTATTTATTACATAGCTTTGTCAAGTAAGCTGCAATGTATGTTTGTGTGCAAGTTGTATGTTTTTACATCAGGGTGACTATGTGTTACAGAACTTTACAGCTGACAACTATGTGTAAACCAAGCATATTATTTGTTATTCCGCTGCAATATACTCTGTATATTACTCAAATAACGCCCTAATCAGGACTGAAAGTTTTCTCTAATGCCACTATTCTCTAATGGTAATTACCTTTGCGGATTTCTTTTTATATAAATAAGTGCCAATAAAAACAGTTTATAGAAAACATTGAAGAACTGAATGTTATGGCACATTCTTAATCTTTATTGCAATAGTTTTTAATATAAAAGTACGTACTGCGCGTACAATACAGCTGCATAAAAGCGGAGCTAAAAACTTTCGGGAATTAAATAATTTAAGAAACAACTCCAAATTAATTGTTACTAATATTTATCTCTATAACAGCAACATGGACACGAAAGGCTGTTTATTTCTTTACATTACCGCATTTAATCTAAAACACCACATTAACTAAAATCTTATTTTAATTTGCCCCTGCAATTAAATGCATACAGTGCTGTCAATAATAAAGTATATGCTAAGAAACATTTTCAGAAAATATATCGGACATTTCAGGCATTACGTTTGGGTTTGGACAATAACTTTGCGATTTAATATGCAAATTATTTATACAGTTTTAATGGTTTGTGTAAGCTATCAGCAGGATTACTTTCATATCCACCCAATTTTGCATTTTTGTTTTTTTGCGCTTTCCGACATTGAAAACATATATGCAGCAAACATTATTATTCCAATTAACTTGTTTTATTAATTATTCATAGATAATAATTTATAACCTTGTACACAATAAATTAATCATAATTTAAACAACTGAATTATAAATGCTAAATAAAGAGCTTATAATGGTTCATAAAATAGAAAAAAATATAAATATATTTTATTTAATTAATAAAATACAATAAATATATTAAATTTAAATTCAAATCATTTTAGAAATAGAGTAGAAAGTTGTTTAAAGCTCATACAATTTTTGACCCCTTTGTCTTAGTATAAAGACGAATCATTGATTCTTTGTTTGGAGTTTATTACTGAGGAATACACTCCAATCCTTAAAACGCAGTGTTTATTTTTGTATCATTAACTATATAAAATATCTTAATGACAGTTATCCTTTGTAACATTTGTGTTGAACACTTTGGTTGCTCTAATGGAACATCAATGCATTAGTCTTAAATGCATGAAATGATTATGAAATCTTGAAACTAAGGGGTACTAATTCAGGGCCTTGACCGTGTCCATGCGTGACGTCAGAGTTCAAAGGGGTGCTAAAGAGCGTCTCCCACTCACCTAGTTGTGGGGGGAAGGGGTCATGAGCGATGGAAGGGGGGCGTGGGACAATAGCAGCAGCCGTAGTGTTGCGGTGTCTCATGTAGTGAAGGTCTCTGTGCGCGTAGTTGTAAAGTAGTGTTCTCCTTGTAAACGTTGGTGAAATATTGTACATTCTTTTCACAATTCATACATTTATTCTAAACAAAATCACTGCCTCAACAATGTAACAACTTGAAATCGTAAGTATCCTAATGCCTTAATTGGATCTTACAAGAAAGTTATGTTCGTCAATTTATAAATGACTGTCATATAAGCTCGATGTCATGAATCTCATATAAACTGTCAAATATGCAGATTTTCTATATTTTAAGTATTTTTATGAACAAATTGTATTAGTAACTACCCAAAGGTTAATTATATTTTAGGTACGGTCATTTAGGGTATCTATAAATCACACGAAATATGAAAACTGTAATTAGTGACTTGATATTGACAGTTAATGTTAAGTTTGTTTCCATTAAATAACATTTATTTTCAGTTAGGTTGGTTCTGAATTTTATTGGCCATCAGTATGAAGGTTCTATATTTTAAATATAAATAAGTGTATGTAGCGTAATAATTCAAGAGGTGTGAATAGTCAATTCAATTGTATGAGCATATTTTGATGTATTAACACGTTAAAGGTGTTAATATTAAACAATTTTTATTTTCTAAATTACAGTTTTCACTATTCAGAATCGAATTATTATACCGTATTATGTCACTTTAACGTAGCATAGATGTAATAGTAGTAACTGAACTGTGAATACTTAATAAAAACTAACTACAATGGCTTTTATAGCTACGTAGAGGTTTGTTCTTTTTGAAGAGATGCAATATAGCCTATATAATAGAGTAAGAACTAATTTTTATTTCAGGACTTTGACTTGGTATTCCCAATGCATTCGTTCAACTATTGCTATAATCAGAAAGCTTATTCTTTATCTCTTCTGGATCTCAGTTAGCAATATTTGACGTTTGATTTACTTAAAAAGTGATCCAAAAGGGATTATTCTATGTTCCATATTACGCCGCTGTTGATAAATCAATCAATTATTTATTGGAAAACATTTATTAGGATTAAGTTAGCATCGACAACATTCCTTGATATATTATTAATAGTGATTGAGGAAGAGCGTATGTTTTACGATGGTTTAAGGGGGGAGATGGATGGGTACACTAAAATTTTAACCGTATTGTCGATATGCGCGGTGGTCCAAGATACTTCGTAATGACATAGCCTACAAGTTGTTCCGAAGGTAATTTTTCGGGAACGGTCAATGTGCGTTGGTATGGCAGTCCTTTTCAACCCGAGCTTTTGTATTCAGTACAACATATAGAGACTGTTTCATTGGTCTATACAAAATCGATTGTGAGAAAACAGAATTTCGTAGAATGCTGAATTAAACCGTTTGCTCTCAACTTTTGTGAACAGTTTAAAAATATTCATGAATACCGGGTGTAGCAAAATCCATATGCATGAGAGCCCCTAAATTTTCCATTGTTTCAATTAATATTTTAGCAAACTATTATTATTATTTTAATAATTTTGTATTACTGAAATGTAGTTCTGAAACATCGTTCTCAACATTGAAACGCGTCAAGAAATGTTTAAGGAACAAAATGGGGAATGAACAGTTGAACAGACTGCACTTGCCTTATTGTCTGTCCTATTGATAGTTCACATCAGTATACAATAAAGGTACTGTAGAGTTTTAATCCAGGTTTTAGACATACGTCTCGCTCAATATGTTTTTGTTTTGTTAATTATGTTCAATAAAGTTTTAAGTCGATTCTAATCAATACAATTAATCCCAAATTACTGGGGGTAAAATAAATGTTAAATTTACTAGACTTAGATTATCAAATTTATTGCACAATGGTAAATTCAAATTAATTTACAGACGTTTATTTATTAACATCGTGTATGATTCACTAAAGATTTACAAGACCACGGTTATTAAAAAAAACTTCTTAAAAAAGAATAACATTCCAAAATAAAATAAATATAGTAACCGAATTGAAATTCTTTTGAAATAAATTTAATTAATAAACAGTAACTAACTTCTCAAAATGGCAAAAAATAAAATCTTATTATATTTCACCAAATGCTATCAAAATAAATGTATATAAACAAAGTTATTTGAAATTCAAATTCAAATTATCTTCAAACAACTAACGTTTAAAAAGTATATGCTTCTCTTAGTTTTGAAGAAAACTGTAATTAACAATTCACAAACTAGAACAACCACTCAAATTCCAAAAAATGCAACATGATCAATTAACTATTCGACTTTTTACAATTTGTACATTATAGCGGCACACTGAAGGGTTTAAAGCGTTACTGAGCGTTTAAATGGGAACTGTCAAGGTGACTACATTCAGTGGCGTAGCAAAGGGGGGGGGGCGGCGGGGGGTGGGCCGCACCGGGTGTCACCTTTTTTGGGGTGACACCCACCCGGTCTCTCAACTTCAAGAACAATGTACAAATAAACAAAAAAAATAAATCGCTACCACACAAATTACTTTTTAGGGGATTCCTCCTCTAGCACTAGCTCAGCTCTATGTATAATTCGTGGATTCCCGCAAAAGAGCCTGACGCTGTCGTGAGGGATTCCCCGTCCCATACTCGCGATCTTTGACGTTTCAGTTGCAACATTTCTCATTTGTTTCGTGAAGTGTGTTGTGTTTGGTTGGCGTGAATTTTTAAACGTGTATTATTATATAGTGATAGATAATAAAAAGAAAAAATATATTATATCCATGACCTTTATCATATAAAATTTATTGTTTTTTACTTTCGATGGGGTGATACCACAAACTTCCGCACCGGGTGCCACCCAAGGTAGCTACGCCACTGACTACAGTATACCTGTGTAGTCTTGTTTATTATCGCCCAAAATATTGTTTCCGTACAGCCTCCAAATATCTGTTCTCTTTCAACATTTTCGTATCCTATGCGTTTTGAATTGACGTACATGTTAGTAAGGTATAATGTTCATTGATTTAGGGTACGTTAGAACTTTGCAGAATTAGAAGCGACACACAAGGCTGACTATGTCCATATGATCTCACTTCCGCGCTGTGCAGCTCTTGGTAACAACCTCTGGCGCCGCCTTTCCTGTCTTGTTGAAGATAACAAATGTTAGGAATGTCGTCATGTCTTGCAACTTGCTGAGTCCAACAGACTCAGCTTGTATATACTTCTTCGGATCGTGAAGAAAACAGCATTGTGTTAAATTGTAGTAACACTTCTTGTCGCCTTGAGGATTGGCATTTGGAATGTTTAGCAAACTTATAATGGAATTACTAGTTAGTTATAAATGCATATGTTTTCAAAGCATACATTTCAATTAATAAACAAATTTGTTTAATTGCCCGGACAAGAAAATTCGCATTTTTAAATTGTACTAGTCAGTATTAAGTGTTACAAGTTACTGTAAAAATATAAAGTCAATATTTGGATTTTTTAGTGGAAAAGTGCGCACACATATAAAACTTCTGAACATCTTTGAAGAATGTGGAAGAGACGTACGAGTTACAAACTATCATCCAGTTCTGAGAAAATTTATGCTTATTAGGTCACTTTTAAGCACAGTCTTACTCCTAGGACGTACTTGTACCTTATTCATGAATAGCTTCAGACTTGTAATAAACATTACTTAACGGACAACCCTTTATCTGAAATATTTTTGTATAACATAAAATTTATTATTATGAACGGCGCATATTATCTGTTTGAACTTGTTAGACCTCAACTTTCAGATGTTTAAGTGTTAGAACGTGATCAATGTCCACTTGATTGAGAGTTCAACTAATCAGCGAGGAGTATGGGTGAGTGAAAAGAGTCGTTGTGTATTATTAATTTTATTATATCATATACGTACGTACTAACCCTGTCGATGGCGTATATTAAAATAATGTACAGAGAAGAAATGTTCTCAAAGATTTATTTCGATGTAGAGTCATGAATTTCTCTCATTGTTTTAAGATAAAGTTATGGATCTTTTTATAATCAGAAGGTATTTTGTAAATTATGTACAATAGGGGACGTGTTAAGAAACTAGATTTTAATTTATTTGCACACACAATTTAGACAACATATATTATTAATAATAGCTTCAGATAATATGATTTTTATTGCCTTTATAATGAATCCCAAAATTCGTAACTAATACAGTAAACATTAGAAGGGAACAAATTTTAGTTCGGGAACACAGAAATGGGTATGGTTGCGGAACACTCACACTATGCATCAGATAAGTATGCCTACATAGTGTATACTTTATAGTATATTCTGATATCTGATTTTGAGTGTGTAGAATAAGCAATCCCTATCACATTGAAACATACATAATAGTACAAGTTTTGTATGAGCGAAAAATCACTTTTGTTATTAAACGCCCTTAAGAAGAATGACACCTGCTCGCTTTCTGGTAGCGTCAGTGTAACGTACTGTACTGTACTCATACAGACCATACGACAAGCCAAGCATACAAACGCAACTTACAATAGGTTCTACCGACAATCCATTTTATTATCTTTCTGTATATCAAATTGGATGTAAAAGGACCAACTCGATAGAGATAACAATAAAGTTAAAATAATAATTCTTAAATCTAGAAAACGATACAAAAATAAACTCTAGCCAAACAATTTAACAGGTATATAAATTGTTTACCATCGAATGGCTGTAAAGGGGTTTACTCGATAAAAAATAACAATTAATAATTTTTTTTAAACTACAAACTAAATAACAGTTAACAACATTACCAACAACTAAATTTATTTAACTCAACAATAACAGTTAATAAATAATTTATTTATTTATCTTAATATTAATTATTATTAGATAACGATTACTAAAGAGGTCTCTTTAAGAAAGTAAAGGAGTCTATCGTAGATTAATCGTCAGCTAGAACATCTTTCAACGAGGCTGGCAGATTCGCGGTGTGCCTGTGCCCCGAATAGCGGCGACAGTCGACAAGCACATGCTGCAACTGACACAGCAGTGGCATGTTTCATAGATCGGCTGGACATTTTTACCCATGAGGTAGCCTTGCGAGAGCAGCGTGTGTCGTAGTCAAAGACGATACAACACTACTTCCTCGCGACAATCCCATGGTATAACTGTCTTTGATCAATCGTAGGTTGTTATTGTCGATTGCCCGTCACTTGGAACTCCACCTAGCTATTAGATTCACCTTTACCACAGGGACAATGTCTGATGCCACTATACGTGTGGAGAAAGGCTAGAGTTGAACTGCTTCTTTACCTCCTTTATCTGTCAAATATTCCTACATGATCTGATGCTCCAAGGGATGGTTACAACCACCACTTCAGTTTGATGGTAGTGCAATGAGCTTCATATATCCCGAACAGGAATATTTCTCAAATAAATGTCACCTATTCCTTGTAAGCCACTAAGGGAGTCTGTACAGACCATCAAGCTCCCAGTCCTAACCATACTATGCTTACAACCTTTTTATAGCTGTGAGTTCTGCCGTATAAATGGATGAATCATTTGGAAGTCTGAAGCCGACTATCCGCAGTAACGTAAGCACGTCCTGTACTCGAATTTTCTTTCCAGCCGCCGGTATACACTACGTCGCAAGGTGCGAGGCTATTTATTATTAATCAGAATTATTGGCGGTAGCTTCTGGTTTTTACAACTTCTTAAAATGAGCTATACCAAGATTAATTGACTTTAAAACACTCCAAGGTAAAACGTCACTCTGATGTGAAATTCTAATTTCGTATTTGTAGACTCTAGCTCTGACACCGAAGGCTGACGGGTGTCTTTGTCTTGCTAGGAACGACTCTTAAAGTTGGTAGTTAACAATTACTTCGTAATCAGGGTTGTCAGGTTCGGCTGATATTGGATAAAAGTAATTTAGGGGCAGTTGCGTTCTTCAATGGGCGAGAGATGGTTCAGCTTTTTCTGCAAGAAGGCTGGCAATAGCAGTGAGTCGTCTTTTTAAGGTTTAAAATAACTTTAGTGGATGTGAATGGATGGAACTTTAGGTGGATGGAAAACTGATGGACAAATTTCTTCGTGAAAAGAAGGGTTGATAAGTTTCGTTAGTAATGTTAAAATAAGCGAGAAGCGGCGTTTAAGCAGCCACATGGACATATCATTAATGTTAAAAGATTTTTCACATTTATTCCATGCACAACACGAACTACCTCGATAACGGGAACCTCGATACCTCGATAGCACTATGAACGATACCGGGCCTCGCCCTAAAGGGTGATGAACTCTAATTTCCAAATCTTGAGACCTTTGTGACGAAACTCAGAAAGTTGTATCATCCATGACAAAAAAAATTTAAAAAATCGTTGATATTTTATACTGTTCATAAAGAGATTACAATTATTCAAAAGTCTCGTATTTTTTAACATACTACTTGTCTTGTATAAGTACAGAGATCGAACGTTGTGCCTAATGGCCAACTCCTGGAGGCATTTCACGAGGGTATTTCTTAATTAATGTCGTCATCTCCGGGCAGTTCGTAGCGTTAACGCAGTGTAGAGAAGACTAGGCTGGTGTTGACGTAGTATTGTAGTTACGTCGAGGTATATACTCAGAAGTTCAAATACAGCAAGATCTTTACTATTAGTACTTCGTAGTACCGAATACAGATGGAGTTCGCACTGGTCGATGATGTAGTCTCGAACCAGGTTTGCAGACGCATGTAACCCCGCAGTCGAGTATTTCCTCCAACAATTCGGTGATGCAGCGAGCATGGCTATCTCCCGTATAACGACTGCCTTTATTTTTAATTTATTGCTGTACGTATGTTTTTGTTCGGCACGTATACATGTTGGCTTTCTTAGGTTTTGGCTCAGAACAAGATTTGTTGGTTTTTTGTTTGTTCAGACAATCCAACTTGCTCTTAAATTTACATTGAAAATTTAAACTTCTCGATTTGTACTTTTGTCCAGACATGTTCCCCACGTTCACACATTTGTAGGTTTAGTTTAAGTCTTTTAATCTCTGCCTCTAAAACCTCAATTGTCGTTATAAGGTTGTGCATGAGCTTACCATTTACACAGCACTGTTATCTCTCACACACGATTGGGATTGTTAATAACTCATACTACACAAAGACATCAACTGTTACGACACTATTGTCTGATTTACTGAGAGATATCAGAGGTTCATTGTCTACGGGCATGGCGGCACGGTAGCGGTTGTGCCGCAGTTGTTTTTATTACTGACCTCCACACCAGTAGCAGTCCACCTCCTCTGATCACGTATGAGAATATGAAGTTCACGTGATGCTGTCAATGGCGTTAGAGCAGTACATCACATGCTTTATATGTAACATGTAGACTTTCTAACTGTTTGCTGCACTCATGAGGTACATGTACATGTCGCTTGCACAGCAATGCCGGGGTTTCATTAAAAAACTAAAGTACGCTTGTTTATCAACATTTATTCATTTATTTATTTCGTCAACTTACTACCAGATACCACTAAAAACCATCAACGCCTAAATAGTTGTAATACAAAGAGGTTTTCATTTTGGGCGGGTAGATGTTGAGATGAAATAAAACAAGTCATGTATAATATATTAACGCAATTTATTTCTCATGTGAAAGGCCCATGTATGCCATTGTGTATGGAATATGACATCGTTCAAATGTCCACCGCGGTTTCCCACAATGGTACGGATTCGAGTGGTCCAATTTTTAATTACTCTGCCGCATAAATCCAGTTGAATTTGAGAGATGGCATGGGTTATGTTGATCTTAAGTTCATCGGTTGATTGAGACCTATTGGCATAGACCTGCGACTTCTGAAAACCCCATAAAACGTGTAAGGGCGTCAAATCGCACGATCTTGGTGGCCAATTCACGTCACCTCTGCGAGAGATAACATACCCTCAAATCGTTCATGCAAAATGTGCATGGTGTCGTTTGCTGTGTGGCACGTAGCGCTGTCCTGCTGAAGCCACATGTCGTTTACTTCCATATCGTTCAATTTGGACCAAAATAAATCCGTTATCATCGTTCTGTAGCGTTCGCCGTTGACAGTGATGGCCTCACCAACGTTGTTTTTAAAAATATACGGACTAATCACACCGCCAGCTCAAAATCCACACCAATCATTAACATTTTGTAGACGCATTGCTACCTGGTGAACCCTCGTGTGGGTTGGCGTTGTCCCATATACGGTAATTATGCTTGTTAACATAGCCATCCATTGTAGAAATGTTCTTCGTCGCTGAAGATAGTTTTTGACCGAAATGAGGGTCCCCTCTTCCAAACGCTCCAAAGCCCACTCGGCGAACAAACGGCGTTATCTATGGTCATAAACTTTGAGTTCGTGGGTCAGTTGGATTTTGTATGGATGCAGGCCTAAATCCAGACGCAAAATTGGCCAAGTTGAAGTTTGCGAAAGCCCGAGTTCTTGTGCACAACGAGGAATTGACTGCCTCGTGTTCCTCTGCACACTTTCACGGACAGCGGCGACGTTCTCGATAGATGCTGCTGTTCCTTTGACGTCTGGGTGTGCAATGGTTGTTTACCGAAACGGTCTTCTCGAATTTAGCTACCAAACGTTGAAGAGTTGACATTGATGGGCCTCCGCATCTGCTGTAAAATGGTCGCAACGCACGTAACCTTTTAACTAATGAACACACATTTTGATTATAAAGTTTAATAATCTGAGCTCAATCGTGTAACTTGTCATGATGAAAAATTAACCTGCCATACAATGGAAACACTCACTGAACAACAATACATGAATGAAACAGCTGACACCAAAACAACATTGCCGCCACATGCTGCCAACATCTACCCGCCTAAAATAGAAAACCCGTTATAAAATTAATTTTGGGCTTTTTGTACCCAAGATCAGGGGCAGGTGGCTAGAAGTATAAATAATATTTTGCAATATACTTAAAAATGAATACTTACAGAAATGGATGTTGTTCAAAGTAAAATATAAAATATGTATCCCAAAAATATCATAGCTTGTAATTCATTTTTGTCCTAATTTTGTATACCGTATATTGAAATTAGCATCATTATATTTTTGACGTTTTCTATCGAATTAATACTTCATATCCTACCTTTTCTATTAGTTTAAATTATTTACTAAATTAAGGGATGGTATCTGAAAATGCTGCAATCGACTTCCAATTGGAATAGTTTTCTTTTACTATCAAGCAACGTTACGGTCACAATGTTTTAAGGAGCACCATTTTCTGAAAACAAGAATAGTTGAATTTTTAAATTCTTCTATTAGAAGTGGTAAGCATTTTAAGCAAAATTTAGGATTATCTTATAA
Source organism: Homalodisca vitripennis (assembly GCF_021130785.1). Lineage (NCBI taxonomy): Eukaryota > Metazoa > Arthropoda > Insecta > Hemiptera > Cicadellidae > Homalodisca > Homalodisca vitripennis. The sequence continues at coordinate 66,803,231 of NC_060211.1, read as the reverse complement.
TCAGGCACAAAAAGCCGTACAGTATGTCAGCAGCACTTGAATGCACTGCTAAAATCAATCTACACTATGAAATATTTTTTTCATTTAAGAATTATAATTTACAATTTAACAATAGAAGTTTAATTAGTTTAATGGGTAATTAGCAAGTTAAATGCAAAAGGCGCGTTATAATGTTATGAATAAAAATTTATGTATTCAAACATATATTTGTTTTCTGGGTACTTTACTCATACCGTTTTGTTCAAAATAACAATTTTTACAAGTTTTAAAGAAATATTTTGTTTTTTTATCTTGGAAAATTAAAAAAATTATTGTTGTTCAAAAATGAAAAAATGTCTGCATTTAACACTGGTTTTATCAAAAACTACTTAACTTACAGTTATGGTACCTATTTTATTAAATTTATCAGGTCAAAAGCTATAAGAAAAGATTGAATTCAACTCTTAATCTACCTTACCAGAATTTCAGGAAGACCTCGTTTTACAAGGTGATCTTAAATCTGGGCGTTATCTTTCGCTAGCCGTAACTCGCTAAAGAAGCATTTCCGTATATATATATGTATTATAACTATTTCGTTATTTTTACATGCAGAATGGGCTCTCGCGGTTTCTGCATACCTTCGTGAACCACCGTGTATAATACAATTTGTAATTTCCTTAATTCAGAAATTAATAAAAATACATGTCACTCCCTGTTTCTATTAATCATATACATGGTTTATTATTATCTTGAGTGGTTCCTTTGGGGCCTGATAAAAATGACTTAACTTTCCTATTTTAAATTAAAGTAATTCTTCGTGGAATCATAAAACGAGTTTCACCCTTTTCTTTTTTTAGAGAAATTGTCTTAAATGGCTATGAATTTATAAGGTAATTCTCAGCTCAGTAATTGATTGTACCATCTGAATGAAATAAAAGAACTTAAAACGGCAAACAAACCCTACGTCAGGAGACAGCTGCGTTCCAGCTACGTGCCTTATCACAAGCCAACTCAGCGGTCTGTTATCGCTGCAATACTGTATCGCCTACGTGTTGATCTTACACTCACTTCGTCAGTTCTGATATGGTGGATTCTGTAATTCTGACTGTAAGTAAACTGACTCCCCCTAAAGAAATCTTTACTAAATATTGTTTTATATAACTGTTGGGCAGACAGCCGAGCAGACGGTAGGACAGACAGATAATGGAACTATTGTTTAAGATGGAACTGTCGGTTTCTTGGTAACATAGGACAAAGACTACATGATTAGACAAATAAGAGAAGATATGCTACATGAACACAGAGGGTACCTGTTTACGAAGCGTCCTTTTTCAGTGGTTTTGTAACGTTATAGTTGGGGAAATCGGGAGTTTGATAATGTTTTGAAAATGTTTAATTATTGCTCGTTAAGATCCCTGTCATAAAGAAAGAAGTATCAAAACTCTTTGATTAATTGAAGTAGGACTGATGACATTTAAAATAGTATTTGTATTTGGGATTATATTAAAAAGAAGTCCACAGAATAAACTGGAGATTACACTTCGAATTTCACAGTTTATATACAATATACGAGTATAACTTAATTGAATTACCAATTTTTTTTTTAAACACTATCATTTTCTTAAGTAATTTTTAATTCAAAGGATAATTTTGATGTCAAGTTTCTCTCGTTATGTCATTTCCGTAGCTCCTACACTATTAAAACTATGTTAGATTCTGAAGTCGTTTTTCATATACATGTTATACGAAACTTACTTGGATATATCTTCAGTTGTCTTCCCGTAGTACTGATTAGAAAATTGTCCATGATTTCTTCTTGACATGTCTATAGTTTCTCGTGGAGTGATGAAGCCTTCTTTGTAATTTTTCTGTTTCGGGGAAGTTGTTCTCAAGATTTGGAATCCTTATAACTAAAATGTTGAACCAAACCTAATACTTAGTGAACCTTATCGGTGTTAACCTATATCACTGACATTTATCGAAGCAGCATGTTCCTTACATGCTAGGGGCTCGTAAATTCAAAATTGATCAAAGAATCCTAGCATATTTTTCGTACAGCATTAAATACTTTGCATCTAGAAGTATTGCTTAAACTTCAGATTCTGCTACCTAAAAGTGGAATTCACAATCTGTCCAGTGATTTTGTCCGATGCAAGAATCAACTGAAAACAAAACACTATCAACTCGAAAAAAATCAGCTGGATACATTCCTAATAATCTTTCTTATTATGTTTACCACACTCAAAACAATAATTCTATCTTCGAGATTACAAAAAGCATAGCAACCAATATGGAATTTGAAAAATAATTATTTTCTTGAGAGTTCAGACAGAGATAATGACGAGTAAGTACATACAAATAACACAACACGTAACAATAAACACATAACAATAGCATGCGTTAAGTCGCTGTATCTATTACGATTTCTAGAATCGGACTGTTGTTTTGCTAACGGCGGAAAAACACATATACCTTGCACTGGTGTCTAGTATACTACAAATAATGAAACCTCACAAAAAAGCAAACTATTGATGTCGTAGAAACTTATTTGGATTAATATTTGTTTGCTGTATAATCTCTTATTATATTGAACTATATAGGTTATTCAAGGACTTTCATCACAAACCATTTTTTGGATGAAAGGAATAAAACCCTAAATGCAGGCAACGATCTATGTCTTTCTGTTTATTGTCTGTTCATCTTTATTTGTTTTTTTTTATTTAAATACTGAGAACAAAATCAGTACTATGTTAGGTTTCATAAATTTTGCATGTTTTCCTACAATGATCTCGAGTTTCAGGGCATTTGGATTAATAATAACCAAGTAATATTGCAAATTTTGTGAAGTAACGCGTGTGTACGTAGTTACTCAGACCAACAAATAAAGTCTTTAAGGTAATAAGCTACTTGTAATTGTAGGCTAGTAGTAGTATTCATATTCTATAAGGAATAAATAATGTATGTTTAATACCTATTTCAGCATATATATTGTAGTACAGGAAAACTTTGCAACAATTGTCATCGGTTAGTCTATTATAAATATGGACTTTATACGAGCAATTTGTTGCGTTGCGTTGAGTAAAGTAAAGTATGCATGCTACATTCGGTTATTTTTCATTCGATTTTCTTAAATAATGTGGCATTGGATTTCTAATAAAATGTTCTATAAAAGGTATTTTTAAATATATTTCTAAATTGCTTGAGTATGGATTTATTTTAATTCAAAATATTTAATGGTCACCATCAAAAGATAACCACAAAAATGTTTGATTTGGTTGATTTTTTAATAGGACGTAATTAACATTAATACTGCATTTCGTTAATAAATAAATAAATAAAAATATATATACGTGTGTGTGTGTGCGTGTGTGCGTGCGTGTGTGTGTGTGTGTGTGTGTGTGTGTGTGTGTGTGTGTGTGTGTGTGTGTGTGTGTGTGTGTGTGTGTGTGTGTGTGTGTGTGTGTGTATAAATAGAATTAGAATTTAATTAAAAATCACATACACACACATGAAATTTAAACATCTTAAAAGTCCAACCATAGTTTAAAAATTAGTTTACTACACCTATTGTATAGTGAAATAATGTTTTAAGTGACAAGAAAGATCATTATATAATATGCAAAAAGAGTTATGAAACACCCTGTATATTGTGTTGAAAATTTAAAATTTATTATGAACTGCTAGGCACTGTGTATCCCAATAGATTAAAAAGGAAATATAATACATTTTACCTTGTATTTCGAAAATTAACAAGTGTAAGTTTTCATGTTTAAATGCACTTTATACATTTATAAGATTTAAAAGGATTTTTTGTAACAATTTATTAATTATAATGTACCAAACCTGATACTGCTGTCTGATTATAATCTTATTGTTATAGAATGAGCAGCCCGAGTAAACCAAAATCTCCTACTTGGAAGAAACGCCTGTCAACTAAGAAAGAGAAACCAGCCTGTGAAATAATGGCCAGGACTGAACCGTTCACTGCGGTACATTCAAATTTCCATTGAGTAACTGTAATTTTTACATACCTTGTTTAGTTTAAGAATTTCTATTATTTCAGTATATTGGTTTTAGGCAAACTAAACTATTACAATTTCTTTTTAACTTAGCTACTGTTCTTTTCCATATTGCTTCATTATGTGCTTTTGGCTTAACTCCTAAAGTTAAGCCTAATTAATCTTACACTCAATGTCTTGTAACCTAGCGACGTTCGCGGTAAGATCAGAATCAGATTGTATATTGCCGTTACAAATCAGTAAAATGCACAGCTCCTCAATTTATAAACTAAAGGTACATTATGCTACAACCTGTATAATGTATTAACTGTTTTTTTTATAATAGGCTGTACAAATTCATCGAGCCTGTATACAGCTAGAATTATCAAAATATCTACAATGCAGACTAGGCGGACCGAAAAAGTGTCTTATGTTATGCCAGTCAGAGCCTCCCCGAGTGGGGAATAGTAGAGTTACGATTTATAAGAAGAGGAGGACAGTGTGCTGAATGGATGCTGGCAGACAGGCAATATGGATGATGGGGCCCAGGGAGAAGCTCAGTGGAGTTTTAGGTGTTTATTATTGACATCATGAAATATTATTTGTAAATTGTTTGGTACCAGAAGGAAATTTGTTTTACTTTCATGTGCTTGCTACCATGATTCACAAATCATGAATATTCAAAACTAATCTTATAAAAAGATGTGTGTATAATAGCATGTTTTGATGGATATTTAGCATTACTTGCTGACTGAATAAACTGTAAACCAGCGTAAGATGTCACATATTTGATTTATCAAAAATTTCTTTGTAATTTTTCAGGATAAAAATCAAGAACATCCATCCGAGAGTGATCCTAAAGACGATGATTTATTGCTTTTAGTACAGAATACAACAATATCAAATTCAGTAAAAATTTATAAAATGGTGACCATATTACAGGAAATGTTGGAACAGAACAAAAAACTAATGAATTTGATAAAAGCGAAAAACCAAAATGAAACAGGTAATAATTAACAATAATGTGTTGTAATTAATAGTTTAACATTCATCTTTCTGCCGGTCTATACGTATTGTCTTGAGTAGTCTTGCCATATAAAACACTATATGGTTTTATATACAGGGTGAGTTTTTTAAAGTGATCCAATAGCTAACTTTTTAATTACACGACTTAGCACCACACTTTAAATTTGGAACTTGCTCAATTTTAAGTTTCACGCAGGGATACACTTTCAGATTTTTTGAAGATGGCCGCCATTTTCCAATATGGCGGTCAACTTTAAAATCTCTTATGGAACACCCTGTATTTTATGTTGTTTTTAGATTCTACTCAACAAAGTAATACATTATTGCTTTTGAGAGTTTTTCAATATCTCTAATGGTTCAGGAGCTACGTGGACTGGAAGTTTTCATAATGTTTGCCAATATGGCGGCCAACTTTAAAATATTTTATGGAAAACCCTGTATTTTATGTTGTTTTTATATTCTACACTACAAAATAAGACATTTTTGTGTTTTAGAGTTTTCTATATCTCTAATGGTTCAGGAGCTACGTGGACTGCAAGTTTTCGGATTTTTTCGGACTGATGATAAAAACTTGCAGTCCACGTAGCTCCTGAACTATTAGAGATATAGAAAAACTCTAAAACACAAAAATGTCTTATTTTGTAGTGTAGAATATAAAAACAACATAAAATACAGGGTTTTCCATAAAATATTTTAAAGTTGGCCGCCATATTGGCAAACATTATGAAAACTTCCAGTCCACGTAGCTCCTGAACCATTAGAGATATTGAAAAACTCTCAAAAACAATAATGTATTATTTTGTTGAGTAGAATCTAAAAAAAACATAAAATACAGGGTGTTCCATAAGAGATTTTAAAGTTGACCGCCATATTGGAAAATGGCGGCCATCTTCAAAAAATCTGAAAGTGTATCCCTGAGTGAAACTTAAAATTGAGCAAGTTCCAAATTTAAAGTGTGGTGCTAAGTCGTGTAATTAAAAAGTTAGCTATTGGATCACTTTAGAAAACTCACCCTGTATATATATATATATATTTATTTATATATTTATTTATCTATATATATATATATTTATTTATATAAGAAAGTCGTATTAGTTACACCATTTATAACTCGAGAAGGGTTCCATCGATTTTTTTAATTTTTGGATTTGTCTTCATTGGGAATAAAAAAGTATTAAAATACATACAAGTTCAAATGATTCCCCAACCCCTCCACCCCAATGGCCTCTAATAGTTGCGGAAATACCCTAATATAAACTATGCCCGTGCTTGATCAGTAGAGTAATGCAGATATCAAAATTACTATCTCACGTTAGTTACAACTATAAAGAATACTATAAAACCCAACTTAGTTGCTGTTTGACCAAAGAGTGGTTTTCAGAACTGCGTGCGTACATATTTTCTTCATCAGAACAACAAAGCAAGCTCAATCATCGGTCCCTGAGCTTTACACTTAGTGCACTGTACCACAACCAGTGAATATGGTAGCCTCTATGATATTTCAGTGCAGAGTTTTAACTTCCAGTATCGTGCCGTTGCATAGTTTAGGGGGGATGATGGTACTCAGTAACATTATTAGAGATCCAGCAACAGTCATCATCCAACAATTGGCTTGCAACTACATTTTGGAGAGCCATACCAATGCTTAAAATCCTACCTTATGGGCCATAATACACTCGCTCCAGACAATCATTCTGGAAGAAATTGGGCTGAGTTGACCCTCCAGTCCAACTCGGCAGCTGACTCACTTTATTATGGAGTTACCAAGTTCAATCCTTATCCAGACATGTGCTGTGATGTCTTAACCAAATAAGGAACTAAATTGATATTTCACTATTAACAGCACATACTGTAGAAAAAATTGTTTAGAGTTGTTTTTATTGGTAGAATCAGTGCCATTGTAGCGTATCAATTTATTAAAGTATTAAAGAGTGCATTTGATAGAGCCTAACATCAAATTATTGATCTAAATTTATATTCTGTTAATATTAGAGACATAATTGTATTTATATATAAACATGAATAACATAGCATTTATTAGGTTTTGTTTTATCTAATCAAAGTCTATTAGAAAGACCTTGAAATACCAATGGCTGGTTTTCCAACCATGACATAGCAATGCCATGTTATCTCTTATTAGTTACTAAGAGACACAGTAACTTAACTAAATGTGTCTTACATACTAACTGGTAACCAATAACAGATAACATGGCAAAACCAGCTGTTGATATTTCCAGAACTTCATAATGGACTTGTGTCACTTGATTGGGGTTACTATTAAAAAAATTTGAACAACCAAAACACTCCTCAGTTGGTCATAAAAACATCCCCCAAAGTAAATCACTCTATCTCTATTCATAAAAAAGTTAATAGGGGGGTGTGACTTTTAAGATACCCCGGTATTTCAAATAACATTACTTTTAAATTAGGTAAAATCTTAGCTTAAACTACGCACTAAATGGTACATTACATGAAAATAATTAACAACCTTTAAAAACATAAAATGTAACTTAAAGCTAGTAAATAAATATTTAAAAATTGCTTTTAAATCACAGTCATTTAAAAGGTCTGATATTGTCATTTAACAGGAAAAATACGTGTAATTTCACCTAAGTTGTGTGAGGAATCAGTTAGAGACACATTAAGTAGTCTGTCGAAGCCTAATGGTTAAAATATTTTCTGATCTCGAGTCGAAAATGTGGTTGGTAAAGTTCTTGTACTTAATGCTTAATGTTTACTGAATATATAAGAATGTTCTTCATACTGATTATATTGTTTTTGATTGTTTGGTGGACACTTAGATGAAATATGTAAACAGAATTCACCATCTGAAGATGGTAAAAGCGCTACCGAAGTTAATATAAAAGCTACTACTAATGAAGTTTATAAAAAAGTAGCCAACAATGAAGTTAAACACAGCTTTTCAAATGATAAACTAAGTAAGTATTGCTTTTGACTTAGTAAGTTATATAGTTTTAAGTATTAATGGTGAAGAAGTTGATTTATTAAAAAACATGATTTTAAGAGACAGTAATTTGTTATGAAAGGTGAATCGATATTATGTGCAAAACGTGTTAGGTTATGTTATTTTCCCTAATCTAACAGTAATAAATAAGTGTATTTTATTAATGAGAAGGATACATTGCTTTTCCTTGTTTGAAAACAATTTTGTTGATGTATATAATTGGTATCTTGTTATAATATATACCAGGAATAAGGATCAATTTTGCATTTACTAAATACCGTTGCCTACTGTATATTACTCCAAATATCTCAAACTATTTTGACTTGATTCAGAGTTTTGAGCTTGTCACTAAAGAAAATCATCCTACAAAATATGAGATTTTTATCTTTCTTAAAAGATATAAAATATGTTATAATGTGAGCCCAATTGTTATTAAATTTTGTTGAACTTATATTCTTTTAATTATGAATGAACGATTTGTGTTACATAATTTTTAATCTCTCAAAATTACAACACTTCAGATATTTGGCACAGTACATAGAGGCGACAGGATATATTTTTGTACAGTATCAATATGACAGGAAAGAAATTGATTATAAACATTCCAATAAAGATATTGATCATAATTCCTAAAATTATTATATAAATAATTACAGTTTAAAGTTATATAAGATTTTATTTAGTAATAATGTAGCAATACTTCTACCAACTCTGTAGCAGATTGCCACCCAAATATTCAAGACTATTTAGAACATATTATTACAAACAATTTCCTCTCTATTCACCAACCAGAATTTTGAATAAATCATTACTTGCGCCTTTACATATAAACTATTTATATATGTAATAATTAAAATATTAATTCTCATATTCGTAAACACAAATTTCCGGGCAGCCATATCGACTGCATGTCTTGGCTTTAGAATTGGCAGCAGATACATGGTCGGTATATAACATATTTCTGGCTTGGGTTGTACTGAAGATAATTACATAATGAGGTAAAGTCAACAAAATGCAATATGAAACTTAATTTAATTTCCTGTATTGAACATATAACATGTGACTGTTATAAAGTGACAGTAGATTCTCATTCTAACTGAAATATACACTCCGAGTTTATGTTGCGACTTATATACACATCTTATTATTAATAACAAATAATTTCTACAGTAATATTTCAGTATGTTTTGTTGTTAAATGTTAAATACCTTCAAGTGAATTTTTATTTTTCAGTTGGTAATTGCTCCTTTTTAAAAATTTTGGTGTAGGCCCTACTTCATGTATAGTTTTGTAAGTGTTTTTGTATATGACTTAAGGTTGATAATCTATGATTATAAAAATAACGGTGGCCACTGAGCTGACATAACAACTACGTGTAATTTCACATGAGTTGTGCGAAGGATTAGTTAGGAGCACATTTAGTGGTATTGCCGAAGCCTATATAGTTCAATATATTCTGGTCTCGAACTACAAATGTGATTGTTGAAGCTCTTTTATTTCATGCTTCATGTTTACTGAATGTATAGGAATGTTCTTGATACTGATTATTTTGTTTTTTTTTATTCTTTTGTGGATACAGATCAAATACGTAAACAGAATTCACCATCTGAAAATGATAAAAAAGCTACCGAAATTAATAAAAACACTACTATTAATCGAGTTGTTAAAAAAGCTGCTACCAATGAAGTTAAATGTTGCTCCTCAAAATATAAACTAAGTAAGTATTGGTTTTTACTTAGTGTACATTTTTAAGTGTTACTGGTGAAAAAGTTAATTCCTTAATAAAGCTGTTTTAATATACAGTAATTTTTTGTGAAAGATAAATTGATGGTATGTGCAAAAAGTGTTTGGTTACATTATCTTTTTTTATAATGCTTATAAAGAAATTTGTTGTAACTTATTAAAGAGAAGGATACATTTAATAAAGAAATATATTGTATTTTTTCAACGAGAAAGATATATTGCTTTTCCTAGTTATTCATTTACAAAATACCTTTGCTCATTGCGTATTGCTCCAAATGCTTAAACATTTTTGGACTTGATTCAGATTTAGTTATCACTTAAAAAAACATCCTTCAAAATATCAGGTTCTTATCTTTCTTAAAGGATATATAATTTGTTACAATGTGAGCCCAATTGCAGCTCCTAAATGGTTCGTACTTATGCTCTTCCATTATGAATTAATTCAGGCATGCAATATACTAGGATAAATAAAATATAAACAGTAATTTATTTCTTTACCTTTATTTGAGAAAAATTTACAAAATACTGTCTTGCGTGATCTATACACTTTTGTCACCAATTTGGTCATTTCAGTATTCACTGGTCATAGAAAGTTTGAGGGTGAGTTGTAAGCCAATCGTGCATGTGCTCCTTGACTTCTTCATTGATATCAAATTGTGTTCCTCCCAGTGATTACTTCATAGGTGTGAATAAAATATACTCACAGGGGACGAGTCATGGCTCTATGGAGGTTGCTCAAGAGTTTTCCAGCCAATTTCTTCCAGTGCTTCTGTTGTCAAAGCCTTGGTGTGAGGCCTGGCGTTGTCATGGAGGAGAAGATTTAAGATTCAAGATGTCATTAAGCAACAAAACAAGTTACAATAGGCTTCGTCAAACTATTAGGCAGTAATATGTAAAAAAAATAATGATTTTAGCACTTGAGACTTATTTTAAAATTAACAGGAACGTTGCAAAAGACCTAAGAGCTTACACAGTTACTAACTTATATAAATAGAGAGTGGTCATAAAAGATTATTCAAGTAATAATAAAAGTATTATATCGTAAATGGAAAATCAAAAACACAAACTGAACAAGAATTACAAAGAAAATATACTACAATTAAAAACCTATAAACCAATGAACAATGTAACAATGATGTAAATATTTTTTAAATGGTGGCTAAAACTTAAAATCTTAAAACTATAAAACAAAAGTTAACTTTGAATGTTTATTCAGACTTAACAAGATAAAACTAAAAACTTAAGGAACTAATATCACAGGCCAAATATTCATTTACAGAGTAAAATGCCATTTTGTTTAGCCATTTGCTTACAACTCTTTTAAACCTATTTATATTTACAGTTCATCCTCCTATTGGTAATTTATTAAATATTTTATTTTCATGTAGATATGACTACCATTTGTTTTATCAAGTCCTAATCCTTGGCAGCTGTAACATATACTTTTTTCTAGTCTTATAAGTGTGTATGGTTTCTCTAAGGGCATAATTTTGAAGAATTGCTTTCACATTCTTTGTACATATATTATATATATATATATATATATATATATATATATATATATATATAAGTATAAACACAAACAGGGCAATGTCATGATATTATTTAAGTCCCTAAAGAGCTTGCAGACAAGATTCCCTTTCATTCAGTTTTTATAATTCTTATTGCATTTTTTGCCAGACACACACACTCTCTTTGAATGGCATCTAATTCCCCATAAAGTCATTCCATAGGCTAAGTGGGGGTGGAAAAAAGGCATAGTAGGAGTATATTACCATTTCTTCAGTGAAACATAGTTTCAATTTATGCTTTAGGAAAATTACTGTTGCTTATTTATTACAAAGACTTTCTATATGGCTTTCCCAGCTTAGTCTACTGTCTAAGAAGATACCTAGTAGATATACAGGCTTTAAACATTTTTAAATAGGGTTGTTCATTGAAAAAATTATATTTTCTGTTTTGCTATTGTTTACAACGAGGCTGTTAGCTTGAAACCACCTCAGTTGATATCTTCATTGCATTTGCTTGTTGTTTTAACAAACCATTAAAGGTACTATTGTGGTTTAGAAGAGTATTATCATCAGCAAACAAGACTAACATGCAGGATAAATTGAAAGCAAAATCATTAACTGCAATGATAAATAAAAAAGGACCTAAACGAAGCCTTGTGCACACCGATTCAGATTATTTTTTTATAAGAGATGAATTAAAACCCTAAACAACCATTTGTTTTCTATTTTTTAATAATATACCAACAAATTTAACTCACTACCTTGCACATTATATCAATAAAGTTTACTTATAAGTAACTAATGAGGTATCCTGTCAAAGGCTTTAGACAGATCAGTTAAGGTTGCAGATGATGGTGTTTTATTTTTAAAATTATGTATAACATTACCACCTAGAGTTTTTACAGTTTTTTTAGTATTAAGTCCTGGTCTAAAAACCCAAACTGCTCTTTACATAAGAGACTATTACACATGAAAAAAGTGAATAATTAGTTTTTAATACATTATTAAAATATATTGCTAAAACTAGGTATAAATCTATGGGACAATAACTGGAAGGGTTTGTTTTATCACTCTTCTTATAGATAGGGACTACTTTTGCTATTTTTAAACATTGAGGAACTGTGCCTTTAAATGACATTCAATAATAGATAATTTAGTGGTTCAGCTATGACACCGATAATCTGTTTGGTAATCTTATTCAAAAAACCATGGTAATCTTCACTACGGTACCAGATAGATTTAATTCAGGAGCACACTTTAGGACATCTTCAAAAACAATTATTTTCCAATATAATGTATTTCTTTATTTATTTACTTTTCGGACTTAAGGTTGAAAAACCACGATTATAAAAATAACAGGGGTGATCAGCTATTACAGAACAATTACATGTATTTTCACATGAGTTTTGCAAGGGATCGGCTAGGGGCACACTTAGTGGTCTGACAAGGTCCAAGAGTTATTCTAAATATATTCTGATCTCGAGTTTAAACTGTGGCTTTTAAAGCTCTTTTGCTTATATTTACTTAATGTATAAGAATGTTCTTTATACAGATTTTATATATATATATATATATATATATATATATATATATATATATATATTTGTTGTGTGGACAATTTAGATAAAATATATAAACAGAATTCACCATCTGAAGATAATAAAAAAGCTACTGAAATTAATAAAAAAGCGACTACTAATGAAGTTGATAAAAAAGCAGCCACCAGTGAAGTTAAACGCTGCACCACAAAATTTAAACTAAGTAAGTACTGCTTTTTACTTTATATTTTTAAGTAGTAATTAATGGTGAATAAGTTGATTTGCTAATAAAGTAATTTTAAGAGACAGTAATTTGTTGTAAAAGGTACATTGATAGCGTGTGCAAAAAGTAATAGGTTATATTATCTTTCTTATTCTAATGCTAATAAAGAAATTAATTGGTTGTAACTTATTAGTGAGAAGGATACATTTCTTTCTCTAGTTTGAAAAAATGTGTTGCTATGTTTTATTGGTATCATGTTAATATATGTACCAGTAATAAGCAACAATTTTTCATTTTAAAAATACCTCTGCTCACTGCGTATTGCTTAAAATACCTTAAAATGTTTGAACTTGATTCAGTTTTTGGATTACCACATTTAAATACAGCATCCTACAAAATATGAGATTTTTATCTTTCTTAATGGATATAAAATTTGTTACAATGTGAGCCCTATTGCAGTTCCTATATTTTTTTACTTATAGTCTTTTAATTGTGAATGAATCAGGTGTGTTATATAATTTTTGTCTCTCACAATTACAACACTACAGGCATTTGGCACAGTACGTAGAGGTATGTATGTACAACATAATCAACTTGGTATGAAATAAATTGATCATGAACATATAAAAAATATATTGTAAGTCCCAAAATTTATATAAATAATTAGAGTTGAAAATTATATCAAATATGATTTAGAGTACCTAATGTAGAAATACTTCTATCAACTCCAAAGCACAGTGGCATGCAAATATTTATTATTATTTATTATATATTAGGTACCTACTAATACTACGAAAAAAAACAACTTCTTCTATATTCACTAACCAGATTTTGAAAATATTGTTACATGAAAGCTATTTATTTATGTAATAATAAAAACAATAATTCTCATACTGGAAATCACAAATTTTCAGGCAGCCATATCGACTGCATGTCATGGCTTCAGAAATTGCAGCAGATACGTGGTCTGTACATAACATATTTCTGGCTTGGGGTTGTACATATGATATTTAGATAATGTGATATAAGCGATTCAACATAATTTGAAATTAAATAAATATTTTTTGTTGGTCATGTAACATGTGACTAGTTATGAAGTGGCAGCTGATTCCATTTTAATTTATGTATCCACTTTGTCTTTACGCGCTTACTTATATACGAATAACAAATCTACTGCATTTAACTATCTTCACTTATACATCTTATATATTAATAATATAAATCTGTTGTAAAATAATATTTTTGTATGTTTTGTAATTGAACGATATCTTTGAGTGAATTTACACATTTCAGATGTAGTTGCTGGATTGTTAGATTTGTTTCATAATTCTTTTTTTTGTAACTGCTTATCTAACTTAAGTTTGAAAAACCATGATTATACAAATAACGGTAAATTCATGGTACTTGAAAAGAGGAGTAAAAATGTATTATTATTTTTTGATATGATAGATAAAATAATTACATATTTAGAAAGCAGGATAAGTTTTTCTTTGATTTTTTCATAGAACATAAAATGTGATGAACTATTTTCAGGATCATCAATCAGGCTTTTCTTGAATTTATTGTGGGTTTTAGTCATAGAAGAGTAAATAATTTACACTTTTAGAACCCTTTGCAGCATAAATTCCAGTATCCAATACTCACATGCTTCGTATGAATGAATTTTTCTCACAAAAAAGGTGAAAACAAAGTCAAAATGTGGAGGCTAAACATATACTTGAACAAATTGGTTAACTTCTACATTTGGTTCTGTGTGTTTTATGTTCTGAAGAGGACTTTTAATTCTAACATCTTTCATGCTCTTCAGTAACAAGTTGAATCCTCTAATAAACCTTTGGAGTTCTTATACAATTAACTGATCAGTCATCTATATTGATCTATCTTTTATCTTTTCTCATGTTTTGATGGGATAAAAACCTGCTAAAGTATTATCCCCATCAATGGGCTCACTGCCCGAAAATGTTGCTTCATTTTTATGTTGAATTATTTAAGTTGCTTAACACCTACTTAGTACTTTGGTTATTCAATTTCGATAATTTAAATTTTGTGTCTCTTTTTTGAAACATTACAAAATCGAATTTTTAGGTATTTCAATAATATTTGTTTATGAGATAGAGGCAAGAAAATGCATTTATGCACACAGGTGGCAGTCTGTATTTCACACAATCACAAAATATGATGTGAACTACCAACTAAAATCCTCCTCTATACTTCATGATCCTAACCTGGAAACCGTTTGTTCATTCTTTTTCTTCCTGAGGGAAAAGGACAGTTTGTCCCCGCGCTTAGTCCTAAAAGGCTCTTTGCGCCTCCCTTACTTTAATTTTGTGTCCTCAAAGTCCGAGGCTTTTGCAAAAACCAATCAGATTTGAGGGCTCCTGTTCTCTAATATTCTTGGGGCTGAGGAGATGGGCAGGTAGGTATCTTTTCAGAGTTTCTAAGATGGCAGGACAATCTAACCAAATATGCTCTGGTGATTCCTCCTCTTCTCCACAGAGTCTACATTCGTTAGTCTGGCTAAGGCCTACCTTCATAAGATGTTTCCTTAGGGAGCCATGTCCTATCAACATTCCTAATATTAGTCTTATATCCTCCTTATTGTGATCTAAGAGAGATGTCCGCCCTTTAACATAAGGAGAGATAAACATTTTGAGTAGTCTTAATCCTGAGGCTCTACTCCAATTAATGTTTCTTATCCTCTTTTCCCAATCTTTGACCAGAGCTTTAATGTTGGAGAAGGCTATCCCGCAACCTGGTTCAGGCCCCACCATAGAGGATTCCGCTCCCTTTTTGGCAAGGATGTCTGCTTTTTCATTTCCATGAATGCCTTCATGACCCGGTACCCAACCGAGTGTTACTCTGTTATTCATTGCCAGCTCTGCTAGAGCATTCTTACATTCCCAGACCGCTTTCGAATCAAACAAACAGGTATCAAGTGCCTTCAGTGCAGCCTGACTATCAGAAAGTATTAAGTATTTTAATCCTTTTGTCCTCATTTGTATGAGTCTTCTGGAACATGAGTCTATTGCCATGACTTCCGCCTGAAAAATCGTGGCATGTCTTTCTAGGGGCACAGCCATGTCGACTCCTGGTCCGTATCCTGCCCTAGAGTCAAGGCGTGAACCATCTGTGTAAAACTTCAGGACTCCTTTTGTAGGGTAGGCCTCCTTTTTAATCCATTTCTCCCTACTTCCGATAGAGACCATATATGGGTTGTCAAACGAGTATTTCTTAACCATTGTGTCTGACACTTTGGTTAGCATTTCAGCCTCAGGAAATACTTGCAATATCTTCATGTGGCCTTTTAAGGAGGTAGCATTTATTACCTTTGTTCCTAGAAGCTTCAGTGTCTTGGGATACACTTCCTCCTGCCCCAGAGGAGTGTATCCCAAGACCGCTTCAATTGCTAGTGTTGGGCAGGAACTCATCGTTCCCGTGATGCTTAAGCAAGCTAGCCTTTCAAAACTCTGTAGCCTTTTGGCAGCTGCTGTTTGTTCTACTTTCGGCCACATTAACGCAGCATATGTGGCCATTGGTTTTATTACGGTTTAATAAATCCAATGTATCGGTCCCCATTTAAATCCAAAAAGTCTCTTACAGGCCCCAAGGGCCATTGTCGCTTTGGATATTCTATTTTCAATAATTTTAAATCCTGGATGAGAAGTTCCAAGTGAACTTCTCATCCAGGATTAAACCCAGGTATTTCACTTCTTTTCTTCATTACTTCAGGTTAGATCCGATTTTAAACTTAGCCCTCAGGGTTCGCGCCGATCTGGCCTTCAATAAAATAAGGTTTAAACCATGTGACAATCCAGATCAGCTTTCTTTGCACAGAGAATGTCCTGAACGAAGGTTGGACCTGCTGGATGAGCGTTTCAGTCTATTGTCCCCAGGATCTTGTTCCCACATCTCCTGCCATTCTCGATAGATACGGGCATGTACACAAACAAACAAAAACACACACACGCTCACACTCACACGCACAAATATATATATATATATATATATATATATATATATATATATATATTTTATACATTATATATATATATATATTTTATTTTATATATATATATATATATATATATATATATATATATATCTGGTTTATATTTGTTTTTGTTCATATTTTCAGTTAGATATAATGCTACTGATTATACATAAGATGTATGCTGATTGTACATCATTTAGATATATTTGTTGATATTGCACTATTTGTTTCAGCTCAAGATCACTTTGAAAAAACAAATTTAAACTCTCAACGAAAACGAAAGTTATCTTCTAGTGCAGGTATTAACTTAGTTCATATCTCAAAATTTTGTTGGAGTGATAAATTTCAGTAAATAAATATATATATATATATATATATATATATATATATAATGTATAAAATATATATATATGTATATTGTATAAAATATATATATATATATATGTATATTGTATAATATATATATATGTACATATTTATATATTAGCTAGGGGGTAGATATTGGGTGCACATGCGGTATTGGGTATACATTGTTTTATACATATATATAAAACAGAATTTATACATTTAAAATCGGTTTAAATTAATTTTTCTCCTACTCAACAATTTTGACTCTGTTTCTGAAGTGCGTTAAGGCTCCATTAAGGCTGTGGACACTTTAACCATTTAACCAGCAAGACGACGGACATTGATAGTATGTATTGCATTCTGCATATAACCTTACTATTGAGCTAACCAGAATTGCACAGCAGTGTACAATATGCCTTCCCTTTGTTGTTCTGTAGATGCAATTTATATTGTACTGCCTATGTTGATCCTGAAAGGCACTCGAAGACCAGTGGATAAGGCACCATCAAAGGATCAGCAATCACTGCTACATCTATAGATTGATTCCCACTATTGTGCTTATTTTATTGCTAGTAAGCTGAAATTGTATTTAGTCAAAAAGGACTTTGAGCTGCTAAGGTTGGGGGGGTAGGATCCACCTCTTGTCTCCTTGGAAGAAGGGTGAAGCAGCTCCATATCAGACTCTCCAGTCAAAGCGGGCATGTCCCTTATGTCTAGGCTAGGGACAGACTGTTATGTAACAGTCCTTAACACTTAGGGTGCCCACCAACTTCCACAGTCATGACCCGCACTGGACTAGATCTATCAAATTACGCTTGCACATAAATATCTTGACATTTGCGGTTAGTAATGTGCTGCTTCTGCACATCCATAAGATTGCTCAGATAAGGGACACATCGGATTTTACTGTACCCAGTGTAGCTTCAAACGGAAGGTACATACCAGCCAGAAATAAATCCTCCTGGGGTTAAGTAAAGTGGTATCTACCATTACTATTAGTCTTCATCACTTTAGATATGTAGAACACAGAAGTTTATATAATTTTATTTCGATTTATTGTTAGATTGATGTCACTGAAAAACTGGATAAAGGAATTCAGTTGTAGATACAATTTGATTTCCAAGTCGTTCTTGGTTTTTCTTTGTCTTAGGATCGTGTTGTTTACATATTGAACTATATTTCCATTTTGAATTGACGTGCTTAGGTTGTTGACATACATTAAAAACAATCTAGGGCCAAGGACAGATCCCTGGGGATTCAATGACTTAGTAAGATAGCTTGTGACTGTACGCATTCCACTTACTCTCTTTGATTCCTTCCATTTAGGTACGATATCAACCACTGCAGGAAGCTGCAGATTCTACTTGTAGTTAGAGCATGTAGTAGTGTCTTGTGGTGGACACAGTCAAAACCTTTGAAGAAATCTAGAAACATAGCAAGAACCTGCTCACGTCTCTCCATGCTCCCACAACCGACCCCACCACAGGAGTTACTGCATCAATTGTTGATTTATTTTTCTGAGATAAGAATGTTAATCAATCAAAATAACTTGTGAGTCTATCTGGAAAGAGGTTTTCATAGATTTTATTCAGAACTGACAGTATTAATACAGGGTGATAGTTCCTCGTGAAATAGGGATCGTTTTCTTAAAAGTTGGTGTTACCTTTGCAGATTATAGGGGATATAGAAGAACTAGTTAAATTAATGTAATGTGTGAATTTAAAATATGCCAGTTTAAATGTATGTATAAAAATATGTATGTTTAGTAGCGATTGACCAACTAAACAGACATGCCATTCACATCACACCATGTTTATGGATGTAGTCACCGTATAATGGCTTCCTCTCACTCAGAGAAGTTAGGATCCCTCACCAGCTTTGAATGAAGCTTGGATCCTTGAGAGGAAAGGTTTTCCTCAACCACTGAAAAGAAACGATTAAACTTAGCTAATTCATCTTTTAAGTAATTTTTCACCAACTTATATGTATAATTGATTTTATTAGAAATTTTACAAGCTCCTCAGTTTTTTTTTTATTGATAATACTCCATGAGATTTTTTTTTAATTTTTTTATTTCCCTAAAGCTTTTTGGATATCATATGCTTTGGCTACTATAATAACTCTCCTATGTGTTTGTAGCTGAAAAGCAACGTGAAATTTGCCTTGATAACAAGAATTAGTTAGTATTTTTATAAAAATATTTATTATTATTATTGTGGTAACTAAAATTAGTTCAATTACTTAATTACGAACTTGAACTTGTTATGTAAAACCCCCTATTACATTTAAATTATTTATTTTCATATTATTAGCGAAGCCTATATTATCATAGGATTGGAAATTTTCATAAAAGTTTTAATAATAGTGTTTCAGTATTATTTTACATTTGATAATAGTATTTAAATTTAGTAAACAACTTTAAATAATTTAATGTTTTAATGTTTTGCATGCAAATATAAGCACACAATTTTTTTTTTGTATGCCAGATTAGTCATTGATTTAAACCAAAAATACAACATTTTCAGAGTTTTAGTGATTGAATTGATCAAGTAGAAATGGTTTGATACTCCTTCTCTTCTTCATAGAATATTCTTTGTAATATATCTATAATGAAGAAGAGGAATATAATTCCGGTCTCATAAAAGTAAACCTGCTCTTCTTATCCTATCTAAACCCTTTAGTTACTATATACTTTTTATACATTAATTATGTTTAATTACTGAATTATTACTCCCTTCGTTTATACAATAATGAATATCAACTTCATAATGAATAATCAAAACAAGTTATGTATCATTTTGTACTCAGAGTCAAATCTTTTTGGTATGAACCAATCCCTAATAAAAATGACTACACAATTTGTATAAGAAATGTATTATATGTTTATTTCATGGTAACAAATAGCTCAGGAAATAGTATGAAGTTCAGAATCAAGAAGCTAGACCACAACTTTGTTATTATAATATATATTTTTTTAACTGTCCCATTACAGTTGTTGATGATAAAATTTTTATTTTTTACCTGCTATTTAATGTATTAAGACGATTTCTCATAAAATCACAAGTAAATTCTAAAATGGACATTTAAAGTTAAAAATATTTTTTATAAATTGATTAATACTGTATTTGTAACTAGTAAATAATTATATTTGAATGTTGGGTTCAGCCTTTATCACCCTCCTCTTATTGTAACATGTGGTATCTGACTCTGTCTCGGATTTGTCTCCTGTAATATGGGGTCATGTTCGTCTGAAGAGATCTAAAAAAAATTGGCGACGAAGAAGCTCAAACGAACCTTTACAACGTTTTGACATCAGAGACTCCTAGATTACAAAATACAATAATATAGTGAATTCTAAACGAAGTGGCAGTCTTATTGTTTGAACATGTGCTACATTGAGTGCACTATGATGTTTCTGACACGATCTCTGGCATGGCGGAGCAACCGAGTTTTCTACACATAACGTAGCTATGGTAGGAAAGGTTAATTCAATTTGAATGTTGAGTTTAGCTCCTGTTTAACTTTCTCATATTGCAATATCTGGTATCTGACGCTGTCAGACTTGACTCTTGGAATCTGAAGTCATGTTTGTCTGACAAGATCTAAAAAAATTCGGCAATGAAGAAGCTCAAAACGAACCATTACATCATTAACCGTCAACCCCTGTTAATTAAACATTCCTATGCTATGTTATAAAACCATAAGTAACCACTGTTTGTAAATTACATATAATTTGACTACATCAACTAAACTTAATGTACTTAAGGATAAAGGTGACCACAATTCAGCTCTCTGTTCAACTCGTAAGTTTTTTATCTCTTTGATGTATAGAAATATATTGGTTTTATAGTTTCAGATCCACAAGCCCATATGAAAAAATCACGCTTGGAAGATTACCAAGAACAAGATTTGATTCCTACAAGTAAGGATTATGATTATTATTTAATGTTGATAACTTTTTAGTTAGTAAGTAGATTAATACTCAGATGAAATGATTCAACATGTTCTGTAAATATACAAGTACATAATAAAAAATACCATTTAAAATTAAGAATTATTAAACTAGTTTTATTATTGTGTTTAGAATGTTATGTGAACTCTCTAGTGCTTCTGGGAATCATCTATTTAAATTAATATGGTATACTTGGTTAACTAAGGATCAGAAATGTTTAGGTTAAATCTTGAGTTTTTTTATTTAAAAATACAATTTTTACATTTAAGGTTAACCAAAATTTAAAGTTACCTCCAGAACTTGAGATCAGTCGTACTCACTTTTATTAAAATAATTTTCTACATGAAATATCTATTCCAGACTGAAGATGAATAATTGCAAAGATCTCCATAATAGTTTTAGACAAGTTAAGGTATAATCAAGTTTTGTCAGTGTGCCGTAGTATTGTATATTTTCTATTAATAAAATTCGTATTTAATAGTATTGGTGTAAAATTTTGTTAACATGAGTGACAAATTATAGTTTTTTTTTTTTTGTATTTGTTAGTCTCGACTATAATTTTTTACTAAACGTGTTATTGGCGTACATTTTGTGTGAAAAATGTAGATAGAATTGACAAATTATCGTACATTTATAAATAATATTTTGCTTACTATGTTTGCACTTTTTTCAAAATATTTTCCCCTATCGCCACGTTTCTGCTGCGTCTATCTTCAAGCAACTGATCAGCAGTATGCAAATTACCAATTTATTACAAATTGCTAACATGTAGGATTGTTGTTGTTTTTTTTTAAACACGTAGATAAATAACTGAACTAACAAATTATTTTTATAAATAATATGTAGCTTGCAGTTCCTATTTACTATGTCTATAAAATTCTTACATCATCGAGCATCTATTTCATGTATGTCTGATTGTCCGCTTCAAAATAGATGTTTACTATTTTTTATATCTCAGAATTTATATATTAGTATGAATATGTCATTTTCAAGAATATACAGAATACATACATGATGTATGTATGTTTATACCTCAAAACAGTTTTTTTTATTTTATGAGTGGTTTTTAATATATGACTGGCCAGATTTGCTTTGAAAGTAAGAAAACAAAACCATTTAGTGAATTGTATATTCTTAGTTAATATTTATGACTAAAAAGACCAAAAAGTCACATTTTAACATGGGAATTAAAAGAGGATAGGATGTGCAGGCTTATCTTTATCAGTTGAAAGGTTCCTATCTAAATTGTTTAGTTAGACTACTATTTACTTTTTAGCCATTATATTTAATCACTGAATTATTCTTCCTTATTTTTTCACAGGAAGGAATATCAAATTCATAATGAGAATCGAAACCAAATTACCAAATTAAATTTTGGCATCAACTGATCCCTAATAAAAATCATTACACAATTTGTATAAGAATTGGGTTTTAAGTTTATTTCATAGCAACAAATATCTTAGGAATTATAATCAAATTTGGAATCAAGAATCTAAACCATAATTTTTGTATCATAATAGATCTTTTTAAATTGTCCCACCACAGTTTTTGCTGTAACATTTTAATTATTTACCTGCTATTTAGTGTGTTTACACAATTTCTCTTGTAATACAAATGAATTCTAAAATTAACATTTAAAGCTAAAAATATTTTTATAAATTGATTATTTGTGACTAGTGTATACTTAGAACTAACTACTATTGTTAAATTACATATAAATTGACTACAATACTGTATTTCATGTACATAAGGATTAGTAAAGGTGACTACAGTTCAGCTCTCTGTTCAGCATAAATATTTTCATCTCTTTAATATATTAAAATATGTTGATTTTATAGTTTCAAATCCGCAAGCCCATATGAAATATCACACACAGAAAATTATCAAGAACAAAATTCGATTCCTCCAAGTAAGGATTATGATTATTATTTAATGTTGATAATTTTTTAGTTAGTCAGTAAATTAGTTGCAATATTTTTATACTTATGATGTGTAAACATGGCAGTAAATAATAAAGTATACAATTTGAAATTGAGCATTGTAATAAATGTCATACTACATTGCAATGTCACAAATCATAAATTTCTGTTATGATTTGGCTGTACTCTTGTATGTATGACTACCTTCAATACGTACATGAGAAGTGAAATTTTGCTTTTTTGCAAGACCGCACATTATCTAACTATAATTGTAATTTCAAATGAACAAGTTAATATTTTTTATGGAACTTTCTTCTTTTAATAATAAAATACTGTATTTGACATTATATAATATGGTAAGAGATGTTGTTATATTTCACATAATAATTGACGTTACATGAACAATAATTTTGGATCTTTCCAGACTTTTGCCAAATACTACTACTACTGCTATATTTAATTATTTAAAGAACTACACTAATTTTAGTGTGGAGGAATTGATTTATGCAAAAGCTTTGATGAAAAAAAATAATTCTAGACAAAGGATTAACAGATTTCCATGAGAGCTTCAGTCAAGATATTGTTTTTCATGATTTGTCATTGCGCCATAATTATAAAGTATGATCTAATTTCTATTAATAAAATTTGAGTTTTATTTGTGTTGGAGCTGGTTAAATTTTGTAAACACAAGTGACAGTTGTGCTTGTTGAACATCAAGTTCAATATTAGGATATTTATAAATTACAGTAATATGTAAATATTAGTAAGTATAGATTCAGCATTTCATAGTGTTTCAAAATAGCATAATCTACTCTAAAACCAAAACACGGGAAAACAACAGTGTTATGAAAGTTTTTTAAAGTTTGACCTCAAACTGTACCTATTAATATTGATCTCCAAAAATTTGACATTATTGCCACATTTTAACTGCTGAGACTTTCTACCAGTTTTTATTTTGATTAATATAGAATGGCTTTATACCTACATTTTTAAATGCTATAATAACGAAGTTACTAGTCAATCATTACATCATGGAGATTTAATTTTACTTGTCTATTGGGATCATTGAATTTTAATAGCTTTTTACATTCTGTGAATTTTGTTTTCAGCTGTATTCAGAGTAAAAAATATAACCAGCAAAACTATTATCCCACAGATTAATTCCAAAAATAATGACGGGTATGTTTTGAATCCGTAATAAGCACTTGTCAGTGGGAGGAAAGCACTATATGGGGTTTAAAGAAGGTGATGTAATGACAAATTCTTGTGGAGGTTGTTTTTCACTCTGTCTCTTTACATGTATTGTGCAACTCACACTAAGATGAATGAGAGAAGCATGAGGTTGAATGCAATGTGGCATATACTCCCCTAGACTGACAGGGAGCATCTTGCAATCGTGTCTCTGTAACACTCTTCTCATTTAGTTTTTTTTTTTTTTTTTTTTTTTAGTAATTTGTTTGGTGTTTGTATTTAAACCATAACATGGAGTGAAGTATGGCATAAAACATAGATCTAAATGATCACCAGCAGAGACTGTGATTATGTTGATCAACACACATTGGCTACAAATAGCATCAGTGGGACCCAGTGATTTCACTTTACCTTGATCGTGGATCGTGACTAAAATTAGACCAGAATCATTGGTTGACATATCTGTAAAGTTTTAGAAAGTCAACTTCTATCAAGATTAAAAAATTTCCGTAAAACTGCCTTCTAGTAATGTTGATACCACAAACCTAGTAAATAGTTACTATCTAAACAATAGGTCTTTTTTCTTCTTCTGTTCATATGTACAATGATTATAGCCATAGCATCTACGTGTCACTAGGAGTGCAGTGTAGTAACTATGAATATGAATAATGGAAACAAGAGCAAGGTATGCAGATGAGGCTTATTGCCAGGGGTGAGGTGTGTGCATTCAATGTTACAAAGAATCAAAGACATAATGGAAAGAAATCTTAAAAATAATACCTTAAGTGAAGGTTGGATTGTATTTTGTATTTTGATTAGATTTTACCATTGAATAGTTTTTAGTCCATAATATGAAGTAAATTATTTGGTTCAGAGTCAGTAATCATAGAAATTAAAATACGGCTAAATAAGTCATAGTTACATAATTAATATTACACAGAATATAAACTCATAAAACATAGATTTGAACTTGTTTTTAGATCTGAGAAGTAAACTTATAAACAAGGAAGAGATAGCATGTACAAGTCACACATGCACCAGCAACTTCACGTCAGAGACCAAATTGGAAGAGACCAGGCAATGTCAGGCCAAGGTAAATTTATAGTGACTAAACTAGGATTGAGAAGTACTAATTACAGAAGCTTTGACTAATAAAGTATAGGCTAGTCTAGGAGTTGAGAGCCAATTCCTATTGTAGGATCACACAACCTGGTTTTTTTTTCAAATCAGCTGATGTATTTCTCTTAGAAAGAAGTCAGTTATAAGCTTTGTTAGATTTGATGGGAAATACTCGTATATGAAGTGTTAAAAATTACCAATCATATTTTTCCTATCCAAACAGACTTAAAACTGGATATCAAACATATAAATAATATTATATCACTTAGGTTGTCAACAAGAGTCAGTGACTCAGTTCTGACTAAGGTATTATAATTTATTGTAGTCTCACTGGAAACTGGAAATAAATATTTATTTGACTCTTCATTGAGTTAAAGAAATCATTTCATAGTGTACACATAACAAACAATGGCCGACTGCCTATAGTTCTATAGTGATGTGGCTCCAGGAAAAAGTGCAT
Source organism: Homalodisca vitripennis (assembly GCF_021130785.1). Lineage (NCBI taxonomy): Eukaryota > Metazoa > Arthropoda > Insecta > Hemiptera > Cicadellidae > Homalodisca > Homalodisca vitripennis. The sequence continues at coordinate 66,777,268 of NC_060211.1, read as the reverse complement.
TAAAGGTGGTAAATAACCAACAAATTTTTACTATACTTGTGTACAAACCTTCCTGGATTAACAGTAAGTCCATTCACTTACAAAATATAATATCTAATCAAACCATTTTTTAATTATTTAACAAAAAACTGAAAATGACCAAGTAAGCTCTATTTTAACATCAAGACTTTTTAAAGACAATAATTAACTACGAGCTTTAAGAAAAATCTCATTAAGAAGAAAATTCGTATACATGAAACTAATAACTTAAGTTAGACTCATTCAAGCTTAACTCTCTTTCAAGAAAATAAAATACTTACTGTGACGTCATAAGAACTGCCAACACAACTGGCTTAATACACGTCACCTGTTTCAAACAGACATTCAACCTCCACATCACTCAGTGCTGGCACACGGCACTTGGCCACCTGATACTGGAGCACTGACCCGAACACCTAGTCAGCACTGTCAGCGCTGACCTACAGCATTACAGCTGCTGCTGTACTGCATATGTCAGTTGACACGGCACTTGGCAACCATTTAACCAAGCACCATTTATTTCAACATTGGTTGACTATTTAGAATAAATTGACTATTACTTGACCTCTAGAACTTAGAAAACAATAACAGGAGCAATCAGCCAAAGCTTAACCGTACCTAAAAAACGTTTTTATTTTTTTACCATATTTAACAGGAGCAATCAGCCAAAGCTCACCTAAAAAAACTGTTATTTTTACCATTATTAACAGGAGCAACCAGCCAAATCTTACATTTCCAAACTTTAACTAAAAAACTGCATCACACTTTTTATTTGACAACTATTGTTACTCTAAAGTATATATATTACAAACCAACTAAGGTAAAAAATGCCTACTAAGTATCCCTGTGGCTCATGTGAAATAGGAGTGAAATACTCAGGTCTAAAGTGCACTGGTCCTTGCAACATGTGGTATCATGGCAGGCTGCCAAAATGTAAAAGAAAAAACTTTGAAAAAACTAAGTTATCAAGATATAAAAACATGGACATGCTTCACATGTAAGGCAGGAGGCTCAGATTATGACAAAAATTTAGTTACAAATACCATAGACAACCCTTCCTCCTTTGACTTAACATCAAATACTCATAACCAAAAAGACATTCTAAACAACTCCATAAAAACTCTAGAGAGCAGTATTTTAGAAAATGAAGATGATAAGCTTGCTATGGCTGCTACAATAGGATCGGCACTGCTGGAGGAAAACAAGTTTTTAAAAGAACAACTGACTATTGTAGAAAATAAGTTGGCATGTTTACAATGTAAATTAGCCAGTAATGAGGCAAAGATTGAGAAATGGCTGAAGAAGAGGAAAAATTTCTTGGGAAAATTGAAACCTTATCCCAAAAGTTAGCTGAAGCTGAAGTTCAGATTGAAAAAGAAAAGAAAAATGTAATGGAAATTCAAAAACTTATCTGAAGACCATGACAGGAAACAGGAACAGATAATTGAAAAATATGTTATAAAAAAGCAGGGATCTTGAGAAACAACTTTTAGTTTTGAACGCAGGAGTAGCCAAACAACAGCTGAAAACCTCAAGCAAAACTGACACTGTAACTCAAACTGAAAAATGTGAATTTTTTTACGCAAGACAAGCCACAAAACTTAAACGGCTATCTTGCTAGAAATATCCCAAATTAAATCCAGGCAGAACACCATGGAGACTACTCTTAAAGACTTGAGTGTTAAGCCTCAGTGCCACTGTTCATCAAGTCAGCAAAAGCTAGTTGTATATGAGCAAAGCATCCAGACTGAAAATATCCCCCTAAAAAACACCACAAGATGTTACCTTGTCTACCAACAAACACACATGTCAACATACGAAGACCTAAAGATGTGAAGACCAATTGGGGTTAAACATAGAGACCAAATCAGTGTCTCTCTTCAGTCTGCAAAGTTTAAGGCTTTCCAGAACAAAAACTACCCTCTTCCAAAGGAACAACCCCAAGCAGAGAATAAAAAAGGATAATAGTTTATGCAATCAAAAGTCTAATGCAGTGGATTTGACAAAAACTTACACCAATGAACGAACTTAGACTTAGTTTAGAAAGTAAGAACCTACCAAACTCAACTGAAATAAATAACAGCATCCACTCTTGAAGCCCCTGCCCTTGCACCCCCTTCATCGATGAGAAGGCCACCCATAACTGCTACAAGACTTTGAGCCCTCAGAAACCTTCCTTGAGTTTTATGAAAAGAATATAGAACATGTCAAAGCCAATTATCATAGAAATCAACTTGCTCCTATAAAAATAAACATCTCACCTTTTTTAGAACCAGGCAGCAACGTCAGACCTCCAATATAAAAAGTAATGCATCTTTCTTAGAGCAAAACAAATCTTCAAGAAACAAAATATTTAACTTAACAGTTCTCCATCAGAATATACAGGACTTATCTAACAGATCAAATAGACTGATACACTTTATAGAAAATCTGAAACCAACACCTAATATAATAATACTAAGTGAACACAGTCTCAAATCTCAGGAAATTGAAAATGTTGCTCCAATACCTGGATATATCCTCAGAGCACATTTCTGTAGGGAAAAAGCATATAATGGGTGGGGTTGCAATTTATGTAGAAGATACCTTTAGAAAAGAGTACCTTTAATGTACCAATCAGTCAGCACTGCGAAGAAGAACTTGTATGTGAAATGGCTTTGGTAAAGGTTATGCTCAATACCACCTGCTTATACATAATGGGTACCTACAGATCACCATCATCCAAACTTAGACGAATCACTTAATATTCTCTCAAAAACTATTGAAATCAGTAAACTGGAAAGTTCAAACCTTCTAATCATGGGAGATATAAATGTAGACATTTTAAAACCTGACAGGAGATCAGGTAAATTACAGGAGATGTTGGCTTCTCACAACATTCAGAGGCTGGAGCTACCACCTACCAGAGTAACCTCCAACACCATTTCATCAATTGACTGGATATGTACTAACTTAAGAAGTGGAAGAACTAACTGCAACCGTGTATGATTCTGGTCTATCAGACCACACTGCTCAAGTCTGTACTAATTAAAACAGAGTACATAATTGAGAATTTCAGTAGTACATATCGAACCTTCAAGACAGAAAACCTCCTTGAACTAAAATGTTTACTTCAACATGAAAACTGGCATTACATTGAACAATTTGACACCGTTGAAGAAGCCTACAACAGCTTCATAAGGACAGTGACAATGGCCCTGGATGCTGCCTGCCCCCAGAAAATTAAAGAAACCTAGAAAGAAATTAAAACCTAAATTCTTTGCAGATGAAGAAGCCAGCAGGCTTAAAGAAAACTTTCTAAAGACTAACATACATCAGTTTGAAAACAACAGGGGAACTTGACATCAAACAAGACGCAGTAAATGCAAAGAACTCCTATGACCAACGCTTAAAACTACTGAGACAAGAGGCCTCCGCCAACTTCATAGAAAGAGCTGATGACAAGCCCAAAGCCATGTGGAAAATAGTTAATAATGCCCGTAACCAAAACAGGAGCTCTACAGATGACATAAAACTGAAAATAAATGGACAACTTTCACATAACCCTCAAGAAGTCGCCAATCATCTGAATTTATTTTTTGTTAATATGGCAGAAACAACACTACAAAAAATCCCAGCGGATGAGAAGAAAGGATTGGAATCTGTGGAACCACATGAAACAGCATTAATGGAAACAATGACCAAAACGAGCATCAAAGAGGTTAAAGATACAATTAAAAACCTCAAATTCAAAAATTCAGCCGGTATTGATGAAATTTCTTCCAAAGTATTAAAATTTTGTGCTGAACGAACTAGCCCCTCCATTGGTTGCCATATTCAACAAATCTTTTAAAGACGGTCAATTCCCCTCAAAATTAAAAATTTCGAAAGTGTTCCCTAAATTTAAAAGTGGGTGCAAACATGATGCAAACAACTACAGACCAATTTCACTGATTTCAACATTTTCAAAATTATGTGAAAGAATTGTTCTTCAAAGACTCCTGGACCATTGCGCTCAGCACAATCTCTTAAATGAAAACCAACATGGATTTACACAAGGGAAATCAACTACAACGGCATTGATCAAACTAATTGAATCAGTGACAGACAGCATTGAAGAGGGAAAATTGACCACAGCTTTGTTTCTTGGATTTAAGTAAGGTGTTTGATTGCCTCAGCCACAACATCATTCTGAAGAAATTGGAATTGCTTGGAATCAAAGAGGACAGCAAATAATTGGTTTGAGAGCTACTTAAAGGGTCGTACCCAACTAGTAGAGCTCTACCACTCATCAAATGGTATCACAAAAGCAGTCAGATCAAAAGTCCTTCCAGTGTTGAGAGGTGTAGCCACAAGGTTCCGTATTAGGACCAGTGATTTTCCATTCTCTTACCAATGATCTACCCCAACACCTAGGAAACTACTGCACACCTCTAATGTATGCGGACGACACTACCTTATTTTCTGACCCAAACGTTCAGCAGATGGCCTTGCGGTCTCATCTTATACAGCTCTCAACATGGCCATCCAATATTGCTATGGAAATGACCTTGTAGTAAATCCATCAAAGACTAATCAGATCGCTTTTGGAAGGAGAGCATAGAAAGTCCCAACCATTCCAGATGTCAGTATTGAAGATCATTTAAAATTCCTTGGAGTAACAGTAGATACCGAACTAAATTGGATTAATCACGCGACAATCTTAGTAAAAAACTCAACACTGGTCACTTTGTCATCAAGCAAATTCTTTCTCTCAGTAGCCTTGAAACAGCAAAAATAACTTACTATTCCCTTTTTGAGTCTCACCTGCGCTATGGTCTTGCTGCCTGGGGTGGAACTACTACTGCTTCAAATCTTCAACGGATACTTATCATACAAAAGAAATGTATTAGAACACTGGCGGGACTACAACCTCTGGAGAGCTGTAGAGAGGCATTCAAGTCTCTGAGGATTCTCACTGTCATTTCACTTTACATTCAAGAAGTAATAATGTACGCTGATGGGGGAGAAATCTTCAAAGGACCAATGATGTACACCACTACAACACCAGAAATGTACACCTCTACAACCTTCCTGTACATCGTCCTGAGGCTTTATGAGCGAAAACCATCATGTATGGGAATGAAGCTCCACAATCTCCTACCACCTCACCTGCTGTCCAAAAGAGGAAAGGAACTCAAGATAACACTACATCAATGGCTTCCTGGACCGGCCATTCTACACGCTGGAAGAGTATCCTTCAAAAAAACCTTTTCCTGATGTTAATGTATTTTAATGACACTGTTTATAAATCTCAAAGATTGTAAATAAAGATATTCTCATTCTCATTCTCATACCACATGAATAGCTGTAAGGTAATGCAGGAACGGTTTTGCCATAACTTCTAACATGTTACTTGAAGATTTGAAATTGGAAATTAATGTCACATTCAGACGAATAAAACTAAATAACTGTTAAAGTCTGATTAATCAAGCACACAGTATTTCACTTCTCAATCTCTGATTTAATCTTATTAATAGCATAAGAAAATCCTAACACATCTTAAAATCTGGTTGATGTATTCCCATCTAATGATAACTCTTGATAGAAAAGTCCTAGATACTTGAAACTATGTTCATAGGTTCATATTTATAAATGGTCAAATTGCAGTTTATCCATCTCTGTTCGTCTGTCCAATAGCTCTTAATAGAAAGGTTCTAAATACTTGAAACTTTGTTCATAAGATCATCTTTTTAAATGGTCAAATTGCAGTTTATCCATCTCTGTTAGTCTGTGTTATAACTCTTTCATTGTGTTCTGTCAGACTGCTAATTTTTGTTTAAGTAATTTGTAAAATAACATGAGTCTGTGTGTATGTGGTATACATTCCTCAATACAGACATAAAAACCCATCTGACATTCAGTAAATAATATTGATCTTGTTTAACCAAAATTTATTAATTTATATCAATATAAAGCTCAAATACTAATTTAAATGAAATGTTATAGATTAATAGTTGTTGTCAATTTTAGTTGAGATTATCTTACTGAGTATGTTGATAAATGAAATATTCACCTGACCTTTTTGAATTGTACAGGAAAAGATTAATTACATAATTTAGCTACTTACAAAAGCAGTGTAACTCTCTTCATCTGTTCATCTAAACATTATTTTGCATAGGAATGAATAATTGAGCATATAAAACAGCCTAAATATATTATAAATTGCATAAAAAGAGATGCTAGTATTATCATGAGTCTTACATGACAGATGTGTTACAAGTTAATGCTTATAATTGATATAATTTTTGCTAACTTAGGTTTTTCATAATTCTTCTTTACAGGACTTGATTTCCAGCGATAACAATTTGGAAATCAAAGTTGCAGCTCTCAAGCAGAGTAACGACTGTATTGGATTTAGACAATGGATAAAATGTAATAAGGAACGTAAGTATGTAAAAAGTGGTTATTTTAAATATTTTTGCTTCATTTTTATCTTAGGCTCTAAAAATATTCAAACAATTAATGAACTATAACAATTTTAAATTATTTCATACTTTAATTATGGTTTAAGAACCCAAACACATTTAGTTCATGATAAATTTATGTTTTCAGAACAACTCAGTATGAATGGATTAGAACCAAAACAGCACCTTCCTACAATAATTGTAAAAGAAAGCAGCAACCTGTTGACTGGTATGTTGTACTTAGTAAATTATAAGGAAATTAAATCAGTCACTATAAGTATAAATAACAAAAGATTGGCTGATGCAGCCAAACCTTGGCATAGTAATGTCTACTTATCTAACTTATGTTTAATTAAGAAATAAGCATTTTAATAGTGGATTGTTGCAGTAAATTTGTTATATTTTTTCTACTTCAGAAGCCAAGTTGAACTGATATCTAAGATATGTTTCTCAAAAATTTAGGAAAATACACTTTACAATAATCATTATTTCAAAGACATTTTTACTTATGAAATTTAATTTTCAACATTAATTAATTCATATAAACATTAATAAATAAGCTTTTATCTTGTAAAAAGTTATTTTTTAAATTTTAAATTTTGTGTAGTTATAGAGAAATGATATAATAATAAATCGACACAACATATCAGAAGACCGGACAGAACATACAGATTAAGTTTTTACTAAACTGGATATTTGACCTGAACAATCTTTGTCATGAATGTTTACATACAGTCACTTCAAAGGTGACAGAACATACAGAAAGTCTGTACCAAAGACAGGATGGTCGACCTGAACACTCTTTTTCATTAACGTTTATGTTATCTCTGTACAGTCACTTCACAAAGCTGACGATGAATGTCAACAGCTGACATGTTTCTTGTGTTCAGGAAATATATTTACCAACCAAATTTTACAAGCAATTCAATAATCTTAAACATTTAAAATACACACATGTGAATTTATAGGTTAGCTACAGAGTTGCAACTGATACTTGTGTATTCCCAAAGAATGGTGGGAGATGGGACATACGATTGTTGCATCGATATATGATAAGAATTGCATGAGATACAGGACTGTAAAGAGAAATACATAATTAATTTATTTTAAAACCTTTTAAATCCTTAGACTATGGAATGGGATAGTCGTTCTGGTAATTTGGAATTATTTGAAACTTTGGTAAATTTCATTAAAAGGAATAAATACTATGTTAAAGATTAACTGAAAACCTCTCTTCTAGAGTTGAATTTGGTATTAAAAATCATACTGAAAAACATTTTGAAGTTTATAGGTGGATGAATTTTGTGAAGTCTGTTTTGATGAAATGGAAGGTTTATTAATGATCTGGTATCACCATGTGTTTAAGGTTCTACACAACAGAGTTATTATTATAATCAGCTTCAAAAAAGGAACTCTCTTTCTGTGCCTCTTGAAGATCAATAAAATATTTTGAAATTTCAATGTCCCATCACTCTAGTAAAATGAAATAAAGAGCCTTGGTACAGTGCCCAAATTTTACTAGCCTGGAGCAGGAAACAGTAGTGGAAATTCACTACAATGTCTCTAGTTCACCGCCTTTTGTCTTAAGGTCTTGATTTTGTTGGGTGACACATCACCATATTAAATTATAGATTGTTTTTGAAAATTATTTTGGTGATTTGTACTAAAATTTATCGTAAATGAGATGTATGATTTATGAAATGTTGCAATCATTTAGGTCAATAGATTTTCCACGACTTCAGTTGTGGGCTTCAAAGTGTCGCTTAAGTTTCTAATTGGTACAGCTGTCAGGGCTGAATTTCATGTCAATATTAAAAATTTAAGTTACCATCCTTAAATATCAAAATTTTTCTTTTACAGATAATAGTGACGTTCCACTTCGTGGAAACAAGTGGAACGTTTTCAAGGTACACTCTCAGCTGGAGAAGCTTATGGTAGATTTACAAGCATTCCTACATGCAGTGAGTACCCATTAACTATTGGATAATATAAAATTTAAATGAAACCTTTGCAAATTATGTACTCAAATTTTATAACTTTACTGACAAATAATTTAACTGTATCACAAAATCCATTTTGATTGAAAACAAGGTACTGAAAAGTAGTTAAAGCTTCAAAACAAAAACAAAATTTCCACATTTTTGGGGGCTTTCACTTCTATACTGAAAAGTAATGTTTTCAAAGGTAGTCACTCAATAAAAAAATTTAAGTTCATCAAATGTTCTAGTCAAATTCTATTGTTTTATGAGTATTGTTTTATGAACACTAGAAGATAGTAAAACGGTTACTCCGTTTACCACTGCAACTTGAGAATATATAAGTTCTGGACAAGACCCTATAAAGGCAGCTTCGTGAGATACTTAGTCTATAAACCGTAAAAGAGATAAGAAGTATATTTCCCAGCATCAATAGACATTCTGGTTACATCTGTCATGTTTCCATAGCATTTTAGAAGAAATATTAATCAGCAATGCCCTAATATACAATCACTGATAGTAAATAATCACTTATTTTGTGTAAATATTACCTTTCAGGTTGAATGAAGTGAATCAACAAGGTCCCTAAACTGACAGTGTTCAACATCCGATTTTCATTATGTTGTTCACATGTCACAGTTGCCATTATAGCCAAATAAAATACACCACTGAAACTAGTGACTAATTTCAGTGCCACATTTATCGCAGTGAAGGTGTTGGTTAACTAAAACATTATGACAAATGTCAAAATGAGCATGTGTCAGATTGACATTATTTAGAAAATTGCCACCTAGAGAGTTAAACATTCAAATTAAAGACAGCTCTTGCTTTGTATACCTTATATATGTATTTGTTATATGTATGTATGTATGTATATTATACCTTATGCTTATAAAGAGATATTATAACCTATGTTCAATGATTACCCAAAGTATATGCGAGGGCCGCCCTGAAAGTTTTGAGATATACGAAGAGTTTTTGAGCTAGACTTACCAAACGTTAGACGTGTTCAAAATAACCCCCTCCAGTGTCAAGACACTTTAGAAGTCTGATATTCCACTTGTGAAAGCATCCAGTCCCTTAATTTTTGGAGTGGAATGAACATATTAACGAATCTCATTATAAATTTTTCATTCCAAAGAAGAGCAACTATTGTTCAAAATGTTTCTTCAGATTGAATAATAAACAAAAGTTTTGCATCGCGAGATCTGGTTAAGTGGATGCACATATTTTTATGCCATTTTTGCCTAAAAAATCCGAAGTTTCTGCAGCAGAGTGAAAAGAGGTACATTGAACGGTACAAACCTCAACCCTTAATGTTCAAGTCCAGAAGAACTTGTAACACGCATTGTTCAGTGTGCCCTTTGTCCCTCCAGCTTAATACCCTTCACCAATCCCATACAACTGAAGAACAGCATAACTTACTTTCTTAACCGACTGTTGTTATTTGACCATTGTGACAGGTGGCCCATCGTAAAACACCCATACGGCTATATCTCTTTGAGTTGGAACGTTATAAAATGGTCTCATTAACAGTGAAAAATTTAGAAATAATCCTATGACCATCATTAGTACGTAAAATGGAGAGTCTATAGGCGGACTCTCACATGCTCAGCTTTTTATGTAACAGCAGAATGCAGATTTCCGGAATATTTGTCTTCTTGAAGTGAATTACAGCCTCCTCTAAATTCTGAATATCACATGAAAACAGGTGCAGGGGTTGATGCTACAGAACCAAGACGTCATCTGGAGACAAATAAACTTTAAAATCATAGAAAATCTTTCCATAAGTGCTTTCTTCAAAACTCTATGACTTCATGACTTGATAATGTTATTGAACAAAGGACATAAGTACATTAATGAACCCTAGTTACTATCAGGCATTGACTTGCACTTGAATTAAGAATGATAAGATTATTGCACTGTCTGCCGGTATCTCAAAACATTCAGAGTGACCCTCTATATACCTCTAGATATTCAAAAGATTCAATGTTATCTAAATATAATCATACATTTTTGAGAGATCCTTTTATACATAAGTAAGGATTTTTTTAATAAATTTTTAAAAGTTATTACAATGAAAATCATTTCAACACATTTTAAAATAAGGTAAATGACATGTTGCTTATCATTTCAAACATTTTATTGTTACAGGTACTGAAAAAAGCAATGCAAAACCCTTACGGCGATTTGAAGCATCACACCAACAATATTAATCCGAGCTGGACTCTGATAGATTACATTGTCGAGACAAACAAGAGATGGTCAATGATTACATCTTGTGATTACACACCCAGGATACGTAATATCTTTTCTAAGCTCATAGTGTTAGTGAAAAAATATAGACGTGGTGAGTAATAAACATTTCTACTATATTATAACATTAGGTATCTAAAACACATATGAACTAGTATAATGTTATTTTATTGGAAATTACCAAATAAAAACAATGAAAAGATCATCTAACAAAAGTTATTTCTATTTTACAGTATTGATAAATAACAACTTTTATAGAACTTTTTATAAGATTTATTCTTTAAAGGATAGGCCAATACCCTCTTAAGACTTATTATAGCTATAGGCCACTGGCTTGTGAGAGGATCTAATCAAACAAAATAGTTTAGAAGAAGAGTAGATACAGTACAAGGTTGATCATTCTGATAAAAAATGCTATGGCTGCCGACAGTATTTGAGCCTGCGTTATCTCTAACTCAGATTCAAATTTCGGTATCTTAGACTACATATTAATTTATCAGGATCTTAGACTACATTATTTCCAAGTAAATTCATTGACAACAAGTTCAATATATACTTAAACCTAAAAACAATCAATATGGCCAGTACATGATCTTTATTTTTGCATCAATTACATTTTAAGATTCAAAAATACATTTTTGGCCTGTGGTAAGTGGTTACATGGCATGGATCCCTGGGACCCCTCACTCAACCAATAATTGCTAACTGGGCACATCCCATTGACTCCTCACTCGACCAATAATTGCTAACTTGGCACATCCCATTGACTCCTCACTCGACCAATAATTGCTAACTTGGCACATCCCATTGACTCCTCGCTTGACCCATAGTTGTTTTTTAACAGATCCCTGTGACTCCTCGCTCGATCAATAATTGCTAACTTGAAAGATCCCTGGGACTCCTCACTCAACCAATAATTGCTAACTGGGCAGATCCCTGTGACTCCTTACTCGACCAATAATTACTACCTTGGCACATCCCATTGAGTTCTCGCTTGACTCATAGTTGTTTTTTAACAGATCCCTGTGACTCCTTGCTCGATCAATAGTTGCTTACTTCACATATCACTGTGATTTCTTACTCAACCAATAATTCATTCAGAAGTCAGACATCCTGTATACAGTAATATACAGGGTGATTCAAAACTAAACGGCAATCTCTCGAGAGCTTATTCTATAGCTAAAAACAAGTAAAAAAGTTCATATAACCATATGCCCGGAAACGCTTCGTTAGCGAGTTACGCCTAGCGAAAGATTTCGGCCGGATTTCAGAACCCTTGGTGAAGTCAGGCCGTATAAAAATGGTAAAGGTAGTTACAAAGATACAAATACGATTGTTTTTTATGTTTTTATATCTGACAAATTTATTAAAATTCGTCCCAGAGCTGTAAATGCAATACTTTCAGAGATATCTTACGTAAAACACAAGAATTGGTGCAAAGAAATAACACATTTTTGTGTTTAACGTAAGATTACTTCCATAAATGTTAAATAAAGGTCATTTTTTTCTTAAACAGATTTGTAGAACATTTAATTCTGAAAAGATTCATGTGAACTACTTAGGAAAAACATTAATAATAGGTATTGAAATTTAGCTTTATTTAAAAATAAAACAGACGCACAAAAATGCATATTCTTATCTGCATAAAATATTAACTAATGTTTAGGTTGTGAGTAACAGCTGATCATTTTTCAACACTTTTTATCGTCATATTTTCTTTGTAAAGGTTGACAATATAAGCTGATCAACAATTAAGTTCATGAAGTAATATTTGAATAACCTTTATGGAGGTTTTTGTATTGTGGCATGTGAAGATTGTATTTTGTGAGATCCTGTGATTATTTGGAAATATTTTATACAAGTGTATAAAATATTTTATTAAATATTTATTTTTAAAATATTTTATTAAATATTTTTATAAAAGTGTATGTAATTATCTTAGTAAATAATGGCAGATAATGTAAATGGTATGTATTCGTTTGAAGAGTATACGGACATGATACTGATTTACGGCAAAGTTAACAAGAATGGTTTAGCTGCAGTTCAGGAATATCGTGATACTTTTCCACATCGAAGAACACCTGATCGCAAAACATTTGAAGCTGTGGAGAGACGACTTAGAGAAACTGGTAGCTTTAAACCGAAGCGAATAGATACTGGTCGTCAACGTAGCGCAAGGAACTATAATAATGAACAAGCAATAATAAATGCTGTAGAATTATCACCAACCACAAGCACCAGACGATTATCACGTCAGTTAAATATTTGCCAGTCAAGCGTATGGCGGACACTTCATGAAGCACAGTTGTACCCATTCCATATAACACGTGTTCAAGACTTATTACCGCAAGATCTTAAAAAAACGGAAGATGTTCTGCCGCTGGTTAAGAAGAAATTATTTACGACATCAGTATTTTCTTCGGCGTATTCTCTTACTGATGAATCCTGTTTTACTAGAAATGGAATTGTAAATTTTCGTAATACCCATACTTGGGCGTACGACAACCCACATGAAACTGCGACGAGGCATTTTCAACATACATTTTCAGTCAATGTATGGCTTGGTGTTCTGGGTGATAATTTGATTGGTCCATTTTTCCTCCCTAATCGACTTAATGGAGTAGCGTACTTAAATTTTTTAAGAACAAACCTGCCTACCCTCTTGGAAGATATTCCTGTTCAAAACAGAATAAATGCATGGTTTATGCACGACGGAGCACCTCCACATTTTTCTAATGATATGAAAAACTATTTAAATGATACATACGGTAGACAATGGATTGGTCGAAATGGACCAGTAAAATGGCCACCACGTTCTCCTGACCTCACGCCAGCAGACTTTTTCTTATGGGGTTGGATGAAGTCAATTGTTTATTCAAAACGGATTAACACCATAGAGAAGTTACGTAATCACATTACAGAGGCGGCAGAAACTATCAAGAATGCTCCAAATGTTATGAAACGCGCTAGAAAAGAGTGGATTCGTCGTGCGAAAACGTGCATTGCTAACAACGGAGGACACTTTGAGCAACTATTATAGGTGATTATTACAGTTTTATAAAGGTAAATACATTTTATGTTAATGTTCAGTCTAGAATAAATGATCAGCTGTTACTCACAACCTAAACATTAGTTAATATTTTATGCAGATAAGAATATGCATTTTTGTGCGTCTGTTTTATTTTTAAATAAAGCTAAATTTCAATTTACCTATTATTAATTTTTTTCCTAAGTAATTCACATGAATCTTTTCAGAATTAAATGTTCTACAAATCTGTTTAAGAAAAAAATGACCTTTATTTAACATTTATGGAAGTAATCTTACGTTAAACACAAAAATGTGTTATTTCTTTGCACCAATTCTTGTGTTTTACGTAAGATATCTCTGAAAGTATTGCATTTACAGCTCTGGGACGAATTTTAATAAATTTGTCAGATATAAAAACATAAAAAACAATCGTATTTGTATCTTTGTAACTACCTTTACCATTTTTATACGGCCTGACTTCACCAAGGGTTCTGAAATCCGAGCCGAAATCTTTCGCTAGGCGTAACTCGCTAACGAAGCGTTTCTGGGCATATGGTTGTATGAACTTTTTTACTTGTTTTTAGCTATAGAATAAGCTCCCGAGAGATTGCCGTTTAGTTTTGAATCACCCTGTATAACAGCTTCACATACAAAAATGATCAAGACCCCATAAATGGTATGTGTAATGGAATAAAGTTACTCTATAACTTTATTATTTAAAATTTTTGTGCGCCTACTTCCAAAGTGTAGTTCTTCAGTCCTTTGATTTCATATGGCAGCATCCACATTACATAGTATTGCCATACAACTCCAAATAAATCTAAATACATTATCTCTAATCTACATTATTTTAACACTTATAAATATCCAGAGAAATGGTATGGAATTGAACAGACTATACAACAATTAACAGCAATAATGATAAATAAATGACAACAATAACCATAAATGAAACAGAAAAGTAACAAATCTTAATGAACCCATTATGCAACAAAATGTATAATTGACAAATAAAATTATTAATAGAACAAGTAGAAAACAAGAATGTTACTAATAAAGCATATAACAGCTCTCATGCTTATCACTCTGTCAAGATCATTTACCACTTTTCCACAGGTTACTTAACTTTTGGTTTCAAAGCAAAGATATTTAGGCAAACCCCTACTAAATGATATTCAATAAATAAGTAACAAAAGAAATTTAATAAAATAAATATAATAACTATAAAAAATTATGAAAATTTAAAAAATATAAATTATTAAAGAACATAACAAAATATGAACTATGAAATTAGTGGTTATTATGATGCAATAGCAAACCTAACTATATTAATTTTAACAAATAATGCAACAATAATAACAAATATATATATACACACATACTATATAATGCAATCTTTGTTTTTTTACTCAATATTAAAGGCCATAATTTTAATTTTAAATTTAGGTCCCGTTTAAATATGATGTTATTACTAAAATGTCTAATTATTTCATTGTAATATTTTTGACTAAAATAACAAAGTTGCATTTTGTTTCACTTATTATTTAAGTTTGGCAATTCAAGTCTAATATATAAGGAGATTAACAATATAATCTTTCATCTTTACTCGAAAAATTATATGTAAGCTTGCCTTTGACACATAATTAAAAGTTTTTTTACTGTTGGATACAGTCAAATGTGCCCCCCAAAATGTAATATAATATAACTCAATACGCTTTCAAACCAAGATCTATGAAGCTGTATAAGTGGCCTTAAGACAACTCATTATGTGATATAGAGCATAATTGATTTTTCTCAGCTTCTTTCCTAAAAGACAACTTAATGGTACCATTTAAGTTTGTGATAAATAAAAAGTCCCTATCAAAATATGTCACCTGCTCTATAACGTCTATGCTGGAGCATGTGCATTATGATACATAGAACTATGATTATGACATAACAATTAAAAATTATTTTGCAGCTGTTCCATAGGTTGATTAGTGTCAAGAAATATTAAACATTTTGATTTTGTTGTGTTTATTAATAATCTGTTGTCAATTAACCATGTTGAAATTTTACTCAAATCACTATTAATCTTTCTATCTAGTGATTCCTTACTGTACGCTGAGCATACAAGGACAGTATCATCAGCATATGTGAATATTTTTGAAGTCAATTGAATACATAGCACGTCATCTATGATTTTCAAGAACATGATTGGACGTAGGACACCTCCCTGAGCTGTCTAGTATTATAGTTCAACTATATCACTATGCCTTATTTACCTTTATAGTCTGTTTAGTGTCAACTTCAATCTTTTCCAAGCACATAATTTTTTTTCTTACCATCTTTTTCACCACATTCCAGTACTGTTTGAGTTACATTCACACTGCTCAATCAAATTGAAATAATAATTCATTTTTTCTGTTTAATTTGTCTTTTTACTTGCTTTACTAACTGTGTGTAATAATGTTTATTAATTTTATAATTCTTATTTACCAAATAGTTTTTGAAGTTTTACACTTAGATTCAGATTCAGATTGTTTATTAGCTATTAAGTAAAACAAATTACAATAAGCTTTGTCCAGTTAATACAGCTAATATTATAACAATAATAAATTAAAATTATGACATTCAAATTCTTACATTATTAAAATCACTGTTAAAATATTCTTCAGTGGTATAAAACACTTTTCCTTAACCAACTTATATCACATTTTTGTATTTATTACAAGGTAATTACCTTACTGCTATTGGTAACTTGTTAAAAAAATTATATTGTTGAAATTTAAAACTTTTATAAGGCTTGTCTAATCTCACATTTCGGGATATTAAATTAAGGCATTGTATGGTCTCATAAATATGATAACAACAGTGGTTATTAAAAATACCGACCTAAATGTTCCTTAACATGTGGCAAATTACAGTATATATCCGTGCAACTCAATGTGATGTTGAGATCAGGAAAGGTTGCTCTACAAGAGTCAGAAACTGACAAACCAGTAATAGCTCTTATTGCCTTTTTTGCCAAATAAAAGCTTTCTTGGCTGCACTTGACTTGCTCCTAAGTCTTACACCATAGTTGAGGAAAGTCTGAGGAAGAGTTATTAACACACATAATTATTTTGTTCTCTGTCTTTCAGACAACTTTCAATTAATTATAATTCCAAATTCCTTATTCAAAATAGTTCAAGTATTTTACACAAATTAGAGTAAGTTACAGTGTCAAAAGTCTTGCTCAAATCTATCAGTGTAGTTCCATCCACCAGCTTATTTTTAAAACAATTCAAGACAAGCTCAATAATTATTGCTTCAACACCCATTACAGCGGACTGATTTAGTCTAAAGCCAAATTGATAAGAAAAGATTAAATTTATTGATTTAAAGTATTGAAAAAGTTGCTTAAATAAACAGGATTCTATTATATCACTAACAATTACATTTACACTATTACTTCTAGGGTTAACAAAAAAATATTCAAGACAGCAGGTGCTATAGGTACTATATTATTACTAGGCCTACTCAGATTACCAGGTTCATTTTTTACAACTCTCTGTGCTGTTTTACATTTATTCTTTGTATTTATAATCATAGTGCTACTTGCAGCCTTCTTTGCCTTATTAATTTCTTTATTCCTTTGATTATTGAAAATAATTTTTTTCCTAACATCTAAGCTTAGTTTCCATATGTTATATAATACTAAAAGATAAGCTCTCATTTCTTTAATCTGAGAAGTATACAACGTTTTAAGTTTACATTTAGAATTCACAGGTACAGTGATAAAAGGACAACTAATATTCAAATAATAATTTAATAAATCAACAAACAATGAAAACATAACATCAATGCCCACATTAGACCTAAATTAAACCAGCCAACATTACTAAGGCAATTTTTTAGCCCCATAAGGTTAATTCGGTTGGATTTCGCTCTTAACATACTTAATGTAAACCTACAACATTTACATTACTGGTATATATTTTTACTAAAAAACTAACTACACACCAGCATGATCAGCAATTATATTTTGCTCTAACAATGTTTAAAAGGCATTTTATCAACATTAAGATAAATATTGTCCAGACAGGTCATATTCCTAGTCAGTTTTTCATTAGTGCAATTCAAGTTTACAAATCTAATTACATTTAAAAATTGGTTTACATTGGTCTTATGTAACTCCAAAATATTTACATTGAGATCTCATACTGAAGTAAGGTATCTGTGAGACTTTAAATTAAATTAAGTAAAATATTTTTAAGGCAATTTATAAAGTTAAAAAAGTCAGAATCAGGAGTTCTATATACATAATACAATAAAACTAAAGTTTATGAGTCTAATAGCAGAGGCTTCACATAAAAAGTTTACACAAAAATCATTTACGTCAACAGTTTCACATTGGATGCCATCTCTCACGAGAATTGATGAACTTCAATGGGTCTTTGGTTGGAATCTACAGTACCTGGATCCAATGGTAAAGTTCTTAGGTACATAAATAGGCAGCCAATGTTCATTGAGACAGAATATCAGCAGGTTATGGTCCAAAACTACTTCTAGTTGACCAAGTTTGCTTCGCAACAATCAAGTGTTCAAACAGAAAATACAAATTTTGGTTTTCCTTGAGTCTCTCGGGTTTTGGCCATTTGTTGTTACTACTATAGACCTAGCTAGGGATTCATAGTTTACAGATGGCTATGAAGTAAAAAAGGGGTTCTTCGCTCTTTGGACCAATAATTCGGTTTAGGACGATATTTCCCAATTACACAGCCTTTTGGCCACAGTTCAGAATCCAAAAAATATCACCTGTGTTCCATTGGAACTCCAATTTTAAATTAATTGTAATTACTATATCGTGTTTGCACCTTTTCACAATGATAGTCACCCTCTTTACTTGTTTAAAAACTTGTTACTCTTGGTACCATGTATAACTTGTTGCTTAGTATTTTTGGTAAGGTTATGTGTATACTTAATGTTGATTTTAACTGCAACAGCATTACCTCTCTTTGGTTAAATAGAATCTGGCCTGCAATAATGCCTAGCATCAAAAATATGTCCCAAAAAGATATACTTAGGTATACGGGTGTACATAAAGTCCTGCATGGGTATAATATTTTCTGAACGATAACAGATAAATAAACAAGATTTGGTACATCAATACTACACCTAAAAATCTACTTTTTGAAGGAACTATCAGTTTTCTGTAATATCATGGGGACGTCCCGCAAGGAGTCAGAAGGAAATCTTAAATAGGAGCACAGGTCAATATGGACATCATTTTAAAGGGCTTGTCTAGCAGAGTTTAATGCCGCAAACCGCACTCAAAAAGATTGATCCAGTACAAAATGGCGGCTGTTCAAAGATTTTACTTGGTTACATTTTATTAGTAGCCATAACCCCAGTAAAGCAAAACTGCAACCAAACAAATACTGCAGCTAACTACTACATTATGCTGGTCAGTTGTACAGAAGTGAATTATGACATTAGTTATCCTCAAGGGTTATAAATTTGGTCCTAATATATTGATAACGGGGAAAACCTGATAACAGTAACAATTAGAAATCTCTTATCTTTGGGTCGCAGTTAGGACTTTCCTATTAGCCAGTCTATTCATAGTAGGCTATTCTAGTTTTCTTGTTTTAGTAGTGCTGTCTATCCATTTTATCAGTGCGCTTTAGTACAAAAGAGTTTGTCGTATTGCTTGTAGTTCTTCAACTACACTATGTCGCTTGACGAACGTGAACGTATAACACTTCTTATGATGGTTGGTTGGGGAATTAACAGACGATCCACGAAGAAGCATGCCATTTATTTAATAACTACTTTCACGAGAGGCAGCCAATTTATAGAACAACTGTAGGGAGAACTGTTCAACACTTTATGAAAACAGGAAGTGTTTCCGATCGTTATAGGTCGCTGAGATTTCTAATTGTTACTGTTATCAGGTTTTCCCCGTTATCAATATATTAGGACCAAATTTGTTGATTGTGGTACCCTTGAGGATAACTAATGTCATAATTCACTTCTGTACAACTGACCAGCATAATGTAGTAGTTAGCTGCAGTATTTGTTTGGTTGCAGTTTTGCTTTACTGGAGTTATGGCTACTAATAAAATGTAACCAAGTAAAATCTTTGAACAGCCGCCATTTTGTACTGGATCAATCTTTTTGAGTGCGGTTTGCGGCATTAAACTCTGCTAGACAAGCCCTTTAAAATGATGTCCATATTGACCTATGCTCCTATTTAAGATTTCCTTCTGACTCCTTGCGGGACGTCCCCATGATATTACAGAAAACTGATAGTTCCTTCAAAAAGTAGATTTTTAGGTGTAGTATTGATGTACCAAATCTTATTTATTTATCTGGTATCGTTCAGAAAATATTGTACCCGTGCAGGACTTTATGTACACCCTGTATAATTAATTATTCACTTGACAAATCCCCATGACTCTTTACTCAACTAATAATTGCTTACTTAACAAATCTTGCGACTTCTCACCTGACCAATAATTGCTTACTTAACAGATCCCCAGGAACTTTGTCCTAACAGGATCTTTTGCTCCTCCCTTACTTGTATTAATTAAAATTAATTAGATTTATGGGCTCTTGTTCTCTGATGTCCTTAGGCTCAAAAGATAAGTTCTAGGAATATTTTTCTGATTTTAAAGTTTAACCTTGTGCTCCACTAATTCTTCTGCCTCTCCACAAAGTCTGCATTCATCAGTCTGGCTTAAATTCAAATTCATAAAATGTTTCTGAAAAAGGCCATGTCCTGTTAACATCCCAATTACTAGTCCTATATTCTCATTGCTTAGATGTAGATGTCCAACCCTTAGCATTCTGAGAGATTTTTTTTCATTGACAGGCTATTCTCCATTTCTCGAATTTGATCTTCTTTTTACAAGCATTTACAATCGCTTTACTATTAGGAAACGCTAGTCCACAGCCCGTCTATGGCCTATCTTAGCAAAAGACCTATCTTAGCCAGGGCATCGGGTCGTTTCATTTCCAGAAATAACTTATCACCCAGCATCCAACCAAGGACAACTTTGCTGCATTTATTTGGTTCACTTTGCAATGAGTTCCATACTTCAATTCATCTGGTATGTGAGATTTATCTTTATAGACCTTTGATTTTGAGGACCATAGGTAAAAGTTACATACAAACAGGTCATGAAATCATAGAGACTATAATATCACCAAATCTTGAAACCAAATGGTTGGGAAACAGGGACTAAAAAAACCGTTATTTAAGCTTTGCTCCGGCAGTGATTTATGTACCTCCAACTTGTTCGAATCATATTTGTTGTGGTTCTCTTCTCATTTGCACCTGCTGGATAAAATTGTTGTCTATTATGCTAAAGTTTTCCCACAAACACCAAACCATTATCTTAGGGCTGTTTTACATGTAACATGAATTTTGAGCATCTTGTAGATGGCAGTTTGAATGTTTGTTGTTAACAGCTCTGTTTATTTAAACAAAAGTGAGCATTACTCACAATTATCATTTCTCAATGTTGTGCCATCAGATTTAACAGTAGTTAACTGTGCAGGGACAGGCCTCTTTAAGTTCTCCAAACCATAATGTATAATTGTCTTTCTCATGTTGTTTATTGTTTTTTTTTTTTCAGATAAAGAAGACTTTACTGTTGCGGATATTGATAGTACTTTTTCACTCTGCCAAGATGTAGCTAACTTAGTTTCCAAGAAATATGTGAATTCCACAGTCATTTTTTTAAGAAACCTTACAGTAAGTATAATAATATTTTCTTGAAAATAACCTAAAATAGTATTACTAATATAAGGACTTCAATGAAATGAAAATCTTATGAGACATGAATTTGTTGAATATTCATTTTATAATGTATTTTCACTGATCTAATTTGGAATTGTATAATTCTGCTCTACAAGAGACCAGATGGCCAATAGCAGGAAAGCTAAATACCAAAGATTATATAATATATTATAGTGGAAATGAGGAAGGAAGATACCAAAGAGGAGTAGGATTTGCTGTAAGCAGGAAGATTGAGAGTATTGTGATATGTTTCGAAGCCAAAGATGAAAGACTGTGTATAATTAGGATTAAGGGTAGGTTTAAGAATATATCTGTTATGAGTGTGTATGCGCCCACAGAAGATGCGGAGGACGACATAAAGGATGCTTTTTATGAAAGGATCGAGGAAGAGTATAGAAAACTTCCCAGCTATGACACAAAGATAATAATGGGGGACTTCAATGCAAAAATTGGCAAAGAACAAGTATGGAGGAGTGTTGCAGGATCAAATAGCTTACATGCAAACAGCAATGACAACGGTATGAGACTGTTGAGCCTGACATGGGCAGTAAACATGAAGATAATGAGCACATTTTTTTCCAAGGAAAGACATACACAAAGCCAGATGGACATCACCGAATGACATCACAAAAAATCAAATAGACCACGTTCTGATAGATCTCAGGCATTCTAGTCATATCACCAATGTACGTAGCATAAGGAAAGCGGAATGTGGATCAGACCACTATCTAGTTCTAGTCAATCTATTACAGAGAATTAAGATAGAGAAACAATTAAAACAGAGAACCTCAATAAATTTTAATTTGGATTATCTAAGAAATGAAAAAATAAGGAAAGATTTCCAACTTAAACTGTCAAACCGTTTCCAAGCTCTAAGTAACTTGGCTCAAGGAAACCCAGAGGAAGATAAAATTGAAAGGGTTTGGACAAACATAAAGGAAACCCTACAAAACTGTACAAAAGATGTGTGTGGAAAGAATGAAAGGAAGAACAAAAAACCATGGTTTGACGAAGAATGCAAAGAAAAAGTGGTGCAAAGAAAGGAAGGGAAAGAGACTTAGCTCAACAGGAAACAGGCAAGAGATAGGGAAGAATATAAAAAACGCTCAAGAGAAACGGTAAAAACACTCAGGAGAAAAAAGAGGGAATGGGTGAACAAAATCCTAGAGAAAGCGGAACAGGATAGGACGGCAAACAATAGCAGAGACTTTTATCGATCAGTGAGATTTTTCAGGAAGGGATACAGCCCAATGCCATATGGAATCAAAAACAAATCTAGGGAACTAGTGATACAGAGCAAAGAAGGGATACAAGTGTGGCAAGAGTATTTTAAAGATCTCTTGAATGTAGAAGCATTGGAGGAAGAGGAAGAGGAAACCGAGGAAGTATATCAAAATGTGGAACCAATGGTCCCAGATCCAACACTACAAGAAGTAGAAAATGCAATCAAGGAATTAAAAAACAATAAAGCTCCAGGAGAGGATTCAGTATCATCAGAATTGATTAAAGCAGGAGGGGCAAGACTAGCGAAGGAGATTCACAAATTGATTCTGAATATTTGGGAAAAAGAAGTGATTCCAAATGAATGGAAGGAAGCGATAGTCATCCCTGTCCATAAGAAAGGTGACAAAAAAGAGTGCACCAACTACAGAGGAATTTCTCTCCTAAACTGTACCTACAAAGTGCTATCAAAGATTTTACAAAAAGATTAGAGGAGTATACATCCAATATAATAGGTGACCACCAAGCAGGCTTTACTAGAGGTAGATCTACTACCGATCAAATATTCATACTGAAGGAGGCAATTGCCAAATACCATGAATTCAATAAATCCTTTTTATACCTTTTTATTGATTTCTCCAAAGCATATGACTCGATTAGTAGAAGAAGACTCTGGAAGATTATGGAAAAGTATGGAATACCCAACAAATTAATAAACTTGTCAAAATCATGCATATCAGGATCTAGGTGTAAGGTTAAGATAAATGGGGAAATCTTGGAAAAGTTTGATGTAAGCACAGGCGTAAGACAGGGGAATGGATTGTCCCCATTGCTATTTAATTTAGCTTTAGAGGAAGCATTACAAAAAGTAAGACAAACAGAAGCTGGAATTACAACAGGGACCAAAATAAATGTTCTTGCATTTGCAATAATAGCGAAGAGTAAAGAAGAGCTGAAAGTGCTGGTCGCAAAACTCCTAAACCATACACAAAAAGTTGGTTTAAGCATAAATGAAGAGAAAACCAAAATAATGGAGTGTGGGAGAACAACCCAAATAAACAATGAAAATAATATAGAAATAGAAGGGCACAAATTTGAAAAAGTAAACAACTTCACTTATTTGGGAGTAATGCTGACGAATAATAATGAAGAAGACATGGAAATACAACAAAGGATAAATGCAGCACACAGAAGTTTATCAGCATGCCACAAGTTATTAAGCTCTCGACTACTATCACACAAGACCAAATTCCGTATATATAAAACCATTATAAGACCAGTTCTGTTATATGGCTCAAAAAACTGGGTGTTAAGTAAAAAAAACAGAAAAACGTTTGATAGTATTTGAGAACAAATTATTGAGAAAAATCTATGGGCCAACCCTTGAAGATGGAGAGTGGAGGATAAAACATAATGTGGAGTTGAGGCATCTATATATGGACCCAGACATAGTGGCCGAGGTGAGAAGTAGGAGAATGAGATGGGCTGGCCATTTACTAAGGAAGGAGGACAACTCCTTAGTCAAGAACGTCCTTGTAAACAATCCGAAGGGCAGAAGACCACCAGGAAGGCCCAAGTTGAGATGGCGAGACCAGATCAGAAGAGACATAAGAAAACTGAGAAGAAGGGAAGAAGAGGCAATGGATAGAGAGATCTGGAGGCAGTGTGTTAGCGAGGCAAAGTACCACCTTAGGTACCAAGAGCCACGGCAGTAAGTAAGTAAGTATAATTCATTTAAGAACATAAGAAACTGTTAGATTATTATTAAAGCATTTTAAATAATTGGTTTTACGAATTAGAAAAAGATAAATTTTGAATGTTTTACACTAATGTTCTTTCAACACCTTACACACATATCCTTGAGAAATATCAAGTTGACTAGACACTGATTGTTTCATTTGTATTTTAAACAAAATATTGCACAACTACCACACATTGTTCCTCAGCTGTCTGCCTGATATTGCACAACTCTTGACAAAACCAGTTTCTTTAAATGGTGTATTTGTTTTTCAACAACTGCTCTCAATATATGATTTTTTATTCAAGTGCTAAACATTAAATAAATTTCTCACTTCATCGGAGAAGAAAATTCGATCATTATAACCGCACATGATTATTACTATTATATATTCTCACTCACTTAACTCCATAATTAAAACATAATAGATGCTACTCTGGTTGATTGACTGACAAGAGACTGAAATTAGTAAGGATAATGCCCAACAACTGATCCGAATCGAAAATCCAGTCAGTTTACAATGGTCAGAGTACACTTAAGGATTGAAGTTAAGATTTTGAAATTCCTATGGATGTTTGTTCTTTGACCTGTTGTCAATTTGTCTATTTTTTAAGTAATAGTAGTAACTTTTGTTATGTATTCAATTAATTTTGAAGTAAATAATAGTATCTAAAGATAAAAGGATTATACCGACCACACTAGTATGAAGAACACAAAAATAGAAATTTATAGAAACAAACATGATAGAACGAAAAAACAACTCTTCAATTACAAAATTACAAACTTACAAGCATTTCCAGGTATTGTGATCGTTAGTGTTGTCGCTGTTATCTTATCTTTCTCGAGAATCCTGATTACGGCAGACCGCGCGGCATCACGTGATTTGCACGGTACATAATTGCCTTTCCATTACAATTCAATTTATATTTCTGATTAGCCCCTCTAGAATTTGATATTTTACTGATAGGTACTATCTCGAGGGATGTTTTTCTTTCGTCGACATCAGCGCGGGGCAGCACCGAAGGTGCTGCCAAAGCCCGCGCTGATGGCCGGAGGCACTCGCATTTTGGGTGGCGGAATGTGATCAAGAATAAAAACAAGTTTTTAGTGTTTTTTTAATAAAGAGTTTAGTTTGGTAAATGTTTGTTTTTGTTGAATTTTTGTGTTTGGAGAAATGTAGAGGTAAAACACGGAAGTACAACAAAGCGATGCACCAGCTGAACGGGCGGCGAGACTCTGCAATCACGTTATCTACTAGACGCTCGACTTTGACCTCTGTCTGCTGAGGATGGGGAGGGGTTTGCGATAAGACAATTCCTGTTTTATATTGACGAAATATTGTTCTACGCTAATCTAGTAATCAGTAGAAACGAAATGTGAAATAACGATTCATGTCTGGGTGTGGTCGGTATAATCCCAAAGTACCACCACAATTAACTAACTACTTTTTTTATATGTATTTTTTACTTGTCCTTTGGGAATAATATAGTTTTCCCGTGGCTGTTGCCTGATTTTAAGTTGTAGCTGATCATTAGTTGACCGTGTTAATCTGTAAAACACAATGTAATAAAGCTTGTTATGCAATATTGTACTAAATTAAATATGAAGTATTTAGGTACAGTTTAAAATAAATTATCATCTCTGGGACATTGCAGAAACATAGAAACGAATGGGTGGCTACATACAAAAGTACCTCGTAGATATTGAGTATGGACTCCCAACACTGTGACACTATGGAATATTCACATCTGCCTCCGTAAAGAACAGTAAGTTATCCACATATTTTACTTGTATACATGATACAAAGTTATGTTATTAACTCCACTTATAGGGTTATCTTTGTATATATTAATGTAATGAAAGTAACTAAAACCCTTTTAAAAATCTTTTTATTGACATACACGTGTTTCGGTTTTTAACCATCTTCAGTGTACCTCTAAATAAATAAATAAATAATAAACAATTAGATATACACATGTGGACCTTTTAAACATATGTAAAATGTAAATGACACAGTTGTAATTTTCTTATTAGTAATCTGTATTTAATATTTTAATTTTTTCAAATTTTGGATTTGTCTTATTTTTCAGATTACTATTTAAAATGTTATGAGGATCTTTATTATAATTTAGATAGATATGTAATTCTTCTTTTGTGTTTAATTTTTCTCCTTTCCTTTCGATATCTAAAATTTCCATGTTCTTTTCAATATTTGTGTAGTTATGGTCAGTTTCCAATAAGTGTTCAGCAAAATTCGATTTTATTGTAGACATGTTATTTGTTTTCAAAGCTTTTATGTGTTCTTTAAACCTTTTATTGAAATTTCTTCCAGTTTCCAGAAAGTTTCAAAATTCAAAATTCTCCATCAGTCACCAAACAAGAAATAATAAAGAATAAAGAATGATTTATAAAGAATAAAGAATGATTTATTTTCTCATTTTCTTACAGGCTACATACATACATCAATACATAACGGTAAATTAATATAATGGAGTTATAATTTCCTAAATCTTGCCAGGTCTGACTGCACCATTACAAAAGACTGGAAATAAAAAATTACTTCTTCAAAATACCTATAAACTAAACTTATAGTTAAAATATAACCTACAACTAAATGCGCTTAGGCCTATACTTTACAATAAATGAGAAAATATAGGGCCTCCAAGGCTAACCCTGTTTGGAGGTTCCTTATTATCTTTTAACACATAAAAAACATCAGCAAACAACTTAATTTAACAATTTAGATCTCTCTTGAGGATATAAATTAATGTATTATTTAATCAAAACAAAATATAATAATAGTTGTAATCAACCTGCTTATTTGAGTTAGATTCGATTTTTCAAATTATTTGAAAATATATATATGGGCCGTGAGGTAAAAAACCAGTTACTATGTCTGAATATATAAAACTGAATTTATATCCTCTACAGTAGTTCAAACAACCACCTTCCCAATTTTTAAAAAAATACTAATTTTTTATTTGAGTTTTTATACTGTTAGGTAATTTATTAAAAATCCACGGTGACATAAAAATGAATGATTTAGTAAAAAAAGTATTGTTTGGTTTTGGAACTCTTATATTTCCTGCATTTCTTAGTTTTAAGCTGTATTCATTTGCTTCTAAGTTGGTAGTATTTATCAAATCATAGTATTGTTTTAATACTTTATATATAAATAACATCTTGATAGGGAAAATCTTAAGCTGATTAAATAATGGTCGTGAGTGTTCAAATCTATGACTGTGAGTTATTAATCTGACAAAGTGCTTTTGCTGCATAAATAATGAGTTTAAATTTGAGTCATACGCACTTCCCCAAAGAAATATGCCGTATTCATTCGACTTTGTACAAGCGCAAAATATAACATTCTAAGTATTTTTAAATTGCAAATGTTTCTTAAAAAATAAAAAATTCTTATAATATTATTGAGTTTTTTTGTAATGTTCGATATGTGAATTTTCCAATTAAATTCACTATCCATATGAATTCCCAAATATTTTATAATATCCGATTTTTGTATCGTTGAAAAATCCATTGTTAAGCAATTATTGATTTGGCTTGATTTCAAAATACAGTCAGCACATCTATAGAAAACAGGTTCAAATATAATGTCATTTTTTCTGAGACTGAAATTGACATATTTTGTTTTTTTCCGTACTTAAAAGCATATGGTTCATTGTGAACCACCACTGAATTATTTCTAGATCTTTGCTCATAGCAACGTGGATATCAGTCCAGCTATCTTTGACATAGCTAAGGGCTGTATCATCAGCAAATGATGTTAGTGTTCCTTGAAATCTGGCATCGCATAGATCATTTATATATATAATGAAAAGGATTGCTCCCAATACTGACCCTTGGGGCACGCCATATAAGATTTTACCCATTTCACTATATGTGGAGTGCATTCTGACACACTGATACCTATCCCGTAGATAACTTTCAAACCAAGAATAAGCTATTCCTCGAATACCACACCTATAAAGTTTTTGTAATAAAATTGTATGATCTACAGTGTCAAATGCTTTTTTTATATCTAAAAATAAACCACTTATACATTTACTTGAATTTAGGCCATTGTATACATTTTTGGTAAAATTAAATAGAGCACTTTCGGTATTCATATTTTCTCTGAAGCCAAATTGATTTTTACTAAAAAAATCGGTCTTATTTAAAAAATTAACAATTTTCTTTTTCATGAGTTTTTCATAGATTTTTGAGAAACAAGAAAGCAATGAGATTGGGCGATAGCTATTACACGTACTGCTTAGTCCACCTTTATATATAGGAATTACAACGGCTGTTTTTAATTGTGTTGGAAAAATTCCTTTTTGAAAACTAAAATTGATCAAATATGAGAGAATAGTGACTATTTCTGGTGCGACAGTTTTTATAATATATGAACTAATTTCATCTATACCTGGAGAAGTATTATTTTTCAATGAATTAATTATACCAAGGATTTCTTCCTCGTATACAGTTTCTAAAAATATAGTTCTTTGTTGGTGTTTATCTATAAAGTAATTTCTTATGTTTAATTTAGAAAAATCAGATGGAACATTATCGGACAATTTTAATCCACTTACTACATTAAGAAAATACTGATTAAATTTATTTGCTACATACTCTGAATCATATTCAAGTTTGCCATTTACATCTAAGCCTATGGTTTTGCTATTTTTTATTCTTTGGTTTGTAATGTCATTCAAAACTTTCCAAGTGTTTTTAGTATTGCCTTCACACCTTTCTAATTTATTTTTATAATAATCATTTTTCAACATCCTAATTTCCTCTAGTAGCTTATTTCTAAAACGTATATAATGATTTTTCAATTGAATGTTTTGAGGATGATTTTTGACTAATTTGAATAATGAATTCCTACTTTTAATCTTGTAACAGATTGTATCATTAATCCAAGGTTTTAGTTTCTTGAATTTTTTTTTTTGTAATATTGATTCTTTGCTACAACCTATACAGTTTTTAAATGTTTTAATAAACGAATCAAAATCTGAAGACGGATCAAGTTTATTGTAAACACAAGACCAATCCTCAGCGGCTAACAGCTGCTTTAGATTCACATAATTGATACGCTGGCCATCCCGTTGGGGCGGGATAATACATTTAAACTTATTGAAAACAAAGTGAACCAAAATGATGACAAACAAGAATTATATAAACAATCTGGAGTATACAAAATTAACTGTAGTGACTGTGAAAGCTATTATATTGGGCAAACTGGAAGAAATTTCAATAAAAAACTTGTAACTTGTATATAGGATACAAAGTATAGAGTAGGAGAAACTCTAACACTGTGGAGGGTGCCTCTCAACTGTATTTGTTGCTCATAGCTTTCGATAGCCCAATTTTGAAATACCTTGGAACGCAGATGTTGATTTGAGCTCCATTTGCAAATGGAGACTCGCGTAAATATAAGACAACTACTCTTGGAGAAGTGGAAGATTTTACCTATGGCAGTTCTTAGATGAACCCAATGACATTTAACCGCCTGTCTATACTGATGACAGTGAGGATCAAGATAAATAATCCATTTAAAAAGAAATTCCATATATAAAATATACATAATGATCTTATAAAAAATAGATTTAGATCAGCATATTTTATTCTATATATAAAATGTTATAACAAACAAAACAAAAAACATCGTTATAAATATAAAAGCTACGATAGTTGTAAAAAAACCGTTACAAAATTGGCAAGATTCCTGTGGAATAATTCACTTGTTCATTTGTAAAAGATGCCGGAGGTTTTGCTAGTATCCATATAAATTTTACTCCAGAGCACAAAGGGTTAATTTGAACTGGGTAAATTAATTTTATAGCCTAAGTCAGTAAAATTAATTATTTATATTTCATTTTCGACATTGACTTTGTTTTCTATTTTTATTCTCTCTATCTCAGCTATAGTACTATTCATAAAATCTTATTAAGGACTGAAGTAATACATAACAGTTGAATGAAAACTATTGAGGCTGAAGCAGTTAAAATCAATTGTTCCAATTCTTAATAGTCAGTAAACATTATATTATAATCCATGGTCACAGTCAAGTAGAGTTAAAATTTGGCTTTCAATCTTAATAAAATATTAAAATGTACCTACATCTAGTTTAATATTTGTGCATGTCATGTACCCTTTTCAGAAAACTTTCCTCCTCTTCAATCAAGATGTCATTAAATGACCATATGCAACAGCACAGTCAAGCTCCATAGTGCAGTGAATATTTAAATATTTGTTTATTGAATGTAGGTTTGTTAGTTAGTAAATTCATTTCACAAACAATGCCAAAAACTGTTTTTTAAACGACATGTACCAGACTATCAGTCAATATCTAACTTAATAACCAGTGGGATGATGTTCTTATTTACGTGCTGTTTTGGTAAACAATGAGGTTAGACGATTGTTATTCTCACCAAGAAATGACACACTTTAATTTTAAATGTTCCTAACCATTTTTTTTTTTTTAATTTTAAAACGGATATTATGTAATTTTACTCAAGCTGGGAGATTAAATTGCAATTTTTGAAATTATTCACCTCTTTTAAAAGTCCACTAAAGAATAGTCAAAAAAATGAGTGGCTATTTGCCATTATTAAATGAGTATTTGTCATTAAGTCCTGTACAAGAGAATATGGCAAATAACTGTTGTCAGCCACTACTGAAAAATGAACTTTTAATGACGTATAACATACAATATCTAACGTCATGGTTAGATTTACCTCACCTTACATATGGAATGATATTGGAGAGTGCCTGTGCAAACAATCAGTTGATGAAATTGTTAAAACTGCAAAAGCGAGTGATACGAATAAGCACTGGTTTGTAATTCAAAGAGTTTTGTAGAGAAATCTTAAAATAATTACAGCTGTTGACTCTCCCTAGTCTACATTTTCAAAACAACTCTGTTCTGTATGTCTAAATATGCTATGACAATTGCCCAAGACATTCATTCAGAAGAGACCAGAGGCAGGAGCAACTACTGAACTGGTAGACACAGGATGGTAGTTTACACCTTACACGCAGGTGTTCACTTTATCAACAAACTGCCAAATTGGATATAGAATGCCTCAACACGCAAGGTGCTTAAAACTCTTTTGAAACGCTTTTTAGTGTCACAAGCATTTTATACTTGTAATTTTATAAAGTTTTTGGCATTTGACTGTAAGATCGTCCAATCAGGAGATTGACTTCAGCCGATGTTGGTGAAAAATTGGCAAATGGATGTAAGCTGCATGAATGTGGAATTGTATATTTGAGTGTGATCCAGATGTGGTATGAATGTACAGAATTTTAGCTCTGAACCTTTGAAATTGATGGTTGCTATACATGTAAATTAGGTTTCTGCAATACACATTGATTGATTGATTGAGTCACATTGTTTTTTTCAAATATTGTCATTAGTTCATATCTTAGTTCTTTTTGTTGGAGGTATCTGACACTGTGTATATTTATTGTATGTGTAACAGTTTGGTGTGCTACACTCCTAAATGATGTGGTTACATTTTCTAATTATTTTTTTTTGTATTTATGTATATACTGAACTAATTTTAGACATGTTACTACTATTCTTCCTTTCAGGAGCAGTTAGAGGGTGAGGGTGTGGCAGAGAAGGACGACGTGGCGTGGGAAGCAAAGGTAGAGGGAGAGGACTACACTAAAGACATGAACTTTTGTGTTTTTAATGTTTAAAAACATATGTTATTATTGTATTGTATGTCAGACCATACACATGTTATTTGTAATGTCCTTGTATGTATTCTATTTTTTTAATAAGATGATTTTATAAGGCTGTGTCAAGTCTGAAAATACTATGTGCTATACTATTTACTCCAAAATGAAGAATGCTTTTGAAACTTTTATTACTCTGATGGACTTTGAGAATCAATCATACATTTAGCCATATAAAAGATTTTTAGTGTAATACGTTCAGAAATGTACTTGACATTATTAAAACATTTCTACGTTTTAGTGTTTGAATAAATAATTCTAAAATGTAAATAATCATGCAATAAATTAATCTGATTTTGTAACTGTTGTGAATTTTTTCCAAACACTGTTTTAGAATTAACTACCTGACTTACTTGTATGGTTTTGTCTGCTTACAGTATAAGGACTGGGAAATGGAACTGGATAGAGTTACATGTGAATGACAATTTTAAGTATGATGATTAAACTAAATGCTACGTCCTAGAGTTCCTTAGTTTGTTTTGGGTTTTTGTTGATTCATATGTATATGTACTCAAGCCCTTACCAGGTATCCAGAGTCCTCATATTAGAGAGCAAGCTCTACCTAGACAATGCAGCCCTCAGCATATGCTGTCCCACCTTGGCTTGGAAAGACAGAGAAAATAAGTCAGTTGTAGAAAAGTATAGTGGAAGTTAGATTTTTGGAAGAAGATTTTACCGAAAGCTTAGGATAGACTGCAACAAAATGAGAGTGTGATAGATGATAGAAAGGAAGCCAGTCAGTTCAGCTCAGCCTGATTGGAGTTTGTTAGAAGACAAGTGAAACAGACATGAAGAGAGAAGGGGCTGTGTGTGGTTGTGCTTTGGGGACGCTCTGACTTGGCTCATGTGTTGGGGTATAAAGACCGTGCCACTTCGCACCCTAGAGGGTTATATTGTAAACTTTAAACACTCTGATTTGTTCTTTAACATCCTTTTATTAGTTCAGAAGTACTATATTTAATGATTTTAGGACCTAGTCTTTCAAAAATTTCCTGGAAAAGGAACTCCGAATCCCCCTGCTAGTATGAGGGAGGGTTTTCCATATCCCCGACTCTCCTGTGTTTCGGACACCCCCAGAGAAGATTTCTAGGTGCACCACTGCATATATGTAGAATGACTAACCCTACTTTTCGAGCGGCACAAGCTTTCAAAAACTCATCAGTTATGTCTCAACTTTACACTCATGATCTCTAATAGTGCACATAGAATGTCTAACACTACTTTATTATTCCTCATGCAACACAAGTTTCTATGATCTGATTATGAAAGGGCATAACTTTTCATGCCTGACAGAGTCTACAGACTGATTATAGATAACAAAAGTCTGATTCTAGACCCATTAGTATCTAAGCTGTAGCATGTCCATTGTTGAAATAGTATAGTTTAAAATCATAATAATTTTTTTCTGCAACTATTAGGCACATTGTAAGTGCCCTACGTTAAGTAAAATGTAGTTCAATGGCATAATGTAAAATTTTGAAATAGAAATGATAAGGCATTACGGAAATATTTACAAAACAACTATAAGGCGAACCACATCAACTTGATCAACTCCCTATGTCTGGTCTCTGTTTGTACATAAAATGTATTTTTATCCAAACCACCAATAATATATGAATGATGTACATTTTCTGTCAAAGTTTTAAATCTCTGCCTTTTTTAGTGATGATGACAACAATCAATTGTGTGCATCATGATGAAAATTAAAAAGTGTGAACTGCCTCTCTTTGGTTATTTATCATTCTATATGGACTAAATTATTACACACATTATTTGTAAACCCAATATAAATCCTATACAATAATTATACGAGTAATATCAGTTCTCATCACAAGCTTTACTTATTTTGAAGACAAAAATAGTGTAATACATTTAAAAATCCAAAGTAAAGTATAAAAATTACGTGGTTGTATATAAAAGTATTTACTTTTTTGCCATTTTGAAAAAAATTTAAATATGTTGAGTAATTTGGAAAAAAAATATTGGAGTGCTGATTGATTCAATTAATGTGTCTCAATCATTTTTAGAAAATGATTTAACATGCAGAACTAAAATTAGGCTAAGGAATAAAATTACAGTGATTACTTACTTTTATAAAGTAAATAACTGGAAAGAATTGTTAATAAATTACCTTTTATGAAATGACTGCTATATTACAATTTTATCCTTTATTTCACAAAATTTGGTTCAGTAAATTGTCCAGATTCATAAAATAAAATGTTTCACATTTCATTAATTATATGTCATGGTAAATAGTTAAATTTGAAATTAATTATATTATCAATTTAATAATTAGCATACCAATTTATTGTTTCTTAAAGTTACAAATAATGAGGTAGTATCTGAAAATAAGTAGAATAATATCTACATGATATGACTGTAAGTGCCTGCAACATTGTATGATACCACTCCTACTACCTACTACATTTTAATAGTTGGCTATATTAGATTTTTGGAAGCTCTGTCCATCAAAGGCATCAGGTTCTTTGACCAGATCAGACTCTCAGCCCATGGTGAGGGGGATTCCTCAGAGCTTGGTCTTAGGCCCACTCTGTTTGTGCTGTCCACCAATGACATGCCTGCAGTGACGGAGCCTTATTGTAGAGATATCATGTACGCTGATGACACCGTCCTATTCATGACTCAGAAGTCTATTGAAAGCCTCGAGATAGACATGTAAATTGGCTTGATTTTGGTGGTGTACTACTGTGTGAGGCATGTTCTTGTGTTCAATACCTCCAAAACTAAGCAAGTTATCTCTGGCAGCAAGAGGCATGAAGTAACAAACCTACCTGATATCGATGCTGTCACTTCAATTAAACATCTAGGATTACACTTGGATGAAGATCTTAACTAGAATGAGCACTTTGACTTGCTCTGTCGTAAGCTGTACGCAGCCGTCTTCGCCATTAGACAAACAGTATCTTTCAGCACAGAGGCGACAGCTTTAACAGCCTACCACGCCCTTCCTGAGAGCCTCATATCCTATGGAATTTATATATGGGGTGGGACTCCTGCATATAACTTACGAGTTTTAATCTCACAGAAGAGAGCCATCCGAACCATGAAAGGATTGAAAGTGCAAAATAGATACCAGCCAATCTTCAAAAGTCTGAAAGTAATATTATAACCGTGGTAAATATCTATATCCTCCAGTATATAATATATATAAACCGATTTTGTAATGCGGTTGGATTCAAAACAGTACAGTTTTCTAAACTTTAAAAATATAGATATTCTTATTGAAAACTAAAAAGGTAAATCAACACCAATAATACTAACACATATCAATACTTACATTATGATTGTTGTCATCCATATGTAAAGAAGACATGATACAGTAAAGAACATGTTCTTGCTCCTCAATCCATGTATGCTATATCATAGTATTTCCTCAGTCCAGTCTAGGAATTATATAAGTATTGATATACCTTACCAGTATTGTAAACCTCTTCAGTGAGAAAAGGGTACAATGTTCACTCAACGATTTTCTGTCATAAAAATTGCATTTAGAATCTTGTGTATTGCTTTGTGATTCCACTGGCTATAAATCAGTGAATCATTGTGCTCGCTTGTTTTCATAGAGCGAATGGTTGTCCTCAGATTTTGTCCTTCAGCTAATGTGAATATGCCGCCCCACAATGTAAGGAAACATAATTCAATAACATCACATGTACACATTCACAATTTAGTTGATTAAGTAAAATAAATGAATTGGTTTGACTTGTTGCCACGATGTTGAAATGGGATTTTTTTACTCTTGTTATGGTTTTACTTATAAATGTAAACAAATTTAAACTAATGGTTAAATTAATAACATGATCATGTTGACATTTTACAATGTTTACACAGTACAGTTTTTTTTTTTTTTTTTTTTTTTTTTTTTTTTTATCCTCAGTTACAGCTATGTAGGCTTCGATGTTCACTGGTTTATCTTGTTTTTTTTTTTTTTTATTCATGATTGGCCCTCCCCGGGAGTTGAACCCGTGATCTCTCAGTTAGAGAGCCGAGACTATAACCATTAGTCTACGGAGGAGGACCAGTACAGTCAATTACATTTAATAGGCTCTTTAAATTAATATTTTGCAACTTTAAAGACTAAGATGGGATTTTTAACTGTTTTAGAGACCAGTGGAGCTTAGCCTGGAAAATTGTTTATATAAGAATAGGCCTACACTTATCCCATCTACGCTATGAATGTCCATGTAAAATTTGAGTACGAGCGGTTGAATAGCTTATGCGTAAAACAAAACAAGCACAGGCACTTTTACATTTATAATATTATTAGGATTGCTTCTGTACATAGTATAGTCTGAATCTATAAATAACTTCAGTGGTTCACAATTGTTCTTGTAAGGTTGTATACCACTTAACACTTTGTACGCCCGGTGTCTGGAAATCCTACAAGATATAAAAAATATGCAAGATCAAACATTATTGTAAATGGCCTTAGAATTAAATACCTTTCTTGACCTATAATGTATAATGACTCATACCTCAATACATAACCATTCTTTTCCAAACTTTAAATTGTTGCCATCTTTAAATTTTAAAATTTTCAAGCAAAATAAAATAAAAGTTGTTTAAAACTGTCTAATTTATTTAAAATAATATCGTTTTGGGTCTATGTTAGGCCTTAGTCAAGTTAAAATTTTAGCTCGATGCGAATGACCACCATCTTGAAATGGTTTATTGATTAAGTCTAGCTAACGAAGTCATCCAAACTACAGACATATACTGTCTTTGTGCCAAATTTGGTCTGAATCTATTAGGAACTACTAACTACTGTAGTTATTGTGTTTTAAATTATTCTCACAATGTTGTATACTAAGGAAAACTATGTAAGCCCGCTTTTTGAAACTAATACAAGGTATCAAAACACCCTAAAACAAACATTATTGTAATCAAAATGAGAATTTTAAAATCAATTTCTATTGCATTTTAATGCGTGATAACTGATGTATAATATTTTCCAATTTCAATGGTCATCTTAAAACCTAAAGAGGTATCGAAACAAATTAAGGAATAAAAGAGGTTTATAATTACTTAATTTGTTTTAGAAATTTATTGGTTTCGACAGTGTTAGGAATTATTTGGGTTAAAAATGTTGCTCAAATGTGAATGGGCAGTATCTTGAAACTTGTCATTGATTAAGAGGGAATAATTAATTCATCCTCTGCAAGTACTGCCTATGTACCAAGTTTAGTTTGGATATTTTAAAAATTACGACAGTTATTGTATTCACAAGCTCATGTTATGCCTAAACCCTTGCATATTTGTACACATTTTTGGCCATATAGGCTATACAAATCCGGATTATGGTCTTTTTGGATTCTGGGAGTTTGGTCATTATTGGTGAAAACTTTACCCTAAAAGACATAATGTATAACATCCCATTAGTTTTATCTTACCTAGCATAGTTTGATAAATATGATATTAATTATTGTTGATTAAATAAGCAATAAATAATGCATTGTTCTGTAAGAGTTACAATGAATGAAATAGTATCTGGAAACAATTAAGATCATAATTATGTTCATGTCATAAGTTTGAGTGCCTTCAAAATATAATGATACCATACCAGAACACAGCTGCAATGCATGTCAGGGCAGGGGCTCAGTAGTTACTTGCTTGGGAATTAAAGTATGAATTACATCCATATTAAAGATAAACAATTTAAAATTGTAATAAATAAATAATTGATAAATATAAAAAAATATAGATTTGTAGTTTTTTGTATGCTTTAAAAAATTTACCTGAGACTCCCCTTAAATCATTTTTGTAACAACTTCTATATCATTATGAATTCCCATACATATTCACATGCACCTAAAAATGCATAATGAGTTCCTATAGCTACAAATTAAATTGTATTATTAACTAGATGTATTGCTACAATTATTAATTTAAAAAAAATACTAAAATCTTTATTTGGAAAAAAATGAGTCCCTATACCCATATCAATCATAAACCGAATTAATTTTCTAAAAATACCTTCAACACTCTTCACTCAAAAAATAAACATTATTAATGCAACATTGTATATAGTTTCAGGTAAAGATACATTAAATTCAATGAGTTCTGGAACGGCAAGAATGTTCGGATTCAATCAGCTAATCTATTTCTTAATTTTGAAGTCATTTAATGGATTGTGTACCTTTCTTTAAATGCATGGTATATAAAAAAATACAGTCAAATCAGTACCTACAATAGTCCTACAGCCCCAATGTGTAGAGAGAGAGAGTGTGTGGTATAAATGTCACCAATATCATTATACCGATATTATATTTGGTATGTTGGAATAATTGTACAATATGTATTATATTTAAACAATGTCTTATATCATCACACTGGCTAGTTATGCCTCTCGAAAGATAAAGTGTCTGTAACAGCCTTTAGACCCAAACTTGCATCACTCGAGATAAGTGAGACCTCACTAAAACAAGCTGATTAGGAAAGTGTTACCACAGAGAAAAATGTATGGTACTTTGTGATATCATCCATACGTAACTAATGTCCCTTTTATATATTGTTAACAATTGTATTGTTCTGGAGTATAGAACTTGCTGAAAGTTCATCATAACTCATCCAAAGATATAAGTTAAGGCATGGTCAATTAGCAACTGCAAGACAAATTATATTTATAATAAATACGAATAAGATAATTTATTTGCATTTACTGTTGTTATTAGTGAAAACATGTTTTATGAACATTTATACTACAGCATTATATACAAACCTAATGTGTCTATCTGTGGGTTTGTGGGTGGTTTACTTAATCATGTAAAAACTACTGGACTGATTGTACTGACATTTTTTATGGATATTCTTAGGGTCCTTAGTTAATATATAGGTATATTCTTATTTCAAAAATCTCCTGCGTTATGCCCCACTGGCCTCTACAACAAACATATTTTAGTAATTGAAATAGTCTGTTAAATGAAA
Organism: Homalodisca vitripennis; assembly: GCF_021130785.1. Classification (NCBI taxonomy): domain Eukaryota; kingdom Metazoa; phylum Arthropoda; class Insecta; order Hemiptera; family Cicadellidae; genus Homalodisca; species Homalodisca vitripennis. The sequence continues at coordinate 66,738,150 of NC_060211.1, read as the reverse complement.
TCAACTGCTCTGTGTAAAAATTATTATGTGACAGCACCACCATATGTTTAATTAATTTAACTATTATTATAAATTTGTTTTTATTTATGTCTTGATATCAAATAGTAGGCTTGATAGCAACAGTTCTTCTAATTTAAATGTTTTCAGCAATAGCTGTTAAGCATAAAGTTTATCTAGATAAGAACAATATAAGTTTTAGGGTAAATATATGTTTGACTGTGAGTTTTAGCGAATATTAAGTATGCTGTTTTTCTGTAATGCAGATATTAAGACAAAGTTACTATCTAACTTGTTTTTGTACTTTAAAGAAACCAATATTAGTTTCTTTTTACATAATTATACTTATCAGATCTGTGTGTGTGTGTGTGTGTGTGTGTGTGTGTGTGTGGTGTGTGTGTGTGTGTGTGTGTTGTGTGTGTGAAAATATAAATAATTTTCTTGATCGGGGAAACAAGACAAAATCGACTAAGTTATGACAGAAAATAATAAGACTGGAGTGAATTATAATGGCCATAAATATACATCCTTTGACATTTTCTTGATTTTGGCAACAAGAGAAGTTCAACATTGGTGTCAGAAATATAATTCGCTTCAACCAAAAGTTCTCATGCACTGAAGCCTGAAATAATAGCCATTATCAATTTCGCCATCTAAAGTTGTTAACCATGAACACTAACATAATATGTACCTAAAATATGCCTTCTTCTGTTTCTAAGCTACATAGAGCTCCACCATTTATTATATTGTAAGTGTGTTAAACTAAAATCGCTAGAGTTATCCAATAAAATATCATGGAGTTATTTCACAGGTACTTACAAAAATTGTTTCACTCTCCGACTTAAGAGGCCCAAAGCACTGTTCTTTAAACTTAAATCTAAAATGAGTCTGGGAGATTGGAATATCCCCCAGTGACTATCAATTATCCCTGGAGTGTTTAGAATGTCATTTAAAAATAATATGCTTATGTTTTTCAACACAAAATTGAGTGCAAAGCCATAGGTAAACTGCTAGACCATTATATTTCTATTTACTTATAGGAAATGTGCAAATTACTGGTTCAAAAAATCAAAAATAATAAGCATAATAATGTAGGTCATAGTCGTCAAACTCAATTACTCTTTAAAATGTCATGTTACATGCAGAAGCTTTTCTTTGTCTGGGTATGTTTTTATAGAGATTTTGATCAACTTTAAAATTCCACCTTTTAGCATATTACATCATAAATGTGTTATCTGCAAAGCTAAGTTCTTTGGTTTTAGTTTTCATTTAGAGTTAGGATTTCTCCACTCTGGCTTAAAATAGTTCAATTGTTACTGAAATTATTGGAGCTATTTAATGAAATATTGAAGAGAAATCCCAGACGTTTCAGAAATACTTATGAAAAACAGTTTCACTTTTATACTTCAGGGCCCCCTTTAAACTTAAATCTAAAATGTATCAAGAAATTGGAATATCTTGCAGTGAATATAAATTACAGGATTGTTTGGAATGCCATTACAAAATAATATGCTCATGGGGTCCCTGTTTTATTAAATGAAATTGTGTCAGAATTCGTGTGTAACTGTTCGTTTTTATTAATCGGTATGTTATTTTATAACAAATGTATTTTGTATAATGTTTGTAAATAAAAATGTTTCATTCTACATTTTAATCTTGGAATCCTACATCTTTAATTCTTTGAATGAAATAGAGATACAGTAACTTTTTATGATTTGAAAAGGTTCTTAAAAAGTCTCTAGGTTTGTTCTTTTAAGCAGTCAATAACAAAACCTAAAAAATATTGCTAATTATAATACATAAACAAAAGAACTTGAAAAATATGAAATATTTATAAACACAGTTTTTTATATATTTATATACCATTTTGAAATTTTAGGAATTAGGGGAATTTGAACCCTGAAATTGAAGAGTAAGTTATAACTGTGCCTAATTAACCACTAAGAGGTGACATAAATTGTTGCCCATTAAAGGGATATTTTTTTACTTTCGTAGATCTCAGTTTCTAGACATCAATATAAATAAAAATGGTTGTTTGTCGTCGATAAGCTTATCACTTACCTATGCTCGTACATTTTGTTTCGAAAAGTTTCTTATCATTCATGCGAGGTTTTTAAGTAAGGAAAAAGTTAGAATTTGTAAATATATATATACTAAATTTTGGAGTCTCACTGGATTGTGGAATTCCAAGCGTAACGAAGAGTAGTAGTATAGAGCAAACAACAGTGAACATAATATTATCTAACTATATCCTAATGTTATTTTAATATAGCTATAACATTTAATCTAATGAACTTGAAATTGGGTTAATCTAACATTGTGGTACAGAGTCCTGTTAACAGTAGCTCAGAAATAAAAACAGGGAGACCGATCTCTAGAGCTATTCCCTCAGTAACTAAAATTTGAGGAAACGAGAGCGCAGTGAGCACGTGACCACTGTAAATAGATTCAGAAAGCAATGCACCAGAAAAATTGCAATATTTAGAGGGTCGAGAAAACTATTGAGGAGGCAGTGAGTCTGATTTGCACTGGCGAGGAATACGAGAGTGATTATGTATATTAAAACTCATATACTTCATAGAATGAACCGAGGAAATAGAATGATATAGCATGGAAGTATACTGTATTATCATGTTTATAAATATTCATACTTTCCAAATACGGTTAGCAGGCAGATGCATCCTGGCTGTACTGGCGACTTTCATGATTTTTTTAAATTTTCATCCACAGGAACTATGTTAAGCCTCAAACACCTTTACACCCTAATTTTAAGTGTACTAATTTAAAGATATTAATATTCATCCAAACGCTTTTTTAATTTTAAAATATTTTTATTTTTCATTCAGAAATGATTTTCTATTAGAGAAATTTTCATATTTAAAATGAGGCATCTCCCAAAGCTCTATGCCAAAGGTAAGGGCGTTTAAGGTTTACATTGCTCTTAAGGAGTAACACTCAAGATTGTTTCACTACAGCCAATGCTCACTCTAATCGCAAATATCAAAGACTAGCGACCCGGTCCAGCTTCACATGGGTCCAATACAATTTTTTTAAGTATTTTAAATATTTATACATTCAATTATGAACATAATTGATCTTTGTCTTCAAGATTCTGATATTGAACAGAATCTTCCCATAACTCCTCAAAATAATATAGTTTACTAATCTGGCTAATAATAACCAATCGCCTTACCAATCAAATGATATGAAATTAGATCAATGTATACTCATTTATCTTACATCAGGCTATCATTATTACTAATAACTACAAAATATCTTCATATACAATATTTACAGCAGTTATTTCATTGGACAACACAAATAGATTATTCTTGGAAGTTATCTGTGAAAGAGCAACATATAGTTGCTCCATAGTCCATATGAAAAACACTCCGCTGAAATCTGATCCTGCAACACTGAATTTTTAGCCCAGTGACTTATTAATGGTTATTGAAAGAGAAAATTTAACAGGAAATTGCAGGCACTTAAATGGGAAAGGTAAGTCAGTAGGAAATTGACTCTAGTTCCACATCCAGTCAGTATCGTGAATTATGTAGGTTTTTTTTTAAATTCTGCCAGTAATCGTGTATCATTGCAAAATTTAGGGGGACTACGGTTAGTAGTAAAATGATAGAACAACCTACTTTGAATACTAATTTATGTGGAGGTACCCCAGAGGGATACAAGGAATTCAGGAATTCTGAAGGAAAATGAACTGCCTCATCAAGGCCAAGTACAGCATCTAAGAAGTAATATATTTGCATATGGTAATCAGTTTTTGAACAAATCAAAGACTTTGTCTACTTATTCATTTCTAAGTCATATAATTGCTCTCTCCCTGAACCAAGCTATAGTCTTTCGAAATTAGTTAACTTAACTACCAAATAAATTACTATACCTACTAAAACCAACACTAGCTAAGAATTAATTTTTTGAAAAATAAAATGTTTACTACAACAAATAAAATAACAATAATTGTTAAATTTTAGGACCTAAAAGTATATGCCTACTAAGATAGTAACTCTACTACTAGGGTTTACTTAACTTTACTTAAAGATGATTTAATCTTGGATTTCATTACTATACTTCGCAATGAAGTGTTGTATGACGCCCGCTTGGTCAATCTGAGCACAAGCTCCGTTCTTTGGTCATAAGTCAAACCACACTGGCTTTTAAATGCAATACCTAGGTAGCTACCAAAAAATTTTTCAAATTATTTGCTTAAAGAGTAAAATTGTCCTAATCTGTACGTATTAATGCATTGATATGGATTTATTTATCTCTTTTTTAGCTTCAAAAATATTACTAAAAATGCAAAATTTAAATGAAAAAGATTTGGTGGGCTAGTCTTTGAAGATAGATGTATGCCGCTGCGGACTTTTTTAGGTTTTTTTGAAATGTATAATTGCGTAGTACATTATTTTGTTAATAGTCATATGGTTTAGTCAGTATTAACAACGAAAATATCAATTTTCGCATTATACAAACTTTTCTGTACTTTCTATGTCCTAGTTCATACTGAAGCCTACAGCTAAAACAGTATCAAAATCCGTTCAGTCCGTTAGAAAATATCGATGCACAAACAGATCAACACAAAAAGCGACTTTAATTTATAATAAGTTTGATTATATAACTTGAATTTTTGTGCTTTTGTCACGCAGAAGCTACTATAAATGATAAATTTTTGACAAATAAGTTATACCTAGAACTACCAACAACAAGTGAAAAGATATACTGCTCTAGCTGAATTAAAGATCAGGAAATGTTTAAGAATAAAGAAAGTATGATCACCAAAATGGATTCGTTTTTTAGACAACAAATTATTTTCAGTTTTCAGTCATATTCAGATAAAGCCAAGTATGAGATATTTTATATTTAATTAGCAAGTTAAAAGTTCTGAAGAATTAAACCAATTTTGTATTTGCTCTTGTGTCTACAGTTTTTATGGTTCCACTATCTATCAGTTTTCAATTTCAGCTATCTTTGTAGAAGTTGTCATTTTGGAATATAATTGGTGAACAGCTTCCTACGTATCGTATTTTACAGAAGGAATCGTATTACCAGTAGTCCTGAATATCGTTTGACTAATAATAATTTGAGTGGTAAAACATTACATTTTACTTCACAATACATTTTAATAAAAATAAAGTATTACAAATTACATAATACATAATTACGGTATTTCATTTATTAAATAAATTGTGTGGTGTCTGGAGACGAAAATGTAGAATATATAATGTAATGTAATCAATCAATACCGATCAGGGAATGGCTCAAAATAAACCGAATCTGTTTGAAAAAAGAACTGTTAGAACAGCAGTATTACGTACAGGTAGTGGACTAGTTGATGTGATACCAGATTTGTATGTTTTTTTTTTAATATTGTTTCATACATATACCAGAACTAGATAAGGCTTTTTTGTACAAATCGGTATCCGTGGATTCTTTTCACCTACTTCAGACCACATATTGCTACGTGGTCAACCAAAAATTGAGTAATTGTGTTTTCCATCTCTTATTTTAATTGTGCATGCTCCCAACATGTTACTTCCAGATTTATAACAATGCGTAACTGATAAATCCCGGAATATCTGTTTGTTTCAAAACATTTGATAGGCTGGGAAAATGATCTTCATAGCATTCTTGAAACCGTATCTCGTTTATTTATTCGTCAATTAAAAAACGACTGTTTACGTGCCGAACAGACTATCAGTGTTTAAGGGTCAAGTATAGTTTTTATATATTTTCCCTAACAACAGCGAGGCCCAGATATGTACTCATTTTGCTTGTCAATCTGTTAAAATTTCTTGACCCTCGTGGCACAGTATCATACAAGGCCAGATAGTAAGGTCAGTTATTGTATTATGTCTGGCTCCGTCTGTGCTGAGGCAATCTCAATCCAAACATGGTGAAGTGCTGCGCCCAGATCGTAAGTTCTCCATTCATAACTTTTGAATTTCCATTCATAAAGGATTAATTTTTTATTCTCTTAAGAGGCTTTTTTAATCACATCTAGAGGGAAATAGTAATCATGTTCATGACAATTATTCAGTTCGTTCTGACCCACAAGAAAGTTGATGACTATGGTAGTTACAGGATTTTAATTTTGTACGAAAATGTATTTGCAGGTTAAACCTTTAGAGGAGAGTTTATACACCAACTTAGGTATTGAACTACTATTTTGTGCCATCAATGGTACTTAATTCACAATATTTAGATGGATGTACTGTGATTATTTGGTGGAAATTCTAAATGTACACTATTTAGAAGTTGGTTCCAGTATAGTAATAGTAAGTTTGTGAGTAAAGAAAGTATATTGTATACTAACTTAATAGTAAGGTTGTGAATCTTAGATCTTGCATTAAGCAAATGAATTTATAGAGAAACATAAAAACACACAAAACAGCGATTAAATTTAAAATATTAAGAGATTTATAAAGTACAAATTTATATATTTTCGAAAATTAATCAGGTTTCAAAAATTGAGGTTCATTAAAACCTTAAAGGTTCCAAAAGCTTATGTGTACAAGATTTTTAAATATTTTATTTATAAAATTCCATTTCTAACCCATCATAGTGTTGTACAATATCTATTTCTGGATCAAATGTGTTCTGGATTATATACAGAGTGTTTCATACAAGATATCTCAAATAGATGTTTAATAACGGATTAACTTAGAACAGTGTACTAATCGCTGAACATTGAGAATTTTTAGGTGCAGTATGTGGTTAAATCCATAGGTTTGACTTTTGTATTTTTTTCTATAAGAACATATTTAATTTTAAAAGTAATTGTAAAGGTTTTTGTAATTCTTTAGTAAACGCTTGGTTAGAATGAAACATAATTATCAATTTTCTTTAAAATGGCATTTGAAACAGTGAATATAAGTGTACCTATCATACTAAATTGATTGCTGGTGTGACGATAAAAATTGTGTCTTTTCATAACATTTACGGTCATAATACACTCAGGTTTATGTTGGTGATCAACCTGATAGCTTTATAAAAAAAAGTCAAAAATTCTAAATTATCATATCCCAAAATTTGTAAAAGCTACTTCCAGTATTTAAATGTTGCATAACAAACGTTACGTATGTTGTAACACTCTGTAAACCAATCAAGTATTGTGTAATTCAATTTTTTAGTTCCATTATCATCCACGTTATAACCAAATCGTTAATATCACAATAATAAGCTAGAACAAATGGACTTTGGTAAATTAATACAAAAATGTTTAATATTAACATTAAAGTTATGGTAAATAAATATAGCATCTGAATACGAACAATATATTTTAATATTAATAAATGATATTGTTTACCACTACAAACAAACATTCTTACCCTAGTTCATGCTGTAAATTTCTTTATATTTATTAATTTAATACAATTGAAACCCTAAAATCGAACACAAGAGATACGAATCTTAGTATAGCCTATGCTGCATAGGCATCTAATCTGTGATTAACAATTCATAAAACTATTTCAATTCTCAATGCTTGTTTTTGTCGAAAACCCGTTTAATTCACTGTTGTAGGATCATTCTCACAATCGATATGAGGCACTTTACTAATAAATATTTTTAATTAAACTTGAGAACTGTATATTGCCAGCAGTTCGGTAAGGATCGTACATTACCCTCATATACTTTTTCTCACCTCAGTACTGGAGCGAAGTTTATGTCAGAAATTTCATAAACTCCTGATAATTAATTATAAATTATAAGTTAAGAATCAATGATGTTATAACAAGTAATGCTTAAAGCTTTAAACTAATTGCAGGGTTTCAATTATATAAAATCGAGTCTTAACACGTATAAATTCCTATTACATATAAACATATTTAATACAATTTGCTCACTCCCGAAAAATAAATATCGAGTTTCATATAGCCCAGTTGATTTTTTCTTGAGCTAATGAAGAAAATACATACATACAAATATATATATATATATATATATATATATATATATATATATATATATATATATATATATATATGTATATATGTATGTATGTATTTGTGTGTGTAATTTATTCACTAGGGCAAACAATTAACTATATAGAAGTGGAAATACCTTATAGAAATATACATTACTTAAATTTTTATAGATGACAGTAGCGTAATTTAATTTTCCAATAAACATTGAATCACAAAAAGTACTCGAAAAGGGGACTCGAAACTGGATCTCTCACTTGCCGGGTAAGAGTTGTATCACTACACCACAGAGCCCTTACTTTTTACGATTCAATTATTATGTAATTGGCCGTATCTGTAACATATGCGTTTAAATATGTATTAATGCTGTTATTGCATTTATGGGAACACAGATAAGTTTGCCTTGTTACCCCGATTAAGAGAATAATTACATATATAAGTCTCGCAAACATACTTAGTTCAAAATGAGCTTACTTCTGGTCCTTATAATCTACTTCCGATATACATAAGATATTTGTTTTATAGTTGAGTTTTTGTGCCCATGATGAAGATATATACATACGTAAGACTAAAGTCTACTACAGTCAAAAGTGTTCATTTCGGCTGTTTAAATTCACTTCTGGTCTAATTCATTCAAGTTGTGATAGTAGAGTTAGCCCTGCTGAGCAAGAATATATACACACTTACGATAGCCGCTTTTGGGCCGACGTAGATTTTTTAGAGCTACATACCTATATAGTATTTAGTTTCTTGATTGGGGCAATAAGGCAAAACCAACTGTGGCACCGAGTGATTTTGTACGGTCGGAAGTAGACATCTTTTAACCGAAGTAGGCCTCTCAGACCTACGTATATATATATATATATATATATATATATATATATATATATATATATATGTATATTGTTTCTTTGTACAACAATTCAAACATTTATATGCCGCTAGAAATATCTTAGACCTGTAAGTACAATAGAAGGATTGAAGTACCTAAACACTTTTTGACCGAAGCAGGGTTTCGAGACTTATGTGTTTGTATTTTTGATCGGGGAAGCAAGGCAAACTTTGGTATGACGTTGGAAATATGTAATGGTACCACATTCATCTGGCAAGTGAGAGATCCGGGTTTGAGTCCCGGTGGAGCAAGTACTTTTTGTGATTCAATTTTTATTCAAATTAAATTCGGCTATTGCCTTTTATACACATTTAATTAATGCCTATTTATTTATATATATTTACATGCACATATATGGAATATGTCTTAAGTAGTGAAAAGTTTCAAGATGGTGGATATTAACATTCCAGCAAACATTTTGTGTCAATTAATTTACAACAGAGACCAAAAACTATTTTTAAAATATATTAAGGAATTGTAAAAAACTGTTATTCTTATCTAGTAAAACAGTACGCGTTTTATAATTCTCGGAGGATCATCTTACGTGTTTTTTGTTACCTCTTATAACATTTTCAGATAACGGACGTAATTAAGTTTTAAGTATGTAGGCTACAACTTTGCTTCAACATGGAAATTACCCATTTGGTACAGATGCATTATTTTTAAATAGCTTGGGTGAGTCTGTTTGCCAGTATTAACGACTAAAACGTGTCAAGATAGCGATCACTCTCCTAAATTTATCGTGGGTATTTTACAACATAAATCAAAATTTACACTTTTCCTAAATTTGTCAAGCAATGTAAAGCAACATTTATTCTTACTTATCTTTCGTTATCTTAAATATTTTGGGCGATTAAAGTTATAGAAGTATTACAATTGAAACGTTATAAGTGAATATGTTTACAATCATAATTGTGAAATAGTTGTGACTAAATAAAGCCCACGTTTTCACAAAGAGCTTAAAAGTTAAAATATAATTTATCTTGTAAGGTTTCAAGGTTATGTAGTTTCTGAACATTTGTCAAGTTACTATTATATTAACTTGCCAACATCGAGAGTTATTGTTCCATCAGTGTTGTGCAAATAAAAATCTTAACTAATAATGCAGCTTCAGTTTCAATTTTCGAGATGAAGGCCTCAAGTGAAATCTACGTTTCTTCCGACTGAGCGGAAGCGATATTTTAATGTAGGATTTTGTTCTGTTTCATTGTAGGCTGACTGCGATATGATGAAAACTAACATATTTGCGTGAAACAGTAGATTCTAATGTCCCTATACGACCAGGTTTGATTGTCGGCTATGTTGCTCATTATTTTTGTAGTATTAATTTTGATATTCGTGTTGGCATTTTATTAAAATTACACTAACGGTTTATTACTGAGCGTACTCGCGATGATAATATTCCACTTGCGAAATACGTTATTTTCTATTTGTATTTCGTCTTAAATTACTCCCACAAAGATTCCATCAAATATAAAAATGTTTTGTTTAAAAACTTTAATAAATTGCTAACCATATAAGAAAATGAGAGCCTAGATTAAAAAAATACTCTATTGTTACTTAAAACTAGCTTAATTCTTCCATTTAAATGCTAAATTTAGTTTTTTCTTTAGATACCAATTATTGTGGCACAGATAGAATGGACAACATATATTTGTATAGACTTTGGAACAAGAGGTAGTTTTGGGCTCTGTATTTCATATTCGGTAAAGTTGTGTGGTAATTTTTCCTAAGTACTACCAGAAGGACAATGAAAATCGGTTGATATTGCAAAACGTAGATTTAAAAGTATTTGATTCTCAAATGACATGTCAATTTGGTCATTTAAATACGTTAATTTTAAACAATCAGAAACGGCCAATATAACTGAATCACAAACAGGGGTTTGTGGTGCAATGCACGTTTCCAAGAAAAGTTAAAGATCCGGGCTCAAGTATATACATAGTAAATTAGTAGTTTTATCCTATCTATCTCATGTATCATATCTATATAAAAATTATAAACAATTATAAACTAAATTATGAACAGTTAATTTGTAGCCTAACTAAACTGAATGTTGATTCACAAAAAGTACTTGCGCCGGCGATACTTGAGCCCGGATCTTTCACTTTGCGATTAATTTATATTGACAGTGTTCTATATATTTCAAAAAAATTTATTTGTATAGTTATTTATTGAATGAAACACAAACACACACACACACACACACACACACACACACACACACACACACACACACACACACACACACACACACACACACACACACACACACACAAAAATATATAGAATTGAATTGCATATATTCCAGAAATATTACATTACAATACTTGTCGGCGGAAACTTATAATTATATAACTTCATTCTAATACTATTACGACACATAACTGCATTCTATTATGTTTAAGTCTTTAATGTAGTATTTTCAAATCTACTGTGGTGAATACTGGTATATCATATACATAAACATTGAAGTTATTAATCAAGAGTTATTTAAAAATATTTTGTCTTTTGTTACGATAAGTAAATATTATACATCATTTTCATAATACTATCAAATATTTAAACATTCTAAAAATTTAGTTTTTAACATAAACCTGAACATAAAAAAATTAGGCAAATAATTCAGTGGTATTGGCCATGGCGAATATACAAAGGACTCGGTTAACTACATAACTCATAAGTCTTATCAGTTATTACCCATTCCTACTAATCTCTGTGATAATCAATAAAGATGATACGCTGTCGGAAGAGTACAGTTGTCAAACATTATGTACAGTTCAAACAAGTTTTGAAGAAAGTTAGATTAATTTCCGTGCATTATTATTGGGCAAGAACCAACAGTTATGTCGTGCACATCAGGATGGATCAAGGGGAATTGAGATTGCATCAATAAATTATTAACATTTTTAGCATACTGGAATTTTATCATATGCTATCGAATTGTGTGTCTTGGTCAAATCAATGTTTAGTGTTAAGTATTATTGAAAGTGTTCAACACAATGTATGTGGAAATATATATATATATATATATATATATATATATATATATATATATATATATTTCCACATACATTGTGTTGAACACTTTCAATAATACTTAACACTGACAGATACGGCCAAATACAAAATAATTGAATCGGAAAAAGTGAGCGCTCTGTGGTGTAATGGTAGCACATTCACCCGGCAAGTGAGAGATCCGGGTTCGACTCCCGGCGGAGCAAGTACTTTTTGTGATTCAATGTTTATTGAAATTAAATAAGGCTATTGCCATTTATACAGTTTAATGTAAATAAAAGTCGTTTGACAGGTATTTGGTCTTCCGATCATACGTTAGTTTGCTTATTTAAACGCATATGTTACAGATAGGGCCAAATACAAAATAATTGAATCGGAAAAAGTGAGCGCTCTGTGGTGTAATGGTAGCACATTCACCCGGCAAGTGAGAGATCCGGGTTCGACTCCCGGCGGAGCAAGTACTTTTTGTGATTCAATGTTTATTGAAATTAAATAAGGCTATTGCCATTTATACAGTTTAATGTATATATATATATATATATATATATATATATATATATATATATATATATATATATATATTCACATACAATTATACAAAACCTTTGCTAGCTTAATAGTTGATTGTTTACCGTATTTGAAGGTCAGTGATCAAATATAGGAATCGCTTTATGCTAATGCAAAACTATGGATTAAATTGTATACCTTTATATTGTAAAAAATTCAATGGGAAGTTACATCAATATTATTTTTGTTACAATAGCATATTTTTTATCAATAATGTTTGTTAATATTATTTAATATATTGGTTTATTTGTTCCAGATTGTGATAGGATTAATATGCGGACTTACTCTTGGTTCGCCCCATGAAAGATTTGAGCGCAGCTACGGTAGTGGATTACTTGGAATCCTTGGAGGCGGCAGTTCTCGTCATGACTACGGTTCATCTCAAGGAAGCCATGTGGATCAACAAGTCAGCGAAGTAGGGTCAGCGTACGGAACTGGTGGAGGATATGGAGGAAGCGGCAGACAAAGTCTTGGCAGTAGCGGATGGCAACAAGGAGCCAGCGGGGTATCATCTGTACAACACCATAGTTATCATGGTTATCGTGGAGTTGGACAAGGGGGCGAAACGGTATATGAAAGTGGAGTCGGACGTGGAATAGGCGGTGGACACGAGCATGTACATGGAAGTAGTGGCTTATTAGGTGGTATATTAGGTGGCCATAGACATAGTCACCAAAGTTGGAATTATGGACTCGGAAGTGGTCATGGACATACACATCAAGGAGGTCGTGGATCCACCCATAGTGACTGGTATCACGGAATGTCACATGGACACGGATCTGGTCACTACGAGGGTGGTCATGGCCATATGCATGGTGGTGAGAACTTGGGGCAAGCTGGTTCAGTACAAGAAGGGTTCAGTGTAGTAGAACATGGCCAAGATGGCACTGTAGTAGGAACTGGAGGTGACCGAGACGATGGACAAGTACAAGGAGTTCGCACGTATACTCATACAGTACACTATCAAGGAGTAAACCAAGGAGGTGCCATGGACAACGTCCAAGGGCAAGTGCAAGAAAGTGGGGGACAGGTCTTAGTTCAAGAACACGATCACGAAGGCGGTGAATTAGATACTACGGATGACCAAGATATCCAGCAAGGAGTTCGCACATATACTCATACAGTACATTACCAAGGAGTAACGCAAGAAGGTGTATCACCTTATGATAAGGACAGTGTTCAAGAACAAGTGCACGAAAGTGAGGGACAGGTCCTTGTTGACGATGACACTGTTTCTAAGCCAACGAGTATCAACGGAGTAGAACATGTTGGTGAAGGTGATGATTTTGGAACTGGAAGTGGCCAAGAAGTTAGTCGGGTACAGCAAGGAGTTCGCACTCAAATCCATAGAGTAACATATCATAGTGTAAAACCAGGAAATGGCTCCCCTAGTGATAAGGAAATCACTCAAGAACAAGTGGATGAAAGTGGAGGGCAGATTATTGTACAAGATATTACTGATGCCGAATCTACAAATGTTAACGGAGTAGATCATGATCTTGAAGGCGATAAATTAACTACTGGGGTTGACCAAGATCAGGATGCTAGTCAAGTTCAGCACGGAGTTCGCACTTACGTTCATAGAGTATCGTATCATGGAGTAACACAAGATGGGTCGTCTCCTGATAAAGATGATGTTCAAGAAGTGCACGAAAGTGGTGGACAAGTCCTTGATGAAGAAAATGACAAGTCCGAACCTACAAGAGTCAACGAAGTAGAAAATAATAACCACGATGTTGAATTGGAGACTGGGGACGATCAAGATGTTGGTCAACAAGACGTTCGTAACTACGTACGAACAGTATCTTATCATACAGTAACGCAAGGACACAGATCAAGCAAACCTTCGGAAGTCGGAGACGATAATCAAGAACTACAAGGTAGTGACGGGCAAGAATTAGTTCATGGACAAGATGAACTTGAACAAACTTTAGTAGATGAAGATAAACCTGATGAAGTTGGACAATTGGGAGGAAAACAAACATCGGAAATTTGAAAGTACATATGAAACTCAATATGAAGAAAACGATAAGGAATTTCCTGTTGATAAAACTAGTGGATTAGAACCTGATGGAAGCAGTGCGCTTGACCCTGAAGGAGACAGTTCTAAGCCTCAAAAACTTAGTAAAGTACAACCAACGGAGGAAATAGAAAATCCTATAGAACCTGTAGATCACGAACAAATACATGAAAATAGTGATACGGAACAACAAACTATAAGTGAGGTTAACCCTATCGACGAGAGTGATGACAATAAACCACATGATGGAACTGAACAAAGGCCTGTACATGACGATCTTCATGGAGATGAGGGAGTGGGATCGACCGATGGAAGTAACACATTACCGAATGTTGAAACCGGTGCACCTGAACATATTCAAGAAAGCATTGACTCGCAGCAATACAATGTGGAGCCAAGCCAAAAACCAACAAATGAAGAGGACATTGATCATGACCCAAAAACTGAAGGAAACAGTGGATTGGAACATGTTCCTGATTCTGATCAGGATCAACAAAGCGTAAGTTCGGATACATGGATATACGAAGAAAGCCGTGACCCCGGACATAGCCAAGAAAGTGACGAATTAAACCAGAAAGTTACTAAAGTAGAATCAATTCATGAAAATAAAGGTAGTTATGAATCAAGTCCAGATGAAAGTACAGAGATTGGCCATCCACATGATAGCGATGAAAAAGATCCACAAAAAATTAGCAATGATAAACAGGTTTTTGAAAGCTACAACCCTAGTGGTAGTGGGCAAAAGCCTGTACAAGGAACTACTGGAAGCAGTACAACGACACGGCATACAGTAACTACAATAGAATATGTTCGAAATAATGACAAACCAGGTTATGGCGGCTCTAGAGTAGTTGAAGAGGTATATGGAAATGATAAATATAGTCCTGGAGATGGAACTCAGGGAGGTGAAAACATTGGTCAAGATGGGCTTAATCAAGTACGTGATAATGGTGAAATAACACAAAAAGAAGTTACAACGACGTATTCACAGCAAGTAGCTCAAGGCGGTAGACTGGTAGGTAACCCTAATCTAGATAGCACCCAAAGTGGCAGCTCATCAGGGTTTGGAGGTGTGGTCCATGAAGTGGTGGAAACCGTTGTAGGACATGTACGTGGAGAAAAAGGGCACGGCCAGGTAGTCCAGGAGGTAACTCGTCAAGGAAGCAGAGTATTGGAAAACGTAGGATTAGGTCAGGTACAAAGAGGTGGTGGGTTAGGTCAGGCTGGTGTAGTCCACCAAATAATATCTAGTCATGGAGGTGGTGTACTGGAAAATGTTGGATTGGGTCAGCAACAAGGTTATTCACAGCAAGTATCTCAAGTAGGTAGACTGGGCGGTAATCCCAATCTAGATAACACTCAAGGCAGCAGCTCATCTGGGTTTGGAGGTGTGGTCCATGAAGTGGTGGAAACCGTTGTGGGACATGTAGGTGGAGGGTCAGGACACGGCCAGGTAGTCCAGGGGGTAACTCGTCAAGGTAGCAGTGTGTTGGAAAACGTAGGATTAGGTCAGGTGCAAGGAGGCAGTGGCTTAGGTCATGCTGGTGTAGTCCAGGAAATAGTATCTAGTCATGGAGGTGGTTTACTGGGAAATGTTGGAATGGGTCAGCAACAAGGAGGTAGTGGATCTGGGCACATGAGAGTAGTCCAAGAGGTAATAAGTAGTCATGGAGGTAATGTTCTAGGAAATGTTGGACTTGGCCAAGGAGGCAGTGGATCAGGACATATGCAAGTGGTCCAAGAAGTGACCCGACAGGGAAGCACTGTATTAGAAAATGTTGGTCTGGGTCATTCTCGTGGGGTCGGAGGATTAGGACTTGGAGGAATAAATCGGTTTACATCTCATGGAACTGGTGTCCTGCAACAGGTAGGATTGGGACATTCATATGGTGGAAGAAGTGGAGTACAGGGTTATGAAGAAGGTAGTCAGTCAACTTCGTCTTACAGAACAAGTGGCGGAAGTTATGGATCATACAATTCTCGTTCTGGAACTTCTGGGGGTGGACTGGCTGGAGGTTTACTTGGATTAGGTTAGTCCGTTGTGTGATTTCATATGTTGTATAAATGCAAGATTGCCTTGTGGTTATTCTAACCACTGCCATTTCTATTGTTTATTTGGATGTAAACTTTATCCCATAACGACTGATATTACATAAAGTATGTAAAGAACTGAAATAGCCATGTAAATTATTAATATAGACATAATTTATGTAATAAAATACAATAAAATCAATTTTTATTTTTTATTTTACCCACTTTAACATAACTGACTAAATTTCCTGATTGGCTGGTGAAGTAATAATTCAATATTACCAGATTGAGCGAGTATCAACGCTATGATATTTAACATTACGATGTAATACTTAAAATAATAATGAGAATGATTATTTCTGAAATATTCAATCAAAACTAAACTCTCCAATATAAACTTTACGAACGATTTGTCACGTTACTGTAATATATGCATATGCATGTGTACTATTCTATATAAGATTTGGTTATATGGATTGGTCTTTCCACCTGTTAGAAGCTTTCAGTTCCGGAAATCATGTACTTTATTGGTTTACAGGGGTAGCTTCCAAAAACCTTTCCTAGCATTCTTATTTGTTATATTCAAACGATGGCAGCATAGTTATCTTTTTGCATCCTGAGTTACGGATATACCACAGTTCACTGTACCTAAATTCCTCGTCCAACACTCGAATATGAAATTCATCGTCTTGATTTCTACTCCTCGCCACCGTGTATACCTTTGGAGATTACACTATGCTCTGACGCATGCACATCTAACACATAACACATCTCTTACGTACTTAATAGCTAGAACAATAACACTAAAACACGGAATACGTCACATTTGTATGAATAACTTTCCGTGTTATTCAATCTTATTTGTGACTGAATTGGCTGCCAGATTTACACATTCACATGACCATGGCAGTTGTATCTATAGTTATCTTTATTAAAAAAAAAAAAAAAACGCAATGTCCAGAATTACCACACCTGCCACAAAGCGTCTCTCATCTACTCCAGTCTTAAGTGGAGTGGATTTCAGTTATACAGGATTATTTCATATGTATTTCACAATTTAAATTAATTTTTTATTATATATGGTAAATATAAAGAAACCAAACACAAACAATGTAGTTAAAGTAACATGTGTTACAACTACCTTCGTGTCTAAATTAATAAGATATTTTTTCTTGTTATTTAAAAGACGACATAGAGAGCCAGTATAGACGGTTGTCAAAGCTTTTTAGGTAAAAACTGTAAAATCTTTGTTGCCCAAATGGCTGAACAGTGTAAAGTTATTACTTAGGTCACGAAAGCATTATACAGGGTTATTAAAAAGGTAGGTGCAAAGGTAAGGTTTATTTTTTGCAATATACCGAATAGCATAAAACAATTCAGTATGTTAAGTTTTAATTTGCTATACATGATTAATTAATGTATATACACTAAAAATACTCGATATGCGTGTCGTTAGCAATATATTCAGTCGTCATTGAACAATGGTGAAACAGATGATTGTTGCAGAATCGAAAGAGCATGTTTAGTTGGTTATATAGTTGGTTAATAAGATTATTTCTCGTCTTGGATGCTTGGTTGATTAACAGTAAATCATGTCTCTATTCGGTAACTCAAACGCAAGAAAAAGCGTTTTGTGTTTTGGAATTCGCTCAAACTCGTGTCATTGTTATGTTTAACTGAACCTTCGGAGGCCCTCCCCAACTAAAACCCACAGCACGATGAGCGCGTTGGTTTGAGACAACAGAATGTCTGTGTGCCAATTACGCTGTGAAGATAATTGATTCTAAGCATGTACTTAGTCATAAAATATCTACTCGCAAAGTTATTAGGGAACTAACAGATGCCTTAGTCTATAATATGACGAGGCTGTACGTGCTATGGTAAATGAGACTTAAAGAGTACAAACAGCAATACTTGTTAATTATAAAGATGCACGGTTGATTTTAAAAGGCAAATTCATAGATTAAATGACTTTATAGATAGTAATATAAATTAATACATGTATTTACTCTCCTCCCAGTGTCACCCAAAATCCCACAATGTCTGCCAAGAGCGCTGAGCATGCGTCGTCGTCCCGCGCCACATCACACCGCCACATGCACTCTGCGAGATAACTTTCCAGATGGTGCAGTGCCGTTCCACGGAATTGCTTATCCCTCACTTCGCCGATCCTCACATCCTATTGACTTGTGGAGTGTTCGCGAAATCGTCTGAACTTGAATTTAGTTACTAGATAGTAAGTTCAAGTTTTTCTTTCTTCGCCTAAAGTGTGCGGTGTCGCCTTAGCCCACACTTTTGGTTAGGAATATTTCCGATCGGTACCTTTTCCGTGCTCAGACCACGTATATGATTTGGTACGGAAAATACCGATCATAAATGCCACTGGCCAGAAGTGTGAGCTTCGGCGGCACATTTGGCGCCATCCTGTTCGTGCGAAAAAAAAGAAAAACATCCCTCGATATAACACCTAAATTATATATTAAATTACTAGTACCAACGGAGATAGAACACATAAATTAATTGCAGTGAACCACACGTCTGCGGTGGAAACAGTTTCTTAATCAGGCTACCTTGAGAGTTATTGGCGTTATCTGATCTAAACTTAGTCTCACGTATTATTGAAGCTACCTAAACAACATTGAATATTCTATCCCACATAACCCCAATAGCTTCTGGAACTTTGTTCGTTCTATTGATGAATCTCCTGGAATACCACCTAAGGTTTCTTGGTGATCGCTCCTCAGAGGATCTGCAGGAGAAGGCATATATGTTCTCTGAATTATTCGTATCCGTCTTTTCGCAGCCCGTGACTTCATCATCGCCCTTCAATAATTTTGATACTTTCTCTTGCTTTGGTGAGGATCTCCTTCTCTATATCAGAAGCCTTGGAAGCACTTAAACAGCTAGATGTTAAGAAAGGTGCTGTTCCCGACAAAAATTTCACTATCTTTCCTCCGACATTAAAGTGATATCCTGGCCCAGTCCTATCCCTGACGTTCTTTACATCTTATCCATTCTACATTCTACATGGATTACTTCCTGAGACCCTCAAAATGGGTCATATCGTTATCGTCCCTATACTGAAGTGTGGTGATCCACCGAAGGTTGATAAATACCGTCCCATAAATATCCTTCCATCTGTTGGGAAGGTACTTGAAATGCCTGTACTGTCTTGACTGTTTTATATATTCTTTTCAATCCTCTAGTTTACCAAAGTCAACATGACTTTGCCTCCTGTAGATCAACACTCACAAATTTGCTGTTATTTGAAAAAAGTGTATTATCAGTCTTCAAGGCAGGAAAAAAGCTGGATGTCGCCTTTGATGAATTTTCCAAGACCCGCGACAGATTAAACCACTCCATTCTTATATGTAAACCACAGGCTTATGGGATCCAAGGTTTAACTACTCCCTTGGCTCACTGACTACCTGCAGGGTTGACGCCTGAGGGTGAAATTGCCAGGTTCACTACTCAATGAGTTCCATAAAATCTCGGACGTTCCTCAAAACTCCTTACTGGGCCCATTCTTATTTATTGTTTTCATCAATGATATCTTTCATCTTACCAGTGGAAGCTCAACTCTTCGCCGATGGCGTCAAGATTTTTGCAAAGGTCTCCAACCAAGATGACCATCGCATTGTTTGTTGTTCTGCTACAGTTGTGTAACAGAAACAACATGAAACTTAACCTTTCTAACTGCTCTGTCAAAACTTTCGGACGACTGCACGATCCGAGCTATTACTAATACGCTTTAGATAGTGAACTACTAGATAGGGCCTCCACCATAAAGGATTTATGTTTTACATTGTATCTGATCTCACCTTAAATGAGCATGTTTATGATTTATGCAGACGTCCAAACAGGATGTAGGGATTCATCGCAAGGTCAACTCAAGGAATGAGGGGCCCTGCTGTTTTACAACAGTCTTTTCATCCTTGGTACATCAGCTCCTAGGGTAAACTTACTGAGATTCTAACGGCACCCTTATCGAGCATTTCTAGTAAATAATAAAATGTTTGTAATGTACATTAAACTAGTTAATATATTTAATTGTTTTAAGCAGTTTTTATGATTATGAGATTCTTTGTCTGCAAATAAACTAACCTTATATTTGCACCATTCTTTTTGAATAACCATGTAATTTTTTCTGCTGTTATAACACTATCGACAAAACATAATATACAACAACGGTATAACTATAGTATGTCAGTGTTAGTTGAGGCACCGTTACTCGCTGACATGAAATAACAGGTAACATTGTTTTAAATAAAATAACAAGACTCTCGTTTATTGTTTTGGTAATATATAACGGGAAAATTACGGACTGATCATGTGCTCAATTGGTTAACACGACATAACCAGTGAATGTGGATTATTAGTAGGATTCATTTTGGTATAATATGACATAATTCAAAACTCGAAACAATACAGCCTTATTGTGTTTCCAACTTGATTAACCATTCATTGTAAGTCAAAAAATCTTTAGCAATAAGTATTTCTTATAAATTACAGGACGTATTAACTACCCAGTCAGATACATACCTCCGCTTGTGGAAATTAAAAATATTGCGATCAACCGCTCACCATTCAGATTACGAAATTTAAAAAAATTAAAACAAAACCTAATCTTTACAACAAAAGCAATAGGGTTCTACGATTGACACAGTCAACAAAGGAAACATTCCAGGTTAGTTTTTACCCCGTGATCTGTGGAACGGTGTCCTGGGCAGGTGTGAATGAAGGGTAATGAAGTGGGGGACAGCGGACAGGAAGCCGGGCGTGTTCCCCTCGCCAGTCGCCAGTCTCCCGTCAGGTGAAGGTCCTAGCGCTCCAGTACTCGCGAGCCTGACTCAGTGTGTGGACATCACTGTTCCAGCGGAGCACCGCGCCACGCCGCGCTGTTGCTAGGTAACAGATAAACAACTTCAATATTCTTAGTTCCTTAGTCACGTTTTATATAGTTCCCTAAACTTCTAAAGTGAGCTTTATTTTTCAGGTGTGTGTATAACCTAAGGTAGTGTGTATAACATTAACGGATTGTTTTTTTAATTGCGCCCAGAAACCAAGTGAGAAATTTGTAAAAGACAACACTTTTTCGCAATCAATTTAAGCTTTTTCTTAATCTTGAGGTTTTTCATAGTATAAAACACTTCTTACTAAACAAATATTACACGGTACATAAACATTGGCCAATAAAAATCTTATACTTATAAAATCAAATTCGTAATTAACTTCGATAAAACCTTGCACGAAAATGGACTAATTTGCATTTATTGAGATGTTAAATTACTAAGTTGTACGAACTTCTAATTTCTTCAAGCAATGGAAAGAACAGATATGCCGTATTGTCTTAACTCTTGAAATATTAGCTGCAAGTTTTATTTAAGGGGGATAAGCTAAATAAATTAATTAATAAGCTAAAACGGATTGTTTTTTTTAATTGCGTCCAGAAACCAAGTGAGAAATTTGTAACGTGACTTTTTGGTAATCAATTTATTTAAAGTTTTTCCAAATCTTAAGGTTTGTCATAGTATAAAATATTTCTTATTAAACTAATATCACACGGTACATAAAAATTGGCCAATAAAAACGTTATAGACCTACTTATAAATTAAATTCGTAATTAACTTTGATAAAACATAGCAAGAAATCATACTAAACATTGCAGTTATAGGGATTTCAAATTAGTAAGTTGCACGAACTTATAAATTCCTCAAGCAATAGAAAAACAGATAAACCGTACTGTCTTAACTCTTGAAATATTAGCTACAAGTTTTATTTCTGGGGGGATGTGATGTAAAACGTGGTGTTTGAAAACATAACTTATTGTGATATAAATCATAAATTATTTTGAGAACTATTGAGAACTAGAATTGTGAGTTATGTCTTGCTTATACTTGCCAATTAAAATTTCTGTATCAATTTAAAGTTTTTATGGATACAAGAAAAATCAGTATGTTATATTAAAAGTTAAGGCAAATTTAACACATTAAACGACCGGAAATTTTCATAATAACTTTAATCGATCAAAGACTCCATACCATTCTTTGTGCCCTATTTCGTAGTACATAATATTCTTTGATAATTATCTCAACAGTGATAATAACAATCCAGTGATTCAGAAAACCTTCGAAAACGGTAAGAGGGACATAATGTTATAAATACTTCTATATACCTCAGTGTGTAATCAATAATTTTGTTACATTTATCTCGGCAGGCACAAAAATAAGTCATGAAAATAATTTTACATTTTGGGTTTTGAATTATTGTTCAAAATCTGGTTACATATATGAGTACCTATGGGGTTATTATTATGTTTCCTGTTTTATATTTGTTACTATATCCTGCTATGTTATGAAAGCAGCTTTATTACTGAGAGTTTTAAAATAAACCCTTCATATATTTCTTATATTATTCCATAGTCTTTAGAATACAAACAATGCAGCGCATGATTACTGCTGATTTAATGGTTCTTTTCACACCTCGCACTCTATTTTGGTTAAAAAATACACTTTGGTAAGGTAAAGTGACTTCTATTTCTCTTATAGATTTGTATAAAATCAGTTTAACCTACATCGTGAACCATTACATCCATTCGTTACACCTGTTCCCGGTGGACGGATGATACATCAACCGTTACACCAAGTGTCAACAGATGACATTATTTACCATAAAACAGCTGATATTCGGTATATCTGACAGTTACTCTCCCCTATTAGTTCTGCTATCCGTGGGGAATGTAACCTAAAACCCTCGATCTGTATATACAGTTAACATCTGAAGATTCAACTGTATAAGCTTAAATGAAACCCTTAATTATGTTTAATATAAGCCACTTTTGCTCTGATTTTTCGTTGTAGAACTATGGGAGGTGTTTTATTTTTATGGTGAAATCAATACCCAAAAGGATTTTTAGTTTTATTGACATTGTTTTCATTATTTTAGTAAAACATGGCAAACTTTGCTTCATGCATCGTTTGTACTGTAAAAACATATGTTTACTTAGCAAGAATGTTCGTAAGAAAATTAATTGTAAAAGCGTCTTTTATTGCCAACTTATGAAATAAAAATTCCCGCAAAATATAATTCTGTGTTTTAAATCAAATTAAATCAACATTATGCCAGTAGCACCTGAATTCACTGCTAAAATCAATCTAATCTATGAAATAGTTTTTAAGTATCGAAATTTAAAATTTTTTGGTAGAAATTTAATTTGTTTAATGGGTAATTAACAAATTTATTTTCAGTAAAATTTAATCAAATAATATATTCGCTTTCTGTATACTTTATGTACACAGTTTTGTTCAGAATAAAAATTCCTACAGGATTTATCGTAAGTTTTAATTTTTCTTGGTGAAAGAACAAGTTATGTTTTATCATTTTATTTTTTGCTGATACTGATTTTCTTTAAAAATACTTAAATTATTCTGGGACCTATTTTATTCCATTTATCAGGTTAAAAATTATAAGAAACGAGTGAATTCGCCCCGTAATATACCACACCAGAACTTCAAGGAGACCTCGTTTTACATGGTGAGCTAAATCTGGGCGAAATATTTCGCTAGCGTAACTCGCTAACGAAACATTTCCAGACTCATGTTTATTTAAACTTTTTCATTATTTTTACATTTAACATGACCTACCACAGTTTCTGCATATCTTCGTGAAACTCCCTGTATTTCTTAGGTATATATAAAACCTACTCACTCTCCTTCAGAATTATCTAATTCTATGTTTTCAATAAGAGAAAATATTATTCTTAAATCTTAATAGCTCAAATACCTGGATTACTTTTATGCAGAAAGAAAGTCTCATGTCTAGTTGAGTGCTGAGGCAGCAAAATAACATATTTATTCACTTTGATTGAAGTCTATTACTGACGATAGAAGGTTTGAAAGGATAATAAAATTTGCCATCGTTATATGTAACAAAATAGTATAATATTACGTTTCGAGGATTAAAACACTCTCTTCTTGAAGTGCACAAAAGACTGACCCTAAAAAACTAAAAAATATAGTTCAATATAGACAAAGCAAATTATTGCCATATTTGCTATGACTGGAAAAACATAACGTGAGTACAGTTGCCCGAAACTCAATAACTCCATCTAATTCGGTTGTTGTCAAACGAAATTACAGAAAGAATAACACGTTATATTACACGTTTTAAGTCGTCTACAACAATGATCAACTTAATTTGTCAGAATTATCCTTACAATATCTGAACTGTGTACTCTATAAATATACAGTATTAGAACCCAAACTGTGTTTATAACTACAAAACTCTCTGTTTTAAATCGATTTAAAAATATATATATGTGTCCAAGCTCAAGAACAACTGTGGATGACATGTACTGTTCTGACTCATGGAGATGGGGAGGATTTTACTAGCAACTACTAGTATTGAAGATAATCACTAATATCTTGCTCACCCTCGTGTTCACGGATCACTGTTATAAATCTATGCAAAGTTTGAGTTACCCGATAGATTGCCAGCCTCTAATAGGAGAGTTCTGGATTCCTCCACGATTAAATTTGACAGTAAGCATCCTCGATTGAATTTGACAGTAATCATCCTCGATTAAATTTGGAGATTTCTGGAACCGTCGATGTATCCAGTACCACCCAGGTCTGCAGCACCCACGCGGTGTTCGCGCCAGGGCGGCTGCAGTCGTGCGGCGAATGGTCGTCATCTGCAGACCGCTGCAAGGTTTACCACCGATTTCCGTGCTCCATCCACTTAACAACCGTTCACTTTTTCCCGTCCCTTGTCATTTAAACTAGTAGTGCCTGTCGTTCCTGGCAGACAATGTCTTCGACGTAGCCGTTTTGCCTCAAGGATTTCTCAGGTGTCTACAATTTAAGGATGTACAGAGAAGGAGAACCTGTACCTCTTAAGGGGTTACAGATAAAATGCCCTAACTTTGTGTCAATGATGAAGAAAATAATTTGCTTCTGTATTTTACATATATCTATTGTATACTAGATGCAATTTAAGCCATGTTATAATGGACCTTTTCAGGGTTGGTCAGCATTCTTGAGAGTATTTTTGGAAATCAGCAGGAATCGGAAAAAGGATGTGTCTTCTTTTCCAATCTAATTCCTTGTTAAAATCTTTTGAATATTTTTATAGACTTTTTAACTACCAAACTGAGCACTTATCTACCAGTTAAAATCTGCATTACTGAAAGGATTTTTTTATATTTATAAGTGCTACAGATGACGCCATACAATTATTTTTTGAATTGACCAACTAGAGGGTTATTTCCTTATCGACTACAAATATTGTATAGTGTAAATAACATTTTTAAACACATAAAAATGAATACAAGCATGCATTATCCTTGTCGACCTAAGCGCTCTCGCATGCGCATTACCAGCCCTTATGGGTGAACTCGGTGCATCTACAGGTTTTTATAATTTGTTATTTAATTTAATAATTTAAACTAAATATATAATATTCATACGAAAATAAATAAAATAAAATGATTATAGGGGAAGGCTGAGATTAAAATTTTAAATGTATTTTGTTATATTACGGAAATATTTTTCCACTACTGTAATATATAACATTCATGCCATATTTAGACTCATTTTATTCATTGTTTCGTAGATATAGTTTATAACATTATCTTAATACGTGGCAGTATAGAGACATACAGCTCTGTACGCCATGATATCAGTTTACAATACAGCAAGCGTATCTACTAGCGATTGCAGTAGCTGTGGAAGCGTGTGTAATGGTTAAGTTCTCAATTCTCCAAGTTATCAGAAACAACTGCTCTCCAAACAGGATACAGATTATTTGTAGTGAATAGGAATAATCTTTTACAAAAAAGTGTTGATTATATTTTTTATAACTGACCACAATGTCTGGTTGAATCTCTTCTAAAACCAGGGATCATATATGATAAAAATATTGAATGAAATATTTCGTAAATTTTTATCTTCATATCATATTTCGCTGATTTATAATGGTAGTCAAGAATTTAATAAGTATGTAGTAAAGAACCCATAAATAATCACATTAACATATTTTGAAGTTTATTATATCTCAAATTGGTGTATATTTATTGTTATATTGCTTTTGGCTCTAAATTATTACAAGTTTTATTTTCACTGGACTTTAAGTGCAAAATAAACTTGCTTAGTCTCAGACACACAATGTTTGTAAAATACAAGTTTTTAGAACATATGTGAACTATATTAGAATGATTTCACCTGATAACAAATTAGTTTATGCCAGAATTACTAGGCAAAAAATAAATAGAAGTCTTACAGTAAACTGTGTAACTTTTTCGTTAGCAAGTAGATCAAACTTAAAATCGTTAAAATCTGAAGATACTTTTCGTAAGGTAACCCCCGACGACGACTCAAGTCAGAGTGTTAAAGAGAGAGTGGTATATCTAATTCACCAATATTAGCTTTCCTTTTCACAGTTCCGTGGGATATTAAAAATGAGATGATCTATAATAGGAGTGCGACCGTGATACCGAAAGTGACAGTGCAGGAGGGTCAATGTTACGGTTATTGCAGGAGGAAAGTGACCGTGAAACTGAAGCAATAAATTAGAGAACCAGTGAGAGTCGCTATGGACAACCCTAGCGATTTTAGTAACATCGATTTGCTACTTTCCAACACCATAACAATCGAGAGGCATAGGTCGACTACTAGATCTAACAATGGATATCATTTAGACATGTCTGAACCACGATTTCCTTACTTGAAGGATCTTCACTTGGGAGTCGAATAGTGAGGAAGTTGGGGTTTATGTGTAACTGTAGAGGAAGATTGCTGTAACCGCGAGGTGGAGTAATCCATTATGTTTTAAAAGTTTTGAAAACCAATTGCTTTGTTTTATCTCACAACTTCGCTAGCGGTTTTGCTCGCTTCTTTCTGATTGGACAGTTCAAAATTACGCAACCCCTATCCATCACGTCTGTCATTTTTGTATGCAATACACACGTTCGCGAACGTTTCAGAAGTTATTCTAGTAAGTATTTCTGAAAATTTTCTGGGTAAACTTAGTAAAAAGATTATATTCGTTCTGGTATTGACGCCTACGGTTAATGGAGTAAGCACTGGTCTTAAAGTTACTTAAAGTTTTATTCAGCTACTACATATATGTGAAATTCATGTCACCACTATTATTACTGAAGAAAAATGTTAATAATAGAAGGAAATGTAGGCTACTTCTTCATGCGACAAACTGATTGGTTGGGTGATTTTAATTAGCATGATACCTAATCTACTATGCAATGCCAACTCTACCTTCATCTTTACTACCACCAATCTCTGTGCGAATATCCTCAAGATTCTAAAATATTTAGTTAAATTATAATATACGTAACACTGGTTTTGGCTGTTTTTCATAATTGATGAAAACAACTATGAAACAAAATATGGGACCTAAAGAAGTTGGAAAAATCTTACAATGGTTCCCAAAACAGAGAATAGATATTTCCCAAGAGAACTCTGTTTAACTGGACATTTTAACGGTTGAAACGTTGCGGGGCCATTATACAAGAACCGAGCACTCTTACAAATGGTTTAAATATTATAGTTATATGGAGGGGCAAGAGGGGAGTACTTACGGAACATACTTCTCCCTGTTAAAAAAGTAGCATAGACAACAGTGGAAATTATGCTGTGGTCGAAAAATTTAAAAACTGTCGAAGATATCACATAAATAAAGCGTGTTAAGAGGACGAATGGAGAAATACTCGGACAACGCTATGGTATCCTTTTTTCTAAAATATATTGGCTTCGAATGCTTTTAATTTTTCACTTAATACTACAAAACAAATTCTGGGGCCTAAATAAATTGGAAGAGTATAACGACGGTCTCCAGAATAGGGTACATATGTTCTTCCTATCCGGTAGATCCAATCATGCCACGATTAACACCTTTATGGGACCATGATGCAAGAACCGAACACTCTATCATATGATGTAGTAGCATAGATGAAGGGGTAAGAGGGCATTATTCATCCAAACTTACATCAAAGAAGGGATTATTTCCTATGTTACAATATACAGTGGATATTTCATACTGAATTAGAAATATTGTTCAATATAACACAAAAAACTGATAATGCCGAGGAGATAA
Organism: Homalodisca vitripennis; assembly: GCF_021130785.1. Classification (NCBI taxonomy): domain Eukaryota; kingdom Metazoa; phylum Arthropoda; class Insecta; order Hemiptera; family Cicadellidae; genus Homalodisca; species Homalodisca vitripennis. The sequence continues at coordinate 66,709,580 of NC_060211.1, read as the reverse complement.
GTACGGAGTGTTAGGAGGACGACAGGAGGAGAGTCTGGATTGTGGGGTTTGTCTCAAAATACTTGGCTATAAAACACAGTATGTTTGTTGAACAGGTCAGAATAAATTTGTCACGTGTTCACCATCAGTATTTCATACAATGTAGGAGCATTACTTCCTGTAACCGTTTCACATGATCTATAAACCGTTCTTTTGATCATAAACAAAGGGACTAATTTTCATGTTTAGTAATGTAAAATATTTTACTTTTTGTAACAATACACTAAAAATGCAATGATCTTCAAATATATGCTTTCTATCAGAATACCATTCGGTAATATTAGATTCTTATCTTCATTACAATGCGTATGGCGAGTTAAATCGTCTTGCTCTTTGTTGTTCACTTGTTAGTTATGTGTTTTTAATTTTCATTCATACTCTTTATCATAATATATAGAACCAAGTGTCAAATTAATGAATACAAGTTGAGTGTCGAAATCAAACTATTCAATCTGCAATTTAATATTTAAAAGTATTTCATTAAAGTAAACATTTTTTACAACAGCCACATGTTCTAGTACGCGAATCTTAATATTCCCTGTAGTTCAGATTTCAATAGTCAGAAGTTCGGCAGGCCTCGTCTCATGTAACAGACGTCGCTGAAGTTCATGTTCATGCAAAATTTAAAATGTAAAGCTGATTTAATTTTTTTAATATCCTGCGGGCAGAGAGGCAGACAAAACCATAGAAGAGAGATTTGGTCAGTCCCATGACTGATAGATTTCGCTAAAGCTCAGCTAACAAATTATTAAACGGTTTCTACACCACACTTCCCCGTCACGCCCCGTAACAGACGAGTAATCTAATTGTTATTTTATTAATAGTTTTTGTGATTGATACATTTTTTTAAATCGTCGAATTGATAAGATTATTTGAAAATCTAACAATGAATATTACTATTAAATTCCATTTATGACTATCCTACTTTTTTGTTACATTACACGCAGAACTTTAAAAGTATCTGAAATATTCTAAAATGTGTAGTACAATAAAAACTTAGTTTTATTTTAAATAAGAGTAAAAACACAAGTTTTATGTGTAGTTCCACTGGGTTATATATATATAATACATCTACCTGGTCAGAGCGCTATTAAAAACTCTACAAAAAAGAAATTCTTTATTTTTATCCAATGAATAACTGCTAATAATAAGAAGAGTGGGGCTTTTAATACATTTTCATAACCGCCTACTGTTTTTGAAAAGCTAACATTGCTATATTGTTATTATCTGGTGTGTAATCTGGTTGTTTCGTGAACATCGCCTATATTTATTAATATAACGTTTAATTTATTTTCTGAGCATTTTAGTCAAAGAAATGTTATAATTATTGACAATCAAATTCCACTTAATCAGAATCTATACATTTCTTGCTGTAGTTAGTTTTTAGTTTCCTGAAAAAGTAATGGAAAATGTCCTCACGCGCAACTAGGGAAACTCAACTCGTTCCCAACAATCAGGATATACGTATAGAGTCATAACAGGGTTCGTTTTGTTGATACTCGCACAGGGTATATTGGCGGAATCAGTGCAATGTGGGCATGTAAGCTAATTATCACGGGTGAGAAGTAGGCCGGCAAGACGCAAGGGGCCGGGCCGGGCCATGAATCTGGGGCGGAGTCCTACAATCCAAAACAACTAGGCAATGTGTGATTGAATTATATTCGGTCTTTAGACAAGTTCGCTATATAAGAAATAGTTTAGAGCAGCGTTAATTACATGTGATCTTGAAGATGGAGCTTATGTTGATTGAATTTTTAAATATTACTACATTTAAAAACACGAAAAAGCAATATTTAATTATGTTCTATTTTTATTTTGTATGTATTTTATTTTGATTTCGGAGTTCTATTTACGAAATTAGGGTTTTATTAGTGATCTTGAAAGAACACTCAATCTTTCCGAGAATAGAAGCTGCGACATATTCGGTCACGTAGGTCTTACACTTAGGCTACTCAAATTCATTAAACGTCTTTTAACTTGTTTTGTAGATCTGAGTACAATAACAATTTGATTTCTCTCCTAGATCTCCCCTCCCCGACCCGGCATCATAAGAACGACGGTCACGCACTCTACAACACGCCGTCTTAAGAATGATCGTGACAAAAATCCTCAGAAGAACCGGTAAAGATACGTTATTACCCGGTGTGAGAGAACCTGCGTTACGTGGCTTGCACACTTTTACCGATCAAATATAGAAAGTTACCTGTGATTACGATCATTAAAGTCTCTCATTAAAGTACTTTGTGGAGACCAGCAAACATAATGTTTACGAAATACATGATTGTCTGTTGTGGAATTTACTACAACTTACAGAGAGCACGGAGTTAGTTACTCTTTCCCTCAAAACGTACGTAGAGTTTTTTTCGCATTTTTTCAGTGATAGATCACGTAAACATTATTATTCATCCAGATATTTTACTCAACAATCCTGTTTTCATAAGTAATTGTTTTTAAGAAGCTCAGTTTATAATATTAAAACTAGGCACAGTTGTTAGTATAAATGAAACATTAATTACATTAGTTATATCCATTATTTAATTTATGTAACATAAACTAAATAGTGGTAATTCTAATACTTATAACTGTAACTAAATTTTAGAAGAACAAACACCCCAAAAGGCAAACATGTTTAGACCTATTTTTCAGAATTGATAAAAAATTAACTAGGTAATGCATTTTTACGGTTTCTACTCAATTAAATTTGGTTACATTTACAGTGTATTTTGTTATTGAACATTACAATTTTAATTTAAAGAAAAGTTTTTGTAAAAAAGATTATGTGCTGGTTTTGCCTCTTTGCATTTTATTTAGCTCTTATCCCGTTTTTCATTAAATACTCAGGGAAGTTCCAAAATGCTTACCATTTTTAAACTTTAATTGATATATCTTTTTATATATTTTGAGTCGTTTTAAGATATAAAACTCTATAACATCAAAACTGTGCTAAATTTGAATGATATATCTCGTGTTGCTATAAAACATAATTGTATTAACAATCACTTGGACAAACTGTTGACAAACTAATCTAGAATGCTTTTCATAACAAGATATCTAAGTTTGGTTAAGTAATTGTACGAGTTGGGTAAAGTTGAAAGCCTTATAAAAGTTTATTTTGTTTTGGCCAACTTTGATGATAATAGGCTATTGAAGGGCGGTTAGATTACCGGTCGTGAATAGGTTGTTACTGTACAACCATATCTTTGTTTATTCTTATAATACAATTTCATAAAACTGACAATTTCCAAAAACATGTGATTCTACATTTTTTTTGTTTTTGTTTTTGAAATGGGTACAAATAACAACTTTTAGAAATAAAATCCAAAGTAGGAAGAAAAGAAAGTGAATTTTCGTAATACAATTATTTAGTAGAATATGCTTCTACAGTTTAAAGCTACGAGTTTATCTACAAGATTAGTTTTTAATCTAAAATTTACGCAAATATTTTAAAAATTCCAAAACTTTTAACAAGTTACCAGCATTTCCGTTAGAATCGACTGTAATTAAATTGCTTAATGTTGCCTATCGTTTTAAATTGACAATACTTTTTCGTCTATGTACGCCCAACCTTCTCATTAGATATTGATTACGCATTTTCTTCTTGCTATATCATTATGTACAAAGTCAAAATTTTGGTTATCTGGTCAAAAATTCAAAGTCAAGTTTATTAAACGCAATGCTAAGATCAAGATTTCAAAAATTAAATCTGTATTCTGCCGAATCTTCTCTACATTTGTAACCACTCTTACACAATAGGGCTCGTGGTGTTTAAGGTATCTTTGCTAGCACTACACCACCGAATAACGATTACACACTTTTACGATTGTTTATCTTTTGTGCCCAAATACGTGACTTCTTTAGAGCCTCGCGTTCTCACGCTTTCGCTCTTGTATTCACCGACACCACAATGATTCCACATCGGTGTAGGGCCAGATAGAGCAACAACCAACTGAATGTGTGATGTAAGTTATGAAAGAATATCTTCATGGGAACGAGCATTTTGTGATTTAACGTTATTTCTGAGATGTATACATAGATTCTTGGGCGTTTATACGTGTTGGATTAAAAGCTTGGAATTTCACACGAATTTATTTTATTAACGAGGCATATGCCAATCTATTTTACTGACAATATCCATACCAAAAGGATACTGTAATGGAAAAAACGTTTTCTACGAAAACTATACAAATGTATAGAAGTAAAACACGTTTTTAGATTTCCAGAATTTCATAAAGTAATAACACTACTGATTCCTTTCAATCGCACGATGTTAGTATTTTATCTGGGGTTGTATAAAATAATGATTTTTTTTAGTAATAAATCCGTTTAATATAGCTTCAATAATAATTTTGAATACATACATTTGAGTGTAATTCTAACAATAACAAATAAGCAAGTATAATGCAAGAAACAAATAAGTATAACAAATAAGTATAACTGCACGTCAATAAGAAAATAATGTGGTTATAAATACCCACTGCTAATGACGCAAGCGACATATCTAGAAAATATTTTAGACATTTTCAAATATATAATAAATGTTAAAAAAAAAGTAATGTAAAACTCTTTGTTTAAAGTTTTTGAATTGACGATGGAAGTTTTGAAAGAATAACAGGATTTCTGACATTTGCCATCGTTATATGTTATATTTGTCACATTGTGTAACATATAACGATGGCAAACGCCCGAAATCCTGTTATCCTTTTAAGTGATGAATTGTTACTGGAATGTTATTTTAGATGTACAGTCTATGGTACGTTTCAGAAAACAATACATTTCTTAAACTGCTTGTGCACGTAAAAAATAAAAGTCATTATGCTTTAAAAATGATTTCTCGTATAATGTTATTCGTAGCCCTCACAAATAAAGTGGGAATTAAATAATACAACTAATTTAAATGAATAAAACATAATTTTGGGGAGTAAAAATACTGAAACGCTTCTATAGTATCTTATTAAAATTAAGTTTTCGGCTTTAATACAACTTTTAAAACCAATAATGGTGGGCTGGCTTAAGCACACGGGAGAAGGATTGTGACTGGTTAATAAACAAACAGCAAACAGCTGCTGAGTTAGAAACCCCCTTGCGTACGGATTACCAGATGTTTTCTTAGATCTGGAGGAAGTTAAATGATCTACTTTCGCTTGCCGTTTTTAAAATATGTCCCCAAAAACGTTCTGCGTGATGGAACAAAAGTTTAACTACCCAATAATTAATTTCGAGAATTTAAATCTGAAAGAGAAAAAATGCTGGTATATCAAGACAATACCACGTACTATCAAACCCACCGAGGACAAGTTAACTTATTTTGTGCTACTGGATTCAGTTGAGTAATTTATTATTCATTACTCTAAATATGTATTTTCGTAAAACACACTTTTAAAATTGGACACATTTCCTATAACATATAAAATGTAGAATGTTATATAATATTCAATAACGAAAATCATTAAGAATTTCATCACTGTTGTCAAAAGTTATTTTTTATTGGTATAATTATTTAAGTTATTTTTTTCTCAGAAAATCATTTTGAATTGTATTAAAAACAACACTTGTTTACATTTCACAATCAATAATTGATTATTAATTATTAATAATTACACATGGCAAAAATGTGAAGTTGTCAACGCTGTATAGATAGACTAACGTTCGATAGACTGAGGTTTACTCGTTATCCACAAGTTTTTAAATTTGCCGGTGATTTTGTGTTAGTTTGCTTCGAATTCCCTGCGCTCTTTTTGGCTAATAACGGGTCTTAAGCTGCTCAGTGGCTCGACCGTGACTTATAATCATTAAAGTAATCTGGAACTGTTCTAAAGTGGAACGATTAACAGTTCGCGATGTTGAACTAGGTCTTACATGTCACGCTAGCGAGCTCGCCCCTTCACAGCACGGAAGGGTGGGATGAGCATGCCAACGGCTCGAGGTATGTTCGTGTATGGATGATTACTGGAGTAATTTTAATGTTGAATATGATCAATTATATCGTAGGAAATGGGTGTAATTTTTTGTTTACTGGTACATTTATAGAAATACATGCAGTGCAGGGGCCAAGAACAAATCTGCATTTTTTTAATATATGTATTTCCTCTAAGAAAGAAAACGATTGTCCGTCAGTCAGTTTTAGTAGAGATCATAACGCGAGGGTATAAAGAAGGTAATATTTTAAGAATGTAAATTGAAGAATTGAATTTATTTTAAAAATGTAACTGTCTGTTAACCGAGAAACTTAGGATTCTTCTATATTTATCTTCTATATAAATCCATAAACCATATATTAACATGAAATTTCTAGGTGTTGAAACAAAAATTGGTCGCCAACCTCTAAGGACGTAATGAACTTTGGGGTATCAAATGTGACCACTGCGAGTTGGGTTTTTTCACGAAGCGAGCTCTGGTGTCCCTTGTTAGAGTTAATCTTCGAAACACAATCAAGACACTATTCACCTTGAAATGGCCGAGACATTTGCTAAGTCCTTCGTAAAGGTGTTGAGTAAACTTCTAAAGGCGCAAACTCACCGCTAGATTGAGTCGTAATGGAGGAAAGCCTGCGCTCTGAGCCCCGCGAGAGAACCGCAAGTCATCGTGGTTGAGCCGAACCTGATACCCCAGTAAACACTTCCAAGCGATTACAGGCCTGCCAGGGGAGTTGTAATCCTAGATGACTGTTACACACTTGACTTGGCCTCTGCTCGAGTTGCGCCGACACCGAGGTTGTGAACCCTGCTTGAGAAACTATCGACATATCGGGACAATGCCAGCAACCAAACTGCTCAGAAGACTCAGGATTTCGCTGTAGTTTAATAGATATATCTCATATCTGACCCGCCCCAATCGGTCACAATGTTTCTCAACATGTTTGCTTAATGCTGATAACAATGAAATTGCTCTTTATCACTTATTGAAGTTGTATCTAGAAGAGGCTGGTCTCTACTCAAGCATTGTTCACCCCTATTTACAACTTATGGTGGTGAAAAGAAAGTCAGCCTGAGGAATTCAGAGATAAAACGAGGATGGAGAAGTCACTGATCTGTATGGTTGGCTAAGAAGTACCTGAGACAAGCGATGTATTCAGTCGTTGTTTTGATAAGTTGGAGGAAGGGAGGATCTTTGTAAGCCTGGGCAACATTTCTTCATATATTTAATACGTTGGAAAAGAGATGCGAACTTAGAAAAATTTTTAATAATTTAAGCTAAGAATAATATTTAATGGAATAACAGTTCAATTAACAGTATATCTTAAGCTAGCTCGTGTTTTCACAAAATCTTTTGGAAGCGATATCTTGAATGATGGCCAAATCTTCGTTATTTAAACACTGATGTGAAACTCAGTTTAGTGAGAAAAAAATCTGAATGTACCATGTGACTAGACATGTCGAGAAAGATTTAATATGTAAACTTTAAATTTTGTATTAAACTTTATTTTTACAAGAATGAGTTTTATGATCGGTAATTTTAAAGTCAACGTCGTTTGTGTATGATTGTCTGTCTATATATTTTAAATTTAGCATGTAACCTCAGTGAAACCTTTTACGATAGGTGGTGTGGCGTATGTTTTATTTTGTTATAAAGATTTGAAAAGTAATGAAGAACTTTAACAGTGCAAATCATTTAAATAAGGCGAATAATGTCATCATTTACGGACGTTTCAATATTCCTCTCTATTTTTAAATTATATTTCTAAATGTTTGAGAGCCTATTAAAGTCATATCAGCTGGATATAATTGGATTACAAGGTTGAATAATGATTTAAAACTCTCTGCCCACGTGAGTTGCAAAAATGTACACCTATTGTACATTTGCTAAAACATTTGAGGATGAAACTACTATAAATAAAATCAACCTGTTTTGTCAAGCTTGTGTTTAAAGCAGTTAATGGAAGAAGAATATTAGTCTAGTAAGGATGAAAAAGCGCGCTACTAATAATGCATGAATTAAATTCTACAATAGAATTTTCGTTATTGAATCAGTATTATACCAACAGCATATTCAATACGTTTTCAGAAAGTACCGAGAGCTGAGTGTTGTAATGCTTGAATAATCTAGAAATGTAACATCGCCGCCAGCGTCCTAACAGTCCTAAACTCCCATAACGAAAGAAACCTCAAATACAGTAATTTTCCATTGTGACTCGAACCGCTGGTGAATTATGTCCAGCTGGTGGAAGCTGTGCCGTAAACGTCTAGAGATTGTCCTTCCTGACTGTTACGCTTTGCTGAAAATATCACTTCCCCGTCACGGAACCTTTAGTTTGGCGCAACAGTCCTGCGAACCATACGCCGACGTTCAACGGATCACGCAGAAAACTGTGGTGGCAATAGAAGTGCAATGTACTTTAGTGTTAAAAATATGTATGGAATCAATTTACTTTGTTTCCTACGCTTCCTACTTTGTATCCATTCTACATAATCCCCATTGATATTGATTTGCTTATTCCAGTAAATAAATATCCTATAAAAACAATATTTGGCTTGGTGTTGTCTCTATCTTGAAGTGAAAATCAATTGCTCTCAATCTAGGGTTGTAGGATAATAACTCTCATTTCATTTTACAAGGATCGAGCAGCATGAGAACAATTCTTTTATTACTATTTTCTCTCGTTTTTAAAACTACTCTTATATGAGTACTATTTTCGTTGAATGTACGCATGAATAATTTTATAAATTGAAATGTCATGAGCAAATGAGGGAATCATGAGTCAATCAGAACAGCTTGCCAATTCAATAATGTTTCATTATGTTTTTACTTTATTGATCATCATTTATTTCCGTCTATTTTTGGACTGCTTATTGTAAGAAACAATTTACAAAACGGAAAATCGTGAAATTTAATTTTGAGGTTATGACTAAAACAATGTTGCTTCATAAGGCCTTATCCCTCTGATGGCAACGTAATGTCCTAAAAGTGCTAAACTGATCTTACCAACAGGATATTCTCTAGAAAATAATCTGTTTTCTCTACTGTTTAGTCGTGCCCAAACTCTTCACAAACAGAGATGTAGAGATATAGAAGTGGATGAAGTACAATTGCTACTTCCATTATAAGTAGAAAGTACCTGGACTCTAATATGGTATATTACTTGAAATTTTATAAACTACATCAATATACTAGATCACTGTAATTATTTAAAACACAGGAATTCTTATATTCTAAACAAGGAGAAAAGAAAATATGTATGATTGAACAAGACCTTGTTGTACTGCTTCTTGCGATGGGTTGAAGCCTTCAGGTAGTAAAAACAAACCATTGTCATTAAATTGACTGCAATTTATAATCTCTGAAGTGTCGGAGCAACGGCGTGAGTTAGCAGAGGCTCCGGACCGGAACAAGAGACTCGGATCGGAGATTGGTCTAACAGGATATGGCTCCGTCGGCCTTCAACCTCCAGGCGGCGCGGCGTTGGGATGTCATCCTGTCGATCTTATCCTGCGTACATCAAGAGTGGCTATTCGTTTACAACAGCTGGTGTAATATTTGCTTTGTCTATCTTGCATCTAACACCACATCAGATAAGCCGACCACCTCTGTTCGGGGACGCTGCTTTAGCACCCCCTGGAATAAGCACCCCCTCGGGCTCTGACGTCACGGGCAGGGGGGTGCTAATTCAGCGCACGGACACGGACCAGGCACTGAATTAGCACCCCCCGACTACAAGGGGGTGCTAAATTCAGCGCATGAAACATGGTCGAGGCCCTGAATTAACACCCCCCTGTTTCCAAGGGGGTGCTTATTCAGCGCATGGACATGGCTCAGTCACTGAATTAGCACCCCCTAGCATTTAAACCAGCAAAAAGGATATTTATCTTTTTACATATTCAATTTAATCATAAATATACTAGTTGTTATCTGGATTTTTGTGACGCCTGCCACTTATAAGCTACTATCTTCGATTGTTTTGCAATTTTCGATAAACGATTAAATAATATAATAATAAAATATGGCTACTTTCTCTTCAAAATTACCATAGACTTAATATTACATAATAATGCTCCGACTAACAAGGCTAATAGACCTTAGTACTCCTCCCTCTCACACTCATTGCCATATTTGTGTAATAACTAGCAGTTGCCCGCAATTTCCTGTTGAAAAACAGTACACTATATTCACGTATTCTTATTCTATCACATTTTGAACACTCCTAATATAATTGATAGTCCGTTCCTTCGTGAGCCTCTTGGGCGCATTATGAAGGTATGTACCATATTTCCCTTCATCTCTCTTTCGTGGTTTTGCTAGGTGTTGATCAGTTATTCAGTACAATTAATTTATATGGATGAATCTCGATGAACTAATTTGGTTATAAAGAATCAAATTCGGTCTGTTAAAATTAATTTCTGTCTAAGATATATACCGTATTATTGTGGAGTTTTGCCTTGTGCCCCGATCAAGAAAATGTATCAACGAAAACCAATTTCGATCATAAAGCGTGCTGTTTCAGCTCTTTTCATTTACCTTCGATCTAACCGAATTCGATTACCCTACGTGCAAAAAACTCACGGCTTTGTACGTAGAGGTGGGTTTTTAAAACAGCGTTTTAATAGTATTTTCATTGCATTAGATAGTTTATTGATCATTGGTGCAATTTAAATTTAAAATTAGGCAAAAACTTCTTCTATGCGATCTATACTATACTATACTTATACTACTGATCAAGCAATTTTACAAGAATAATTTTCAAAAAATGTCAATGTAAACAAATATTTCTGTGTCTTTGATGAACTTCAGCTGAAAGTGTTAACGGGAGAAAGTATCAGTTCACTTTGTATTATGTGTCGTAGCGCAATCTGCTGGATCCAATATAAAAACACTCAAACAACAAAAAAACAATTCATAAATAAAAAATTAATTAAATAAACTATTTAAATCGGACCAAATCATAATTCTAAACCATTAAAAGTATGCCTATGTTACTTCCAGGAACGTGTAGAATCACTGTACAAAATTTCACGATGTTTCGTGCATTGGTTCCAGAGTTATATAACGGAACATACAAAACAAACATTCGCATTTCTTTATATAGATTTTTCACTCGTGACTTTGCTTCCTTATTTTTTTTCTAAAATCACCTATTAAAATAATTAATTAAAATCATATCCTTCATTTATTTCTAATTTCAGTTTATTATTTCAGTTAATACGTTGTGTAAATTAAATTAACGCACTGCTAAATATATATTTAATAAAACACAAAATTCTCTACGCACAGTTCATTAAAGCCCATGTAGGCTCTTTTCCATTTACGTTTTTTTAATTACGAGTAGACAGTAATTAGAGACAAATTTAAACTAATGATAAATGCTGCCCTTGTTTTTAATTTTAATTAACTGTCCTAATTTAGATGTATAGATTCATTCTTTTGAGATATAAGATTTGTATTATTGTATGTTAAATATTCTTTCATATCAACTATAAGAATACTATAAAAATTACCATCATTTGTTTTCCTCTCGAATATAAGATATTTACAGCTGTATATACAGTTATACATTTTTGTGAAAGTAAATGCTATTTTTGAGTCGATTTTGGAATATTACGGAAGGTAAAATATAATTATGGTTTTTATACACAATTACTCCTAGTATCTATGCTGTGTCATTTTTATTGTACAGGTATTGAGTACTGGGCGTCCATACCAATGGAAGATCTACTCATAGTCTAGTTAAGGGTATTCACTGAGCATTAACAGTTTCAAGCTTAATCCAATCGTGAAAACTCAATGAAACATGTTTATAGATATAATTTAAAACTATGTAATTTGTATATGAGTCCATAATTAAACTATATATTTACATTTAATAGCTTCATGGAAATGGAATCTTATTTTTTTAGTTTAATTAACTCAAATTAAAAAAAAAAACTAATACAATTTTGTAAACAATTTAGGCTCGTATTTTAGGCAAAATAGTTCACTGGTCACACAGTATAAAACTTTTCTTTGTGGCATTTTTGTTTCATATGTAATTTTAATTAAATTTCATTACGTTAATTACATTTTACTGGAATGAAACAGATGAAGCATGATAATTACAGTTTTTGACTTGTCATTTATTACAGAAATAATTTTTTCAATACCTGCCCTTAAATAATTACTCGTAACCATCTGCAGTAAGAAACTAGATTGTAACTTATTATCTTATGCACTATTAGGCGTACCGTGAATCATCTGCACAATGGATCAGCTCCATAGACTTAACACTACACAAAATCCGTAGAATGGTATTCACAAAAATATCTCAAGGTTACGCCCATAAGTATTACTATTGCTTACGTGTAAAATATCTCCTATAGAAATCATGCCTAACTATTTTTCATAATTAAAGGAATATATAGAAACATCAAATACACAATATCCCTTCTGGATGAGTCGGAAGAAGGGTATATTTCACATGAGGCTACAAATTGAATATACATTATTAGTTTATGAACTTAACACTGTGATAAAAAATTTATGGATGAGGCATTGGTAGCTAAGGATGAAGTATATTAATCCGCAAAGGTTTCTTCCTAACTAGTTAATGTAAAAAAGAATGTTTGGTCGACTTCTGTCCATCTTACCTCTAGCCGATATATCCCTCTGATAAAGGATTATACCCTCGATTATATTACTTTTTCTAAACGGTATCGATGATAATTAGGTGTCATATTACGAGAATGAATAATCGAATTCATATATTGGGACTTTCATATTAAGTGATATAAACTATTACATGTAAAATATTCTCACATATATGTTTTGTACCTCCTTTTATGAGTAACCCTATTTTCAAATGTGGATCATAAGTCTTTTATTACCTACAGTAACTTTAGGAAAGGAGGGATGTGATTTGTAATTACTTTAGAAACATCAGTTCAAAAAAATCATGGAATGTCGCATTGAAATTAAAATTGGGAATATTTCAATGACCATAATTTATTTCATCAGTAGTATGCCATTTTTTTAAAGACATGAAGGAGATGTATGGCGTACCAGTTATTCTACAAAAATTCCGTACGAAGGGGAGGGTATCAGCTAGTAAACATATAAAAACTTGAAACTCCTTATTTGTGCCTTAACATCGTTGCTCGTTATATATCGGCCGTCTACCAAAATATGAAATATACAGAGTAAAATCAACCTGCAAATATCGATTTGTAGGACTGTATGTCCATAATTTTGACGAAGCTGACGAAAACCTGTCCGTCCACTACCGACCCCACTGTTCAGAACTGATGTGCCGTATCGTGTGGTCGAGTAATAATATCGATGTTATTCTCAGTTGTTATTCCTATATTAATACATAACTTATTATGTATAGTGAATTTTGTTTGATGAAATTTCGTAAAACATATAAGAAGAAATCAAACAATGTTTGAGTGTACAGGCCCCAAGGTGTGGCATGTTATACTCTCTAGGTAACGAACACTTTTACACGAGTAAAGAGAAAAGATAAACTAGAACACGGTAATGATGTATGGACAAAAACTTAAAATAATCGCCTTTTTGTATGCAGTTAAAGAATCTTTAACTATTGTGTGTTACATTAGTCACATGTGCACTTCTAACCCCATGTATCTGGAACTGTCAAACTTAAGGATGAACATTCTTACAATATTGTAAAATGAAGAGTGAAATCTCAGTGAACTCTTTAATAAAGCGTCTATAAAAAGGTAAAAATTTAAAATTACACTGCACATTGTCTGTACTTTTATTTTAAGGGTATTTATATCGGAAAGCCTAATGAAATGTTGTTACACTCTAATTTTCAATTCGTTGTAATTTTTATAACTGATTTGTAAACTAGGTAGTCCAACAGATGTATAGAAGCATAAATATTACTTCATTAATAATAAAAGAATAGTATACATATTTACATAATATTTCATTTTGTATACAGTAAACTTTTATGTGTTTTAATGTTTTATTTTCGGGGAGAACAAAATCTTCAAACCTCGGTTAAAGCAAACTTAACAATTGCAACAAATAGCAATCTTTACTGGTGCATTTAAGCATATACGTTTACCACCGTAATCAATAGCATATCTACAAACTCCGTATAAATTTACAAGCCAGAAGTAGGTCTGAGGTCTTCTATTTAAAAAACAAAAATATTTAAATAGAAATATAAAGACATTTTTAATTTTTGGTCTAGGTAATCAACATGTATAGAGTGTTTTATTTTTATGTCGTAATCAAAAGAAACTTATATTCAGAAATAATTAAGAATATTAATGACCACAGTTTCAGCAATATAATGTTAAAATCACCTGATTAGAGCAGCTAAAATCAAAACAGCTGATTGTTGCAGCCCACATTCAGTGCTGTCAGATAATAAAAGCGATATTGTTTGGTAATTGGTTTTAAAAAACAGTAATTGGAAACAAACTATCTCCCTTATTTCACAACCAATTTTAAAACTTCGGATCGTTTGGATTTTTAATTAAATTGTGTAACCTTTTTTACCATATATCGCTTTTAAGATATTTACGCTTAAAGATTTTTTAGAAATCACTATTTTGAAAACAAAGCTTCTAAGAAATTAAAATTTTTTATGTAATTATTACTTAAGGTTATAAAGGTATATACAAAATTTTAACCTAAACAATCCATGAAATATAAATAGTAAAGTAAAAAAGACAAAACAAAACAAAATGTGGTTATTTTAAGTAATTATTGAGTTTTAGAAAGGTGAATATGATTGTTTTTTGCCATTGGTCCATGAGTAATGTCTGGAAAATATTGGTAGAGGTTGTGGAACACTCTGTTTAATACTTTTATATACAGAGTGTCCTGTAATTCTTAGGACATGTCTATATAACGCAACTGCTCAGGTCATGGCAAAACGCATTTCAGAATATGGAAATAGACCTTTGGTACTTAGTTTCCTATCCTTCAGTCTGTATGTGTTTTTTATAGACAAATTCGCTCTAATATCTTAAAACGAATAAACAAAATCCTACATAATTTGGATAAAATATTTTGTGGTAATAAGGCCAGGTATAAAAAATATTCATTAATACTTTCGAAATAGAGGCCATTAAATCTGATTAACTTTGAATGTCTTAAAATCTAGCAGGTATACAAAAATAAATCTGATCGTGGATTGTATCACAAATTCTAATTACTCAAATACTATTTCAAACTAAAAGTAAATCTAATTCAAACTGAAAATAAACTCATTAAGCGCATCTTTACTGTAAAAAAACATGGTCCGTGAAAATAAATTAACATCAGCTTTAGAGTATCTTATCCCTATTTTTTATTTTTGTCATTTATTTTGCAAAACAATTTAAATACATGTTTCAGGCCTATCTAAGGATAGATAGAATCATATATTTGATGTTTAATGAATTTATTTAAATATCTGTCGTTTTAGGACATATTTATTTACAAAAATTTTAGTCAAGCGACAATCAGATGTAATTTCCAATAAAACCGCATACCTTTGATTTGTCATCTATAACAGCATTATTGTCTGAATATTACTGTATGAATTTTCTTGTTGTTTATTATTCTTTATATATAACAGATAACCTAGTCACTTTATTTAAAATTTTTAACATATATTGTGAATAAATTTAAGCTTTATGATAAATACAACAGTTTATTATTGTTAATTAGACGTTTGTTTTTTGTCCTTCATTGTTCATAAAGGCGTTCATTGTTGATAAATTTGCAATATCTCTAGTAGTTTTTAATTTATTAGAAAAAAAGTTGCTTGACAACAGATATTAATGTATTTCCTGTACTTTAAATGAAGGGACTAAGATGTGAGCACAATTGGCATATAAGATATTCTGGAGCTGCCGTTTATTCGATTTTCGTATTGTGACCTACTCGTTGAGAACCTCAATGTCGACAGTGTTTTTGTTAAAGTAAATCTGTGCATATAATATTTTATATATTTGGTCATTATATTTGTGATAGAACCCTCTAAAATTCATTTTCTTGCAATATTTTAGAATAATAATTGCATATTTTAAGAAGGTGAAAGGTAAAAGGTAAAATATTTTTATAGCCACTATTTAGAAAGTATAAAAGATAACATCATAATATAATTTTTAGCCGCCATAAAATTTTGAACCAAGACTTGGTAGATTAAATTTATTAGGTTTTCCTTTTAGATTTTCCAAGATATCCATTTTTAACAACAACAAAAAAGCGTTACACTAACCGACAGAGGGGAAATTAAGCAATGTAGATCCATAATACTCAGTATATAAATGTATGTTTTGACGTAAGCAATAACGCTTTTGAAAAATACGGTAATATATTTATTGCTACGTGTTTTAACATTTTTCCTCAACGCTTTAAAAAAAAATTATAGTTGAACTAACTGATATGGATATAACTAAATGATATTGATTCCTGTAGATATAAAATAATATTTGAATTGTTTGTCAAGTGTGTTTGAATTATACTATTCAGTTTAAATAGTATAATTTAGTTTATGATGCGTCCTTAAAAATAATTGGCTCTTAGCCGTCGCAAAATTACAAATTAACGGTTTCTAAATTTTCCCCGCTTTTGATTGGTATTCGAAAAATTAAAATAAATAAATAATTGTTTTTTAAAGTGGTTAATAGGTTGATATAATCTCTGACCATTTATATTTATTACACATGCCGGATTTACGCAATATCAGTTCCTCTGCGTTGTTCGTGCCATGATTTCAAATTAATTTTACTATGAAATAAACCTGTATTTTGAATGCCTAGAACCTAGTTTTTTACGTAAGTATATTTGATGCATAGTATTTTTTACAAATTGGTAATGAACTGTTTGTTTTTGACATATTAAGTAAACCACAGCAATGCAGTAAATATACTCATTGCAATATATTTAAATTATTAGATATATATATATATATATATATAATAAATTATTTTATTTTATTGAAAAATAAATCGCAATATGGTTAAACGTTTATTATTCTATTCCGTTGGGGTAATTATTCATCTCATCAATACGGCGCTGATTTTAGCAGCCCCCAGATTCAAGGGGGTGCTAAATCAGCACATGAGCACGGTCAAGGCGCTGAATTAGGACCCCCCTATTCGAAGGGGGTGCTAAATCAGCACATGAACACGGTCAAGGCGCTGAATTAGGACCCCCCGTATTCGAAGGGGGTGCTTATTCAGGGCCTGGACGCGGTCACTGCGCTGATTTAGCACCCCCTTTCGTGACGTCAAAATGACGTCAGTAGCGAGGGGGTGCTATGTCCAGGGGTGCTAATTCAGGCGCACCCCTCTGTTCTTCAACCTCTTCTATAAAACTTTTTCTCCGAAAGATGGATTGATTCACAGGTCCTTAGGTGTGCAATAAGAGAAGGAAATATTGAGAGATATTTTTGACATGTAATCGGGAATTCACATTTAATTCAACTTTTAGGGATTACAGTTATTAGAGTTTTCCATCTTCAATATTATGAGTACTTCGCTTGTCAGAAAGTCTAAACATGGATTATTAAAACTAGCATTTTTTCTATATTCAGGAAAATAATTTTTCTTTGGAATTTTCTTCAAAATAAAGTGGTTAAATGGCAATCAAAACATGCATTTCAACACTATCTCGTTTTGGCGTTTTAGGAGCTACCATACTCTTCATGAACTTCTCAGGCATTTCTTTAGATTTGATAGACATGACTATTTATTGGTTCCATACAGAATTCGGTACTTTGGGATTATACCGACCACACCCAGACATGAATCGTTATTTCACATTTCGTTTCTACTGATTACTAGATTAGCGTAGAACAATATTTCGTCAATATAAAACAGGAATTGTCTTATCGCAAACACCTCCCCATCCTCAGACAGAGGTCAAAGTCGAGCGTCTAGTAGATAACGTGATTGCAGAGTCTCGCCGCCCGTTCAGCTGGTGCATCGCTTTGTTGTACTTCCGTGTTTTACTTACCTCTACATTTCTCCAAACACAAAAATTCAACAAAAACAAACATTTAAAAAACTAAACTTTTTATTAAAAAAACACTCAAAACTTGTTTTTATTCTTGATCACATTCCGCCACCCAAAATGCGAGTGCCTCCGGCCATCAGCGCGGGCTTCGGCAGCACCTTCGGTGCTGCCCCGCGCTGATGTCGACGAAAGAAAAACATCCCTCGAGATAGTACCTATCAGTAAAATATCAAATTCTAGAGGGCCTAATCAGAAATATAAATTGAATTGTAATGGAAAGGCAATGATGTACCGTGCAAATCACGTGATGCCGCGCGGCCTGCCGTAATCAGGATTCTCGAGAAAGATAAGATAACAGCGACAACAATACCGATCACAATACCTGGAAATGCTTGTAAGTTTGTAATTTTGTAATTGAAGAGTTGTTTTTTCGTTCTATCATGTTTGTTTCTATAAATTTCTATTTTTGTGTTCTTCATACTGGTGTGGTCGGTATAATCCCAAAGTACCCAGAATTCCTCTATAATTTTCTTTTCTTTCGAGAAAGATTGAGAAGAAGACTATTGGTACTTCACTGTACTATATGTTTTAAAGTTTTCAAACTCATCTTAATACATCCATCGACTTATCTTACTTTGTACTGTTATTTAGTTGTATTTTATATAATAAATATTTTCGCAACCCTGTTTCTCGTTACTGGTTAACATAAGTTACATCCGAAGTTCTTGGAACTAAATTCTTGGCGGATTAATAACCTAATTGGCACGCTTATCAATTGTTTTCTTCCGAGAACTTTGTAGCTAACCATCTAGCTGCCGAATACATCTCGCGCACCTTGTCCGCGAGTTCAATCGAGTCTCTTATTTAAACTTCGAGTCTCTGATTTCTGATTTTTTACCTTTTAGACATTTAATCAACTAATCTTCACTTTTTCCGACTACAGCTGCAATGTCGAGCCAAGATGGTGATGCCCGCGCTTTTAAGTCGACATCAACGTGAAGGGAAGTTAATTTTAAAGTTTTAAACAATTTTTAAGTTCGTATATACAAAATTCCCATAGAAAATTGGAATCATTGGGCCCACACCCATGATATCATTTAGTTCTTTATCACTCTATTTGACAGCAACGTGGCAATACATTATTTTATTTTTAAAGTCCAGAAGTAGAGCTTTTAAGTTTATTTGCTAAAATTAAACATATAAGTAAACTTTGCAAATCGAGTATATGAATTCACGACATCAGCGGTATCCAATCCTATGGGGTTTGTCCACTCGGTACAACTTGTTCAGTTTTATGATCATTTCATAGAAGCTGTTCTAATGTAGAATTTGAGTCCAAACGTTGGCACCGTAAGAGTTACCTGGAATAATGTTGGTAGCACTGCCGACACTGACCGTGACGGTCGTTAATTGTTATCATGAACATGACATAGACATGGCGGGGTTCGAGCGCGGGGTGGTTGTATTGATCATCTGCGTGATGTGCGTGCACCTGGGGCCACCGACCGTGCTTCCTGCCCCCATGGCCATTGCTCTGTCGGCCTTCGCCCCTCGCACTTCTGTCTCATCATCATCGTTTCATAACGGACAAAGCTGATGAAATACCGTAATGTTAACTGTGACACATATCTTTAGATTCGCAATTATTGTTACTATCATACCCATCTTCGATTCTTTAGCGTGTCAACTCATTCATGCTATCCACCATTCATGTCAAGGACAGCTGGAGAGCTTGCCTGAATCCGAATAAATTCAACTCCTCTTTCTAAAAGACTAGTGTTAGATACTAGTAATACCACATCTACATGTTTTTAGAATGCTGATGTATTTAATTCGTTTTTTAAGTTCAACAGCAACTTTTGTAAGGAACACATTTATTCTTATTTCTCCTAAAATTCATTTTAAATAATCTTACATTGGAAGTTTAGGTTTATTTGTTGTCTCAAATTTCTAATTCGTTGGAATCATGTGAGACCATCTGTGTAGATACAGTATTTAATGTACTGTTTTTTTATTTGTCCTGAAACTATTGAACAACAAAGGCCACTTAGGAGTTTCACCAAGAACCAGATGTCTCCGTGAGATCCAACTGTATCTTGCAGTCCTCAAGTGATTATCCGCTAATAGGCCTCATTGTAAAATTCCCGACGTCGCTGTCGGGAGTACTCTACCGGCGGGAAGAGTAGTTTCCAAGGTTTCCACTTTCTACACGGCCCACTTCCTCGATAACTGTGCGTTTTTTGTCAATTATACACCGTGACATGTGCAGTTTCCCGCCTACCACCACCGCGCCACTCCTCGCCACGGCTTACCGCTGGGATCTAGGCCGAGTATGACCATCAGTTTGTCAGTGTTTTATCCCTATAGGACTATGGACTTTCTTCCTAGAGCCCTTAGTTCTGTGGGACTGTGGAAGGAAGAATTAGAAAGTTCCACATATGGCAAATCTATGATTTTACAATAAGGACCCAATCAATGAAGGAAGAGGAATATGTTTGGAGAGGTGTAACAGGAAAGTGTATTACTAGCGTCAGCTGCAGTTTTGACAAATACATTAATGTGATTAATTGCTACTGAAAACTTAATAGCGGCTTAAGTCTAGTACGGTCAACATTGCGGCAGACTATGGAGGTACTTTATATCTGAGAAGTATTGAGAAAATAACCCCCTAACCGCATCTTCATACACTACTAAACTACGTGCGAAAATAAGTATATTGTGGTATATCTTGATGAATCCAAGAAAATCGTTTAGCGCTTATATCGACAATGTTATAAATTGAAGAAGTTGTTATTGTGTATGTTGAATTAAACAAGCTCTACACTTGGTGTGCATTTTATCTTGATAAGATTAACATTAGTTTAGAGAAATATACGATTTTTAGGTAGGTTTTGTTATTAAAAAATCAGCCTATTGCTGTTCAAATACGTTTGCTTATTATTACAATACATATATTTATACATGATCCCATGTGCCTCAAAAGACACGTGCGGGATTCAGAAAACGCATACATTATTAATAAACTTTTTAAAATAATTGTCATGTGGCTACTATACAGTGCAATAGTCCTCCTCTGTTATGCCAGGAAAAAGTCTACTCTATTATTAAATTACGTTTAGAACCAATAATCACAATAATCATTTAAAATTAATAAATACACCATTTTAAAAATGAAACTATATCCAACAAACAGAATAAATACTTTTACAACTACACCAAAAATAATACATTTCTCTAAAAGCTACTATAAGTGATTCCAAGCGCATGTAAGTTCTGATATGAGTGTACACCTAGATGTGTACGTAATTGCGTATTAAATAAAATAAACAAATAACAACAACAAGATCAACAACAACTAACAATAAACATCTAAATTCATAACAACAACAATAAAAAATAATAAACTTCTAAATTCAATAACTGTATAATGAATGTTCAAATAAAAATACAGTTACAGAATCCAATAAATATAATAAAATGTATACGTCTCTTTAACTGCAAAGCCACAATCAGGAACTACATCATGTGTGTTGGATCAAAATTACGCCTCCGTTATTTGTAGACCTAAAAGCAAAACGTGTTCTGAAATGCTTATGAAGTGTCCTAAGCCTTTTGTAAAAGCAATGTTTTGATCTTGAACAGTTTCAGATGTGTCAAGTACATGTAGATTCCATGAGAATAATGCAATAAAAATTAGTTGTCACAAAATCTACATACTTCTTCCGACTAAGCCGGAGAAGCTATTCACATCTTCTTGAAAGAAAAGGGTTTGTCACATATGTATTATCCAATAATTAAAACAGATGAATAGTAGCCAGAGATATTTGTTCTGACTATAGTCTATTCTATCTCACTGATCCAGGATATATATAGGATATATATCCGCAGGATGTATATGCCCGGAAACTTCAACGGGCATCATCTTCATATTCCTATCACATATTATGTCCACTGACATGTTGTGCTCTTTGTTTATGTATTAAGCCGTTTACCCTTTCACGTTTGTTTACACCTAGGTGAAATTACGTTGGCATTTAACTTTTTACAACCATATTTGTATCGTAAAAACCTCAGCAAATAATGTGTGGAGGTGCACGTCCTCCGCACTAGTCTATGTACATAGTCTAGTGTATATAGTCTATGATACTTCATGTGGACTGAGGAATGGAGAGAACTATGGTAAATAATGATCACTTAACGGTTAGAAAGTAATTGTGGAAACAATACTTGACGGGACGATGAAAATAGTAACTTTCAGTCAACACAGGAAGAGTACTTTTAATGATATGTAAACTACAACGCTTTCGGGGAAGAAAAAAGCCCCCAGCTGGTTGTGGTAGATGCATACTGATAAACTGCCATTGTAGACAAAAATACCAACAGGTTTATACTTACAAGTCATAAATCGAATCGAAAGATTTTCAGGTAAGTTTTAGAATTACGCTAACAAATAATAAATAACCAATTAATTGTTTCTACTGGTCTGCCTGCCTTATCTTAAAATTCTCTATTGCACACATAATATACGTATACAGAATATTGCAAAACTATGATATATGAAGAGACAAGTGAAAAAGTATAAAGTAAAAGAACCTGGGTTGTATATTTTATACAGTCTAGAATGTTCTTAAAGAGGTATAGCTTTGTATTCCGGTATGGCTTTTAACATCCCTAGATTCAAGATCACAAATTAAAAATCTCAAGTACCGCCGATCTTGAAATGCGAATAGCATTGCTTATTAATCAGCACATATGAATAAGTTCTGGAACATATGGTGCAGTAAGGTAAGATAGAATGAAGATTTTGCGCCTTTTTTAATAAGCTGTGATATTATAGTTACTTCTCTTTTAAGTCTTAAAAAGTAGCCTGTCAATGTAGGAAATCCTATTCAATTTTTAATTATTTAAGAATTAGTCCCAAGAAGTTATATAAGTGCTAGAAATTACATGAATTGTCTTTGTCTCACAGACAATGAATGCGAGTATTGAGTTTGGCTCAAAGTTCACATTCATATACAAGATATAGTGTAATCTAGGTGCAGCGGTATTCTCATTGTCTCATCAGGTGCACAACTGAGTGCTCTACAATGTTGGAAACACATTCCCAAAACACAGTGGAGCAACATGGTTTTGTAAACATAACGTTGCTAAAGTTGGGAAGGGTTAATTTAATGTAAATATTGAATTTGGCCCCAGTTCACCTTCCTCTTAGTGCAACGTCTGAGGAAGGTGAACTGGAAATAAACTCAACATTCACATTTAACCAACCCTTCCCACCATTTAAGTTATTTGTAAACAATGAATGTTATCTTGTGTGTACTAAACCAGTTAGTTACTGAGACTTCGAAACGTTAAGGGATAATGCTCTACATTCCAACAAGTTAAATTTTCATTAAGGGGGAATTAGAGTTTAGCCTTCAGCTACATCGCAACCAGAAAAAAATTATCAGTACCTGGTAAAACCATCACCAACCATTTTCGCCTCATAAACGGAGTAAAATCAGGTCACCACAATTAAAAACACTGTAAAAATGAATTATCTCATACCCAATTTTAGATCTAAAATTAGATGTGATACCAAAATCGTAAATAAAATTAATCTAAAGCAATTGAGTAATTGTTATAGTTAGATATCGAATTTCGAAAGATATAATTTTACCTACGCTCGATAAAGCAGTGGAGCGCTTCAGGAAGTTCCACGCTCTACATAAAGAGGAGCATTATGTTAATTTATTAGTAGTGTTAAATTAGCCACATTTTACTTAAAAACCTCAAGATATAAGGATGAGTATGTAAGGTGTATTGGGCGAGTGAGTCTAAGGAAGTGCCATTAATATGTTGTATAATAATCGATAGCAACAAGTATTGAAATAATATTCGATCATTGTTACTAAAGAAAGGTATTGCCATTAACACGACCTATGGGTGACCATTTCACCATTTCCTATTAATCCATCACTACGACCACCGTGCAGCACATATAAATTGCTGGAATGGGTGTCCGAATGGAAGCACATTATTCTAACAAAGTTTAGAAAGCAGGAAAGAGACTTTCCTAATATCAATCGGCCAAGGTGGGTTTCACACATTTTTCCTTACAAAGGAGGTTTAGCGTACGTGAGTAAAAGTGTAGCGACCGTGGCTATGGAGCAGAAGAAGCACGTGACTCGGCGATCTCGTTGGCCGTTGCACGTCCGTAGTGGCCGTGGATGACGCTTCACCACTGCAACCAAACCTTTATCATCAACTTTTTGTGGGCAATCAGTTCAATGAAGACGCAGCAACGTGTCGGGTAATTGTTTTGAAAACAGTTACCTCAATTGAGGTCGGCACGGAAAACCTGCATGTAGTGCGTGACTAATAGATATTGTGCGCCGCGGCGAGCCGGCCAGAGTCCATCATAGATTACTTTCAAAGTTTCATTATTTATATATTTTTTAGACGACAATGTGTGCGAAATTGGAAATAAAAATACTATTAAGAGCCAGCTTTAGTTAAAACGTAACGCTCTTATGGTCGTAGATTAACGAAATATGTCTCATTTTAGATCTGCCAATACTGGATGCGTATCTGAATAACTAATAAACATATGGAACAAACTGAAAAGCGTTTTTATGCGTAATAATCATACCTGTAAATTGAGACCTCTTCCATAAATATTGCACCTTAAAGTAAGGGCGTAAAATTGTTTGAAGTGTAATACTGTTCTTGTGGGACTAAAGTTAAAATGGCCGCTAACACATTCGGCTTTTTGGTATGTGTATTATAATAGTGGCTTTAATCTCAGCGGCTTTAATCTTAGTCTCATATTGCAACAACTTAAGAAGTTCCATCTTTATGAGATATCGTGTTGGAATTGGCTTAAAAACTTCTCACATCTCGGCTGTGCTGTTCTGTATATGATAAATCTCAGGCCATTTAAATCTATTTCCCTTTTTTGTGGTTAAAATTATTTTGTGACTGAAGGTCTTAGCAAAATATTTACCAATCTTTATAAAATTTGGCGTGGAGTTAATCATGAACTGTACAAGCGTTTTGTTTACGGTTCAAACCAAGATTTTGCTGATATGTACTGAACACGTTTGGAAGCAAAGAGGCAAAGCTTCAGAATGGAAAAAAGTTTTCAATTTGTATACACAACTTTACTAAAGAACTTGATATTGTGCATATTTTGGTATTTTTACTTTTCTTGTGCTTTACCTGGAAATAAAGACACGGGTTTAACCAAGTATATCTCGTTTTAAAACAAATTTCGTTGTTTACACTCTTTTTTAACCAGAAGCATCTCTGCTTCGAGTCTAGTATTAAACTTTTTCTCGCTGTTTTAGACAATCACTTTGTTGTTTAATACAGTTGATGTATGGCGAGTGTTAGTTATATGGTTAAACTACCAACAAATAATTTTGTTATTCAAGAATATGGTCCATGTTAGGCAAAAACATTTTGATACATTTTAATCCAAAATTATTACTGAACAATATTGAAGCCAAGGGGGAGAGGAACAGCGTGAAAACTGTTGTATTTTGAAGTTGAGGACAGGACAATACTTTAATCAAGCTGAGAATAAGTTTCAGCCGTGTATCACCTAAGGAAACTCAAAGTAGTAGATCATCTTCTTCAAGTCCAGTTTTGGATTATTATTTGGTTTTAAGACCATTAAATTTTTGTAAATATAAGTTATATGGTCAACGGTTGTTATTACGGGTGTGTTTTGTTTATACCGAGAAATGCCTTAATTGCTTTAGTTTAAGAATCTTGAACTAAGATTTATTGATGAAGACAGTTTTTGGCTTATGCCGCATCCCTGACATGTCATTAGAACATGAATATTACAGCTGATGAGACTGTACCCCTTTGTGAAATTGAATTGGTAAAGACATTCTTTGGCTTATGCCTCAGCCCTGACATGTCATTAGAACATGAGTATTACAGCTGATGAGGCTGTACCCCTTTGTGAAATTAAATTGGTAAAGACATTCTTTGGCTTATGCCTCAGCCCTGACATGTCATTAGAACATGAGTATTACAGCTGATGTACTATGTACTATTACCTTTGTTAAATAAACTATAACACACATTTCTATCTGATAGATTATATTTTTAATGGATTTTGACACGACTATTAAATAAGGTATAGCAACATAAGTATTTAATTTTATGAC
Organism: Homalodisca vitripennis; assembly: GCF_021130785.1. NCBI lineage: Eukaryota > Metazoa > Arthropoda > Insecta > Hemiptera > Cicadellidae > Homalodisca > Homalodisca vitripennis. The sequence continues at coordinate 66,683,490 of NC_060211.1, read as the reverse complement.
CTCTGTGCCTTTAGAGTGATGTATACTTTAGATTATTCGTTCGGTCTATTAAGTGACATCATAGATTGCACAATTTTCATTTACAAGATCAACCAAAATAAAACGTACATCGTTTCCGTAAAAATATACAATTTGGTTTATTGATTACTACTTAATTACTACTTATAATTACTACTTAAAATTAGTGTTATATTTTTAACTGTAACTAAATAAGTTAAATAGGCTTTATTTAATTGCAACGCCACATAGCTCTAGCAAACATTCTAAAAAAAACGTTCCATATGACTTTTTAAACCTCCAAATATTTATGAATATATAAATTATCTAACGCATAACTTTGTGTATGTTTACTTTACTGAAAATTTAACGGAAATCCTAAAACTTTTATTGGAATATTTTAGGGTGGGAGATAAACAATAAATTCAAATATATCTCTATTTTGAATTATTTAAATCTTGGAACTTATGATTCTACTTACACAATACACATTTGTTATTCAATAATGACAAAAAGTCACTCCAAAAAAGTGTTCCTTAAAATTTGTATCCTATTATATCGGTTCTAGTGGTATGTATTTTGAAACTAAATCCAAAACCTTCTTGAGGTAAGGATATTTTATAAAGCTTTCCACATACAATGATCTAAATAACGGAGAACCACCTCGCCTTGTAAAAGTTCATTTCAGGAACATTCGCAACTTCAAAGAACCAGCTCTCCCGAAGAATCTATTCATTAAAAAGGTATTTTTACACAACATAATTTTATCTACGGACCTTATGATAACAATTTTAAATCTCAACCCATGTTACCTTCTCTCTTTAGCAGAGAATACTACCAAGATACCCCATTTCAAAGATATGAAGCATATTTATGCCATAAGGGATGTTTTAACATATGTTTAACTTTACAGTGTATTAATTACATTTTTAAGATATTGTTCTTAATAACCAACAGCAACTGCGGAAAACTAAAGAAAGTTAGATGTCTATAAATGATACCTTTAAAATTAGACACTTCAAAACTCAAGTGACACCCCAAAAAAGAGAGATTTTGTAGGGTTCGATATGATGGGTGCAGGCCATAAGGTTCTTGAACATCTTTACTGTATTTTAGCTGTAACTGAAGATCATTTACCTGTTTTAACAATGTGAGTTCCTAATTCATTATATTTATACAATTGAATAAAGAAACGTCTTTGTAATTTTTGGGGGAGTTCCCTGACACCTGGTCCATTACCATGTGTGAACTTCACACCAAGTGGTTCTTCCGTGAGCACGTGGATCTGCCCAGACATTCCACCTTCCAGGAAATACTTCGATATAAAACTGGTGTATATCAGCGAGTAAAAGTGTGAGAAAAAGCGTTAGAGGTGAAGTTCATTGTCTGGATTAGTGAAAGCAGCCGATCTTGCTTTCCTTGCGCGTACACACCGCCGTCTGGGAAGTAGCAATTAGGCGAAGTTGAGGCAGGCGATTAACGGGCACAAACTACTTCGTTACCCCGACCAAGGTCGCTGCTATTGCCGGTGCTCCTGCCCTCGACCAATCATCGGATGATTACAAGAAAGTGTGTTGGTTCTGTAACAGCATGCAATTATGTAGCAAATCGCAGCCTGCGGTTTTACCCACACTATTCAATGCAGAATTCTCTCTTGGTGCTTCTAATTTGCTGCAAATTGAAATTATGTTCAATTGAGTTAATTATTGACATCGTAAGAGAAAAGATTATTGAATTGAATGCTCTCCTATAAGAAATGGATTCCAAATGTACTCTCTCAAATTACTGAGCTGGAACCTTTGATTGTTTGTGAGAAACAGAGTTGTCCCAAGGAGAGTCTGTATTTGTCATGTATATCATATCATACAGTATTCCGATTAGGATTTTAACTTATAAAAGTGATACCCAGCACATCATTGTGGAATCTAATAATCCATGCTTATCTAATAAATCTGCAGTACTAATCAAGTCTGCTGTGAATGAATGGAAAATTTTGGTAGCTCAAATCAAATTGCCAACAATTTTAAAGGCTTTTTATTTAATAGCAGCAATATTTTTTAATAACGAGGTTTTAAAATTCCTAAAAAGTGTAACCGATACTTCAACGTTTTGGTTTTGGCGTATTGAATTGGCTATTTTACTTTTTTGCATTAGATTACCGCAAATTTATTGGATATAAAGTCCTTAAAACATGTCACAAGCAAGCTTATTGTACTACAAAGAAGTTTTATGTCGATAATGTAGGGATCTCTGAAACAATAGTAATTCCTTTAAATCCAGTCACAAACTACAATTCTTTAGGAACAGCATCGAGTTTAATATTTCATTGTAGGCTGTCAGAAAATCCAGTGTAGACATAGCAGTATGAGTCTTTTATAAGCATCCATATGTTCAGTCCTGATGTCGAGGCATTGTTCTGGTAAAGTTTTCCATTGTAGTCGAAAATCTGCAACTTAGTTTACAAAGATATCATCCAGACAGCCATCATCAAGAGTAATTTGTCCTGCAAACAATTTCTTGCGGGGTTCTTGTCTCCCTAACCCACCGTAATTACCCCCAAGACCACTTTAAAAAAACACAATTTCTTACCGAAATTCTCTATCACTATAAGTATTATTGCTCATAGACTGTGTCCAAGTTTTTGTATCACTGGTTGTCACACCTTCTCCTAAGTATTATCGCCCCTAGACTGTGTCCAAGTTGTGTGTCACTGGCTGTCACACCTTCTCCTAAGTATTATCGCTCCTAGACTGTGTCCGAGTTGTGTGTCACTGGCTGTCACACCTTCTCCTAAGTATTATCGCCCCTAGACTGTGTCCAAGTTGTGTGTCACTGGCTGTCACACCTTCTCCTAAGTATTATCGCTCCTAGACTGTGTCCGAGTTGTGTGTCACTGGCTGTCACACCTTCTCCAACTGATCTCGGATTTCCTTCTCAATTAGCCACGGCCCCATTCACCGATTCCGACCCCGTGGTTAGCGCCGGCCAACCGGCCTGGTATTCGGTGAAAATGTAATGAGCTAGTCCGTAGTTGACACATTCCACCACTCGTATTGGTACCATACCATTACCGGGTTGTGTGAATTCGAATATATTATGTATATAGTAGAGTATAATACTGTATTTTTTAGAAAAAAAATAAATATTTTAATCATAACTTTTTTGTTACTTTAACTCAATAAATCTTTTTAGAGTGTTAAAAACGAGAATGAACCACGGTACTCCACTGCACTACTCCAGTTGACCCATAAGCATATTTGTTGAATGCTTCTAGACCAGTTTTATTCTGTACACTCAGAGATCTCATGCTTTCAAGGGTCAATATATTCAATGACAAAAGATTCAAGATGTCTATAATTGACTTTGACGGGCATCTATATGGACAAGCACACTGTACTGGTAATCCGGACTTGTTTATAAATTATTTACGTTTGCAATTGTTAGTGAATTGTCAGTTTCGAATTGGGTATTTTTCCGTTACTGAATTATTTGTTACATACCGTATAATTTATTGAAATAATCTACAGCAAAACTGTTTGAGATCAGTCCAAAATTATAACAATGGGGTGATGATGATAAATGCTACAAACGCATAATTGCATAAAAGAGATCAACTTTTTAAGATTATTCAGTACAAACGAAGAACTATCGTACGAGGAAGAATACATTGTATAAAAATTACTCAAACCTACTTTCTCAATAAGAGAAAAATTAATAATATCAAAGAAATTAAACTTTGAACAGGCAGAGAGTAAGAGTAGTGACGGCAGCAGAGCAGTTTTAGATGCCGATGTAAAGAAGCACAGGTGGTGAACGAGCGGAACTTTTCAAAAGAGTAAAGTGATTACCCTTCAAAATTCAAAGGTATCATAATGAGTAAGGAATTAGTGTATTCTCTGGATATTAAGAGATTTAATTATTATAACAATCTTGACTGACAACAATCATTAGGGCCGATGGACTTCTAGATTCAGCAATTAGCTGAATGTATCTTGATCAATGTTAGGCAACCCAAGGAGGTGTAATTGGATGGAACAATGGAGTTCCAAGAACCCAAACAGCAAAGGACCATGTTACTTGAAAACAAATAATTTCAGATAATTACAGTAACACCTGTTGAGCCTTTGTAGTTACGAAATCTTCTAATGCTCGCTACACTTTTAACAAAGTTTATTTCAAAATAGTTCTAGAAACCTATAGATAACGTACAGTACTATGTACAGTATTAATAACCGTGCGGATACTCAATAGTTCCAAAGTATCAGTAAAATATTCTTACCCTTATACTGTCAGTGGCCAGATTACGATTTTTAATTGGGCATAATTGATGAATAATTATTGAATATGATTTTATAATAAAGGATTTGAAATTTTTAAAATTCATTTTAAATTTGTATTATATCTATCTGTTTCAGATTGTCCATTAAACGGCAGTTGATCATCTATAACACTTTGTAAGTATTGACCAGCATCGACTTAAAGTAAAAAATTGCAGCCTTTTTCCCTCAGTATGAAGCCTGCCGATTATTAGTTAAAATAACAACTACGTACAATCTGTTAAACTTCTAGCAACGTAATATTTTGGCTATGAGTGTAATTGAACAGTGACATACTTTTATTGTTGAGTATTAACATAGTAGTATTACACCAATTAGTATTAACACCAATTAGAGAATAACATAGTGAAAAGTGTTAAATTTACATTTAACTAATTGTGTCAAACGTATCAAGCAATTAGACTTCACTTCGATGTATGTATTGGTATCGACAATGGACAGCAGGTGTAAGCACCGTTATGGGTGGTAGACCCGGGCGATTGCGCAACAATCCCAGTAATCCTCCACTCCACTGACATTTGCAAGAGAGCGGAGGGCCTTGGCGGGTCGTGTCGTGATCCTGCCGACATTTGCGCATCTTCCCGCCCACACAACACAGTCCGTGATCGTATAGATCCCCGAAGCGCCACGCTGGTCGTCTTCCGATAACAAGAATCTCAGAGAGTATGCAATATAGAGGGTTGTTATTTATCCGACAATTCCAGCGATAAATGGAATGCCACTGTATGAACTTAATGCATGCTGTTCCCCTTAAAGAGAAAAGGAGTCATAAAATATTTCTCCATCAAAGGTGGACGAGCTGTAAAAATATACAAAAATATTATTCCGCATGTAAAATAGACTAAAACAATCAAAGGCACTTTAAAATCTTTATCTGAATGCTCTTTGAAACTGAGTGTTTGCGCATGCTCCCCAAAGGACCACTCCAGATGGGCGTAAATCAAGCCGTAATCAGAAACTGACTCGGACAGTATCTCAAAACAAAAATGCCTGAGCAGAATTTTGCGCATTCGTGGTAAATGTGCTCATTCCAAGTCAGCCCTCGATCAAGGTGCGTTCCTAGGAACTTTGAAGAGCTGACTTCTTCCAGTGTGGAGTCATCTAACAAGATGACAGACCCACACTGGTTGCCCTCAGTGCGCAAGACAAAATTCAAACGTTGGTCTTTGAAGAGTTTGTTGTTAGATTGAGGTTGTGGAAGTATTGGACACAGTTTTTGAAGTAAAAAAAGCCTGTTGTTTCAAAACTTCGCTTGACATTGCATTGAAAAAAAGAGGCGTATCATCGGCAAACTGCACCAATTTTCCATGCGGAAGCGATGATTTTATATCGTTCACGTAAAGGAGGAAAAGCACATGACTGCGGATAGACCCTTCAGGGACTCCATATCTCAGGTCTATCGGTTTGGGTAATTTATTTGATATTTGGAAAACTTGGGATCTCTGACTTAGGAACGAGCTAAGCCATTTGAGGCACGCCTCGAATGCCGTGGGACTGAAGTTTATCGAGTAGTGTACCGTGATCAACGCAGTCGAATGCTTTGGACAGGTCTAAGAACACACTCATCTGTTGTCGATTTGCCATTTCTGAAACCAAATTGTTCACTTGAGAGCTAATTGTATTGTCCAAAAAGTGAAGTATTCTTATAAGAAAAAGATTTTCAAAAATTATGTTTAGCTCTGGCAAAAATTATTTTCGTCATGTTGAGAGAAATTGATGATTTTCTTGCAAGGTATCTCGGTTTTGACAATTTTCGTAATGTCAGATGATGAGAGTGAATATTATTATTAAATTCACTATGCATTAAAATACTGTCAATGTGTGTTTTACACTAGACTGTAAATAGTTCATTAATTTAATAATCAAACCATCAAGTAATCGAATAATATGTGAAGTGTTTTGCTTTCAAGAAAAGCATCATAAGACCCACATAACTAAATACAAAGTGGTTATAAAAGAGAAAGGTCTCACGAAAATAAAATATGCTATGAGATGACTTGATTTTTAAATTAATGGTGAATATTAAGTAAATATTATCTATGATATAAATAATATGTTGTAACTAAACATATTAGTAGATTAAATAACATACATAGGAAATCAAATATTGACCAATTGAAGTTACAATATTAGAATAAACGTTAAAATATATTTAATAATAAAGGAATATATTAATTACATGATTTCATTATATTATGTTGAAAAGGAGGGTGACGATAATGACAAAAGATACATTTCAGAAAGTAAAACAACAGATTTAATTAAATTCACACATTACTTTTTGTTAAAAGTTGTGTAATACACATGTTACATTGAATTGGTAATGACATATATAATGGAATTAGTTGCTGCTTGGGTTATGACAAGGTTTCTGTCGGTTGAACAGAAAATGTGAAGTTTAGGTTTTTAGAGAATGAGGGGCTTCACCTCATCCCGTATCCATCCCAGGATACGTCACTGCTGAGCTACGTTCGTCAAAGCCAAAGACTAATAAACAATCATGCAGTTTATTCCGCAATGTTTGGCGTGCAGAAACTATTAGCGTCCTGAGAACCCGCTAATGGTGGTCTGGACCATTAGAGGAACCATTACCGTGGTACCGAACCCAAACCATGATGGACAGAGACCACGGACCACGGTCACGACTGCCCTGAGACAATAATTACGACATCTTGCTGTATGGTCCGAGCTGGATAGATTAAATTCTGATTGAAGAGCAGGAATGTGAACTAATGGTTTTGTTGATTTAATCGTTAGGATTGCAGGCTGCAGGAGTGTTTGTTTTGTACAGTTTATGAAAGGTTTGGGAACATATAATGTATATTCTCAGTTTGTTAATGGAAATACTGCATTATTTATTATAAAACAATTTTAGAATTTAATTAACAGTAGTAATTTACGGAAGCTGTGTAATTAGAAATGTTGTATCATTCCACCCTGGATATCTATATTTTCAGTTTCTAGTACCCCAATATTTGAAATAAGGAATCTAAAATAGACTCAGATATAAGCTTAAGCAGGGATTTTATGATTTTCGTTGTCCATTGCAATATTTTGTGTTTAGCGATTGATAGGGAATTTATGGAAATGTTATCAGTCGGTGGCTGTATTCTTCTTGATGTTATTCGGGATACCTATTGGTGAACTGAGGATTGGATACGAGATCTTCCATCAGTCTACTGAAGAGCATAGAGGCTAGAGGATTCAATACACTGGTCACGTCGCAACAAGACGACATCTGAAGCGAGATTCGATACACTTTTTGTGCTTTTGCCATCAGTTGACTGATTTGGATGGACCGGGGCACGTCTTTAAGGGGAAGCGTGAGTGTATCTCTTCTCCCCATTCCAAATTAAAAGTGAAATATATAAAATTAAAAAAACTTATCTAGATTAGTATATCACTATGAAAATACATTTTTAAGAAAATACCAAGGAACGGGCGAAGAAACTTAAATTCCGATGGACCTTAACTCTAATAATACAAAAAGCACTCAGATTTACCTAAGGTATCAGAAGCATCATTGCAGCATTAGTCTTTTGAAGGTTACCTCTACAATTTGAATGTACAATTCCAGCAGTATGATAATATATCTTTATTACGACGATGGTACGCCAACTTAGAATAATTGCGTGTGCTGCTCAAATCCAAAATCGAATTGCTACAAGCTGCTAAGCCACAATGACATACAAAAGATACAAGACCAATGAAAAATTTATCCAGGTTGATTAATTTGGATTTAATTAAGGATTAATTGGACATAATCCATCCACTTACTAAACAAGAAGAATTTTCAAAATTGTAGGCAAGTTACGAATATATAATGAGATATTTATTTGCTGTACAGTAATATACAAACGGTAGAAAAACTCCTTTAAGAGGAACAAAAGCATTTATTGTGTCAATGTGTGCACTGCAGCAATGATACGGTTCCGTAGATCGGCTTGATTTATTAGTAAGTAGAGACTAAAAAACCTTCTTAACATAACCTCACAAGTGAAAGACACAAAGTACATCTCAGTGGCGAAAACTTTACAGCCAGGTCTTGATTTCCATGTGATCTATCTTGTGCTCAAAAAGAGAATTAATATAACATCTTCGGACGTTACAGTTTCTATGGAGCGAAGCTCCATCTTCTTGAAAAGTTATATCTTGTTAATCTCCGGAAAGTTGAAGAAAAGCAATGGTTTTAATATATCCAGATACGTTATTCTACTTACATTCCGCAAAGAAAGAATGGTTCATACGCTTTTGTGTTTGATAAGTCACAGAACGTCTTATGTATTTTCTAGTTGCACTAAGCTAAAACGGAGACAAAATGCCAGCAATACTGTAAATACCGACTCGTTTCTTTGAAACTAATAAACGTAGAAAATCATGTTCTGTATAGTAGCCATCTTGCTCACAAACTAATGGTACATAGATGTAGCGAGTAAGCCAATGTAACTATCACAGCCCGCCAATTACACCAATTCTTTAAAGCTTCTTACCAAGGACGTAGCCAGCGATGGAGCCCAAGGGGTCCGGACACCCCGAATTTTCAATTTTTCAATAATTACTTTTCTTATAAACGATTATTATTATATAAATAATTCTGTACTATTGACATGTACTGGTGAAAGATCGTTATCAACATAGAAACGGCCAATAACATTTTAAGGAACAAATTGGGGATTTTATTTCTGCCCACTACGGGAAATTAAAGTTGTCTAGACCCCCCCCCAATTTTTCTGGCTACGTTTTTGTTTCTTATTTCATTCGGAATGCAGATTGCTCATATCCAATATTTCGTAAAATATAAAATAATTAATCTTGGTCAATTTTTTCAATAAGTGTACAGACCATATAAGAAATAGTCTTTGAAAATTCACTGCCTTTGGGTGGTTTCACAAGTTATAGATCAAATTTACCGGTACAGCAATCCAAACGTGGAATATACAGATGCATTTTTTGTAAAAAATTTCCAAATGATAATGAAGGATACAAGGATACAACTCGTGACACATTGTTCAGTACAATGGTTGACCAGAGTAACCAGAGCCTGAGTAACAAACAGAGAAACGGGACACAAATTGACGGTTCTGCTGGTGCCATTCGTCCATTCCGGCCATTGTACGATACCCTATCATCTGCACCGCGACGTCGCAGTTAGCTATTAGTGTAACGGTCACTCCGTCAACATCATCAGCCGTGGTCGTAGTGTCTTCATTGTTCAACAATCAACAAATTACTCCCGTTAGAGCAATTATCGTCCAGCTTCTGAATATCCGTCCCACAGTCCTAGAATTATCCTCGTTCACCGGATACATCTGGGTCAATGAACTGATGATGAGTTTTAGCTAATCCGTGTCCTCTTACATATTCCTGTAAACAGTACACAATATATTACAAAGGGTGCGCCAAAATAGTAATTATCTAAATCCGATGTGATCAACCCACCACCATCAGAGTACAGATGAACTATCATATAAACTGTAAATACCCCAATTGCCCACAACGGATGTTATGCGTTGCCCATTAAAGGTGCACTTTATGCTCTAAACAATTTAAGTTATAAACTAGAAATGTTTGAATTAGGCATTTGGAACCATTTGTAACATTATTACAAATACAACTTCAATAAAAATACAGCTAATAATCAGCTAACAATTTACTTTTCTTTCTACGTAGAAGATTAGGAATTGTACAGTAAAGTGGAGCATTCTAGACCTCAATAATATGTCCCAACAGGGTCTTTATAAAGCGCATTGTCAGTTTTATTCATCATTTAGAACTTTATGTTTTACTTCCCCCTCCCCCATACGGACTGTGTAGAGCAGTTTATTGTGATGGCGAATAAAATCCATTATGAGATTTTTGTGAAATTACTAGAATATAGTCAATATCAGAATTTGGTTATAAACGTCGATAATCCGCCCATGTTCACCAAATGGTAGTGATTATTCAGTTATCATATGAATACCTCCAAACCGTTTTCTAAAAGACCGGTGCTACGAAAGTATTGTATTTACACAGTAGGTCAGAATGATGTGATTGATAACATCATAAAACAAGCGTATGTTATTGTATTTTTGCGTGTTCTTAAAATTAGAGATGTGGGATGAGTAGGAATAACACATTCATTTCATACCTACTTGTAAGCAGCGGAGTGCATCATATTGGATATGTATTGGAATAACTAAGAAAGTATCGGTGTAAATGCGTTAATAATAGGGCAGAGCAAAATGAAAGTGAGTAGTTGAAATATATCGCTGATATATCTTGCATGAACCGGTTTCTGTTATTGATTAGGGGTTATACTAGGTTTGCGTCACGATAAGATGAAAACTAATATTAAGGGGACAGAGGCAAAGTCGTTCACAATTAACTTGGTATTGAAGAAGATTTCTTGTTAAATTGGTCCAAACAACCCGTATGTATGCTACCTGAACCTAAGGAATTTTGCCAAAAACTGTACTAATCAGTGAATGATGTCACAGGCTCGGCGATATCGAGCGTTTAGAGCTCGTTAAACGTCGTGAGAGACTGCATTTGCTCTGATACCAGTTTTCATCCTAGAATACTAGGAATTGTTATCGATTCTAAGTAGTTAACATGGTGTGACTATTCATAGTCTATAACGTTCTCTAGATACCGAAAATACTGTTTCACTCCTGAGCATTTATTATTTTTTTAATGCAATTTTTGAGACTAGAGCCCCGAAGGTTATATTAACCAAACAATTTTTTAAAGTAACTGATGAGTTATTCAATAAAAAATAAGAAAAATTTTAAAATTTGAAGTAACTTTGTTTCATAGGTTATTTTCTAGTCACAAAACACTATCCAAGAAATAAGATATATGTTGCTGGAATTTCGGGTATTAACTCGTAGGTAATCTTTGCTTAGCTGTCCTGCTGGTATATTAAGAAATATGAAGAGTTCCCTTCTCAGTCACACTTTTTCAGCTCCATTTAGGACTACAGATTGACCGAATATTCTAGAATACCAGAAGTATAGGCGATCCTCGAGCCCTGAAGTCACAAGGGCAGCCCGGCCTGACTACGAAATGACTACGACATTCCTGACGTATCCTATAAATAAAGGGGTCATTGATTACCTCGCCTTTGTAATATTAGTCACTTAGATTTTATTTTGATAGTCTAGTGTGAGCGTCATCGAAGCAAAAGTAACGGCAGGTGGGCAGGGGCTGCGCGTGTGACGGTGTATGCGCGTCGGGGCGCGAGGTTCCCCTAAATCTCTGGAGCTCCTGAGTATCCAGGCAAACTATGATTTATAAACTCCCCTCCCTACTATTATAAATAAATACTCGTTCCAGCAATTTACTAATAATATCGAATATTCGGGGGACGGGTAATCAAATGCTCCTGGAAATTTAATTTCAGCTACATGTACCTGAATCACCAAAGTGATAGCCATTATGTCACGTTACCCTTACTGATTGAAATCTAGCCATAATAGAAATCCAATAAGCCATTGTACCCCAGCACAAAACACTTTACGTAAAGATAGTGTCAACACGTTATCAATAGAAAGTTTCTACTTAGGCCATTGAGTTTTAATGCATAGTTCAACCCTTTCTAAAATCAATCCGTACTATCTAAACGCGCTTTCGAGGAGGAGGCGGATGTCCGATGAAGACCTGGAACACAGACACGGGACAGCAATTATCCTGCCGTTATCTACGCCAGGGACGGAAACGGAAACTAATTGTGACTTTTATACATCCACGGATTGGCGCGTGTGCATGTGTCGGGCGAGCTCATACGTTATACAATTGGGTGGGAAGGGTCACGCACGATCTGTTTAATCACGGCTGATCGCGGACGTTTAGGTTATGCAAGCGTCCGCACCACACACCTGACTGTCGGCAGTTTTTGCAACAGGCTGGAAGAAAGTCGATGATAGAAACACTTATCTGATGGTTTCGTGCTTCAAGGTATATTTTGTAAGGTGAGTGTTTCAGTAGATAATATTTTACCTCTTAGACAACCTGAAAACATAAAAACAGAGTTAAGAAACAGTCTCCACTTCTGATAGTGGTATTTTACTCAACGGCTTTACAAAATTTAAAAGTACTTTCGCAAAAAAATTTCCGCATTTTGGGCAGAACAGAAGAAATTAACAGAAGAAAACCCGTTCCACCAATGCCACTGAGATCTTGTAAAGGTCGGTGATTAGAGGGACCCTGGAACAATAGCCTAACAGTTTGCGCAGTCACGGCTTGTTGATGGGCAGAGTACGGTAACCAACCTTCAGAACAATGTCCGACATGACCTTCCCCAGGCCATCCGTGACCCCACGTCGCCCCAACTGATGCCACACAGACACCAATTGATACGATGGAAAGTGGTGTGTTATGCAAGACAAGAAATTGAACATTCGAATCGACAATCATCCTTTTAAGCAAAGGTGATGGTGAGGATATCTCTCCAGTGTCTTTATTGGCTCATTCTCGGGCTTAAAGGTCTTGCAATGAAAGTAAACTCAAACAGAACTCGGGGTGTTGTTCCTAACTATATGTGTACAATGGGTTATTTTAAGCTTTTATTGATTTTCCCTCCTTCATACATATTCTTTAGGATAGGTAAAAATAAAAACAACGAACAGTTGTAAGCGTATATTTTAAATGGAGAATCATAGAGTTGTGATCATAATACAAGATTATAACGAGGAAAATACCTATTTTAAATTTTTAGTTAGCAGTGATTTCCATGTTGACATATCAACCCTTACAATGAAGGTGGGTTTTATAAACAGAAAAATAGGCCTAACCATATTTCTTAATCTCTTTAACTTTGCCTTATATTTTTTTTATTTTGAGTTGACTGTTCATTTTAACAGCGGGTTTAAAAACAAAGAAAAATTACACAACTTTAAAGTCAATATTTTGATTCCAATAATAAATAAAAATGTTTTCAATTTAGGAGCTTAGTTCAACGATACATCATCGTTTTGCAAATTTACTCCTATCAAATCCAGATCTATTTCTAAAACAACAATAAAACCGCATATATTCACACTATAACATTACACGGATTAGTTTAGTCCTATTTAGAGAATGCTGTTCGTAATAATTATCTTATTAATGCTTAGTTTTAAAACTAGTACAAGATATAACATTCCTGATGTGTTTAGAAAGGACATTAAACAAATGAAAGCCGAAATACGAGAAGTCCCTACTCAACTTCCAGCCCCTCCTTAGGGAAGTGAATCTTTCCGTATTGGCGGGTGCTTCGTTCAGAAGAGCCTCTCGACTATGAACTGTGTTTCTCTAATCATGAGTGCCTCGTGAATCATGCAGCACGTCAACTATTTACATACTACTTCCATAGGGAGCATTTGAGCAGCGTCACGAAAAGAAGAAACGTGATCATGAAACCGGAGGCTGAAAATTAACCGGATTAAGAGGCTGTAATGTGATTAAAATTATGGAGCTTGTATATGCTTGTAATATGACATCGGTTGTTCCAGTTGTATAATAACTAAAAAGACTATATTAATTGTAAAAACCCGTTCATACTTCTTGAAGTAATAATTTTGGGCACAGATGAATTCTTATGTCCTATACATAGAAAAATCATATAAATTGTTTTATTTTTTCGGACTTTGGCAATTAATCCTGTCTTCTTTAGGTAATAAGTATATAGCATTACTTTTCACACTATCAGTCATTAAATGTTAAAGAGTGTAATAAGATAGATAGTCGGAAAATAATGATATGGGAAGGACTCTTTTCAGGTAGCACTACATCACCTGCTGCTCTAACGGTAAATATTGATCACGATATTTTACCAATTTAAGTTCATATGGTCATACACGCGATTCACATATTCATCTCCGAGTTAGGTCCAAACTGCTCAAGGATTTCGTATTTTAAGACTACGGTACACGCAACTTGATGGTGTCCAAGAATAAAAACATTTATATTGTATTTTAGCTTGCATATTGAGACGTAACCGCCTCATATACCTAAGTGTCCTCATAGTTGGCGCACAAACCCAGTGACTTCACTCACCAACACAGTTTCCGCGACACATCCTAATATATCGTAGATCAACTGCCTCAGTATTCACAGTCACTACTAACGGTATGATGACCATGGAATACAACCACTACCGCTATGGTATAGCAGTCGGTGGTGTACAGACACCAGTGGACTGTTTAACACTAATATGCCATCCTGTATGGCTATTACCACAAGATCCGCGATGAAGGTAGGGGGAGACACCCAAGTCGGTCTAGAGAAGGAGTTGCCTGTAACATTATGCACGCTGGTGAAGTAGACTCTGGCGAAGACAGTGTTCAGGAAACACCGGCACTGGAGTGTGAAGAACCAAAGCGATAGCCCCTCGGTCAGTCAACTCCTCGAGGTCGGGCTGGGCACTCTATTCATTCCGACCATCCAGCTGAGCCATCTAGATTCACTGGAAACATATTATTGTCGTTCGTAACTAACGGGACATCTCTCGGTGCTCACGTTCTGATCCGTAGAGGGAAATTGATGTAGGATGTGATGCAACACTGAAAAAGCTCTTCAAAAGCTTCTCTTTGTGCAACGTTTTTGAGCGTCACATGTGTGAAGGATCTTAAATTACACATTGGGGTATCAGTAAGCTTCGCAATTCCATTGCGCAATTCTGTGTAGCTCACTCCTTAAGTCCGCCTTTCACTTCACGCTGGACTCCAAGGTAACGTGCATAGTTTTCTGCTGGTATAACTTAAATCTCTGCATACGTCTTCCGCGTTCAGGTTTTAAATTTTAGAATGATCATTGAAGAAATTGCAGTTTGTGCTCCTTGGTGTGATGTTTACTACTGATGCTATTAACTGATACCAGAGGACGACACACGGCTAGCTTGTTTCCCGCCTTCAAAGTAACGTTAATTAAGTCTGACAGATTAATGTTGTAAACCACTGAAACAAATTCGTTAGTTCAAGGTATTATTTGTTATTCATAACTTAATAAATAAACCACAAAACTCTTATTTTTGTCCGGTTAATAATCTAAATAGATATAAAGTGAAAATGTCGTATTATCCTTTCCAAACCTTCTTATCGACTATATTAACATGGCTGGATCATACCAATCAAACCTGGTCGACCGCATAGGGTTATAATATGGTACGTCCACAGTTAAAACATTTACAGCGGCAAAAGACACCCGACGAAAGGGATGGAACTAAAACACATGTCGGATAGTGTATAAGCTCTATGCCTTGACATATTTCATTGAGTTCTCTTGCCACCGACTGACAAAATTACTGTTATTTCATCACAACGTAAAATTACTCAGTTTTTGTTTCAATGGTAATCGTAACGTAGTAATCACAAGAAGTAAATACTTTTTATAATTAGTTAGATAATTATAACTCTTCGTTAAAGATTTCTCCAAATTAAACGTTATCTGTACATTCTATTTATTACATTTCACTAATCAGGTTTTCCAGGAAAAATGCTTTAGATCTTTAGAGTTACACTACCTGAGCGAGAGACCGTAGTTCCGGGAGGAATTCTCGCAACCCAACAAATTGTGCAACCCAAACACTGAGTGCAACCAGAATGCTTTTCGTCTCGCGGGAAAATCGTAAAAAATATTCAAAGTTCAGTATAGTTAATAATTTATAATTATGTTAAATTATGTAGTTTCTCCTAACAAATTTTAACCAAGGCCAAAGTATATAAGTGTTTAGTTATTTTTTATTAAGTTTATTGTTTGTTATTTCGCATTATTTCATTTTCTTAACGTATACGTTTACAACTTCAGTACTGATAGCGTAAATAAAGACACTTTAAGTCATACATAAACTCTTAGAAGGAAATTCTTCCACGGTGGTCTTAGGCTGGCACTCTTGTTCTATTTGCAAAGATAACGCTTACATCAAGGGCACGCAGTATCACGACATCAATGTTACAGATCAGTGTAACGTGGTCTATAAAAGCTGTAAATGTTGGAGGTACAAGGAGACGACGGGTGAAGTATAACGCGACGAGTACACGATCTGGGCGGTTCCTCACCTTGAGAGATGAAAGGATGTTCTGATCCTGGGGAGAAAGGCAAGCAGACATTTCCTACGTGTACACAAACAATGGCTGCTTTGTTCCAGGCCGGCATTATCCCTTATAGGTAATCACATGAGGCAGGTCTCGGCCATTACGGGATATTATGTCATTAATACCGCCGTACTATGCAGATGTTCTTGTGTAGATTATACACATCACCAAACAAGGCGTCATTACGTAGCTACAGCCCGTTAACAACACATTAACTAGCAACAGTGTTGTTTCATTGGGCTAATTGAACCGAACTTGATTTTGATGAGCACACTTACAAGTCTTTTGCCTTCTCAGAAAAATCGGAACTAAGGCAACACGGGGTCTTACA
Source organism: Homalodisca vitripennis (assembly GCF_021130785.1). Lineage (NCBI taxonomy): Eukaryota > Metazoa > Arthropoda > Insecta > Hemiptera > Cicadellidae > Homalodisca > Homalodisca vitripennis. The sequence goes on along the minus strand of NC_060211.1, from coordinate 66,666,772 downwards.
GGGAATCGGGCTCTCATGTTGTAAATATTTGTTTCGTAATAAATCCGGATGGCTCTCATTCAGTCACCTGCTAGCAAAGGTTAAATACTTTTCTATACAGTATTTAATGATAAAACAATTTAATACAATACTTTATATGATTGACTAACAACCGGTTTCATGACGTTATCGATGAAACTATTCTAGTCAACATCTTGTCGCTGTAAAGATAACGGACTTGCAACTATAGCAATGTGTAAAGAATTTTCAATGTATTGTAAGTATGTATTTAAAGGAACATCAAATTTATGGCCGGCACAGTTTTTAACGCAAAATTTAACAAAACGTTGATGATATAAATGGGAAGGTAAAGTTTTTATTGTGGCCGAGCCTCAGGGTCATGACCTTCTTTCAAATAACGTTGTTGGAAGCCGGAATATACCTAAGGCTCAGAGCCCAAATAGGCTGCGAAAGTAGGAAGTTATCAGAGACTGAGAGCTTCTACATGATGAGATTTCTCAGGGTCTGGTACTCCCAAATACCAGAAGGTGTCAGAGACCAGGACCTCCTAGAAGCAGAGTGCTCCTAGAAGCTGGGATAATATATTGTTTCACAGTTGGTGTCATTTAATTTGTAAATGTTCCAGGAAAGAGATTGCTCAATTTTTCTGTTCTGATATACCAATCTTATGAACTGAAAGAAAAATCTACCAGAAACTTTTGGCCATAATCAGAAAGGTCTTGTTTTATCCAATTTTAAAACATCGTCCACAAACTAACAATATTCCATCAATACTTTTGTACTTATTCCCCATTTTGTAAAGGCATGCCTTTTCCTTTTTAGGTGTACTACATCCGCACAATGGGTTGTCACTGCATTGTTGTTTTAGTGCTTAAATACAGTTTTCTCAAAAATTTACATTTATCTGATTCATTACATGCGGTTTATCTTCCCAATAATAAGTGGTTTATCACTTCAAATGTTGTACATTTTTCATGTTCTTTTAGGTGTTTGGTAAAATGAATAGACGTATTTTAATGTAATGCGTGAAACATTACAAACACAGCCTAAAGTGTACGTAAACGAAGAAAGCATCTCCTTTTAGGCTGACAATTCGACAAGGAGCTTTAAAATGAGGAATTAGGTAGCGAAAAACTGATTTTTTAGGTTCAAATAACACGGATAACACGGTTCAGCGACCAATAGACACCACGCGGAAAGGAACTAGTTGAGTGGTGTCTGTTGAAGTGATGCTGTGCGTATGCGCAGCTGAAAACGTTCACCCGGACGTATGTATAAAGCCAAAACATCCATTCATCCACTGGACAATTTTTCGTCCAGCGGTTCGACGGATGCCAGTATGAGGCATTCCATTTAATAAGCGGACGAGCGATCTTTACCGGACATCCAACCATCCGTCCAGTGGATGGATAGACGTGCGATGTGAGGCGGCCTTAAGGAAATAAAAATAAAGGTAAAAACAAATATTTTGTTTTTTGAGTGTTTATAATTTATTTGAAATAATATGGCTGATTCAATTTTTTCAAAATTGTAGTTACAAAATGAATATTTTCTGAACGAATATGCTTAACGCTTATGTCACATAGAATGCAGCAGTTTCCAAAATTTCCCTCTATTTATAATAAACACAGTGCTGTACAAAGATCACTGTACAAGATACTACCATAACTGTATATCTACTGCTGGTGCAGCACACATCACAACATAGTTTTAGGATGATAATATAAGACACTACCACCTACTGTTGGTGCAACACACTTCGCAACATAGATTCAGAGGCGATAATACACGATACTGCCATCTACTGCTGGTTTGCTCACCTCACAACGTACATTCGGACGATGATACAAGAAACTACCATCTACTGTTGGTGCAGCACACTTCGCAACATAGATTCAGGCGATAATACACGATACTACCATCTACTGTTGGTGCAGCACACTCCGCAACATAGATTCAGGCGATAATACACGATACTACCATCTACTGTTGGTGCAGCACACTCCGCAACATAGATTCAGACGATAATACACGATACTACCATCTACTGTTGGTGCAGCACACTCCGCAACATAGATTCAGGCGATTATACACGATACTACCATCTACTGTTGGTGCAGCACACTCCGCAACATAGATTCAGGCGATAATACACGATACTACCATCTACTGTTGGTGCAGCACACTCCGCAACATAGATTCAGACGATAATACACGATACTACCATCTACTGTTGGTGCAGCACACTCCGCAACATAGATTCAGACGATAATACACGATACTACCATCTACTGTTGGTGCAGCACACTCCGCAACATAGATTCAGGCGATACTGCCATCTACTGCTGGTTTGCTCACCTCACAACGTACATTCGGACGATGATACAAGAAACTACCATCTACTGTTGGTGCAGCACACTTCGCAACATAGATTCAGGCGATAATACACGATACTACCATCTACTGTTGGTGCAGCACACTCCGCAACATAGATTCAGACGATAATACACGATACTACCATCTACTGTTGGTGCAGCACACTCCGCAACATAGATTCAGGCGATAATACACGATACTACCATCTACTGTTGGTGCAGCACACTCCGCAACATAGATTCAGACGATAATACACGATACTACCATCTACTGTTGGTGCAGCACACTCCGCAACATAGATTCAGGCGATAATACACGATACTACCATCTACTGTTGGTGCAGCACACTCCGCAACATAGATTCAGGCGATTATACACGATACTACCATCTACTGTTGGTGCAGCACATCGCACAACGTATTTTCATTGCGGTGACCAGTGACCGCTTTTCACGAAACCGAGCTGTGGTTACATTGCGCCACTTAGATGGCAATGCAACCAGTGGCCAAGTGGGTTACTGTGGTTAGAAACAATAAGTGAGGATGAAATAGATTGTGAAGTGCAGGTTCAACGTTTATTGATAGAAATTTGTTTTAAACGTACCAATAAAATATTTTGTGGGTAAATACAAATCTCGACTTACGACGTGTATACATTTCTTCAAGCGTAGCACCGCTAGCTCGACTGTTTCAAAGATAAGACAAAACACAATTAGTGTTAAAATTTTAATAAGAATAATGAGAATAATATTATTTGCCTCGAGTCCAGTTACGTTTGCATTGCTTATTTTATGTTTCCATGAGATCAAACTTCTTATAACGATGAAAGTTTAGGTTCGAATGCTCAGAGGATCGTGATTCAAACGATGAAATTCGAGCAAGTGTACGACTCATTCTTCCCATAAACGTCTGCCAGCTCAACAGAATATTTATTGAGTGCTTTATACCCATATCATTTCGGTTTAGTATAAATAACCAAGTAGAACGAACGTTGAGTAGAATTAAAATTTATACATATTAATTTATATTCTTAGATAAAGATTTTATGTTCACTCTAATAAGTCAATGATTTGTCCATAATTCAGAAAAGAAAATAGAGTACATAAAAATCCATCTGTTGTAAACATTAATTAGCATAAATAGTACAATTTAACAATTCATTATCAAGATAACGGCGACTTTTTGTTTAAGATAAAAGCGCTACGTTCATTCTTTAAAATCAAAAAACACCAATTACCTAAAAAGTCACTTCGCTTTTGGATTCTATTCAGTATAAATCATTATGTATACTGTATTTTCCTAACAGTATTTAATCATTAATTACATTATTCAACATTATTCAAATAAGCTAAGTGTTCCAGTGATTTTTCAAATTATTCCAGTACCGGTACTTGAATTGGAAGGACTTACTTAGGATTCGGGATTTTCCCGGAATGCTAACTAAGAAAAGAAATATTTTTCAATGTATAAGGTTCGAATGGAATGACATGGATGATTTATAGTTGTGGAAAACGTGAAAGATAATTTAATAAATTTGACCAATTCTAAAAATATGGCTTCACATTTACTCACAAATAGACAAATAGGATAAGGTTGTTTAACTACCTGAGTTTGCCAAGCCAAAAAGAAATACAGCAAATAAAAATATTTGCTGTATTTCCACGTTGCTCCTTACAGGACATAAATTCATTTCTGTAAATTTTAATGGTATTGAAACTGGCCAACTTACTCATAGTTTGTCCGGAGCCTCAAGGGCCTTACATGATTAGGTGAACCTCGCGCCCCTACGCGAACACACGTACGTCAACGCGTAGCGCGGCCTACTTGTCGTTTCGATAATGCGCACACTAGAATTTAGTCTGGAAAACTGCTCATTTTTATGTTTTTTACTTTATGTTAATGATTTTTTACTTTTTAATTCTCCATATTATATCTTGAAAATATAGTCCAAAAACGAAATACCAACAACATTCCTGACGTATGTTAGAAATACAAGGGGTCGATTATAAACCAAATAGTTGTGAATCTAAAACTTATCTGCATTCACAAAAACAACAAACAAACAATAGTTCTGGAGATGACAGTAAATTTCCACTTTAATGAACACAACGTAACGCCGAATCAACCGTCAGTCACGCTGATTTTGGCATGAATTCAAATAGGAGATCAGCTAAAGGGTTCAAAAACTCTGAATGTTAACTATTTCAAAGGTCGTATCTCTTACCTTGAACGTAGCCTAAGTTATGTAAATATCGGCGTGTCAGTTAAATTAATTTCCATTTACAACCAAATAATATGTTTTTATCTATTTAAATGACGCTAGTTTAACTTTTATTTACTTGTCTGACAGCTAACTATATAAACTTTTAAGGCGAATAAGAACATTTCTGGTTCAAATGAAATTATTACAATGCCACAGCTTATTTTTGTTTTGATGACCCCATATAGTATATGTAAAGTTCTAAAAAATGTACTTTGGTTAAAATACCATATTTATTTCCAGCTCTTGTGATCAACTTCCGGTCTAATATATTTCTAGTGCCATAGTTGACTTTGCCTCGTTGTCCCGATGAATGATATATATTTATCTACTTACGACTAGGGTGACTTCCTTGGCTAAAAAGCGTCGATTTTAGGCAGTTTTGATTTACTTCCTGTTTAATTTTTTACAGTGCCAAGTCTGAATTTATTGTCCCGACCAAGAAGATATATACATATGTATATCACAGAAACCTACTTCTGATAAAAAGGGCTTACTTATATCTCTTGCGATCTTCTATCGGTTTAAGATATTTCCAGTGCCATAGTTGTCTTTTACTTGTTGCCTTGAAGATAATATAAATTTATACTGAGGCTGTGACTGTCTACCGTCAAAAAAACATCTAAACCCTAAGGAATTGGTCAAATCCTTAACAAGTTTATGCAAACTCTCAGTGACCATTTATGACAGGTATTGAGTTATAGAAGTTTGTTTTGGGACTGTAGACTGGGGAAAAGATGGCTGTTAATGTAAAATTGACAGATTACAATGTCAAGGAAGCCAACCAGTCTCTTGAGTATGTAGAAATTCTTGCACATATACATTCACATTTATCATGAAACATACATATTATCATTACAATAGTGGTTAAATTAAATAAACGTATGGCTGTGCTGTCAAAATATGTGAACACAAAACAGTTTATTGCATTTAACAAGATATTTCGACTAATATTCCCATAACTATAGAGACCAAGAAGGGATTTTCGCCACTTTCGTGACCATGTAGCTCGGAGGGATTTTTGATATAAAACTATCCTATCTTTTAAGTTGGACCAAAAATATTTATCTACAAAGTTTCTCTGTAATTGGTTAAGTGGTTTCGGAGAATAGCGTAAACGAACATTGTGACAAGAGATTTTTGTACATAAAGATGAAATAAAAAAATAAAAGACAAAGTATTATTTAGTATTATTACCTTATTCGCTAGACACAAAAAATTAGCACGGCTGACCATCAATTCTGATCTTAGTCTGAGTGGAAGTCTCAGTTCGTGTATTTCACGTAAAACGGTTGTGTTCAAATAAAATGTAAACTGGTTCACAAGTCCCAAACTAATAAACGAGTAGTTTTGAAATATCATAACTCGCCCTTTAACCTGTAATCTTTCACTCCTCAATTCTGTATTGATAACATTTCTCATTTTATCCCTCCGTTCTGCGGAATCGCTTTATCAATGTTCTAAACTTGTTTGGTGGACTTATTACCTTGAACCATGACCGCCTGATTTTATGAAGAGCGCCCAATTGATATGAGTAATGCAATAGATTAAATTATTCTTAGAATAACCAAGAAACTGTAACTTTATCTAATTGTGTCGTCATTTATCCTTCTTAAATGTTCTTGAACACCTTACCAGAGAACTAGAGTTTTGTAATGAACTAATAGCGGGGAAAGAGTTAAAATTACGAGATCATTTACATCTGTAGTTGCATAATATGCTGAGAGAGGAGACGGTTTTACTGTGGCCGTTAAATACAAAGTGTTTGCAGTCTGTCATTTTACGTATTATATTATAAACATCATCATATTTTAATTATAGATAGAGTATCATTATTCTGTAACTCGAATTAAAAACTGTATTGTCCATCTATTAGACAAGTTGTTGGAACAAGAGCAACTCTTTACACAAAATCCTTTTGCAAATATAATATACTTTGTTTATGGTTGAATTCGTTTTTAAGTATACTGATATACTGTGGAGTGCAAACCTGATAGGTAAACTTAATTTCTTAATCTTTCAATACTTGCAAAACTTGAATAGAATAAACATTTCACCATTAGGCAGATTTCATGGGAGGTCTATTGCAATCTCCAGTATGACAGAATTTCCGGAAGTTTTTTTAGGATTTTCTGCGATTACTACCCCGTTTTTTAAATTTTTTTTTATTTAAAGATCATTTATAATAATGACGTGTTTTTGTATTGATATAAAACGTATGCTTTCCACATAGCGGGCGTACAAAGTATTAACTAGTAAACAGCATTGGTGGGATAATATTGTGAAAACAACAACTACCTGATTTGTTAATAAATTCAGGACGAACTTTGTGCAAAGACAGTATTTAAGACAGCTTGGGTGAGTTCACTATTCATATCGATATCTCTTAAGGTTTCTAGATTTCAAAGTTTGGAAAAGCAACGTATACAAGTTATTATACATAATAGGGGAAAATGTGTTTTTTTTATATTTTTTTATTTAAAGATCATTTATAATAATGACGTGTTTTTGTATTGATATAAAACGTATGCTTTCCACATAGCGGGCGTACAAAGTATTAACTAGTAAAGCATTGGTGGGATAGTTGTGAAAACAACAACTACCTGATTTGTTAATAAATTCAGGACGAACTTTGTGCAAAGACAGTATTTAAGACAGCTTGGGTGAGTTCACTAGTCATATCGATATCTCTTAAGGTTTCTAGATTTCAAAGTTTGGAAAAGCAACGTATACAAGTTATTATACATAATAGGGGAAAATGTGTCACGATTATCAGGTAATTTACAATAATGATTGTCGCCATGTGTAAAACAAGTTCAGTCGTATTCGGGCAAAATTCATCTCTAGTATTCCACAACATAAATCAAAATCACCTCTTTTTAAAAAAATTTTAAAATAATTTCAAGGAACATTTATTTCTGCTTATGTTTCGATAGCTTTTAGGTTTAAATATAGTGACCGTTTAAAGTTATATGTGTTCAATCAAACCGTTATAGGTGAATATGTTTAAAAAAACAATTTGGGATCACTTATAACTAAATCAAGTCTAAACTAGCATTTAAGATTTTCATGACACTTTCCAGGGGACGTCTCCCCAATGTAGGCGAGTATGGGTTATAGCATACAAAAAGGTACCTAGTTAAGATAGCCATACGACATTGTGCCAAGTTTTTGGATTTTATTTCCTATGTTTAAAAACATATTAAAGCGTTTCTACACATTTTACACAGCTTGTGTATTAAACTTCAGTTTCCAATCAATGGGTTTTTTTTCATTTCTATCATAGTTTATAACATCCTAATGGTGGGATGGTTTAAAATACCTTGAATAACAGAAGAACTGGGGATCGTAAATAGTCGTATTATTAGAATATTAATAATTTTTTTACATCGATTGGTTTCTGCTCTCATACAACGTCGCATTTAACAAGGACACTCTGTACATAGAGTCTTGGATGGGATGCTGTGGGAGATTGGTGGGGGGGGGGGGAGTGGAGAAACTGAGAACAACAGAAACATGACGCGGCCGCTAGCTATCGGTCCTGGAACCAAGGCATTCGACACGATTTAGTTCATCCCGTTTCTACTTTCAAATAGAAAGTACTTTTTGAAATACACCACCCACTGGGTTGTGATGCGAAGCCATTAAATCATTGATTAGATTCATATTTAGTAAGTTTACATATAACAGACTGTACTTGTCCCTGATGGAAAGAAATGTTTCGGGTCTTTTTCGTTTAAGGGCCAGCACAAAAGACCCTAGCTTGCCTATTCAAAACTCAGATCACGCGATGCTTGCCCGCTGCGCAGCGCTTTGCGCTGCTTGCTCTTTTAGAAAAAAAAATTAACTCGAGCTTGCAAAGTCCAAGCCCAGATCAACTCACCACGCTTTATTGACACAAAACTCAGACAGAACTAACGCAGGTTTCATTACAGGCAAAAGATAAGCGGCGCGCGTTTATCACTGATAAGATAAGACGAGTTTATACTAGAAGTAGTACCTGGACTACTGCCCTACGAACTAATAACACCAAAAAAACGATTGAATGCACTGTCAGTCAGGTATAGTATGATTGTAAGGTGCTGGCCCTTAAACGAAAAAGACCCAATGTTTCCTTGTAACATTCCATTTGCAAAAAATGACATATTCATAAACTACCTAACTCTGCTTCGATCATAAGTCTTAATAAACTCGCAATAAATGTTGTAAGAAGAAGGCTCTGATATAAAGTAAAACTAATTCAATAATAAGAGGTACGCTAAGAGTATAACGATAAATTGATAACATATCATCATGATAAGCATCAGGATGTTGAGTGAGGATAAAGAGTTTTATAACCTGTTTTATGTTACTTAGCTTTACATAACTGTCCACTCTATTTTTCTACGTTCAACGGTTTTAAATTATTTCTAAAGTCTTTATTAGAATTACATTTTAATATTCTCGGACGTATAAAATATGCAATGTAAATACTACTGTATTTAAGCAAAGAGCGAATCCTTCTATAATGTTTTTCTATATCAGACGGCGAAAAAGGTATTAAAGAAAAGTCCTTCAAGTAAACTACTCTATTTAAAAAGTTTAAACAGTAGGCTTAAAGTTTAAAGAATTGGTAGCTATATCTTCCCTCATAACATGGTAACAAGTTAAAATTTAAAATAAGGCCTTTATTATGTCACATCACTTTCTCATGTCCTACTTGTAGTGAGCTTCATCTCGTTAACCACTTATCAACTGATTCAAACAATACCATTAACTAAGTGAACTCCCTATTTTAAATTTATTTCAACTCTCTTTTGAATTCCCTTAAAATGAAAGTTCCTTTTCTCAGAGAAATTCTAAATAAACTCCAAATGTCATACAAAATCATGAAATACTATATAAAATACTGATTGCTCACTACCTCGTAAAAATGTTCAACCATTTCACACTCCAATCTGAATCCGCCGTGTCTTCATCTAACATTCCAGGGGATAAAATTATACATCTTCTACTGTAACAATCCCAGAGAAGAATGACTACGCGTGCCCTGCAGCCAGTAGGTTGTTCGTTGGATGGCTCGAGAGCTTTAATAAAAACATCATCCATCGTAATGAGGCGCTGTAAAACTGTCGTAAACTGTTCTGCTACTTTCGGTCTCGAGATCTTCCTCGTAAATGATGGAGCATCATGAGGACATCTGCATGTGAAAGTGACCGGCTACGAGTGTGTTTCTTAATTATTTTAAAAACAAAAATTTTATTTTATTTTCAAATAAAAAAAAATATTGACCTCAGTGTAATATTGAACAACGATTTTATGAAATAGTGAAAGTTCACTATATCATTGTGTAATTTTCATTAATTGGGGAACCCAGCGCTTCCACGCAATGCTTGATTCCAATTATTATCAACAGGTCCGATGTGAGATAAGGCTAGGACTTCCGGTCCCTCTCCCCCTCCAGTCACTCCCGCCCTGCACGTCACCTTGGGGCATGGAACCACGATTTCACTACCTGCTCTCTCGTGCGACTGAACTAACACTGTAATAGCTCGGATCTGACAGCAATAGTTACGATATGTACAATATATTTATAATCTCATTTTTAACGATTTAAAAATAACGCTAGCGCGGCAGGTAGATTTAAATATGTCTTCAAACCTGTTCATACAGATTCAACCACCAGCACCCATTGATTAGAACATGCTACCTAATATGAGAACTCAGCAGGGATCACTTCTGGCTGGTTTATACTTTTCAGTTGAACCCACTACTGGGCACAGCAAAAACCGATGTGTCACTTAAATCTGGGCAACCTTATGAATGTCCAGGAGCGGCACTTCACTAACCGCAAATGTCGAGATTCTGGGGTTCATGGGCAATTCGATAGGTCCAGTCTACTGTGGGAGATGACTGTTGGAGTTGGTGGGGTTTGTTCCCTATCCTGAGAAGTTCTTGCTAGCCTCAACAAGGGTGTGCCACCCCCTGCCTACTTAGATTGGAGAGGCTGGTTCAAAGCTGGCCTCCCCTTCTTCCGTGAAGACATGATTTTGAGATGTAGTGCCCTAATTCTTCCTCATGGATCTCGATAGGAAGCGGCCCCTACTCACTAACCTTACCCATCCTGAATATCTGTCACTCCGGAAGCAGCGCAAAGGTTTTTACAGGACTAAGTGCAATTTATAAGCTTCTTGTCCTAAGAGAAAAAAATTATGGTTGCCTGTAAAGTCGGTTTTACGGGCGAAGATTTTACGTGACAACGTCTTTTTCTCGGTAGAATATTTATTGATATGAATATTATTAAATTGCACAATAGGAACAAGGAATTGAATGAAAATAAGAATTGCACAAATTTTAACTATAGAAATATATTTTGTTTACTAAAACATTGTACATAATTTGAAATTAATTAAAATTTGTTATTGTAAATGGTAAAGTTGAATAAAACATTTACTAAAATTGGAATTTGAAATTCTTGCTAAACACAGTTAAATTCTAACTCCGCGCGTGGTGATTGGTCGGTTTAGTTCGTTTGTTTGGTCGCACTGTTATGACAGGTTAGAGGTTATAATTTGTTATTTTAAATGTTTGACTAGCAATACGCGCTGTTTCTTCTCAATCGACTGAATTACGATTGATTGCAGAGTGATTTAAACTAATAATTTACTTATCACTATCAACATTTGTCAATAGTATGACATAACCTATAAACTCAGTTTCTCAACTTTTGTGTCAATCTAACAATTAATCAATCAATCATAGTTTACGATAATGAAATATCAGTGTACAATTATTTACCTTTATTGTTGTAGTTGTTGTAAATGACGAATCTAAGCATTCCACATTTTCACGAATAAACATAGTTATCTGCTTTATCCCGTGCGGCGGACCCACAGTTATCTGCTTTATCCCGTGCGGATCCCGTGCGGCGGACCCACTGGACGGGCATCGTAACGTTACCGGGCGTTACACTTTTTCATGAGTGACTCCGAGCCGCAACCTAATTTAAGACGTTGTCACGTCAAAAAAGAAAAAATCTAATATGAGTCAATTGGTTTGTATGAGATATTATACAACATACTGGGTAACGTTTATAGTGTAAAGTCCAGACATCAGTGGCCCCTTTCAAAGTTTGATTACCTTCATTTTTTAATATTATATGACTTCATCAAGAAAACAAGAGTATCACTCGTAGATAAAATTCCTAGTATCTCATTTTGGGTAAGATCAACATCTGCATTGCCGGATATCCCGATGCCGGCCGGTGGCAATGAACCAATTACCGGCGCTGGGGTCACAGCCCGCCGAGCGGCCCGATGCCGCACACTGCAGCACCGGAAGTCCGGACTCGACACGGTAACAGCAACAGCAGTGGCTGCGCGCCGTCAAGGTCACACGCGCACCCGCCTCGTTACATACATTGAACTACAACGCGCGCCATTCGTCTCGCCGCCCGTCATCGCTCTGGTTACCGCAATAACCTAGAAACGTTTCCTTATCATGATTATATCCTCGATATCTCTCTATCAGGTCGGTATTCGGAGAGTTTCCATCAAGCAAAAACTTTAACGAGTGCATTCCCGGTTTTCAAAGTTCATAGCATGTGAAAGTGACGGCCTCAGCTGCAAGTGCGTGCGTATCAGTGGCGTAGAAAATGGTGGCGGCGGGGGCGGGATCCACCGGGTGTCACCTTTTTTTAGTGACATCCACCCGGTCTCTCAACTTTAAGAACAATGTACAATAAAAAAATAATAAATAAATAAAAAAATCGCTAGCACAAAAATTCCTTGTTCTGGGATTCCTCCACTAGCACTAGCTCAGCTCTATGCATAATTCGGGGATTCATCCACTAGCACTAGCTCAGCTCTATACATAATTCGGGGATTCCCGCTGACGCTGTCGTCTAAAACTTTGACATTTTAGTTGCAACATTTTGTTTCATGAAGTGTGTTGTGTTTGGGTGGTGTGAATTGTTAAACGTGTATTATTCTATAGTTATAGATAATAAAAAGAAAAGAAAAATATTATATCCATGACCTTTATCGTATAAAATTTACTGCTTTTTACTTTCGATGGGGTGACACCACCAACTCCGCACCGAGTGCCACCCAAGGTAGCTACGCCAATGGTACGAATATATATATAGAAGGATTAATTGATCGATACCTCGACAGCTGCTATATGTCAGTCAGTCTCTCAACTCACACATCGCTGCTTGCATATACTTACATACATACATAACTACACATAACTTACATACATACAATAAAAATTTACACGATATAAATTAATCCCTTCAGAGCCACTAAAGATCAGAACACATATATACAAACTCAGATTTGGCAGATCCACACTTGCAAATTAAAATTTAACTCCTCTACCAGTTTCTACTTTAATGCTCAAGTCCGCTAAAGCTTCCCACTTAAGTAGTTAAAAATTCAATCTCGTCCAATGCCTATTTTTAAAATCAATATTTTCTAAAAAAATTAATTTTGTGAATTTGGTAATAAAACTAAAAAATACAGTTTACTCCTCTCGTACTGTGTGTGGTGGCATTACGAGCGCTTAACATTTTTATCTCTCATCTAGGGTTTATAATTTAGATTATCAATTCCGCTCTCGCTTTGATTACCCAAGAGATAGTATAATGTTGAAGTTGTCACTGAAGACACCACCACCCCGGCGAGATCGAAGGTCAGGTAGTTCTCGTGACGTACGGGTCCGCCCTTTACAGTCTCCCGACATGTCATCCCTTACAGGACACTTCTCAGTTGTGATCGCAGGATATCAATTTCATCTAGATTTATATCAACTGTAACTCCGTATTTTTTACCCAGAAATTTCCACCCCCTGTACCAAAATATACTCCTATTTATTATTTGTTGAAATAAAGTTCAAGGTAAGCGATTTTCAGGCAATGTGCAGGCTTTCAAAATATAGATAGATTTAAATTCAAAGTGTAATAATACAATTTTTTATGTTGTCCGGATTCTAAGTGTACATCATAATAAGGTGTGTTATAGGGCAGTTAAAGCAATTTCTTAGCAAAGTTTTTCTGGACCGACTCTAGGTCCATGAATCCCCCACACCTGGGCCCCATAACATGTTATTGTTATTTAGTTATAAAACAATTGTTTCCCCTTACACTTTATTTTTGCCCAACATACAATGTTTATTGTAAGGCAATTTAGAGATTTAAGAATAAAGATTGAATTAAATTTATCAAAAGTTTCTGTATTATGAAAAAGTCAACTTTAGCTAGTGATTTTGCATTCCTATAACTGAAAAATATGTATTTATTCAAATGATTGCTAAACTAAGAAGCAAACTCTAATATTTTCTTTTTATTGAAATTCCAATGATTGCGACAGACATTGATGATTTTAGGTGACGGTACGGAGTAATCGGTTTAAGAAAGAGGTTTTACGAAAATAAATAATAATGATACTGATACAAAAATCTGCATATAATAAAACTCATAATTTGTAACGAACTAAAGTGTAATAGATATATGTAAATATACATTATGCGAAAACGAGACGAACCGTTTACGCTTTGCCAAGCATTTTTCTAAGTAGGGAATAATAGACACTGTACGTTTTGCTTAGTATCGCAAGATCATGACGTATTAACGTGTAGGTTGTAATAGCGTTGTTGTTTGATTGGCACTCTTGAGTTCGACCAGCGCTTTTCTTTCCACTTTTTGTGACCGACGATACCGTGGAAACTGTGTCGTCAGTCGTCTCGTGCCATTGAACAAGTCAAATTAACTTAGAATCTTCATGATTGGATTCGAAGATTACAAGCTGGCTTAAGCCAATAAAATATATTGCCATGATGCATCAGGACTCATTGATATAGTAATTTTAAATTTATAAGTTTCTCAGCAGCTTTGGATTCCATGGGATTATAGAAAAGTAGATTTGAATTATTGAGATTGAGAGTATTATCAACTAACTAACAATGATGCATGACATCTGAGCATGATTCAGTTCGGAACATGTTCATCCAAGGCAAGCACAACTGGCAGGACGAGGGCGTGCTGTAGTGTGTGACATGGACATCATCCCGAGAGCGATTATACAGTGAAATGATGCAAGTGTTTATTCTCACTTGGGCAGGTCACGCTGGTCAAGTGATGTTTACGAAACGGCAGGGAAAGTGATCTTGAGCGCATCTTTGTTCTTGACACCGGGACGGCTGTTCCATTCTATTGCACATTCAAAGTATCCACGACCTGCCTCTCGCTTGCGTCACCAGGGGAAAGCGAACAGATCGTGAGGCTCGGACAAAGCAGCTCTTAGCCGCTTCTTGGAGTTGATCAGCAGAACCTTCGTTATTCTGACATTGACGATGGCGAAGACACTTTCTTCTTTCTAACCCGGCTAGGCTGGTAAAATAATGAGGTCTAGATCAGTAAATTTGCCATAAACAGCTGAAGAATTCCTACAGTGTTTAATTGAGTTGAGTTCCTACAGTTCCTGGAGTTGCAATTTCCTTGTTTGTAACGCATCTTTTCTTCACATACTTTATTGGTCAGTGAGATATGTTTTGTTATGTCCTTAATTGCCAAGCAAAAGATCTGAAATTATTTATATTAATCAATAAATAATATGCACGTTGGCTTTTAAACTATTTTTTTGAGATTAGAGTTAACATTATACAGTATTATTTGTCGAGATATATCAAGGAAATTCTGCAAAACTACCATGACCTATCCCATAAATCATCTTAAATCACTTAGGATTTTTGAAAGATTACAATTGGAATATTACCAGAAATACATCTCATTACCTTGATAAAATTAATTTATCGATCGAGAACGTCGGACTCTAAATCACTTTTATCAAAACAGATTAATATTGAGTGAACTTTTCAACCTTGACAAACGGAGGAGGTGTGTCAGGTGATCCAATCTGTGACACGACAGTTGGAATAGTATTTTGAGTAACGGATCGTAGCAAAGCGAGGAAATGGCTTTTAGTTCAAGTACATCTCTGTGCAACTAATTGCAAAATCCCTCTGGAGAAAGAGATCCCCTTGACCTTTCTGTGGCATTATGTAAACAGAGGTCATACTAACAATCTCTTTGTAGCCACACGCACTGTGTAGGAAGTTTCATAATTTTGTCTCGAAACAATCATTGAAATTAAATTCTATGGTAGTTATCCAATTCAGATTTTTTGAATAGGGACAAGTACTTTAAAATACAATTGGATAATTTAAAAAGAGTTTCATATACAGTATATAGGGTTTCATCATATTTTCCCGAAATAATCATTGTAATTAAATTCTACGGTAATTATTCAATTAGGATTTTTTGAATAGCAGCAAGTATAAGAGCTAAAGCCAGTAGAACAATTTTTGGGCGGAACCTAACAAGCAACCATTTCGTTTTAGGTCATATAGGCCTATTCTACTAGTAAACTACCAGTTATTAATTTAAATGAATAACTATTAATAATGAATTAAACGCAGCCGTTACAGTGATCTGAAACAGATTGCTATTGTGAATAGGAACATCCGCCAAGCCCTGTGTCTAGAACAGAAGGCGGATGCTATCTTAGATTCAGTTTGGCCATCATTGTACTCCTGGTCACGATCTGATGACCATCTCCAGCGCTATTATTCAGGACTTTGAACTTGTGTTTCCATAGATTCCTCCATTGTGGTGGTTGTTTTATCTGGGTGCATATCGTCTATAGTTGGATAGACAGTTTTACTTCTCATGGATAAGTTTTATTTTCCAAAATAAATGTAACTAGTGAAAATCATATTCCCAACTTTAGGTATGGAGGAACATACACATGATTTACCGTCACTTAATGTTATTTACATACAATAATTCCACCATTAGTTTATTGGTGCCGTACAGTATTAGATAATAGCGTATTAAGTAACGCTTAGACTACCGAGCGACGCAGTGTCTAAAGTTAGCACTCACAACACTAAGTAGTGTAAGTCTTTGGTGTCGAATGTGTTTAATTCATGTACGTTTAACTTACATTTCGAATTGTATAAACTATAAAAATTTAAGGGTTGCCATGATAGGATGATACTGAAGTATTTTTGGGTACATCCCATCTCAATGTCATTATTTTGATCATTCTTCTAACTTGGACTGTCCATTGCTGTGAATCTAGTTCCGTAGACCCCCCTTAACTTAGAAGACCAATATGCAATATGCAATAATTATTTCAATAATTACACCCTGAAAACCAGTTGCCGGGTAAGTGTTAAAAAGACCCAACTTACGCACTAGACTATCTCATATCTTACCTTGATAGGTTTGAACGATGACGTCCCATGATTGAACTGGTTGGTAAAGAGAGGGGCATAGGCGGGTCTGGAAGCTTTCATAGCTGACCAGGCAGTTGGCCACTAAAGTCTTGTGCTTGGTACCTGTCTAACATTTCCACTGTTAATCTCACTGAGCAAATAAAGATGAGTTTGTGCTGTTGGGACAAGATGGGAAATAGGTCTAAAAACAGGTAAAAAGAAACGTTAACATTGACATTGACCTTTGACTTTGAGGACTAACGTTTATGAATATCAAATCATTAGTCATTCCATTCAAATATTTACTGTAGTACAAAAATACCTTCGTACACTGGTACATCATCATCTGGTATAAACAAATTCTGGTCTCAATTCATCATTCATTTTATTTAAAATCAATTTTATCTCGGTTGCTTTACTGCATTATTAAACATATATTTTCCATATTCTCCATTCCAATAATTCTTAACAGTATATTAAACCTTCAAGATGGTTTGATGGACACTAAACGTCATCCAACCATATTGTCAGTGGTTCGACAGATGATGAATTAAGAATCGGGACACAGCAACATCACAAGTGAGCTACGAGTATCTGTACATCCATCAACATTAAGTCAGGGTGAACTTGTGGTTTAACGCGCTACTCTTGGACGCAGGAGTTAGCATTGGAGTCTGGTTCCATTTCCACACCTGATGTTAGAAAGTGTTTCCGTCTGGTGTATTCTTATGAGAGTCACTGGTTCAGACTTAAAAAAAAAAACAAAAAAAAAAAAACAATTCCATTAATCGCCAAAATCAAATTTAGAGAGTCGTACAGGGAAGCTTTCAATAAATTGCAGCTGTTGACTCTGCTGTGCCTCTACATTTTGGAAACGACTTTGTTTTGTATGAGTAAATGTGCCTTAACTAGAGGCCAAGACATACACATGTATGAGACACGTGGCAGAGCAAACTATCGGTCTGGGAGGCACAGAACGGTGGTTTATGAACGCCTACCCTCGCAAGCGGGTGTGCATTTCCTCAACAGACTGACTAATTCAATTAAAAAATTACGTTTGAGGCGTTAAAGATTCGCCTCAAACGCTTCTTGGTATCTCAAGCATTCCATAATACGGTTGAGTTTTTGGCATTCGACTGGAGAACGCCCAATTAGAAGACTGGCTCTCTTGTACTAAGTGGGTTGCATTGGCAATGAATGAAAGAGGCGTGATTGTAAAATTGCATGTATGAATGTATATTGTGTGTATGAATTCCTGGAATTTTAGAAAACCCGTTTTGACGTTTTCCATACAATGTACATATTGTCGCTGCAATAAAAAATATTTTGATTTAATTTAACTTGAAATTTGGACTGTCGATCCGCCCGAGACGATAAGTTATTGAGTCGATAAACTTGACGTCGCTGGTTCATAAATACTAATAAATTTTCTTGGCAAAACAGGGAATGACAGGTTAATTAGAACTCTTCTCGAATAATTCTCGTAGAAAGCCGGTTTAGCGACTGCGACTGCGCTCGAATCACTTGGCATTTACGCTTGTCCCGGAGCACCTCACACGCTTCCGTCGCGTCGCTCGGTTCAGAGTCGTGAGAATGCGCGCCAAGCGTCCAATTACACATTTAATGTATTCAAATTTTGATCGCCCAACTTTCTCCGTCTGCTCTAGCCTAGAGGCTCCTCAGTCAATCCACCTACAAATATTGCAAAATCCATCACTTATGGACTTGGAATCTCGAGAGGAGGATCAGGTCATGAAGAAATGATTAGGGTGAAAGCGTTGAGTAACAAAATGGGAACTAGGAAATTACTATAGTTTTCTGATTATATAGCCGGTGGTTTTATTGATTCATGTAGAAAATGCGTTACCTATTTCGCAAAACCTTCTGACTATATTCCAAAGCACAGGAGAATTTACACCAATAAAGAACTTAGCCTTCAGAGCTGACAATAATAATTTTTTGTAACTCTCTGATACAACATAATGCCACTTTGCCTGGGAAGAATCGCAGACTGACTTTAAAACTAGATAGCCTTTCAATACATAAACCTGTAGCCCTGAGTACTTCCTGTGTGTTAACGCAGAGTTCCCAAAGACATTAGCTAATAAAATACTTACCTTTAACTTGACGACCACAAATCTTAGCTCCACAAAGTTTGCATAGTTAACAAAATATGTTGGACGACCACGTAAAGATGATGCCACGGATGTTGACCATGAAATCCTTAGCCACGAACCTGCATGAAAAAATCCCTAAGTAATTAACTTAGGTATTAATTAATAAAACAATAACTGTTTCACTAGAAAGGTTAAGCACGTGCAACTTCATTGCTGGCTCTTACTACAAAAACAAAAAAAGTTAAGACCTTAATTACTTTTTATATGGGAATTTCATGTCTAACTCAGTCACGTATAAAAAATTGGGTGTTCAGTTAAGATCGTTTTATCGTAATATACCACACCCGAGTACAATATAAACGCAGTGTTACTAAACTTAATTTTAAGTTTTGCATGAAAGTTCATTTCGACATAAACAAGAATGTGTCATATGATGGCGCATGTTCAACGATTGAATTTGGCTGAGCGTAATTTTTGTACCAATTTTTTCTGTCTGATTTTCTGCCTGTATGACTAGCCGCAGGACATATTGAGAATTAAAGATAACAAATTTGACATGTAACCTCAGTGAAGCGGGTTACGCGACAAATGGTGTGTCGTACTAATACCTTGTAATTTTATGCTCCTTTACATTACATTATTTTACATTATGTAATAATTTTGATTAAATATTACTAATAACTGCTTATAAAAAAGATATATTCTTGCCTACTGCAGTTATGGAAGAGTCAAAGTTTTATATTTCATTAATAGTGATTTATATAGGCAAGTCTGAATTCGCAGTTTATTTATTCATATTGTTGGTGGCGAGAAATGTGTGCAGATCTAGGGGAGGGGGGCATCCTTGTAACACAGAGTAGACTTGTTAAACTCGTGTGACAAAGAGACACACACTCTCTCTCTTGAAACGTAAATAATTTATAATGACTTATTCAGTCTTGCCAAACTTATTTTGCCATAAATTGCCATTGTTTTTTTATTGTGTTTATTCTCAAACGCAAGCATATATCACTATCCACACGCGCTTGTCGTTATGATCGCCAAAGTAGTTCAGACCGCACATCAGCTGACAATCTCCGATCTAGAAAGTAATGTATCGTTGAGTGATGGTAGACAAACTGGGCAAATAGGGCACCTCTGGCCGGTACACGACTATAACTGGCGTGCTTTACCTCGAACTCAGGGACTTACGCTTACCTGTAGCACTCAAATTAAATGGTACTGTGGCTGTGGCAGTTGTGGTGGAGGGTTGTTATATGAATCATTTGTGCTCAACAGAATTTTTAGAGAATTTAAAAATTGTACATTAAATCATATTCTAGCGGAATTTCACGAGATCGTTATTATTTTTACGGCTTTGCTTTCAGCACAACAATCTGGCTTAGCCACACGCGCGCTCACGCACACACAATGAATTGCTGATTACAATAAAATATAATTTGTTGAAAATTTGTAACTATCTTGCACAAACATATATTTTATTACGTGTACGTTTTCTAAGGATTAAGAAATATTACAAAGTAGTACAGTTAATTCCGTCCAGAAATATAAACGAAAGAAATAAACACATTTTATTTTATTTCATAGATTTAATCAATTTGAACTGCCTAGGCTTATACACTGCATATGTATCTCACCGAGTTCAGTGATCGAAATATAACCCCACATAACTTTTATTATTGCAATTAAAATAGATAAAGCTAACAAATAGTGTTTTACTTTATTTAGCGAATAGCTTTTGTTATATTCTAATCAATCTGCGCTTATATTAAAACTACGTAATTTAGGACATTTTTAGTGATAGCTGTTATACTCTCGTACGTTTGAGTTGGTGAGTGATAAAATTGTTATAGAATCATTTAAAATCATTATTTGTGTCTAATAAAACACAATCAACCGTTCTTCCTAAGAATTCTAAAAATTCGATTTACTTGAGCCATTGAGCAACACCATGAATGGTGAAATGTATTACATCGTCCTTTTCTTCCTGCTTGACTCAATAATTGTTATGGCATTCTCTGTATATGAATATATTTGATAAGCTCTGCATGTACCACGGATATACTCAAGGTGTGATCAGGTGGAGCAGCCCCCCAGGAGACACAGGCTCTGATTAATATTCGCGCGTGTTCTCGAGCCATGACTGAGGCGAATGTAAACGGCTGTGGAAGAGGAGTCGTGCTCTTATTAGCCGCTGTTGTCTTGCGCAATGTTCACCAGAGTCTCTGAGCACAGAGCGCAGGCGCATTGTCTTGCGTGAAGTCGAGCGCAGCCGCGGCGTACTGCGTTATGTGGACAGCACCACGGCGCATGCTCCATGCTCCGGTCATACACTCGCGCTCTGTTTGGTGCCCAATTACCATAGTAATCGTGTTAGCACACGAACATTTCGGTGTGTTATCGAAGATTACTACGTTACAACTGTTTGGAGAACAAATCTGAAGAGATTTGTAATAATGTTCCATTTTCGAATTTTTACTTTTTTTCATACCAAATAATATGTTCCTATATTAAAAGTGTAAAACTTTTCTTTAAAATAAGAGATTAAATATCTGGAGGTATTTTATGTTTCATACTTTTATTTTACATAGAGTACTGTAGAAGCTTTCACTAAGAAGGCTACGACCTTCTATTTTGAAAATTGCGTGCGAATCACAGGTGACAGCGTTTTATAAATAAAGATGAATCACTAAATGTGTTGTTAAGCGCTAATTTTGAGAATGGCTGGACTAATTTGACTATTACAAAAATTTTCTTTTATGTCCAAGGAAGGATTTTGATGAAGAGAAAAATATTAAAAGTTTCTCTGAATATTTAAGTATTTGAGAAAATAATTATATAATTTAGAAAAAATAATTTAAAGTCAGCTGACACTAAACAACTGTTGACACATTCAGCTGTAGTTTACCAAAGAGACAGAAACATTTGTTTACATTAAAATTTTATAAGGCATTAAACATACAATACTTGATCAGTAGTGTAATACAGACTGTAAAGAGGACGAAGTTACTATTAAATTTTGACTACATTCTTTTAAGCCGGAACTGGTACTTTTTGATCACAGTAAGTTTTTAGTCGTATGTAAATATATAGGCTATATTTGTATATTTTTCAATGGAAACACGGCTAACACTGACTGTGTCACTTGAAATATCATGAAAGAGCTGGTGGTAGACGCTTTTTGACCAAAGTAAATATTAAAAACCAACAAATGTATACATTTGTTTTGATTACGGCAACATCAACTGTGGAAGCGTAAATAAATAAGACCAGAAGTAAATTTTAACTGCTAGAAGTGACTCTTTTTGAACTTTTCAGTCATGCGTAAGGTTTTCATTTTTGATTATGATTTTGTCACTTGCACGTTTTTCATTGCATCAGAAAAAACCGTTTGTTATTTACGTTGTCAAGATTGTTATGTATAAATGGAGTGTCCGTTGAGAAAATAATAAAAAAATAAGTAGACCTAAAGTAGATTACAAGAGCCGGAAATAGACACTTTTTGATCGAAGTAAATTTACGAAAGCTACATAGTTTTATGATACTGTTTTATATTTTATTGCTGTTATCCCAGTGATTCCTAAAATATAGTGAAGGTTCAAAAAGTTGCGGAGAGAAACACCAATCCACATTAGACATCAATTTAACCAATCAGAAAAAATAACAAAACCACAATGAAGTCAGTTGAACCAAATGGACGACATTCCGTCAGCTCACGATCTAATCAGGGAGGTGAGAGGCTACCTCGTATCATACGTGGTCTCGTGGAGAGGGAAATGACGCCCGGCGGAATGGAGAAGGCGGTAAAAATGCGCGGATGTCGGATGAGGAGAGGCGAAGTAGGTCAGTGGATCGACTGAACACGAAGGCAATCCCGACGGCAGCGTCTTGAACCTAACAGTTGGAGTAGTTCGAACATCGCTAAGTTAATGAGGTGAAAGGGCGCGAAAGAGATAGTACGGCTGATAAGGCGGGAGATAATGCCGCAATTAGCAGCTCAAGGTTGAAATCTTGTTCCTTGAGTTGTTTGTTTGAGGTTAAGTAATCTTGATCACGATTCGAGGACTTGTGTGAAAACAATTGTTTGCCTCAACCCAAAAGGCCTTAACTCTTCTTTATTTGAAGTTTAACTTCTAGTACCTATAGTATATAATATAATTAAATAAATCTTTGCATTTTGATAAAACGTTGGTTTTTATAAATTGTCAGTACTCTTCAAAGTGATAAGTCCTGATTTCAACATCGAAGATCGTGTTCCAATTAACAATTGCAGTTCCTGTGATCATTTAAACCTATTTAAATAGTTCATTTGTGTATTAAATAAATAAAATTGCATTGTGGAAAAAAGATTTGTGATTGATTCCAAAGAACGATAAGTAAATCATTCAGTATTATTAGTTTCAGTTCTTTCAATCTGTTTGCAGGCACAAACGAATGTTAAATATAAGATTTCTAAAAGTTAAACAGTTAAGGTAACGCAAAGAAACCTTCTTTAACGTTCTGGAAAATAACGGTGACTTACGTACAATCAGATTAAAGGACACATAACCGCAATACCACCATAACCGAACCGGCAGAGTTTTCGATGGAGGATGTCGTTCAGGCGTAGGCATTATCTATATAAGAAGCGAAGCCATGCTCGTTGCTAGAATTATATTGGGGATAATCGCGAATGGCTAATGTAATAAAATATACAAACTAAAAAACGTGAAAGTTAGGATTTAGTTACTTACAACTGTAACATGAAAATTATTGTGAGAAAATTGCAAAGTAAACAGAAGGTGACACGCATTAAACATACTAGTCCACCATGTTGGCAGTTCGACAGACTTAAAACCCACCTTCAGTCAAATAAAATGTTAAATATTTATTGACTCTTAAAGTGGGTACCTTTCAGTTTCTTCATCTATATGTCTGAGAGATATATAACTATGATTTATGTGTCTGACGTTCAGTTTTAAGTGTGTCAAGATGAGGAAAATATAATCGGCGAACGAAATTATCATTTAGTACTTTTAACCCTTTGGATGCCAATCTAATTCAACCACCATTGAAATTAGCGCGCTTGACAAACATTTCGTAGGAAATTCCTCTTTGTACTTCAAGAAAAATCCAATTTTGTGCTTATATAAAGTAAATTGGCTCTCGGCTCCTGAAATATAAGTATTTCAAAACCCGATTAAAAACAATCTCAGCTAATATTATATCATAACTATGAGTCGTTCATTATTTTACACTGATAAGTTGCGAACTACACTTTGAAATCAGCAAACAAGAAATTGTCAGGAAGATAATAAAGTTCTGATAGTGCATGTTTGAACTATTATATAATGTGGAAAGATGGGATTTTGTGATAAGAAGTAGCTTTCCCTCATTAAATATGAGGCGGTGGCGACAGCAAGCATGTCACGAGGCCATTATCACTTCGTCCATACAATAGACGGGCGCCCAGCGCGGCGTGAGAGATTTGTGATAGCGATAAGGAACTCCTCCTTATATCTTCATTGACTGCGACGTTATTTTAAAAAGCCGTAAAAATCCAAAAGCCGATTTGACCTCACCAAAGAAAACGACTCAACTATATGAAAGTATTGCTCAGAGTATTGAATGGAGACTTCTTATCCGCCATCAAAGGCTCTACGTTAACTAGCGTTGAAAATGGTTAAGGAAATGATTTCCGTTTTTATGACAGTAAAAAAACATTAAACTGTTATCTTAGAACTGTAAATACACTGATGAATTTTAGAGCCTTTATTTAGTTCTCATTAGTGATTTAAAATTATGTACAAGTAATAGGCCGTCTGGATTAATGATACTTTCAAGGGAATTTAATGGATCACCATTGTTAATAATAACCAATTAAGAATTAATTGTTCTATTGAACAGTGCATGGCCTCCAATCATTAGAACATCCTTATACCATCTAATCATTAATTTATTGGCATCTTCTTCATTATGGAGATGAAATCTCTGAAACTTAAAACTTTCTCAAAATAAAAATAAGGTGTTAAGTACGAGACGGCTTTCCTGGTACCGTAATGATTTTTACTTCTGCCCCTTGAGAGACAACCTAAATCTTATACCACTTTAATGTCTTATTAGGAAGAGTATTTGAAAAATTAAAAAGACGGTTTTTGTTTTTTAACTCACTATTTTTCTCTCCTAATGCTGGATATAGAAATTTTAAAGTTCTGAAGAAATGTAAGGCTGTATTTTTGTTGTATTGTTTTCACACTTTTAGTTCATTAATAAAACAATTGTTACTGTAATTCTAGCAAATTAATTTTTTTAATTTCATATAAAAATGAATAAAATATTATATGCATGGCCATGACTGGATTTCAAAATTCAATATATATTTAAATAATTATTGAAGTTAATATTTTTCATTCACTCCAAATATACTTGTCCGTTGGTAACCAAGACACTCCTAAAAGGTTATATCAGAGAAGATAGAAACTTGTGAAATAGTGTGATGCAAGTACAGTAATAGCGATGGAGGTAACAGATGTGTCAGCAACCTCTACGGCAGCGCAGCAGAGTATCCTGTAGTCGAGTCTGTGGCTTAACTCCTAAAAGCCACTAAACTCCTGATGATTGACTCCTCATGTAACCAAACCACGGCCTGCCCAATTACTACAGGGAAATGAACGGCTCGGTCTCCCAAACCAAACAATGGGCGGGGATGTAATCTAGAGGTCAGCCAAGTCGAGATGCCAGTTTCAAACGACGGAAATCACCGGTCAGGAAACAAGGATCTGCCAGCCGTCTTAGAATTACCTCCGAATTCGGAAAAAACTATGTATCTATTAAAACTTCAATATCAAAAAATGCTATTACAAATGATTCTTTAACATCAGAATGGTGTAAGCATGATGTTATATTGAGAATAATTATACTATCACATTAAAAGCTCTTTATAATTTCCTAAATAATAATTATAACATATAAATAATCACCTATTAATTCTACAAATAATATGTACCAGAATATTAACTGGACGGAATATAGCTTTGGTATTACATTCTGTCACCACTAGTAAACAAATCGACTTAAGCCACCGAATGGGCTGAACAATTTGTATTGATACCTTCTTATTGCTAACCCTTATTACTCCAATCCGACTCACACTACCGAATGAAAAATTATCGGAATATATTCTATCGATATATATATATATATATATATATATATATATATATATATATATATATGTTTTCGTATCGATATATTCTAACTATTACAACTAACAAACAAATCGTTATACACCACCGAATGATAATTATTTCTAATATTTATATTTAGTATTGATACCTACTTATTGCTAACCCTTAGTACTCCAATCCGATTCACACCACCGAATGACAAATTATGTGAATATTTATGTTTTCGTATCGATATAATCTAATTACCAATCTAAATCGGAATACACCACTACTAACCATACATTATCAAAAAATTAGTTATTATGTATATATATATATATGTATATATATATATATGTATATATATATATATGTAGTATAATTGGTCTATCTAGTTGTCACGAAAAGCGCCTCCGAAAATAAATAATATTGACATTTTAGATTTACAAATATGATAGACATTCCAAACGTTCGACTAATCGAATGAATTCCACACCAAATACATAATTTTTACAAGGCAATTTAATTCTACCCTATCGACATCAATACAATAAAGATGGTCGTTGGATATAATAGATAATAATTATAGAGCTTAAAATACTAGGTACACCTAATAACAGTATTACCCACGATGATCTTGATATCGGAGATACAGTCTGTAAGCTTCTACAGGTAAACAGCTGATAGAGAGAAGGCCGTCAAGCTGTTTCATGCAAAACTGGTTAAGAATCAATAAATACCCATCTGGCATCCTCCGAGTACGTGAGTGATTTACTAATCTCTTAGATCAGCTATATTCTGAAATTTGCTAAGTACTGTGCCAGCTTGTTGTACTTGCGTCATATGACGTCACAATACGGTAATGGTTACATGAAATAATGTGTAATGCAATATTTGTTTTGGTTGTTGTTTTTTTCTAAGTTTTCATCGACTGTTCACACAAAGTGGTTCCGTGCCTTCTTCCAAAAACCATTTTTAAACAAAGATTAAAGAGTTTGTTATAGTACATCAGTGTTAAAAGTACAACGCCTGAAAGATTGAGACAAAACAAAACTAGATATTTGTACTGTTTGATTGTACAATTAGTACTCATAATAACATCTGATACTAAGAGTATTATTCGTTTGAATATTTGAATATAAATGCATTGTTTGTTTTTAAAAACGCGTTTGTGCACAAAAGATGTAAGTCCAAACTCTATTACTTATTTTCTGACGTTAAAAAAATTATTTTACTTACATGGTGGCAATACTAGTTATTAGTTCAGATGGTTATAATATACGGTGCGATATATGATGTATCATTTTCTACTCCTTTCTGTCTTATGTGTTGGAATTACAAAACTAGCATATGATACTAATCCCCTCTCTAACTATGTTTAGCCTGTGTAAGCCCACGGGGTGAGTATCGATCCTCTAGTCGTACAATAGTATGTGAGTGTATCTGCTTATCTGCCTTAAGCTCTGGGCATATACATTGGATTTGTACACGAACTTAGCCAGGAAAAGATTTGGGAAGGAGGGTACAGCCAACTTATATTTTCCCGAAGTGGACAGAGACTAAAGCTCCATTTTTTTCCTTAGAAGGTTTTTGACCCATTTCTTTGTTGAAAACGGTTTTTCAACAGTACATTTCAGTAATACTGAATTATTTAAATAATAATCATCGTTTGATAAAAAAGTGATTGAAAATTTGGATTGTCCCGACCCCTTGGACTCCCTCGCTGGCTACGTCCCTGGATTTGTATGAATACAATTGCTTAATTTAATACCAATAAATTTCTATATATAAAATGTACCGCTCCGTGCCGTGCCTTGAGCATTATCGCTCACTTAACGAGCGAATGGAATTCACGAGATTATTGCGATTTTTCAAATAAAATAAGTATTGAGATTGATAGGTATTTTAAATTAATCATAAAATGACATGTTAGTTTAGTTATTTAAACAAACGTGTGACAGAAATTGTGAAATACAAAGGTCTTGTAATTAGTGAACACAAAAGTTTGCGGTCAACATTTTCGCCTATCAAATGAAAATTTTGGATTGAGCTGTGGCGGAGCTTTGTTTTTTTGTTCATCAACAATAAATAAAGTTAGGCTGTTTTAATTGTTTCAGATTTATGTTATGAAATATGTTTAACTCTACCCAAGGAACATTATTGTTCAAAGCGTATCCAGAGAGTGACTACGCACTCAGTATCTAAAAGTGATAAGGCCTTCCTTCTACATATTTACCCCATATATTGTCCAGTAGAAGTATCAAAAAGCCCTAGGTTGTAGTTGGTGACTGTTACCTCTGTTTACTGCATTCTATATAATAACAGCAATTTCGCTTTATTTGCAAACTATAACCGATTTCAATGAAAACTTGAAAACAATAATTTTATGAGCGCTGCTTTTCTTACTAAACATAAAAACTCAATATTTCAGGTCGATTGAAAGTCAATGAAAATGTTTATTAGATTAAAACATCGTATATTTTTTGTTAACGGAAACCCTCTTCCCAAAATAACAACAGATTAAAAGTTTTCAACCATTTTAATCTTGTCTATCAGATTTGTAAATACCGATAACTGCATACGCAATGAATACAGATTGAGTAGAAGCGCCTGCATATATTGTACAGCAACTTTGCAGTACATTACTTTGTAACAATTGCCACCACAAAATTGCCGGCGCTAAATATTATAGTATTGATTGAGTTCATACTGGTGACAATAACTTAATATGATATTGACTATTGTTCGTAATAATATTTGTATAACGATACATAATCTGTTACTAAAACCTTATATTTACAAAAAAATATTAATTTTAAGGTAGATTTCACGTTTTTTTGTTAATTTCGTTATTGGCTATGTATGGTTTGTAGGGATAACAAGATCGACAGCGATAAACGGCGTTTCGAAAACTGGTATCCGCTCTCTTTTTCAAGTGTAAAATCTGAAACACGAGTTTATTAGTTTAAGCACATAAAGGTTTAAGCATGCATTATAAGTATTTTGTTGTAAGTTTTGCCGTATTGATAACAAGATTATTACACTGAAATAAATATTCCATACTAACAGTCAGCTCAGACAAATAAATGCACAGGTCCAGCAATTTATGTTACAATAAGTCTTCAATTAATAATCTCCTTCTCTTCTCGCCAATGTAGACAGGAATTGTTCCTTATTAAATAAGATAAATACAAAATTCCGATTACAGGCAGAAAGATACTACTTCAGGCTTCAAAATGTGTACTAACTGATTGTAATACATCAAATTGGTGTTAAATTTGATTGTTTTTTAAGTATTATATAAAAATATATAAATTCTATAGGTAACAAACTCCGTTACTCTAATATCTAGTGTGCTGAAAATTCAAAGACCGAATTATCTAGCTCTTAATATTATCTGGGTTTCAATTTTATTTCGTAAGAAATAGAAAAGTTTTTATATACGATGGAGACTGATTTTATTTTTAAAGATCCAAAACTTGTTCACAAAACTATACATACCTGAGAGGCAATTTCAAAACAATTAAAGATTCGTGTTCATAGTATTTTAAACAATTTGACATTGTAAATTTGATTACGTAATAAAAATAAGCTCTGTTTCAAGTTCACACTAGCGTGCTCATAACCGTGTTATTTTATGGAGTGCAACCATATCATTCTTTAAATGTAAAATGCAACAGTGTTAATTGAACATTTGTAACATCTTCCCAAGATTATTCTTGTATATCTCTGTAACAGCTGCATTAAATCTACATAAATTTAACTTATCTTAAAACACATTTTACTCTAATTGCAGTGTTGGGATATTACAAGAGGTACACTTTTATTACAACACAAAACAGCTGATGATTGATCAAACTCTCCCAACGTTATATATTCATTACTTTGTATGTATAACATTATCATAGGATGTCCCTTCAGTTGTTATGTTATCTGTGTGTAAAATTTGGCGACTCTGACGTAGCTAATATTTCTATCCCTTTTATTTATCCACGGAGAAAAAAAATCAATCATTTTGTGATGTTGAACTATACTCTATGAATTACAAATGCTCAAAAATGTGCTTCAAGTATTACAAATATGCTCGTATGGTGCTATAAAATAAAGTTTAATTTGATTGTAGGTAGTAGTTGTCCGTAAGTACGTTTTTGTTATATAACAGATTGTATAGCTTGTATGGTGAAAGAATTATTTTTTTCAGTTTGTTTATTATACATTTATTGGTATTGATAGGACACAGTAATATACGATTCTTTTACTAGCAGTTCCAGACTGATGTCAACAACATGCAACTAATAATAAACAATGTAACCTTACCACTTACAAAGTACAGGGCTAGGAGACAAAAAATTCTCTGCTCTCCCACCGCGGTCCCATGGTGTAATGGTTAGCACTCTGGACTCTGAATCCAGCGATCCGAGTTCAAATCTCGGTGGGACCTGTTAACTTTTTGCGCCCGCTGATGCGTATAATACACCAATCGTAGTATTCTTCATCACAGTTTAATATATATTTAGTTTGGTTCTATTTATTTTTAATTTATCATGGCCGACCTCCAATTTTTTTACTCACACAATAATTAAACTATCCACTATTATGTACTTACAGTAATCAATCTATTATCAGTACTTATGTGTCACTTTAAAATAATTTCACATACTTATCACATGATTAAGATACAATCAATTTAGTATCTTATGAAAACAATACAATAAACAAATTATTTCTAGTCTATACAAATTTAAATTGAAAATATAACTTGCTTTTGTATTTTTTCATAAATAATTTCTATAGCCTATTTATGAAGAAGTTGTTTTGCAGTGTTCAAATTTCAAAATTAACAAAATGCTCACACATATTATGCTAGAACAGTGTCATCTAAACATTTTTATGATGTACCATTATAGTACCACATTTTAGACTCTTTGGTCAAAAGAAAAACCAGCCAGGTAGTGCTTATTTTTATTTGTTCAGAAGAAAGTAAAATTTAAGTTGAATACATTAAATATTATTTTTATTAAAAAAAAAACTACCCTAAAATGTTGTTTACTTGTTTGTGTTTAGAGCAAAAATAAACCATACAAGTTAATACTAAGTAATAAATAAGTGTAATAAGTAATTTACTGTACAAGTATTTTCGTTAGGGGAAAATGTAGTACTTGATTCAATATCTATTTAGTTTTTAGTGAGCTTATTTATTCCTCCTGTACATATTTTATATCTTTAAACTTAAATTTTAGGTTTTTTCAAACTTCTCTCTGTTGTTCCAGGAAGCCATCATCAGTTCACAGAATGTCACTGTCTGAACAGCCCTATTGCAGTAAGGCTCTATCCCACAAGCTGAGGTGACAGCTGACTGGCTGGGGTGGTTTCATCTCTTCCACGACAAATGTGCGCTGCGGATGAACCCAAAACATGTGCCTCAATAGACTGCACCACAAAGTGTTCAGGAAGCCCAAGGAGGGAAAATGGTGACATCGTTGCGAGAGAGGCCAGTGAGTTGTTCCGGGAGTGTTCAGTGGATGTGCGCGGTTGGCAAGACTGTTGTTTATTTTGCCCTTGTAAATATCTTCGTTAGTGACCCTACACTCGCGAACAGACCACCGAAATTTCTCATAGACGGACAAACAGAAATAGTGTTGAGACTGAAGGAAGGTGCAGATACCCCTGCAGGTAATAGTCAGCTGTTAGGGTATGTGATAATATCATACAGTTGTTATGGGTTTTAAAGTTTTAAAGCCATTATAATTTCACTGCAGGATACTAAATTATTTTAGGACTTCACTAATAGCAATACTTTGCTATCAGCATTAACATATTTTCTTTTTTTTAACCCTACGATAGCAACATTGAATGGACAACGTTGAAAGGCAACATGGGGTGACGCGTCCACCCCATTTTGCTTAAAAGTATAATAAAGCATATTAAATATACATTAAAAGTGCTTCTAACTTCATTATTTAATAAACCGATTATAAAATACACAAAATACTGTTATATTTGTTTTTCTTATTTTCCTAATAAAGTATTAAGAAATGTATTTCAAGGAAGACTTAATTGAAACAAGTTTTCTATATTCAAAATGCATTCAAAACAATGATAGTTACATAAAAGAATGAGAAAAAATACGCTTACTCAACATATTTTAATGATAAGATACATGTTAGTGAAAAATAGCATTTTTGAGTAGTTAAAATACTTTTGTAAATGTATAATTATGTTCATATAATATAGTTTAAAATCATGAATAATAAAAAAAAAACAATACGAGTGTTTATAGACCACACTAGTATAAATTAATGTTTTTGACTAAAAAAAAATATAATACAAATGAAATATAAAATTATAACATATTATTGTAGCTAAGGCAACATATTAATTTGTAATAAATTTACCTTTTGTCTTAAAAACATTCATCACAGACTTCTTTGCGATGGTCACCACAAGTTGGTTTCCTGCATTTTGAACACACAGTTTTCACTTTTTTGTCCTTACAAAACGTGGACACAAGTGACATCTAGCTTGTTTAGCTAGCTTTGCCGGTGGGTTGAGGGGTAGCTGAGGATCCTCTATGTGTAGAATTGCCTTGATGTAGCCTTCAGCTCCTTTGGGAAGATTTGTTTCCAGTCTTCTTTACTATGTGAGGTCTTGCCAACTGCAGTCCCAGCTCCTTTAAAAAATTGCCTTCGCTTCATATTCTCTAATGGTACAGTTTTTTTGAACAGGACCATTGCATTAACGCCTGCTTGGTCCAACATTCCATAGAACATGCGGAGGGGCCATCGTTCTAGTACCTCTTGATTACACTGTATGCGTGTACCATTTTATCAAATGTATCTACTCCTCCTTTAGTCGAGTTGTAAAACTCTATGAATTCAGGCTTTTGGGAGTCTTTATTTACATCAGGTTGGTTATGCATAGTTGACAGAATCAAAACGCATTTGTTCTTTTTAGGAGTAAATGATGTAAGCATCACTTGACCAGAAAATCCAAATTGTGTTGTGTTGAACAGGCTTTTGTTTGTCTGCCAAAAATGAGGTAGGAATTTCTCTTTTGTTGCGCCTTACAGTTTCCCTACAAGTGTTAAGTTGTGATCTTTGGCCATTTGCTCAACAAGAGGCACAGACATAAACCAGTTATCACATGTTTATGTTGCGAACCGTACCATGTATTGTTTTTGTCAGATTGTTTACATAATAATCAGCTGAAGTTTTACCTGGGTCTTTACCAATGTACGGAAATTGCATCAATCATGTAGTAAGTGCGTGCATCACACATAGTCACTATTTTAATTCCATACTTATCTGGTTTCTTAGCGATATAAACCTTAAATGGACATCGGCCACGAAATGCCAGCAATTGCTCATCAATAGTAACATAAACAGCATGGGGCTCATAAACTGATTTGCATTTATCAATGAAGTTCATCCAAAGCTCTCTAATGGGGGCAAAATTGTCTTTTGTATTTCGCACGTCTTTGTTGTCGAATCTTAAGCATATCAGTAAAAACCTAAATCGATTTTCAGTCATAACACACTTATAAAACTGTGATCCATAAGGAGACCACATTTCAGAAGTGCTAAGGTGTCCATCTTTCTGTGATCCTGCTGTGTATAGCAAGCCAATCAAAGCCAAGCAAATTTCAGTTGAATCAGTATCACATAAATACCTTTGAGGAGAGGTAAATTTTTCTCTACGCTTAGCTATCTCTGTGTTTGTATGAATGACAATCATATTTATGGCTGACTGGTCTAGCAATATTTTAAAAGCATCCTCTTCAGTTGTTATATTTAGAGCTGTTCCCCTTGCATGAGGTATACGAATTATATTTCTATTAGCTGTTCTAGTAGTAGGAGGTGGTACAAGTGACCAAGTATAACCAATTTTACCTTTTACTATAGGTCCTTGTACTTGAGACGCAGGATTATCCGGTTCCGAGTCAGAAGCAGCTGAAGAATCATAGTCGGTTGGGTATTCAGTGTTGTCTTCCACAGAAGTTATGGAACTTTGATCTTCATCAATTATCACACTGTCTTCATCTAACATATCTCTAAACTATATCACTAAAGTTTGGGTCTATTGTACTTGCCATATTATAATAAAACTTTAAAACTTTAAACACACAGCACTCTGCAATTGGACATACACCGAAGGCAACAGGGGTTATACGTCACCCCAAGCAATTATTTATAGTCACTTTGAACTGATCAAAACACTTGTTATCTCGCGTGCGGGCACAGACTGGACTGCTTGTAGAATAGATAAAATATCAAGATCGTATTAGCAAGATTGCCACAACAACAACAAAATAATTATTCTGTGTGGGGTTACGCGTAATCCCTGTTGCCGTTCTAGGGTTAATAACTACATACAAAATAGAACAGGGACCAAGAATCATTTTTCATTTTACACAGCAACATTTTATGCAATTCCTTAACTGATAAACAAAATAGTTTTTCTGCATTAAGTGAAAAAGGAGCCGACAACAAGTAATACATATTGTAATGTAAGCTCAATACTATTGTAATTAGCCTCTTTTTCACATATTTTTAATATATTTTAACACTGCTTTTTCTAAGTATTTATGTTTATAGAACAAAAATATAACAGCAAGTTACATTATAAAGCGAGTGTATTACAGTGGCGTAACTATAGGAAGGAATGAGGAGGATAGATCTCCAAGAGTCTTAAAATAAAAAGAAAATTTGTATAGCACTGTTTTGAAAATATTAATTCTTTTACTTTTAACTGAGCTTATCTAATTTGTTTAAATTTTGATTTATTCACATTTTTTTAAACCCCTAAAATCCCCACTTGTATCATGTGCTATTCAATCAGATTCGTCCCCTCCTAAAGTCAAGACCTAGTTACACCGCTATTGTAATTTAAGTTGTCTTACCTTTAATAGATTTTTTAGGCAATTTGACTATGTTAATTTTCACTCAATTTTAGGAAGCCTGATATACAGACTACGAGGTGTTGACCCCGATGGGGACACATTGACATTTGGAGTCAGGGAACAAATCGGACATGATGTTTTGAGGATTGAAACTATTGGTGTCAACGAAGCAAATGTCTATCTGAAAAAAGAATTGGACAGAGAGGTAAGTGAAAAAAGTGGTTTCACTTTTATCTAATAGTTTAATTTAAACACTCTATGAGTAAATTAGTTTAAAAAAGTTTCACAAATTCTGTTAATTTAATTTCTTACCTTCCAGGAAGTAATTAGTAGCGCTTTGTATTTTGTTCTAATTACCTTGGTATCTAATTAACCCAGTAATTAAACCATGATTAGTTCTGGTGTTGTGTTGGCTATTAAAAGTAGGCTGCCATTGTATAATATTCTTCCACATCCTTGGTCACCTAATTTTTACACTTTCAAAATCTTTCCTAGAAGAGTATCTGAACCGCTTACAACTACAATTCCCAATATAAATGCTGCCCTTTTCACAGCTTTGTAAAACAATTTATACTAGTAACAAAAATTTCCAAGAACAGTATAATTATCTTCCTTAAAATTGTTTTATTGCAGTATAAGAGCTGAGAGCCAATTAGCACTGTGTATGCACACAACCTAGTTTTTCTTGAAATTGGTTTGTCTGTGAAAGAATCAGTCCCCACCCAAGTTTTGGCAGAAGTCAAAATGAGAGGGTGTTGAAGAATTTATATATATTTTGTATATATAAATTCAAAACCAAACTACCTAAAACGAAAACCCACTATCAGGCATATCGATTATGGTATATATATATATATATATATATATATATATATAAAACCCTCAGAAATCTAAATCAAAAGACTGAAAGTCCCAACCTTAACCCCTTAACCCTCTCTCTGACCAATTCCGATGTTTTCACAACACACTAAACAATCAATTCAAAGATTAACAGTAATAAATTTGTTATCTGTGTGATCATAAAGAGTTATACTATCATTCAAAATGAGGTAGTTTTTCAAAGTTCTTGGTGAAATTTTATAAAGCATAAAGTCAATGAGTAGAATCAATCATGATTATGCATTAGTTCAATATTTTAACCTAAATACAGATAAAAATAAAAGTACTCAACAAGTGTTGTATATCAATTAAATGTGCATAATCTGTGCTATAAATATGTGTACTGTTAATATATATTTTGATGAATAATTACATATTATATAATGTTGTTACAACTAAATAACTACCTAGATTTTTAATATTATTTCTAATTTTTTTGGTACAAGCTACTCTATTTTTATAGAATAAGAAAAAAGTCACTAGTTTTCTGTCAATTGGCAACTTTTCTACAAGTTTTTGTATGGTATTAAATAATATTTTTATAACATGTGTTACAATTTTTTGCTTATAGATAGTTTGCTGTTATATGGCTATCTTTATTTATGCTACAATTATATTTTTTAGAGAAATAGAGAACCCAAAAGTTGAAGATTTACAAAAAGCGTTATAACAATAACTATACTGTAATACATATCATTTTACTGTAGTTATTTTGTTCTATTAGAAATTTTAAAGTTTTTACAGTCTTAACACAATAAAATTTACTATTTCATGCTATAAAAATCACATTTATAAATAGTAAACTTTGGAGTAAAAACACAATTTTTTTTTTAAGAAGAAGAAGAAGAATAAATTTATTTTCTCAGGATAACATAAATATATACAGTAGTTACAGAGCGTGAAAAAAAAAAAACAAAACAAAACAAAAACTCTCCCAGGGCTGACCTTAATGAAGAAAAAAAATATCAAATTATACAAACTAAAAAAAACCTTTGTCCAAATTGTTAAGTCTTAACTACTATGTACATTACAGCAACTACAATATGAATGTTAATTAAAGTATACATCAGATAAATGCTAACAAAATACACAACTAGAGGAAGAAAAACTAATAACATTTTTAATATGTACATATAAAACAATATTTTAAATCCTGAGAAAATTTAGGGCCTCCAAGGCAAGCCTGTTTAGAGGACACCGTGTAATTATATTATTAAAAACTAAAAAAAATAAAAAGTTCAGACAGTTAAATTTAAAAAGAAAAAAAGTCCCTATAAGCTATTTTATTGAAAATTTTGTAATCATGTGTAAGATAATACATGCTACTGGAATCTATTTCAGGGTAAATTTTGTGGACCATGCTTGGAAAATTAATGAAAATTTAATTCATTTATTCCTGAACCTCAATTAAAACCTCAATGTCGCAGAAAGAAAACAACCATTGTTTTAATGTCTTCAAAAAACACAGAATTTTGACTTTTTAAATTTTATTTCATTAGGAATTTTGTTAAATATTCTTGGGGCTAAAAAAAAAGTAAGTTTTAGTAAAAAATGTTTTTTGTGGTTTAGGTGTTCTAAAGTTATTTGCATTGCGAAGTTTAAACCTATACTCATTAATGTCAACATCCGGTAGGTTTCCACTCTTATCATAGAACAACTTTAAAGTTTTGTACACAAACATAAATCTTAGAGGTAAAATATTAAGGCTGACAAATAGAGGGAATGAGGTTTCAGTTTTAGGTTTGTTTACTATAATTCTAATAAAATGTTTTTGAAGTTTCAAAATAGGCTGTAGCTTTGTCTTGTAAGTGCCTCCCCAACACGAAATACCATAGTCTAACCGACTGTTTACCAATGAAAAATAAAAAAGACGTAATATCTCTTTGTCACAAAAATTCCTCAGAAAATAAAAAACTCGTAAATAATTTTTTAATTTAGATTTCAATACTTATATGTGGTTATATTCCAGTTTAATTCTCTGTCTAACACTACGCCTAGATATTTAACTTCACTTGCTTCTGCAACCGGTTTACAAGATAAATTGCAAATAGAATTATTGCAAAGACAATTAAAACATTTATAAATAATTGCAACCGGCGTCAAAAGACACTTGACCTCTTAAACTAAAATTAATATAACTTGTCTTCTCAGGGCTAAGAACCATTCTGTTTTTACAAAACCACCACTTTAGCGCTTTGAGATCAACATTCATAGCAAGCTCTATATCAACACCCAGCTGGAGCTGGAATAACACAAAGCAGTGTCGTCAGCAAAACAGTTATACTACCCCTGAAGACTAGCATTACAAAGATCATTGATGTAAATTAAGAAAAGAGTAGGGCCTAAAACTGATCCTTGAGTGTACACCACACTTAATTTCACCCATTGCACTGAAAACTCCATTAATTTTTACACACTGTCTTCTAGATTTTAAATTAATCTTGAAACCAATTTAAAAACAACTCCCCTTATATCCACAGTCAAACATTTTTCCCAATAATATTCCGTGATCAACAGTGTCAAATGGCTTTTTTTATGTCCAAAAAACAGCCCACTAACATGTTTGTTTTTGGGTCAAGTCCCTCAGATATCAATCCAATGAAATTTAAAAGTGTAGTTTTCGGTGCTCACGCCCTCTCTGAACCCATACTGATTGCGACTAAAAAACTCCGTCAAAGTGAGGAAATTAATCAATTTTCGCTTCATAATTTTCTCTAAGACCTTAGATATGGTAGAAACCAAAGAGATAGGGCGGAGGAAGTTGCTACAAATTGTTGAGGGGCCTTTCTTGTGAATCGGAATAACAACTGCTGACTTCAATTTTTCCGGAAAAACTCCTGTTTGAAAACTTAAATTTACTATAAATAAAAGAACATAACAAATTTTAGGAAATGTGTGTTTAATTAAAGTTGAACTAATTCCGTCTAATCCGGGAGACTTGGCCATTCTTTAATGAGTTGACAGCGTCTTGCAGGTCCTGTAAGAGTACAGGTTCCAGAAACATAGAACGCATTTCGTAATTCTTAGGGAATGACCCGGCATAAGGCAAAAATTCACAATTTGTCGGTTCTTCAATACTGTCGGCTAAGCTATCAACAACCGTTAGGAAATAGTTGTTGAATTTATCAGCTATTATTTTAGGATCTCTAGTAATTTCATTTTGTCCTATTTCCAATGAATAATCCATTTGTTTACTTTTTTGACCAGTTATTTCATTTAAAATATTCCAAGTTTGTTTTGGGTTTCCTTTGCTTTTTTCAAACAGATTTTTATAATAAGCATTTTTTTAGATCTTTTATGTTCTTTGTTCAGTTTATTTCGAAAGCGAATGAAAAAAATATTAAACCTGTCACCTTGTTGGTTTCTGTGCTTTTTAAATCTCTTAAACAGTTTATTTCTAAATATGATACGCTTACAGATTCCATCGTTGATCCAAGGTTTCAACTTAACACATTTATTTCTTAGTTCAATTTCAGCTTTACTTGCACTAATCGCAACTTGCAACAAATCATAAAACTTATCAAAAGCATCAGACGCGTTTTCCGTTCCATACACTTGGTGCCCAGTCAGTTTGGTCGAGAACATCGTTAAGATATTTATAGTTGATGCGGTATTGTTTTACTTGTGCTATCAGCTGTTCGAGGACCGGGTGAGGAGGGGTGCCCCCCCTCAACCCACCCCCCACACGGCTGTCAGCGAGTGGTCGGTTATGTGAGCATGCTCTACCGCAGCACTGATCATTGTCTTGTCTTTGCAGGCAAGTTTAACATAAACATGATCAATGCATGTCTCAGAACGCTCTGCAATTCTTGTAGGCTCATTGATCATCGACTCAAATCCATGACTAGCCATCAACATTTCGTAATCGTCTACTGCACTACTATTGATTAGTAAATTAATGTTCATGTCACCAATTATACAAGCACTTCTTTTTAATTTTAGTTCATTTTCTAAAAATGTTTGTAGCTCAGATAAAAACGCAGGAATAGAATAATGTTGCAACCTGTATATAGCCATAAAAAACCAATTCATATGAATCAATTTTAAAACGGAGAACGATAAAACATCTGCTGTTTGAAAATAATTAGTAGTTGAAATAAAATTTACACTTTTAACAAACGAGTCATGAACATAGACAGCGACTCCACCAGCTCTATATTTATTATTACATTTTAAAAATAGGGTATAGCCATTAATTTGGTACAGATTCGCTTCGGAATCTTTAATCCATATCTCGGAAAGGAATATAAAAAACGGGTCGTCTTTTATAAGAAGATAGGTGTACTAGCAGGCTATCAAAGTTATGCCTCATGCTGCGAATATTTTGATGAATAACCATAAAAGTTCTATCGAAACAATTTTATCTCTTCAAAACTAGTATCATTAATTAAGTTCAATTTTTTTTTATTATTAATAAAATTTTGGACTGCCTTTAGAGAAAAATTAAACTAAAATATTACAATACATGTCACAAAAAATTCATAATTAATTTCATCAATTACACAGCAAATTAAAGTTATGGAATCAATAATTAAAATACATACTTACAATACAAGAATAGTACTAAAGCCTTTCAAGGTCAGCCTGGTTACATACTTGTATGACAGGTGCATTGTCCTCTTTTCTTAGGAAAAACTTTTCCTCCCCGGTGCCACACATACTTGTACCCTTTGTCCTTTTTCGCCTGACGAGCGAGCGCATACAACCTCCTCCTTGAAGGTGTCAGTGACTCGTTGAGGTAGATTGTGGAGTCCATAGCCATTCCAAGATGCCGCGTTGAGAGATCCCTCTTCTGATGCTTCCTCTTCTGGAGTTCCTCCTTGTCAAGCCGACGGACAAACTTCACAATGATGCCACGGGGTCCTCTGCGAGCCGCAATCATTCTTCTTCCCCAGACGGTGACAAGCGTCGATCATCGTGGCGTTGATGTCCATGTTAACCGCTTTCCCAACTTTAACCACGATGTCAACCACGTCGTCGACAGTCTCTGTAGGCTCCTCAGGGATGCCCTGGATCTCGATGCAGTTTCCTCCTGGAGTACATCTCTTGTTTCCTCTACGCGGGTCTCCAAAGCAGCAATCTCATTCCTCAACGCTTTATTCTCCGCCTCCAACTTCTCCATCCCTTCCCTATACTTCTTCATTTCATCCACCTGGCTCCTCAAAATAGCAGCAGTTTCGGCGAGCTTGGTGTCAAGGCTCTCATGTGATTTATTGAAGTCAGCAATTATTACTTTCTGGTCAGATTTTATTTCATTGATTGCCTGCATGACATCTTCAAGTGACAGTTTACCTTGCTCAGCCTGTACTTCCAGTCTCATACTGCGACGTCGGATTGCAGCACATGGGTTGCACCTCCAGGCGATGTCCTCATTAGTGAGAGTCTCGATATCCACTTTGCTCATGTTAACACAGTTTCCATGAAACAAACGCCCACAGTCAGCACACAACAACTTTAGGTGTTTACCGTGACGGCCTTCACACAAACGCCACAACTCGACATAATTAACAAATAAACAAACAAATTAATAAAAATATAGACAAATTGCGAAATTAAAACTCCACCAAGTGATCCACTAACTACGATAGTTAACGCACACACAACTCCAGTATCGCGAACTTAAAACCCTGCAAAGGGACACAGAGAGAGATAAGAGCTGAGCGATCCGCACTGCCTGAACTCTGAACCATCACAATTAACAAAGTAGTTTAAAGAAATCTTTACAAATTGATAAAAATAGAAAAGAAATACCAACATGTAGGCCTATATAGTTAGCTGACACTGATTTAAAATTAGTTTCATGTCTAATGATAGAAGACTGTCAAGCTGAAAAAACATTACCTGAGACAACAATAAAAAATTCATATCTTTACTCCTTTTGATACACAATTCTCCCCACCCATCAATTAAACCTCCACTAGCATGGTTGGTGATCCATTTGTTTCTTAGGATAAATTCTCTATCGATAAAAAAACCAGGTTGTGTGCTTATAGAATGCAACGGACTCTCGTTGACAACATTTTGTCTTTGAAAAATCATTTAGTGCGAATAGCTCCGTTGCTTGAAAAATACCTGAGTTTCCGTTTTGTTTAATATGCCTACTTTGTTAGAAACATTTTGAAGTCACACAAAAGTCTTGTCCACTGTACCTACAAAGAAATCCTGGGTAAGCTCATGAAGCAGACTGTTTTTTAGTGGAACCTTCTGTCATTAAGGAATTTTAAATACTGATTTGATTTTGGAGCTTGATTTTTATAACAAATGGAAAATATTTAACACAGGGTGATGATATCCGGCTTAGATTGTTTGGTTAAAAATATTACTAAGTTATCATTAGAAATATTACAAACTATTTTTGTTTTGACCTCCAATGACTTTTCTCAATGTCATACTTCCAGTATACATGAAAATGTTGGGTACAGTACATAAACACTGCTCTCTGTTGACTTGTGTACTGTTGTAGGTGCGTGACGAGTATGCTCTGGTGTTGACACTGACCGATGGACACCTGGGAGATGGAAACTTCATCACCCAAAGTCTACTGCTATTGGTGGAAGATGTCAACGACAACGAGCCCATCTTCAAGCCCTACCAGAGCTCACTGGTGGTCTTGGAGGACAGTGGGCCTGGAATTCTTACCACCGTTGAGGCCACTGATTCAGATGAAGGACCCTATGGCCAGGTATGCCTTCTGCAGGATATTCTATATTGATACAATTCCATCTACAAACTCTACCAAAGTATCCTGGATTTGTTATCTTGAATTTCTTACAAAAGCATATATCTATCTTTAAGTTGATGACTACAGATATTTTCGTTCATCATGGGGTCAAATATCTACGTTAGTTTTTGTTAGATCAGTAGATCTACAATATGAGCTATGCTTCTGATTAATCATTTAATTGGTTTTATTACATTTATTTACAAGACTCCTTCATCAGCCATCATAGTCAACAATCCCAGCCAA
Source organism: Homalodisca vitripennis (assembly GCF_021130785.1). NCBI lineage: Eukaryota > Metazoa > Arthropoda > Insecta > Hemiptera > Cicadellidae > Homalodisca > Homalodisca vitripennis. Next base: position 66,623,872 of record NC_060211.1, on the reverse strand, counting down.
AAAATATTAGTGCTCCATTTGATATGTATGTTCTGTTAACAAAAATGTAGGGGTTTTTATTTTATAAATCAATCCCAAAGACTAACTTCATCATATTATTTATTTATAACTGACTAAACAAAGTCATGTGATCCTCATAATACATTTGTTTGTACATTTATTTTCCCATTTTTTCTTCTTGTCATTATTAATAAGACTACTGTAAAACTTCAAATTTTATGTGTTATTATCTGAAAATAAAAGTTTTTCTGGTGTAAAGAATCAAACCAATTGAGTTCTGAGGACCAGAAATCCTAATTTTAATAGTCCAAGCAGAAACCTTTGTAGGTGTACTTTGCATTATAACATGGGAATTATCCCCCCCGTTCTCAAGAATCAAGCTTTACTAGTCTTGAATGGTTTGCTCAATACAAATAATTAATCAGTCAGTAATGTATTAAATGCTTATTAAGGTCTAATAACACCTCACATACCATGCTTCAGGAATGTCTATTTCTCACCCTTCACATTTCCATTAATGTCACTTCTGAATGGTGGATGTTATTAAATACTTAAATGAAAAGACTTCTACTTATCTAAGCAATTCCTCCTCAGCTCCTCTCGGGTCTTAATCTTGAATGTTTTGTGATATAAAAAAAGCCAATGAATGTTACAGTGCTTATTTAGGCTTTTCCAATGACACCCAACATGACATGGTTATGAAAAACTGATAATTATTTCCTTCATTTCCACTAAACTGTTGTACACAAGCTGGCAGATAAAATTTTTGAATTTGTAACTATCCTTCAGACCCTGCTTCCCCTGGCTTGATTTTGCTGATAAGCAAACTCGAATGAGGTTTTAGGCCTAAGACAATGTATTAAATTTTGTTATATATCTTTAAATTCATTATTTCTTATGTTCTAATAATACAGTGATATGTGTATTGAAACTTTTCACTGATATGAAGCAAAAATATGTGAACAATTTTTGAAAGTCATGTCACGGTCCTGATCAAAATAGGTACAGTTGTTGCTGAATTTGACCTAAAATGTGTTCCTTTTTCACCTCCCTTTTCAAAATACCTCCTTCAGATAATAAGAAAGTTTTAAACAAAATGGCTATTACAGTAAAGGACAACATTAAAAATTTTTCAATTGTGTGAATGAACTCCATTTTAAAATAATTGTCTATTTCTTTTAGCAAATATACTTTGCAGGAGACTAAAAATAAACTTTGCAACAGGTTGTCTACAGTCTACAGGAGTTGGATGGAGAGACCGATTTGTTCTCTGTCTCAACTATCAATGGGAAAGGAGTGATTCGTTTAGTTGGTCGTTTAGATTACGAGAAGAAGTTTCTCTACCAACTGAGAGTACTTGCTACAGACAGATCCAACAACGAAAGGGTAGGTTTTACTCATAAATTCTCTAATCAATCTTAAACATTTTTAAATAAGTAAAATAATTCAGTTTTTCAATGATTGTAATGAAACACTTGCTGTATGAAGAAAGCTCTTTAGATGTTTCCCCTCTCGCCTTGTCAAGACCACTAAAAGCCGTTAAAAAAGCTTTGTAATCTACCAGACATTAATTTTTAGGCTTTTTCTTTTAAGTGGGTTTAAAACAGAAGCATTTACAAAGGACAATTTTGTTGACGTTTTTCAATCGTAGAATACTACTTCACAGTAGATGAAAAATTAAGAGCTTCAGACAAAATCTTACAAAAGTTAAAATAATCCACAATTTTTTAGATTACTATTTAAAGAATAACCTTTCAATAGTTTTTATAAAACAAGCTGTTCTAATAACTCAAATATCTATAATAAAAAAAATTTTCTTTCATCAAATTTTAAAATTGTAGCCATTTAAATACTTTTAAATCAAATGTTAAGAAAACTAATGATTTTACGAAGAGAGGTAGAGGTTATTGTTTCTTATGAACATTATATTGATACCTTGTTTTTTTCAAAGTACAATGAGACACAAAGTATCTACAGCTAACATAGCGCTAAACTAATGTAGCTCTATTGTTTTTCATCCAATTAAAAAAACAGGTCTTGTTATAATCCTTATAAAAATCATTATGTTTTATTCATCTCTTGATCTTTTCTTCAAAAACGATTAGTTTGAATTAAGTAGAAAATAACTAGCTTAACCTTCAAAATACAGTACAAATTTCAGTTGCATAGTTTTGCCTCAATAAAAAAGTGGCACACTAGCAATAAAAATGGAACAAAGGTGGTGATACAAGTCTTAAAGGTGGGGATCATATCCTGGCTGGATAACAAAGGGCCAAAATAATAATTCCTGATTTATAGTTACCAATAGGGTTTCAAAATGTTTTGATTCTTATCCAATTCTGACTGTTGGACCTTTGTACTTGATAAAGTAACATTGAGCACCTGTTGTTATTGTTATAACGCTCTGTTTATTCTTCAGTTTAATTAAGGATCCAGCTGCCTAAAGGTATGCTTTTCCATCCTTAGTTTGGTGGTCAGTAGAGTTACATAAACTACCATCTCCAGTTGTGTCTTCTGTCCAGGTGAGTTGAAGACACATAGGTTTTAAAATCTTACATCTATGCTAGTGGTGACAAGCTACTTACCTGCTCAAAAGTAGTGGGCCAGAACATAGGTACAATTTAATGTAAAGTTTTGAACTCATGAAGGGCCCTAGTGCTGCTTGCTAATTTAGCAGCATGAATAAAATCTAGACAATGTGCAATCTGCTCATGTTTGAATTAAGTGCCTAAGAAAAATATGGGATATAAGGGAATGGCATTTATATGTTTACTGTCTATTGGTTCACAAAGAATGCATGAATATTGTTACGATGCTGTATGTGGTGGTGGTGGCTTTATCAGACCCCGACTGGACCGCAACACATGAACGATTGTTTAGTATTTTTATAGTGAGTATTTTTATGCTTTAAATAGTACATGCATCACAAACGTGTCCATACATCGGGATAACTTTACTGACAATCATCGCCACTGATTTCCATTGATACATTAAATCAATATTATCATCAATAAAAATTACATTGTTTTGATCCTTACCATAAAGTTCTTCTTGTGAGTCTGTAGTAAAGCTAACAGTTACAATAGTCAAGTAGTATAGAGAGTATACAAGGTATCCATAAATGGACGAGAAAGCCAGAAAAATCTTCTATGATGTCACTTCAAGTACCAGAGTAATCCAGTAGTTGAATATATCAGTACATCATCCTCTAAACTGATTAACAACTGATTGATTCCCACAGATAAACACTGCAACTGCCGCAATCCTGGTGAAAGTACAAGATGTGGAGGATCAGCCACCAGAATTTGTTGTGGTTTCTCCAGTCACTCGAGTCAGTGAAGATGCTCCAGTTGGAACTTCTGTCCTTCAAGGTATTTATATTACATTTACAAAATAAAATTGTTTATTATGTAGTCCTGAACTACGGATCGACTAATAACAATAACAATGTACCTTCGTCATACAGTTCAAAATGTAATATTATCACTACTTTAGTATTGCCCTCAAAGAAGTCATGTTCTGATGTTGGTGTCGATAAATATTAAAAGCGTGGATTATCCATCTGGAGCCATCATAGTTTAAAATTGAAGGACAAAACTCAAATAATAAATATGTAATAACGAGAAACCCAAAATTAGAAAGATTTCACACATGAACATCCAGATGGATAATCCTTGTTTTTAATATTTATTGACACAGACACCAGAAGATGACTTATTAGAAGTCAAAACTATGGTAGTGTTATGACTACAGTTTGAACTGATTGACAAAGGTAAGTAATAACAATAACATAGTTAGTGTTATTAGTGTTAAAATTTATTTTTAATCTTGTTACTGGTGTTGTTTGGAATTCAAATAATACCAGAGTGTTTGTTAGTAATAGGCATTTTTAGTTTACTTTTTGATTAATTAATTATTGAAAATCATGTTTGTCTAATAAAGGATGCTGTTGTCTCATTAAACCTGAGTTTATCACCTCAAAAAAACTGAATTCAAATCCTGGTATGGGAACACCTTTTCCACACGCACAAAAATTGTCATCTTAGCCTAATTTGAAGTAATGTGACTAACAATTTCACGCTAGAGTGTCAACTATTCACAAAAAAGAGATACCAAAACCTAACTGGCTTAAAGTTCACAGTCACATTTTAATAGTAATGTCAACATTACTCTTTTCTCAGTGATAGGTAGTAGAGTAAATAATTAATGGGACACTTGCACCTGAAGTTTGTAATTATTTTCAGTGAGAGCAGTTGACGGAGATAGGGGTGTCAATAACCGGATACTCTACTCAGTTACTAAAGGCGGTGAGGGAGTTTTTGACATCGATGCACACTCAGGCTTTCTCTATACTACAACGAAGCTGGACAGAGAATCCACAACAAATAGCAATGGCGCTTATATTATTGAAATCATGGTAAGTATAAAGAGTATCTAATACTGAGCTCACGTGTCCAAAAGTTGCCAAATGTCATATATTATTAGATGAGGTCAGGTTAGGTTTTTTTGTATTTGATCATTTAGCATAGAATTTGGTTGTCTCAGAAACTATACATATTTCTTATCAGTTTTAAATTCTATGGCCAGAATCATCAGAATCATACCTTAATTTCCAATTAAAAATAAGGAGGAATGTAAAGTTCTATAGATTGCATTTCTAATTAGATTCTACTTATTCACATTTGAAATGGTATGAATACACTTTATAGTAGCAATATGTCAAGGGATTCTCTCCCATTAATCTATCAACTTCTGGATTTGATATCCAGACGATGTTGAAATGAAGTGTGAGAATATATTTTAGTTTATCCAGGGTTGCTTTGGATTTTTAAAGAGCTCCAATTACGTAAATATTGGAAATTATTAGATCTAGTTAATTGCCAAATAGTTTGTAAATGTATGAAATTATAGATTTCTTCCTTTCATACTCGTAATTACTAGTCTCAGAGGTGCTTATGGACATCTCAGTATTCAGATAAAGCTTTGTGTTAATGCTACTAAGACAACTTCTTTTTCTGAAATGTTTACAATACTTCACAATAAAAAAGGTCTATCCATCTTTATACAACAAAATTTGAATGCCTAAGCCAGGAGAATTAGCAAGCTCAGCGTAGTTGAATTGATCTATGAAATGAACAGGATTGTGTCTTGTTTATTACTATTGTGTAGAGTGGAATCTATACTGTTATCTCTGTGTGTGTTTTACCCAATCATGTAAAAACTAATGGACTGATTGGACTGAAATTTTATATGGCCATCCTTAGAGTCTCTGTTTATCATATAGGCATATTCCTATTTAAAAAATATAATCCCACTGGGCTACGCCCCACTGGTCTCTATAGTTACGAAAAATCCCATCTTGGTCTCTAAAGTTGCATTTACAGCAAACAAATGTTACTAATTGAAAGAGCCTGTTAAATGTAATCAATTATTCTGTGTAAATATTGTTTTATGACAGCACAACCATTAGTTTATTTAATTTAACTAATATTTTCAATTTGTTTAGATTTATAGTCTTAACAACATACAGTAAGCTTGATAGTAACAACACCTTTTATTTCAACCTTTTCTGTAACTGCTGTTGAGCACAGATTAATAAAATATACAGATAAGAAAATTAAAAGTTATAGTAAAAATATATTTTTAATTGTACGTTTTAGCAAATATTAAGTGTGCAGTGCTTGGTCAGTACTGTAATGCAGATATCAAAAACAAATTTACTATATAACTTTTACTATAAATTTAGACTGTTATAAAACCCATCTTATTTGTCTTCTGACAGAATTTGGTTTCTGAAACCTGTGTACATTTTCTTGTTTAGGGAAACAAGGCGAAACCAACTATGGCACAAATAAATACTAAGACTCAATATGCAAACCAGAAGTGGTTATACAGCCTATGAAACTGGGTGTGAAGCCACAAGTAACTACTAGTATTTAATAAAATAATATGGCAAAAAAATTTAAATAAAATAAAATTTACAAATGAACCATAGAGTATGGTGACTGTTACAGGCTCAAGAGGAGTCAAGAGCTGTGTATCCCGCACCTTCAGTGCGGACTGAAGTTACCATTATATTAATGGATGTTAACGACGAGACTCCGACTTTTAGAAGTAAAATGTATGCTTGTGAAGTGAATGAAAATGCTCCTGCCAATACACCATTAACGTTTCTGGGACATGTTGTCCCACAAGTCTATGATTTCGATCAGGTAAGTGTTGTTGATGTCTGTAAATGTGTGCAATATTATGGGATATTACTATTTAATAGAAATAAATTTTCACAAAATTCATACTGGTCTTATTTTACAAGACACCATGAGAATTTTAGGCTTTTTAATATACAGCTAAATATTGAAAATTACATAGAAGTCATAGGAAGCTAAATTATATGAATAGAAAACTTTAATGAACATTGTCTTTTGGTAATTTGATAGCAACATGCTTTACTTTGAAAGTTCAACATTTTACTGAGATAAAATTAAAATCATAATTATGTTTCAGCTAGGTCTTGTAGCAAACTCAAAGAGATGGTAATTCAACTTTCTCTAATGGGTAGAGAAATGGGTAGGTGGATAAATACTGTAGATGGGCCAACCCAATCTCACCAACGTGCGACTCGTATTTAGGTCCCCTACAACAAAATTGGTCAAATTATTTTATGCTATGCCTTTAAAATTTTGAAAGAAATCTTTGAAATTATGAGGGTCTTAAGCTAAGCTTGTTAACACCTTGGCAGCTGTTGCTTGTGCCCAATAATTGCAAAGTATGGATGACATAGAAAACATAGTAGTTAATCAAATTTTCTGAATTATAACTAGTGAAAAAATCATCCACTCCACATTTTATTATATTACAACATGGAGAAATAATATACTTATGTAGACAAAACATTTTTAGTGTTGTGTGATAAGTGATAATTTTGTACATATTGAACGAAATGGGTTTTTGATGTAACCTAACACATTATGACAAATAAACTTAAACTGCCTGAAATAACAATGTTAGTTGCATTCACATTTTCAGAAAGTAAAGTTAGAGCTCTATAAAAAATTAAAAAGTTAAGAATAAAAAAATTCAAATATCTTTATTACCGTCAAAAGTAATATCTATTGCATTGCAAAAGTAAGGGATACTATTAATTTTGACAAGTTCACCACAGTTTTCTCCATGCAGACATACAAATATGTACATTCACTCACCAATATTTATTTGTTTATTTACTCCCAGGCTCAGCTTTGAAGTCAAGTTAGCCAATTGGGCAGTCTCACAGTCATATGCCAGAAACTTGCAGACATTATAATTTCTTTGAATTGAAACTATCACTAATCAATTACCTCAAACTATATAATGGAGTGCAGATCAGAATTAGAATACAAAATATTATTTTATCCACGTTATGCAAGCAGAAAGCCTAAACCGGTTAACACAATAAAAACGTATATAGTTGAACATGACTGTATGTTTTTAACAATATTTAATACATTTTTTATACAACATTTTTATATACTTCTTTTGAGATGGACTGTGCCACTGAGATGAGACCGGTTGTAAATATGAAGATTACAAAATTCTGTATACACATAACTGACACCTACACTACTTTAAAATATTGCAGTAATTACTCATAATCGAAGCTAAGTAATCAACAACATTTAATTTTATGAGGAAAAAAAAACAATTCTATATGATAGAATTTGTTAACAAAGATACCAGTTATTAATTAAAATCGGTGTTGGCTTACCATCCAAATAACAAGAGCAATGAACAACGTGCTTGCTCATAATGTAAGCAATTATAATATTTAGCTCACAAAATTCTGGGAGCTTTGAGCCCCATGAGCTGCTCCTTATACTCTTATGAAAGATTTGATAAATAGAAATTTATACACTATATGTTGTGAATTAAATGTTTGATATGACTGTGAGTCCACTTCAAATAAGTTTTTTTAGGGTAACAATGGAACTTTTGATATGCTGATAGAAGATGATGAAGGAATTTTTGAAGTAACTCCTCGTCAAGGTATCAACGAAGCTTCGTTTTTAATCAGAGTCAAGGATTCATCAAGGATCGACTTCGAGAAAATGTCTGGTAAGGAACTTCCATAAAAATTGAAACAAATGATTTTCTAATAAGGTTCAAACAAAATATCATGATCAACTGAGTCGCAAGCTTTACTAAAATTAATAGACAAATCAGATACTTTTTATATTTTTGTTCTTGTTTGAATAAACCTCACTCATGAGCTCAGCTGTCGCATATTCGGTGCTTGCGTCCTTTCAGAATCCGAACTACTGTTAGCAAAAATTATTCCCTTTTTTAAAGATTGACACAATTAATTATCACTCTTTTTATTGATGGAAATATACTGTTTTTGAAACTACTGTTAATTAATGGTAGGGCTTTAGATATTGTTAACTGTCTTTGTTTTACACACTTTAAACAAAAATAATCCAAACCAGATAATTTCTTATTTTGGATTTATATATCAATGTTCTCTACTTCTTCACTTTCTACTGGACTTTAAAATATAGAATTCCTTTGGCTACAGATTAATGTTGAGATTCTATTGGCAAGAAGAAGATTAGGTGCAAAGTTCACAAAACACATGTTTAAGTTATTGGCCATAGCTGTGGGCTATATAAGCTCAGCTATTTCAGATCCATTCTCCAACAATATTCTGTCGATGGTTTTACTATCCTGAGTACCCCTAATATTATTGACTAAATGCCACCAAAAGTCTATTTCCAAAACTTTTTAGCAACTCTACATAATACTGTACTGATTTGTTCTAGATATGATTTCTGCAGTAAGTTTCTTTTTATAATCATTATGATAATTTTTAAAAGTAATATCGTAAGGTCTTTTTTGGTCATGTATAAAGTTTATTTTTTATTTCTACACAGTTCACTAGCTGATAAGTCACCCTAGGACTATTTATTCTTACATTATCAATGTTTTTCATAAACTGTGTAATTTGGCTATAAATGAGATGAGAACTAGGCTGTCATCATGCATGAATTGCGTGTCACCATGCATGCTGTTGCTCATGCATTTTGTTTATTTTTCAGCACAGCTGTTAAGAAACTCATTTTGTTTGGCATCTTATTGAGTAAACTATTCAACTGAAAATAAACTCTTAAAGAACAACTCCAATACTTAAAAAAATTAAAAATAGTTTTACTCTCGTGCCCATTAAGGTACAAATAAATTTATTATACCATGCTTGTAGTTAATTGAATATTTATTTAAAAATTCATTTCATTACGGTAAGAATGTGTGATACTATCCATTCATCATGAATACGTTATTCTTAAAACTGACAGAGGAAGTGATTAGGTTTTGCAATTTTGAGGTTATGTTGGAAGGTAGATTTTTATATTACATTATCATTGACTTTAAAGTTTTGCCCCATAGAATTTTTTTCATATTTGTAATCAAAATATGAAATTTGGGTAAAATATTGGTATCAGCTTTCAGTAATCTTTTATTAAAGTTTCAACTCTTTAACTTGACATTCGTGTCATTAACATCAAATTTGCTTATTAGTATATTACAGTAAGTTCAGTTTAGTATAGGAAAATGTTTTAACATTTCCAAAAGTTCTTAAGCAGTTATCGCAGCAATACAAGGACAAGAAATTGAGTTCACCAAGCTACTTTTTCATCCCAATATTGTCCTGATTTATCATCCTTTAATTTCACTTATTTGGTCCACTGAACAAGGTGATATTCGGAGATAAACTACAAATCTATAAGAATTATACAAATCTGAGGAAAATTGGTTTCAACACTGAGTAGACTTCTTTGCAGTTAAAAACTATGTAATTGTATTGTTTCCATGTTCCAGTGATAAACTTCACCCTAGTTGCCAAGGAAACTGTTGAAGAAAGCCCCAAGTCAAGCAGAGTGCCTGTTACTGTGTTTATTCGAGACATGAATGATAATTTTCCAGAATTCACAAAACCAATCTACGAGGTAAGAATTTAACCTTTGAAAGGAGATATCACTAGGGTGAAAAAGTCTTTGCATAAAAATGTCTTACTACATTATGTTTATTATAAGATCTACTCCACTTTGGGGATTTACCATAATATTGTAAATGTTTTCATACAGTAATAAATGTAAAAAAAACATAAATGATATTAGTTAATTCTTTGATTTAAATTTCTATATTTAATACAAATTTATTGAAAAATGTGTTTGTGTTCTCTTGAACGATTCCATAGCCTTAGTTTTCAATATTAAAAAAAACACACACAAATGAATAGCTGAATGTTAGGTTAGCTGTGTTGTAGATCAAGAATTTGTAAAGTGAACGTTAGTTGATTTATTGAGCTACGTACATTACAATCTCCTGGAAAGGGGCCGTTCAAGTATTACGTAAGCACTATGGGGGGGCGGGGGGGGTCTTTGCTTTGCTTATTTTGGATGACATGGGGGGTAGGGGAGTCTAGATGATGATTACGTCATCGGTAGTTATTTTCTTTTTTACACGAATGGCAACCCACACATTGTCTTTGCTTGAAAACGAAACGCATTTTCGGGGATTCCCGCAAGTAATACATACGTTTAGTGAACAGTGCACGGTAATTCCCCTACGTTTCGACCATTAGCTAAAACTGACCAAGGACTATTAAAACCAGTGGTAATCATGACGGTTGATGGAGGGCCAGATGAAAATCCGCGTTATCAAAAAGTCATAGGGTTTGCTATACAACACTTTAAGCGACATGATCTCGATGCATTGTTTTTAGCTACCAATGCTACCGGAAGAAGTGCGTATAACAGAGTAGAGCGCAGAATGGCTCCTCTTAGTCGGGAACTGGCTGGTTTAATATTGCCTCATGACCATTTTGGGTCTCATTTGGATGAACGTGGCGTTACAATTGATGAACATTTAGAAAGATCTAATTTCGAATTCGCAGGAAATGTATTAGCTGAAGTATGGAGTTCAATGGAAATTTATGGCTATAATGTTAATGGAAAATATGTTGGGGCAGGTTAACAAGATCTTCCTGATTTTCCAGACATTAAATGGTATTCAGAACATGTGCGTGAAAGCCAATACTTGCTCCAAATTGTAAAATGTAGAAATACAGAATGCTGTCGTCCAAGAAGTGGCCTATTTAGATTACTAGACAACAAGTTTATTCTACCACCTGTAAAAGTAAAACAAACAGTTGATGACTTGGTTTTAGATGAAGGAGGGCAATTTCTTAATCTTCCAGTCAATTTAGCTCTACGCTTAAGTGCTTCACTCAAAGATTTCCTGCAAATGCCATACGATTATTTTTGTCCGACGGTACAATTGAGGCTATCAAGTCAAACATGCAAAACGTGTGGTCTTTATCATGCTTCCGTCAAGTCACTAAATCGTCACATCGAAAAGATCCATAAGAAAGTAAACACGCACACTGATAGGAAAGTTAGACCTGTAAGAGTCGCTGCTCGTCGTGCTAATGAACTGATGTGCATTATTCAAAATTTAGAGCCCCATGATGTTGAATGGCTCGATGAGAATGACGTAGACATTCCAAAATCGGATGAAAGCGAGCAGACTCACAACACTGAGCAGCAATCGAAGCAATCCAATGTCATCGAAAACTTAGAATCATGGATTCGGGTTTCATGGACTGAAGACTGTTAATTTGAATTTAATATATGTACCAAAAATTTAAAATAAAGTTTGTTATGTTAGTAAGATATAATATTTTTGTCCTTTACTCTATGTTGAATACCGTTTCAGTAAAATATAATCTCTATCCTAAATCTATTTTCTTATTTTTCAAATTATAATTATAACGTTATAAAATTAAAAAAACAATACATTAATTGACAAATGTTTACGTAAGCATGGGGGGAGGGGGTAAGAGCTTTGCTTACTTTTGCTGACAAGGGGGATGGGGGGGTAAATAATTGCAATAAATCTGCTTACGTAATACTTGAACGGCCCCAAATCTGTTGTCTGATTTTAGTAGTGTTTTGATTTCCTGTCTTAAGGGATACCTTTTACTAAGTTAGTTACAGTAATATAACAACAAATCATCTGGTTACCAGTACTTTGTTAAGTGGTGGTAAATTAAATTGGTGTGCAAAGACTCTTTGTGATGTAGTTCTTGATATGCTTAGATCTCTTTATTAAGAGTTACAAAAATATTACATTTTAAGACCTGTATCTGACTTTTCTTCAGATGAAAGCATTAACCAACGTATGAGATATCAAATTAAAATAGGCAAATGAAGCAAAAGTAATGTGCTATGCAAAAGTTATAAAACACAATATGTAAGTTGTATGTCAAGTTCATATAAATCACCACCAAAAAATACACAGCTAAAACTACAATAGATATAATAAAAATGCTCCACAGCATGTTTCCATGTTATTGTTCACTAGAAAGCAACTGGGCAAATGCCCATGGAAATGGTTAAAAGTGAAAAATATGTTTCTAAGGTAAGGTGAAAGAGAAATGCCATTTATTGTCATACAATATTCTTCTAAGCGATATTCTTGAACTTTCCTGTGATAAAGTGATGTTTTATTTGGATTTTTTTGTTCTGTTTAATTTATTAGGCTTCCTTGCCATAATTTTAATATGTATATGTAGGAAAAAGGTCCTAAATTTCTCCAGATGGTTGTCTAACTGACTGGTCCACTAATTTTATATGTAAAGATAACCAACCAGATTACATCAAACTTAGAAGGAGTGTAAAAGTTTGTGTTGCTATAATGTGTTATTAAATTGTTTATGACAGGTGTGGCTGCCAGAGAACTCCAGAGTGGGTACAGTGGTGGTCAAAGTGCAGGCTCATGATCCTGACTCTGGTGATTTGGGTACCAAAGGGATAAGATATACCAACCTTGGAGGAAGTGTAGCAGACTTGTAAGTATTTTACTGAAAAATACATGACTGAAAGATATTTTCTTACAAGATGTGATAATAATTTCAAGAATTGTTTCCAGTGATATTCTTCACTAGTTATTTAAATACCTTAAAACTGTTCAGTTACTAAAGTTTGTTTTATTAAAAATATAATGTAATACATGTTTAACAATAGTTTCTGTAGACATAAATACTACTGAAGAAATTGAAGTCTTACACATTTTATGTACTGGCATATAATACAACAATATTGGACAATTTGGATTCAAGGGTGCAATAAAGTTATGTTTTTATAACACCCTTTTTTAAAGGAGTACAATCATAGCAATCAACAAAAGCACACTGAGCTCTGACCAACTATTTGGAATTATACAGAAAGTCTTATATAAAATATCAAAATGTAACTAAAGAGATAATGTGTATTACTGTCCTAAAATCTGATATCAATCAAGTGATCAGCTGTAACATGTACAAATAACGTAGGTTGGAAAGATTGATTCAATGTGAAAGTTGAGTTTAGCTCTAGTTCACCTTCCTGTTGGTGCAATGTCTGGAATCTGATACTATCACAAACTTGAGTGCTGAAATCTGGGTTATGTTCATTTGAAGAGATCTAAAAACAGCTCTTTAGAAGAGATTTAAAAAACCCTATCTAAAGACGCCAAAGCTCAAAACGAACTCTATGCTTTGTTTCAACATCAGAGACACCTAGACTATAAAATATAGTATTGTAGAATTGATGAAATGTTAAATTGCGACAGAAGTAAGGGCACTTACACAAATTAAGACATATATTTCTAGGCTAAATGTGGGCCTACTGAAGCAATGTTATAATATGAATGGCCAAAATGCAAAGTGGACCAACCCATAATTTTCAGTTTTGAAATTATCCATTGCCTTTTTAGAAAAAAAATATTGAATAGTAAAATGAACAAACGTCTATAGTAGCTGTAATTTTTTAATATTTAATATTATGTAACATAAGTTAGAGATATTATAAAATGCAAAATATTCCAACCGGTTCAAATTTGGTTTATGTTTGTCAGTTGCTTCCTGTTTGAGGAGCTTTGCTAAAACATCTTGTAATACAAAATGAAATATAGCTCAACTTTACTACTAAAAGGACCAACCTACATTTTTGCAAAAGCATATTATACATTTTCTATCTTATTCATGTAACATAGTACACCAAGACAAAAATATCATATACTGTGGTAGTAAAGTTTATATTCCTACATAGTGAAGACCAATGGTGGTCATCAGCAACAATTTATAAATAAATGATCAAATAACTAAATATAAACTTAGGCTACCTATTAATCAGAAGCTCTGAGTGCACTGTCTATAGATAAAAAGCAATGGCCTCCATATCAGATCTGAAATGTTTTCGTGACTTCTCTGAAGTTTCACTGAGGATCTCCAATAGTTCTGAAGACATCATAAATTAAAAGAAGTGAGAACCACTCTTGTTCTTGAAGGTGGTCACCATGGGATATATTCATGGTTTTATAATTTCAAAAACTGTTGTACGAAAAGTGTTAAAAAATTTGTCACAATGGACCAAAATGTTATTTTTTATGGAGAGACCAACAGCATTACTAATCAAATCCATACAATTTGTTGTGGTAATGTTACAAGTGAAATGGAATGAAATAAAAAATTCCCTCATTAAAAAGGCGGAGTTGGTGTGTAAAGCCCTCTCTACAACTCAACCTCAACCTAGAGATGGAAGCATTTCAAATTGATACTAACAACTTTTTGTATGAAGTGGTTTTCTGAGGTGATCATTATTGTTAAAGCACCAATGCCACATGATATAATTAATCAATATGATTTCACCACTGTTGGTAGAATTTACCAAGAGGATTTTCCAAGGATCTTTTCAATATGATTGTCAGTAATGATGGAAACGAAGTAAGCAAATAGTTTAAAATGTGTCATTTGAATAGAAAGTAAAACTATGTTCATGCAACCCTATTTTACTTACCACTCAGCCTTGCAATTATAACCTGTGGAATTGTATTAAGATTACTGCTCAATTAAATGGCAAAAGTGCTTTAAATAATGAACCTTGAATCTACTATTGTAGTATTTAATTTTACTATGGAAATTCTATTTCGAGTAACTAATCCTTATAAAACCAATTCAGGTTATACAATTATTTTAATATTGTGACTATTGACCTTATACTTCACAAAGGTATAATATTTTGGCAAAATTGGAAAGGTGGTAAATGTATAGCAATGTTGGTAGATTGTCCCTGGACCCCATCAGTGGGGTGATAACCATAAAGGAAGAGAGTCCTGCGTTTGACCGGGAACTGGTGTCTAGACACTATCTCACCATCGAGGCCAGAGACAATAGAGGCCAAGGAAACAGGTAACACACACTGCTACCACAAGCACAAAATATATGTTTTTTTTATAAGAAGCGAAAAAGTAAACATGACATAACACTGATGAACCACATCAATACTTAATGAATTCACCACAACAGGTAGGTTAAGACGAAAATCACCTGCCATATAAACAAAGACTTCTCACAAAAAGACTTACTGATACTTTTTTAGTAAAGAAAACTTTTGTTACTAATTATTATTATTTATTGTTATAAAAATAGAAAGCAAACTATTCTCACTAAAATGCTTATTATCATCATGCCAATATACAACTTTGGAAAAGAGTAAAAAATATCAGAATTTTATTACAACTTCAACTATGCTTTATGCAAGTGTTAACGAAACACAGTGAATTAATACTGATTTCATTTTTTGACATTGGTTCAATGCTTCAGCAATAAGGGGCGTGGTTAGTCTTAATTTTCCGTAATGGCGTTATTTAAGAATGTCCAGTCTATTTCTTTCTTCGGTTTGTGGTTTTAAGAGTACTTATGATCACTCATTATAGAGCTGTTGTGGTGAAGGTGTTAAGGGTGAATAATTTGTAATTTCATAGTTTATTAAAATTATAATAAATTTATTTTTAAATAATCTAATATCACTCTTACTACATTTGTGAAGGTGCTTTACTAAGTTCATTAAAAACTAAAACATATAATTATTAGTAAATCATCGCACAATTGTTTGTTGGTTATGAAGATTATCTTTTATTTTGATGAACGGTTTAAAGATTACTGTTTTTATCTGAAAAATATGTTTGATTAACAGGAATTCTGTACAACTCATCCTAAACATTGAAGATGTGAATGACAACACACCACAGTTTGTCCACAACAAGTACGAAGCCCGGCTACTCGAGAACCAGTCAGACTTTGATTCTCCTCTGATTGTGGAAGCGAGGGACTTAGATCTCAATGGTAAGATGAGACAATTTTTCTTTATGAATACAGTTTATTTAAGATTTTTTGTAAAACCATTACCAACACTGTCTTATTATACATTGTTGTGTCACTTACAATGGTTGGTGAGATTCTAAGTCCTTTTGTTTGTGAAAAAAGTGTTATGTTTCATATCACTATTTACAATGTCAAATGTCATATCTTTGAAAATACTTCATTCTTAAAAATAAAATTTAATAAATTGTTGATAAACAAAACTAAAAACACAAAGAAAAATTAATGTCTTTAATTTTTTAGTCTATAATTACAGAAGTTTCATTCTGTTGGAAGAAATAGAGTTTTTGAATAATTAAATGCAAGTTTTTTTATGTGAACAAACCAAAATAAATGCAAGAAAACTATTTTTAACTACTAAATGAAATATGGTAGCAATTTTTCCATCATGTTAAAATCAAATAGCTAAGGTCAATAGTTATGGAAAAATTAGTTTATTAGGTGGATGAAAAGTAAGTTCCAATTATGTAAAATGTATTTCCAGATACTTACTTAATAAACACAGAGCTGGGCTGTGTGGCTACAGAGATTATATGCCATCACATTACTAATTCTTATGACAAATGATCCCATCAGTAATATTGTTACTTTGACTTTCATACAGGAACTATGAACAGCCAGGTGCATTACAGTATAGTAGAGTGGGATGCCTCGATCACCAATTTCACAGTAGACCCGACACTGGGATTGGTCCGACCCTCGTCACATATCGACTTTGAGACGTTGGCTAGGATCCAGGGTGGGCCACCAGATGTCGGGGTTAGGACTCTTCGCCTTATCCTCAGGGCTCATGACCTTGGCTCACCCTCCCTATATGCAGAGGTCCCACTCCTGGTGTACGTTCAGGACATCAATGACAACCAGCCCTACTTCGAGCACGAGGTCTATGAGCAGACTATTCCAGAGGACCTGAGAGGTGGCAGCACTGTCTTGCAGGTGTGGTTTGCTAATTTTTGAAAGTTATTTTATTAGTTTTGATTATAGTATACTTTTATAATGTAGTTTAGTAGTTACATTATACTTAAAGCTCCATATAAAAAATATGAACACAAATAACTGGGTCCTTGGATTTCACAATATTTGCGCATTGGTTGCCAGCTCTCCTTTTGTTACTGTTTTAGATTATCTCAGAGTGTAAGAAAACCATAAAATGTGATGACAAAAACCTAATGATCACATTAATTTTGTCTATGAAATGGTGTGTATTATTTACCTAATATAAGGCTATAATAAAAACAACAAATTGGTTACTCTAAAATAATTGTTACAGTGAAAAAGAAAATTTGTTATTGGTAGAAGCGTATGTTAGCTTTAACATGTAGACAGACAATTAAGGAAAATACTATTGTAACCAATAGCACTAATAATTGTAATTTTTTATTAATGTTCCATTTAAGATTTCTTATCAATAACAGAAAATGAAAAAATAACAAAACAAACACATAAATATTCCAACACTATGAGAAAGGCACCTAAAATAAGTAATCAACATTTCTTATAACTTAAACTGCTATAATCATGAACGTTTAAAAACTATGTTAAAAATATGTAATTTATTGGCTGAGGTTATTAGCAAAGCCTATCATTCAAGAGGCTGCAAAGACTTCATTTCTCTATGTCTGTCCACACAATATTTGAAAAACAAAATTACCTCCAGACTTGAAACTTTGCATGAAGTTTCTTTACTTACATATCTATGTGAGTAGCACTGAATTTCATGGGATTTGTCTGAGTGTTAGCAAATATCCTTACATCGGTCTTATGGGTAACCATAATAGCAACAAGAAAATTTCACAATAACTCAAACAAACTGTTAAAATCATATGTGATTTGAGCATGTGAATTTTTATTTTAGAGAGTAAAACGAAAAAAAAAGTAATAGATTGGAAAGTCAATATTAAAAGTTTACAACAACATTTAATTTCAGTGCACTGTTGTGTTCTCAACTTTTATTATTTGAAAATTGCTTGGAAACCCAAATTAATCAATAAAAACTTGAGTATATCTTGGGGCAAGATATCTCGAGAAATATATCTGTAGAATTAAAATTTTGCATGAAACTTTATTTCTACATAGACGAGGTTGTGTTCTATGACGGTGCGTGTTCAGCTATGGAATTTGGCTGAACGTAATATTTATGCCCATTTATTTTCTGTATGATTGTCTCTAGGCCTATTTGCCCAAAGCACATTTTATAAATGAGTTATAGATTAGTAATTTTGCATTCAACCTCAGTGAAACCTGTTATGTGAAAAGTGGTGTGGCTCTCCTACCTTGTACAACAGATAAAATAATGTAGCAATATATAAAATATGTGATTTTGTCTTGTTTTATAAATCAATATTTTGTAATGTTCAAAAATGTGTCAATGTAACTAATAAAAAATATGTGCATTCTTGTTCTACACACATTTTTATTGCTGTGCAAATATAAAATTAATTTTTCTATAACTCAAGACCCAGCTATAGTAAAATGACCTTTGGTATATCCACATAACAGCAATATTAAGACTAGTGCAGTTTTAAGCGATTATTTTGATCATAGCATTATATGGGAGACGTCTCTTTTTAAAAACAATAATTATTATCACGCATCCAAAAGCTTTAAAAATTTTGTGTTAAGTGTATACTTTTTGAGTAAACAATTAAATACAACAAAGTTTAACATTGTTCTTGGGGAAAACTCAAGGTTATTTTATAACAGCCTGCTCTCAAACTTATAACATATTTTGGACTAATGTATATTATATATTCTCATCTCCATATCTCATAACTTTTCTCAGTTAAAGTTTTATTTTTGTGTGTGGTTAGTGGTTTAGAAAATGTATAAGTAAAAAAATGATCAACTATTTACTTAGAAGATACCATTCTGTATAATGATATACTTATTACTCTTTTAAACAGTCTTTTATTCAGAATAATTTTTATGGGTAGGTGAAAGCCACAGATGAAGATGCTTCTGCCCCAAACAACCAAGTGGTCTACAGGATACAGTCAGGAGCTGGGGACAAGTTTGTGATAGATCCAACATCTGGGATACTGAGTGTGGCGAACGGAGCGAGTCTGGACCCTGACGGCACAGAGCCCCGGACCACTCATTATAGCATGGTGGTAGTCGCCTTGGATGGAGGTATAGGCGGGAACCAAATGACGGCAACTACACAGGTGCAGATAGACATACAAGATGTCAACAACAAACTTCCAGTTTTGGTTGATCCAGGGACTGTCAGAGTGCTGGAAAACACCAAGGTATGGATATTCATCTTAAGAAGGTGGAAAATTATTTATCGTTTAATGTTCTAATTGATGGAAAATGCAAGTATATTATTTATATTTATATTTATATTTATTATTATTTATATTAATTATTGCAAGCATGCAATTAATATAAAGCCATAGTCAATTTCATTCTTTGCTCAATGTTTAAGCCTATCTACCCCTACCCTACCTAAAGATATGATAGACCAAAATTAATTGTTCATGGATTGGCTTGGATTGTTGTTCTTGGTGCAATCAGGACTTGTTGCAATAGCATTTAGTCTTATATTAGAATAGTCAGAAATAAATTATTATCATATTTTCTATCCGATGGAACATTTTAATAGTATTGATGCTATGCTTATATGGACTAGTTGTTTCTCTTATCTTTAACTTTCAATTTTAAAACAGTTCAGGAACGTACAGTAGTAAATGGTGCCACGCAACTGACACAAACTTTCTCCCATTCATTACTTAATAACAAAAAGTATTCCTGAAAAGTGTTAAGCCATCCCTACAACAACATCTAGTCAAGTGATTTTCCAGTGCCAGTACTTCTTGTGCCAATTTTGACAAAATACATAATTCTATGTATATTTGTTAAATTACTAAACTTATAAAAATAAGAAATAAACTGTAATCTGCCATAACATTGAATTGTATTTTCAGAACCACATTTTTTTAAAAACATAAACAAAAAAACATCTGATGGATTAATTATAAAAGGCAAAATTAAATCAATCATATGTATCAATTCTCCCCCCCTAAACTTCACATTTCAATAGCTGGTCAACATGCCTCCTCCAAACACTTCCATCGTCCATTTTAACTTTGTACAGTAGCGAACTTTCTTTTTCCATAATTGTTCCAAAACTCCACTTGTATCTTGAGTTGGTGTAATCTCGAGCCTGTACTCTGTCACCCCACCTGAAATTGTCTGCGTACGATTCGTGTAACTTCTTGTGCATTTTTGCTATCTGGTAGTAATAGGCTCAAATGAGTTCGAACACTTCTTCCAAACATTAAGTTGTATGAGTTTGAGCCAGTTGTGTTTGGAGATTGTCGAAGTTGCATCAAAAGCCTGTATAATTTTAGCTCAATCTTTCCCCCCTCATCTTCATTGCCCTCAGTGATTTTTTTACTGTTTGGACATAACGCTCAGCTTGTCCATTAGACGAAGGATGGTAGGGAGCTGTAGTTTTGTGTACAACACCATTAGCAGATAAGAACTGGCGAAATATTGTAGATGTAAATTGGCTTCCATTGTCTGAAACTAAGACCAAAGGAAGGCCGAATGTAGAAAACATTTTTCTTAGCTCCTTCATACACCATTCTGCTGACGTGTTTTTAGTAGGGATTACTTCAACCCACTTGGTAATGGCGTCCACAACAATGAAATACCACTGACCTTGTATCGGGCCAGCAAAATCTATGTGTAATCTCTCCCATGGTCCTTGAGGGGTCAGGCCATGGATGATTCGGTTCTTTTGCAGGTTGATTTTGTTTAGTCGACATTGTTTACATGTACGTACCATTTGCTCAATATCTCTGTCAATACTTTTCCACGTGCAAAAACTTCTAGCAAGGATTTTCATCTTCTCCATGCCTAGATGTCCAACATGTAGTTCATTTAACACTGAGTGTTGTAAGCTTCTGGAATCATTATCCTGTAGCCCTTGAATATGCAACCATTTTGTAGTGTTAGTTCGTTGTCGTGGAAACCAAAAGGTTCGACCGTCTCTCCTGTTTCAAGGGCATGTAGTACTGGTTGTAAATATTTATCTTGAGCAGTTGTTCTGGATATAAGCATACTGTCAATCTGCAATGAATCAAGTTGATTAAGTTGAAAAAGGCTGCAATCGTCCACAAAGTTTGTAGTGCTATGTTCAGTAGGAAAACGAGACAAAAAGTCAACGTTGGCATGGTCAGAGGTTCTTCTATATTCAATTGAGTAGTCAAAACCTGATAAAAAGTGTGCATAATTGAACAGTCTTGTAGCAGATATTGTTGGAAGGGTTTTTGGTGGGACTGAATATTGACACTAACGGTTTTATGGTCAGTCACTAAAATGAACTTTCGCCCGTAGCAGTAAGGGAAAAAATTTCTTGAGTCCCCAGTAAATACCTGTTGCTTCCTTATCAATTTGACTGTATTTTTGTTCACATTTGGTCAAAGTGCGTGAGGCAAAACTAATTGGCCTCTCACTTCCATCGCTGTAATCGATGTGAAAGACAGGCTCCAAGGCCCACTGGAGACGCATCGGTTGCAAGCACTAATGGGAGTTCTGGATTGTAGTGGACAAGTACATTGTTACTGGTTATTTCCGACTTAACCTTCTGAAAGCTTTCTTCACATTTTGAAGTCCACATATAACGGTTGCCTTTCTTCAGTAAATTATTGAGTGGGTGGAGGATTGTTGCTAAATCTTTGATTGAACTTGTTGTAATAGTTTGCCAGACCGAGAAATGTTCTAAGTTCACTTATGTTTTCCGGTCTTTTGCTGTTCATGATAGACAAGACTTTGTCTTTGGTTTTGTGAAGTCCTTGAGCATCAATGACATGCCCAAGATATTGGATACTCGTTTGAAAAAACTTGCATTTATCTCGGTTCATCTTTAAGTTATTGTTTCTTAATCGTTCTAGAACTTTACGTAATCTAGCCAATAATTCTTCAGCTGTTTTACCCTGAACGATAATATCGTCAAAGAAACATTGTACACCAGAAAGTCCCTGCAAGGTTTTGTCCATGAATTGTTGCCAGAGAGATGGTGCTACCTTCACCCCAAACATCAAACGATTTACTTTGTACATACCCTTTATGGGTGCTGAGTGTCTGCATGTGTGCACTTTCTTCGTCCATTTTCATGTGGAGGTAAGCATTAAAAATATCCAAGGTACAAAATAATTTTCCTCCGTTCATTTGAGAGAAGATTTCTTCAATCCTGGGTAATGGATGGTTTTCGTCTTTGATCACCTTGTTTAAAGTTCACTTTATAGTCAGCACAAATCCGTGTTTGAACCGTTCGGCTTGACAACAGGTACGATGGGTGTTCCCCAGTCTGAATGATCTACTTTTGTTATGATTCCACATTCTTCTAGTCTCGTAAGTTCATTTTCTACTTTACTTCTTAGGGAAAAACGGTACTTGTCTTGGTTTTACAAATATTGGCGTCGCGCCATCAGTAAGTCTAAAATGTCCCAGATATTCAGGTATAACACCAATTTTTCCATCAAAAAGTCACTAAATTCACTTAACAAGCTTCCTAGATTTGAAGTCTGGACTCGTTGTAAGACTTTTAATCTCACCCCAATCTAATTTAACTTCTCTCAACCAGTCCCTTCGAATATGGCGTCAACGTTTTGATCAATTAGGTAAAGTTTTCCAACAAACTTCTGAGTCTTGTACGTGCATTTAACAAATGTTACTCCTTTCGGTTTTATGGTTTCTCCTGTATAAGTTCGAAGTTCAATGTTAGTAGAAAATATTTTCTGTGGGATGGCAAGCTTTTTAAACTCGTTGTAAGACATTGTACTAAGAGCTGCACCAGTGTCTAATTCCATGGGTAATGTCCTGCCTTCGATGTTGATGTTAACCATAAATTTGTCATTATTTCTGTCACTAATTACATTAATCTCATATTCATTCTCACTATTCAAGTCACTTTTGTTTTCAGTTTGATGTTGTCCAGGTTTCATTTGTAATTGAGATTTACTTTGCAAACAAACACTAGCTATGTGTCCAACTTTTCCACATTTTCGACAAGTTGCATCTATGAATCTGCAGCTATTAGCACGATGGGAGGGTGAACCACAACGATAGCATTTTCCCTTTGAGCTTTTCAATGGCTGAATTTGTTGAACGTGGACTAAGTAGAGGTTTTGGCCGAGGTGAGACTCTCTTAGATATGTTTTCTTTATTTGAATGTCTTTGCTGAACCTGATTTAATTCAATGTGTTCAGTACGTGTTCGGCTAACAGTCATACTTTCTGCTTTGGCAAGCTCTATAGCCGAAGCTATGTTCACAAATGTCCTGATAGGTGTGTTTCTCGCGGTCTTGGAGTAATTTAGTCCGAATATCTATGTCTTTCAATCCACGAATAAACTGTAACTTGAGAAATAATGTCTGCAACTGATTTACCGCAACCACAATTGAAGTTACAGTTAATTGTCATCTTCTTGAGAGCCACCGAGAATTCACTAAACTGATTCATGTTCTTGTTGAGTCCGTGAAATGAATTTATGCTGCAAGGCCCACTGGCTTGGTTGCGGGTCGATATAAATCCTTAAGAAGCTGTACCAACTCGTCGTAATCTTTATCTAACGGGTCGTTGGGAGCACAAATATCGTACAGTTGTTGGTGCAGTTGGGGAGTGAGAGCATGTAGCAATGTGTAAACTTTAGTTTTATCATCAGCTCTTTGATTCTTTAGTTGTAAAAATACTTCTAATCTTCTCACAAAATTTGAAATGGTTTCATCAGGGTGGTAGGGATTGAAATATTTATATTCCCTGAAGTGTAGTTGTAGTTTGAAAACCGTACAAACAGCTTCACTTGGAGATGAAGTAGATGTAAATGTTTGTGTCTTTGAGATTGTGTACCATTTCTTGTAATTTTGTTTGTAAGGTTTAAATACTCATCCTCCACATTACATCTGTATTCTATTTCATGTTCTAAATAGTTTTCATCTGTCAAACAATCAATGCCATTCTGAACCTGCTTGTAACGTTCCCAGTATTCAGTCCACAGCCTTGATTTTTATATTTAGTTCGGTTAATGTAGGGTTACCTTCAGCAAGTCTTTTGCCCTTTGAAAATTGGCCCTTAATAATAGATCGAAATTTTTTTAGTTTTTGTAACTCTTCTTCTTCTTTAGTCATTTCTCCTTCTTTTTACCTCGTCGCCACTGTTAAATTACTAAACTTATAAAAATAAGAAATACACTGTAATCTGCCATAACATTGAATTGTATTTTCAGAACCACATTTTTTAAAACATAAACAAAAAACATCTGATGGATTAATTATAAAAGGCAAAATTAAATCAATCATATGTATCAATATTTATTTAGATCTTGTGACCTTTGGTGACAGCTATTACATGTGAAGGGTTAACAATAAATAAAGATGATTAATTGGTTTATTTTATTATTATTATTATTGACATAGATTGTGTGTGTAATTTTGTGTTTATTATTTATTTTAATCATGAATCATGACTCTTTAGCCATTCATGTCCTGTTTGTATAGGGAAAATAAATTTTAGTCAGAAGATCATTGTCTGTGATTCTTTTGCACCTTGCATCTTTATTTGCTCGTATTGAAAGGCATATTATTGTGCCACAACTTCATGTATAGTATGGAGGTAAATCAAGTATTTACATATTTTTAGTATTTGTTGAATTTCCTTTATATTTGTAACGCTGTGGTCGACACGCCATTTAAAAAAAGGGATCCTAATCCCAAACTTTCACTAATTTTAGACCTATTTCTGTTGTAGGTGTTGAACTTAAAATATTTGAAAAATTTATGTTAAATGTTTTTATATCCTTAAAACGGAGAAAATTTGCCATCTTATATGTCCATATCTGAACAGATTTAAAACATTTGTAATATTCAGTTGCAAATTCTTCCTTTAACACCTTTAAACTCATTTTAACAATTCCAGGTTGGACAGTTTGTACACAGAGTGGTGGCTACTGATCCTGATGAAAAATCATCGCTAAGGTTCTCAATAGACCGGGACAACTGTGAGGCCAGAAGTGAAGAAGGGACTATCATAAAACCATCTGAGTTTGACTTTCTCTCTGCCTTCGAACTGAATGCTGTCGACGGACTGTTGCGAGTGGTGAGACTCCTGGATCGAGAGAGAGTCGAAGTGATTCGGTTAGCCATCAGGGTGGAAGACACGGCATCCGTCAGCGGGAAACAGATCACTTCAGGTATTTGTTTCAGTATAGCTTTCTTAATTTTATTAAACATGTCACAAATGGGAAATGCAATAGTACCTAAAGCAATAGTTTGTGACTTCTACCTCATCTGTATAACTAAGTAATCTTTTAAGCAATCTATTATTAGAGGAAACCAAAAATATCATGTTCTTATTAAAAAACTCAATACTGAGAAGCAATAAAATATTTATTTATCAATTGTAAAATTTGGTTGGGATTGAATAGAAAAATAGTATTTTAATATGTCAAACCAATATTTTTTTTACTATTATATCAAACACAATTATTAGTGTTCATTCAACATCAAGTTTTTTCCATGAACAAATCTCTAATATAATCTTGATACAGGCAATAAATAGTCTAAATTAGATCTTTATAACTTGTTATGAATAATTTTCCTTAAAAATGTTTTAAGTTTTTTTAATTTTTCAGGTGTATTGACCATTATTGTTGAGGATGAAAATGACAACAACCCAATGTTCAGGAAGCCCTTTTATCGAAGATTCATCACTGAAAACAGCCAGTTAGGAGTGTTGATTGTCAATGTGGTAGCAGATGACGCAGACAAGAACCGGACTATTACTTACTCATTGGAAGGTAAACTAAGATAAAAAAAGTTTCTTTTAATTTTTTCCCAGATTTAAAATTACCTTATTGTTATACGAGAATTTTGAGACTAGGGCGTATTGTAGTTAGGTCAATTGAAGATTTATTCATACTATGCAGTGTACAGAGTCTTATTATGCAGCACCAGAAAAGCAATGTAGGAAGGAAAGGGCGTTAGTCAAATCTTTCTTTTTGTTCACTGGCAATGCAAAAAAAAACAATCAAAGGGAGTATATAAATACAAGAGGAAGAAATGGAAAGAAGAACATTGGTACTTAAATTTTTTTAATTACCCATTTCTCACATGTGAAATAGGTGGATGGATACTTTTTGCCATTGTTCCTAATAAACTTCTTCTGGCTGTCTTGAAAAATAATTATTCTGGGTATTATTCCTAACAGCTGAAACTAAAATTACAATGACCTCTACACTGAAAACATTGATAAAGTCGATGATATAGATTTTTTAATAAATTACCAGAATAAAAAATAAAAGAGGAACAAACCATTTTAAGATAAATTTTAAAAATGATCTAATTGAACATCCATTATACACTATATGCAAAAAATCCAGTCAAAGTAAGTTACAAATTGTTTTTACCTAGCATTCCTCACTTCACTTGGATATGTAAAGATTGTTTATACATTTTCAGAGCTGAGATGATATTGCAATGTCAAATTTCGTAGGAAATTACAGTATGAATTTTTACATTTATGAAAAAGAAAACAAATAAATACCAATATTAAAAGATGTATAACATATATCTGATTTGACAAATGTTTTGCAGATATTAAGTGTGATGTCCTGTTAAGATATTCCTAAATCGAGGAAATAAATCTTAAAACGCTTGGGAAAGTGTTATTAATCATGTGAAGCAGTTTATTATGTTCTGACTTAATAATTTGGACTTGTAGATATAGAATTAATCATACATTTATTTAATCCCTATCTATTCGGTAGAAGTCAAAGGTATTTAGTTCAATTGATTTGAAATAGCCTAAAATAGAATAAGAAAGGCAATAAGCAAAAATGCGAGAATTACAGGGGAATAACTTTGTTGTGCCATACACAAAAAATTTATGAAAAAATACTGTTGCAGAAAATTAGACCAGTACTGGAAGAAACAGGAAGAGAGGAGCAATGTGGTTTTAGGAAAGGTAGGTCAACGGTGGATGCTATTTTTGTGATGAGACAAGTGTTAGAAAAGAGGTGGGAATACGGAAAAGATACAATGGTAGCGTTTATAGACCTACAGAAGGCATATGATAAGGTACTGAGAGAAAGGATATGGGAGAGTATGAGAAAGAGAGGATTGCGTGAGGGAATAGTAGAAAGAATAAAG
This sequence comes from Homalodisca vitripennis, assembly GCF_021130785.1. Lineage (NCBI taxonomy): Eukaryota > Metazoa > Arthropoda > Insecta > Hemiptera > Cicadellidae > Homalodisca > Homalodisca vitripennis. Next base: position 66,596,486 of record NC_060211.1, on the reverse strand, counting down.
AACCTGTACGGCATATGTAAAAACAGGGTAAGAATTGAAGAAAAATATACAGATACTTTTAAAACAGAGAGAGGAGTAAGGCAGGGAAGCATATTGTCACCTTTCCTTTTCAATATTATAATGGATGAAATTATTCTAGAAGTACAAGGAAACAGAGGAGCAGAAGAACTTAAGACAATAGCATATGCGGATGACATAATGATATGGGAAAATAGGGAAGAAGAGTTAGAACGAGAGTTAAACAAATGGGCAAAAGTGGCGAAGAAATATGGTTTAGAGATGAACATACAAAAATGTAAAGTAATGAAAGTAGAGAGAAGGGATGGAAATAACAAAGACGTGTTAGTTGAAGGAAAAAGACTTGAAAAGGTGAAGGAATTCTGTTATTTAGGAAGTATCATAACAGATAGGGGCACAATAAGAGAAGAGATAGGAAACAGAATATGGAAGAGTGGAAAGTTTTTCAATATGGTGAAGAAGATTGTGTGGAGTTGGAACATTGGGAAAGAATCAAAAGTATTGATGTATAAATCTTATTTCCAACCAATTTTATTATATGGAGCAGAGACGTGGACGTGGACTAAAAATGATTTAAGCAGATTGCAAGCTGCAGAAATGAGATTTTTAAGAGGGATAGAGAAGACTACAAGAAGAGATAGAATAAGGAACGAAATAACCAGAGAAAGATTGAAGGTAGTTTCACTGCAAGAGACAATGGAAGGAAGAAGAATACAGTGGATGGGGCATGTGAAGAGGATGGGAGATAATAGAATGCCTAGAATAGCACTGGAGAAGGAGGAAGGAGGAAGAAGACCAAGAGGAAGACCGAGAGGAAGATGGGAGGACCAAGTGTGGAAAGACATAGAGAGAAGGGGACTACAGAAAATACAGGTGGATGAAGAGGAGACCTGGAAGGATAGACTAAAGTGGAGGAGGCTGTGTACGACGACGACCCGTGAGAACGGAAACGTCTGACGATGATGACGATGATGATGATGATTTGAAATAAGCTAATGTTTTACAATGGGGTGCAAATTCACTTTAATATTTTCTCTCAGAAGCCAACTTCATTCTATTTCTCTTCTTTATTTTAAAAATTGACTACCTATATCCATACCATAGTTACATATAGTATAATATATTATTTTGCTTTTTCATTTAATTATAAAAGTTGGCTATATCTGAAATACAACATGAACATGTACTTACTTTAAGACAGCCGGAGAGTAGTAGTTTTCAAAAATATCAATAATTGACCTGTTTAAATTGGTTGCCTTTCAACTGTTTTATGTACTTATGTTTTATGTATAGTTCGCAAATTCGTAATTCAACCTCTGTTGTTACAATTTATTTTCATTTAAAATTTGATTACAATTTATTTTAGTTTGTTTATTTATTTTTTATTGATACTCCCAAAGGAAGTTCACAGTATTTTATACATTGTGAAATATGAAAAAAGGATCATTGTGTAAGAGATAAGTTTGGAAGTATTAATTATTGTTCTCATTGGTAAATCAATGAATCATTATTTATTTCAGGTTCTGCAAAGATGACAGAACTTGTTCATCTGGACCAGCAAACAGGGGAGATGGTAGTTGCGAACAGAATCGATCACGAGCAGACTCCATGGCTCAACATGACTGTGAGAGCTACTGACTCAGGAATTCCTCCTCGCTCGGCATTGGTGGATGTGTTTGTACAAGTTATAGATGAGAACGACAACAATCCCTACTTTGTTGGAAACATCACAAATGTCACGCTGAGGGAAGACACGCCTATTGGTATGTATTGGCTATAATCTTCAGTTAATTGGATAGGGTATAAATTTCCTGTTGAGAGACTCATCAAGTAGGAACAAACAATGGTGTAAAATTAAATTTACCATTTTATACAATTTAAACCATTCTTGTTCCAGAGAAGAGAAAATGAAAACATTGCACCAATTACTAATTACCTAGCTCTTGAGGTAGTTTTTCATGAAAGAATCCATATTTTCCCCATAGGGTTATTATACAACAAACTTTAATTTAATTTTATTACTCAATTTTGGCTATTTGGAGTTTACTCTGTTAATTCTAAAAATATCTGTACACTGTCAATAATTTGTAAATTCCAATAACTACATTAATCCCCAAAATAAGTTTTTCTTGGTTTATGTTTACACTGACAGTAAGCTCTATAGTGTAATGCCCTAAGTTAGTTTAATACTTGGTCATAGTGGTCAAGAATATACCTTATCCATACAGGTTTTTATTTATTTTTGTTCTGTGTAAAATCTGAACCTCCAGTCCACAACTGTTTATAACTGTACCTCATGCTAGTCTCAGATGATTATTTGTTAGTGTGCGAAAATGCTTTGCCCAAACCAAGATTCAAACCTGGGTCCCTTGGCTGACTATCTGAGATGCTAAATAGACTCAGCCATTGGTTACATGGGACATATCAACCGTTAGTAACTGTATTTGTTCTATACATAATGTACTAAACTTTTAAAAGGTTAATGATTTTTATAGTCACTCTTGTCAATAAACTTATCAAATAATATGCCCCGCTGTCAATAAATCACTGATTTAAAAATAAACTTGAGTGCTTTTGAATTTACAAGTGTAGTTTTGTATACTTTAGAAGTTCATTGCCTGTTGAATTTAGAAAGAGACTGTACAAAGGGGTTTTATGACAATAAATATCATTGTGAATCTCTTCCAGAATAATCAGGAAGATTTCATGAAACTGAAACTTTACAGGATACAGTATATAATTAAATTATGAGCACAGACGTGGTTCCTAAAAATGTTGAGTTTATGAAATACTATGCTTTTGCTCCACATACGATGTTACTTTGATCTAATTGTCCATTGGATATAAAAATTTAGTGATATAACCAGTCAAACTGAATATTCAATTTCTCATATTGTATAAAAACCTTGACACATTCTGTGAAGTCCTTTTTCCAAATTAATATGAATAAATCTCATGTTGAATGTTAATGGATGTAGCTTACAAACTTGTCTTGAAGATATAAATAGAATCATTCAGGTTTCGTTGAAATCAGTTAAGAACTACAACAGGGGTTATGTTCATTGTATTTGCTGCTAAATGATTACAAAATTCTCATAATTTTGAATGCTTGGCATTAATACATATTGTTATCAATGAAAATATTACAGTTTCTTAAATAATGCCATTAAAATATCTATCTTGAGCATTTAGAAAATTAAAATGTTTTATATATATATATATATATATATATATATATATATATATATATATATATAAATATCTCCTTTTATATTATGAAAAGTTTTTCTCAGGTGCTGAGGTGACAGTCATTGAAGCCAGTGATGCTGATTCCGGTGATTATGGCAAAATCACATTTCTCCTTGATCGGATATCATCTTTGGTAAGAAGTTTATTTTTATATAAATAACATAACTTGCTGAGTTGAATTAATTTTATGAGTTGCAAAAAGTATAAGAAAATTAGCTGAACTGAATTTGAAAGCAATTAATTATAGTAGTGAACTTTTCAGTTTTCAAAGTCATATTCAGAATAAAAAGTTTTAAATATTTTTACCTGAAATTGCACTGAAAAATTCTTAAACTTACCCACCATCCAGTTGCTTGCATTGCGAGTACTAATGTTAAGAAATAACATATTTTGAGGCTGTTAAATTACATTTCTGGTAACTTTTGATTATGCTTCAATACTTCAAACTCATGAAAATACTTGTTATGGACAAAAGCATAACACAACTCACAACAAATTTTCTTATTAGTATTGTGCTGGTGGGTAAAATAAGTAACAAAATTTTTATAGGGTATTACTAGTACTAGTATTTAACCCTTTGAACGCCGATATAAATTTAGTAATTTTTTAGATTACGCTTATTTAAGGTGAAAAAATAAAAATGAAAATTCCTTAAAGCTAAATTTTTTATTCATTCCTAATGACTAATAGTCACACAAAAAAAGTAGATTTTACAATAATGTAATACTTGTATTAAAACAATCAAATTTTTTCGTAATAATGGAATATTTCAATCAAAATCAAATTTAGGTTACAGAGTAATCAAATGCATGTGATGAAAAATATGAAATCTATGTACAAGGATAAGAAAACAAATAAAGTGTAATATGCTGATCTTGATTAGTTTTATAAGTTCTGATAATATTAGATTTATACAGTTGTATGGTAAACTTCAAAACAAAAATCGGGTAGAAGCCATGGGGTCTCGGGACATGACTTGCAGCCATAATTACTCAACAGAAAAGAAACAATAAAATCTTTATTATAACACCTAAAACATGGTAAAAATAACTTTTTACAACTGTTTGTATAAGGAATGACAACGCAAGAACATTTCCCAAAGGCACAATGCGTGCTCCACTGACAGTCGGTAATGGCGGATAGTATCGTCATCGGCGTACAGACGGGAGTGGGAGAACAGCTGCCAGCAACAAAACAATTTACTGTTTACCTACTGCGGCCAGCTGACAGCTGCAACTGGACTATTTGGTCAAGCCAGTACATTAATTTGTATTGTGGCTTATGTATTGAACTTATAGACTTCAAAAACAGTAATAAAATATAATTTTATCGATCGGCGGATTATTTCGTCTTCGGCGTTATAAGACCAAACAACATCGCGGATTATTTCGTCTACGGCGTGCAAAGGGTTAAAATTTCAGGAACCTCATAGCAATATTATTAAAGTAATAGATTGTGACAGTTTTAATCCGTTGTTTTCTCCAGGGTAAATTCCAAATCAACCCTGAGACTGGGATGCTGAACGTGTCCGATAGGCTGGACCGAGAGCAGCAGTCATCTTATATGCTGATAGTGGAGGCCTGGGATAACTATCAGTTTGGATACTCCAGTGGGGAGAGTAGAAATGCCTTCAAACAAATAGGGTGAGAATCTCACTGACCCATATATGCCTGTTTTGTTTTTTGTTTTAACCAATAAAACCTATCAAAATTTACATAGTTTTAGTACGGCAAGGAACAAGGCTAGTTGCGGGTGGGTAGTTACCGAACCCGCTCTATCCTCTAATTCATAATCATTATTTTAAACAAAATTGTTTTTCTTAGTAATATTCTAAGACTACCATTGTTGAACAGAGTGACCATACTGGATGTCAACGATGAACCTCCTGTGATGAACCCTCTGCCGGAGTCTTGTGTCATGGTAACAGAGTTTCTGGAACCAGGGGAGACTGTCTACACTCTCAAGGCATCTGATGCCGATGACCCCAACACTCCCAATGGCTGGGTCTCATTCTCCATTCTTGCAGGGAACGATCAAGGTGAGAATCTTACAAAGTTTAATAAGATGAATGAAGGAAAATAAAATCTTTGGCAAGATGAGTACACAGAAAACACTCATATTTTCCCTCCCAGTGTTGTTATACTCAAGAAACTGAAAGGAGGAATCTCTTAGTAGAGGCGAAATAAAAGACTGGTGGTATAACCGTAACAATTCAGCTTTCTGGAGGTTGATTTTTAGGATTAGCTTAGTAGGTCCATTATGTATTTTTCTCTGTTGTTTCTTTTTATTAATAATTATAAGCTAGAACTTCAACGCTCGCTATCTGTTTTAAGATGAACAAAATAAAATAGTAACTATTATGTCTAAAGTGTATATTAGTATATTTACTAACTATACACAATAGAGTTTTTTAATAATTTTCTAAAATCTGTGTTTATCTTTCCAGAATTGTTTGAAATAGAACCACTGGATCATTGGACAGCCAGGCTATATGCTCAAAGTTCACTGAAAGCAAAATATGGGAATTACACTTTGGTAAGTGCTTTGGACATACTTAGTTTTTTGTTATTTTCTTTGGAAAAATTAATATTGTCTGAAATTAAGAGTACAGTTTTAGATTGATTTTGAAATAATCAGACTTACTTAACTACTTTTACATTACATTAAACTTGATGTCTATTTTATTTGGAAATTGTGTTGTTGATACACTAGTTGATTTGAAAATCAGTTTTTCAACTTGGATAATTTACTTGTTACATGTCAACTGTTTTAGGCTATAAATGTTCAAGATTTAGGTGCACCTCCCAACTTTGTTGTTGGCAACCTAAACATTTGTGTGACAGACTTCAATGACAACGCTCCTCAGTTCATCAGTCCTCCCCAGAACATTACAATCCGCATTCCAGAGGTAAAAGCACTTGTGATATTAAGTTAATACTAATATAATTACTTAACATTTACCTTTGTCAGAAATCAGAAGTTATGTGATTTCATAACATCTGGACTAAGATATTGTAATGTATTACTTACCTTTCAACTCAGGGTAAAGTTCAAACTCATTTCCATTTCATAGGAGTTCTGAAATCCCTTGAATCTCAGTTATGAATTCTAAGCATTTTATTTGTTGATTAACCTACATTTTTTAACGTTTTTATGATTTGAGAGAATTAAACATTATTAACAACATGTGGTTTTAATTAAGTATCAAATGCTAAACTATGCACTGTCAAGCAGTTCTTTATAGTCAGATTTTGTGTGAAAGGTTGATAGTTTATCAATCAATATGTTTCTGAACGAGGGTTCCATTTTGCACACAAGTATTTTGCTATAGCATGTTGTTATCGTCATCATCAAACTACACAAACCTATTAACACATCATTACAGGCCTGCTGTTGTACAAGCCCTGTGACAGTTAGCTGACATCTTGTATAAATGGCTATAAAAATGATAAAACTCAAGTAATTTTCCAAAAAATAAGCAAGCTCCTCTGTTAGTCCATCAGCTTTAACTTATTTGGGTTTTTGTTTGGAAATAAATTTTCTAAATAAAAAAAATATTTTCCCCAACATTGCAAATGTAAACATTTTGTGCTGTACCGGGACTACACACAACATTAGCAATCTTCTGCTGAGAGTCTTCTACGTAATGTTTAATTAATACCAGACTGAAAACTGCTACAGACTGATTTTATCCAAAATCAGTAGTGGAGGTCATCTCCTGATGAGGATATCATCAACGCTCCACCCCTACTTTCCCCGAAATCTGTGTTTACAGCATTCTGCTGTGGATTGAGATATTAAAGATGGAGTGGGTATAAAAATAAATTGAATAAAATTAAAATATTTTAATGTTTTACCTGTAACTCTGAATAATTTTTGGAATATTATGATAATATATAATGATCATCAATGGAAAAAAGTAATGCCAAACATGTATTAAATGGTTATAATTGTAAATATTACACAATTTAGTGTTAAAAGTTGCTATTTAACTCAGAGTTAAGAGTAGTGATAAAACATTTTCAAATTTAAATAGATTTGGAATAAAATCACAAAATTCCCCATTCTTATTTTCGACCTAGGACAATCCAGATGATATCTAAAATACAGTCAATGATTTATTTACAAAACCATAGTAATGAAAAAACATTGCCGTTTAAAATTATCCATTACATTTTTTTGGAAACTGTATATCTTTCTAAGTAACAATTGAATATAGCAATAAAATATCATTTTTCAACAATGATACTAAAATTTATTTCTCTAGTATGAATAAATTATTGATCTTTGGTTGTTTTTGTATGAAGAATGCAACAGTTGGAAGTCCTGTGATAACTGTGACTGCCATTGACGCTGATGTGGGTCCTAATGCTGCTGTCCGTTACCGCCTCAAGCAAGACAATACTGGAGACTGGAGCACTTTCAGTGTTGATCAGGACTCTGGCCTCGTCTCTCTCAGGTTACCTCTGGACAGGGAGACCCAGAAACTCTATCAGGTTAAGAATCGTTTCCTAAATTTAAATGTATTGTTTAATTTCCTAAAATCAGGAAACAACACATTAGGCTTGTTTAGAACTTGTACCAAGCTTCCTTAGCTGAGTTAATAAGCTTGAAACAATTGTATAAAGCCAAATTTACATACTTGTTTTAAGATTGTTTTAAAGATCAAAGTTGCCACTTATTGAGCTTTCTCCAAGTGTGTACTTTCAAACTTATCCAAAGGGCCTAGAAATGCGAGAGCAGATGCTATGCATATTCTTCGACGTCTCTAAAGCTTTGCCACACAATTGAATCTTGTCTTATTTGAAAGATAGAGAGCAGTGCATGCAGATTGCGAGAGCCTTATCAGGCAAAGTCAAAATTATGTACAGTGTCCCACAGGGATCAATATTAGGACCAGTCCTCTTTTGAATTTCTTGTGTGAAAGGTGTTTTACTTGACTGATGAATTCATGAGGAGCCACTAGAATAAAATTTTTTGAAATTAATAGCAACTTTGCAGTTTTTATTTTATTTATAAGTCAATGTCTAGATAGTGCCTGGATTGGGAACTTATTCTAATTTGAGGTAGTTGTGGAAGGAGGCTCATTTTAAGCCTAATCAAGCTTTGGCTTATGAGCTTATATCCACAAGGTCATTTAAACTTTGAAAATCAGATCTTAAACATACTTAATGCATGGAAGCAGACTCATTCCAAACATAAGTTTGTAAGTCAACATTTGTTTGTTTTTTTCATAAAATCTTTTCTGATCTGGTAAATGTATGTTCAAAGTAAGTCGAGTGATTGAACTGAAATTCATTTTAAGCTTGTTTCAAGTTCATAAAAGTGTGCTACACATTTCTACAATCTTGTTAGAAACTTAGACAAATATAATAACAATAGTGGTAACATAGTTCATGTTTAACATCACATCAAAATATATACCATACAGATATATTATATAGATCAGTAAAAATGATTGTTACTGATACATTAAATTAAAGGTTTATTTCTCTTACTAAAAATTAATTATATTGCTTTATGAAGTTTACATGCTAAGAAATTTATATCCCACTGAACTATGTTATATAATTTAACTTGAACTGATTGATGAAGGAAATCGATTTATGTAAAAGGAAATTGTAAGACATTTTATCATCAGATAGTATATTCATATATTTTGGGGAATTGAAAAAGTTATCTAGACTTTATAGACTTTAGAAAGTTTTAACAACAATGTTTCTATTACAAATTGTACAAAAGTATCTTCAATTTAGAATACCTAGCTTCCAACCTTTTAAGCACTTTCTTGAAACCATCACTAAAACCCAGTATACTCAGAGGGTGAATAGACAATATCCTAATGCCTCTTGGTGCTGCCATGCCGAGGAACAGAACACACAGAACTATGCATGAAAAGAATGCCATCACACTTTATCAACCACTGGCATAATTCAATAACGGCATAAGGTTGTTTTAGGCTCATTTATGTGAGCTTGTTTTTGAACCTTGCTTAGAGTAAAAATCACAAGTTTGGAAGGTTAAATCAAGCAGGGAGATAAACAATTTAGAATTTAATATAGTACTCCAAACTTAAAAACCTAGTGTGTTTGAAGTTTGAGGGAGGTTTTAAAATTTGAACTAAGCTCTGAATTTAAGTTTAGGCTTACATGCTGTATGGGTAACAACATACTATGTATTCAAGTAAAACCTAAGAAAAATATTGATTTCAGATTCGTGTGGAAGCCTATGACCATGGGACCCCTACTCCCTTGTCATCAGATCTTGATCTGACAATTTATGTGAAAAATGTGAACGATTACCAGCCTCAGTTTTTGATCGAAGACTTCCCAGTGAACTTTACAGGTAACTTATTGTAAAATTCAACTTTTTACTTCAATTTTAGAAAAGACTTGAAATTTGCCCAAATTTGTCCAAAAAACCAGTTTGAGTACAGGTGGACCTGTACATAACTCAAAACACTTATTTATTGTTTAGTTAAGTATTATTGAATATGTATGTTGCACTTAGTGTATTGAATAACTTATCATTTGGTGACACAAAGCTAATCAACCAAATACAATGAAATGTTGCGTATCAATTAATTCATTGCATGATAAGTGCTCACTAAAAAATGTTCTTGCTCTTTAAAAAAAATTCAGAACCATTAAACTGATCCAGTCAACTAGTACTTAAACTAAATACTTTCAATGATTTGGCAATGGTTTCAAACATTGTTATATCTTACAATAATCATCATTCATATAAAAAAATGTTTGGAATATTAAAAAGAGATTGTATACGACGTCCATGCAGGGATTAGCTTTACTCAGCGTAAATTTAATCTGAAAACAATACAGTTACATTAAACCCATACAGTTTACCAATAATACCTGCTAATTTGTATTTTCAAAGAATAATAGGCTTTTAAAATCTCAAAGTATACATATTTATTTATTTATTTATGATTATAATAAGCAATAAGTTAAATATTATGTTCTTTAAGAAATGGGAATATAAGAGCCAGTTTTGACTGTAACAAGCAATAAAATATTTTGTAAAATACAAGAATTTCCTCTGCGAATTAAATAGCTATGTTAATTTTGTTGTTGTCAAATTGGGAACGTTAAAAAAGCTTAAGCATATCAAATTCTATATTATTTGACAAATCACTTCTTTGAGATTGACAAGAACAACCATCAAACATAAAATAAACACTTAGCCTATCCCTATTTAGGGGTATAGCACCCAAAATTAAAAACACAGTTTTTTAGCCTATTGTATTATTTACCCCAGGCAGTCACTCGCAGCTTCGTTCGCAATTCCTCTGCATCTCCTAGCGATCTCAGTAATACTGGAACTATTTCAGACCAATGTGAAGATACCCCAAAGATGGAGTTCTTAGCTTCCTTAGTGAAAGCATTTATGATATAATATGATGAAGTGAAAAATGGATGCAACGTTTCATAGCCTTAACACTTCTGGTTCAGGTGAATTATATTTCCAATGCCAAAGTTGAGTTTGCCTTTTTGCCATGACCAAGAAAATATGTCAAAAAGTGTAAATGTAGGGCCATTTTAATTTACTCCAGCCTTAGTATTTTTTTATTCCATAGTTTATTTTAATTTGTTTCCCGATCAGGAAAATATATATATATATATATATATATATATATATATATTTATTTATTTATTTATACATACATATACAGGCCTGAGATGCCTACATCTGTCAAGAGACATCTAATATGGGTTTTATAATAGTTCTTAAATTTATTAAAGTTATATATTAACTTTATCTTGTACATCTGATACTTAATATTGGCTAAAAATTTACAGTTGAAGTATATTTGTACCAAAACTTTTAATCTTATATTTTTTCTTACTCTCTGCTCAGTATTGCTTAGTTATGCTTTCACACTATAAATGTTAACAAACTAGAAATAGTATTTGAATTAATTATTAAACATATGGTTGTGATGTCCTAAAACAATGTTTTTCACAGAACAGTTGATTACATTTAATATGCTCTTTCAATTAATATTTTACAACTTTAGAGACCAAGATGGAATTTTTTGTTATTTTAGAGACCAGTGGGGTGTAGCCCATAGGGATTTTCTAACAAGAATAGACTTATATTCATATGAGAGATCCTGAAAATATTTGTGTAAAATATCAGTACAATTGATTCACTAGTGTACACGTGAATGCAAAACAAACAAATTAAGGCACTTTCATATTTGTAATATTATTTGGATTAGGACTAGCAGCAAACATTTTGTCTTCTGATGCCTATCAGTTATAAAAATTTTACAAGGTACTAACTATTTTGCAATATTTATAAAAATTCCAATGGTACTTATTTCAACGAAATCCGTCAACGCATAAGCGAGCAATACCACTTTAAAGATATGATTACACAAGTTTCGAATTCCAAAAATGTCACAGTTGAGAGGCATCAGCTGTTTGTTGATATCTTTAAAGTGGTTGTGCTCACTAAGTGTTAACGGATATCTTTGAAAAAAGTACTGTTGGAATTTTTATAAGTATTGCAAAATAGTTAGCATTTTCTAAATGATTTATTACTGATGCAAAACAGCTGACACCTCTCAACTGACAAAATCTTTGTTGCTCCTGGCTTGTACAAGCATGCCTCAAAAGTGATCATACTCACCTATGCATTGGCGGGTGAGAAAAATACCGTTGTAATTGTAATAAAAATAGAAAAATAGTTTTTAACTTGTAAATTTTTTTAAACTATAATGTTTTATTTGTTATTTGACTTTAAAATTTTATATAGCTGCCATTTTTTTAATGTTAAAGCATATCAAACCAATATTTTTTAAAGTTTCCTTGTATTTAATAATACCTATGTGCAAAATTTGGTATATATAGCTTTACTAGTTCTCAAGAGAAATGAATTTTTATAAAAAATACAAAATGGTGGCTAGCAGCTACAACACATATTTCTACGAACTATGTTTAGGGGCCTTTTTTTGTTTGGAAGTACTAGCAGCCACAGACTTTTGTAACACCCTTTTGTGAACACTGTATATACAAGTAGTTAGTTACTTGACAAAACCGAAAGTTTAATCAAATTTTAGTAACTGCAATTTATTATTACATTCAATTTTAGTACCAATTCAAGTTGGTATTAATTTAATTATAAAATGTTAGCATGTGATTGTGTATAATAACTATGTCCCAGTGGCGTATATAGAAAAATATTTTGGGGGGGGCTCTGAAGTACCGGGGGGTCCGGGGGTCCTCCCCCGGGAAAATTTTGCCAATTTAAGTCTTAAAAACACAGGTTTTAAGGTTTTTGGCATGTATAAACGCTAAAATGGAAAGAATGAAAATCACTCTTTCGGAGAGATTTTTAAGTTTTTCATGGCGAGTTTCCTTCTTTTCGAGCAGGTTTCACTTTTCCATTTTAGCGTTATTATGTTTATATAGAAGGACCTGTATCCTTTGTATATTATTTTTGTATAAAATTAAAATTCAAAACTTAAGTGTCTGCTAGTTTGGTAGTTTTCAGTTGTTAAAATAGAAAATAATAGAGGCTATAAAGTCCTATTTTTAAAATCTTTGGTTTAAAATAGTTGTTATACAAAGAAATATATTGTCCTACGTATCTAAAACACAACACACCACAATATTATAAGTTTGAAAACTAATAAATGTTGACTATATACTATATTTATTTTAGCAATTGAAATTGTTATTTTAGTTTTTTTTTAAATTTTACCTTAATGAAATCAGAAATAGTAATTTCAGTATGCACACAATTCAAATATTTATATCGTTAAAAAACTAAAATCTCAAACAGCCTTCCAAGCTACAATAACCAGTTATTGTAGGCCTACTTTATGAACTGTTACAAGGGAAGAAAATGAAATATAGCTAAAAAGTATTCATGAAACACTGTTTATTGTCATTTTACAAAACAAAATCCAAATTTCTAGACTTCAGTGAAAATTGTTTTAAAACTTCCTCATCAGTTATGGTAATGTCTCTATGAATAGATAAAAGTGCAAGACCATTCAAACCTGTTTTCCGAAGTTGTGTTTCTCAGAAACGTTTTAAGTCTTCGGAGAGATGAAAAGCTCCTTTCTGCAGAAGCCACTGAAACGGGTAAAACCGCTAACAATTTCAAAATATTAAACATGTTTGGGAAATAGTCTTTATCACATTTTTTCAAGAGCAGAAATTGCAGTTTTTGGCAAACTTTCTTTTTCTTCACGATTCCACTTTTGTTTCCACAGTAGAAATTCACTTCGTACCTCATCTCTGAAAGATAGATATTTTTCATAAAACGTCAGGGCAGGGTTCCAGGGATGAAAATTCCGTTTTAATGCAGTGCTCAGGAAGAACATTCTGTAGTGAGTCGATTACTTCCCTGTGGTTTTTAAAACGCTCCTGAAGTGAACAGCAGAATCGTCAAGGTATGGTATATACACTACACGCCGGTAGTTATTCTTCCACGTTTGTATAAGGAGTATTGCAGCGATTAGTTTTGCTTGCGACATGTACGGGGGGTTTCCTCTTTGATACCTAATTTGTCAGTGCTTACTTTTAGCTCACTGAACAAAGCTGGAATGTCTCTTCTGCTTTGCTTCGCCTTTCCTTTACTAGTTCCAATACATTGGAAATCTGTTTGTTGGCTTGAGCAAGATCTATATCTTTCTTTTGGAGCATCTCTGAAAGGCGGATAGTCAAAGAAAGCAAGTTGTTCAAAATAAAAAGACATGCAACAAACTGAAAAACTGGTCACGGAGGGCAATTAGTGTGTGTGCTTTTACAGAAGCTTCTGCAGTCGATTCTTCTTCAATAGTTGATAGAGCGGTAATTATAGGCTCCAAAGCTTCTTTAAACATTATAACTGAATCGTGGCGTTGCACCCAGCGAGTCTCACACAGACATATAAGTTTTTTTTCTTTTCATCTCAGGGCAGCATTCAGAAATACTTGACTTAAGTATCGCAGTTCTCTTAGCTGACTTGTGAAAGAAACTACACACCTCACTGATGACACCCATACAATTCCTTATCATAGGGATTTTTGATGCATCAGATAGACATAAGTTAAGAGAGTGAGAGGAACAATGTGTGTATATGGCTGAGGGTACTTTTTCACTTATGTATGCTTGTACCCCCTCTGAACTGGCCACTCATGACAGAAGCCCCATCATATCCTTGACCACGTAAATTGTTTAAATCAAGTCCAAGACTGGTTAGACTTGACATTAATGTATTGGCTAAACCTTGACCTGTTACATCATACACGGGTACAAAAGCCAGAAAATCTTCTTCCTAATTTTTAAACAATTCCTCGTCAAAATATCGGACACAGAGGGAAAATTGTTCAATTTGGCTAATGTTGTTGTCTCATCTGCTAATACTGAATAAAATACAGATTTTCTCACGTTGGATACAATTTTTTGACTGTATTTGGGAACCAAAAATACCTATAATTTCCATTTTTGGATAACAGAACTAGTATACATAGTTTTGCCACCAACCAGTTTCTAGCTGTGTTTTAAGATTATTGTCCCCGTAATTAGCCCTGTACCTTAATAAAGAGCGAAAAATTACCATCATTTTGTATAGGCTCGTCAAGATCCACTCTTTCCACCATCACGATGCCCTCTAAGAGCAATTTGTTGCCTTCCACAAAATCTAATTGTCTGGATTATCGGTATAATTCTATTTTTGTTTTCCTGAACATTCATTTTTCTCTGCATGTTGATACTGTTTATCACACTTTCTGTTTTTCCATGTACTAAGGATTTTACGTCTTCAGCCATTAACATTGCAGTTTTATGATATTGTTTATTTTCATGTTGCATGAAAACCTCCCTAGCTTTCTTAAGCTTTGTAGTAAGTGGTTTTGATACTAATACTCCTAAACTCTGATGGTTTCCTTTCCCCACCTGTGTTGTGTGAGAAAAAAAAACACAATATTTACACAGGGCCCCTTCCTTTGCTTCCGAATAAGCTAACCATTTGAAGTCTTCCAACCACTTATATTGAAAACTTCTGTTATTTTCAACTTTAGGAAATTCGTAACTACGTTGAGGCTTCCAACAGTTTCTCAATAATTGAAAATTTTTCTCTTCATTTTGAAGTGAAAAGGAAGTTGAGGAGCAGTAATGACCAATATCATTGATATTGTGAACTAACAAAGTGTGATTACTCTCGTTAAGGTTATGTTCAAATTTCACCTGTGTGATCCTTGATCTCAACAACGCTGCCAGTTGATGTAGCACAAGTGGAGGGACTCGGTGTTATTTCAAACGATGTCTGCTCATCGATCTCAGACGAAACACGTTTTTTCTTCACGAAAAAAAGCTTGAATCGAAACTCTGTCTCTTCATTTTAAATGTTTAATGTAGCCTATGTACTTCACACGTAAACTGTCAACTATAAAGTAATCAGATCATGTTTAAATAACGCGACAACAAAACATATCACTTGATAACAGTCACTACAAATCACAGCACACATATGCATACAGCACTTAAAATGTCACCACGGGTGATACGCACTAGACAACAGCAGACAATGGCGTGGTAGTGCGGAATGAGGTCAGGTGTGGTGGGAGTGGGTGGGGGGTTGTAGGAGGAGGAGGGTTGCTAGCAGCGGGGCCGCGGCGACACGTCATCGTCATATACGCATTGCCTGGCGCTGGCACTACACGAGCGGGCCGATGCGACAGTCAGGAGCGTCAGGCTACCTCGCACTCTTTACAGTTGCAACGCTTATTTGCATGCTTACAAAATATTAGTAATTTCAACCTCTGAAAAAAATAAATATTGAATATTGTTAGGTATCATAATGTATTCTTAAAATTCCACTATAAACTATAATACTAATGTAGTTCGAAAGTATAGAAGCACAGCTTATTGAAAATAAAAATAAATTATCGTATATAAGTTATAATATTTTTTTTTGTGTTTCAAATTTCGGGGGGGGCTCGAGCCCCCTGAGCCCCCCCCTTATATACGCCCTTGCTATGTCCATTACATGTATGTCTAAAGACAAATAAATTAATGCTTAAAAAGAATTTTTTTAGTCTTATGAAATACATCTTCTATTTTAAAACATACTATGTTTTTAAATTCTAAGCAATCATAATATGATTGTCATATTATGTCAGTATATGATCTTTATTTTTTCCCAAAAAAAGGATGTGAAAATATGTTTTGCTTTTTGTATATTGTGGTAGTATGAATATTAATGCTCATGTTATGTTGATGGTAGTGTCTTTGTTTGAAATATTACTGTTTTTATGATTTAAAACTATTTTACAATTAATCTAAAAAACAACATTTCTAACAATGATTGCCTGAAATGAATGGTTAACCCTGCAACCTCTCAATAATCAGTAAACAATATTAACATATATAGCTACTTGGATTACAAAGACAGTACAGTGCTCAGGGTGGTCATTTTTGTCAATGACATCAATATGTTGGAATTAAGTATACAATGTCAATGAATTGAAATTAATTGAGGATGCCTTTAAACTGGTTCAGAAAAAGAGTCCTGGAGAGCACAAAATTTCTCTGTTGGAAATTTTGAACCGAAAATAAATAAGCTCTTTGAAGATTGAAAATAAATATTTCTTGTTACTAAAAAGGAACTTAGTAATTGAAATCAGCTAAAGTTGAAGCAGTAAAAATTAACAAATTACGTCTTACAGAACATATTGCTCCTGGCAAAGAAAGGCGACTCCTGCCGGAAACTGTGGACAGAGATGAAGTTGATGATCTAGATGACCCAAGAACTCCGGTCTGTTACTTCATTGTTGCTGGGAATGATGAGGGCTTCTTCAACATTGAGCCGCTTTCCCATGAAATCACTGTAAGTAGACATACACAGCTTTAGTGTTAGTTTTTGTTCTCATTAAATTCTACATTGTATTTACTACCTCTTTAACAATGCAGCATGTTTCAGCATTCTAAAATATTATGTGCATTAATATAGGTTTCATTTACATAGATTGAACATCAAACTGTGGTCAAAATAAATATCCTTACCTTGAATGCTGGGAATGACTGGACAGAAAGGTCTACATAATGGCAATGTAAAGAGGAGCTTGATGTGGACATCACATAAAGAGAGTTCTTGGTACACCACTATTTTTCATAGCGGAAGGTTGACCAGAACAACAAGCAGCAAATAGCGGGGTTTAAAGGGAACTTTATTTTAAGATGAAACTCATAAAAACCATGAGAGCAGAACCTTAGAGGAGTTGCTTTGGAACTGCTTATGGTAGAACACTAATAGTTGTGAGAGGTCATGGCTGAGTGAAGGAGAGTGCCATAATGCCATAATGCTGAGACGCAGAAGGAGAGTGTGGCTCACAAAATACAAATGGTTTACCATGAGAAAGGCTTTATCCAGGAATACACAGATGAGGGAAAGGTGATAATGTTGCTTTCCAATAGCTGTCACCATATCTTAGCAGCCACAAAACAATCACCCTAAATTGGTAGTACACCAATTTCATTGTAAAAATTTATTCACTTTAATATTGGCACCAATATGGTATTGTGAACACATCAGGTATGTAGGGAACTCTCACTCGTCAAAATTTGGATGGTATTAGTAATATACTATCTAATGACTCTATCTTGCAATTTGAATAAATGTTTATCGAAGCTGTTTACTTTTGTAGGTGGCTCAAGAACTTGACAGGGAAGAAGCTGAGATGCATTTGATCATGGTGAAAGCCAGTGAAGATTGTGTCACTCCCCCACAGACCAACAATAGCTACTTGGATTACAAAGACAGTACAGTGCTCAGGGTGGTCATTTTTGTCAATGACATCAACGATAACGCCCCTCAGTTCGTCAAGGAGGTGTTCACTGGAGGAGTAACCACTGATGCGGATTTTGGCAGTGAATTTATGCAAGTTCGAGTGAGTAAAAAGCTATCTTTTTGTTCAACAGTTATATTTTTGTTTCAGTCCAGCTTCAAAAAATAACAATCTTATTACCGTGTTATGATTATCACAATCTTAATGTTGTTTAGGCAATAGATGCAGATTTCGGCCGAAATGCAGAAATACAATACTATATGATTGGCCAAACTCAGATGACCTTGAGCGAAGGGATGGAAAATATTCAGCAGCCACCTTTCTTAGTGGATGTCAACTCTGGAATTGTGTCTCTCAACTTTGATCCTCAAAAGGGAATGAAAGGATACTTTGACTTTAAGGTATTATTCAGTCTACTAATTTTAATTAGTCTATTAACACAGATCTAGGTTGAAAAATTTCTACTTGTATATCTCATGTTTGATTAGTTACAAGGTTTTTATTCATAAGGCATACTTAGACTTGTTAATGAATAAATAATCTGTACGAGTGAAATTTGTCTCATAATTTAACATTATTATACATACATATTATAACAGTTAACATAATTTATTAACTTTTCAAATTGTGTGACATTTGTTGCAATATGTTATTTTTTAGTTCTTAATACTATGATATAGAGCAAATCTGTTATACAAATGTTCTATTATGTATTAAAAATACAAGTTTATAACTTGAAAATGTGTCCAGGTGGTCGCCAATGATACCGGTGGACTTTCTGATATGGCTAGAGTTTTCATCTACTTATTGCGAGAAGACCAAAGAGTGAGATTTGTGCTACGACAACATCCAGTAGAGCTGAGAGAAAAGATTGATGTTTTCAGAGAGTGAGTCATAAGATATATTAAAAAATACAATAGACAGTTGAACTGATTACATTTTGATATAAAAATATATTGTGATTATGCCTTTATATTTTAGTTCCTAATTTATTATTAATCAATTGAAAGACTTTCTTAACAAACATTCATAAAATACCATCATCTGCAATCTCCTGGACCAAGGAGGTACTTTTATGAAATGTACTATTGGTCCTGTTGGTTCATTATAAATTTAAATGTAGGTAAGTTGGGAGCAATAGGACTTATGATAATGTTCAATTGAGTGATAGATACTTGAAATGTCTGTTTGTTGATACATGCTTTTACTCTCTTCTACCTTTAATTTATCTTAAACTGTGTTTTTTTCTGAATGTACAGAGTACTGGGTAATGTGACTGGAGCCATAGTTAATGTAGACGAGGTGAAAGTGCATGAGACCATGGATGGCCGAGTGGACAAGACCCGATCTGACCTCTACCTGCATTTTGTAGACCGGTCAGACCACTCCATCATGGATGTCAGCCGGGTGTTACGGGTGGTTGACCAGAGCATAGAACATCTGGATTCACTGTTCAAGGTGAGATATGTTAAGACGCTTACTTACTGATTGTGGTTTTCAAATCAGGTTATAATTGTGCATTTGTCACTCACTTTACTCGTTCACTTCAAGACTACAAAAGCTGACCAGGCCAAATTTGGACAATGCTGCTTGAAGTCAAAATGTGAACACTATAACTGGAGTATTGCTAACGTATAACATGATAGCTCCCAGAGCTTACAGGAGCTGACTATGCTGTACAACCCGAGATGTAGATAAAATAGTGTTTGTTGTAACTTTTAGAAAGTTATTTTCAAATATATTTATGGGAGAATATTCCATCATCATTCCCCACATCAACATGTCTTTTCAAGTGGGTATTGTACAATATTTAATCTGGCTTCTATGTAGGCTGTTAGTCCTGTAGTTGAAAGTCAAAGGCAAGTTCATACCAAATATTTAGACTTCCAGAGGGCTTTTGATAATCTCCCCCCACCGTTTATTATTAAAGAAACTATCTGCTTTTGATTTCTCTGCAGAACTTGTTTTTGGATATAGTTACAATTCTAACATAGGCTTTTCAGAGTAAAGTTTTTGGTTGTGACATGTGACTGTTTCACTGTTCCCTCGTGAGTGCGACAGGGGTCGTCCTGGTCTACAACTCTTCTAAAGCAAAAAACAATCTTGGGTTTATTAAGTGGATTGAGACACACTTTCATACAAAAGAGAATTATACAAAAGAGCATACACTGTCTGATGCTGCATAAACCTCTTGTGGGATGAATCTTGAATATGTCTCTGTATCTGGACTAGGATAGGGGGTACACCAATGAATCTGTTGAGGCAGTTCAGAGAAGGTTGTTTTCTTTGATACTGAAAGTAAATTCTGTAAGGTTGTCAAAGTGGCATTGTGAGATTTTTATTGATCGAAATTCTTCTCAGTACTTTGACTGAGTTTCATGGATAAACTATTTTGTTAGACTTATTGTTCATAACAGTTAACAGGTTCAATATCAAAATCGTGCTAACCAGAGACACTGTATTGAGGGCTTCAACGGTTCTATTATCCCCGGTTTCCGGTTTCTCACCCCCTTTTTGGAGTGGATGCAGCAATACTGCTAAAACATAGAAAAATATAAAAATAGCAAAAACAGCAAAAAACATTAGCATAATATATTATATCCATAGTAGTATCAGTATTTAAAGGTGTTTGCATATCGTTGTCTATTAAAAACCTATGTACTGAGATAGCATTTAACGTCATTGTAATTATCTTCTTCTCTGCCAGTTGGATTTCATGTGCAGGCTTTCATTGTTATATTTGTCTGCAATTTTCCATATAATAGTATGTAGTAAGTATGCTAGTTTGATATAACATATTCTTTTCTACAGTTCTTTTGTATTCTGTTAGTCATCGAACTTGACGTTCAATAGAAATATTGACACTGTTTTCCATGGTTTCTGTTAGAGTAAATGAATGTAATGTGCTAAGCAATTGTTGTATATGAATACTTATAAATTATTGCTTTAGTTTTTTTATAAACAATTGTTTTACAATAATTGTAGTTTTCTTGTGCATTAGACTTTTAAAAAACCAAATGTGTAAATTAAAAAAATATTATTACCACAGCGTTGTTCAAATTGTAGATCTTGATACGTTTTCCAGATATGTCACTGCTATGATGTATTAAATTTCATTGATGATAGATTAATATTTCATTATAACATGGCAAGATAGATTTCTAGAGGCTAAGAAGGAAACTCTCATCTTGAGAGTAATTACTGTCAAAAAGCATTTTGAAATAATAATAAACTAATAAAATAATAATATTTTTATAAAAAGGGAAACTTGGAGTTTGTTGCCATTGTTCCCGAGAGATTCTATAGTAAAATAGGATTATTCTTCACTTTGATACCATTATCCAACCTACACAATACTCATTATCTATAAAAGGACTACAAAATATAAAGACTATTCCAGTATAATCTATTAAAAATGTAATATTTAAGTAAGGCAATATGACTGTACTGTTTGCAAATATTGATTATCAAATACCTAGCAAGAAATAAATCTTTAAAAAGTAATAAGATTTAACAGAACATACTGTTTTTATAATAATTATGTCTTTTAAAAAAGTAACAAAATAAATTACCCCAGAATGGTTAGCTTTATAACAAAGCACAATCCGTAAGCATTTACAAATTTCACAACTTATTTGATTTAATTTTAATGTTTTAGTTATGTTCGTAAAAATAAATCATTTTATAGTTTATTATGTTAAGAAAACAATGTTATACTAACAATGTAACAATTTTAAATCAATAACTGTAGTATGTAATATAGGACTCTATAATTATCAATAGGTTTCCTTGAAATTGAATTAAGTGTTTCTCATTGCCCCTTAGGAGTTTAACGTTCTGGACACCCAGGCAGCTGAAGCGGTGGCATTGGTCCATGCCCGCACTCCTGACAGTGTTGTATGGCTCTGGTTGGTTGGCACCACTGTGTTCCTGGGTCTCATGTTGGTAGTGGTCATCTCAATCTGCTTGTCACAGCGAGCCTCATACAAGCGACAACTCAAAGCAGCTACAATTACTGCATTTGGTAAGTAAGCTACTTCAGCCGTGGCGTCAGAACTATCTATTAGTTTTGGAAAGCAAACCATCTTTTTTATTGCCAATTTTGTACTTATATTTATTTAATTTAAACCCACTTGTCTTTAAAGTGAAGTTCTTACTAACAAACATTTTATAAAATACAAGGATGTAGCAAAACAATGACATTTTCAAGTGAAATACACTGTAAAGTATAAATGTCAATTAATTACATGTTTCAAAACCAATAACTTGCTAAATACATTCTAAAATTAACATAATTTAAAATTAACAGGTTCTAAAAAAGGAAAATGCCTTAAAGTGATGAAGATTCATAATTTAAGGGCTCAATCAATCCCTTGCTATTACTTTGTATACTACATTTTTCATTCACTTAGGACAAGAAGTTAAGGAAACTCCTCATTGTACTTTGTCCTAAAAGTACCTTTACACTTGCTTCTGGAGTGTTAGAGGCTAGCACTGTTCCACCCTCTTCCAGTTAAAATGTACAGGGGTAGGTACTCATTCATGTTTAGCAACGGTCTTTAAACCTAAGGGAGCTCCACACACTCCAACAGACATCCCCTGCAGTAATCTATCGATCAGCCCTGTTACCACAATATCTCAACATCTGCGATTAGCCATGTACAGATTCTGAACATTCATGGAGTTGCCTAGATGTAAGTGACAGATCGGATATTGCTATATGTAGTGTATATTCTATTGGAAGTTATAACCAGTCAGAAGTGAATCCCACTGGGAGAAAGCATTGGTTTTATAAACATTATTTCAATATCATAGTAAAAATGTGGGTAAAGTTTGATGGAGACACCAAAGTTTGTAATTATCTAGGTGTATTAGTGCCAAAAGTCTCAAAACACTAGCTTTCTTAAACATTACCTAACTGTAATGCTATAAGATTCGTATACTCTCAGGATAAATCTTCAGTTAAAACAAATATTACCATTCTCTGTAATGTTTGGGATTACATTTATCAATAGCATATTCATATAGTGAAAATGATTTGTTAAAATCACCCTCAGTGTAAAATCAAATTATAGAACTGGTTGGTGAAGGTTTAAAACAAGTCTACTGATCATTCTTCATAACATTTTAAATGTTAATTTTCAAACTTTAACTTGCTCCAGTTCTGTTTTAATTTACTGTAGTACTATCCAAGTCCGGTAGAGAAAAATATGAAACCATCCTTGGCGTAGGAGCAGAGGAGGCTAGATCTACTCCAGTCTCTTCCAATCAAAGCGAGTACATTATTCAATCATGTTTATTATAATTACCAACTTTAAAAAATCAGGGAGCTCCACCCTCTCCTACAGTCAATCTCCGCAGTAAGCAGAACTATCGATCAACCATTTTATACAAATATCTTGACATTTGCGATTAGTGATATGTCACTTCCAAGGGATTGTCCAGATGTAAGTGATGCATAAGTTTTTGCTGTACCCAGTGTAGGTTCAACACGAAAGTATAACCCAGCCAGAAGTAAAACCTCTTGAGGATTATATTGGTTACTACTTAATTAAAAAGAGTACGTGCTTAATTTCTTGGAAAGTTCGTTAGGTGCATCATCTTATTTCTTTTGTTTTACTTAGTGTTTTACCATGGTATTTAGCACTTTTTTATTTACAAAACAAAGAAACTTGTGTAAAATATATGCTTTTAGTATTAAGTAAGATAAAACCAAATGGACAACAATATGGAAATACTGAAAACATTTGGGTCATATGATTTTGGGATAATAAATATACAGCTATAACTAGCGAATGTGTACTAGCAGGATCAGCAGACTCGGACATGACACGAGTAACTGGATCAGGACCAGGACGTTTGCCCAACACCAATCTTCACAGCACTGAAGGCTCAAACCCTATCTGGATGCAGGCCTACGAGAACGAGTGGTACAAGGAGGACGACTCCATGAGGTATTCATATCTTGTAAAAACAGTTGACGATCAATTTTGCAGTAACAGTTTTATTTCTTATTTTAATGATTTTCAATGTTTGGTTTCATTATATGATATTAGCAAGACTGAAAATCATTTGCTAAATCCCTTGCAAATTTTGAAACATTGGAACATTTTGTTTACTGCTACAACCTTGAATTATCAGACACATTAGATTCAAGTTACATTAGTTTTGAATGTTAATGTGGAAAAATTCAAAGTAAAATTTTCAAAAATATTTTTTAACTAATTTTTTCTACGGCCAGATCTGTGTGTTTATTCTGAGCAGCTTTCCATTGATGTAACTAGGATTTGGCTTTGGGAGGGCATGAATCTGACTAAAGCCGAATTAGCACACTGCATGGGGGGTATGGAATAAATATAAATAAATAAAAAATTAAATATATAGGCCTAATTCAAAGTAAAACTCTCCAATGGTGTATTTCAAAACAAGTTGTATATTTTATATATATATATATATATATATATATATATATATATATATATATATATATATATATATACAAAATGTTTTAAGGCTTTATGAATGGCGGAATGAGGTTTTGTCCCCATCATTTGTTACGCCAAGAAATTTTACTTTATAGTACAATGGCCTTGGCTATAAAAGGTAATTTAATAAGGATTAAAACTATTAAAATAGTAAAACCAACTTATCTTACAAAACTCGAAGAGAAAGTTGTAATTGACATATTATTCTAAAATGCTTTTGATGCAGTTCTATAGACTACACTATCTCTTCTTATCTGTTCTACTGAGACTATGATACCCCTAATACCATGAAGGCAGGTTGTCACATTTTAAACATTAATACATGTCCCTCTCTGCAATGCCATAGTGCATGTAAAACTATATACATTTATAAACTTTTAAAATGAAGTGATATCCGTATTTATAGGTCTTAGTTTATTATTGACAATCATCTATAAAATCTACTTAATTTTTGCTTCATTATCATACAGCAGTTACTGCTGTTGCTATGATTTGTTACATTAGTAAATTTATAAAAATCTCAGTGATTAATATTCAGTATAGATAAATCTGATGAAATAGTATTTGATGAGGAACTCTGAATGTGGTGGATGACATATATCGCAGTTTCCTGTTTCAGTCAAACGTCTGAGAGAGACTCGCTAGATGAAAACGCAGTTGTTAGTGTCCAGACTCAAGATGGAGGAGCCAATTCTTCCTGTAACAGGTGAGTTGAGGCCATTGACAAATAACTGCTGGATTATTTTCTGACATAATGCAGTGTGAACAGCTAACCCCTTGAAGAAGCATTTATTGAGGTATCTGCAGTATCGGTAGCTGCATTTAAATTGGGCTATAATGCAACACTTTGGTTAAAGCTTTCTAAAACAAAATCCATAAAAGATAGACCATTGATATTTTACCAGTGTCTTTACAGCAAAATCTTTGTTGATTATAGTAAATAATATATTTGTAATATAATGATTAATTAGACAAATTGTTAATATTGTAAATATTTTTATATCATTAAAAACAAATTAGAAAATAAACGTTTTTATGATTTTTAGTAACTAACTTTAACATACTTTACACAAAATATTATAATGCTTTTTACATAAATAAAAATTGTCATGCATGAATCTATAATTAAAATAAAATAAAGGCACATATTGAGGTAATGTTTAAAAAAATTTTCTAGACGTTTACTTAAACTTCTTGTTTTGTAGTAAACTCATACTTTTTTTATTCAGTGCACACCATTTACTATAAATTAAACGTAGGCCTACTGCACAATTGAAAAATAATTCAAACAACCTTCACATTGACGTTCAAGTTCTTCATCCTCGCACAAACTATGAGTCAGCAAATGCTTTTTTCGCAAGTGAAATAATTACGTCTTGCACACTTCCATCTCTATCACTGATACTAGAATTGTACCCGTAATCACTGTCTAAGTCTAATAACAAACCAATAACAGAAACCGCAGTTTTTTTACATCCATTACATTCAATTTTACAACTAAACAAGAACAAACAAGTCATAATCTTGCATTTAGCAGCTGACAAACAATAATGAAATGATCCAACAAACAGGTGGTCATTTTCACTACTGCCAGTAAAAGAATAAAATGTATTATCTTCTTAGTAAAGAGCCCAGTAGAGCATGGCAACGATATCTGTTGGATATTTTCAGAACTACAACCGCTTATAACAATAATGAGTAAACAATAAAGATAGACAACGTAACCAATGTGTGGTTTAACACTTAGTCCGGGCTGTTTTGCGTGTAACCAACGCCTTCCCTAATGGGTGACATCTCGCCCTCTTTGTAGTGTTATACATCCTTTTCAGAGTTGAATGACTCCATACCAAAGTAATCCGTAATGTTGAGACAAGAGATGAACTGAAAACATTTATAAAAGAGAGGCTGATCCCATTTTTAGCTCTACTATGCCGTGTACAAAGAACTCCAGATAAAATAGGTTCTGTTCTGCTTCATTTTACATCCTTATTAATATTTTAAGAGTGTCTTTAGAAATGGTAGTAAAGATGTAATATGAAATTTAAATTCAGTAAATTTTTGCACTGGGATGCGTGTTGAAATTTTTGCTCAGAGTGGTTTATGGTCAAAACGATAGCAATTTGAATGATAAATATAAAATTATATACTTGAGCGTAATAGGAAAGGAATATAGGGAAAGAGTATAGTGAGTTTGAATTCTAAGATAAATAAGCATAATGTCAATAGTATTTGATAATGTACAGAGTGTATCAAAACTCTCATTACAAGATTTAGGATATCAATCTATTGGTGTATCTCATTTTGTTCCTAGTCTTCTGTACGTATGGGGTTTTTATATAAAAGGTCATCATTTTACCAACTAATAAACCAACTTTAACCAAATTGTAGTAAACTCTATGTTGACAGGATGTATCAATAAAAAAATTCGATCGAATTTTAATAATTAGGGCCATTTAATTATTTAAACAAAATTACTGTATCTAAAAAATTTCTAATTTAAAAAAAAAATGGGGATAGTAACATTTTGTAGAAAATTTATTAACAAATTAACTAATATTTCAATGGTTGAAATTAGAAAAAAATAACTCATTTATTGAAAGTTTAATCAGGTTCATGTATGTTCATTTTCAAGTTTCTTCACCAATAAAGTTGAACAATGGAACAAATCACAGCCAACATACTCTTTTGAATGTATTAATTAATGTGTTACAGTCAAACCAACATAATAAAACCAGAACGCCGAACTGTCAAGGAACAAAACGATCTGAATAGCAAAAGCGGTGTGTACCATCAGAACCTCTATCAGCACCTGGACAAGCTCAGCAACCCTCTCATAGCAAAAAAGTTGGAAACAACAGAGCTATAGAAATAGGTTCTTTACTTTTTTAAGCTTCCTTTGATCTCTTCTAGATTTTAGAACCTGTTTAGTACATTCCTGTCATTTGTGTAATTTATACCCAATGCTGTAATGTTTGTTTATTTGTGTGAACTTTTAAATTTTATTAGCTAGATACTGTACATATAAAAGTTATCCTCCATAAGAAATATGTGATGAAAAACTCATTAACTTCTGAAATTAGTAAAACAAGATTAATAGATAATTGCATCAAGACATGCTAAAAGATGCTGCTAAGAAAAATTTAGTGGACATCAGTTTGATTGGTTGCTATACATTTAATGTTTTTTGGTTGTGGAAAACTCTCATATTTGGTAGGCATACTGGAAAGTATTGAAAGTTTCCAGTTTTAAGAAAAACAAACTTTGGCAAAGTTATGTCTTAGTTAGAAGGAAATTATTCTAACAGACCTAAAATGTTTTTTTACTGTAAATGTGTGCTATAAAATGAAATTAAAAGGACACTTACAATAACTACTAATGGCTCTTGCAAAAATGTACACATGACAAAATTGGATATGTCACATCTCCTCCTACTTTTACAAATGTTGATCAACTTGGAGTAAGTTATAACCTAATGAACATGGAGTTCTTTATGTGATTGTATATTTAAATCTTAAATTGTTTTGAATCCATTAAACACATCTTTACCTTTTTTAAAGTGTCATGTCCTGACATATTTTGAGTACATTCAATTTGTACTGTAGTTACAAAAAATCACTGTTCACACAAAAAATTGAATCCAAAACTCTGAAATTATATTTATATAAAGATATATTCAATTCTTAGATAAAAAAACCAAGTTTGTTTGAGTCTCCAATGTTTATTCACTCTTTTTCCATTTTCCTTTCTTTACTAAATATTTATAAATTGTTTATATGATATGACGTATTTCTTATTTATACATATCATACAACTAATGTTAATTTTGATATTTTAGCCAACATAGTAAATTATTTATTATTTTGAAAATAAGAGTTTAAAGTACAAATAATGTATTACAGTAAAAATAACTTCATTGATTTATAAAGGTTCAATTAAGTTTTGTTAATGTGAAGTTCACATGTAAAATTTTAATACAAATCAGAGTTGATTAAAAAATGTAAACTAATTATGTACTATTATACTAATAAACAAGTACTAGCCAATAGCAAATGGTTCGTTAATTGCAATTTGAGTCTTAACAGTATATAAAGTTGGTTTTAAACATAAGTACTGTACTGAACCTAATGTAAATTATGTATTGATTTAGATTAGGTGTCTAATTTCTATATTTATCTGTGATCAGAGAAATCTATTCTCTATTATTATTATTAAATATCGTATAAAGTGTGCAATGTATGTAAATATTAGTGTTTATTTTTAGCATATTATTGTGTTTAATTTACAACGAAAGTATGTGCTTAAGAGCTTTATAAAATATAATTAGTGTAAGTGATAATATCGAGTGTTTCATGAACATTTGTGTGTATTTTTATACTTGAAGCTTATATATTTTTTGTATTTAATAAATATAATTGTAAATATTTTATGAAAATAAACTTTGCCTAAATATTGTTTTCTGATTTCCTTATGTTTTACAGACATAATTATCAATAAATTATCAATCTGATACTCTTATATCAGGTGTATAAAAAGTATTCTCCTATCTTACCTTTCGAATAGTTGAGAGTTTTTAATGTTCCCTTTGATGACATGTAATAACATTATTTGAGGACATTTTTGAAGGACTTAAAAATTACCATCTCTCTCTAAAAATGAGAATGGTGAGTATACATTGTAATATTTTAAAATGGAACAGCCCATTGAGTAATATACCTCATATTAATTCTTTAGAGGCCTGTGCTGGAGGCTGCTGCCCTGAACACCTGGCACTACCCACAATTACCAAGACCTATTTGTACACTTGTACAATGCTTTACACTTCGCTCTGTATTGCCTTTAGATTTTATGTAAATAAAATGATCTTTTGCTTTTATATAGCACTTTAGATTGGCTATCGATTAGCATAAATTAAAAGTGCATTATGTATATAATGTATTTGGTAATTGCAAAGAAATGTAGGTAATTCTGAGCAGTTACTTGGTCAACCCCAAACTTTTTAATATATTACTATGATAATCTAGAGATGTATGTGAAATAAAAAAAAAACATAATTTAGGCCCCGGAAAGTTAACGTAAATGAAAAATAATACTGAAATGAGCAGAATATTGATCCAAAGGAACAATGTTTTTCTTAAATTTCGAGCTACAAATTAATTAGTTGTTATCGAGTTGATACGAGTGCCTCCGGCCATCAGCGCGGTGCGTTGCAAAACGCCGTGTTCGTACAAAAAACGTTTTAATTTTTCTTGATCTTCACTTGAAACCGTGAAACTATTGTAAGTAACGTGTTCTCACACCCATCACGTAAAAAAGGATTATTGAAGGAACCACTAGCCATAACGGTACTGTCACAACTGGCCTTCCCGCAAGCCACTGTTATCGCGTTGACTTTGAACCTTCTTATCACTTGGCAACCTGTAGGACGGCCTTGCAGGGCTTGAATTATATGTTTCTTGCTTTCTCAGAACATCCTTATGACCGTAGTAAAATATAAAAAAGTTTGGGCTTGCCCAAGTAATTGCTCAGAATTACCGAAATGTATAATTATAAAATAATCACTTGAGACCAATACAATATCTGTTAAAAATATTTTTACTCATTGGGAATATTTTTAATTGTTAAAGTGGTTATGTCTTACAGCATTACAAAATTACAGAAATTTTTTAAAGTAGATTGACAAGAAATTCTTGTAATAAGCATGAAGTACAAAAAAAAAGAGTAGCATAACTAAAAACCTACAGCTGTGTCAATGTCATTCGTGGTACCAACTTTAAAATTGATAAGGTAGTTATTTACTTCAAAACAAACTTTAAAAGGTTGTAAATAAAGTTTAAAATAATATTTTTCTTAAACGGTTCATCAATCAGAAGTTGTCTGTTTTACCTTGAACCTTGGTGGTCTGGTCAATTAGACGTTGGTATCCAAAGAATTAAAAGTAAAAAAAAAAGGTAAAGAATGTCTTATTTTATCAGGCGAAGTTAGGGCTAAGAAGCCCTCTCTAACACAACCTGGGGACCAACGGGGGTCTTTTTCGTTTAAGGGCCAGCACCTTACAAACATACTATACCTGATTGACATTTAATCGTTTTTTTTTTTTGTTTTATTAGTTCGTAGGGCAGTAGTCCAGGTACTAATTATAGTATAAACTCATCTTATCTTATCAGTGATAAACGCGCGCCGCTTATCTTTTGCCTGTAATGAAACCTGTGTTAGTTCTGAGTTTTGAGAGAGTGGTGAGTTGATCTGGGCTTGGACTTTGCAAGCTCGAGTTAATTTTTTTTTTCTAAAAGAGCAAGCAGCGCAAAGCGCTGCGCAGCGGGTAAGCATCGCGTGATCTGAGTTTTGAATAGGCAGGATAAGGTCTTTTGTGCTGGCCCTTAAACGAAAAAGACCTACCAACGGCTTAAAGGTAACTTCCGAACCACCACCAATGGCCGGGTAGGCGGCCCGCTTGCAAGGACAGGATCGCTCAGCGGTCACCGATCCAAACAGCGGCCACGCTCGACGTTGCTTGATCTGGTTATCTTGCGATAACCGCCGTACCCGCTACACTGCGCCATTGGCAAAAGTCTTGATGAATAAAAATAAAAAACAATAAGGTACATCCAGAGTACTTTTCTTAATAGTAGCTAATATTTTAACAAAGGTAAAATTCTAACTATAGTTAGATGCAATATTATTTGATGAAGTCAACTTTGGACAGATTGGTAAAAAATTGGTTTGTTGTATTTTTGTGACATTGGATTTGCTTCATGAAGATTCATAATTTTAGATTTTAATCAGTGGATCATGCTATTTAAAAATGTTTACTTGCCCCATACCCTCATTTTGGGAAAGTGGGGAGTAATTAAAAAACTGTCAGAAACATTTAGGTAATGTTGTTACATGTTCCCAATACAGAGATTATTGAAAGTGTCAAAAACTCAAAAGATAACGTGGATTGGTGGAACTTTCAAGACATCCATCATATACTTGTATTAAAGTCAATGAATAAAGAACAATTTCAATGAGTGAATAAGAGGTATAACCTTGTTGACAATACAGATTGATCTTTCTTAACAAGTTTCATGAATAGCCCAATATGTCAACCAAGGGTGTCCTACAGTTTTACATGGAGTCATCTTCGCAACATCCATTCACCACTTTAAAATGTTCTGGGCACCCTCCAAAGGGTACATGTCACCAAATGAGTTGGTGGCAAGAACCAATAAGTTCGTTAGACATATGGAATTTTTCACTACAACATAACCTCAAACCATTCTCAATACATTTTTCCCTGTAGTGGATAACAGGACCACGTTTAACTATGTAACTCAGTCTAAACTGTGTACTAACTAAATAACTACTAATTGTGGAGTGAATATCAAACCATTACAATTAATTGTGACCAAACAATCATTTTAATTAAAGCTTTCCAAAAATCATGTAATCAGTTCATTAATTTAAACTGATCAAAACAAGTACTAACTTCGGATAAAACGTGGCATCCAGAAACGTGTTATTTCTGCAGGTATTGGTGTTGGACGTTAAGTTAGTATTCAATTAGAACAATAGGTTTTCCTTACATTATAAAATATTCATTCCAGCATTGTGAAAGCTTAGGAACTTCATAAATAATGCAGTAAATTGTTTCTCTAACAAGGTAACTTCACTTTATTCTTCAGTGGCTAAAAGCAACTTTTCTCTCCAAATAATTAATGGATTTACACTGTTAAAGTTTCAAGCCTTTGTCAATTGTTTACTTACTTTTTATAAGTGAATGTTCCTTTGCCCTTAGGAAGCTGTTATTTATTTTACCTTCATTATATAAAAAAGTCTCTTACAGCACCATTAAAAGCAAAGTAGATTTCGTATGTGACTTTCATCTCAAATATTTTAAAAGATATTGCACAACACTGATTTTTTTAACAACTCTTTAATGGTTGGCTTACTATTATACTCATAAACGCCTTCAAACAAGTAAAACCTCCATAATTGTGAAACTTTACAACATTTAATTATTTTAACCATATTAAGAAATTTCTGAAAACATGGATTTAGTTTGATTGCACTCAGTTATAAATTGTGTTAGTAAATATAACCACTTATGTCAAACGTTATTATATACTTATGAAAATGTGTTACTATAACAGTCTGGAAACCTTTCAAGATATTAAAAAATTGAATAAACAACAGTAGCCTAGTTGTAAATGAATTGATTCTTATCAAACCCTTCATTTTATATTATTTAAAATTTAGGGTCTTTGTAACCCCTTTAAGTTTAGTTTATCTTCAGCCACAATGAAAACCTAGCAGTTCACAAGATGCTCATTACATAAAATAAATGTTTAACCTGTATTATAGGTTTAAACTTTTTCTCGAGTTGCTCTGAATATGAACAAAACAAAACTTCTTGTTTTGTTTTTCAATAATACTTTCTGTTGATTACGTCATGTTCTTAAAAATATGGGTGGGCCCGGGCCCACCCGCTAAAGCCGCCACTGGATGAGGAGAATATGATAAGGCCCTTACCTCTCACAAATAGTCTACCCCTCTCGCGGCTCGAGCGAGAACTAGCTCGGCTCTCTTCAAAGTCCACTCTCCACTGGTAGAGACCATACAAATTCGGTTAAATATACTGACTGTAACAGTATGAAGTTTGGCGTGAACAGTACCACGTGATATGTACCTGTGAATGTAGGAAGGGTAGTTAGTGACATATGCATCCGCGGTTCGCGCCAGGGTCGGCGAAACGTTTACTACGTAGTTCACCAATTTGGCATCCATCTTGCACCATCATGCTAACCAATATAATAATTATAACTACATGTCACGTAAACGCAGTATGGTACAACTAAACGTATTATACCATTAATAATAGTTAACTATTAATTTAAATTAGAAATTAAATTATGCTACTAATAATAATGAATTAAAACAAAAATTCACTTGCTCCATCGGGACTTGATCCAGGATCTCTCACTTGTCGGGTGAGCGTGCTACCATTAAACCACATGGCTCTTACTTTTTACTATTTAATTATTTTGTAATTGACCGTTTATATCGCAAACGTGTTTAAATAACCAAATTAAGACATGATCGGAAGACCATATAGGCCTAACTACCAAACGACACACACCTACTACTACTAGTATACAACGCACACAGCCTACTCTTTATAATTCAATCTTTATTGAAATTAAATTAAGCTATTGCTGATTATACACATGCAATAAATGAAAACAAACTTACCTTTGAAGAATCTTGCCAACTTAATATTTATGTATCTCTAAAGTTATGTCATTTACTATTGTAAATTAAGTATAATAATGCATAAACCTAAGTAATACATTTGTATGGCCAAACACAGTCAAATTTTAAGTTTCTTTATTATATAAAATTAAAAATAATTTTCCACTATATGTGAACTTTATTAAGAATTTGCGTAGATAATTTTAAATAAATTTATAAACATTTTGTTTTCTAATGCGACAAACAAATAACGACTAAATTATGTGTTTTGTGCAGGCTCGGCTAATATACAAACTAACAATACTGTTACATTAGAATTAACTTAAACTTTAATATTAACAATAATGAATGTACTCAGCATGTGTTCAGGATCTCAACAACTTGAACATATGTGTTTGTCAGGTCTCAACTTAGCTAGCAGACTAACTTAGATTGCTTGTGCCTGGCTCAGTGGTTTGTCCTCCTATCATACAGTATGATATTCTATCCATCTGATCAGGATCTCAGCAAGTTTGACATTCGTGTATTTGTCAGGTCTCACCTCAACAGCCTAACTTATCTAGCAGGCTAACTTAGATTGCTTGTGCCTGGCTCAGTGGTTTGTCCTCCTATCATACAGTATGATGTTCTATCCATCTGATCAGGATCTCAGCAAGTTTGACATTCGTGTATTTGTCAGGTCTCACCTCAACAGCCTAACTTAGATTAGCAGATTAACTTAGATTGGTTGGGCCTTACTCAGTAGTTTATACGTCCACCAATCAGCTGGAAAGTCGGACGTGCGACTCGTTAGAGAATTTGACGACACTGTTGATCAGGCCCTATCCAATAAGAAATAGTTGCGTCTGAGATAAATATCACTGATAAAAGTATGGCTACCTACTGCGATATGGACCTTTAAGCAGCTGTATTTATATACTGTGTCTCATCGTCAAATATACCTCTTACAATTCGCGTAAATTGCATTTCCACAGTACGTGGGTGAAGAGCCATATACATACAAACATCCTCCGTCGGCTGTGTTCTGTCGGTAGAACAAGGTATCCTTGGTTACCAAGCAGAGTTTTTGGGTCAACTAGGTGAATATTCTTTAACGATACTTGTTTATCCTAAAATCCTGTACGTCTTTGCCTAAGGCTATTTTTTATCTTGATAATTATAATAATAATAACAATAAAATTTAATTCAATTCATTATTCACGACAAAAGAAACAATATGCCGAATTGTTTTGCACTTATCCTCTTGAGAATAATAATAATAGTTATTGTTACAATGGTAACAATATAAATATAAATGTCACAATAAAAACTAAAGTTTAAAATACAATGAACTGTTAAATATAATAGTTTTTATGGAATAAATAAATAATAGAATATTTAGATTATTATAATATTCACAGTAACTTTATTATAAATATTTAATCGTAATAATAATAATAATAGATAAGAATATAACATTATTTTTAAAATTATAAACATGGGTCAAAATAAAATATCCATAACAAACAAGAAGGCAGTAAAAAACTACAGTAAACTGAATAACAACATATAAATATGTAAAATATTAGTAAATTATAAGGTTGGTGCTGGCAGCTGATAACTCTAAAAGTATGTAAACATAAAAAAATATCATTCAAACTTTAGTAGCATTAAGGGTTCTTATATATTTTTGTTTAAGATGGGGCCGCTTTGTTTTCATCAGTGTTTGTGTGGGAGTTTATTACGAAACGTAATCACCGTTTCAGAGGGAGCGCCTCGTACCATTGGATTCTGTGTTGAGTCTCTCTCAATGCGTCTCAACCTTTTGTATAAGCTGAAACCTAGTTACGCCATTAAAATCGGCATTAAAGATAGATTTCGTCCTTCTATAGGCATGGTACGGTGAGACTATTTGAGACCTTAAAGGTTATTGAAGGATCTAGTTAATCTGATGGTTGTATAATTTTAAACAGCATAATACAATAAATTGTGTCATATTTCCAACATTTAATTTAAGAATGCAGACATTTCTTCAGCTTCTTCAAAAGTCTAAATCCAAATAAATGCTTTTTTATTAACTATGTACCGAATTTTTCTTGGTAAAAGATGCAAAGTCATACTAACTCATGATACTTATTAAGTGAAATAAAGAAATTTTATTTAAACATTTTAAATTAATCCAAATCAGTTGTCGTAAAATACCACATACAAAGCGCGGAACGGCGGACCGTTACCAGTTTAAAACAAGTAAAAATAAAGTATAATATATTTTTAACGAATTTGTGGAAAATTATATTCCACAACAGCTAAAAATTTCTAAGAAATCATTGTTTTTTGCATGAGCATAGGCCTACATTTGTCACACAGTTATTCTCCCTATTTCTAAATCTTTCTATTTTTCCAAAAGTATTGAATGTATAATAATAATAAATTAAAAAAATAATACGGGCTTAAATAATTACTACAAAATTAATAAAATTCTACAACTTTTGTCCCTTTTTAGGAAGTTATTAAGTTACTTGTCAAAATCCATCAATCGTAAATATTTTAAAGTAATAACCAAGTGCTGTAGATGGAGCTTATATTGGTCACTGTTAAATTACATGAAAAACGTAAAACCAATATTTAAAACTTTAATTTGTTTTGTGAGGCCTTTCAATAGCGAGGCTATCATCTTCAGACACATCACAAAAGTGTGTGTCTTTTGTGATGTGTCTGAAGATGATAGCCTCGCTATTGAAAGGCCTCACAAAACAAATTAAAGTTTTAAATATTGGTTTTACGTTTTTCATGAAATTTTATAACCAAATGTTATAATTAAATTTGCCTGAGTAAAATGATAAGAATTATAATTTGTTAGAATAAAATATATATATTATTTCAGATATATTATTTCATCGCGTTCGGTGATTCCTTAGTCGAGTTGGTTCAAACTGAATAATCAAGTAACCTTATCAGAATATAGATTACTTAAATTTCAATCATTCGAATAAGATATCAACAAAAAAGAATATTATTTTGTTTATAAAATACACATACTGTATTGAACCAAACAGATAAAAGTAACAAAACAAAACAACATTAAATTACAACGCATTTTCATAAACATACAATTTAGTATACGGTATGTCCTACTCTTAGATTTTGGTAGAAGTGTCTACCACAGTTAGGCAACAGCGAATGAAATAAAGGATTTAAAAATCCTACAATCGTCAAACTAAAGGTTTTATAGTTTCCTTTTTTAGTTACTACTAGCAGTGTTGACATTTTACATTAACCAAAGTCACTAACAAACAACTAAAGCCAATAAAAATATATAAAAATAAGAATGATTTAAAAACATTGTGCTGTATAATAATAATCATTTTGTAATCTATGAATAATAAATTTGCTTTATTAAAAGAAGAATTGGCAACAAAGCAATGAAATTTTACCTGCTATTTTTTCATTGATTGCAATATAAAAACGGGCAATCGGTCTAAGCCATCATGTGGGTTTTAATTAAGGACTGTTTTGCTGAATTTCTGAACTCTAACCTTTCTAGTTTTCCTGTTGTAGTTGGTCATCAACATTAGAACATAAAATTTAAAAAAAATAGTATCATTAACATTATAACACATTTCATCTACGATTAAAGTATTTAAATTAGTAAAATTGTCTATTTTTATTAAATTAAAAGCATTTTTTCAGACACGATTGCACTGACCTTAGTACTTTCATATATCCATGCTGCTGTCATTCAACGTAGTAAACTCAGTGGAAACCAAATGAAGAGGTAACAGTGTGAGTGCTACCGAAATACCTTCCTTAGAGTTTTTTTGGGCATAATATTACCAGCTCCGTAACCGTTATTCTAGCAAACTCACTGGTTAACATCTAGTTAACAATTATTTAGATATTACATTGAAGAGTTTAATATAAGAACGAGCTGTATCTCAGCATTCAGGTAAGAATGACTGACTACAGCTTCCAAAATATATTAACAAGCGTAACAACTAGTCGTACTGTCGTACGTTCAGGCGTCGTAGTATATGAAGAAAATGTCAAATTATATAAAGGTATTACACGTAGTTGAGGGTACGAGATTGTTTGTAAAATAACGTTACATTTGTTGCTCATTTTTAATTTAGTTTTTAAACAAATTAACCTTACAAAGAATCGATTTATAAATAAAATGTCATGGGGAAAATTGTAAAAGATTCTTTATTTATATTTTAAATTTCATTAATTGTTCAGTACTAAAATAGAGAAAACATTAACACCGCATTCTAACAGCTCTAATCTAAACTAACCCAGCCAGTGACCTGGTGGACAAGAACTAAACTGGCAGCAATATTGTTCGCCTGGTGGTCATTGACAGAATAATTTTTTCATTACATCAAAATATTTGTTGGTTGTGACCTGTAGTTCTTCAGCCTGAGTATGGGGCAAGTTATAATGTAATATTCATGCTTTATCTAATTACTGTGTTTTAATAATTCATTTACAGATAAAATTTACATAAACATAGCCAGGTCGGACTTGCTGTACGGTCTTGCCATCAAATCTTCTAAAATCATGTTAATAAAATCATGTTGTAAAACAATACGAAAGAACCATTAACCCACTAAGAGAATAAAACATCAAATGAACCTTCTTTGGAGGGTGTTAGTGACTAACATTATCAGGATATGAAGTGTATTATACTATAGGCAATTTTACACTTTTATGTTTGTGTGGGGGGTTGTCTGACACAGTTAGCAATGTGATAAGCTGGTGAACAGTATTATATTATATTTGATGTTGTATGGATAATAATTATAGTGATCTTATGTTGAACATTGTTGATTTATCTCAGTAAAATTTGCGTTGTATTGATATGTACATTTATTGTTAATATATGTAATAGTGATGTATATAATTAAAATCAGAACGTCGCATTTTTTCTATCCTCTACGATTTGATTGAAACATGTTGAAATTTTATAAGAACACCAAAAAATACAGGTAAAACAAAGTTAAGACAGTGTAGCGTTTTTAAAGGTAAATTGGTTTTTTTTTTTTTTATTAAAACTTAAATTAAATGAAATTTTTGGGAAAGAAATATTGAGATTTGATTTGAACTAGATTGTGAAAAGTTAGGATAAATACGAATATGGAATCCTTTGGCAAGTTAGTGCTGGTAACTTTAAATTATTAGGAAGGCGGTTCACTGCCTTGTATTGATGAAAACTTGTCTTGGGTACTGCAGTTACGTCAGATCTGAGAGGGCTATTGTTTCTCAAGTTGGATACGGCTGGGCCAATGAGATTTCTATGAGAAGGGGGTAGAAGGGGAACTATAAAAACTGCCAGCTCATAATTTTCAGCGCCTTTTGGTAATTATCGTGAATTAGTTGATGACAGTGCGCACCACGTTTCTAAATTGTTTCGCGATGGATTTTGAGGTAAGCACCAAATTTATTGTACGTTATATTGAAATAGTCTTCCAGATCTGATATTAAATTAATTTTGTTGTCTTTTTTATAGGAAAAATTAAATTTATTGAAACCTCAGAGCAATCTGCATAACTGATTCTTGATGAACAATAAAGCACAATAGAATCAAACAAGTTACATTTGGTTCAAACTTGCAAAAAAAGTGAATAAAAATTGAACTTAGTTAATAACTTTTGATTGAATTTTGGAATTTTCGTAATTTATTAATATTTAATTTGATTTTTTATAGTGAATGTTTTTATTGAAAATTAATTGAACATTAATAATTGTGTGAGAGAGTTGTATCTGAATTGCAAAGACTTGAGAGTTAAGGACAACTAGTGGAAAGAGAAGGTTGTTTTTTATTTTTGGATTTTGATTGAACTTAGAAGTGAACATTTTTATTTTAGATATATCCAAGTGGTATTTGATTTTTATTCGAAAACTTTATTATTTTTTTCAGAAGAGAGCTCTGATTTTTAATTTGATATATTTGACTGAAGTTTTTATTTCTTGCCAAAGGACCTTTTTAATATTATTAATGGTTTATCAATTCTTTTTTGGAAAATAGAGAGTGATGAAATTCTGAAGCATTGAACTAATTAATTTGTCATTTTAAATAAATCCATTACTTTTTTTTAGAACTGTGATTTTTATTTTAGACAAACCAGATAATATTTAATAGTTAAAAAATTAGTGATAAATTTTACTGAATATTTACTCGAAGCTTACTAATCAATAATATTTTATATCGTCTTGGACGTCTGATTGATAATTTTATTCATACTATTCTGGAATATTAATATCTATAATACAAGTCGTTATAGACAGTTAAAAATATAAATAAATAAAGACAGTTATAAATTTTAAGGGATTGGCTTAAGAAGCGACACAATTATGTCCTATATATAGGTATGGCTAGAATTAAAAGGTGAGATTAACAAAGTGAGTTAGTGAGTTAATTAAAGGTCTCTGTAAGCTGAACTTGAAATTTAAAAATAATCGTCAAACAAAAGGCATTGTACTTTCATTTCTTTGCTACTACTAGTACTGTTGACACTTAACATTAACCAAAGTCACTAATATACAACTACAGCCAACTAAAATATATAAAATTAAGCATGATTTTAAAACATTGTGCTATATAATCACACAGAAAATAGCACAAAAAAAATAGCTGTCGTTTCATCTTTTGTTTTAATATCACAGGTGGAAAGTTACACTTTTAGAATGCTTAAAGCTATTCATTTTGGCGATCTGGTGACGGAAAGGTTCGTATAATTGTTAGCCTATAGCAAAGCAATGTGAGATGTGTAGTGGTCATAATATCTCATTACAATAACAAAATAACTTCTACCAATGGCCCTCAGGCGCACTGTATGGCTAGTTCAGTTCCTCTCCACCAGGTTACAGGCTGAGTCAGTTTGCACTGTGACGGGTAGGTGCGCCTTTGTTGTACTCTCGTTCTCAGTGCTAAACAATCATCTTTAATAAAATAAAAATTAGAACGTTTAATACAATATTTTACATAATATTATCTTTTATAATTTAGTGCTCAGCAGAATAATGTGTTTGTGGTACAATAGTAATAGCAATAGACCAACAAAAGTAACATTATTTGCATTTGTTCTCGTTCACAGATTAACTCATGTTATCTTTATAAACGGTGTCGTTTGTTACAAAGTTGAAGAATGAAGAAGGGTGTTGATCCAATCGTGCCACTAATTTTGAAAGCTGTAAGCAGTCATTCTTACTAGAATGCTGCGATACAGCTCATTACATTAATCGCTTTATATTGCATTATCTAATTTAGAGATGTGCCAAACTGCTGTTTCAAACAAGCAGCTTAGCTGAAAGCAGTTGCCATCATTAAGCTGCTTACTAAAAGCAGTTACCCTTAGCAATACACATACTGGCACGTTGTTTCTGTTTACCTGTTGTTGACTGCTCATTGCTTAACCAAATTTAAACCTGCTTTTTATTAAATTATAAGATCCAAAAGTTATACATAAATATCAAGTAATTACAGCAAATACTACAAAAACAAGGTTAACAATTAGTTAGAAATGGTGAAATAAATTGATTTTTACCTTTTTTTTTTATAGTAGTTTAATTCAAAGTTTGTAGAGAGTCACTAACATTGTAGAGACAGCTGAGCAGTAAGCAGTGAGTTCACATTTGCCGCGACAGATCACAGCATACAGCAACTTATATGAATAAGGCTTACTGCTCAGTGCTAACTGCTGCTGCTGCTATGGCCAACCTGCTTGTCTGTGGACTGTGACTGCTGTGCGGCGTTAAACTGCTGCCGAAAAGCAGGCATTCTCAAACATCTGTTTAGTAGCTAAACTGCTTACTTCATTTAAGCTGCTGCTTTTAAGCTGCTTATGCTTTTTTGGCACATCCCTAATCTAATTATTTGTTATCCAGTTAACTTAAATGATATTCCATCGGCTTACTTTGATAGGACTTTCAGTTTCTGACCTGGTAATATTTGGCACTGATAACCTCCAAAAAATACTTTCTTTGTTCTCATAGGACTTGTTTTTTGTGTGTATCAACTTGTTTTGATAAATGATTAATACTAAGAGAAGAAAGCTATGCTGGCAACACTCACACTGTTACCTCTACTGTTGGAGTCCACTGAGTACTATGGTGATGAATTCATGACGAGTCGCTGGTATATATGAAAGTATTGAGATTAGCGAAATTGTCTCTGAATTAATGCACAAAGTACACTATAAAAATACACGAAAGCTGCGCTATAATAAACGGTTCCCACGACAAGCTAATTACCTTTATATAGCCTACGGTGTGTGTTAAAAGTATGGATACGCTCTGTTCAGTAACACTACGTTTCAAGATCTGCAATCTGATCTCTTCTTCAAGTAAATAACTAACATAACACATAATAATAAACTAGATTAAAATAAGCGTAACGCTGTGGTATGATTGGTTCCTTTTAACCTAGTTTGTTGCAAAATCTTTTTCGAGGAGTTATAGGCCTCTAATAATAACATTCATTTCTATAAAATTCATTAACATGAGAATCAGGTTCAATGTGTATCTTAAATGATTCACACAGTTCCTCATTGTTGGTTCTATCTGTTTCATTACTTTTATTGCTTTTGTTACCTTCTATCTTAATTACAATGTTCCAGGCACATGATGTAGAACTGTTATCACTGATATATCGACATAATTCTACAAACCTAACCTATTGGTCAACTGTATTTCCTTTGTAGCTGTTTGTTATATTGGATAATTTATTACCTAATTTCCTTTAAAAATGAAATAAGAGCACATCTGCTTTGAGCAAAAGCTCTGGGAGAATTCAAAGCCGTGTACAATGTCAATGTATAAAAACCAGTTTGCTTTTAACACCTCCCCCACAACACAAGCAACTGATCCCATAAATGAAGCGCACGACACATATGAAACCCTAGTCATAGCCAACTGTAGAACCACAATGTTTGTTATGTTACAATATAGGAGTTTTACGCTATGTGAGAACAGTACCACATCCCTTGTGATTACTTAGGTTGGAAGGTGTCGTCTAATTCGCTGGAATCTCACAGGGTGTCTAAGAATAAAAACTTAAAATTGTCCAGTCAATAAGATCGTCAACTAAATTATTGGAGCAGAAAGTAAGTACACAACTTGAACCCATTCTTCATTTGTATTACAGGCAATTTATTAAAATTTAGTTTATTTGTTACACCACTGAAAACATGTCTACATTTCACGATAAATGTAGCCCATTTACATATAATAATAAAAATATGGGAAAAAACTACGAATAAAACAAGTTTATATACACATTATTTAAATACATACTTGATTCAAATGTTTATCCAATTTCAATTTCCAGGATGTCAAGTAATGTTTGTTGAATGTTGACGGTTAAAGCTACATACTATGTTATCATAGTGGCGTAGTTGTCAGAAAGTGTTATATAATCGTCAGCCAGTAGTTAAGTATTGTGTGATGTGCACTGGTCCTGTTGTTATATTTGATAAAAGGATTACTTCTGCCAATGGCCGCTAGGCGAACTGTATTGCGAGTAAGTTAAGTTTGTGTCCACAAGGTAACTGACAAGGTGAGTTAGGTTGGACTGACTCAGGTAGCTGCGTCGTTGCAATTTTCTTTTTCTCAATATTTGTACTAGTAGCATTGCATTAAAATATTTAACTTTGGTAGGAATATTGTTTTGTACAATAAAAATATAAAAACAACAGAACTATAACCTAATTTAAATTACTTCCTCAATGTAATAGTAATATCTATATAGCAAACTCCTATGTGTGTGTGTGTGTGTGTGTGTGTGTGTGTGTGTGTGTGTGTGTGTGTGTGTGTGTGTGTGTGTGTGTGTGTGTGTGTGTGTGTGAGGCTACTAAAATCTTCTTCTTCTATTGCAAGTAACAGCTGGTAAAATTATATTAGAAGATGAATTCTGAGACTCAACTCATTCACT
Source organism: Homalodisca vitripennis (assembly GCF_021130785.1). NCBI lineage: Eukaryota > Metazoa > Arthropoda > Insecta > Hemiptera > Cicadellidae > Homalodisca > Homalodisca vitripennis. The sequence goes on along the minus strand of NC_060211.1, from coordinate 66,552,796 downwards.
TCTATTATGCGTTCTAATTTAAATAATGATGGTGAGCTTGCGATGATAACAGTTTAGACCAAACAAAAATTCTTCTTTTATGCCGCGTTTTATCCAAAATTAAATTACGCAATTATGGATTTTATTAAATAAAATATTTGTTGAGTAAAAATATCATATTTAATTATAGTCGAGTATTTGAACATGGTGTATTAAATATAACAGAAAAAACTGGATTTATCACATCTATTGTATAGCCTATCCGCATATTATTCCTTCATGATTACACAGGAATGTTCATTTTCCCCTGGAACACAATTTATTCTTTTTTGAAACCCCTCATACACAATCACAGGCTCTATGCGTTAAAACATATTATTTAGTGCACAATTTAAATGAGGGAAACTCTATTCATACCTATGTGCTTCAAACACAAGGTAATATAATGAAAGGCTAGACCTATCATAATATAGCCGACAAATATCATTTACACAAAAAATTAGAAACTATTAATTTTAAATATATTTTTGTGAACTAACCAAAAAACCGTTTTAATTATCTGGATGCTGTGTGAATGCAGTCTACATCATAAAGACCGACTCACAGAACTCCTGGAGATGACTCAGAACAAGTAGACGGACAGGCAGACATGCACGTGAGTCACCACGTACAGGACGTAACTAGGCTGTGTTTCACCCAGGGCAAGACTTTAATTTGGCACCCCCACCTAGACCTACAGTAGATAAGCTGTAGTAAGTCAATCTAACCTGAATGCTGAGATGCAGCTCGTTTTTGGCATCTTAGAAGAAAATCTTATTAATGGTGTGTCTGCCTGCATTATATGACAGTTCTTTTTGCCGTAAAAACCTCTAAATTAGACTTATTATGTTGTTCTATTAAAACTAGTTCTATATTGTTTTATTAAATAAATAATATTAAATTAGGGAAGCTCTTCTGGCAACGCTCATACTGTTACCTCTTCTGTCGGTGTTCACTGAGTTTACTATGTGAAATCATGACAAGTCGCTGCAATATAACATAGTAGGGCCTACTGAGGTCAGTGGAATCGTGTTTGTAATAATGTCCGTAGTTTACTATAAAAAATACATGTACTATAATAAACGCGCCCCCCACGACGAGCGAATTAAGTATCGAATAGAAATATCTAAAATTCTGGAGTTTAAATTAATATGGGAAAGGATATCTAGTGATGATTAGGATTTCTTCTCTCCAGGGATCCAAAACACTTTTCTATCCTGAAACGAAGGCCACAGTTAAAGTTCCCTTCCCAGATTACATATATGTAGCATGTATGATGATGATAAGTGTTTCCTCTTCAATTAACATATTAATTGCAACTAGAAAACTATTCAGTTCTTTTATATTCGTTTTTTTATAAACTTCATGGATGAGAATACATTTTCACATAAATAGGTACTGCCAAACACTGATGACATTTTTAGTCCAACATCTCTAAATGTTGGTAACCTCTCTTTTGGAATTAATTTGAAGAATCGTGAACTTTTGCCTATCTTGTCATTTGAAATATGTCAGCTTGCATATCACAAAATTCAAGTTGTAGTTCAGGTGGTTGGTCTTTAATTGTATCGTCAAAACATTATTTTATAGCAGTAATCTACTTTCTTGGATTTGACAACTACAGTTCGAAAACTTATTTTTCAATCTTTAGCTAATTGAAAAATATAGGAAATTGTATAAAGCTCCTGTTTTCCAAGGTTGGTTTGAACACTTTAACTTACTGCGAGATCCATTCATGAAGCTTAAAAAATCTGATATTTTTAATTCTTTCTTGAAGACTTAAAAACTTAAGTTCCAAATGTTAATATAAATGGTCCAGTCCGTTAGAAAAGTTAATTTAACCAAAATTCTGGCTCTTCTTTACAAGTCCAGTTGTGTCAGATGGCACATATTTGTTAAGGAATGCAGGAATGTCTTTTCTTATAGCAAATAACCGTTCCATGCACTTTCCTGCACTCAACCACCTTACATGTTGTATAATAGCAAGTCTCCATACTCAGCTTCTGTTCATTGTTAAAACTGATTAAGTTGTCTGTGTAAAAAGGCTTGGTTTCCACATCTGATCAGATTTATAATTTTAGTCATTTGTGTAGTGAGTAATGACACCGCCTAGAACTGTGGCGATGAACATGCGCTTTTTGTGTCAAAACGTATTTTTGAACATGAAACAATATTTCAAATGGCTACAAGATAAAATATCTTACTGGTTCAAAATTCAAAGTGTTTCGTTTGTAGTGAGAGATGAGAACTGGAATTAATGGTGAAAATCAAATAGCGTTTCATTGGAAGAAAAATTAAAATAAAAAACACATTAAAAACTCATTTTTAGCATTCTGATTTTGGCTTAATGAATTTATGAACATTGATGTACTATATTCATAATGATTTAAAAATATCATTACTTTACAATTGAACAGATGATTCAAAACAGATTTTTCTTAGTACAAAATGGAGCGTTTGTGTCACTAGGAGCAAATCTACCGCTTAGAAACACGTTTAATCAAAAATATTCTGTAGATATAAATCAATTACAAATCAAAAACAATAAAAGAAATCTAGGGCTGATAAAATCGCTGTACTTTATAATTCACAAATTATATATCTTCTTCTATTAACTATGTAACTCAGTCTAAACTGTGTACTAACTAAATAACTACCTACTAATTGTGGAGTGAAATATCAAACCTGTGTAAAAAGGCTTGGATTCCACATCTGTTCAGATTTATAATTTTAGTTATTTGCATTGTGAGTAATGAAATCGCCTAGAACAGTAGTGATGAACATGCGCTTTTTGTGTCAAAACGTATTTTTAAACATGAAACAATATTTCAAATGGCTACAAGATAAAATATCTTACTGGTTCAAAATTCAAAGTGTTTCGTTTGTAGTGAGAGATGAGAACTGGAATTAATGGTGAAAATCAAATAGCGTTTCATTGGAAGAAAAATTAAAATAAAAAACACATTAAAAACTCATTTTTAGCATTCTGATTTTGGCTTAATGAATTTATGAACATTGATGTACTATATTCATAATGATTTAAAAATATCATTACTAAACAATTGAACAGATGATTCAAAACAGATTTTTCTTAGTACAAAATGGAGCGTTTGTGTCACTAGGAGCAAATCTATCGCTTAGAAACACGTTTAATCAAAAATATTCTGTAGATATAAATCAATTACAAATCAAAAACAATAAAAGAAATCTAGGGCTGATAAAATCGCTGTACTTTATAATTCACAAATTATATATCTTCTTCTATTAACTATGTAACTCAGTCTAAACTGTGTACTAACTAAATAACTACCTACTAATTGTGGAGTGAAATATCAAACCTGTGTAAAAAGGCTTGGATTCCACATCTGTTCAGATTTATAATTTTAGTTATTTGCATTGTGAGTAATGAAATCGCCTAGAACAGTAGCGATGAACATGCGCTTTTTGTGTCAAAACGTATTTTTAAACATGAAACAATATTTCAAATGGCTACAAGATAAAATATCTTACTGGTTCAAAATTCAAAGTGTTTTGTTTGTAGTGAGGAGGCGAAAACTGGAATTAAAGGTGAAAATCAAATAGCGTTTCATTAGAAGAAACATTAAAACAAAAAACACATTAAATACGCTTTTTTGCATTCTGATTTTGGCTTAATGAATATATGAACTATCATGTATTATTTTAGTTGGAACTAAACCAAGTACAACTTTCTAATAAATGAGTGTAGTTTGACGTGTTTAATTCATGTAAGGATACCATTGAGATTGGCTATAATTTTGCACAGTTTTGTTTTGTATGGTTAAAAATTATAACTTAAATAATATTGAAGGCACTTGGAATTATTTACCTATATTTCTTTACATATAAAAATATAGCTTTACTATGGTACAATCTAAAATCTAATGTCAACGTTAATAAAATCATGTGTATGTTATTTGATTAATCTCTACAACTAAGAGTACAATGGCGATGTACATATGTTTGTGTCACAAGGTGTTGGACAAGTATTTCATAAAAATAGTAAATGTTACATTGTTTTGATTGTTACATTTTATAAATATACATGGCTTAGACAGTTGCTTATTTAACACCAAACAATTACTTTTCAAGATATAACAACAGTGTAACTATACTCCAATTGTAATAACATATAACGCCTTTAACATAGCCACATATAGTAACGTACCATGTTATGTCCTCTTTGAGAAGTTAAACACTACGTTATGTAAACAGTACCACACCCCTAGCATGATTCACTTAGGTGGGAAGGTGTCATCTAATCCGCTCGGATGTCAGAACTCTAAGAGGCTATTTACTAGTCGTTAGGATCATTAACTAGATTATTTAAGCGAGTACCTTGTCTTGAATACACTACTTGAGTCCATTCTAAATTTTTATTCTTTTTTTATTATTCTTTCTATAGTGAAAGGATTAGTAAAGTTCTTAAACAAACTTCTGTTTAAATTGTGATAAATGTTTAATATTGACCTGAATTTTACATTGACTATTTTTACTTGAAACGTGTTTACGGTTATTTCCATCACTAATAGATTAGTATTAATTCAGAAGGGTTGATGGCGAGACTCTAAGGCAAGTTGGAACCGACCTTGATTTGATTATGTATATTTATGTATTAATGTATTATTAAAACACAGTAATTCACAATAGCCAACACATAAAGGAAGAATATAACATTATAGCTAGGCCAATACACAGGGTTAAAAAATCACGGTAAGATATCAGTAATACGAGTATATATTAAATACTATTACAAATAACAAATATTATGATTTAGTGAAAAAAATAACTTCTGTCAATGGCTACTAGGCGAAGAGTATCGCTAGTTCAGTTCTAGTCCACCAGGTTACTGGCTGAGTTGGTTTAGTCTAGAATTGTTAGAATGCTTGGTTACTGTTCATTTGTGTTAGTACTGAACATTCAATGGTATTAAAATAATAATAAAGACGTTTTTTACAATTTTTATAGTAATATTGTATTTACAAATGTATTTTTTGTAAGATTAATTTGTTTTTTTTTTTAAATACAAACACAAAAAGACTACATCTCTACCTTTACTTACAAACGTCCCTGTTCCCAGAATTACGACTAATAACTTAATAAAATGTATTACAAAAAATTATAAAAGTTGCTTCATCATGAGTAACAATTACGGATTATCCAAACGTAGGTATTTTTCATTTCATTTTTAATTTTACGTAGGTACAGTTTGAACATAGGCTGCTTATTGAGTCTTTATTATTTTTCCTATAGTGAAAGGATTTGTTATATCCTTAAACAAATTTCTGATTAATTTGTGGTGAGTATACTGACCTGATTTTATTTTGACCTGAATCGTGTTTATGCTTATGTTCATCACTAATAGCTTCTAAATTAATATTATTTGAGAAGATTTGATGGCAAGACCGTCCAACAAGTCTGATCTGACCTGGATATGTTTATGTAAAATTTACCTATACATGTATTATTAAAACACAGTAACTATACTATAAACCAGGAATATTACATTGTAACTTGCCCAATACTCAGGATGCAGAAATCAGGATTAGGTAGGAGTAACCAACATATATTTTGATTTAGTGAAAAAACAAGTCTGCCAATGGCCACCAGGCGAACAGTATTGCTGCTAGTTCAGGTCTTCTCCACCAGGTCACTGGCTGGGTTGGTTTATATTAGAGCGGTTAGAGTGCGGTGTTGATGTTTTCTCTATTTTAGTACTGAAAAATTACTGGCATTTAAAATTAAAATAAAGAATCTTTTACAGTTTTTCACATAAAATTTTATTCACAAATTTGTTTTTGTAAGGTTAATTTGTTTTTTGTAAAAAATAAATTGAAATAGAATTACAAATGTAACGTTATTTTACAAACAATCTCGTACCCTCAACTACGTGTAATACCTTTATATAATTTGACATTTTCTTCATATACTACGACTCCTAAACGTACGACTCGTGGTCACGCCTGTTAATATATTTTGAAAGCTGTAGTCAGTCATTCTTACCTGAATGCTGAGATACAGCTCGTTCTTATATTAAACTCTTCAATATAATATCTATATAATTGTTAACCAGTGAGTTTGCTAGAATAACGGTTACGGAACTGGTAATATTATGCCCAAAACACCTCTAAATGAAGGAAGGTATTTCGGCAGCTTTCACTCAGTTACCTCTTCATTAATTTGGTTTCCACTGAGTTTACTATTTTGAATGACAGCGGCATCGATATATGAAAGTACTGAGGGCAGGGCAATCGTGTCTGAAAAAAATGCTTTTAGTTTAATAAAAATAGACAATTTACTAATTTAAATATTTTAATCGTAGATTAAATGTGTTATAATGTTAATGACACTATTTTTTTAAAATTTGTGTTCTAATGTTGATGATCAAGTACAACGAGAATATAAGAAAGGTTAGAGTTCAGAAATTCAGCAAAACAGACCTTAATTAAAACCCACATGAAGGCCCAGACCGATTACCCGTTTTTATATTGCAATCAATGAAAATAGCAGGTAAAATTTCATTGCTTTGTTACCAATCCTTTTTTTAAGCAAATCTATTATTCATAGATTACAAAATGACTATCATTATATAGCACACTGTTTTAAAATCATTCTTATTTTTATATACTTTAGTTGTCTGTTGTGACTTTGGTTAATGTAAAATGTCAACAGTGCTAGTAGGATCGAAAAAAGGAAACTACAACACCTTTAGTTTGACGATTGTAGGATTTTAAAATCCTTCATTTCATCCGCTGTTGCCTAACTATGGTAGACACGTGACCACAATTTTAAAGTAGAACATATACAAAATTAAATGTTTACGAAAATGCGTTTTAATTTAATTTACCTACCTATAGATATAAAATTACTGATGATAAGCTAAAGTTATGCAATGATGCGTTTAATATATTATGTAACATATTTTGATACTAAAATGTTTCTTAAAACTGTTTGTAGTAAACCAAAGTAAGGAAATATCGTGTCTTAATAATAATATTTGGTTTGATTCGTATTCATTAAGCTATTTTTATTTTACACAACAGAACACAACGTTTTGGTATATATGAAATACATAAATATAATTTAAATAGCTAAAAATAATAAACAAACTTTATTTTATGCAAATGTTAAGCTAATTATATTACCACTCTAACTGATGGTACAAATACATTATATTGAGCTAATTTTTGGGAATCAACTTAATTGTTTTCCCCTAAATAATTTTTAAATGTGACTGACAGGTTCATCCCAGTTCTATCTATATGCAATGTCTGCATAGTGCGCCTTTATTAGTTTCCCTAAAAAAAGAATTTAACCTTCTCCTCTCTTTATGTTGGATTATGACCTCAAAAGGACCCTAATTGATAATTGTGAAATATCTATTGATAAATTTCGTTTTTATTACTAGTGGCTTATAGCTTAGTATTAAATTAAATTTGACGTATAATCATGGTATAGTAGAATAAATTGTTATGTTTTTTGTATATCCATAGCCCATCCCGCTTCAATGAAGTTGACGGCCAGACTCTCAGTCATGTCGGATCCGGCCTGGACAGTTTTCTGTAACAATAATGTATACATACATTATTAAAGACAATATTAATTGAGAAAGAGCATTACTACAGCATAAATTTAACTAGTTCACAATAAACAGATAAAGGAAGAATATTACATTATTAATTTCCCAGTACACAGATTTAATACAACAAGACGTAGTTACAGTAACACGAGATGAGGTCACAATCAGGATCAACAACAGACAATTACTGCTCTCTCAAAACTGTTACCACAATGCGTATTGGTCCTAATATTGTTTTAGTAAAGGAATATGTTCTGCCAATAGCCGCAAGCGAACACTACTACTAGTTCAAATCCTGTCCACTAGGTTACGGGTTCAGTTACATTACAAGTATAAAAACTTTGTCTTAGGCACTAGAAATATCAGGTGCTGTAGTGTCCTTAAAGGCATTAAAATAACTGTGTCTGACATTAAGTTGACGTGGTTGTAGTGTCTAAGTTGATAATCACTTCAACTTCACCTTTTTCTAAAACCGTATTGGATATCTGGAATTAGTTACATTTTTATACTTGGCATTTTAATCTAACATGTATAATTGCGTTCATGATTTTAGCAAATCATGAAATTAGAGTTATTGGTTTGTAAGTCTCTTAGTGTTGTTTTCTTATAAGGGTTTATAGAAAAATTATTCTGGAATGTGTCATTGTTTTTGAGATGTTCATTCTACTATTCCGAATATGATTCTAAACCTCCAGGAACGTTTTTATTGGTAAATAACAATTTTACATAAAACCCTATCACAGACCAGGATTAATATTTATTGCTAATAATGCAAATTAATTATTTGGTAGTAAAATCTTTTTCGAGGAGCTCATTTATACATTTTTAATTTAAGTTATTTTTTATGAATTCATTAACATGCACATAAACTAGATCTGTTTCACCGATATAGTGATACATATTGCCTAACCTAAACTTTTGGTCAACTGATGTCTTAAATTGAGGTATTTCATATTCTGTTAATTAATTGCAATAATTAGCCTCGTAAGGCTAAAAAATCTAATCTTAATTGAGCAACAGCCATAAAACATTTAACTGTCCACCAATTACTTGTACTTAGAATTACTTGTAGTAACTTTATAAAATTTAACATTTACCACATTCTTACATGAATGCTGAGGTACAGCTCATTCATACAAATCGCAGTTATTTGTACTTGTAATGATACTATGATTTGTAAGTCTATGAAAACTATTCTCTAAAGTTAATAAAGTTGCTTGAGATGCTGTTAAATAACACGTACAAACACTGTCAATGTTAATGTTGTCATTAATATAAATAAGGCTTTTTAGGATTTGCAATGTAGCTAAATCCAATAAATACTCTCAGGGAGTATGTTACAGTGACCTTGAGATATAGAATTTAGCAGTATCATGTTTTTATTTAAAACAAGGTTGCCCGTATAGGTTACGTTAATTGTGTTTCTTGCCATTTGTTTGGCTATTACTTCATTATGTAATTTTTTAGATATTATAATAGGTTCTTCCATTGTAAAGGCAATGCAACTAGGCTTTTTATCATTACTAATCATAAATAGGTAAAACCCATATGTTCATGAGTTGTGGTAAAATCGGGGTTATTGTTGTTGATATGTACAGAAAAGGAACATTTATTGTTATACCCTATATTGTATATTACCATGTACATTAGGATAGATCAAAGTGTAGTAGGTTGGGTGGTTGCTTTGTATAATGATCTTATAAACTAATCTGCCTGTTAATAAACGTTTTATAAAATGTAATGGGACTATTGTTGCTTTAGCATGTAAAGCAACAAAGGAAGTTAATAATAATATAATCCCATTTGCGATTATAACACAATGATTTTGTTAAGTTCCACTTTGGTGCTTTGTCCGTAAAGAAGACATTCACAGTTAATTTACTTCGTATGACACTGTTATAAATTTGGAAAATAAATTAAGACTCTGCTCCTTTAAACCAGTGATTGTATTTATGTACATTTAAATCCTTCAAGCATTGTTGCATTGCGTTACCAATACAACTGAAATGTAAAAATACACAGATAGTATCTACTTTAGGTAAACCTTGATACTTTAAGAAGTTTTGTAAGTTCGAATCAATAATTTTGCTCTTGGAGAAAAGTATTAAAATAATGTTCTAATCATTAGATTCCAAATTTTATAATACTAACTAGTCAGCCTGCCCTATTATGGCTCGTTTAATTTACTAGTGCACTATGTTTTAATCTTTATGTGTGTTGTATAATATCATCTGCATACTGTGTACATTTGTGTTTTGCAGGTCAAAATTATTTAAGTTATATATAATACAATAATCAATACAACGCAAATTTTACTGAAAAAAACAACAACGTTCACCATAAGATCGCTATCATTACTATCCAGGGAACCTCAAAGATTAGAAACACAATGTTTTTTTCTCATTAGAGGATTTTGACACTATGTAGGAACAATAAAGCACCCATTGTATGATTCACTTATGTTGGAAGGTCTTCTTCGCGAATGTAAGAGTATGTCAGAATAACCACAGGTTATTTTCCAGTCATTGGAATCATCAAATAAATTACTTTTATCAACAGATAGATTAGTTTAATCGTTAGCCTGTAGTCAGGCAATGTGCACTGATCGTAATATTATACTGCAATAAAAAATAATTTCAGCTGATGGCCACCAGGTGAACAGTATTGCTAGTTCAGTTCCTGTCCACTAGGTTTCTGGCTGAGTTAGTTTGCATTGTGACGGGTAGGTGTGCCGTTGTAGTTTACTTACTATTCCTTAAAAGAATATATTATTGTTATTAAAAATAAAATACATTTGTTTGATACAATGTTTAATATGACAGTGTATTTATACATCTTGAATTTATGAGAATAATTAGTTTGTTTTAAAAAGTAAAACTAAAACAAATATAGCTCTTAAGTTACTTAAAAACATTCCCGTTTACAGGTTTACTTGTAATATGTTTATAATAAGTTACATTCCTTAACAGTATTGATTATCGTTTATCTCTGTGTCATTATTTGGAAGCTGCACCCAGTCATTGTTACATGAATGCTGAGATGCAGCTCATATCCTGTACAATCACAATAGGCAATATAATGAAAGGTGGGTTTACCTATATTAAAATGTAGTTCCGTTTACCCTGAAAACCTCTGAAGAAGACTTATTTTGTGGTTGTTCTATGTCCTTTTAAAACTGTTTCTTTCTTGTTTTTATTAAATGAATAATACTAAACTAATTATTCAACTAAACTAACTATGGAAGATGTTCTGGCAACGCTCGCACTGTTACCACTTCTTTCGGAGTCCACTGAGTTTACTATGTGATGAATTCAAGACAATCTGCTGGAATATATGAAACTCCTAAAGTTAGTTGAAACGTTTATAAATAGAGAACGTAGTTTACTACAAATAATACATGAGAATTGTGCTATAATAAGCGGCTACCACGAGAACGAGAACCGAAATAACTATCGGTTAGAAATATCTATAATATCGATCATGTCCATGTGACCTATAGATATTCATAATTACTAATTCCGAAATGTGTTTATTTTACTAAATAACAATATTATTTAAAATTATGTTAATTCGAAATAAGTAGCCATTTGAGTAGTGAAGAGTGCTCTCCTCATTTTTCAGATCATCAACGTTTAGCACAAATTGTTTACCATAAGCCCCTATACTGTTATTTTGTGTTATATTAGTTATCAAATTCTAAGCGTAGAAAATTAGTTTTATTAGTTTGTAATTTACTTTTTGGCATCTCATTTGGAAGTTTAAATGCATAAAAGTACATGCAAGTGTTGTTACAACTATCTAGATTATGAGTACAACTCTCAAATAATTTTTCGTTTATTGCCTAAAAGCGGATTATCGGTTTAAACTATCAAGAGCTTTTTAATTAAGATCTGTATTCTGTTGTATTTCTGAACTCTCTCTTTCTTGTATTCCCGTTCTATCCGATCATCAATATTAGAAAATAAAATTAAAAAAATAAGCGTCGTTAAAATTATAACACATTTAGTCTATGATGAAAATATTTATATTAGTAAAATTGTATACACAAAATGATGAAAAAGAAAACTCATGTCTATTATTAAACTAAAAGCATTGTTTCAGACACGATTGCACTGACTTTATTATTTTCATATATCACGCCGCTGTCATTTAACATAGTAAATTTGGTGGACACCAAATGAAGATGTAACAGTGTGAGCTCACAAAAAGAGCTTTCTCATTTAGAGGTTTTGTGGGCATTATATTACCAGTTCGTGAACTGTTATTATCTAAACAAGCTCACTGGTTCACATCTAATTAAAAATTAATTATTCAATATATTATTTAATATAAGTACGAGCTGTAACTCAGCATTCAGGTAAGAATGACTGAGAACAGCTTTCAAAATATGTAACTGTAAGTAAATACATAAGACATCGTTGCGCGTACGTGAGTCTGAAAAATGTCAAATTTTATAAAGATATTACACGTAGTTCTGGATACGGGAATTTTTGTAAATAAAGTTACAGTTGTTGTTCTTTTAAACATATTTTTACAAAAACAAATTTAACCTTACAACTAATAGATTTGTAAATAAAATATAAGACGAAAAATTGTAACGGCTTCTTTATTATTTATTTTAAATGCCATTTAAGTTAAGTTAATTTAAATGGTTCTTTAACATTTCGATTAAATCTGTTCAGTACTAAAAACGAGAGAACGTCAACCAATTAGAATGGGGTATTCTAACAATTCCAGTGTAAACCAAATCGGACATTTACCTGGCGGACAGGAAATGAACTAGAAATACTATTTGTCTGGTGGCCATTGGCAGAAGTTATTTTTTCACTAAATCATAATACGTGTTGATTGTGACCGCATTTTGTATTATTGATACCTCATCCTGATTTCTTAACCCTGTGCATTGGGCATGTTATATTCTTCCTTTGTCTGTTTACTTTGTCTTAAACTGTGTTTTTGCTGAATGTACAGAGTACTGGGTAATGTGACTGGAGCCATAGTTAATGTAGACGAGGTGAAAGTGCATGAGACCATGGATGGCCGAGTGGACAAGACCCGATCTGACCTCTACCTGCATTTTGTAGACCGGTCAGACCACTCCATCATGGATGTCAGCCGGGTGTTACGGGTGGTTGACCAGAGCATAGAACATCTGGATTCACTGTTCAAGGTGAGATATGTTAAGACGATTACTTACTGATCGTGGTTTTCAAATCAGGTTATAATTGTGCATTTGCCACTCACTTTACTCGTTCACTCCAAGACTACAAAAGCAAACCAGGCCAAATTTAAACAATGCTGCTTGAAGCCAAAATGTGAACACTATAACTGGAGTATTGCTAACGTATAACGTGATAGCTCCCAGAGCTTACATGAGCTGACTATGCTGTACAACCCGAGGTGTAGATAAAATAGTGTTTGTTGTAACTTTTAGAAAGTTATTTTCAAATATATTTATGGGAGAATATTCCATCATCATTCCCCACATCAACATGTCTTTTCAAGTGGGTATTGTGCAATATTTAATCCGGCTTCTATGTAGGCTGTTAGTCCTGTAGTTGAAAGTCAAAGGCAAGTTCATACCAAATATTTAGACTTCCAGAGGGCTTTTGATAACCTCCCACTACAGTTTATTGTTAAAGAAACTATCTGCTTCTGATTTCTCTCCAGAACTTGTTTTTGGATATAGTTACAATTCTAACATAAGCTTTTCAGAGTAAAGTTTTTGGTTGTGACATGTGACTGTTTCACTGCTCCCTCGTGGGTGCGACAGGGGTCGTCCTGGTCTACAACTCTTCTAAAACAAAACACAATCTTGGGTTTATTAAGTGGATTGAGACACACTTTCATACAAAAGAGAATTATACAAAAGAGCATACACTGTCTGATGCTGCATAAACCTCTTGTGGGATGAATCTTGAATATGCCTCTGTATCTGGACTAGGATAGGGGGTACACCAATGGATCTGTTGAGGCAGTTCAGAGAAGGTTGTTTTCTTTGATACTGAAAGTAAATTCTGTAAGGTTGCCAAAGTGGCATTGTGAGATTTTTATTGATCGAAATTCTTCTCAGTACTTTGACTGAGTTTCATGGATAAACTATTTTGTTAGACTTATTGTTCATTACAGTTAGCAGGTTCAATATCAAAATCGTGTTAACCAGAGACACTGTATTGAGGGCTTCAACGGTTCTATTATCCCCGGTTCCCGGTTTCTCACCCCCTTTTTGGAGTGGATGCAGCAATACTGCTAAAACATAGAAAAATATCAAAATAGCAAAAACATTAACATAAGATATTATATCCATAGTAGTATCAGTATTTAAAGGTGTTTGCATATCTTTGTCCATTAAAAACCTATGTACTGAAACAGCATTTAACGTCATTGTAATATTATCTTCTTCTCTGCCGGTTGGATTTCATGTGCAGGCTTTCATTGTTATATTTGTCTGCAATTTTCATATAATAGTATGTAGTAAGCATGCTAGTTTGATATAACATATTCTTTTCTACAGTTCTTTTGTATTCTGTTAGTCATCGAACTTGACGTTCAATAGAAATATTGACACTGTTTTCCACGGTTTCTGTTAGAGTAAATGAATGTAATGTGCTAAGCAATTGTTGTATATGAATACTTATAAATTATTGCTTTAGTTTTTTATAAACAATTGTTTTACAATAATTGCAGTTTTCTTGTGCATTAGACTTTTAAAAAACCAAATGTGTAAATTAAAAAAATATTATTACCACAGCGTTGTTCAAATTGTAAATCTTGATAAGTTTTCCAGATATGTCACTGCTATGATGTATTAAATTTCATTGATGATAGATTAATTTCATTATAACATGGCAAGATAGATTTCTAGAGGCTAAGAAGGAAACTCTCATCTTGAGAGTAATTACTGTCAAAAATCATTTTGAAATAATAATAAAGTAATAAAATAATAATTTTTTTTTTAAAAGGGAAACTTGGAGTTTGTTGCCATTGTTCCCAAGATTTTCTATAGTAAAATAGGATTATTTATTTATTTATTTTGTACAATAGCTACAGGAATATTATCCCAAAACAACTATATTGAAAATACAAGTTAATAATAATTATTTACAATATAATATACTATAAGTACGTATATGAAGAAACTAAATTACAAAATCATTATTAGGCTGAGTAAAAATTAACTGTTTCTGTTACAGCACGAGAAAAATAAACATAAAAATATAATACAATACATAATAATAATTTAAAACTTTAACAAAACTAGGTTACTACCTTAAGTTTAAAAAATAATATTTAGATTATTTACAAATGAATTAAAATTATTATTAACTGGTGTATTCTTCACTTTGATACCATTATCCAACCTACAAATACTCATTATCTATAAAAGGACTACAAAATATAAAGACTATTCCAGTATAATCTATTAAAAATGTTATATTTAAGTAAGGCAATATGACTGTACTGTTTGCAAATATTGATTATCAAATACCTAGCAAGAAATAAATCTTAAAAAAGTAATAAGATTGAACAGAACATACTGTTTTTATAATAATTATGTCTTTTAAAAAAGTAACAAAATAAATTACCCCAGAATGGTTAGCTTTATAAAAAAGCACAATCCGTAAGCATTTACAATTTTCACAACTTATTTGATTTAATTTTAATGTTTTAGTTATGTTCGTAAAAATAAATCATTTTATAGTTTATTATGTTAAGAAAACAATGTTATACTAACAATGTAACAATTTTAAATCAATAACTGTGGTATGTAATATAGGACTCTATAATTATCAATAGGTTTCCTTAAAATGTAATTAAGTGTTTCTCATTGCCCCTTAGGAGTTTAACGTTCTGGATACCCAGGCAGCTGAAGCAGTGGCACTCCTGACAGTGTTGTATGGCTCTGGTTGGTTGGCACCACTGTGTTCCTGGGTCTCATGTTGGTAGTGGTATCTCAATCTGCTTGTCACAGCGAGCCTCATACAAGCGACAACTCAAAGCAGCTACAATTACTGCATTTGGTAAGTAAGCTACTTCAGCCGTGGCGTCAGAACTATCTATTAGTTTTGGAAAGCAAACCATCTTTTTTATTGCCAATTTTGTACTTATATTTATTTATTTTAAACCCACTTGTTTTTAAAGTGAAGTTCTTACTAACAAACATTTTATAAAATACAAAGATGAAGCAAAACAATCACATTTTCAAGTGAAATACACTGTAAAGTATAAATGTCAATTAATTACATGTTTCAAAACCAATAACTTGCTAAATACATTCTAAAATTAACATTATTTAATAAAACAGGTTCTAAAAAAGGAAAATGCCCTTAAGTGATGAAGTTTCATAATTTAAGGGCTCAATTAATACCTTGCTATTACTTTGTATACTACATTTTTCATTCACTTAGGACAAGAAGTTAAGGAAACTCCTCATTGCACTTTGTCCTAAAAGTACCTTTACGCTTGCTTCTGGAGTGTTAGGACATTCAGGATGGTCAAGGTTAGTGTCCTGTCCTATTCCAATGAGAAATGATAGCAGGAATTAAATCTTAGTCATGTCACCTTGGAAAAAGGGGAGGCTAGCACTGTTCCACCCTCTTCCAGTCAAAATGTACAGGGGTAGGTACTCAATCATGTTTAGCAACGGTCTTTAAACCTAAGGGAGCTCCACACACTCCAACAGACATCCTCTGCAGTAACCTATCGATCAGCCCTGTTACCGCAATATCTCAACATCTGCGATTAGTCATGACGATCTAAAAAATGCAAATCAAGAAATAATTAAACTTAGAAATCACTCTGCTAAACTTGAAATTCTGGTAATAGAAAAAGAAGAAAAAATAATACTGTTAGAAAATAAAATTTATCAGTGAAATGCAAAACTTAGTGAACCAACAAACCTAAATATAAACATATCAAATTCAACTCCAATTACAAAAAATAATTGTAGAGAAGACAAAAGGCGGATTTCTACAACAAATCTTTTAGATTCGTTCTCGCTTGTTGTTAAAGGGAAAAAATCATGCAAAGAGACCAGAAATGTAACAACGAACATAGACTGTGTTATTTATAAAAATCCTTATGAGACTCTTGCAACAATTGAGGAGAAAGATTAAGATTTAGGTGAATTAAGTAGAAACAGTTTGGGTAACTCAAATAAATGTTAATTTGTGCAGACAGCCATGGTCGGGACTTAAGCTGGCATATAAATAGAGTGCAAAAATCCTGTGAAGCTGTTGGTTTTGTTAAGCCAGGAGGGCGTGCAAAACAAGTTTTAAATAGTGAAAACTTAGCTCGAGAGAATATGAATGAAAATGATTTTTTAGTGATAATGTGTGGCTCGAATGATGTGGCTATAAACGAGGCTATCGAAGCTCTTAATGAAATAGAAGTAACTCTGAATAGTATTACACAACCAAATATTGTTTTGATGGATTTGCCTAAAAGAAGGGACTTAGAAGGGTGGTCTTGGTGAACACCGAAATACTAAAGACCAACGGACATCTAAAAAATCTGTGTAACAGGTTTCCTAATGTTACTCTTGTTGAGGCCAGCAAAGCCGAAAGGCAATTCCATATACGTCATGGGCAACACTTCATGATGCAGGAAAGGATTGGCTTGCCAAACTAATTGTGGAAGCAACAACAGGAAGAAAGACGCTGTCTCAACACCCAAATCTGACGGATGAGCAGCCTCCACCACCAGGCACTGAGACTCCATCGGGAAAATCCAGCTCAGCGTTTCTAGGCCGAAACCCCTAGGGGAACTTCCTGCTATACCTCTTAGTGTTCTGCATTTAAATATACAATCGATAAGAAAAAGTTTGATATAATAAATTTATTTATAAGTAGTATAAATTGTAATGTTTTAACACTTAATAATCATTGGCTGTGTGAACGAGAAATCTCATTTTATGTTCCTTGTGGTTTTAATTTAGCTGCTGTTTACTGTAGGAAAAGTCTACATACCAAAGAAGGTGGCAGCATAATATATGTTAAGGAGGGTATTGAATTTGAAACTATAAATTTGGATAAGTTTTATGCTGATCTTACATTTGAGGTTACAGCAGTAACTCTCCTAAAGATTAAAACAGTTATTGTCACTCTTTATAGAATACCAGATTCTGATACAAAGGAATGTTTAATACTATTTGAGTCTTTCCTTAGTTTTCTCAATAAAAAGTAAAATAGTTTTGAATATATAATATCTGCAGATTTTAATATAAATATTAGTGTAAATTCAATAAACAATGAGTCCTTTTTAAATTTATTGAGATCCTACAATATTTACTGGCTGAATGAAGAACCCACTAGAGGGGATGCATGTCTAGGCAATATAATAACTACTATATCTAGAGATCAAATCGAGTGTCAAATCGTTGAACCTCACTGGTCAGACCATGCTGGAGTTTTTGCTAAGTTCAATGGATTATCTCTTTTAGATAGCCATCCAAAGTACAAAACTAGAACTATAAGAGATCTGACACCAGGAGCAATATTTAAGTTTAGAGATTATTTAGGTCAGTCCAGCTTATCACAACTGAATAAACATGCAGAACTAGCTTTTGACAATTTTATGTTATTAGTGACAAATTCTCTCAATGAGTGCTGTAAATTAAAGGAAATTAAGATAAACACTGTTGAAAGGCCTAATATTAAATAGTATACACCAGAATTACAAGAAATTAAAAAGTTTGTCGTAACATTTTATGATAGATTTAAAAATAGTAAAGAAACAAGCAATGAAAGTAATTATAAAAAAAGATTATGCAAATGTTAAAAAACTGTATAGAAATAGGATAAATTACCTTAAAAAAGTAGCAAATGAAGAATATATTAAAAACTCTTCTAATAAATGCAAGGCTGTATGGAAAGTTATTTAAGAGTGAATCAGACAGTAGAAGAAATTACAGTGACTCAGTAATAAATTCTAGTTCTTTTAATAACTATTTTACTAATTTAATAAGTGAGTTGGATCTTAAATCCAACCAACCAATATGAGACCACCTCAAAACCGCGCCATAGAGTTGGTAGAAAACTATTTATCTAATTTTAATGACTGTGACACTCTAACATGGCAAAGAATTACAAAAGTTGATGTATTAAAAGTTGTTGCCAATCTAAACCTATCATGTAGTGAAGACTATTAATGGTATTTATAATATGCTTGTGAAGAACATTATAAATGAAATTGCTGATTCATTGTCATTATTGTTTAATATGATAATAAAGCAAGGTTTATTCCCTCATGCCCTTAAGGTTACTAAAGTAACTCCTGTGTGCAAAAAAGGAGACAAATTTAGCCCATCTAGCTACAGGCCGATTTCGTTAGTACCAATTTTTAGTAAAATATTTGAGACACGTATAAAATGGCAACTAAATTCATTTTTTGTAAATAATAATCTATTTTGTAAAGAACAGTTTGGGTTCATACAAAACCAAAAGACAAGAAAAGCAGTTGAAAATATTGTAGATACAATTTTAGCGAATTTTGAAAGAGGGTTGTTATCATCTGCAACATTAATCGACTTGACCAGAGCATTTAACTGCATAGATCATGAGTTATTACTATCCAAACTCTATAGATATGGTATTAGAGGCAAAGAACTGCAATTAATAATGTCCTATCTAAAAACAGAAAGCAGATAGTTGTGCAAAATAAAAATAGATCTGAACTAAAAACTATTGAAATTGTAGTCCCACAAGGTTTTGTCATAGGTCGATTTTTTGTTTGTTGTTGCTGTTAATGATTTCTCATTTAATGTACTATTCTCCTCAGTATTATATGCAGATGACACCACACTCTTGAATTTCAGTGAAAATTATGAGAATCTTATTATGGAAGAAAAATATGCAGTAAAATCGGCTATGGAATGGTTTGAGACAAACTACTTAGTAGTAAATGATCAAAAGACTGAGAAAATACTGTTCGTTTTAACAGGAATTATGAAGTTAGTAAACCTGTAAAACTATTAGGGGTATACCTTGACAGCAAATTAAGTTGGGAACATCACATAGATCAATTGTGTAAAAAATTATCTAGGGTAGTCTATCTCTTGAGTAAATTGAAACATTGTATAACTATGGATATGCTCCTAGCCTCCTATTACGCATTTTTCCATTCACACTTAAGTTATAGTATAACTCTATGGGGGAACAGTAGTAGTGCAGTAAGAGTATTGGAATGGCAAAAAAATGCATTACGTGTTATGAAAATTGTTTCAAAAAGAGAGACTTGTGTTCCAATTTTTAAGGAATTAAAAATAATGACTACTCCTAATATGTACATATTCTACACTTATAAGTGTAAAGGAACAACTTGAAACATTTACAACTAGGCAGGATATTAATGATTATCCTACTAGAACAAAAACATTTGTTACAACTCTTACCAGTTAAATTAACAAAAGCAATATGCAGTCATCTTTTTATGAAAATTAAATTGTTTAATAAGTTACCATTAAATGCTAGATCAAATCAAATCTTAAATTTGATTTGTATCTTTAGTCAAATTTAAAACAGTTTTGAAGTGCTGGTTAAAAGTTAATATATTTTATTGTGTTGATGAATTCTTAAATTGTGATACCACAACAATAATTATTTAAAATTTTGTCTTTTAATGTATTTATTTATCCAGTTTTAATATTGTTAAGTTTTAAAATTTTATCCATGTTAAATGTGTTAATAGTTATTTATTATTGTTAATTTATATAGATCTGTTGGTTGTTTGGTTATTGTTGTTATTAATTATATAGATCTATATATTTACTGGTAGGCTGGATTGAGTAGGTAGAATCTGAATTGTTTGTTTTAGTTTTAGTTTAGAGTATTTTAGTAACTTGACGATGTCTATTGCACTACTGAATGTGTTTAAAGACCAATAAAGATCTTGAATATTGAATCTTGAGTCATGTACAGATTCTGAACATCCATGGAGTTGCCTATATGTAAGTGACAGATCGGATATTGCTATATGTAGTGTATATTCTACTGGAAGTTATAACCCCAGAAGTCAGAAATGAACCCCACTGGGAGAAAGCGTTGGTTTTATAAACATTATTTCAATATCAGAATAAACATGTGAGTAACGTTTGATGGAGACACCAAAGTTTGTAATGTTATAGGTGGATTAGTGCCAAAAGTCTCAAAACACTAGCTCTCTTAAACATTACCTAACTGTAATGCTATAAGATTCGTATACTCTCAGGATAAATCTTCATTTAAAGCAAATATTACCATTCTCTGTATTGTTTCGGATTACATTTATCAATAGCATATTCATATAGTGAAAAAAGATTTGTTAAAATCACCCTCAGAGTAAACTCAAATTATAGAACTGGTTGGTGAAGGTTTAAAACAAGTCAACTGATCATTCTTCATAACATTTTAAATGTTAATTTTCAAACTTGAACTTGCTCCAGTTCTGTTTTCATTTACTGTAGTACTATCCAAGTCCGGTAGAGAAAAATATGAAACCATCCTTGGCCGTAGGAGCAGAGGAGGCTAGATCTACTCCAGCCTCTTCCAATCAAAGCGAATAGAGTACATTATTCAATCATGTTTAGTATAATTACCAACTTTAAAAAATCAGGGAGCTCCACCCTCTCCTACAGTCACTCTCCGCAGTAAGCAGAACTATCGATCAACCATTTTATACAAATATCTTGACATTTGCGATTATTGACATGCCACTTCTGGACTTCCAAGGGATTGTCCAGATGTAAGTGATGCATAAGTTTTTGTTGTACCCAGTGTAGGTTCAACACGAAAGTATAACCCAACCAGAAGTAAAACCTCCTGAGGATTATATTGGTTACTACTTAAAAAGAGTACGTGCTTAATTTCTTGGAAAGTTAGTTAGGTGCATCATCTTATTTCTTTTGTTTTACTTAGTGTTTTACCATGGTATTTAGCACTTTTTTATTTACAAAACAAAGAAACTTGTGTAAAATATATGCTTTTAGTATTAAGTAAGATAAAACCAAATAGACAACATTATGGAAATACTGAAAACATTTGGATCATATGATTTTGGGATAATAAATATACAGCTATAACTAGCGAATGTGTACTAGCAGGATCAGCAGACTCGGACATGACACGAGTAACCGGATCAGGACCAGGACGATTGCCCAACACCAATCTTCACAGCACTGAAGGCTCAAACCCTATCTGGATGCAGGCCTACGAGAACGAGTGGTACAAGGAGGACGACTCCATGAGGTATTCATATCTTGTAAAAACAGTTGACGATCAATTTTGCAGGAACAGTTTTATTTCTTATTTTAATGATTTTCAATGTGTGGTTTCATTATATGGTATTAGCAAGACTGAAAATTATTTGCTAAATCCCTTGCAAATTTTGAAACATTGGAACATTTTGTTTACTGCTACAACCTTGAATTATCAGACACATTAGATTCAAGTTACATTAGTTTTGAATGTTAATGTGGAAAAATTCAAAGTAAAATTTTCTAAAATATTTTTTAACTAATTTTTCCTACGGCCAGATCTGTGTATTTATTCTGAGCAGCTTTCCATTGGTGTAACTAGGATTTGGCTTTGGGAGGGCATGAATCTGACTGAAGCCGAATTGGCACACTGCATGGGGGTTATGGAATAAATCTGAATAAATAAAAAATTTAATATATAGGCCTAATTCAAAGTAAAACTCTCCAATGGTGTATTTCAAACAAGTTGTATATTATAGATATATATAAAAAAATTTTTAAGGCTTTAGGCAGAATGAGGTTTTGTCCCCATCATTTGTTACGCCACGAAATTTTACTTTATAGTACAATGGCCTTGGCTATAAAAGGTAATTTAATAAGGATTAAAACTATTTAAAATAGTAAAACCATCTTATCTTACAAAACTCGAAGAGAAAAGTTATAACTAACTTATATTATTCTAAAATACTTCTGATGCAGTTCTTTAGACTAAACTATCTCTTCTTATCTGTTCTACTGAGACTATGATACCCCTAATACCATGAAGGCAGGTTGTCACATTTTAAACATTAATACATGTCCCTCTCTGCAATGACGTAGTGCATGTAAAATTATATACATTTATAAACTTTTAAAATGTAACTCGTGATATCCGTATTTATAGGTCTTAGTTTATTACTGACAATCATCTATAAAATCTACTTAATTTTTGCTTCATTATCATACAGCAGTTACTGGTGTTGCTATGATTTGTTACATTAGTAAATTTATAAAAATCTCTCAGTGATTAATATTCAGTATAGATAAATCTGATGAAATAGTATTTGATGAGTAACTCTGAATGTGGTGGATGACATATATCGCAGTTTCCTGTTTCAGTCAAACGTCTGAGAGAGACTCGCTGGATGAAAACGCAGTTGTTAGTGTCCAGACTCAAGATGGAGGAGCCAATTCTTCCTGTAACAGGTGAGTTGAGGCCATTGACAAATAACTGCTGGATTATTTTCTAACATAATGCAGTGTAAATAGCTAACCCCTTGAAGAAGCATTTATTGAGGCATCTGCAGTATCGGTAGCTGCATTTAAATTGGGCAATAATGCAACACTTTGGTTAAAGCTTTCTAAAACAAAATCCATAAACGATAGACCATTGATATTTTACCAGTGTCTTTACAGCAAAATCTTTGTTGATTATAGTAAATAATATATTTGTAATATAATTATTAATTAGACAGATTGTTAATATTGTAAATATTTTTATATCATTAAAAACAAATTAGAAAATAAACGTTTTTATAATTTTTAGTAACTAACTTTAACATACTTTACACAAAATATTATAGTGCTTTTTACATAAATAAAAATTGTCATGCATGAATCTATAATTAAAATAAAATAAAGGCACATATTGAGGTAATGTTTTTACAATTTTTCTAGACGTTTACTTAAACTTCTTGTTTTGTAGTAAACTCATTGTTTTTTTATTCAGTGCACACCATATACAATAAATTAAACGTACTGCACAATTGAAAAATAATTCAAACAACCATCATATTGACGTTCAAGTTCCTCATCCTCGCACAAACTATGAGTCAGCAAATGATTTTTTCGCATGGGAAATAATTACGTCTTGCACACTTCCATCACTATCACTGATGCTAGAATTGCACTCGTAATCACTGTCTAATAACAAACCAACAACAGAAACCACAGTTTTTTTTACATCCATTACATTCAATTTTACAACTAAACAAGAACAAACAAGTCATAATCTCGCATTTAGCAGCTGACAAACAATGATGAAATCTTCCAACAAACAGGTGGTCATTTTCAGTACTGCCAGTAAAAGAAAGAAATGAAATGTATTATCTTCTTAGTAAAGAACCCAGTAGACCATGGCAACGATATCTGTTGGATATTTTCAGAACTACAACCGCCTATAACAATAATGAGTAAACAATAAACATAGACAACGTAACCAATGTGTGGTTTAACACTTAGTCCGGGCTGTTTTGCGTGTAACCAACGCGTATGCCTTCCCCAATGGGTGACATCTCGCCCTCTTTGTAGTGTTATACATCCTTGTCAGAGTTGAATGACTCCATAACAAAGTAATTCCCTAATGTTGAGACAAGAGATGAACTGAAAACATTTACAAAAGAGAGGCTGATCCCATTTTTAGCTCTACTCTGCCGTGTACAAAGAACCTATCAAACAGAGTAAAAAAGATTGGTAACAGAACAGGGTTGACAGTACAATGAGAAGTGGCACAGTTGGAATAAGGTGTATTGTCATAAAACACGCTAGAGTATTAACAACATATTGCAGTGCTGCCACATGAAATATTTTTCGATAAATGTTACCAACTCCAGATAAACTAGGTTCTGTTCTGCTTCATTTTACATCATTATTAATATTTTAAGAGTGCCTTTAGAAATGGTAGGAAAGATGTAATATAAAATTTAAATTCGGTCAATTTGTTGTAATGGGATGCGTGTTTAAATTTTTGCTCAGAGTGGCTTATGGTCAAAACGATAGCAATTTGAATGATAAATATAAATTATGTACTTGAGCGTAATAGGAAAGGAATATAGGGAAAGAGTACAGTGAGTTTGAATTCTAGGAAAAATAAGCACAATGGTCAATAGTGTTTGAGAATGTGCAGATTGGTGCAAAACTCTCACTACAAGATTTAGGATATCAATCTATTGGTGTATCTCATCTTGTTCCTAGTCTGTCTGTACGTATGGGGTTTCTATATAAAAGGTCATCATTTTACCAACTAATAAACCAACTTTAACCAAATTGTAGTAAACTCTATGTTGACAGGATGTATCAATAAAAAAATTCAATAGAATTTTAATAATTAGGGCCATTTAATTGTTTAAACAAAATTAATGTATCTAAAAAATTTATAATTTTACAAAAAAGTGAGGATAGTAACATTTTGTAGAAAATTTATTAACAAATTGACTGATATTTCAAAGGTTGAAATTAGATAAAAAATAACTCATTTATTGCAAGTTTAATCAGGTTCATCTATGTTCATTTTCAAGTTTCTTCACCAATAAAGTTGAACAATGGAACAAATCACAGCCAACATACTCTTTTGAATGTAATTATTAATGTGTTACAGTCAAACCAACACAATAAAACCAGAACGCCGAACTGTCAAGGAACAAAACGATCTGAATAGCAAAAGCGGTGTATACCATCAGAACCTCTATCAGCACCTGGACAAGCTCAGCAACCCTCTCATAGCAAAAAAGTTGGAAACAACAGAGCTATAGAAATAGGTTCTTTACTTTTTTTAAGCTTCCTTTGATCTCTTCTAGATTTTAGAACCTGTTTAGTACATTCCTGTCATTTGTGTAATTTATACCCAATGCTGTAATGTTTGTTTATTTGTGTGAACTTTTAAATTTTATTAGCAAGATACTGTACGTATCAAAGTTATCCTCCATAAGAAATATGTGATGAAAAACTCATTAACTTCTGAAATTAGTAAAACAAGATTAATAGATAATTGCATCATTCAAGACATGCTAAAAGATGCTGCTAAGAAAAATTTAGTGGACCTCACTTTGATTGGTTGCTATACATTTAATGTTTTTTGGTTGTGGAAAACTCTCATATTTGGTAGGCATAGTGGAAAGTATTGAAAGTTTCCAGTTTTAAGAAAAACAAACTTTGGCAAAGTTGTGTCTTAGTTTGGATGAAATTATTCTAACAGACTTAAAATGTTTTTTTACTGTAAATGTGTACTATAAAATGAAACTAAAAGGACACTTGCAATAACTACTAATGGCTCTTGCAAAAATGTACACATGACAAAATTGGATATGTCACATCTCCTCCTACTTTTACAAATGTTGATCAACTTGGAGTAAGTTATAACCTAATGAACGTGGAGTTCTTTATGTGATTGTATATTTAAATCTTAAATTGTTTTAAAACCATTAAACACATCTTTACATTTTTGAAAGTGTCATGTCCTAAAATATTTTGAGTAAATTCAATTTGTACTGTAGTTACAAAAAATCACTGTTCACAAAAAAAATTGAATCCAAATCTCTGAAATTATATTTATATAAAGATATATTCGATGCTTAGATAAAAAAAACCAAGTTTGTTTGAGTCTTCAATGTTTATTTACTCTTTTTCCATTTTCTTTTCTTTACTAAATATTTATAAATTGTTTATATTTATTTGTATTTCTTATTTATACATATCATAGAACTAATGTTAATTTTGATATTTTAGCCAACATAGTAAATTATTTATTATTTTGAAAATAAGAGTTAAAAGTACAAATAATGTATTACAGTAAAATTAAATTCATTACTTTTTAAAGGTTCAATTAAGTTTTGTTAATGTGAAGTTCACATGTAAAATTTTAATACAAATCAAAGTTGATTAAAAAATTTAAACTAATTATGTACTATTATACTAATAAACAAGTACTAGCCCATAGCAAATAGTTTGTTAATTGCAATTTGAGTCTTAACAGTATATAAAGTTGGTTTTAAACATAAGTACTGTACTGAACCTAATGTAAATTATGTATTGATTTGGATTAGGTGTCTAATTTCTATATTTATCTGTGATCAGAGAAAACTATTCTCTATTATTATTATTAAATATCGTATAAAGTGTGCAATGTATGTAAATATTAGTGTTTATTTTTAGCATATTATTGTGTTTAATTTACAACGAAAGTATGTGCTTAAGAGCTTTATAAAATATAATTAGTGTAAGTGATAATATCGAGTGTTTCATGAACATTTGTGTGTATTTTTATACTAGAAGCTTATATATTTTTTGTATTTAATAGATATGATTGTAAATATTTTATGAAAATAAACTTTGCCTAAATATTGTTTTCTGATTTCCTTATGTTTTACAGATATAATTATCGATAAATTATCAATCTGATACTTTCAGGTGTATAAAACGTATTCTCCTATCTTACCTTTCAAATAGTTGAGAATGTTTAATGTTTCCTTTGTATGACATGTAATAACATTATTTGAGGACATTTTTGAAGGACTTAAAAATTACCATCTCTCTCTAAAAATGAGAATGGTGAGTATACATTGTAATATTTTAAAATGGAACAGCCCATTGAGTAATATACCTCATATTAATTCTTTAGAGGCCTGTGCTGGAGGCTGCTGCCCTGAACACCTGTACTACCCAAAATTATCAAGACCTATTTGTACACTTGTACAATGCTTTACACTTCGCTCTGTATTGCCTTTAGATTTTATGTAAATTAAATGATCTTTTGCTTTTATATAGCATATTTAGATTGGCTATCGATTAGCATAAATTAAAAGTGTATTATGTATATAATGTATTTGGTAATTGCAAAGAAATGTAGGTAATTCTGAGCAACTACTTGGTCAACCCCAAACATTTTCATATATTACTACGATAATCTACAGGTGTATGTGAAATTAAAAAAACATAATTTAGGCCCTGGAAAGTTAACGTAAATGAAAAATAATACTGAAATGAGCATAATTTTGATCCAAAGGAACAATGCTTTTCTTAAATTTCGAGCTACAAATCAATTAGTTGTTATCGAGTTGAGACAAGTGCCTCCGGCCATTAGCGCGGTGCGTTGCAAAATGCCGTGTTCGTACAAAAAACGTTTTAATTTTTCCTGATCTTCACTTGAAACCGTGAAACTACTGTAAGTAACGTGTTCTCACACCCGTCACATAAAAAAGGATTATTGGAGGAACCACTAGCCATAACGGTACTGTCACAACTGGCCTTCCGCGCGTCTCCCGCAAGCCACTGTTATCGCGTGGACTTTGAACCTTCTTATCGCTTGGCAACCTGTAGGACGGCCTCGCGGGGCTTGAATTATATGTTTCTTGCTTTCTGAGAACATCCTTATGACCGTAATAAAATATACAAAAGTTTGGGCTTGACCAAGTAATTGCTCAGAATTACCGAAATGTATAATTATAAAATAATCACTTGAGACCTATACAATATCTGTTAAAAATATTTTTACTCATTGGGAATATTTTTAATTGATAAAGTGGTGATGTCTTACAGCATTACGAAATTACAGAAATTTTTTAAAGTAGATTGACAAGAAATTCTTGTAATAAGCATGAAGTACAAAAAAAAAGAGTAGCATAACTAAAATCCTAGAGCTGTGTCAAGGTCATTAGTGGTACCAACTTTAAAATTGATAAGGTAGTTATTTACTTCAAAACAAACTTTAAAGGTTGTAAATAAAGTTTAAAATAATATTTTTCTTAAACGGTTCATCAAATCAGAAGTTGTCTGTTTTACCTTGAACCTTGGTGGTCTGGTCAATTAGACGTTGGTATCCAAAGAATTAAAAGTCTTGATGAATAAAAATAAAAAACAATAAGGTACATCCAGAGTAATTTTCTTAATAGTAATATTTTAACAAAGGTAAAATTCTAACTATAGTTAGGTGCTATATTTGATGAAGTCAACTTTGAACAGATTGGTAAAAAATTTGTTTGTTGTATTTTTGTGACATTGGATTTTCTTCTTGATGATTCATAATTTTAGATTTTAATCAGTGGATCATGCTGTTTAAAAATGTTTACTTGCCCCATACCCTCATTTTGGGAAAGTGGGGAGTAATTAAAAAACTATCAGAAACATTTAGGTAATGTTGTTACATGTTCCCAATACAGAGATTATTGAAACTGTCAAAAACTCAAAAGATACCGTGGATTGGTGGAACTCTCAAGACATCCATCATATACTTGTATTAAAGTCAATGAATAAAGAACAATTTCAATGAGTGAATAAGAGGTATAGCCTTGTTGACAATACAGATTGATCTTTCTTAACAAGTTTCATGAATAGCCCAATATGTCAACCAAGGGTGTCCTACAGTTTTACATGGAGTCATCTTCGCAACATCTATTCACCACTTTAAAATGTTCTGGGCACCCTCCAAAGGGTAAATGTCACCAAATGAGTTGGTGACAAGAACCAATAAGTTCGTTAGACATATTAAATTTTTTCACTACAACATAACCTCAAACCATTCTCAATATATTGTTTCCCTGTCCTGGATAACAGGACCACGTTTAACTATGTAACTCTACTACTAGTTGTGGAGTGAAATATCAAACCATTACAAATTGTGACCAAACAATCATTTTAATTAAAGCTTTCCAAAAATCATGTAATCAGTTCATTAATTTAAACTGATCAAAACAAGTACTAACTTCGGATAAAATGTGGCATCCAGAAATGTGTTATTTCTGCAGGTATTGGTGTTAGACATTAAGTTAGTATTCAATTAGAACAATAGGTTTTCCTTACATTATAAAATATTCATTCCAGCATTGTGAAAGCTTAGGACCTTCATAAATAATGCAGTAAATTGTTTCTCTAACAAGGTAACTTCACTTTATTCTTCAGTGGCTGAAAGCAACTTTTCTCTCCAAATAATTAATGGATTTACACTGTTAAAGTTTCAAGCCTTTGTCAATTGTTTACTTACTTTTTATAAGTGAATGTTCCTTTGCCCTTAGGAAGCTGTTATTTATTTTACCTTCATTATATAAAAAAGTCTCTTACAGCACCATTAAAAGCAAAGTAGATGTCGTATGTGACTTTCATCTCAAAATATTTTAAAAGATATTGCACAACACTGATTTTTAACAACTCTTTAATGGCTGGCTTAATATATTCATAAACGCCTTCAAACATGTAAGAACTCCATAATTGTGACACTTTACAACATTTAATTATTTTAACCATATTAAGAAATTTCTGAAAACATGGACTTAGTTTGATTGTACTCAGTTATAAATTGTGTTAGTAATTATAACCACTTATGTCAAACGTTATTATATAGCCTACTTATGAAAATGTGTTACTATAACAGTCTGGAAACATTAAAAGATATTGAAAAACTTGAATAAACAACAGTAGCCTAGTTGTAAATGAATTGATATTTATCAAACCCTTCATGTTATATTATTTACAATGGTCATTGTAACCCATTTACGTTTAGTTTATCTTTAGTTACAATGGAAACCTAGCAGTTCACAAGATGCTCATAACATAAAATAAATGTTTAACCTGTAAGTTTAAACTTTTTTCTCGAGTTGCTCTGAATATAAACAAAACAAAATCCGTTTTTCGATAATACTTCCTGCTGATTATGTCTTGTTCTTAAAAATCTGGGTAGGCCCGGGCCCACCCGCTAAAGCCGCCACTGGATGAGGGGAATATAATACGGCCCCTACCTCTCGCAAATAGCCTACTCCTCTCGCGGCTCGAGCGAGAACTGCCCTCTTCAAAGTCCACGCTCCACTGACAGAAACAATACAAAGTCGGTTAAATATACTGATTGTAACAGTATGAAGTTTTGCGTGGACAGAACCACGTGGAATGTACCTGTAGATGGAAGGGTGGTTAGTGCACATGTGCCAGATGGAAGGGTGGTTAGTGAACATGTGCAATCCGCGATTCACGCCAGAGTCGGCGAAACGTTTACT
Organism: Homalodisca vitripennis; assembly: GCF_021130785.1. Classification (NCBI taxonomy): domain Eukaryota; kingdom Metazoa; phylum Arthropoda; class Insecta; order Hemiptera; family Cicadellidae; genus Homalodisca; species Homalodisca vitripennis. Next base: position 66,522,216 of record NC_060211.1, on the reverse strand, counting down.
ATGTTCATCAATTTGGCATCCATCTTGCACCCTCACGCTAACCACTATAATACGTAATTATAATTACATGTCACGTAAACGCAATATGACACGTATATAACACAACGTATTATACTATTAATAATACTTAACTATTAAATTAAATTAGAAATTAAATCATAACTTAGTACTAATAATAATAAATGAAAACAAAAATTCACTTGCTCCTTCGGGATTTGATCCAGGATCTCTCACTTGCCGGGTGAGCGTGCTACCATTAAAACACGTAGCCCTTACTTTTTACGATTCAATTATTTTGTATTTGACCGTTTATATCGCATATATGTTTAAATAACCAAATTAACACATGATTGGAAGACCAAATAACTACCAAACGACACACACCTACTACTTCTAGTACACAACACACACATATAGCCTAATTTTTGCCATTCAATCTTTATTGAAATTAAATTAAGCTATTGCTGATCATACAAATGCAATAAATGAAAACAAACTTACCTTTGAAGAATCTTGCCAACTTAATATTTTTGTATACCTCTAAAGTTATGTAATTTACTATTGTAAATTAAGTATAATAATGCATAAACATAAGTTATACATTTGTCTGGCCAAACACTGTTAAATATTAAGTTTCTTTATTATATAAAATTAAAAATTATTGTCCACTATATGCAAACTTTATTAAGAATTTGCGTAGATAATTTTAAATAAATTTATAAACATTTTGTTTTCTAATGCGACAAACAAATAACGACTAAATGATGTGTTTTGTGCATACTTGGCTAATATGCAAACTAACAATACTGTCACATTAGAATTAACTTAAACTTTAATATTAACAATAATGAATGTACTCTGCATGTGTTCAGGATCTCAACAACTTGAACATGTGTGTTTGTCAGGTCTCAACTTAGCTAGCAGACTAACTTAGATTGCTTGTGCCTGGCTCAGTGGTTTGTCCTCCTATCATACTGTATGATGTTCTATCCATCTGATCAGGATCTCAGCAAGTTTGACATTCGTGTATTTGTCAGGTCTCACCTCAACAGCCTAACTTAGATTAGCAGATTAACTTAGATTGGTTGGGCCTGCTCAGTAGTTTATACGTCCATCACTCAGCTGGAAAGTCGGACGTACGGCTCGTTAAAGAATCTTCGACGAGACTGTTGATCAGGCCCTATCCAATAAGAAATAGTTGCGTCTGAGATAAATATCACTGATAAAATTATGGCTACCTACTGCGATATGGACCTTTAAGCAGCTGTATTTATATACTGTGTCTCATCGTCAAATACACCTCTTACAATTCGCGTAAATTGCATTTGCACAGTACGTGGGTGAAGAGCCATGTACAAACATCCTCCATCGGCTGTGTTCTGTCGGTAGAACAAGGTATCTTTGGTTACCGAGCAGAGTTCTTGTGTCAACTAGGTGAATATTCTTTAACGATACTTGTTTATCCTAAAATCCTGTACGTCTTTGCCTAAGGCTATTTTTTATCTAGATAATTATAATAATAATAACAATAAAATTTTATTCAATTCATTATTCACGACAAAAGAAACAATATGCCGAATTGTTTTGCATTCATCCTCTTGAGAATAATAATAATAGTTATTGTTACAATGGTAACAATATAAATATAAATGTCACAATAAAAACTAAAGTTTAAAATACAATGAACTGTTAAATATGATAGTTTTTATGGAATAAATAAATAAGTAATAGAATAGTTAGATTATTATAATATTCACAGTAACTTTATTATAAATATTTAATTGTAATAATAATAATAATAATAATAATAATAATAATAGATAAGAATATAACATTATTTAAAAAATTATACACATGGGTCATAATAAAATATCTGTAACAAACAGGAAGTCAGTAAAAAAACTACAGTAAACTGAATAACAACATATAAATATGTAAAATATAGTAAATTATTAGGTTGGTGGTGGCCGCTGATAACTCTAAAAGTACGTAAACATAAAAAAAATATCATTCAAACTTTAGTAGCATTAAGGGTTCTTATATATATTTTTGTTTAAGATGGGGCCGCTTTGTTTTCATCAGTGTTTGTGTGGGAGTTTAATACGAAACGTAATCACCGTTTCAGAGGGAGTGCCTCGTACCATTGGTCTCTGTGTTGAGTCTCCCTCAACTCGTCTCAAACTTTTGTATGAACTGAAACCTATTTACGTCATTAAAATCGGTAGTAAAGATTTCGTACTTGTATAAGAATTGTAGGGTGAGACTATTTGATACTGTAAGGGTTATTAAAGAATCTAGTTAATCTGATGGTTGTATAGTTTTAAACAGCATAACATATTAAAATTTATTATAACTCCAACATTTAATTTAAGTATGGAAGCAATTTTTTCAGCTTCTTCAAAAGTATAAATCCAAATAAATACTTTTTTAACCACTTACCGAATTTTTCTTGGTAATAAGATGCAAAGTCATACTAACTCATAATAGTTATTAAGTTAAACAAAGAAATTTGATTGCAAAATTTTAAATTAACTCAAAAGAATTGTCGTAAAATACCACATACAAAGCGCGGGACAATGGACTGTTACTAGTTTAAAACAAGTCAAAATGATACTGATCACATAATATAATATACTTTTAACGTCCTTTTGAATTTGTGAAAATTATATTCCACAACAGCTAAAAATTTCTACGAAATCATTGTTTTTTGCATGGAAATAGGCCTACATTTGTCACACAGTTATTCTCCCTATTTCTAAATTTTTCTATTTTTCCAAAAGTATTGAATGAATAATAATTATGTCCCTTTTTAGGAAGTTATTAAATTACTAGTCAAAATCCATCAATCGTAAATATTTTAAAGTAATAACCAATTAGACTAATGATATCATTAAATTTGCCTGAGTAAAATGATGAGAATTATAACTTGTTAAGAATAAAATATGATTGTAGATATTTTATTTCATCGGGTTCATTGATTCCTTAGTCGAGTTGGTTCAAACTGAATAATCAAGTAACCTTATCAGAATATTGATAACTTAAATTTCAATCATTGGAATAAGATATCAATAAAAAAGCATATTTGTATCTTGGTTATAAAAATACACATATTGAACAAAACAAAGAAAAGTAACAAAACAAAACAAAAAAGTAATACAGACAACAGTAAGCGAAGTACACAAAACAATCTACAAATAAACCAAGTATAGTACTAATTAAACATGAGGTTCTTATATCAATGATACTTAAGTGCAGTATTAATGCCTGAAAGGCTTAATATCATGTTCTAAATTGTACATGGTAAGAAGTTGGTTTAAATTCATTAATAGCAGAACATTTAATGATATATAATTAAATGATTCTCAATAATATAAAACAACTAAAGACAAAGAAGTGGAACACGGATGATTATAAGAAGTTTATTTCATTACATCTCCCGCTTTCTACACCGTCCTCTTTTAATACAGTTTCTTTCCTTATATTGAATTATTTTAAATTAGACTAAAAAGGATTCTAAAGAGATTCTGTACGATTCTCATTACAGCAAAATTAATCAATTTTAATTTTCACCAACCCTTAGTTTAGAGTTATAGACGTGGCAGTGACAACCAATTATTAGTAAAGCTGCAAATTAAAATTAAATGTTATTGAGAAGAGTAGATAATAGTTCATGGGTTACAGGCGCCATAAGAGTTATTCCATTAATCATTCAATTATTTCCAATAATTTGCGTTTTTTAAACATCGTAATATTAATACCTTACAGCTAGTACAATATAAAACTTTAAAACCCTTTCTTAACACCCGTAAGTAACTGAATAAAATCAAGTATAAACCATTCAACAGAAAAACAAAAAATACATCCAACCTGTTGTGGACATAGAATTCAAAATTCTGGAACTATTTATATTTAGAGAAAAGGAAGTAGTGTTTATACAAAAATTATTTTCACGTGGCTAACCATAATCGTGTAGTAAGCAATAAAAAGATTATGTCCAAGCAAAAATCCAATAATTAATAAAAGCTAATTGTATTGTTAGTCAAGACGTTTGGAGATCCATGAGCAGAACATATTGTAGGTTCTTGTAATAAGTATGTTTTTATGCACAGGAATAACCTAGGTAAAACGGTTTTTATAAATATTACAATTTATGATTTCAGGTAATTTAAACTAAACATTTTCATATTTAAAATAACCAAGAGAAAAAATTTTACGAATTTTTGTTCCTTGGGCTCCATTGCAGCGAAAAATGTAACTGTAGCCCAATATAAAAATTTGATTTTAATAGAAAATTATGCTTTCAACAAAAAATGTTCAGTGACCTTTTCGCTCTAGCTCCTTTCGTTGGGATGATAAATGGTAATATTTTGTAATCTTAACGTGACATTTTGTTTTCTGGAATCGATAGCGGTCGAACTACTGAATCTAGCTTAAATATAAAAACATTACTAAATATACACTGATAAGATCTAGAAAAAAGGTCAAGTATCTTTTTTGTCTATCTCCATCGGTTTGGTCATAAAACGTGATTAGCTGCAAAATTTGTGCAATTTTCACGTAAAATTTAGATGCCGGGCTCTGAGACTAAAGTTTTACATTTTTCATCTTGCAGGCTTTCCTTTGAGCCCGATAGCGGGCAAACCGTTAGAGCTAGCTCGAATCTAAGGAAAAATCGTTAGTCAGGAATTAAGTGAACTACAAAAAAGGTCCAATGACTTTTCTCTATATCTTTATGTATTAACCCTCGGTAACATTTACCCCCCAACCCAAAATTTCCTGGTATGACGAAATAATCTATTGAGTAAATTAAAGCCCCTGATGTCTAAACCCCCGGTAACATTAACTCCCCCAAAGGGCGTTTCGTGGGATGAATAGTTGAACTCCTGAGCAAATTATACTCCCTTAACATTTTAAAATTCTAACTTAAAATCTGTTTTTATTATCATCACACTAAACAATTCACAATAGCTGACCAGTGCAAACGTTTCTTCCATGTTGTATATTGGCTAAACCGAAACTCGGAAGCAAAAATCCAAGGTCAGAATCGAAAGATAAAATTAAATTTCCGACAAGAAAGTGTTATGTTATCATATACGTCTAAAACTTTTGTACAGTTGCCATCTTGTAATCGTAACCTTATAAGATGTCAAGACAGCGATAAGCTTTGCTTTAAATGAACTAGAAATTCTACAACCATTTTTAGTTTTAATACGAAGTATATAAAATATGTAATATAACTATATTCCCTTTTGACACATTGAACAGTCACGATCACAATAATTACAAGATTTCAGAATTGTGTCCGTAAAAAAGTTGATTAAAATTTGTTAAAGTTTCTACTTAATGTTATAGTTTTCACCTAAATTAAATGATAATCAACGTAAATATTTTGCACAAGACGTCTAATAACTTAACAAAAATTCAACGAATGGGAATATATATTATTTTATATGTTACGAGAATTCCATAAACTTCTTTCTTGCAGTTCCATGGTGCCCTAATATCTGAAATATAACAAATATTATAGAAATTTCTACAGCCGCTATTGTATGTAATTACATTTTTATTTCTTTAATAATATCCGTGTAATAAAAAATATAAACGTATATCCTTTGCGAGAAAGTTCTAAGAAGGTAATAATTTGAACGAAATAATAGTAGAGAACACATTATTGGTGATTGGTTGTTGAGAGTAGTATTAACAACTCCTAGTATGGCTACTTTCCATATTTTTTATCACTGCAGTGTTATTAATATTGATAAATTAGTAATAAAGTTGATGCATCCATGAATATTGATTACGATCATAATAAGCCACTATTCAGTAATCAAATTTTGAAAATTTCCCAACATCATTATACGTACAAAAAACTGGAACACTACGTTTAGAGGATGGATCTTTAATATTCATCCTCTTTCTCAAGTGTGAAAAGATTGTTTTATTTATGTATGCCTTGTTCAAACTTATGTAGTTGACAGTTAAAAGCTGAAGTAGAGGATGTATTTCAATCCTTGAAACACAGTGCTATATTTTGTAACATTTAACAATGTTATAACATAAAATGGTAAATTTCATTCCTTAAAATCATCCATCTTGAACACAGAATTTAAACTAATTAATACTTGTATATATTAATTTTTATTTAATAATACAAGGCTGCTATTAAATACTTTTTTGCAAATAGGATATTTTTAAGTATTTCTGTTGAACACATAATTAATCGAAATACAAAAAAGTTTAAAGTAATTTAAGATAGTTAAAAAGGCTGTTAAAATTCTGTAATAAGATTATATATTATAACATAATAAATAAACACAATTCACATAAAGTTACATAATTATAGCTATGAAACGAATTGCTCAAAGGTAATAAATTTTGTTGACATGATATTAACCCAGAAACCAGATAAATAGAATAGGAAAGGGAGGGGAGTTACAGTAAAGTCAACGTTTAAACTATGGTACCTTTTTTTAGTAACCTCTGGCAATTTAACTAATAGTTAGTCAATTTCATCTATATATGATTTTCTAGGTCTAGAACAAGGTTGTTTTTTATTCTTTTAATACAATTATTCAGCCATTATGTTGCACCACACATACAGATTTTATTCCTCTTACCCTGCTCGGTTGTTATCTTATTCGGTGAACATGACAACTTATATAATAAACTTGCCTTCGGCTCGCTGGTGGCTACGCCCCCAGGCCCCCTTTTGGGTGTTAGCCAAATTCGGAGATAAGCGGAAGATAATTAGACCCATTTTATTGAATTTTCCAGTTTTAATCAAAGTTTTTACTTTGAGGGCATTTAGCGGCTTAACCGTTAGAGATACGCGAAAAAGTGACTGAATCTTCATTGTAGAAAATTTAAAATTCAAGGAGAATTGTGCCATCACAGTAGAGCTACGACCTATGGTTTAGGCAGTACAGAGCTTAGGAGAAAGACTGCACTGGTCAGCTGGTGTAAATTGTTTAGTGTAAATATAATGAAAAACCGACTACAAAGTCATTATTTTTAAGTTTTGTAGGGGATGTAATTTGCTCAGGAGTTTATCTAGCCATGCCAGGAAATTCCCTGGGGGTTTTAATGTTACCGGGGGTTAGGACATCAGGGGGTTTAATTTACTTAGGAGATTATCTAACCCCATAATCTCCTTCCCCCACTTTGGGTTTTTTTTGTATCTGGTCATGCCAGAAAATTCGGGGGGGGTAATGTTACGGGGGGTTAATGACACACGTGGGGCTCTTTTAGAGGGTGCTGTGTCTGTGAACATAATTAAAATTCACTCTGTCCACATGATGTAATTAAAATATACTTTTGACGCTTCGCTAACGCTCAGAAAATTTCTAATGTGGGGTTGTATTTATTCGTTAACCTAGCAAAGCAAGTTCAATCTGAATTTGTAATGCATTACACAAATATTAGTTACATATAAATTAAAAAAACTCCAAAAATTGCCAATTTACGACAAATATTTTGCTATTTATAGCGTTTTCCGGGCTTATTAAAGGATACACAAAAAAGTTACGTAACCTTTTTTGTAGATCTCATCAATTGGTAGTCACAAAAAGTTTTACATTTTAGCTAGTGCCAACTGTTTGGCTGTTATCAACTCTATAAACAAAGTTCTTAAATTAAAATTACGAAATATTTACACTTATTAGCCGAACTTATGGAGATGTGGTCAATGTAGCCAATGTAGCCAACTAATGAGAGCGAAAAGTCAAGTGCTTAAAATTCTGGGATAAGCGGTTTTCGGGGAAAGGTTATGTCCGAGCATCATCATATTAAGGATCTGGGAATTAAAAGTAGACCCATGTTATTGAATTTTCAAGTTTTAATCCAAGTTTTGATTTCAAGGGCGTTTTTTGGCTTTACCGTTAGAGATACGATAAACAGTGACAGGACCTTTCTTGTAGAAAATGTAAAATTAAAGAGGATTCTCCCCTCGGATTTGAAGTAGGACCTTTGGTTTAGTCGTTACAGAACTTGGAAGAAAAGTCTGCACTGGTCAGCTATTGTGAATTGTTTAGTGTAAATATAATAATAAACCGACCCTAAGTAAGTATTTTAAAGTTGTTTAGGGGGTTTAATTTGCTCTTTTAATAATCTGCTATTTTAAATTTGCTATTCAATATTAAGGCTACAATTAACGATCCGGCCGTTATAAACCCCAGAACCAACATTTTCACGTAAAAATAACAATATATTTGCATTTAAACGCGTTTTGCGGCCAAAAAATTGTAGATAGGTCAAAACGTTACTTGCCCTTTTTTGTAGACCACTTTATTGTCTAAATCCTGTATAAAATATGTTTTGAGCTACGACCAACGGTTTGGCCATGATCGAGCTCTGAACCAATGTTTTCACGTATTAATTACAAAAACTTTGCACATAATCGCGTTTTGCAGCTTATTTAATGGAGATAGGGCTAAAAGTTACTGGAACTTATTTGTAGATAATGTAATTTCCTATATCGCACCTGTGTTTTGTTTTGAGGTACAGCCAAGCGTTTGGCCTCTACCGAGCGCGGAAGCTAAAATTTTACGACAAAATTAAAAAACGTTTTAATTTAAACGCGTTTTTTGGCCAAACTGTTAGAGATAGGCCAAAAAGTTACTGGATCTTTTTTGTAGTTAAATTCCCTCCAAACTTGCGTTTTCCATCACATCCCAGCTACGACTTACGGTTTAGACGCTACATAGCCTGAAACAAAAGTTTCGATTTTGAGAGCATTTTTCGGGTGGAACAGTATAGATACGGGGAAATCTAATGTGCCTATTTTGTAGATCAGACAATTCGCTAAATCCAGTTAAAAATTAGATTTGAGCTACGACTAATGGTTTAGTCACTAGACGGCTCGAAAGCAAAAAACTACACCAGTTTGCAGTTTTAACAGGTTTCAAATTTTTTTGAGGGGTTAAAAAGTTAAAAAGTTCGGTTTACAGACTTTTTCTGTGAGTCATATTGCAAAAGGTACCTGCGTGCCAAATTTCAAGTTTCTAGCAATTCTAGAAGTATATTAGATTTGTATCTATATATCAGTGAGTGAGTGAGTCAGTTTCACATGCGGCTGTATATTATATAGGATTTTGGCAGTTCGCTTAGTAAGAGCAAGCGAATTTATTAGAGTTCTATTTTATATTTTAGTTAGAAGCGTCTTTATTTGCCTTGTGCATTAGACTAAATATATAGAAAAATATTTTACAAATCCATTCGTGTTCAATTGACAAAATTTAACACGAAACAAAAATTGTGTTTTTTTAGTCAAAATTTGCATGAAACATTGAATATTGAGAATATAATTTTAGTATTCATTGCTCAATTGAGGACATAGCATTTTCCCCAAAAGGGTGTCAAAGAAAACCTTTATAGGCTTCTGTACTTATTACAATACATTACTTACATACAAAAAAATCTAAAATCATGACAGAGATTAGTTCTCTAAAAAAGTTAAAGCTGGCTTTTAAATTTGCTATAATTCTTAACAGTGGGAATGTTTTCTTAGCAACATTGTTATAAATTGATACCCTTAATTTTTAGGTGTTTCCTTATAATACGTGAGACTATGATATTCAGCATATAGTCGTAGGGGAACAATTTTTATTATTAATGTAAGTAACTGTTTCGTAAGTAACGAAACAGAACAATGTGAGGAACTCCAACCAATCAAAAACGTTCTTATATATCTACAATTTGCTCTAACTTAAGTTTAGGTATAAACATATTTTCTTGATTTGGGTAAGAAATTAAATTCATTCAATTACAACAACAGAAATATTGTAGACCAAAATTAGACGCTTTTGAAACTAAGTTGGCTTTCGGAGACCTACATTTGTATAAATACATATTAGTGGTCGGGGGCAATAACCCCAAAATAAAACTGTGAAATAAATTAGACAGAAAGTGTATTTAAACATTTGGAATAAACAATTTTTACCACATTAAACTATTATGTTTTACGCGATTATGCATATTTTCTTTATCGTTATGAAAAGGAACCTCATTTTCTTGAACAGGGCATTTATTTTAATTTTATTTCTTCTATAGACTATATATATATAAATTTTATATTTCTCAAGGCAAACTCAACTTATGGTACTTGAGAGATATCTTAAATCGGACGTAGACTATAAGCACCGGGTAGATGATTTTTTTACCTTTATATCTATTTTCTTGATCGAGACACTGGGATAGGCAAAACTCAACTCTAGCGGCAGTAATGTAACTGATTAAAAACCAAAAGTGTGTGCTTCTTTCGCGATGCTATATGAACGAGTAAAAATTGTATTTTTAACTTTTTAAATCTCTTACACATGACCACTGAAACAAAAGTACCACGTATATGCCTACATCTGTTTGAAAACCATTATAGCTCGTATTACTGCTCGTATTACACCATAAGTGCTTTCACTTAGAAGACTACGCCCTTTTATTTTGAGAATTGCTTTGCAAAACCGTGGATAACAGCATATGTTTTAAACAATATAAGAACATTTCTTTATAGCAATTTCTGAATTTATGCATATTTTCAGGTAATTCAAAGACGGTTTTAAACCATATGACTACAATTTGTAGTATGACATTCATAACAAAGTACGTGCTTACCAAAAACTATAAATTTTTGATATGGAGAGGCATATTTAAAATTCAACTATGAAAAACACTTTTACACCTACAGACTTTTTAGCTTTCATCATAATTGTAAAATACGAGTATCTAAATCAGTAAATATCTTTTATTGATTCATCATTATTGGGCAAAAAATTCTTTCTTTTGCTATAGGAAACTCTACGTCAAAAGTTATTCTCGAAGTTCTCCTTACAATGGAATAGATCGTTTCAATGTAAAAATAAAAACAAAATATTTTTACATACGTGGTAAATTTTAAATAAATAAAGTTCTCCACTGTCCACAACTTTAGGGTCACGTAGGACAAGAAGTTAAGAAACCTCTCATTAAACTTTGTCCTAAAGGGATTATTGCACTTCTTGCTTCCTGAGTGCCAAGGATGGGTAAGATTGGGGGTAGGGATCCTCTCCTGCCGAGCTCCGACGAAAAGGGATATAGGGCACATCAGTTATTTCTACTTGGGATGCTAGTTCTGTTTCAGCATCTTCAAATCAAAACGACCAGATACAAGACCTGATGTTCAAGCTAGCGTCCATGAACAACAAAGTCATTAACATTTAGGGAGTTCCACCCACTACAACAGTCATCCTCCGTAGTAGAATTTTCCTATAGATCACCCTTCTCTCCCCTCCTGTACATCCATATGGTTCCTCAGATGTGAGTGACACATAAGTTGCCAAGTTAGTGACGATTAAACTATACGAAGGTATTAACCACCTAGAAGAGTACCTGTTTTTCTGGAAAAAAATATCCCAAACCTGCAGAATATGATCTGCCAATTAAATTTAAATATTTGAAACAGCCTTTGAGTTCAGTGTGCTACATCTGATTTCTTTATATACATACAATTTGATCAAATATCTTACGTTCTTCTGTAAAAATTCAAATTAAAAGGAAAGCATTGTCTTCCCAAACTTTTTCATAAAGTAATAGTGCAACTTTTATTAAAGAACCAAAAATGTTAATTCATTTTTGATTGTAAGTTAGAATACTCGTAATGAGTGCAATGTAAAATACCTTAAAAACTATATTGCGTGTTAATTCAAAAAACTTTCGTACTCGTCAAATATTTTTTGGGAAAACATTTTTATTTAATGTGCCTTTTAATTAATTTTATTTTCTTTAAGTTAATTTAACATATGGTTAACGTTTAAGTAAACGATAAAAAAGCTTTTACGTCTCAGGATGAGCAAAATAGTAAATATCTTTAATGTAACATTTTCCAATCAAGACCGGTTTTACAAAACAATGTCATTACAATACATTGTAATAAAAGGTTATCTAGCTTTACTGACTATCTTAAAACAATGAGTCTATACAAACAGTTTATAATCCATACACAGCCCAAAAATTGAGAAGGCCAGAAGCAACAAAATTAATCAGGCCGACGGCTTTGGCTGCTGGCAATAACCATACTCGGTTCAGACAAAGACCGCGATAAGGAACGTAATCATTTTCCTGATGTCTCCATAGGCATCCTAACCGAACAAGAGTAACGAAAAAAAATTAAGCCCGTCTTAATAAAAATGTTGGTTTATTTTCCTACTTGTGATATTGAAACGTTAAACATTTCCTAACTGAACAAGAGTAACGAATATTACGAGTAAGAGGTTTTAGTATACCCTTTTCAATTCATGACTGTATTTTTGGATCTACTGGTGTGTATTATTCTGTGTCTCGTTTGACATCAGTTGCTAACGTGTAGGCAGACAGGATTGGTTTCTTTGATCAGTTTACATTCTTTAATGCAGTGAAATTGGCAGTTTAATATTTTTTTGGGTTTCTTGAATATAATAATTGACAAGTTCAATCTAAAAATTCCTTCAATCTGGGGCAGTATATTAAGGTCTTTAACAGTATTTTGTCACTGAGTGGCTTTTCGTTCCATTTTCAGTCAGTGGATCGGTAGAGGTGTGTGGGAGTCTTAAAATAAGAGAAATAAAGAAGAAACCTATAATGAAGATGTCTTGTAACGACTAGTGGGCTAAGGTGGGCGTCAGAGAACCCCTTACCATAGTGATCTGTCCAGGCAGTAAGGAACAATTCAAACAAGGCTGATACTCCTTCACCAGGGTGGTTTGGATCAGCGGATGCTTGGTTTGGCCGCCACTATAAATTTAGGCAACGAAACTTCCGGTCCAGTTCAGCAATTAATGGATTACCTTCAATCTACGACTTCTAGAATGCAAAGATCCATGTTAAAGGTTAATTGTTAACCTTAGAATTTAATTTGAAACTGAAAATGTACTCGAATATTTAAAATTAAAGTGTAATAATCATTAATATCGTACATTACTTTGTCAAATCTGAACCAGACTATTTTTAGATGACTTCTAAAGATGAAGTAAAGCAACAAGATAGAATGGTTGCTTATATGAAGCGTTCTTGCTATAATCGTCGCTTACATGGGTGATTAAAACGTAAAATTTTCAACTAATATTTGATGGGAAAAATTAAAAATATCTTTCGCAGTCTCAAAAAAACAAGATAAAAATATATTATAAGCCTTAAAATTGGGTGAAATATTCTTTTCTAGACTTGAACATCAAAGACACAAAATATATAGACCCAGTAACAAAATTAAGGGTGCCCTCAAGAGCAGAATGTTCAAATTCTTTAATCTAAAGTTAGAATCAGAAACTGTTGTACGGGCCAGGACATCTATTTATGTTAAATGAGGAACAGGGAATCCAGTTTCGTTGTGAGGCTGGTATTTTATTGAGAAAAGTACTTCCCACAAAATATCAAATCTAGTTAAGGTTAACCTCAATACTGTTCTTAGGATATTACAGTAAACATTTCATTATTGGCAAAGGAAATGCTGCTTTAGTATGTGTAGGGTGAGAAAAAAACTTATTATTCCAATATTTTTTTCAAATTATGGAATATATTCCATTTATACTTCTATTTAAATATGACTTCCTATTTCAGGTTATTAGTTTACTTTAGGATTTGCTAATTTTATGAAAAATTATTATATTTGTAGCTTATAAAATTAACACTTGAAACTTCTTATTAATATTAGTTGGTTTCATGTAAGTAAGTTTATAAGTTTTCATTTACATAATAAGTAAGACATTTCACTCTTAGCAAAAATTTGTATTTCAAAAATTATATTCTGATCAAATAAACATTTAATAGATATAATTATATCCTCCAGAATACAGAAAATTAATTCATTTGAGCTGTACATAGCTGTTTAAAGTTGCAACGAACAGCTTATTGTGAATAACAACCATCACAATCGTCTACTCAAGACCCCCTCTCCCCTTCTTTCCACCCAGCCTTTCTCATTAATGCTGCTGAAGTACTCATACAACGCCTTCAAACACAATAACCTTGTAAAAAATTTTCCAGCCAAATCATTTAATAAAGAATGAGCTTCTCTCTCTGTAAATATTCAGTTATATTACCTACTGCTTTGAAATAATTAATATGGCCCATTATTCACTTTATTATTTGTTCTTTATTATTACTAAGCATATAACGTATATAAGCACACTCACCCAAACAGATCCTTACATAACAATTCATTACTCTGAAATAGCATATGGTTCAAACACAATAAAGGAAATTAGTAAAACTGGTACAAACTTTTTTGGCATCTCTCTGTAATATCGAGATAACATAACATCACCAGTTGAGTAAGTGTGCAACCAAAAATTAGTGATCAAATTTAGCACACAAAGTATAGACGGAAAACAGATGTGCATGTTCTCAACTCTCTGTATTACTGTGATAACATAACATCACCAGTTAGGTAAGTGTGCAACCGAAGAATTGGTGATCAAAGGTAAACCAATACACAAAGTAGACTGTAAACAATTGTGCATATTGAAAGCTCTCTGTAATACTGTTATAACATAACATCACCAGTTAGGTCAGTGTACATCCGAGCAATTGGTGATCAAAGGTAACCCAATACACAAAGTAGACGAAACACATGCCATGTGCACATTGGCAGCCGTATAAGCCTAACTGAACAGCACACTGACTATAGTTTCATGAAAAGTTAGTTTCAACACTTTGGCAAGTTTGCGATAACTTCTCCCAAAATTCGCTAATACTGGATTTTTCAGTCAACAACTCATAGGGCCTATAATCATTCATCAGGTAGGCTGCGTTAATCTCTATAGACTACAAATTTATACCTCATACTTAAAAGTGTATAAATAATTTATATTAATATTATGAGCGATCTAAATATGTAGCTGGTTATGATATGTTGTAGGAAAGACAGTTACTACATTTAATGAATTAGTTATAGTTCTAAAAGTGGTACTGTATATATCTTTTGAAAACATTCTAAAGAAGTTTCAAAATTTTAAATTAAATTGTTCAGCCCCTTGAGTATAGCTTTCACTAAAAACCTATGTTTAAAGTATACTAAACTGTTATCGTAAATATATTTACTTCGTATTTCCTAGTTTTCACTCTAAGTATAAGGCTAACAGAATACGAACTGTCCTAAAAAATTGCTATCAATAAACGTGGTGGTACAACTCGTAATTAAAGATGCTTAGTAACGGTATAATTAAAATAACCTTGCAATAGTAGAAGTATAGAAACAATAGCAAATAAAAAAAAAACAACTAAATATGCATGCACTGAGAGAAAGTGCAAATGGCTTAATGATCGCCTTCGTAACGTTTGGTAGCGGGAAATACACGTGGATTTGTGTTTACATTTAAATGGCAAGATTTTGAATTTATCTCCATTAGTTTCTGATCGTAAGGAGCATATGATACATATTTGTAATCTGATCGTGTCAGGTATGAATAGTACAAAATTGTAAAGCAGACGAAGAGGATCATAAGTAAAGGACATTGACTAATAATTAGTTAAGTTATCGGAAATTACGATAGTCAAGAAACATTGACTTTAGGTCCGCTTCCTCTTCCCCATCCTGTTCATAAGTTGATAATAACATTATGGCAACAGGTATACCTTTGATCAGGTAGTTTACAATGTAAAAGTAAATATTCTACCAGCTAACCTACCATATGTTTATGAGAATTATTAACATAAAAATTGTTAATACAACTGAAAAAAAAAACTCAGAGTAAAGCTCGTTTGTAGGTGTGTCCAGTAAATATAAATATATACATAAATAAATAAATAAATATATATATATATATATATATATATATATATATATATATATATATATATATACCGTATATTCACAAAATCCTATGAGTCACATGCATCATCATCGAACTCGATTTTGCTTATATAAAAATGAAGTTTAAAAATATATCGAGTCTGTAGTTCAAATACTTTTTTATTCATTTTGCAGCAGACAGACATATAGACGGCCTGACAGAAAACACATTTTCCACTCCTCTTTTGATAAGGTATTTTAACGCCCAGCTAAAAAGGAAACAATAGTTATCGGAACGTAAAAAGAATTTTGAATAGAACAAATTATAACGATTTTAAACTTATTCGTGTAATGGAAGGGAATAGGAGTAATAGTATTACAGTGAAGGTAATAAACCATAATTTGGGAGAAAGGCAAGCCATGATTATATGTGGAAAGAGGGTAGTTAGTTTCACTTGACAAGGCTAAAGCGATTTAAAGATGAAGAGTAGTATTATAAATTAAGTTTACCCTCGAAGTGATTCTCACTCTTTTCCTACTGATAAAGTTATATTAGGTATTTAAAGTACTCGTAATATAACTGGAATAGCTGTTGTCCAAAACCTAGAGTACGAGTTTAGCGCTGGTTAAATCCTCTCTGTGGTCTTTGTACTTTTTATTAATACTCTCGACCTTATACTGTACCGACCCTCCTGCTTATTCTGTATTATAAGCTTGCATGGTCCATAAGGAATCCGGCTTAAAAAGGAGATAAGATTATTATTTTTATAAAAATTCATCCAACCTTAGTACGTTCAAGCAAAGCTTTCCAAATCACATGTAAAGAAACATTATTGTATAAATAGTATAAAATTTCCGTTATTAAGTTTTAAGAACATTATCACAGATTATAACGTTAGATATCTCTTAAGATACTGATTTAACACTAAAGAGTTGACAATAAAGTACATTAATAGATAGTTGAAGTAATTGGAATTTTTGAATCACGTTTGGTTAAGTTTATTGCTATTAATGCCCTAATAATGTTAATACGAGGTGCAGAGACATGCATGCAGTCTAAACTTATGAATTTAGTCAACATTTATCCACTTGCTTGCGACAGTCTCAACTGATGCATGAAACATGAACACCTAGAACAGCTGTGTATAATGGAGAGGATCTTGTAGCATTACCATAACATCTGCTGTCACCATGAAATACTACTTGCTACACGTGCTGATTGTCTTTGGCAGAAAACACAAGTACCACCCACCTCCCAAATGTGTTACTAGTTTTATCTCGCTTGTTCTGTTCTAACCAATCTAAAACATTTCGATTCAGCTGCGTGAGTTATATAGTGGTTACAACTACTCTATTGAAATTATTGCGAATTTTATTAATATATAAATTCTCTACAACGTCCGTTGAATTAAATAAGAATTAAATATTAAATAAGTACTGTTTTGAATACAGTATGGGACTATGATATATTCTCAGTGTTATGTTAAGTGTACGACTATAAGTTGTCTCTTTTGGAGATAGTAACCGTCTGAGTACCACGTAGAAGGAACGTTCCTCTACTATTAAGTACCTTCTCTTTGACAGACATATTTACATTTTTAACCCTACAACCAAATCCAGCAGTTTCCACAATTACAAGAATATTTATGTTAGAAAATTATAGTTCAATTAGCTTAAATATACTGCTGAATTAAAGTTTACATTGGAATGTCGTAATTGAAAACAATATATTATGTTTTATGCAGATCCAAAACCCTTTTTTTTCATTTTTGTGTCTGTTTATTCTAAGATTTTAAAAATTTAATGAAAACCAAGTAACACACTAGTATCAACTCTATAAATTAACGCTGTGGTGATTTAAACACGTAACAAGAAAAAGTAAAAGGCGTTTGGACGGTTACTAACTATATTTTTAAAATGAAATATCTATCTTCTACATTCCAGCAAGAGTATGGCACTGTTTTGAGATTAAAAATGGTTCTTATTTTATAAAACCAAGCTGTTTAATTTAAGTCGGCTCTTAAAGACAATTGGATGTAATTACTAATGTCAAAATTAATTAATTTTATTATAATGTGATTGGTCACACTCTGGAATAGTTTGGGCAATAAGAATATTTTATCTATAATATAATTAAAAAGTTCTTATTAACAATCACATATAATGTATTTAACAATAACTAGGGAACTATTAGACGTAGAAGAACATTTTTCAGATTAACAAGACAAAGAGTTGGCAAATAGAACGTGTAACACTGGGCTCGCTCTACAATCCATTAACTATAATTGTGAGACTTAGTAGCAAATTTAGAAGAATTGAAAAGCTTTTAGTAGAATCGTGTGCGTTTACAGTGTTTAATTGTTATAGAGCTTTTAAAAAGCCTCAGAAGCTTTTTTTTTTCTTCCAGTGGTTGCATTCTTAATGCAGTCATTTTAGTGATCTTTTTTAATAGAACATCGGTATCATGCGAGAAATTGGTTCTTCGTGTATACTAGCAAGTCAGTAATTTTTAAGTTTAATAGCCTTATTGCAATCTATAGTTTTATGTAAGTTTCATGAATAAACCTTATGGTAACAACAATTTTGTATCTTCAGTCATTAATATATATATATATATTAAAAATGGTTCTTATTTTATAAAACAAAGCCGTTTAATTTAAGTCGGCTCATAAAGACAATTGGATGTAATTAATAATGTCAAAATTAATTAATTTTATTATAATGTGATTGGCCACACTATGGAATAGTTTGGGGTATGAGAATATTTTATCTATACTATAATTAAAAAGTTCTTATTAACAATCACATATAATGTATTTAACAATAACTAGGGAACTATTAGACGTAGAAGAACATTTTTCAGATTAACAAGACATAACAAAACATAAATAATAATAATAATATATATATATATATATATATATATATATATATATATATATATATATATATTTTTCAAAGCTGCATTTATCTAAAGATCTAAAAACCAATAAATCTTTTATTTTCGTGGTTTTTTAATAAGTGTATCAATCAAACAGTGGGTCTTAAAATTTAATTTAACAAAATTAAAAGTTTTGTCACGTAAAACATGGCAGACCCTGCCAGGATACACATTTAAGGTCAAAGACTCTAAATATTAAAAATTAAAATTTAATTTCTATAAGTTTTTTTTAATATTTAAATAAACAATTACAAGAAAAATAAACCAAAATGTATGAAATTTTGGTTTATTTTTACACTTGATATTACTGTCATAAAAAAGTAGGATTAGAATAAATTAAAACTGTGTAAACGTACATTATTGGCCGTGACAAATACTTTTTATTTTAAATATATACTATTTGGGGATGGCTTGGTTCGTTGGTGAAAAGTGAATCTGAAGATCGTTTCTACCAAAGCTTTAAAAACATTTGAAGTTTTAAAAAAAATAAAAGTAGCTCGAATTCGGTAAATAAAACAGAAAATAGAAATAGAACTTCAAAAATGGAACATTTTTATGATTAAAGTATTAAAAAACTGTACTAGCAACATTCGTTAAATTATAGTAAAAAATGGAATTTTATGATTAAACTATGATTAGCAAAGATAGGAAGTGGTGGAAGTGAGAAAGAGATGGGTGAGCAGCTTGGAAATTTTATTCACAGAGATCAATCTTGGTGGGTTATTTAGTATGGTTCTGGCTTCATTTAGGTTCACCTGGACGTAGTTTCCAAAATTGAAACCGCTTTTGATAATGAATCTGTGGTCTATCATTGAATTTCCAACTAATAGGTTGTTTATATAGTATGTAATGTATAAGGCAGTAGGACATGATTGTTCTGAATTTTACAGCGTAATTGTATCTCTCTTTTCAGTTTTAACCTCTGTGGCAAGGAAACGGATGGGTTATTTGAGCTGAGTAACTCACTTCATTCAGCCAAGAGGATGGCTTTTTAAATTGGAACATTGAAATGATCAACATACAATAGTGATTACATAGTGACTTGTACGAAAAACAGTGTCTTGCGTATGGATTTATTTTCTTTTTAGCCGGAAACACATAGCTATCCATTTTACCGAAGAACATGGTCGGGAAATGGGTGTTACGCCAATAAATATATTAACTTTCACAGCTGATAGTTCTCATTTATTATAACACTTTATATTTCGTCTGGGACGAATATCGGTACTTTACGTACTTGCTGGCCTTTAATTAAATATAGTCTTACGCTCTGAACACTTCCTCTATGAAGACGCAAAGTTTCAAAATAATTTTCTTAATAAAAAATATTTTCTTTTTCCCGGAGACAAATAATGGCTACAAAGAAAGGATGATTAATCAATAATTGACCTCTAAGTGATGTTGCTTTGAACTCCTTGACAAAGAACCCGACTAATAACAACCCCAAACTAATTAGATTTAAGCTGAGACATTAATTAAAAATTGATCAGAATGTTTAAACATATGAAATTTCATTACTGGCTTTACAAAAAAAAAGAAAAAACAGAAGTTAATATCTGACATTTTTTATTATTTACTGAATTATTAGTTAAGATTAATATTTACAAGAAGTCCTAGGCTTAGTAATTATAGTTTATGGCGAAAATGTGAACTTCCGGACATACCTCGCGTGAATTAATATCGTAAGACATTCCAGTTTAATCTAACTGAAAGTGAATGTTCAACTCAGCCACGTAAAAATACAAGCCGTAAAGACGATTGTTTTATCGTGCTATACAATATTGTAATATACGATAAACAGGTGATGGACACGCAAAAAACAGTGACTTTGAGCATGATTTTGTTCTTTTAGCCAGAACTGCCAAGCTAACCATTAAGAACTCATTGTTTTGATAATTTTTAGCTAGATAAGTCATGAACAAAAAGATGACAGAGCGAGACTATTTGATGAGTTATGATGATAATAGACGGTTATTCTCCTAGCAACTGTTTATAGAACAGAAAAATCATTTAGATGCCAACTTAAAATTAAAGAAAAGATTGTCTTAGCTTCAAGCATAACTTGCTCTATTTATGTTGGTGTTTAGGATTTAGAAATATATAGAAGTTCCGTAATAGTACCTAGTTTGAGCTGTAGACTTAACCGATGTTCAGATTGATTATATAAAACACAATACGTCCGTAAACAAAGAAACCAATATAATTGGAGTAATTTTGTAAATATTTAAAGCTAATACAATACTGAAATCCTTATGAGGTCTGACACATTACAACTACTACGTTGGGTTACGTTGGATAAACCTTAACCCTTAACTTACGAGAGAAACATTCTTGCAAACGTTGAATACAAATTGTTTGGTGAAAATCCAATTTGAACCACAGTCAACTTGTATTTCAAGTAGAACTTGATCACATGTACACGGCGGTTTCTGTAAAGCTACAGCTGAAAACTACTCAATTAAACTTGATGTACTAATGTATGTGTCTATTATCTAAGGTTACGCCAACCTCTTGCAATGTTTCTTTCGAGATTAACCCAAGCGACTTTACTAAATAACAAATGTATGATAATCATAAATTTAATGATACAGGAAATCATATAAGGTTAAATGGTTAAGTTAAAGGATATTTTAACTTATTAATACGAACAGGGTGAAATTTTGTTACTAGTAACGAGGAGTTTCTATTTAGTTTATCGCTTCTTTTCGAGGCCGCTGTGCTGCTTGGGACGCGTTGGCACTAACGTTCCTTAGTTTTCAGCTGAAGTAGAGATAGGCGGGATTTCGTGCGAACTAGTGTTTGCGTGTAGTTTTATTAAGCTTATCGTTTATTTTTGAAGCCGCTGGGTCGCTTGACGTACGTTGGCACCAGCGTTCCTTAGTTTCGAGCTTGAGTTGAACTAGCAACTGTCGTTTTAGGGAACGTTTAGGTAGGAGAACAGTCATCTTAAAGGAAATGCTGACGCCTTCCCTTTATTTTCCTTCGTTTCCGAGTCGGCGATGATGAAAGCCTGTTGATCCGTTGATCATCGGTGCTATATTTGCTTCGGCTTTTATTTTACATTAATTTAGGTCTGAGCTGAACTTGGAAACTACATCTCCCTTCTGACCCCTGGACTTTACCTCTCTCGTCTGTTCTATCCGGTGTCTTAGGATTACATAGTATTATAAACTATCGCTACCCGAAATTAACCGTTATAAATTTGTCCTATCTAACGCTTAAACTGGGATAAATGACTTAAAGGTGACTTACGAACTACGGAACGAGGCGAACTGCTTGCAAGGACAGGAACGCTCAACGGTCAGTCACACATCTAAAGAAAAGTTCCGATCAAATTTCAGTTATCATTCTATAACTGCGCCATTTGCACACAGATCGTGAAAGAATTTTTCTTTGTCGTGAAATTTTAAAAATAAGATGAATTGTTTAGTACCAAATTTTATAAACTTTTTAACAATTACAGCTTCAGAGAAAGGATTAACATATGGATCTAAGCATCTTTACTACTAATATTAAACGAATACGATACTGTATTAACTTGCAAAGGCTGAGCCTAAAAGTACTTTTAATTCATCGGATGTTAGAAAATTACCTAAGTTTGTATTATTGTCGTAAAAAATTATTTTTTTATTTTGTTTATACCAATGGTCTTGCCTACCCAATGTACTGTATTGAACTGTGTTGTTTAGCTACATGTGAGGTTATATTTATTAAACCACCGTTTGACCACACATATTTTGACTTCAAAGCGACATACACGAGGATTATTGCGATCAACGTAGGTCCTTTTAGAATAAGTACTGAAAACTCCCTGCAAAGAGAAACTAAAGTATACTTAAATATATTTAAATTTGGAAATCAAATGTACCAATGAAGTGATGGGTGAGTTTAAACCTCTCAATTTATACCTCATTAACCCTGTAACTAATACAAAACCGTTCAGATTACTAAATTCTCTACTGGACATGTTATACTAAAAAGGTACTTACATTCTAGTCTCAAGTTTTTTAAGTATAAGTTCTGTACTTAATACTGTTTTAAAATAAATTTTAATTTTCAGCTTGAATAGAAAACATCCATAATTTTCTTATGAAAATTAGGATATGACAATGGTTGCAATGGTAAGCTGTACCAGCAAGTACGATCTGTTAAGCATGCTTCATTATTGAGTTGCTTTTATACCATCTACATACCATTGATTCGAAAGTAAGTCATAATGTATTTTATTTTTTGACCAACTTCTGTTTGTAGCCTGATATATGAATAGAAAGAAAACAGTGGGATCGAAAGTCAAACCAGTGCTAGCAGTGAACCCATTAAATTACATGAAGAACAAACAAAACTTGTGCTCAATGACCCGGGAGACCAGCTACCCCTCTTTATTTCCTTACTTTGTGATTTAATAACACTTCCAGTGAATAGACCCTTATTTCTATTCCTCCCTAAATTAAACAGCGTTTCAAGGAGCGTACGTGTGATAGTATTTATACAGTTTGCTTGAAAAGTCTCGGAAAGGTTTAATTATCTTTTTGCCATTCCTTTTACAAGAATGAGACTTGGTATATAAATATTACTCTCAGGAAATCAAATTTTTTATGCGATTGTCTGGTTTGTTTTATCTTATCAGGGGGCGGCCCACAAAGAGTCAGAAGACAAATTTTTAAGAAAATACATATATTTAATAATATATAATAACTAAATATATATACCGTTGGAACTATATATATATATATATATATATAACGAAATATATATATATATATATATAACTATTCAAGCTTCAAATACTACACTTCGCTCATTTGTAGCTATAACTAAAAGTAACATTGGAACTGTTTAAAGTTCTTAAGCCAAATAACAAAAGCGAGTATAGTTATAAAGGTTTTGTAAGACGCTAATTGTTTTGAAACTTTAATTAAAATTCCAACGGTATTTGTTTCAACGAAATCCGTCAACGCATAAGCTAGCACGACCACTTTAAAGGTATGCTTGCACAAGCCGGGAGCAATAAACATCATTGTCAGTTGAAAGAAATATACTGTTTTGAAAGTTTTGGGGTCTAACTTGTTCAGTTAAAGTAAACATATCATAGATTTAATAAATATAAATGAATTTAATCCAGTGACCATTTTAACAAAATATATCTAGAAATAATAAAACTACAAATATCACACTTAGCTCGTATGTAGTGATAAATAAGATAACCCTAAAAAAATAATGCTGTAATTTGCCTTAACAATTTTGATACTCCTACCTTATTCAGTTAGAGTAACCATATTATAGAATTAATAAGAATAAAAATTTAATCCAATGACCTTTATAGCAAATAAGAACTAATATGATTAGTTATATGCACTTGTGTGATATCCGGCACGAAGGACCAAAAGAAATGTTAGATCCGGCTTGGCGGACAGCAATTATTCGAAGGACCAATAAAATGTCTAATATTTAAAAACTCATACTTCGATAGCTGAGCCCATACATTGATTTTCTAAAGAATAATTACTAGTCGAATGGGAAAATAAAAATACGAATGAGATCACAAAACATAATATTAGAAAAAAGGCCACACAATTAGAGCAAAATACAAGTGTTAAAATGATTTTCTTCTTCTGTTAAATTCTCCAAAAATGTCCGAATTAGTTGAGGATTTTAAATCTTGGTTGAAAAGAAGATTGTCTTTAGTTGCGAAGGACCATAATAAGAATGATGAAACACTGTTACCTTGCACCGTCCATTGTCTGATACCTCGACACACATGAAGTTGGGTTGATTGTAGTTCGACCTGGGTTGATTCCAAGGAAAGTTGCGCTGGTGGAGTCCTTGCTGAGGGATGAAGATTCCACCATGAAGATTCCACCTTCACTTGACACTGTTTTCGGTTCACTCACGAACGTTGCGACAAAGTTACTTTTGGCTCGTTAACCAAATAATGTCCGGCTCGAAGGACTGTTAACTGCCATAGAACGGCTTACGGTTCACAAGAGACAAGACAAAGGGGCACGGCCCGAACTTGGTTAAAGCTGGTGTTGACGTACAACCTAGCGAGACGGAGTCTTAAGAAGAACTGGAGAGATGCCTTGGGGAGCTTTTCTTGTCCGCGTCCTGGACGCCTGATTGGTCGGCAGAAGTCACCTCATACCACGTGACGATCGGACCACTATAGATTTGGAATGCAGGTGTGTGTACAAAGATAAGTGGAAATAGATGGCTTATAATAAAAATGGTATCGGACAATGGTGGGCAAAGAGCAGTTCTAAATAACATACAATTCTAGTTATTAGTAAAAACTATATTAATGCGTAAAATTTGATTAATTAATATAACTAAGTATGAAAACCTAACAGCACTAAATGAGACAACGGATGGAAGGTAATGGTCTGTACTTCCTTTTAAAAGAACTGGTAATTCTGAACGGACTGGGAAGACAAACCTAGTCGATTCTCCTAAAAGCTCGTCAATACTTCTAAATTACATATGATCTATTAGAAACTTCCATCAGATGGGATTTGATAACAATTTCCCTCTCCAACTGGTCAAATCTGATAATTGATTTAGTTAGCTTTGCTATTTTTGCAGTCAATATTCCAAAACTAGTCATATTCAGAATTATTTACCTATTCAGAGTTTTACTAGTTTTTACACAAATCTGATATATTGTACACTATTTAACACATATTTAAGAATGTTTAACGAGCAAGGAGATGTTTTATTAAGTCATAGCCTCTTGAGTTTCCCTATTCTACTACAAATTGGATTCTAAAAATAAGAAAAATCTATTTTTTTAGCTCAGTGCATACCTAAAGTGTTAATTTAGTTCACAATATTTTGGTTCAAATTATTAAGTAAAAGTAAAGGTACTTAAAAGTATTAAGTTTTCAATAAAGAAAATATTCTGTAGAAGGATTTTGTTAAACTTTTAACCAATAAAATACATTCTATATTTATTATTGAAAGATCTTTCACAATAAAAGTAACACTCTATTAACGATCAAAATATTTAATTTCGCTTTTGCAGAACGTTAAACCAAAACAAAATAATTTAAAGCTGAATGTTACTACGTCCTACGTTCAGGTCAATGCAGTGGAGGTATAGAGCTACTACAACCACCTGTCGCATCCCCACGATCATCAAAACTTCGCTGCACGTACCAACATATGTGGATAGCTTTAAATTGCGAGTAAAGCTAAAAAATGCTGCTATCAGTATGCTCGCGAAAGTATACAAAATGATAATTTAACAACTTTATTTAGGCGATTGTTTAATATTCAAATCTTCACTCGTGTACAGTGTTCGTTAACATGAAACATTTTTACTCGTTAAAATTAGTTTTGTGTGACTCAATGGTGATCATAAATATCACAGACGTAAAATGTAAACTGATCGAAAGCAGAATTTCTGTGAGATTGAGTTTTCACGTTGTCCCTGCCCCTATTATCGTGATCCGTGGACACCACTGACGAATTAATATTCATTTGTAACGACAATAAAGGGCCACTATCAGAGTGTAAAGTCAGGTTATTTAAAAGAATTACTAAAAGTTCGAATGCCAACCTAGATGGTAAAATATTATACACCCCTTATGTTTGTAACTATTAGTAAATATTTCCATACCATAGGATTCTAAAAAATGTGAGACTAAGAAATGTCACGTCCCCGCCTATCTTTTCCTATAAAGTGGCAGTGTCAACTCAGTCTTTGTTGGTGGCAGATTACTTTAGTCGTGTCTGAGATTACCATGATATTTCTCTTTCACTCACGCAGCGCCTTTAAAGTTATTAGTATTTTTGTGATGGAAATGTAACATGTGATGGAATATTTGCAGTTTATGGTAGTTTAATAACTTATTATGATGTAGCTTAAAAATAATGAAGGAAAAGAATTCAAACCACCTCTCATGTCACTACAGAACCCTTCCGTTTTAATAAACATTGTTGACAAACACTTTTTATTTTGTCTTATTTTTCACGAATGCCTTCATCTGATGAAGCAGGCAGCCCACCAAGAAATTTTTAAATACTACATTTTTCAACTTATTTTAATGCTCTAGTTGAGGTAGAAACATTCGTTGCACATATAATCGACAATAGTGCTATTTTATATTCTACATATTGAAAATAAAATAGTATATTTTAGTATATTATAAAAAAGATTAAGAAGAAACTTGAAAAAAGATGATTCGTGATACCTACAGTTAAAAATTACCCTTAAGGAGCAAAGTTTTAGATACATGTTTTACATGTTTAATATCTGAATAATTGAAAAATTATAATTTTATTGTGCAGCCTTTAAGATATATTATTAATTAATATCACAATTTCCTGTATAAATTACACTGTAGAACTACGTCATATAGCATGTCGCTGACAGACAACCACACAGAATAGACGTTTTTCAACCTCCTAACTCCAACCGGCAAGCAAAGAGAAATTGTGCGGCTTACTGGGTGATAGGCTTCAATAATGCTCAATCAAATGTCACTGTTGGAGAAGAACCATCACTCATTCTATAAAAAAATTCAGTTTCATGAAAATCCTTATTTACAGATGAAATATTTGTATACATATTTTATGGATATTAACGGCTACTTCTTTTACTATGTCACATGTGAACATGAAATATCATTGTTCTAAGTTTGTTTACAGACGTATTTATTTAACGATTTTCCTGTTGCATCATAACGGCAATGTAAAAGTGTCAAACGCTCAGCCAGTTGTCAGCTGTTTCCTCCTTTGAACTCAGTGTTGGTAATATAGTTAGACAAAAATGGAAGTTTCCTAATTACTCGAGAGTTATTAATCGCTAACGCTCAGCCAACAAAAATGTATAAATAAATTGCCGAATTGCAATGAATACGTGATTTGTATAACACTGTTCTACGTCACGTATCCGTAACAATATGTTAAAAACCTTATTTTAAGTGCATCTAAAAAAACAAAAGCCTTTTTTCCTCATCAATCAATATCTTAAAATACGTTGATTATATATTTATATTGAGTGTAATCATTACCAAGTACGATTGATATTTTCCATAACCCAACCAGATGTATTGTTAACAATACTGAATAACAATTTTTCCAATGTAGTTTATATTCTCACCCTAAGCTAATCAAAACATTACGTAATCGCATATAGCCTACACAGTTAATGTAAGATACATTTATTAATTAATACTACTACATTAAACTTTCTAGGCTATAGCTAATTTAATTAGAGTTCATGTGGTGATATGCATATTTTGAAGTGTCGTATGATTGTACTTAGTTTATTTACAAATTTAGGTATTTTGATTTTCACGTTGGAAACAACGCTCAGCCAAATCTCATAGTATGACAAAAATCACCATCAAACTCAAAGTTGTTATATAGTAATGAAACCTTTTGCAAAATTTGAAAAATCTATACATCGGCTAGTTCTAGAGATATAGTAGAGGCAGACAGACAAATAGTCAGGGAGAACCTAACCCTATACACACAAAAATAAAATGTTCCAGGCCCTTCGAGTGGCAAGGCTTCGCTGATGCTCAGGCAATTAAGTGTAAGCTGAACTCAGTAACAACCGGAATGTAAGCTAGGCTTACATCTTATGCTTATACCATACATTTAACTATTTAAATTATGTCATTATCAGCTGTAAACTGATTGTTTCTGTAGAAGTCTGAACGCTTTGTGTAGTACTTTGTTGCATAATCGTAACTACGAGTTGAATTTGATGAAAGTTCCACAACTCAGGTAAGCTATGCATAAAGTAACCTCTGATCTTAAAACGTGTTTTAATGCATTAACGTATCCTTCTATATTACACTGTATTGTAAAAGCCTTCATGGGAAAAAAGTGCTGACAGTTTTAGAAACGTACTTAATTCTAGATTAAATTTACAACCTTATTTTACTCAATAACTTTTATGGGAGCACTCAGCCATTTCGATCATCTTTTCCCCTTCCTTATAAAATTATAAAATGTAAAAATTTCATACAAGTTATAAAAATTGGAACTGCTAGACCATATGTTTTGGTAAACATTACTTTAATTTCATAAAAGATATTTTTTATTACAGTTTTATACTACTATTTTTAATTTACATATTTTTAATAGATGCTTGTTTGACTATATTACAAGTGCAAGAATGTATTACTTTATAGCTCAAACTTTTCTCAAATACTATTGGGAGACATACAAATAAAAGATGTTTTTGCAATACAATGATTTTAATCATCGGTACTCAATTTATTAATTTATTCAACAAATTTTAAATTTGTATATAATTGTTGCACCTTGTGAGCTTGGTTGTGAGCTTGGTCCACATATACTAACAGAAAAGCGAACGAGAAATAAAAAAAGTGGGATGAAGGGGTGAATATTCAAGTTGATACGATTTGCTGTTATGCGTATTTACCTTACATTAGTTACACACAACTGCTTTAATCATTGAAGTAGCGTAGAAATCCACTCAAGTGTAAAAACGTACTGCAAAGTTGCTGGGGGCGTATAAATGAAGGGGCAACTTTCTGATGTTCACGGATGGAAGGAGCTTGAATTATTGAGCGCATTGTACTCGTGTGTGGATGTAAGGATTAAGTATTGGAGACAAGCTTGAAGCAATGCTATTTAAATGCATTATAAATTGAAATACCTTATTTAAAAATTACTTAGAACTATTTAATTGTCATCTATTGTTATTCAATTTCTAATTAGATTGTGTAACATAAAGTTAAGTAATGACAAGTAATGAATGCGCTACGCTGCTCTATATATATATATATATATATATATATATATATATATATATATATATATATATATGTATATATATATATATATATATATATATATATATATATAATATAAAGTTTTGAGAGACGACATCCTATATTTATTACGTATAGTAGAGTATTATATGAATTATACTACATTCATTTACAAAAAAACAACAATACAATCAAAGTTGAATTTAAATACATTTGAAACTAAATTAAGTACAGTCACCCATTTGACTATTATTTTGAGGTAAGAAGAATTAATCTTACTGATCTTAATTTTTGTATACATATATACGTATTTTGGTTGCATTATATATCGTTCACCCAAAAAAAATTAAACACTAACTTTTTATGTTATACATGGCAGTAAACCTCTTTGGTCAAGTGTTGAAGCCCTAATTCGCAAAAGGTGTCCAGACTGATGGTGGATTTTAAGGTCGTTAATATGAATTTTATACCTTATTTTTACATTGAAAATTTTTTTGTATTTATATTTTTTGATTTAAAAACGAGGTAATATGATTCAAAAAGGCTGGAATGGGAACATTCACTCTTAAATACCTAGCTAATAAAAACTGAATTGCATAAACAGAGGAACGATGGACCGTTAAATTTTGAAACATATGGAGTTGAAGCAGATAGTTCATTTTGTGTTCCACTTTTACCTGGTTTATGTGTGGATAGTCTGCACTACTCCGTTACATGAATATAGCACACTATGCTATTTCTGTTTTTGATAGATGGATTGAAAAGAATATTCGCCTTAAGTCTGATTCATTGTTCAAGTTCAAGTTCAAAAACTCTTTATTCAATAAATTAGAAATAATACAAATAAACAATTGTCTCCCAATGCGCAATATGCGCGTGTGGGATTACAGTTGGTTTTAGAGTTTTTCTTATGCTTTAAATTCAAATTTCAAGTTCAATACTATAATACCACATACTAAGATTGTTCACTACTATGAGGCACATTGTGTTAAACAGATTCATTCTTTCAGTCAAGATGTAACCGGATAGGATCTATAACTGTTCAGCCCAATTTGGCGAGATTTTTAAGGGTTTAAATAAGGATTACAAGTCTATTCTGTAGGGGTAGAGGTAGGATACACTTATGGCAAATTTTAGTTCCTTCTCAAAATAGTATGTTAAACCTTCGAGGTTAATCTTCACGCAAAAATGTGGTTTTACTGGGCACAAAACAGAGATTCCAGTCCCTTAAGTTTATGTTCCTAATGCACTTACATTTTTAAAACGATATACGGCATATAGTATTAGCCATTTATCTAATGTAAAATGTTTATGGGCAACCAAAGTATATGGTACAAGACTCAGAGATCGTAACACTGGTTCAAACCAACGGCAGAAACCAATAAGAGCTCGACTGTAACTGATAGCACTTCGTGCCTTCTTCTGCCACATTTATATCCTTTTGCAGACAAAATAGTTGAGCTATGGTTTTATAAATATATTGTGTTAATTCATTAAGTGCTTTCATTTGGAAATTTTAGAGTTACATTTTATAATTCTATTCCTTTGACTAACATTATTGCAGAATAGACTTATTTACATATTTAATTTCTTTGCATGTTAAATACTTGTATGTCTTCGTTTTGAAATTGACATAGAGTTTTTGAAAGCCTATTTTAGCCTTTGGAAGGTCTAACCCACATTGAACACTATCATTAAACAAAGGTGTTTACGCATCTAACAAAATATATGTATCGGTTGTAAATGTCTTATTGGAAACGAAAATCGTTACTAAGGTATCGCACAAAATAATGTTTTACATCACCATACGATAAAGACCGGTTGTAATATTGGGAGTCAGCTTTTCACGGATATCAAGGACAAAAGTAAAGAGACAAACCGATATTGAAAGTGCTAGATCGATTTCACTGCTGAACCGTAATCAGAGATTAACGTCTGTTCTAAACAATATTAAACGTGCTAATGGGAAGAGATATCATTATTAGAGGATTAAATGAGTATTGATCTGAAAAACAAAAAAACATAATTCCATTGATTATTATACATGCCATTCTTCAGTCCCATCAGTTAATTTTTTCAATATAGTTTCAACAGAGAGAGAGAGAGAGATAGTTAGTATAAGTTTCAATAGATAAAAATGTTCTCTGAAAAATAAGAAGGAATGTTTAGGTTTTTATCAGTTCCAATCGGTTTGTGGGATTCTTTCCATGGAATACAGATCCAAGATCTGGCTGTAAAAAAACTATCAAAAGTAGTAGGCACGTTAAATCTTTCCATGTTCATTAACACATGATGTAAAAATCACAGTATTTATCAAAATTGCAATTTTTTAGCAATCATACCTTATTTTCACCTGTTTACATGTAGTATTGCCACAAAATTCCGAAATCTATAACCTAAAATAACGTTTCTGTATTTAATCGTCTTATTGATATTACAGTCGGCAATTGAATGGAAGCGAAATTGGAAGTGGATAAACTGATATTCTACGCATGGTGCTGTTGTAATTAATATTGTTGTAAAGTTTGTTTCACTTTCCCCTCAATATCCTGATTATATCGCCGTTAACTAAGTTTTAGCTATAATGGTTGAGATAATCCAACTTATTAATTTCTCTCTTCGTCCAACCGTGGTATTTTAGCAAATTATTTAATAACTGTGTGTTTAAAAATCATAAAAAGTTTGTTTAACTATGACTAAGGGCTACAAATACCTAGAATTAAAGGAAGGCAAATGCATTATTATTAGGAAGCAATACTGCTGGTTATAAAATAAATATAGTTTTACAGACTTTCTGTATTTGTGTAGTTCTTCTAATAAAATGTAATTTTTAATATAGTTATTCCAGTTCAATAAATTCATTGAAACAATATTTTTTAGATTCATTATAGACTACGCTTTATTTTTAACTATTAAATATTTATGCTCGTATAGGGTTATTATTTATTGTTGATACTCGTACAAAACGTTTTAGAATAATTATTTCTACTCTCCATGTAATAAACCTAAAACTCAAGATTAGATACGCAGCGATCTCTCAAAATCGCACTTGACGCTATGAATAAACATCCTCAATAAATCATAGAGTGATTAGAAAATGAGAATATGTACTTAATATCAAGTAGAGTATATATTTGTCTTCATATCCTTACTCCTAACAATTTGAGTTAAAACTCTAAATTAACCCGTTGAAATTAGTTCTCTCTAACTAATGTACTTAGCGATATCAAAGATTATATATCTAAGGAAAGAACGTTTTTGGGAACAAAATTTGTAGATTTAAAGTAAAAGGGTTTACTTACTAAGCAAGCTAATAGTATTATTAAATAATCCTCAAATAATACAAATACTATCAGAGATGTTAAAAAATTATTGTATATAATACCTGAGTTCACAAGTTATAGGCATATTGGTTTTACCTAAGTTTTAAATACGAAATTTAGTTAACAAGTATTTTTAAACTAATGTAATTTTGACACAAACTCTATCCTAGTATTGCATCCTTACGAAGCGTAACATATTTTATTTTAATTGAAGAAAAGGGAAAAGGGTGACTGAAAGACTTTGTATCTCGTCACTCAATCTATGATATTGCCACCTGAAGGAGACAGAAGCTGAAGCGAGAGTAGCCTTAATGTCTTCAACCCTTTCCTTAAACATCTGTTGTCACTTGAACACTCCTTAATCAGAGGTAAAGTGATCCTCGTCAACTTTAAATCTATTACACACCTAGAAATTATTTGAGTCCTTAAACCGACATATCAATGAAATATTACTTAATATTTATCATATTGACTTTATTTGATTTAATATTTTATAACAAATAGTCTCATTCATGGTGAATATTTTAGAAATTATAATTTCAATGATCAAAATTTAAGTGCAAAACATTTAGCGCGTGCCTTTTTTATCTATTATATCATCATTATTATCGTTTATAGCTGAACGTTAGCGAAGCTTGCCGCTAAAAAGACTAGGGAAAATTAATTTCTATCTGTTTGTCTATTTGAATTTCTGAACGATAGTTTTAGAATGAACTGGCGTATAATACACTTGAAGTTTTTCACGCAGCTTCTTTTCGATAGGAGAAACATGAAGTTGTAGGATAAAACATGTCACTCCATGAGTTTGATAACCGTTATGGCAAGAGGAAAATCACAGATAAATATATTTGTAAACAAAAAGAGTGCAAATATATAACATTTTAATATCTGACATAGTAACACATGTAACATAACTATCCGGTATGTACATAAAATATCATTTTGTGAATAAACTTTAAATTTCGCATAAAAATTAATTTCTACGTTGATAAGAATGAGTTCTAAGTTGGTCCAGGCTCATAAATGGGATTGTTTTGAGCATCGTTGAAGCCAATCACTGATTGGCCTGGCATAATTTCTCTCTTGCCTGGCGGAATATGTCAAAATCTTTTTCTGTCTGATTGTATGTGTGACATCTCAATACATGCGATGCAATGCAATACATGTTATAAATTAAATGCCAATCTTAATTTTGGGTATCACCAAATGATGCCAGAGTCCAGTCACGCTTAAAACGTATAACCCGATCAAGGGCAACGGCTAAGTGAAAATTTAGATTACAAAGGAGTCCATAATAGTATAAGGAGGCCGAAATTTTATGATGTTGCCTATTCATTGTAGTAGTTGTATGATTTACATAAAAGCAAACTCTTTTAGTTAGATAGTTCAAAGCTTAAAATTAATTCATAATTAGACGTCGAAGAGGACACCTTTCTCGGTGATACACGTACCGATAATAATTTACAGTGACGTTTAAATATTTTTGTTGTTTAAAATTTTGGTTAGCATTAAAGATAAAAAAAATGTATAGTACAATTTAATAGAATAATTAATTACATTACTAATTACATTCATTAATTTATAGTACAGCACACCAAGAGTCATAAAATCAAGATACTTTTGCTTACGCTAAAGTAATATGGAATTCGAGTATAAAAAAGAAGCTCGAGTAGTAATTGTATTGTAATTTCTTAGAACTGTTGGTTTAAGGACTTACTGCTTTAATACTACACCTTAAGCTTTTCAAAATGTTCTAAATGCAAGTAGAAATACCACTTCCAACAGAGGCACACACGAAAATTAAAAAACACACAGATACAACTTTAATAGAAAATATGTTAAATGTTCACAATAGATGCTTCAGTTAATTTAAGTTGCTCTCCAGTTCAATAAAAAATTTCAAATATTGTAGTTTATAGGGCAAATTTAATTCTTAAATTACAACTTGTTATTATATTTAGAATTATTTTGTAAATATAAATAACAATGATGAAGTATAAAAGAAAAATAGTTACAGACTCCTGCTTGTGTATCATTCATATTTTAGTTTCTAACCTTTTAATTTCATAAATTTATAATATTTATAGATTTTATGACAAGGAAATTATTTTATTAAATGCCCATTTCATCCAGTACCAATTTCAATTTTCATAGATAGGTTTTTTAATAAAAATTCAGGAAAAGGTTACATCAATTTACAGTAGGATAAATTTCAAGGTATAAGTTGAATTTAAATTTGAACTGATTGTTAGTACGGTAACAAAAAAAAACACCTGAAAATGGTGTGATCGTCTATCAATAAGAATTATTCCTTAGAAAGATAATTTGATTACTTAAACTTAGTTTAAAAACCAAGTGTAGATCCATCTCTCTTTCATTTCCTAAAAATTTGCCTTGCATTATTTCGTAAACATTAAAAAAAATAAGACATACGTAAAAAAAGAGACTCTCTCATCTTTATAAAGAAGTTTTAAGACTTTTAGAGCCTGGCTGGTTATCATAAATAAAAGATTGATGATTGTTGGCTACCATTTCAGACATATATATATATATATATACAGGGTGTCAATTAAGTCTGGAACCTCTTTTTTAATTTTTGAACCATAATAGAAAGAAATACCAAAGTTCACACGTGTGCTTACTGGTGATAGTAACGTACACATCTGCCCAATTACCGACCGGATAATCCCTTTCGGGGATGGTCCACAAGGAGTCAGACAAAATTCTTAAATAGCAGCATAGGTCAAGTTTGGTATCAAATTAAAGGTCTTACTTAGCAGAGTACAATTTAAATGGAGGTAATTTAAATGGTGACTCGTATCTAGCAATACTCCAAAATGAGATAATTCCTGCACTACAAGCTGCTCTTGGTCGACAATTTCAAAGAATTTATTTCCAACAAGATGCCGCGCCACCACACTTTGCTCTCCTTGTTAGAGAATACTTGGATACAATATTCCTTCACAGATGGATTGGAAGACGTGGTGCAGTATAGTGGCCTGCTCGGTCCCCTGATTTATCTCCGCTGGATTTTTTTCTTTGGGGATACCTCAAAGATAAAGTTTATCGTACTAAGCCTCGAGATTTGGCGTACCTAAGAAATCTCATAGTCCAAGAAGCTCAAGATATTCCTCGTGACTACCTTCAAAATGCAGTGGATGGCTTTTACAACCGCCTAGGACATTGCCAGACGATGGTAGGGGAACATTTTGAACACTTACTTTGATCACAGGTACTTAAAAATTGGTGTTTACTTGTAATACTTAATAATTTACATTGTTCAATTGTTTTAAAATTCAAATAGCTATAACTACTGAATGAATCCACCTTTTTAAGTCCGGTTTGCGGCATTGTACTCTGATAAGTAAGACCTTTAATTTGATACCAAACTTAACCTATGCTGCTATTTAAGAATTTTGTTTGATTCCTTGTGGACCGTCCAATAAAGGTCTGGTCGGTAATTGGGCAGATATGTGCGTTACTATCACCAGTAAGCACGTGTGAACTTTGGTATTTTTTTATATTGTGGTTTAAAAATTTTAAAAGAGGTTCCATACTTAATTGACACCCTGTATATCACACACACACACACACACACACACACACACACACACACACACACACACACACACACACACACACACACACACACACACACACACACACACACACACACACACACACACACACACACACACACACACACACACACACACACACACACACACACACACACACACACACACACACACACACACACACACACACACACACACACACACACACACACACACATGTATATATATATATATATATATATATATATATATGTCTGAAACGTTTGGAATCACACTTTCAAACATTATTAATAGAGACCAGACTTGTTGTAACTTACAGATAACATATGTATATAAAAGTGTGTGTGTGTATGTATATAACGTACAAGTTTGGTGTCTTGTAGTAATGTTTGAAAGTCTTATTCCAAACGTCAGTGCACATTGCACAGTGTGACTGTTTTTTTTTCATACATATGAATTCCTAATTCATTTTCATTGTTAAGCTAGCTTTAGAGGTTTGTATTTAGTTTCTAGATTATCAAATAGTTATTGTTTAATCTACAATATATAATTTTAAGGTATCAACGAATCTAAATATTTATCTAGCCTTATTTGAAAAACGTCAAAGATTCAAAATCCAATGAAGCTGAGCCCTAATATTCAAAATGGTTTTAAATCATAAAAGGCACTACTTCACATACTAAGCTGTTTCAAATAACAAATCAAACCAGGTAATATTTTTCTGCACAAAAAGCTCGTGGCGTATTTATTGCCTGAGTGTTAGAGAAGGCTATAATTTGAGGCGCTGGAAAAGAAATTTATATCTATCTGTTTGTTTGTTTATGTACCTCTCTGTTTTACTGATCACACAATATATCAAAATCGAATGGACCGACAGATCGAACGAATTGAAATTATGTATTAAGCTTAAACTTCTATATAACAATCATGGAATTTAATGATGGTGCATGCCGCTGAAGAGAATTTTACTGAGCCTTAGTGGTAGAACAATTCTGAAAACTCTAGCTATATATGGTATTATTAGAAAAATGAAAATGTATAAAAATATTGTATTTTGGTTTGGGTTTGTATCACAGGAGTGGCAATAAAAAACCGCACTGAAATCTATATATGTCTCTAAAGAGGTGTTCGCTAAACTGTTAAGGGTGCAAAGTATCTTAAAATGATGTGTGTTTGCTTTGGAAAATATAAAATTATTTTAAACAAATGGTTCAGGGTTGGTTTATCGGAGAATCCGTTTAAACCCTATTCTTTGCTGTTAGCCTTTTGACTATTAGACATTTAGTTCGAGTGTTCTGAAATACTCTGCATAAAAGTGTATGGTAGGCTCATACATTTTCATAATATGATTACAAAAGTGATCCTTTTATGGGATTTTGTACGAAGTAGTGTGATCTATACGGTTTTTATCATCTACGATATCGTTGTAATATATTATAAAATGCTGTAATTAATGTACGAGTCTATCTGTTATTCTACTTATTACAGATTGTTTTGGCTTTACACAAGTTTTCACACTGCGAATAAATTATTACTTAGCCTATATTGTTGGATTGCTATATTTTAATGCAAATACATGTTAAGTATGATACGTTTTTTTATTGGCAATTAAAAACTGTGTTATTACCACCATTAACCACAGTACAGTAGTGAAATAATTGTCACCTGTGTGGCCGATACTTGATTTATTTGGGTTTATAATAAACAATTATAAGCTCATTCTAAATAAATTTTTTATACAATTATATGAAACGGTATACATCAGACTACGAGCACTAAACAACAAAGTATTTGCTACAACCCAGGATTGCCGTGTACTATATGTACTGAGAGCATGCTTGCACTTAGCAAGCACTCAATTTGATTTCTATAATAGATATAATTTATAATATAATATAATTTATAGAGCTTCCCATTTCGACACTTGTGAGTGTCGCTGACGATCAATGTCTTTCATAGAAAAGATTCTCTATCGATTTAAAGTTAAATCAGGTTAAGTGCTTATACCACAACAACAAATTGTATATGCGCTCGTACCACACAAATTGTTTCCCGGCTTATAGATTATTTATTATTTTCAATACAATGCCAATTCACGAACTGTATGGTTCACTCATCCTGTGTCATTAACACTCGGTTATGATGCATCTCTTTTTATTTTGCTTTGAATATTTCTAAATTGGACAAGTTATAGGCTACAATTTAATGAAGCACTGCGTCAAAACACAATTAATAGGTCACGCATATTCTAGTCGTGCACGATCATATGTGATGGAATTCTGATGTTTTAGAACGGATAGAATTAACTGACAGAGAGCCCAACATCTAAGTTCATAAGAAGGATCACGACTAGTGTTTAACGAGATTTCCATTGAATATCGAATAAAATTACCAGAGCAGCAGTGTATGAACTGAGAGCAAGTTTGCATGAGGCCTAGCACTTTTCAACTGATTTAGAACGAATATTTTTTTAACGATTTAGTCATTTATTTGTATGAGCTTTGCAACCACGGGGCTAGTATCAATCCAGGGCTGATGAAAGTCTGAAAGGGGATTTCTACTTCAGTCAAATAAAAAACTAGTTTATTTCATACATTATAACATATGTAACATTTAGCTATTTTACTTATAGTTATGTGTTATTTATTTTGGATATATGAAATTGTAATATATGAAAGTTCTGTGTGGAACTTCTCATACATACGTTAACTTGCACCAGAAACCTATTTATATGGAAATGCAAGTTCCTTATTCTAAAGTGCTTTAATTAAAGTGACAGAAACAACGTCGTCAAGGTATGTATATCAAGCCTCGTGCTTACGAAATAATTAACTGGATATTAAACTAGTTTAACGTTAGTAAACATCTTAACAATAATGTTTTGACATTTAAACTATAACAATTAATTCTAATATTTTACGGCTACTTTAAAATTGTTATAAATGGTATCATCAGGGCTGAAAAATAATCCATACTAATTTCTTTTATTTAATCCAATAATGTTTATTTTAAAGGCTGGTCGTTAGCGGAATCTATCACTCGAGGAACTGAAAACCTTTTCGTTTGTCCACACGATATCTCCAAAACGATCTGACTTATATTTTCTATGGAGATTACATTATAAAAAGGAAAACACAAAATTTGATGTTGTGCATGTTACATTGCCGAGCAAGGGATTTGGCTGAGGCAGAATGAATATTTATCCATTGTTCTTATAGGTAACAATGATGGGAATGATAAAATCGCGGAATAAATAAATTTGTGACCATGTTGAGTACAAGATTATGATATATAAACGTGTTATATAATATTAAAAGTAGCTATAGGCTTGAAATTTTGCATACGTCAGTGAAGCCACATATTGTACACATACCTTGTAAATACATCAACTGGTAGTATTTCTTTGTGCGCGCATGACTGTTAGATTGTAGAGGAGTTTATAAATCTATCTAGCAGATGTTCCATATCTGAGTAAACCAGGGGAAAATGCTATCTCAAGTTCAGGGATAAACTGATTTAGGCCAGAAATTTATTTTAACACATGAACTACGATCAGACGTGCCTACATGGACAAACTAAACATTCCTCTCGATGACAACTAGCCTTCCATTTACAGTCATCCAGGTTAAAGGTTCTCCTGTAGGAGTAATATCAGTAAATGGTATGGTGCCTCCCAAAAATATACCAGGGTTGTAAAAATTTGCCTCTCAAGTTTTAGCCATCCCACAATCCCATATCTATTCTCCACTCTTAATATCTCAAAGTCAGGTAATAAAGCATACATACACGATACCTATATATATATATATATATATATATATATATATATATATATATATATATATATATATATATGTACTTAAATAAATACTGTAGGCGTTTGGGTTAATCTTCAAACTTCGAAAAAGACGTTCTCTTTAATTGTCTCTGGACGTATCACATCATTTATTCCAATCTCTCTACGCTGTCATTTTTGCACAAAAATAATCGATTTCCATATTTCTTAAAGCGAAGAAATCTGAGCTGGCTCATAAACAAACAATTTATCAGCCATATTTGTTTATAATGCGCAAGCCTTTTCTAAAGAACTACAATGTATTAGGTTAATTAGGCAGTACACAATTTTAATTCATACTCTGTATTATGCTACTACTGCCAACATTAAATTAGTAAAATAACATATTTTATAACAGTTTTATAATAACTATTACTAATTACTTGATTAATTATTACTTTTCACCCATCCAGTATACACATCAGGTGTTGCAGTATAATGCGGAATGTATATACGTTCAAAAGGTTATGTATATACGCATATTATTAACAGTAATTGTTTTGCACATTTAAGTACTGCAAAATAATACTTCAGAATAAAAAATTAAATAAGGGTAGCTTTAATATCCTCTTAATAAAATATTTCTTTAATAAATGCTACAATTCAAGGTGCCTCAGATTTATCACTGTTTTAATATAGCATGACTCAAACAGGTCTGTCCTAAACGCTTTCCAATCTGAAAGTATTTAGTTGTGATGTAAAAGTTAACTTAGTATAAATAAGGAAATAAAATTAGGCAGGAACTGTTTGCGGATGGCTGGGACACGTCCAAAAGTTGTGTTACAGCTTCCCCGATGTCACAGAGAAAACTGTATGTGTTTGCTCTAGTTTCGGGTTCATATAACTCATATTTTAAACTAACAGTTCCTCGGTTTTAGAAAAGGAATTCTCTCTCTCTCTCTCTCTCTCTCTCTCTCTCTCTCTCTCTCTCTCTCATGTCGAGATGGATCTAATTCATTGTTAACAAGATTTCGCTTGTCTGAAATATAATTAGTGTTGGATATGCCAATAGACAACGGTTGTCATGAAACATATCTTATCATATCAAACTAGTATTCCAATCATTAAATAATAAGACTATTTTACTTTAAAGACACATTTTTTCAACATTTTATTATAGGTGTATATTCTTAAAAATATTTAAAACTATTAGAGAAATAACTCGTAAGTTACGGATGAGTTATAGAAGATATGTCGATGTATTTTATATAGAATTTTGAGCTCCATTACTCAGATTGCAAAATATCATCTCTCCTTTTACAGGAGAGGAAAACATTCCATTTTCTTGTATTACTTTCTGTGTTATCTCTGAGTGATCGTATTTTATTGCACAGTAAACATAGTAGATATTTATTACATACTAACCAATATAACCTTGGTATCGATTTATATATATATATATATATATATATATATATATATATATATATATATATATATACTTTAGAAATTACAAGCAATTTTTGTGATATTCTCTGTTATGGGTGAGATATAATTATTCCCTACAGACACTTTGAACGGCCGTCATCTTGAACCTTAATGGGCCTGGGTAATGAACTTATTAAATAATTAGTAAACATTTGTTTCTTAATATCTTTGGTTCGAATTAGTTAACATTTAAATATTTGTATTTTTACTAGTACTGCTCCTACCTTATTACATAGTTCTCAAAATT
This sequence comes from Homalodisca vitripennis, assembly GCF_021130785.1. Lineage (NCBI taxonomy): Eukaryota > Metazoa > Arthropoda > Insecta > Hemiptera > Cicadellidae > Homalodisca > Homalodisca vitripennis. Next base: position 66,480,383 of record NC_060211.1, on the reverse strand, counting down.
TGTACTGTAGCTATCTTAACATACTCGTATTACGAAATATCAACAGTTTTAATAAAATGAAAGTTTTTGAATGATTTGAGAGTTATTAAGTATTTAGTTGTTTATATCTGGGATGGTATCCAAATATTAAATTTAAATTTGTTGAGTGGTCCCTATCTTGCGAAATATTAAAGAAAAAATGTAAGTCTATAATCTGTTTGAAATTATTATAGTTTTAGAAAGTATTATATTTGGTCTGTGTTTTACAATATATTGAAACACTTTGCTTCAATGATTTTGACAGCCATTTTGCAACCTTTATGTTTGGGCTATGGATGGCTCAGGAACTTACCAAAAAGATGCTTACTCTGTTATATGGAAATAAAAAACAATTACCTATTGGAGCAACCTAAGTATAACAAATTGCTTTATTTGTGTCAGTACTTGTGAATCAATACTTTGAGTAATTATTACTTATGTTAACCATAATATTGCCAAGTCACAATCTAAAACAAAGATTTTAAAGATAAAATCATACTATTTAACAAATAATGAATCTATTTAGTCATTAGACCTGACAAAATAAATATAAAGATGGTGTTATTATAATAAAATAAAACTGTAAATCGAATAAGCGTAATACAATGTTTCACAATATCTAAATATTTAAAAACTAAAAGAATATAATGCGTGTTCTAGAATAGAAAATGTACACACTAAAGAGAACCTACCAGTAGTCTTATTACATTTGATTTAAGAAGATCAAGGAATGGAACATTCCGTCTATTATTTAAAGGAAAGTAAATTTGTATAGAGTTTTCGAATCATCTCTAATCTTAAATATACTGTCTAGAAGTAGTTATTTAGATTAATAAAACTATCCAGAACTAATTGTTAAATGGCAATGTGCTATACAAAATAGTTGAACACTGTGGTGTATTGAAACAAACAAACATTTTTAAGCTCTTATTAGCTGTATTATTTTGGTTAAGACTCGTGAAATTGTTGTACACCAGTATAAGTAATATATTACTTGACTAGCCGTTTTGTAACCCAACAACCTTATTGACCTACACCTAGACCTTCTGGAAAAAACGTGAAATTTGTACCTTTTGAATATTTCAAGCATTAAGGTAATTAAATTAATTTAGTCACACTTAATATACCATAAATTAATTACACGTCTTACTCTCAAACTGAAGAAAATTATAGGAAACGAGCTGAATCTCAACATAAATATTAAAATTTTCTGATGTCAAACGTCTTCAAGAGATTATTCCTTTCATTTACTTTTCTATTGCACTTAATATATGTTAATAGTCAAACTTGTTATCCGACCCCGGTGACTGAGTCACGCATATGCATTAGCCAGGTGTCATCTGAGAACGTAATTAGGTTGTGCCTGACAAGTGGTGAGGGGGTGGAGAGGTAATAGGTGATTACTGTCTGGCAAGGAGAATGATATATCAAGGTCAATATATATATGTGTTTGATTTTTCAAAAAAACATCAAGAAGGAATCAAATTTTGAAAATACAATTTTGGTGATTTTGGCCATGCAATCCTGAATCTTATTTCGGGAGCCAATATAACATTTTCATTGGCTATTAAATACCTTTCATTTTTATCATTATAAATATTGTCACCATCAGTTTATGTTGACGTACTTGATATTTAACAGTCCTTTGAAACTTACGTAGTTAAATATTATACTCTGATCTGTTATCCACTTATGATCGTAATCCTTAACCACCAATGGAATGATTCTTGCTTTTTCCTGGATACATTTTATTTCAGAGGTGAAATGAATGTTATTTTATTTTTAGACTATTTGATTATGCTATATCTCCATCTAGATACAGATTTCAGGATCATTACAAAGTTTTGTTTATTGGAACTCTGGCTCAGTTATATGGGAGGTTTTTCCGTCCTAACTGGTGTAAATGTTGCAGATTGGTTTATGTGGAAATAAAGAATCTACAAAACTTGATAGTGCATTAACAGAATATTGGGTTAGGTTGTTTTCTAGAGTTTAGGAATAATAAGATGAGACAGCTTGTGTTTGTCTGTAGTCGGATGACATTAATTAATGGAGTGTCTTACACCGGAGACGTAACTCGTGTTTAAAAATAGAAGAAAAGGAAGTACAGAATTGTCTAAAAAGTTAAAAATTTACTTTGTCTTATTTGGTGATCAGTGTAGCCTATCATTTTCTTATCGTTCGCTGTTAAATAATGCAGAATTCCAGTCATTCAGACAGTGCACTGAAAACAGAAGTTCTCGAATCTAATTTGTTTCCGGACTTACTGATATTTACAAATATTAGGATTTATTTAAGGAATTATTGAGCTTAAAGAGGGAGCCTATGTCTAAAATTATATGTTTAGTCACCAACTTATTTATTTTGCTTACTGACAGCACTTACAAACAATGTTTGAAACTTACTGTTACATATATTGTTAATACATTTTTGTACACTAAAAATTTTTGAAGAGATATAGTTTCTTATAGACCGGTAAAAGCTAAACAAATTTATAACAATGATAATCCTAAGAAAACGTATTTCGCTCCACAACCTCGCGTTATAGTACGCCACAATCTCTATCTCTGCAGTTACCATCCGTTGTTTGGTAATCCTTCTCCAGCAAACAGGACAGTGAATTTTATTTTAGTGTTGATTGTCTTTGAGCTGAACAGGTGAAATCAGTACCACTTAAAGTTATAAAAGTTAGTACAGAAATAAATCTTCCATAAATCAACGAATTTCAGTATTCGATGTGTACAAATAATTGATTTACTTGCTGAGAGGTTGTTGAAAGAAGTATAAAAAAACATTAAAACTTTTGTCAATGTATATTTAGTTTAAGAACTTTTATTTCTATGCCTGTTATTTCGATAATCTACACTTTTTATCTAAATTTAATAGCTGTTGTAGCCTTAGTAGAAGATCGAATAAGAGGATTTCTCTTGCCTTAATGTTATCAATGGTGATAAGTTGCTATCACAGAATCCTTGTGACCATGGTTCTTGATTTGTAAAAGAATCTATTTCGGCCAACTTCTTTACGTATAAGTGAGCTGCATATCCCACAGGATTCAATTATGGCTGGTATTTACCTTCCAGTCGAACCCATACTCGGTACAGCAAAAGCTGACGTGACACTTACATCTGGGAATTGGGGAACGCTATGGATATCCAGGTATGATATCGTTCAGCAAATTGCGAGATATTATGGTAAAAACTTGATCGATTGGTCTGGTTTTACTATAAAGGATGACTGTTTGAATTGATCGGGCTCCTCAGTTTTAAAGGCTGTTACTAGATAAACTTGAGGAGTAATGTCCACTACACTTTTTGGATAGAAGAGGTTTGAACAAAGCTAGCGTCCCTTTCTTTCAAGGTGGCATGACTAAGATATAGAGCCCATTATCACTCCTCAGGGGATTTAAACAGAATAACCTAACCCCAATCTTACTCGTTGTGAAACTCCTATTCGGAAGCAGCACAAAGCTCTTTTTGCTACGACATGGAATGAGACCTTTCTTAAATTCTTGTATTTAAAGAAAAATTGGCAAAATAAAAAAAGTTCTAATGTTTTTAAAGGTACTGTAGAGTCCAAATCGTTAATTTGTTGTCATGCATCCGTTAATAAAAAGAAATGTAACAATCTATATAGAAAAACTTATACAGACAAATTAGTTTGTCATAAAAACTGCATATGATTGACAAGATAGAGTGTTTTTCATAAGGAAAAAAATAAACTGAAATAACCTAAAAGTACGTGAAGTTTTGAAACTAAATTTATAAATTCACGTAGAATATCCTAGGAAGACTGAAAAAAACTGTTGAAATAATGTTAAACCAGAAAAACCTCAAGTGAGCAATTGAAAAAATTGAAATATAAGAATTACTTAAGTTTCTTTTTTTACACTCCAATTTTAAATCACTTTCACGGGTGCGAAGTTTTATTTGATTTCCAGAAAGTGGCGTATATTGATTAGTTATATCCATAATGGAAATAGTTATAAAATTTTTACTATGCATTGTGTTTTAAAAGGTTTGAGACTCACCGTTAATTAGCAACAACAAAAATATTACCATAAAATTGTAAAATATTATCAGTATCACGTAAAACAGAGAATAGTTCTTTTAGAAGATAATTTATGAATTAATTTTAAGCTTTGATCTGACGAACCTAAAAGGTTTATTTCTCATAACTTGTACAGTGTATGTTTATAGTCATAAGATGCCAAAGTTCGATAAAATTATGAACTCTGGTGCAATTTACAGATTAAAAAGTTATTCCTTCCCTGGGTAATGTAATTTGATTTGTTGCCCTGGACTGAGCTGCACATTCAGACGTGTCTAGACTCTATGGTGCGATACTGCGTTGCAGCACCAAAAATAAACATTAGCATTTGATTTAAAAAATAATATGCATTTTAACTTAAATACTGCACACATTTTATTACTGCTTTGCATTACCACTATCACTAATAAATCGAGTTTTTTTAAATTGTATTGTAATCCAGTCTGATTTATATTATCTGTATTTATATTTATATTATTATTTATGAACTATAACGCAATATTCTGGTCTTAAATATGCATTCAACAGAGAATAACGTATTTTTATACAAAGTAATAAACATAGTCGTATGCAAATACAAGTGTGTTTCTTGAGCATCGCAAAAGCTGTATTGTTATCAAAAAGTTTCATAAAATGAAAGTTTATGAAGTTTTTCATATTTATTATAAACAATAGCAATACTCTAGCACGTTATATACTTTCAGTATTTTTTATAAATTAGAGCATATTTTAACATGGCAATTTTATCGTACTCTTACTAACTCGTTACAACGAAAAGAAGTAATCACTGTTTTTTTATCTCTTAGGACAAGAAGCTTATACATTGCACTTAGTCCTGTAAGAACCTTTGAGCTGTGTCCGGAGTGACAGGATATTCAGGATGGGTAAGGTTAGGGAGTAGGGGCCGCCTCCTATCGAGATCCATTAGGAACAATTAGGTCACTTCATCTCAAAATCATGTCTCACCGGAAGAAGGGGAGTTTAGCTCTGAAACAGCCTCTCCATTCAAAGTACGTAAGGGGTGGCACACCCTTTTTGAGGCTAGCAAGAAGCTCTGAGGTTAGGGAACAAACCCCACCAACTCTAAAAGCCATCTCCCACATTTGTGGTTAGTGATGTGCTGCTCCTGGATCTCTAAGAGTATAAGGTTGCCCAGATTGAAGTGACACATCGGTTTTTGATGTGCCAAGTGGTGAGTTCAACTGAAAGCTATAAACCAGCCAGAAGTGATCCCTGCTGGGGTTTTCACTGGGGTTACTTACCATAGGAGTTGGTGGACCATTAATAACAAAAAAACCCTCTTTTGGAAAATGATATTAGGTTAAAATTTGAGGTAATATATAATATCTTTCACGAGACGTGTACCAAATAGTTATTTTACATGTGTTACTATGTTAAAATGTCATATAACTGCACTCGTTTGTTTACAAATTAATTAATTCTCCAGTTTTCTCGTTGACATAATGGGTAAGACCATTGTAAATAAAAATGATCGTAACGCTTTAGTCAAACACTATTAAGTAAAATATATCATTATCAAAATCGATATAGTAATGAAGTTTCATTAAAAATTTAAATTGTAAAGTTCGTCTTGTTCATGAGACATAAAAAGACAGATGGACAGACAGAAATGAATTTATTCCAAGTCCTCTAGTAACGACTTTCGCTAAAGCTTAGCCATAAATAATATTAATGATAATACAATAAGATATAAAGGCTTGAACGTCAGATGCTATATTAATACTTGTAATACTGTAAACCCTGAAAATACAAATTTCAAAGATAAATGTTATCAGTGAGATTAGTTTTTGTATAAGTATACAAATATAAAAGCTACTATTATAAAATCGGGTTTATAAAATAATACTCTAGTTTAGGTATTCGAAATATGTACTAGCCATGTAACTGGTTTTAGCGATAGGAATTGTATCATCAACTCTGTTCAAGTAGCAACTGGCAGTTAAGTGAAGTATTATTGTCATTAAGGCTAGTCTCTCGCTTCAATTTCTGTATTTTCAGGTGGCAATGTCACAGATTGAGTGGCTGGATACAATGTAATATTACTTGTAAGTCGGAACAGTCCATATCAAAATAACAGTATTTCGTAACTACTAATAAACGAATTTAAATTAAAAAAATTTAGCCTAACCTTAATATTGTATTAACTATGGACTCTCCTGTTAGTTAATCCTAGAAGAAGTTATACCTTAGAAGATAATCTATATATATAAAAATGAATGTTTGTATGTTTGTCCTTTATGGAATCGTGAACTATTGGACCGATCATGATGAAAATTTGTACGTATATGTATTTTTCCACGGAGAAGGTTTATAAGCTATGCCCATCCCTTTCCCGATTCAGGATTCCGCCCCACTGGTTACAGAAATACCCATAAGAAATGCATTGCAGCAAACATATGTTAACGTCTTTTCAAATTTTTAATCAGCTGTTCTTTGTAAACATATATTACACTTATAGTTTTAAAGCATAGAGTAAGCTTAAGAGAAACGACAAATTTTGTTTAAACTGTTTTTGCAATCACTGTTAAACATAGACTTTACTATCCAGATAATACAATTCAAATTTGACGTAAAAATTCACCTTTAACTGCAATATTTATTTAATATAAACCATGCTCATGCTTGATCAGAAGAGTAATGCAGATATCATAATTACTATCTTACGTTGGCTACAAATATAAAGAATGTTATAAAATCAACCTTAGTTGTTTTTTTTTGACAGAAGTATGGTTCTCAAAACTCCGTGTGTACATATTCTCTCGATCGAGACAACAAAGCAAGCTCAATCGTGGCATCGGAGATATAACTAATTTAATCTAAAATTTATTATAGTAAAAAAAAAAATTTACTAAGTAATATAAGGACTTCGGTTCTTAAGATTTGCGTGCGAAGCCGTGGGTAACAGCTAGATAGAGGCAGGAATATGGTACATACCTTCATAATACGCCCAAGAGGCTCACGATGGAACGACTATCAATTATCTCAGCAATGTTTAGAATGTGATAGAAAAAGAATAAGTGAATATAGTGTACTGTTTTCAACGGGAAATTGCGTGCGAAGCCGCGGGCAACTTTTGCAAAAAATTATTGAAATGCGCAGCAAAGCGCGCCGGGCCCGCTAGTTAAAAATAAAGCCATAGTTCTAAAAAAACATGCGTCGAGAGTTGTATACAGTCAATGTTTATCCACTTGCTTGCGACAGTCTCAACTGTTGCATGAAACATGAACACCTATAACAGCTGTGCATAATGGAGAGGATCTTGTAGCATTACCATAACATCTGCTGTAACCATGAAATACTACTTGCTTGATGAGCTGATTGTCTATGGCAGAAATCCAATCTCCATCCGTTTTCCAAAGGGGTTACGCGTTTTAACTCCCAAGTTTTGTTCTCACCACACTCAAAACATTTCTGCTCAGTTGCCCGAGTTGTATAGTTGGAATTATTGTCACTTTTAATTATAAATAAATCATCTAAAAATTATGTACGTTAATATGTAAGTGTAGTAGAGACTATGTTATATTCACAGTGTAATAGTTTATAACTGTGAAGTAAACTCTTGGAGATTGTAATCATCTGAGTACCACGTAGGAGGAACGATCCTCTACTTCTGAGTACCTTCACTTTGACGGAAATATCTAGATTATCTAAATACAATTATTTCAAATCTAGATCCCAGGACCACATCCAGCAGGTCCTGTAATTAGAAGCATATTTATATTAGAAATTTTTGGTTTAATTTGGATAAACATACTGCTAGATCATGTTTTACCATTGGACTGTCGTTATTGAAAACATTATATTATGTTTTATACAGAACCACAATAGGTTTTGGACTTATTTGAATACATATAATTTGTTTTTTTTTTTAATTATTGGAAATCGAGCAACATATTAATAATGTATCAACTCTTTATAACTTGACGTTGTGGTGACGTAAACTTATGGAGCCGGCTGTAAAGTGCGGTTTGATGATCTTTTTATTCATAATAAGAGTAATAAAATTTTCAATTATGAGATTGGTCCCAGTCTGAAGATATGTTTACTGTCCATGTAAGAACCTTTTTATTATTTCATCATTTTCATTGTTTATTCAGAAAAGTCTCTTAAATTTTTGAGATTTATCGTTATAAAAAAAACACGTTATAAGAAAAAGTAAAAGGCGTTTGGATGGGCACTAATTATTATATCTCTTAAATAAGATATCACTCTTATATCCAACAAGAACATACCACTGGTTTGAAATTTAAAATGGTTCTTTTTTAATAAAAATTAAGGCCGTTTTCTTTAAATAGGCTCTTAACGAAAATAGAGATTTTTACCCTTGCCTATTTTAATATACCTAAGCAAACTATTGAATAGTTTGTGGTTTAAGAAGATGTTATATACAACACCATTACATAACTTCTCATTAATAATCTATACATAGTTCATTGAAAAAAAACTAGGGAACTATTAGATATAGAAGAAATTGTCTGATTAACAAAACCAAGAGTTGGTAATACAACGCGCAAAATAGGACTTGCACTGCACAATCCATTAACTATAATTGTGTGGCGTAGTAGCAAATTTAGAAGCATTGAAAAGCTTTTAGTAGGAATGTCTGCGTTTACAGTATTTAATTGTTAGAGAGCTTTTAAAAGCCTCAGAAGCTTGTTACTTTTCTTCCAGTGGTTGCGTTCTTTATGCAGTCATCATAGTTACCTTTATTAATAGTAAACTTTTCGAACTTACAAACTAGATATTAGAATTGGTTCTTAGGGTATACTAGCTAATCAGTATATTTTTATATTAAAAGCCTTATTGTACTCTATAAATTATATATAATTGAATTGCAATTTCCTCGAAAAAAACACACTAGTAACAAACATTTGCATCTTCAGTATATATATTTTTAGAGCAATATATATCTAAAAAAGTAAAAACCTATAAATTTTAGGGTATTCTGGTTTTTTTGCAAATATATCAATAACATAATGAACGTGATGACATTGAATTTAAAACATTTAGAGATTCCGTCAAGTAAAATATGGCAGACTAAGTCAGAATACACATTTAACGTAAAATAATCTAAATATAAGGAATTACAGTTATTTTTCCACAAGTGCTAGTTTTAAAGATTGAAATAAATAAAATGTTTATTCATTTTAACTGGTATTATTGACGAAAAATATTATGACTTATGAGTGATTAAAACAGTGTACACGTTCATTATTGATCGCGACAAATAATTTTTATTTTAAATATTATATTGTGAAAAGTGTCTAAAGTTTGTCCTACCGACCTTTGTTTCTACCATTTGAAGTTTTTAAAATAAAACTAGATAAAATTCGGTAATGTATAGTACAAAATGGAATTTTATGATTAAATTATTATGAAAGTGTACTAGTAAGATCAAGGGGATTAAAATTATAAGTAGCAATGATAGGAAATGATGGAAGTGAGAAAGAGATAGATTGAGCAGCTGGAAACCTTCATTCACGGAGATAAATCTTCATGGGTCATATACTATTATGGTTTTGCCTCATTTATATTTGCCTGGACATAGTTTCCAGTGCTGAAACCGGTTCTGATGATGAATCTGTAGTCTTTCATGGAAGACTTCCAATTATGCGGTGGTTCATAACGACTTAATGTATAATACGAAATGTAGGACATCATCCTTCTGAATTTTATTCAGTTTCACATATATTTTCTATCTTTTTCGAAAGGGAGATGCGTTATTTGAGTTGAGACACTCACTTTAGTTAGCTCAGTATGGGTATAGCTTTCTGGTATGGAACATAGGATTATCAACATGCATTTATATAATGATTAGGTATGGTATGTGAAAAAAATGGCTTGAGTATTAATTTAATTTGTAGCCGAAAACATTTAGATGAAACTGGCTAGTACACCAATAAAAAAAATCTCTTAAAGCCGAAAATATTAATTTATTGTAATGAAATTTTGTTTGGGACGTAAAGCACTTAATGGCTTTACGTACTTGGACAGTCTTTATAAAATATAGCCCTAGGCCCTGAACACTTCCTTCATGATAACGTAAAGTGACAAAATAATTTCTTTACCACGAAATATGGATAATTCATTAATACTGTTGATCACTAAATAAAGCCTCTTTGAACTAATTTACCACAAATCCACCTAAAAACCCCAAGCTATTTAGCTTTAAGCTGAGTAGTTAATTAATACAATTTGATGCTGACGGACACAGCTCACGCGAATTAGTATCATAGCTGAAACGTGTCTATTTAATCTAACGGAAATTAGCTCACATACCAGAAGCAGATGTACAACTCAGTTAACGTTCATTAAGATTGTTTTATTCTACTGTAAAATACTGTAATATACGGTATATCATAAATGGCTGATGGACACAGTGCCTTGAGTATGATTGTTTCTTACACCTGGTTACAACCTGCCAATCATTGACTGCTGAAGGTTTTGGTAATTTTTAAGCCAAATAAGTAATTAACATAGACATGACAGAAAGGGACTATTTGATGCTTTATGACGGTAATAAACGGTTATTATACTTGTAACTTGTGAACAGCATAATCATTTAGATGTCAACTTAAAGTTAAACACAATAGCTTGTCTTACCTTAAAAAATAATTGCTCTATTTATGTTTGTATTTAGCATTTATAAATATATAGAAGTTCCGTAATACTTAGTTTGAGCTGTATAATTAAATGATTTTGTACTGATTTTATGAAACCTAGTACGTTCGTAAACAACGCAACCAATATCATTCGATTTATTTTGTAAATTTTTAAATCTAATGCAATACTGAAATCCTGGAATAGGTCCGACACATTACAGTTTCTACATTGGGTTATGTTGGATAAACCTTATTCCTTAATTTAAATAGGCAAACATTCTTGCAAATGTTGAATCTAAATTGTTTGGTGAAAATCCAATTTGAACCACAGTCAACTTGTATTTCAATTAGAACTTGATCACATCCAAACGACGGTTTCTGTAAAGTTACTGCTGAAAACTATTCAATTAAACTTGATGTACTAGTGTAAGCAGTGAGTTGCAATTGTTGAATTGCAGTATATTTGTATCAATTTAAAGTTGTTGTTCCTAGTCCATAATACAAAAAAATGTATTGTGTCAAAATTTTGATTTGTTAAGTAATAACTAAGATTTGCATTACCCGAGGAAATAAACGAAAATTGTTTTGTTCCATAGTTGTCTCAAATGTATTCCACTTCATTGAACCCATTTAAGAACGAGTAAAGTTTTGTTGGAAGGTTTTGTGTTAGAACAAAGGAGGTTGTTGAACATTGATTTCCCTGTTGTGCTTAGTCATGGACGTGTGTATGCATGTATATTTTATTACTAAATCTGAAACGTCCTTAAAAAAAGTGAAAAAATATTGATATTTGTAATTGTTTTGTGTCCATTACCTTTTCATAAGGTTATCTCAACCTCTTACATTATGTTTCCTTCGAAATTAACCTAAAGCGACTTGACTAAATCTTAACCAATGTTTTTATACAGTAAATCATAAAAGGATATAACGGTTAAGTAAAAGTATATCTTATCTTATCAGACGAAGTTAGGGACAAGAAGCTCTCTCTAAGACCTAAATTGCGATAAACGGTGACTTCCGAACCATGGAAGAAGGCGAACTGCTTGCAAGCACAGGAACGCTCAACAGCCGGTCACACATCCAAGGAAAAACCACGCTTGAAGGTCGTTGATTCGGCTATCACGTGATAACTTGAACGGACATAATTTCGCCTTTGTTGAAATTGAAATCTATGTCGTGAACCTGTAAAAATAAGTTGTTTAAAGCCAAATCTTGTGAAACTTTTAAAAATCATAGCTTCAGAAAAGGAATTAAAATATGTACCTAAGCATCTTTAATACTTTCATTTAACCAGTACGATAAATTTCAAAGGCAGAGCCAAAAAGTAATTTTAATTTATCTAATGATAACGAATGTATTATGATAACTTAGGTTTTTATTAGTATCTTGAAAGATTATGTTTTAAATTTTTAATACCAATGGTCATTCCTATTCAATGTACTGTTTTGTTTAGGAATGTTTTGTTAGGAAGGGACACAATGTAGGACCCATTATAATTGTTGAAAACTCCCTACGAAGAGGAAATCTTTAAATTTGGAGATCTAGTATACCAATGAAGTGATGGTTGATATTAAACCTCTCAATACCTTGACAACCTCATTATGTCTGTGATTATTATAAAACTGTTCAAATTAATAATTTTCTCTACTACCATGTGTTACAGAGCGGGATATTTACATTGCCAATGGCGCAATGTAGCGGATACAACGGTTATCGCAAGATAACCAGCTAAAGCAACGTCAAGCGTGGCTGCTGCTTGGATGGGTGACCGCTGAGCGATCCTACCCTTGCAAGCAGCCCGCCTGCCCGGGTGGCCATTGGTGGTGGTTCGGAAGTCACCTTTAAGCCGTTGGTCCCCAGGTTAAGTTTTAGAGTTGTTAGCCCTAACTTTGCCTGGTAAAATAATACATCTTTACTTTTTTATTTACTTAAATTCATGCTTTATTTTTTATATTCAATACTGTTTTGAAGTGAATTTTCCTTTTCATATTGAATAGAAAATATCCAATCTTGCGAAAATACAGTAAGTTGTAAAAATGGTCAAATGGTACGCTGCACCAGAAAGTATGATCCGTTAAGCATGCATGCTTCATTATTGAGTTGCTTTTACACTATCAGCATATCACTGATTTGAAAGAAAGTCATAATGTAATTTATTTTTTGACCAAATTCTGTTTGTAGCATGATAGTTTAATAGGAAAAAAACAGTGGGATCGAAAGACAAACCTGTGCTGGCAGTGAAATCCATTAAATTACATGAAGAACAAACAAAACTTGTGCTCAATGACCCGGGAGACCAGCTACCCACCTTTATTTCCTTACATTGTGATTTAATAACACTTCCAGTGAACAGATCCTTAGTTATATTTTTTCTCCTTAAATTAAGCAGTGTTGTAAGGAGAATAGGTATGATAGTAACCTGTATACAGTTTGTCTGAAAAAATATCGGAAAGGTTTTATTATTTATTAACCATTTCTTGTAAAGCAATGAGATTTGGTATATGAATATTACCCAGAAAAATATAATACTTTATGCGATTGTCCAATTTTAATCTCATCAAGATGACTGAATGCAAGGAGTCGGAGGAAAACTTTAAATTAGGGCGTATGTCGAGAAATGTTTGGTCAATAAATTAATAAAGCTACAAATACCACATGTAATGATAAATAAGATTACATTTTAATAAATAATTCTTTAATTTGCCTTAACATTAACAAAATGGCGCCTATTTAAAGTGTTTGTCAAATAACAAAAGCGAATATAGTTATTAATATTTCGGAACACAACAATTATTTTGCAATTTTCATTAAACTAAAACGAACTTTCCGTAACGAAATCCGTCAACGCATTAGCGAGCACGACTACTTTTAAGATATGCTTGCACAAGCTGCATACAGGCTTTAACATGTTTGAGACAATTTTGTACTCCAATGTACTCCTACCTTGTTTAGTTAGGTAGTGTTAATAATTATAAATTAATTACATCTAATGACCTTTATAGAAGATAAAACCTTACAGGATTAGTTACATGCTCCATATAATGATAATTATGCTACGAAGGTATTTGATTTATAAAGGCTTTGAATGCAATGAGAACAACAGTTGGAAGGAAATGTTCTGTTCTTTGTTTTAAAAGAACTCTGATAATTATGAACGGATTGGGAGGACGAGCTTAGTCGATTCTCCTTAAAGCTTGTTAATACTTCTAAATTACGTAAGTACCATTAGAAACTGCAATCAGATGGCATTTGGTATCAATTGAATATAAATAAAGGGAGTAACACGTTTGATTTAATTTGAATAAATAACATGGACCGAGATTTATCGGTACAAATCATTATTCCTCCCTCCGACTGGTCGCACCTAAGAAATGATTTAGCTTTCGTATTTTGAAGGGATGGAAAGTCCTTTATAATCTACAAAAAGGCGTTATATACCACAAGTATATTTTAATATTACATGTAATACTTAAACATATGTAAGGATATTTCACTTATATTGTTTGGTTTAGCGAAACTTTCTATGAATTATCAATCAAACTACGCCCAAATACTGTAGCCGTTTGTAGCGAATGTGAAATTATATGTTTTTTAGGTGAGAAATCTCAAAATAATTCCGAGAGACCTAGAATACTGCAGTACACGATCTTTTAAAAGATTAACCCATGATAACAGATTTAAATTTATTCATGAATTTATAAGGAAAAGTTAAGCTAAATTCAGAAAACTTAGTTTCGAATTATAAGTTTTCAAAAAAATATCATGAATTAAGATTAAGAGTAATTAATGGTAAGCAAACAAATTTAGTAAAAAACTAAATTATGCTTAAAAAGCTATTGCATATAACCTGTAAAATGTAGCATTTTATGTATTACGCCAAAAATATAACCCCAGCTCAGTTGCATTAGTCCAACCATAACACCCTCTTTGAGATATATTTTCCTTGAGTTCCGTAGGAAAGTACGACAAAATGTCAGCAAATTAAACAGGGGAGTATATTATTTTGTTTCAATCAAATGATATTAAGCTTACAATATCAGAGGAGTTACGAGAATATCCGTGCATGTAAGCTATCACGAAAATTGTCCAAAACGTTATTGTTATATCACGAAATAAAAGAGTATGAGTACGAGAACATTTATTAGAGTCTGATAGAAGCCCTAATATAGTACAAGACACCTCATTACCAGCCTGACTGTTTGGGCAGTCACCGCATCTCACTTCTCCCGTCACTTTGCGTTGTTGTCACATTGTCATCAGCTGATTCTGTGTGAGGTGATACGAGGTCTCACTTCGTTCCGGTTTTTGTACATACAATTTTAGTGTTCATGTTTTTAATTTAATAATTAATTTTTTGGCTCACTTTCTGTGTCGTAGTGTATACATACGTATTAGTTTACATCGTGAAGGTAAAATATTCAGAGTCATTTGATTAGAAGTAAAGATCGATTGCTCGATTGTTGAATTCTATCCATTGACTCATCACCAGTTATTCTTCCGCCACAGCTGGCAATATCGCGCCATAACCCAGGCTTGTGTTGATATGTATCGTACTATAATACCACGATATACAGGTCCAAGAAGATCTAGAAGTAAAAAAAAAACAAAACAAAAAAAACAGTGAAACGTACTACACAGGCTACTTCTTTTCATGCCTATTGAAACATGGTGAAAATCACGGTATTTATAAAAGTTATAAATAATTAGTAAATTATGTTACATCTTATTATTACCTCTTTTCACTTAGTATCGCTACTCCACTCCCAAATATATAAACAAAAGTAATGTATCAGTATTTAATAGTCTTAGTGATATTTCAGTAGAAATAATGAAAGAGTAAAAGTTAAATTGGATGAGGATCAACTGATATTTAAACTGATGGTGTTGTTTGTAATTAATATTGTTGTAAAGTTTGTTTCAGTTTCCCCTCCGTACCCCGGTGCTATCTCGGCTAAGTTCAGCCAATGTACGAGTAGTAGAGATAATCCAATTTGTAAATTTCTCTCTACGTCCAACCGTGGTATATTGGAAAATTATTTAGTAACTGTACGTTTCAAAAAATCATAAATATTAATATAGTTAATATACAAAAGTTTATTTTTAACTATATATTAAGGCTACAAATATCTAGAAATAACGGAAAGCAAATGAATGTTATTAGGAAGGAATACTTCTAGTTAATATCTTAAGGCTACAATTATCTAGAAATAACGAAAAGCAAATGAATGTTATTAGGAAGGAATACTTCTAGTTAATAACTTAAGGCTACAACTATCTAGAAATAACGGAAAGCAAATGAATGTTATTAGGAAGGAATACTTCTAGTTAATATCTTAAGGCTACAATTATCTAGAAATAATGAAAAGCCAATGAATGTTTTTAGGAAGGAATACTTCTGGTTAATAACTTAAGGCTACAACTATCTAGAAATAACGGAAAGCAAGTGAATGTTATTAGGAAGGAATACTTCTAGTAAATAACTTAAGGCTACAACTATCTAGAAATAACGGAAAGCAAATGAATGTTATTAGGAAGGAATACTTCTAGTTAAACAATACGTATACTTTTACAGACTTACCGTATTTGTTTAGTTATAATAACATATAATTTGTAACATAATTATTCCAGTTCAGTAAATTAAGTGTTACAAATATATTAAAAAAAAATTTAAATATAGGCATTAGTTTTAACTATAAATATTTATGCTCATACAGTCTTAAATATTACTATTGAAATTCGTACAAAAATTTTTATACTAATTAGTTATACTCTACTCTTCAAGTAATAAACTTAAAACCAGTATTATTAGGCGCGGAGCTATCTCTACAGATCACACAAGAAGCTATGAATAAAAACCTCAATAAATCATAGAGCAATTATAAAATGATAACGTATACCCCCAACGGTAAGTACAGCAGAATAAATGAATTTGTCTAAGTGTCTTTACAACAGTCTTATTAAATTCAGTTAAAACCTCTACAAACCCTTCCCAAAAAATTGTACTGTTATGCATTAAGGTACTTGTAGATATCAAAGATTATATATCTTAGGAAAACATATTTTTGGGGAAGCAAGATTCGTTGGTTTGAAGGAAAAGAATATATTAATTAAACAAGCTAATAGAATTAGTAAAAATAATTCTCAGATAATAAAAACACTATGTGAGTTGTTCTAAATTGATTTATATAATTCAGTATACGATTCATAGGCACATTGAGGTTAGTTCCTTGTGAATAGTGTTACATATTTTCTTTTCATTTCAGAAAAGGAAAATAAGGTTGGATAAAGGACGTTTTAT
Source organism: Homalodisca vitripennis (assembly GCF_021130785.1). Lineage (NCBI taxonomy): Eukaryota > Metazoa > Arthropoda > Insecta > Hemiptera > Cicadellidae > Homalodisca > Homalodisca vitripennis. The sequence goes on along the minus strand of NC_060211.1, from coordinate 66,463,394 downwards.
CTTGCCACGCAATCTGCGATATTGCCACCTGGAGGAGACAAACTGAAGCGACAACCTTAATGACAAAAACCCCTCCCTTAAAAGTCTGTTGTCACTTGAGCAACACTTAATCACTTAGGATTTGTGGTAAAGAAATCCTCCTCGTCGTTAAATCCAGTTACGCACCCAGAACTTGTTTTGAATACTTAAACCGGAATGTTATTGCAATGTTACACAATCTTTACCTTAGTTACTGTGGTTGGTTCAACATTTAAAACACTAGTTTCATTCATAGAAAATGTATAAGGGATTACAATTTTAAAAGGAATAAATTTAATGCCTTTAACAATTATTATATTACCATTTTTCCTAAACGTTAGTGAAGCCTGTAACTGAACAGACAGGCTTTCTGTTTTCATTTCTGTCTGTCTGTCTGTTTGTTTGTCTGCACGGTATTTCAAAAATAAACTGACCTATACTCTTGAAGTCTTATATGAAGCTTCATTTCAATATTAGAAACATCGAGTGTGGAGATAAAGAATTTCACTCCATGGATTTGGCATCAATTAAGCAACGAGAAAATCAAAGATAAATATATTTTAAAACAAACCGAATGCAAACAAATACATGCGTTTATAACATTTTAACATGTGACATAGTAATAGACATAGCATAAATATCCGCTGTATACATCGAGATAAATGTTTATATATAGACTTTAACTTCTGCACGAATCTTAATTTCTATGTAGACGGGAATAAGTTCTGTGTTGGTACATGCTCATACAAGGGATTGTGCTGAGCATCGTAGAAGCCAATCACTGAGTAGCCTAGCACAATTTCTAATTTGTTTGCCGGGAGATGTCAAAATTTTATTTCTGCATGATTGTATGTGTATCTGTCTGTCCGCATGCTATGTCAAGAATTGCATGAGTTGTAGATTTGAAATTGTTCATGGAACCTCAGGTAAACCTGTTACGCTAAAAGTGGTTTCGTGTAATTATATCTTGTTAATATTATTATCTATAAACCTTGTAGCTTATGAAATAAAAAATACTGTGAAAGAAGTGCTTAATGATTAAACAATACAAAAAAATAGAGATTTTAATAATTACAAAGCCTAAAAGCACTTATTCAGCAATGTTCAAATATGATACCAGATTTTTATAAATTGCATATCATTTGCTCTTATATAAGACCCTTATACAATAATAGTTTTAGCTGCTCCTAAACACGCCGATACTGACTATCTGCTAACTAAACTTCTTAAACTTACCTGTTAGTTGTATATATAGAACATAATTTAAACATAAAAGTTACACTTGAGTTTTAAATTTCACAATTATTGTTCTGAACATAAGCGTTTATTTTCAAATAGGCAACCAGCTGTTATGGTAAATTATATTATTGTACGTAAAACAAAATTGCTGACACTATATTAGGTGTTAGGTTACAGCTACACCTTATAAAGAAAGATAATAAATATATTCTGGATCTATATATACTATACTAAAAACGCATTACATTCATAGCCTCATGTTTACGAACGATGTAGTTTGGATGGAAATACATTGTTCCTGTTGAACGCATATTTATGTTTGAAGTGGAGTATTCCTGAGAAAACATATTCCATAGTTTTATATGTTTAGCTTAATATCAACTTTTTTAATACTTTCTATTTCGTTCTATTACTTTTTTCTATTGTTTTACACTTTAGTCATTAATAATTAAACTATTAAGTATAAAATCAGATTTGATCGGAATGGAATTGGAAATAATAGATGTATTAGTACTAGTATGAATGGAAAGTACCCGTAGCAGATACATAGTACTTAAGTTCAGATGTATTACATTAAAAAAATTCAATTGCTAAGGTTTATTTTGGGTATCACCGCACCACACCGCAGTATCGCACCAGAGTCCAGTCACGTCTGAAACGTGCAGCTCAGTCCAGGGCAAAGGGTCGAAAACATTATCCAGGGAAGGAAAAACTTAAAATGTAGAATACTTAGCAGTCCATAATATTATCGAATGTCGGCATTTTACAATGCTGAGTATTCATTTTAGCAATGCAATTGTATGATTTTACACAAAAGAAAATAATTTAAATTGTCAGCTCAAAGCTTAAAATTAATTAATAACAAAACTTCGAAGAGAACACCTTTCTGGTTAATACACATATTGGTAATAATTTACAATGACGTTAACATATTTTTGCAGTTTAAAATATCTATCATCATCAAACCCCTTTAAAATCATGTATTATACAATTAACTAGAAAAAAACAATTACATTAGTAACATACACAATAAACATTCCTTAATGTTCAATATTGCTCATGAACAAAATCAAGGAAAATTGTCAGCGAAAGTCATAAAATCAAGACAATGTAACAAGTGATATGGAATGGAATTATAAAAATAAAATTACAATATAAGCACCACTAGAGCTTCAGAATAATTTCTCTGAAATATAGTTGTAAGGTTTTTATGCTTTAATATTACACCTTAAGATTTCAAAATCTTTTTAAAATACTATATATGCAGTATAAATATCATTTCGAAAAACACACACACACACACACACACACACACATCCGCGTGCGGGCGCTCACACAAATACAACGTAAATATAAAATAAGTTAAATGTTCACAAGAGATTCTACCATAAACGAAAATTAGTCTCGAATTCAATGTAAAATTTCAATTCTTATACAACATATTTAAACCAAAAATTGTGTGTAATATTAAATTTAGTATTATATTTGTAAATATAGATAAAGAGGATGAGGTACAAGAGTAAAATATCTGCTACAAACACCTAATTAAGGAATTTATTATTCATAACTATCTATAACGAAATATAAACTGTCACTTTTCAAGAATCAAATCTTCCCTGTACAGTTTTATACTGAGTAACATTTTAGTTTCTTTTCTTTATAATGTTTTTAGATTTTAAGACATGAAACTTATTTTATTAAATGCCCAATTTGACCTTGTACCAATTAAAAATTTTATAGATAAGATTGAGCACAACTGTCACATTTTAAAAGTTATATCGTCCTCTGGGTGTTTTTTTTGGTAAGTAAATACTGGAAAAGTTTGCCTTCATTTATATTCAGATGCTTTTTAAGGCAAATACGAATATAGGTTTGAACTGATTACGAGTATGGAATCGCAAAAAGTGACCTGAAAATAATGTGTTGATCTCTTCGAATAAAACGATCAACACAAGAAAAACATAGGAACGATTCTTAAGAAGGAGAAATTTCATTACTTGTTTTCCTAACTTAGTATTCAAACCGTATGCAGATTAATTTCTATTTTATGTTTGTTCCTATCTGCTTCTTATCAAATTTGTCTTGGATTTCGTAGACTTTCATTTAACATTCCACATACTGAAAAACGAAAAAAAAGAATAAACATCTTCGTTATAAACTGATTTTAAGACTTTTAGTCTGGCTGGTTATCACTATATACTCAACCATACTGTATACACACGTATATTACATTGTTGTAGTCTACTATACCTGGCAAAGAACTTTCCAGCCCTATCTTGTTGGCATTCCTATTATATTTAATTGTATAAGTTATACAAGTATTGTATTGTGTATAACTAATACAATACAAGCTGCTGTGCAAGGAGTACGATTTTCATAAGTTCCTTTCTAATGAAATTTATCTCACAAAACAATCAAGGGGTAGTTTTTTGAAGTAGGTTAGCAGTACTGGCTTTTAAAACATAGTGGCTGTTTAGTGATTCAGTTATCCTATGGTTCATCTATAGGAAATGTCTTCAATTTAAGCCAAGAAAAAATGATGGGAGTTTTGGATTCAATTTGGGGTGCTCGGAGTAATGTACTGGAGACATATCGCATTTTATAAGTACGTAAAATCTGGTAATGTTATATGATATTTAGTAGTAACCAGCAGTTATTTGCAGAAACACCTCGGTGACTCTTAAATCATTGAGCTATTTTTTACATCGATAATGGAGTGTGTTCGGCACTGAATAAAGGCTGTTAAAACAAGTATTATGGCATACAGGTTCACCAAAAAATAATATAAAGTAATAGGTTGTTTTTAGTTGTTGTGCTGTTTGTTCAGAAACAGTGCCAGCTGTAAGAACATACTGACTAGAGTAAACAACAGCGTATACATGGAATCCTAGTTCTCTGATATTAGTTGAAATTTTTAAATGCCCCAATTAACTACAAATTGCAAAGAAACGAGGTGTATACCATTAGTGCGCATATGTCATATATAACATAAATAAACACATAATAACAATTTAATTTATTCCTCATTTCACTTTCTCTCTCAGTGTTTTAAATAAAAATATGGTATTTTGAATTTGACTTTCAATGGAAGTATTATTTTCAAATATACATTATAATTATTTGGCTGAAAAAAAAAAAACACTCAATAAAACATGTTAAAATAAACTTTTTTCCTAAAATTGAAGTATTGTTATCGTGGCGGTTTTATTGGAAAGTTATATTTAAAATTGTAGCAAAATGGAATTCAAACACAGTTTGCAACTGTAATGGCAAACTAAAATTACATTAATAAACGCAAGACAACATTACTTTTTAAATTAATTTGTTTTCGAATAACAAAATAATATAATCTAATAGACTTGCTTCATGAATGAGCAAGTTTTTTCCAGATCGTGCATTGACGAAATAGGAAATTTCATGGAATAATTAAAATAAAATCAACTTACTTTTAAATATTTTTGTATCAAAATAGTCTGTACGGTTCTAGATTATGTGAAATTTGTAGGTAACATTATCCGTTGGCATACTTTTTTTCGTCTGCCTACGTGACTATAGCTTCATACACCATACCTTCCATGTCAAGACAATCTGTACAATCTGCTAGAGCCGCTTATTTGCTACCATAATATTTTCAGAGCTTTAAAAAATATACGAAAACATTTAGTATCTGGTACAAATATTTCCAAGGATATTGAAACATTCTTGATTGAAGTTTTCTCAAAGCAATAAGGACAACAACAAGAGAAGCTGCCTTAATTAAAGTTAAGTTACAGAAAACTTCAGTGGTAATTATATAAGTTTAGAGTCTGCGTGTACAACAATGTTTATCTCCTTCATAAAACTAAGCGGAAGGGAGAGGGGTAATCGGGCCGTGTATAATTTCCCTGTCATAGTAGTACCACTTTGTTTGTACAGTTTTATTTTATTTTCTACTAATGCTTTTTAACAAAAATACAACATATGTATTATGAATGAAAATAAAAAAATTAACAAACATCGTAATCTATTATTACATGAAATCAAAACCACGCATAAAATTATAATGATCGATCTATTTATGTATATGTACACACACACACACACACACACACACACACACACACACACACACACACACATATCATTATACAAACGGAAGAAAGCCAATACACCATTTTGGGTTTCTTGTTTATATATATTTTCTTTCTACGTTGGTATATATATATATATATATATATATATATATATATATATATATATATCTTTATATATATTTCTTGTGTGCGTGTGTATGGGGCTGAACTCCTCCTAAAGGGGTGGACCGATTTTAATGAAACTTTTTGTGTGTCTTCAAGTGGATCCGAGAATGGTTTAGATTCACAATTCGGTCCAATTGAAATAGTTTATTTAATTAATTTGTTAATAATTAATTGTTGTTGGAATTGGAAATGTTGGAGTGTTTTACATTGGATCCGCCAGACTGCGCTACGACACGTAATACAAAGTGAACTGTTACTTAACAGCTGTTAATACTTTCAGCTGAAGTTCATCAAAGAGGCAGAAACACTAATTGTTTACATTTAAAATTTAGAAAAATGTTATTGTAAAGTGCTTGATCAGTAGTGTAATGCAGATTGCAAAGATGAGGTTTCACCAATTGTTCTATGTAAACATTATAATATTACAGCACAGCCATAATGTTTTTCTATTTTAATTCTAGGTTGTCCCGACAGTTTGTGCTGCTATCAAATTTGTGTGTTGTTTTGTAACATCGTGTAATTATTGTGCTAAGTGCTATTTGTAATAATACATTAATAGAGATTGAAGATGTTTGAAGTGCATAAAAAAACTATAGTTATTTATTGAAGTTATTGAACTCATTTTGCAAATTTAATGAAGTGAGTATATTGGTCGCATAACCTCAAATAACCTAAGTGCATACAAATCAAAAGGTTGTGTTTCTATGTGTGAGTAACTATTGTTAACAGTTTAGATAACCAAGTTTTAAACTAATTGGATTTAAAATAATTTGTTGTAACTTAAATTTTTAATCTGCAGTCAAAATTGGTCACATAAGTTCAAATTAAGTAGCATACAAATCACATGTGTGAATAACTATTATTAATAGTGTAGGAATTTTAAATTAAATTCTGTTGGCTAGTTCCGATACTAGGCTATACTGTAATTGTTAAATCACTAATTTTATAACGTATATTTTTTCATTTTCAACTTAATTTATCATAATGCCATTGAATGTACAATATTTTTTGTTAATCCTTCAGGAGTATACACAAACAAATTAGATGGTTTTCCAATAGGGCTGAAGTATAATAAGTGGAGGCCACTTATTATACTTCAGCCCTATACGGAATACTTATTTAGTATTTTAGCTAAATGAAATTCTGTTGGCCAGTTCCGACACTATACTGTAATTTTAAATAAGTATAATGTAATTCGATAGTTTAGATAGACTAATCTAAAATATAAATAATTCAATTGTAATGGTGGCCGCTTATTATACTTCAGCCTTTAAATAACTATAACCTAATTCGGAACCAGTTCCGATACTATACTGTAGTTTTAAATAACTATAATGAAGTTCGGTAGTTTAGATAAGCTAATCAAAAGTATCAATAATTCGACTGTGATGGTGGCCTTTTATTATACTTCGGACTTTACATAACTATAATCTAATTTGGATAGTAGTTTAGAGAGGCTATTCAAAAATATCAATAATTCGATTGTGATGGAGGCTACTTCAGCTCTATCGGAAAACCATCTAATTTTTGTGTGTATACTCCTAAAGGATTAACAAAAAATACTGTACATTCAATGGCATTACGATAAATTAAGTTGTAAATTGTAAAAATATAGGCCTACCTGTTATAAAATAGTTTGTTTAAACTTTTTTTACATTCAGATTAAGTAAGTTTTCATTTAAAACATCCTCTACATTTCACATCACTCACGTTATACTCACACACTATCGGTTGGTTGAAGTGTGATTAAATGTAGCCTACATGTAATGAAGTTAGATATTGTAATAACTTTTTAATAGACATTTTTATTAAAACAGCCCTGATTGTTACAGATTAATCAAAGTTTAAAATTTTCGAATTAAAGACGTGTGTACAGGACAACGTCTGTCGGGTCTGCTAGTATATATATAGATACACTCGTGTGTGTAAACGTAGATATATAAAGGGTGGCCATGACCAAGTGTAATAATTTTTTGTGCGTGATAATAAACATTAACGTGACTCAAATACGGAAATTAAAAGGTTTAAAAAAACACACACACACACACACACACATGTAAAATATTATTCTTATAAACAAAAAGTGCATAATCGTTCTATTTATAGCCATATTTTTAGGCCGTCAAGACAAAGAGTGGTAATGGTAATAATGAAGCAAATAAATTAATCTATTAAATATACTATTTAAACATTATAAGATCTTAAGGCACTCAAAATTGAATTTTTTATATTGGGGCATGGAATAGAAGTGAGTCAAGAAGAAAAAAACGCTGTTCTCACCAGAATCATGTGATTTTCAGACCAGCATTTGTTGAGAAGTTTTACACTTTTCCACTGATAATTCTTTTCGTATTTTTTATGTTCTTAATTTTTCACATATATTGGCCGTTTTTCTCGCCTATGTATTTCATATTACAAGAACATGTTATACTGTGAACGCATTTTTTCAAATGTTTGGTAATAATCGTGGTATAAAAAGTACAGTATGTACGTAAATTTGTCTTTGTTTCATTTTTTTGACTCAAGATTGTTTATATTGATTCTTTGCACATACTTTTAAGAGATTAAGGGAATTCTTTTTGCGTATCTAATTCAAAGTTTTTTATTTCTTATATTGTCACCTTTGTCTAAGCACAAGCTCTTTGCTTGTCAAGAAAAGAGTATGCGACTCCTTCTTTGATAGATTTTTAATGGTTCGACTGTACATTTGCATATTGGCCCAGTGTGTTTTCTTACAATTAACTCTTGTCTTAAGGGCATCTCTTTCTCTTACTATACTTCCATAAAGGACTTTGTATTGGACTCCTACCTGAATGGTAATGTAAAAGGAAGAAAAATGTTTTCTATGTGGGACACAAAGTTCATTAAGTCCAGTGTGTCCATGAGGGAATAGTGTCATCCACGTAACGAAATGTCAAAGGAATTTATCAGTCTTTTTACATCATTTTATATATATATATATATATATATATATATCTTAAAATGTAGAAGAAAATTTTTCTGATTAACAAGACCAAGAGTTGAATAACACAGGACTTGCACTACGATTCATTATAATTGTATGCCGTTGTAGCATTGAAAGCTCTGTGTAGAATCGTCTTGGGTTAAAATTACGAGTCACAATGATAGAAAATGGTGGAAGGGATAAAGAGATGGACTGAGTAGCTGGGAACGTTCTTTCACATAGATAAATCTTGCTGGGTAATTTAGTCTGGATCTGGTTTCATTTAGGTTTACCTGGACGTAGTTTTCAAAATTGAAACAGATTTTGATAATGGATCTGTAGTCTTTCATTGAGGTCTTTCAACTAATCGGTTGTCCACAAAGTACGTTATATATAAGAGAGTAGGACATCATCCTTCTGAAATTTACAACGGTGTCACTTTATTCCGTTTACATATATATTTTCTACCTCTGTGGCTAGATGGATCATTTGAGTTGAGTAATTTACTTCAGTCAGCCCAGTGTGTGTATAGATTTCTTTTATAGAACACAGTATAATCAAAATACTATAATATAGTGACTATTAACGTGTTTAGCCGTAAACATTCAGCTAACTATTAAACCGGAGTACACCAATTAATAAATCTTAGTCTATAGAGCTGTCGATAATAATATTTTATTATAACACTCTGTTATGTGTGACATTTTGTTTGGGACACAAATCTGTTAATGATAACGTACTTGCATAGTTTTTATAAAACTAAGCCCTAAGCCCTAAACACTTCCTTCACTACGACGCATAGGTTTAAATTAATTTTCTTAATAATACTGCCCTTTAATTTGACGACCACAAATCTTGAAACCATAAAGTAAGGAAAGTTAATTAATAATAAATGTTGACCATTAAAATGATGCTTTGAACTCCTTGTTCATGAACCCGCCTAAAACAACCCTAAACTATTACTTAGTAACCAAAACGAACGTAAAAACTGAATTACTTTTATTATTTACTATATTTTTCTATATTTAGAAGAAGTTCTCGGGTTGACAAATATTATATCACACAAAATTAATACTTATGGACACTGCTCTGGGAATTAGTATCGTGGCTGAGACGTACCAGTTTGGTCTAACGGAAATTAGAACACATACCGGAAACGAGAGTACAACTCAGCCAGCGTTCATGGCAATTGTTTCATTGTACTATAAAATATTTCAATGTAAGTTATAATGGTATATGGTATATTCATGGTATATATTCTTTTATTTGCCGCTAATGCCTAGCCAATCATTGACAGCTGATGATTTTGGAAATTTTTGGACAAATAAGTCATTAACAGCAAGATGGCAGAGTGGAATTATTCGATCATTTATAATTGTAATACATTTCGAATCTATATTCTCCTCGTAAATATTTATATGTGCTGGAAGGCATAAATCATTTAACTTAAAATTAAAGACAATTATTTACCTTCGCTACAAACAATCTAAATATTCAAAAATTTTTAACTGTGTTCTACCATTTAGTACTAGAAAATAAATGTACTTTCCATGATAGTTAGTTCGAGCTGTATACTTAAAAGATTTTAGATTAATTTGATCACATTGTATTCGTCCATAAAGAACGCAAACGATATTATTAGAGTGATGTTCTACTACGCATATAAAGCTAATACAATACTGAATTCCTTATCAAGTGTGACACAAAAAGCAACTAGATTGGGTTACGCTGGATAAACCTTATTCCTTAAGTTAAATAGAGAGACATTGCTGGAGTCGTTGAATCTAAATTGTTTGATGGAAATCCAATTTGAACCACAGTCAACTTGTATTTCAATTAGAACTTGATCACATGTACACGACTGTTCCTTCAGCTGAAAACTAATCAATTGAGCTTGACGTACTAATGTTCCAATGAGTTGTATCGGAGAGTATCTATATAAATTTTAACTTTTTATTAATATTCTATAATAACAAAGCTGTATAATGTAAAATCTTTTTGTTTTTTAAGTCATATCTGAGCAGATGTGGCATTGCCCGAGGAAATCAACAAACACTGTTTTGTTACAGAGTTATCTGAAATGTATTCTTCTTCGGTGAATCCATTTAAGAAAGGGAAAAGTTTTGTGAAACAACAAAGCAAGTAGTTGAGATGCAACGTACCAAGGATTACCCTTATGTACAGCAGTGAGCGGCTGTATGTATGCTACAACTTTTATAACTGACTGTACAACGCAGTTAACAAAACTAATGTAAAAATTTCAAAAAGCAGAATCCTCATGAAACATTGATTTAACTATTTTTTTTTAACAATAAAAATTACTCATTCATTTTTTTGCTTTCTTAAGAAGACATATACAAAGGTTTTTTTTCAAAAGGTTTGTACAAATTCAAAACATAGCACTAGACACAGAAAATATGAATATTTCACTCCTTCATTATTATTTCGTAACGGTTAATGTATGTATGTCTATACAAGCTTTTATTTCAAAACTACGTTTAAAAAACGGTTAATAAGGAAAACAATTTGGAACTTGGGAGGGTCGTTAGCAAAAATTAAATATGTACCAATTTCTGTTTCAAAATTTTGGCATTTGAAATACAAATTTTAAAAACCGTTATTTGCAAAAAGTTTTGTTATGACCAATTTTTTGTTTACTTCTAAGGCTGTGACAATATCTTGCGTAATGGTTCTTTCAAGATTAACCCAAGCAAATGTTACTAATACAGTAAAGAATAAAATTTAAAAAAACGGTAAAGTTAAAGGATATCTTCTTTTATTAGATGAAGTTAAGAGCAAGAAGTCTTCTATAATACTTAAACTTGGACAAATGACTTAAAAGTACAGAAGGAGGCGAACTCTTTGCAAGGGCAGAAACGCTCGGCGGTTGGGTACCAAGGTAAAGCAACGCCCATTGTTGCTTGATCAATTATCGAGCAATAACTGCTCCACATGTATAGAAAATTAAATGTGTTAGATCAAAATATATTTCTTGAACCTGTAAAAATAAGATGAATTGTTTCCCAGTCTTCTAATTTTAAAAGAAACTTATAGATGAGGTAAAATGATTCAGATTTGGAGCTAAGCAATTTTAATAGAAATGTTTTTACAGACTACGATACTATATTAACGGGGGCAGGCAGAAAGTACATTTAATTATTTAGATGATAATGAATTACTTAGCTTTTATTAATATATTTAAAAAAGTTACGTTTTAATTTTTTGTGCCAATTATCCGCCTATTAAAGTGTGTAGTTTAGTTAAATGTACGTTAGTATCTTCAAACTACTGTTTGACCTCACAACTTTTATTGCGAAACAGAAATCAACGTCCATTATTGGGATCAATGTAGGTCCCATTAGAATTAGCTGTTAAATACTAGATATAAAAATTAACTTTAAATTTTAATATCTACTATACTAATGTAGTGATGGGCGAGTTAAAATCTCTTGAGCACCGACCCTCAATGCCTTGTAAATCTCATACTATCATTAATTCTGTAAGTGGTATGAAACAATATGGTTTAGTCCTTTCAGATTGATAAATTCTGTACTCGACTCTGTATGTGATACTTATAGAAATACTTTCATTAAAGTACTTAATTAAGTATTAATTAATTTTGTATACTTACTGTTTTTTCAAGTAACTTTTCCCTTTCAGGTTGAATAGATAACATCCATATTTTATAGTAATCATGAGAAAACTAGGATTTGAAACCGGTTTTAATGGTTAGCTATACCAGAAAGTATAAATGTTTAAGCATGCTTCCTTATTGAATCGTTCTTATAATTTTTACATAACACAGACTCGAAAGAAAGTTAATATGTAATGTCGCATGATCGCATGAAGTGGCAAGAATAGTGTGGGTTCGAAAGTCATACAGTGCTGGCAGTGGACCCATCAAATTAACTGATCTTGTGCTTAATGGCCTGCGAGACTAGCTACGCTACCTTTATTTGCTTTCTTTGTGATTTAATGATACTTCCATTAAAAATACCCTTATTTCTATTTCTCCTCAAATGAAAGATCGGTTCAAGGAGGATAGGTGTAACAATACTTATAGATTATATAATGATAACATCAATTGTCTTGGGAACACCGCAGTTATTATTCCACCTAAGATAAGAATATGAGGATAATCCTCATTTCGCTTAGACCTAAAAGGACGTTTTCGCTTGCTTCTAAAGTGATAGAGATTACAGGACAGTTACGGTTCGTGGTAGGAGCTGCCTCCTGTCGACATCCTACCACCTTGGTAGAAGGGAGGCTAGCACTTCTCCAGCCCCTTGGGTAGGAACTTCAAGTGGATAGGGGAAGATGCATCCTCATGTTTATTAACAATCTTTAAACCTAAGGGAGCTCCACACACTCCAACAGTTACCCTCAGCTGTAGACTATAAGTATGGATCAGTCCTTAAAATTTTAGCTAATATAAAATATTTTATATTTTGTATTAGGTAACTGTTGTGAAAAAGTAACAATCGTATTAACGAATATAATATCTCATTCGTTTTAGATAATCTTAAAACAACATAAAATAATTTAAAGCTGGATGTGACTAGGTCCAGGTTAATACAGTGGAGGTATAGAGCCACTACAACCAACTGTCACATCATCAAAACCTCAATTACTACATATTCTCTAATATTTTCAATCTAGAATTGCACACCAACATAAAGTGATAGCTTGAAATTACGGCTACAACTACAAAATGCTCCTATCAGAATGCTTGCGAAGTTATATTGAGTGATAATTTAACGTTTATATAAGCGAGTTTGTAATATTAAAATCTTTACTTGTATCCCGTTTTTGTTAACAATAAAAAATAGTACTTTAACTTAAATATTGTATTTGCAGTAGTAAAAAAATAGTTAGATAGTACGATGGAAGCTGCTCGAAAACAGAAGTTCTATGAGATTGAGTTTTCACGTTGTCCCTATCCATAGTATCTTGATCCATAGACTGCACTTCAGAGGCAATAAACATTTTTAACGACAATAATGGGCCAATTCCAGAGTTTAAAGGTAGGTTATTTAAAAGACTAACTAAAAGATTTAATATAAACGTATTTTGTGAAATATTGTACAATATCACACACTTTAATAGTATACCTTATGTTTGTAAAGTTTATAAAGAAAAGATAAATATTTTCATACCAGATAGATCGTGCAAATTGCTTTAGGCTAAGATATTTTATGTCCTCGCCCATCTTTTCCTATAAAGTGGCAGTGTCAACTCATCCTTTGTTGGTAGTGGATTGCTTTAGGCGTTCGAGATTACCTGTGATATTTCTTTTTCACTCACGCAGCGCCGTTTTTTAAACTTATTAAGATTTTTTGTGATTGGAGCTTTTAATAATATTTTCAGTTTTAATATCTTATAAACAAATAAAAATTGGTAATATAATAATTTATAATAATCTAGAGTCAAAAATAAGTAAAGAAAATTATTCAAACTCCCTCTAAGTTCACTACAAAATCCTTGCGTTTTAATAAACATTGTTGACAAATACTTTTTAATTTGCATTCTTTTTCATAAATGCCTTCATCTGGCAAGCAACTTCCCCACCAATAAATAATTTTAACTCCTATATCAAGTTTTATCAATTTATTGTTATGCTGTAGTCTCTATTTTCATTCAGGACCACCAAAAGCAAATTAAAAAAGAGTATTAAGCAATAATAATTAAAAAAATAATGCTATATTATATTGTAGAGTTTTAGATACCTATTTTACATGTTTTATACCTGAATAATTGAAAAGATAAAAAATTTAATGTAAAGCCTACAAGACATATTCTTATTTACTATCACAATATTCTGAATAAATTACAATGTAGACGCGCATCACATCACGAGTCGCTGAGGCTTTGACAGGCTTCGTTGAGGTTACATACAAAATTTAAAATTTATCGTTCAAGATTTTTGAGATGTCCTGATTACAAACAGACAGGCAATCATACAGAATAGAAGTTTTTCAACTTGTTAACCCCATCCAACGAGCACAAAGAAATTGTGCGAGCCTACTGTGAGATAGGCTTCGATGATGATTAATCAAATGTTATTGTTGGACAATAACAATCATAGAACTTATTCTTGTCTACAAGGAAATGAAGTTCAATGAAAAATTTAAATATACAGATAAAACATTCGTACACATATTTAGGCTACATGTTTTACTTCTCGTGTTAAACTGAAATATGATTGCTCTCGGTTTGTTTACAAATGTATTTCTTTTGCGAGCGATTTTCCTTCTGACATCAGGTTATCCATAACAGCAATGTAAAAGTGTTCTCTAACGTTCAGCCAATCTGAATGGGGTAACTTGTACCACATTTGAACACAGTGTTGCTAATATAAATAGAAAAAAAGGAAATTTTTCAGCAACGCCAGAAATATTCATCGCTAACGCTCAGCCCAAAAATGTTTACATTTCAAGCAAGAATAAGATTAGAGTAAATTTCATTATTAAAACAGTCGCATGAACAAAAATCTCGAAATCTACAAAATATTTAACTGTAAATTAAAGTTTGGTAAACATGAATTACAAAATTTCAATAAATATTTGAGTTTTAAAACACTGTTCTACATAACGTAGCAGTTATAATCTGATCAAAATCTTATTTTGAGTGAATCGTAAACACTATGCCTGTTTATTTACGCAATAATAAATATCTGAAAATACATTGATAATTAATTTATATTGCGTGTTATCACTACCAAGTACGATTGGTATTTTCCGTTATATAAACCAGATGTCTTGTTAAAAATACTGAATAACCGTTTTTCCAAGTAAGTTTATTTTTTATCGATGACTGATGAAAACATTATGTAATCACATGCACACAAATTAATCTAAGATATATTTTACTCATCAATACTATTACAAGGTAGGAATAAGCCACACCTGGTGTCAAGTAACAGCCTTCGCCAAAGTTAAGTCAAAACTTTTAAGGCTATAGATAATTTTATTAGGGTGCATGTGATGGCATGCACACTTTAAAGTGTCGTATAATTTTACTCAGTTTATTTACAATTTGATTTATTTTGTGATTTTCCTGTTGCGAACATAGTTAAACATAAGATCAACGTAAACAATTTCTCTGTCGCTCAACCTAAATGCATTGATTGTCAAACATCATCATCACACTCAAAGTCGTTATATAGTAAGGAAGCTTTATGCAAAATTTGAAATTCATATACCTGCTCATTTTAGAAATATATCAGAGACAGACAAACAAGTAGTGAGACCTAACCAAACTCCACAAGCCAAATGTCTGAAGTATTATACCAATTATTACACTAAAATATTATTACCACTAAGTTTTGAAGAACCCCGAGGGACTGGAAGATATTGTGTAGCTGTTAAACAAGGAATTTAGTAACAGTGGGAATGGCATGTTGCATGATCAAGATGGGTATGGCCGACGGTGTATGTTTAGAGAATAAGGCTTATCCTTTTTATTGCAGTGATGTTGCTGTGATCCTAGAATTTACACTAATAAATGGTTCAATGATGAGTTACGTAAACTTAAGGATAGTTGTCTTACTACCATATCATTCTTTTAAATAAGTGGTTTTGTAAGGCTAAACATGAATATAATGGTCTAAGGCATTAAAAGAACAACTTATAAGAAACATTTGAGTTTTACATTGCATTTCATGTTGATCTATTGAGTAAGCTCTCTTTATATGTTGTTAATGGCTGTACTATTACTGTTATAAAGTATTACCTTAGTAATAGATACATCGGCTGTGATTTTGAGTGGTATGTTGTCTAGTTTTGAGCTAGTAGAGCATGGAGTTCCACAGGGCTTTGTTTTAGGCCCATATTCTTTTGTTATATATATTAACGATCTACCTCCCAGGTGCGGGATGAACTAATACATCCATATTTATTTGCTGATGATCTGGGACTTTCTATTATTGACAAAAATGTGGATTCTTTGAGACTAAGACTTGTAAGTGCTTCTACTAAAATTCAGGACTGGTGTAACATCAATAGTCTCTGTCTTAATGAGCAAAAGACAGTTAAAATTTTGTTTATTTCAAGTCGGCTCAGGTCTTCACAGGCAGAAACAGTTAAGTTTCTGGGAGTTCATCATCGAGCCTGGGGTGGTAGACTCTTGCAAATTATGTTGTTTATAAAATTTGTAAAGGTGCTTTTATGTTAAAGATTTTTAGTTTAAGAATCCCAGTACTATTACTGCTCTTCTTACCGTGTATTATGGTCACATTAAAAGTCCTTCTAATATGGTGTCATTCTTGGCACGTGTGTAGTCCTGTTTATTTTTGAATTGCTTGTAGACTGCAGGATTTATTTTGCTCAATCTACTGTTAAGTTGAAAATTGTTAATTTATTCTAGCTTAAAATTTTTTCTACTCTTGTATGTTTATTTTGTTACTTATAATTCAATGACGAGACTAATTACGTGTTTATATTGTGTGTTAATAAAATCTTGAATCTTGAATATATTCAGTTGTTAGGCTTACATTTTATGCTTATACTCTAAAATTTCACTATACAAGTGCTTTCTTATACGAGCTATACAATGAATCTTTAGACAAAATCTAAACGCTTTGAGTACTTCGTTACGTGATAGGCACTACAGATTGAATTCGATGAAAGTTCCACAACTCAGGTAAGCTATGCATAACGTTACCTTGAATCATATCTCTAAACTGAAAACACACTATAAACACAGAACGCAGAACCACATCACAAAGCTTTTTTTTGATTACGTATCCTTATATATTATACTGTATTTACAAATTCTACATGCGCGAAAAAAGCAAAATATTGTACATAGCTAATTAGATATAGATTATGTTTCAAATATTATTTCACTCAAGAACTTTTATGGAAGAACTGCGCCATTCCTATAATCTTTTCCCCTTATTTCAGAAAATATAAAAAAATAAGTAAAAAATTCTGGTTGCCTGTAAAGTCGGTTTTACGGGCGAAGATTTTACGTGACAACGTCTTTTTCTCGGTAGAATATTTATTGATATGAATATTATTAAATTGCACAATAGGAACAAGGAATTGAATGAAAATAAGAATTGCACAAATTTTAACTATAGAAATATATTTTGTTTACTAAAACATTGTACATAATTTGAAATTAATTAAAATTTGTTATTGTAAATGGTAAAGTTGAATAAAACATTTACTAAAATTGGAATTTGAAATTCTTGCTAAACACAGTTAAATTCTAACTCCGCGCGTGGTGATTGGTCGGTTTAGTTCGTTTGTTTGGTCGCACTGTTATGACAGGTTAGAGGTTATAATTTGTTATTTTAAATGTTTGACTAGCAATACGCGCTGTTTCTTCTCAATCGACTGAATTACGATTGATTGCAGAGTGATTTAAACTAATAATTTACTTAACACTATCAACATTTGTCAATAGTATGACATAACCTATAAACTCAGTTTCTCAACTTTTGTGTCAATCTAACAATTAATCAATCAATCATAGTTTACGATAATGAAATATCAGTGTACAATTATTTACCTTTATTGTTGTAGTTGTTGTAAATGACGAATCTAAGCACTCCACATTTTCACGAATAAACATAGTTATCTGCTTTATCCCGTGCGGATCCCGTGCGGCGGACCCACTGGACGGGCATCGTAACGTTACCGGGCGTTACACTTTTTCATGAGTGACTCCGAGCCGCAACCTAATTTAACACGTTGTCACGTCAAAATTGAAACCGTTTGTCAAAGTATAGTACCATATGTTTAGTAAAGATTACCTGAATTCAACAAAAGATTATTCATTACGGTGTTATACGACGGTAAATCTTAAATCATATTTACTTGACTCATGTTTAGATCAAATATTTTTATTAAAGCCTTGTTTTATTATATTACAGGTGCAAGAATTTATTACTTTATATCTTAAAACTGTTATCGACATAATATTCAGAGACATAAACATCAAAGGTTTGTTTTTTGCAATCAAATGATTTTGTTCATCGGTGAAATCAGTAAAATACTAATTTATTTGACATATTTAAAAATTTTGACGTGACAACGTCTTAAATTAGGTTGCGGCTTGGAGTCACTCATGAAAAAGTGTAACGCCCAGTGACGTTACGATGCCCGTCCAGTGGGTCCGCCGCACGGGATCCGCACGGGATAAAGCAGATAACTGTGGGTCCGCCGCACGGGATAAAGCAGATAACTATGTTTATTCGTGAAAATGTGGAGTGCTTAGATTCGTCATTTACAACAACTACAACAATAAAGGTAAATAATTGTACACTGATATTTCATTATCGTAAACTATGATTGATTGATTAATTGTTAGATTGACACAAAAGTTGAGAAACTGAGTTTATAGGTTATGTCATACTATTGACAAATGTTGATAGTGTTAAGTAAATTATTAGTTTAAATCACTCTGCAATCAATCGTAATTCAGTCGATTGAGAAGAAACAGCGCGTATTGCTAGTCAAACATTTAAAATAACAAATTATAACCTCTAACCTGTTATAACAGTGCGACCAAACAAACGAACTAAACCGACCAATCACCACGCGCGGAGTTAGAATTTAACTGTGTTTAGCAAGAATTTCAAATTCCAATTTTAGTAAATGTTTTATTCAACTTTACCATTTACAATAACAAATTTTAATTAATTTCAAATTATGTACAATGTTTTAGTAAACAAAATATATTTCTATAGTTAAAATTTGTGCAATTCTTATTTTCATTCAATTCCTTGTTCCTATTGTGCAATTTAATAATATTCATATCAATAAATATTCTACCGAGAAAAAGACGTTGTTACGTAAAATCTTCGCCCGTAAAACCGACTTTACAGGCAACCATAATTTTTAATATAATTAAAGCACCTGAAAATAGTGAGTTCTACCCTGCACTAACAGGGAAGTGAACGAGAGATGAAATAAAAGTAGTATGAAGAGGGATGAAGATTCAAGATGATAGGACCTAATTTGTGTGTAACTAATTTACCCCAAATTAGTTACACATAACTGCTTTAATTATTGAAGTAGCGTTGAAATTCACTTAAGTGAAAACACGTACTGTAAAGTTGCTCGAGGCTATATAAATGTGGGGGAGGGCGACTTTCAGATGTTCTCGAGTGGAAGGAGGTTGAAACATTGAGCGCATTGTACTCATTGTACTCGGGGGTGAGTATAAGGGTTGAGTATTGGAGATAAACGCGAAGCAATACAATTGTAATGTGTATTCGCTGAAATAACTCATTCTGAAAATTATTTAAGACCATTTAAAAATAATTTTCATCTATATTTATTAAATTAATAATTGTATTGTGTAGTATAAAGTTCAAAATAACAAATAATAAATACGTTACGTAACTCACTTTTTTCGTATGGAAAAAATATTTTGCTACTTGTATTTTTTCTGCAAGTTTCTAAAGACGACATACTATATTTCTTACCTAAAGTGGGGTATCACATGAACTATATTTCATTTATTAAAAAAAATAATGCAATTGAAATTGAATTTAAATGAATTAGAAACTAAATTAAGTACAGTTATCAGTTTGAATAAGTCCTTCAGGTATGAAGAATCATTCTTACTGATCATAAATAATGAACACTCATATTATTATTTTTGTGGTATTATTAATCAATAACCGAATATAAAACACTAACTTTGTATTTTAGATATCGTAGTGAATCTTGCGAGCAAGTGTTGAAGCCAAGATTCACAAAAGTTGTCCACGATGATGGTGGCCTTTAAGGCCTTTAATACGACTTTTAAGCCTCCTTTTCCTGTTTTAAATTTTGTTATATTTATATTTTTGATTGAAAAAAAGAGGTAGATACTGGGCGGTTGAAAATGGGGACCATTATTCTTAAAT
Organism: Homalodisca vitripennis; assembly: GCF_021130785.1. Taxonomy (NCBI): domain Eukaryota; kingdom Metazoa; phylum Arthropoda; class Insecta; order Hemiptera; family Cicadellidae; genus Homalodisca; species Homalodisca vitripennis. The sequence continues at coordinate 66,443,092 of NC_060211.1, read as the reverse complement.
ACCTAGCTAATGTAAAACTTGGATTGCATAAAAGAATGATGGACCGTTAACCTTTAAAAAGTATGGATTTAAATGCAGGCAGTTTATTTTGTGTTCTATTTTTACCTGGATTATGGAGGGATACACAAAAATATACAATACTATAATACAATACTATTTATATTTGTGACAGATGGTTTGAATAAAGATCCTTTTAAGTCTGCTGCATGGCTTTAGAATATTATTTGAGTGAAGCTTTAACCTTGTAGTACCAACAACTGTTCAGTACGCTTTGGTGACATTTATTTTTCGGCTTTTTGAAATTACCGTTATGTTTCTTTACATTCTCTAGGGGTACAAGTATGACACGCTGAAGGCAAATTTTAATCCCATCGTAAAGTAGTATGTTAAAAGTTTCATGTTTAATATTCACACATTAAGATGTGGCTTTGACTGGGTAATTAAAGCAAATAGATGTACTAAAAGTGCGGAGGTGAATACATTTTCTCCCTTTACATGTAAATAAAATAGCTAGGAGTAAGTATAAGTGTTTATTAATGTGTAGTTGTTTAGTTCGTGGAGGGGAGATAATTACTTCGATAGAACCAAAGGTAAGTACAAATATAGTTTTCCAGTTGTGTATTAGGTTTTAAAGAACACGTATAAAATCACTTTGCTCATGATATAAAATCACACGATTATATAAAAAAATGATGTTGGTCACAAACAATTTTCAATATGGTAAGTAGTTCGAGATTTGAGTGACGTTAGGTTGTTTAATTGAAAATGTTTCCATGTATGTAATGTATATAGGGATTTACATCTATGTTAATGCTTTTATGTTCATGGGGATGGTGACATCATACATTTAAGTTTAAACAGGTACAATCTTCGATTTGGTAAGTAGCGAGGTGTTTCAGTGATGGTAAATGGTTTACATTCATAGTAGTGTTTTCATATTTGTAATGTTTTTAGCGATGATCACGTCACACGATTATGTTAGTCAGGTATAATCTCAGATAGCAATTATTAACTCGGGGCTCTATTAAGTGGGTGTTGGAGTGAGACAGGGTTATAGCTACGGCAACGCTTCTCATGTTTGTGGCTTCTTCGTCATTCTGGTAAACGGGAAACCGATTTCACTACTGGAACTTATTTGATAAATATATAAACTATTCATCATGTTTAGATTTGTTAATGTACAATACATTTTCAAATATATATTTATATTTGTATATATTTAAAATACAATCTATTGATTTATTCATTTAGGTTAATTATTTTACGTTACTTTTAGTCCATTTCTCTAACAGCGAAAGTTAAGAGTCAAATTATTGATTAAAAGTAATAATATATATCCATATTCGGGATATAAAACGCATACGTAGCAAACTAAATTGTTTGCTTATTTATTTATAATATTATTGTATTTACAAAAGTTTTATTTTTCAAATTAAATTATTCCTTCCTAAAAGCTCTTCCATTTGTGTTTTTGGCCATACTCTAAGTTCTGAAGTTTTTATTTTAAAATAAAAATACAGTAAATTACATTAATACAATTACAAAACATTTAATTCTACAATAAAACTAATACTTTGTTTTATTTGTTCCTGACGACAATAAATTATACTATTACCTATAATTATGGAAAAGTTTTTACGGACGGATTGTAAACATATAGTCAGTTGAATATATAGGTGTAAATAAGTTTATTCAGAGATAAAGCGAGGCTAAATGCACTCGCAGGCTCTGAAGAGGAATAAGTCACGCTAAACAGACCTTTTAACAGGGGTCGTAGGAGATAACGGTAATTAACTCTTTGTGCGAGTTATGAACAAAAGAGAGAGTTAATATAGGGTGTAATGAGTTACAATGATCAGCCTCTAAAACACGTAATCAAAAATGTATGCCCATACATACAAATTGATAAAGACGCACATAATTTATAGTAAAGTCTAGTGATTTAATAAAACTAAATTAGGAAAGAATCAAATTGGCTTTCCTGGCCTTGCTTACGATTCGTAAAAAGATATATATATATATATATATATATATATATATATATATATATATATATATATATATTATTGCTATTAAAACACAGGAGCACCTAACTACATCCTGAAGGTGCCATACACACCACAAAATATATGTTTCACCAAGATATGAATGCATTGTTAAGGTATACAAAATTATAAGTTATGATTAAAAACCTAAATAAATTATTTTTAGCATCAGAAAGTGTACAAAGTTGTGTAGGGATATTGCAATTTGGATCAGCGTGGTGATTTTATTTCAATTATTTGTTTAAAGTTAAATAGTACCTTGAAAAACTAAATTCTTTCCTAGTTATCTTTCCTTAACTATCTTAAGATAAATGGTAAAAAATGGAATTGAAACTATTTATAAACAATAACATGTATGGTTTTCAATGACATGAGACTTTAAAATAGAAACATTTTAACTCGTATAACAGTTTGAGAGGTAAAGCTAAAACTGGAAAATAACTATTTCTTATTCATACAATGTAGAAGTACGCCACGCCAAGCGTCACGTGACAGGGTGTTGCTGGAACCGTATGCAAAATTTCAAGTCTCTAAGTGCATCTATTAATTTACCACATGTCAACATATAAGAATAAATTATGACTTTTCTTAGTTTGTTTACTAATATATTTATTCTAAAATGTTATTGTTGTTATCATGTCAACGTCAAAAGTACTAGCGTATCGTTAAAGTATTCATACTTAATATTATGTTTTCATTGTATATATAAACATATGATTTTAAGACAGATGTCAAATTAAATATGTATTCCTGGAGACAGCTAATCCCAAGAACTAATATATTGACATCGTTAAAATGAAATATGATTGCTCTCGGGTTGTTTAAAAATATATTTCTTCTGCGATCTTCCCTGTTGCCATTAAGGTTACCCATAACAGCAATGTAAAAGTGTTCTCTAACTTTCAGCCAATCCCCATGGGGTAACTTGTACCACATTTGAACACAGTGTTGCTAATATAAATAGAAAAAAATGAAATATATATATTTTCTTTTCAATATGAAATATTCATCGCTGGACGCTCAGCCAAAAATGTTTACATTTCAAGCAACAATAAGATAATACTCCTTTATAAAAAACACATGAACGGAAAATCTCGAAATCTACAAAATTTTTAACTGTAAATTAACATTTGGTAAACATGAATTACCGAATTTCAACGAATACTTGAGTTTTACAACACTGTTCTACATAACGTAGCAGTTATAATCTGATCAAACCCCTATTGTGAGTGAATCGTAAACACTAAGCCTGTTTATTTACGCAACAATCAATATCTGAAAATACATTGATAATCAATTTATGTTTGCTTGTTATCATTACCAAAGTACGATTGTTATTTTCCGTTATGTAAACCAGAGGTTTTGTTTAACAATACTGAATAACCACTTTTTCCAAGGAAGTTTATTTTTTATCGATGACTGATCAAAAACATTACGTATTCCCATGCAAACAAATTAATCCAAGATATATTTGACTCATTAATACTATTACAAGATAGGAATAAGCCTCATCTGGTGTCATGTAAACAACCCATCGCCGTGGTTAAGTCAAACAGTTTTAATGTATATAGGGATTTTACATCTATGTTAATGCTTTTACGTTCATGGGGATGGTGAGTTTTCATCATACATTTAAGTTTTATAAGTACAATCTTCGATGTGGTAAGTGGCGAGGTGTTTCAGTGATGGTAAGTTGTTTTAAATCCATAGTTGTTTTCATATTTTTAATGTTCTTAGTGATGATCACGTCACACGTTTATGTTAGTCAGGTATAATCTCAGATAGCAGTAATTAACTCTCCAACGCTCTCATGTTTGTGACTTCTTTATCATTCTGGATATGGGAAACCGATTTTACTACTCGAACATATAAACTATCGTCATGTGTGGATTTGGAAATGTCAATATATTTAAAATAAAATACATTGGTTTAATTCCTTTAGGTTTATCATTTTACGTTACTTTTAGTCCATTTCACTAACAGCTACATTTAGGAGTCAAATAATCGATTAAAAGTAATAATTATTTATCCATATTCGGGATATAAAACGCATACGTAGCAAAATAAATTGTTTGCTTATTTATTTATAATATTATTGTATTTACAAAAGCTTTTTTCACATTAAACTATTCCTTCTCAAATTATTTGTTTTTTGGTCGTACTGAAGTTCTGGTTTTTATTTATTTTTTTTAATACAATCAATTAAACATTTAAATCTACAATAAAACTAATACCTTGTTTTTGTTGTTTCCGACGACAATTATACTATTATATTTAACTTATAATTATGGAGAAGTGTTTACAGACGGATTATAACATTTAATTAGTTGAATATTATAGGTGGAAAATAAGTGTTTTCAGAGATAAAGCGAGGCTAAATGCACACGCAGGCTCTGAAGAGGAATAAGTCACGCTAAAACAGACCCATTAACAGGGGTCGTAGGAGATAACGGTAATTAAACTCTTTGTGCGAGGTTATGAACAAAAGAGAGAGTTAATAGAGGGTGTAATTAGTTACAATGATCAGCCTCTAAAACACGTAATCAAAAACTTTGTGCCCATACATACTTATTGATAAAAACGCACATAATTTATAGTAAAGTCTAGTAATATAATAAAACTAAATTAAGAGAGAATCCTTCAAAATTTGTATTGCGACTTTGCTTTATCAATCCATTCATAAAAGATATATATTATTGCTATTAAAACACAGGAGTACCTAACTACATCCTGAAGGTGCCATACCACACCACACGATATACTTATTCATACAATGTAGAAGTACGCCACGCCAAGCGTCACGTGACAGGGTTTTGCTGGGACCGTATACAAAAATTTAAAGTATAAGTACATCTATTACTTTACCACATGTCCAAGATATAACAATTATGACTTCTCTTAGTTTGATTACTAATATATTTATTCTAAAATGTTATTGTTATCATGTCAACGCCAATAGTTACTAACGTATCGATAAAGTATTCATACTTAATATTATGTTTTCATTATATATAAACGTATGATTTTAAGAGAGATGTAAAATTAAATATGTATCCCTGGAGACAACTAATCCCAAAAATTAATTAATTTAAATCATACAAGAGGCACGTGAAGCGCGATTAAGGTCAGTGTTCAAACTAGATTTCACATTCAAATGTCGAATATGGACTTTCAAGAACTTTATGTCAATGTGAATACTATGAAATACAAATATTTAATATTCAACGAAAGAAAGTAAGCAAATAAGTGTGATCTGCAATTATTCTATTGTTAGAAATGATGTTATAAAAAACAGTTTTTTTGGTAATTACAGGTGTAGTTCGGTTATTACTCAAACTTTTTTACGAGTCCAAAGTGAGTACTGAAGCAACTGAGCAAAGTATATTGATAAAACCACAGCTCAACCATTTTATCAAGAAACGATTTGAATATGGCGGAATAACGCGGGAAGTACAATAAGTCACGGTTGAGCGTTTATTGGTTTCTGTCATTGATTTGTGAACCAGTGTTACAAATACTCAGTCTTTGCACCACTCTATTCAATTTTAGTCTTTGTCAACACGTAGACGTATGTTGGTTACCCAGAAACATTGGTACATGATGATAATGGCTAATACTGCTTGTTGTGTATAGTTTTAAAAATGTGAGTGCATTTACAAAAAAATAAGGAACTGCACTCACGGTTTTATTGTGTTATTTATTGGTTAATTAGCTCATATTTCAGTCATCCCCGCATCCATAAAATGTGTATCCGTATCTCCCACCGTTTTTCCTTTGGGCCTCATTATAATAGACCTAAATTTGACTTGGCATTTCTAAACGTTATCGCAGAGTGACTAAAATACACTGCCTTAAAAACAATTGCAATTATACGTTTTACATAGTAAAAATGTGTTTAGGCGTTTATAGGTTGCTAGTAGACTTTGTAACTTCATAATGCTGCACTTTATACACGAACAGTCCACATGTACGAGCAACTGTGTAACGCGCAATTGTAGTTTACACCTTTATCCATTAGCAAGAACAAGGATCTGAATGCATTCATAATGACGTTTTATGCTACCATTAGTGTGGCCATACTGTGACTATATTAGTAGTATTAGGTAGTGAGCTCTTTAACAGCACAAGGAAATTATTTTGTTATTGTTTTTATTCTTTTTAAATCATGTGTGAAGTATAATTCAATATACATGGGTTTAACAATTCCATATAGGAGTATATCAAGAGCACAGAAATTTGGAGCACAAAATAATAAATTCTGTCAACATGGTAACATGTAAATAAATTGAATGTGTTTTGTTTAGCAAATAGTAATTACAACAGAAAAAGTTTCAGGATGAACATTAGGCGAATGGATAGTTTAAAATTTCTCATTGCTTAGCTATTAAAAACTAATTATTGCGATAAAACAACACTTATATCAGATTATAGTCTTAGTGGAAGCTCCAATTGTGATAGACCACTAACAGAACTTAATTTTAATCACTATTTCATAATAATAGTAATAATAATAAAGCAGTAATTAAAATTTAAATTATAACGTTTTTGCTATAATTAGAACTTTCTTTGCACTCACGAAGTTCCTGAATGTTATAAATAATTCTATTTTATTTCATAAGTGGTGTAAGAAGTTGAACACTAAAATTCACGTCAAAATGCGAAGTATACTTACATTGATAAAAATATACTATTCTCAATACTCTGATTCTCAATAGTTAATTTCAGGAGGACTTTTGTTTATTGATTAGAGTAATGTAACTAACCCTTGTTACATGTAAAAATTTAACTTTTCAATACGTCTAAAAACCTAAAAAATATTTTAGACAAAATATGGCTATTAAATAATTTAAATTTGCCTTGATGTTGAATCTTGGGTGATTAAATAATAACTGGCTAGTTAACTTTAACTAAATACATACTTAAACTGAGATTTTAAACTTTAATGTAAATTACCTCCATATTCTTTGCATTATGTTAATTTTAAATATTATTTGGGCTTTTTCTATATTAAAGAGCAATTCTGGATTGTATAAAATGGAAAATATGTAAGCCAAATATGATATAATCAACAAAAACATAAATAATATAATTGTATATTAACAACCACTAAAATACACTTGATCATATAGGTATTTTAGGACATCCTTCTAATGAAATCTACCCTACATTACTCGAATTACCCATATAACGCTTCACAAGTTATCTTTGTGTTGTAGTTTCAATACCAGGGTTTCTATCTTAATTATTGTCTAGAATATTTATAACAATTTCGACCCATTTTTCAGTAAAGGACTCTGTAGTTTAGTATAAAAAAATTAGGATTTTCATACAGTAATATATTTATAAACAATCTGTACTAGCAGTTTTGACAGTTCAAAGCATTTATCATCTTGATATAGAGACAGATTATGTAAACCTAAACACAATGTGTACTGATTTTTTTATAGTTAACCAACGGATAAATTTTAACATGTTAAAATTTTAAATCATGGAAAATGAGGCTTTTTAATACCTTACCTCGAGTACCTTATCTAAAATTATGTACGTGCACGATTTTTACGTTATTAATGAAATATTTGAGTATCAACAAATATTAATAACAGATTTTGGAGATAAATAGAGGCAATAGGGGGTAGAACTCTTACAATAGTTGGCTTAACGCTTATAAAATAGCATGCTCACTTTATAGAGTCAAATATTGAGACATGGACATTTTTTGTAGTATTCAGAATCTTCCTTAGTTTATTAAATTTAGACTAAAATTGTTCTTCACTGTCAAGTTTGCTTACTTGGTGTTACTCTGCTTGGTGAACACGTGAAATCGTTTCCACGGAGTCAGAGGTTAGAACGGAATACGTGACTGGACTATTCGCATACATCAATTTGTCTGTGGGGTTGAAAGGAAAATAACGTTCAGTGTTAAATTTATTCCTTTACATTCGTAGAGTGTATTCTTCGTGTTGTTTTCACGAATGCACATCACACTAAATAAACAGGTTGATATTATATTCTTACAGGGAGTTTAACAAGTCTGAGAACTCCTTAATACTTTGAGTCTTCCAATCTGAAAGCACCTTCAAACTTGCACATTAGTAAAGAACAAAATATTGTCTATCTCCTTATAAGGTTGGGCCGTGGATTTCCTGGCTAATCTCTAATTATTTTATTAAAAGTTATTTTCGAGTATCGTTTTATGACATAAAAGTTGTAGCTTGTTTAACCCTGTTTAAACTTGTTTAACGAAGAGTACTGATGATAAAATATATTATCAATTTCTTATACTGTAAAGAAAAGGCATATCAATTTTAATACATGTTATTTAGTAATTTATGTATTAGCAGGAAAATTAAATATGACAGTAAGATTTTCACTTTGCCACCTAATGCATGTATATACCGGGTGTCCCAAAAGTCCGACCCCCCCTCTAACTTTCGAACGGAATTAAACAAACCAATATACTTTGGGGGGTAGTTATATAATGAATAATAATGATTTTTGCGCTACATGAGAAATTAGCTCCTCAAAGCAAAATGGGGGGTTGGGGGGTCTAATCAAAATGTTTAAATGCAAACCCCCGTCATTTCATTATAAAGGTCTTTATAAAAGAAGAACAATGCCACAGACTAGAGGTCTCTATCTCAATCCAGTACGAAACAACGGCTTTTCAAATTTTTATTGAAAAGTTACGCTAAATAACACTATTTCTCTTAACTCATCTGTTCAGACTTATTCTTAATAATAAATAGTGCTAAATTAAACTTGAAATAATTAAACTTACCGTTGAAATCTTACCTCAACCTTCTTAAGCTCAAAGTAAATGCTCAAAATGGCCCCCATTTACTTTTTGTCAAAAATAAATTCAAACACAAAACAACGACTTGTCAAAATTAATACAAAAATACAATTCAAATCACTTGAAACAGTTCTCAAATTTTTGGAATGAAAGTAGGAATAAGGTATGCTTAAAACATTTAAAGAAATCAAAGCAAACGGATTTATATTATCTAAGTACAAAGGTCATTCTGGACATGAGTAGTGTAACTCTTATCTTTGGTTCAAAGTTCAGTGACTATGAGCACCGTTGTTGTGGCTTATAATGCCAGATGTGACATTCGTTTTGTGAAGAGTGGTTGTAGCTTTCAGTATCCTCACGCTTTAAGATTTGTTTAGTTAAAAATAGGGTTAGATCTAACGAAGAAAGAGTTGAAATGATACTGTGCTATGGTGAATCAGGCAGAAACGTTCACCAGCCAGTGCGCCTTTCCAGATATGGTAGTGGATCGGGCGTACATGAGACGTTTGGTTCACAAGTTTACAACTATATTTAATTTAAATGATGCCCCACGATCAGGCCGACTAAGTACTTTCACAGAAGAAGATGAAATTGAAATGTTGGCACAGTTCACTGTAAATCCTCATTCGTCACTTGGTATGGCCGCGTCTGAAGTCAATATTTCAAAAAGTACCATTCAAAGAGTGTTGAAAAAACATAAATTTCACCCTTACAAAGTTGAAATTCATCAGGAATTGAATGAAGATGATTTTGACCGAAGGATTCAGTTTTGTGAGCAAATACTGCACAAAATTGAAAAAAATGCTGAGTTTATGTCTAACATATATTTTAGTGACGAAGCCTCTTTTAATTTACACGGAGCACTTAATCGCCACAATAGTCGATACTGGTCAAACCAAAAGCCACATTGGATGATTGAAAACCACACCCAACATCCTCAGAAGTTAAGTGTTTGGGCAGGAATTTTAGAGAATTCTGTTGTAGGACCATTTTTTATTGATGGGAATTATTGAACGGCCCACAATACTTAGAAATGTTGCAACGTAACATTGTTCCTGCCATATACAACGTAACGCAAGGCATTTACGATCATTTTTTCCAACAGGACGGCGCCCCTCCTCACTATGATATAAACGTTAGAACATTCTTGGACCAGGTGTTTCCTGAGAGATGGATAGGTCGACGGGGTGCTCTAGAGTGGCCAGCTCGCTCACCCGATCTTACTCCCCTAGACTTTTTCTTTTGGGGATTTTTGAAAATAAAAGTGTATGAGACCAAACCTCAGAACCTTGATGATTTAAGGATGCGGATTGAAAACGCTTGCCGACTTATCACACCAAAAATGTTTGAAAACGTAAGGCATTCATTTGAATCCTTTATTTTTGCCAAGAATTAAATGGGGGCCATTTTGAGCATTTACTTTGAGCCTAAAAAAGGTGGAGATAAGATTTCAACGGTAAGTTTAATTATTTTAAGTTTAATTTAGCACTACTTAGTATTAAGAATAAGTCTGAACAGATGGGTTAGGAAAAATGTGTTTTTAGCGTAACTTTTCAATAAAACTGTGACAAGCAGTTGTTTCATACTGGATTGAGAAAGAGACATCTAGTCTGTGGCATTGTTCTTCTTTTATCAAGACCTTTAAGATGAAGGGTGTCATTTGATGGGGGTTTGCAGATTTTGATTAAACCCTTCAAACCCCCATTTTGGGTTGAGGGGATAATTTCTCATGTAGTGCAAAAATCATTCTTTGTCATTATATAAATACCCAAAAAGGATATTGGTTTGTTTAATTCCGTTCCAAAGTTAGAAGGGGGGGGGTGGGACTTTTGGGACACCCGGTATATATAATGATATTTGATTTTCCTGCTTGTGTGTATATATATATATATATATATATATATATATATATATATATATATATATATATATATATATATATATATATATATATAGTAACATTTTAACTTTGCCAAAAATTCATATGTATATATATTTATATATATATATGAATTTTTGGCAAAGTTAAAATGTTACTGTGATATATACCGGGTGCTTCAAAAAAATGTATACACACTTTGAACTATCGTAGTTTTCCCGCTCTACAAGGCTAATGTTATATTTCTTCGCCAGGTGGCAGCATAATCGTCCCTTTATGTTATACTGTTAGTTGGAATTTGTAATATCAACATGGCGGACGTACGTTTGAGTTTTGAAGAACGTAAGCAGGTTATTGAGTGGTACTGGAAGTTTGAGAATGTAAATGAAGTTCAAAGACAGTGGAGAAGGGATTATGATACAGAACCATCTTCAAGATTAACAATTACACGCATACGAGACAAATTCGTAGTTCATGGAACAGTGTGTGATGTGCATATAGGTCATTCAGGTCGACCTCGAACAGCTACAAGTGATGAGTCTTCAACGGCAGTCTTGGAACTGTTTCAATGCTCTCCTACCAAATCTTCAAGGCAAGGGGCACGTGAAAGTGATGTAAGTGCTAGCAGCGTGCTACGCATTCTGAAGAGAGGCAAGTATCGTGTTTACATTCCAAGGCTGGTGCAACAGCTAAGTGACGACGATCCAGATCGAAGGTTGCAATTTTGTGAATGGGTTCAGGAGATGGTGATACGTGAACCGGAATTTATGGGTAGCATCATTTGGTCGGATGAAGCCAATTAAAACTTAATGGAACTGTCAATAGGCACAATTGTGTTTACTGGGCTGAAGACAATCCTCACATTACAATTGAAAAATCTGTAAATTTGCCTGGTGAAAATGTGTGGTGTGGTTTGTCTTCAAGGGGACTCATTGGACCTTTTCGATTTGAAGGTACTGTAACTGGTATTAATCACCTAACAATGCTTGCTGATTCCATATTTCCTGCCATTCGTGCATTGTACGGTAATGATAATTTTTATTTTCAACAAGATGGTGCCCCGCCGCACTATCACAGGGAGGTACTAGCTTACCTGGATCAAAATTTGCCGGGCCAGTGGATAGGACGCAGCGGGCCAATCGAATTTCCAGCACGCTCTCCAGACCTTGCACCACTGGATTTATTCTTATAGGGCACAGTAAAAGATGAGGTGTACAAACGTAAACCACGTAACCTAGACATTTTTGGAATGAGATTCAAGCTGTGTGTAGAGAAATCTCATTGGACGTTTTGATACGATGTACAGAATCAGTGGTGACTCGTACTCGGAATTGTGTTGATGCTGCAGGTCACCAATTTGAACAGTATTAACATTTGTTATTTACGTTTCATTTACATTGGACTTTAAGCTTTCTAATTTCCTGAAATTTTACTTTGTAGAACGGTAAATAAATTTTCTATGGAAGTTCAAAGTGTGTATACATTTTTTTGAAGCACCGAGTATATTATGTTCAAAATACATTTAACAAAGTATAAAATTTATGCTCCACTTGAAACCAAACTAGAGAATTTCAAAAGTAAATAATGCATCACATTCGTTGTACTAAACATTAGATGTTACTACAGAAGTTACATACGGGTTTATCATATTGAAAAAAATGTTTTGTTTTAGTAGTACGTTGTCTGCAGTAATATAGTAGTTTAATTAGTTTATAAAAAAATAGGAGCAGCGTTGTACTCTTTTCGTAGCGTTAAAACGTTTGGTGGTTAATAACCTGAATGTCAGGTAGACATGCGGTGCCACTTTTTGTCACTCCAAGGTGGCAATATTACAGCTGTCGCGCGACTTGACACAGGGCAATAACACTTCTCACTTACTAGTAACATGAAAAAAATTAAAACTTTGTTGTTATCCTTATTAAAATTCTATATTCTTGCCGCAATTCTATTTGTATTTTAAATACTGTTATACAATGAAGTCAACATATCTAATTATGAGAAGTGAGCAGTACGCCAACATACTTCGAAAATGGTTTTCATAATTTCAAGTATTTAGCCCACATAATTCTTTGATATCCAGGCAAAAAATAAAGTGAAAAGAAATGTTTATGCCTCGATTGAACTGCATACACAATTTCAAATGTACTGCTCAATATATATTTTCTATATCCTACTGACAGAAAATAAATGTTTCTATCCCTCACTCGTAAGTAGAAGAGCAATGTTTTAAGCAATCTAAGTGTAAGTTAAAATTTAATCGAGGGAGTTGCACCTTTATCTCAATCTATCTTTTCTATGCAGAAACGAAGTCTGATGAAATTCCAAAGTCTAATGGTCAGTTTATTCTTCAGATACCATACGAGTAGACAGACATACAGGAGACTACTTTTGTTAAATCGCTAAATGAAATACTGTGACGCTCAGCCCATTTCGTAAATCTTTCAAATTTGTTTAATTAATTATCAGAACTTACATTCAATTACTATTACCATAAATGTGATGAGGCTGTTTAAAATTTATTTATTAATACGCTATTGAAAGTTATTAAGTACAGCATTGTTAACAAATTGTATAGACTTATACAAAAACATTATCATAAATGTTACACCAGTCTATAAATATAACACCAGTTGTCGTAAACGTAAAAAGCATGACCTGTTGTTTCCAATTACAATTAAGCTGTTGTGTACAATAATTAAGCTCCTATAGGCATTTAAGAAGCCTTGAATATGAAATATACATAACGAGGAAAAGATATTGAAGTAAAAATTACAAATACAAGTTATAGATTTGTGACTAATGGATGAGTTAGTGAAATTATTATACGAATGAATGTAAAATTAAAACGCCACTATGAAAATTTATTTTCTCTATTTGCAGAAACAAAAAGGCTGGTTAATTTTTTGAATAACGTGAGAAAATGCAATGATAGGCGTTGAAGGTAAACTTTATTACGCGTTCATAGTTGACATTTATATGGCCTTGAAGTGAAGGTCATTATGGAGGAACGCTTGAATGATCTGAAGCAAACTTTGTGGCCCGAAGCCCTAATCCCTTCATGTCAGTTACTAAACTTCATTATTTGGGTTGTCTCGCCTCTCAAAGCAGCCAGACCTCACCACAAGGGAAATGACATTACATTTGGTCCATTACATCAACTATTACTGTTGACTTATTTAGTCCTTGTGAAATTGCGTTTTAGATTCAAAGCCCTTGTAATAAACTTACAAGTGTCCTATTACTTATCTGTTGTGCGATTTATAATTTTGTAAAGGACATACTAGTGGATATACGCATCTTATAATTATGGCATAGTAGTTGTTGTATAGAATTGTCATATTATAAATCTATTTTTGCTACAATTGGACAAATGGTATTTTAAGCTACTCTTAAATTCTTTTTTTAGTGATACAACTTTGGTATATGGTAATCTCTTATTGTTTAGGAATATATTTTGTAAACATTACTATATAGTGATTTTTGAAATCGATTGCCAAAATTGGATTTACTTTATATGGATAACTTGTGTTGTTATTATAATTTTTCAATTTATCAATAAGTTAATAAAATATGGAATAATTAAAGTTATTTTTTCTTATAAGGCTGAATAATAAGTGTAAAATACAGTTAAAATATCTCTATTCTTAAAATAATTTTTTTTATAATTTATAATGAAACAACACAAAAACATGGAGAAAGATAAGGGTGAAACCATGAAGTGAAAATTTTATTCATTGAACAATTATACAGGGAATTGACAGTTTTAACTATACAGAAACCTGTAGAAAAGATTTAAAAATAGGTTAACCAATGAGATTAAATTTGAAATGTTTCGTTTTAGTGCAATACAATTAAAAAAGTATAAAGTGTTTAAAGTAATAAGTGTTGTTAAGTATTTTTGTATATATGAAACAACCATTTACGAATAAATGGACGATTGAACGTGAAGGCATAACTGTGTTTAAGATTTAAGATTGATCTTACGGGGTAAAAACGACATGGCCGCCAACATGGACATCACTCGCATTCAGAACCCTTGAATACGGATTCTCTAGTTAATTCTTGAATACTATTATTTTTCTACAGACAGTCTTTAGGAATCTTATTTTATGCGCGAATCACTTTATTTCTTAATAATACAATGGTTTAAATGCACCAGACAACCTGCCGCAGAGAGAAACCAGCTAACCCATGCTGATAGATACAGGGTGCAATCCTGTGAATGGGTAGGCGTTGGACACGGCCCTCGCTGGGTAGGTTCACCTTATGACCTACCTTAATGGCTTCGGCAAACAAGGTACTACGGGGTAGGGGCGCCCAGCCTCTGCGGAGGTTCCCCCACGACTGAGGTTGGACTCGTAGTGGCAGTGGTTCTAGCACCGTGGGGAGACTCGTCACCTCCTCACGGAACGCCTGGTGGGAGCGGCATCTCACAAGCCCCTGTGAGCTGGTATAGGGGCGCCGGAGCGCAAACTGCCGGACCTTCATGCCATTGCACTGGCATGTGGGAAGCAAAAGTTGCACTTCCCATCGTTGCAACACGCTGCCGATCGCCATTAGGTTAGAAGTTCCGGCGGTGGGAAGTGGGTCGCCTTTGGCACTCGGAATAGGCGGAAGCCTCTCGAGACAGTACCCAGCACCGGCAATCGGTGACAACCGAAAACAGTCTTTAGGAATCTTATTTTATGCGCGAATCACTTTATTTCTTAATAATACAATGGTTTAAATTCCAAAGAGAATAAATTTAGTTAGTTCCCTGCTCTTAGTATATTGTAGGCAAGGAAAGTGAAAAGAATCTGTCGTATGAAACTTACATTTAATATTTTATTTCAGAAGGAAGTTTAAGAAAAAAAAAAACAGTTATCTACACAAACGGTAAACAATCCAGGTGCTATAAACAGTCGGCTCTAATTACAGCGGCAGTCAGATCGTGTCACAGATGCAATCTGCTTGATTAATGGGACTTGCTTAGTTGATGAAGCTAAACCAGATTAAGATTCAGCGTTATAGTAATATCTAAGACACGATAAGGATTGTATTTAGCTATTACATAGAAAAAATAAAAACTTGCAACATTTAGTTGTGCTATTGCGGTGATATATTGTTGGATTACATTCATTCGCTTATAAGATATGTACAAAGTATAAATTTACATATTTTATCTGATTAAAAACATTAAAATCATATATTAGATTGTATTGCTGTTACAATAACTAATATAATAAGAACCTGTTCATTGCCAGGTTAAAAAAAAACACAAAATAATAAGAAAAACTGTGCAAAATCTAAAACGTAATTTAAAAAATAAATTGAATCTCAGTCAGTTCAATCACGTGTTTTAGTATTTTATTAGCCACATTCTGTTTCGACAGGAATTCCTAAAGTCACTCATAGTAGGAAGAGATTTGCAGAAATGACATTTTCCAGGCTCTTTAAAGCTCAGCCAACAAGTAAATAACAGTACTACCCATAAATCTGTACTTGTTAATGTGTGTCTAATTTTCAATATTTTGATAATCCAATTTATGGATTGAATAAATTATGCATTTATGAGAAAATTGTCGTAATATTTAGAAATCTTTGTTTATAATTATTTTTCTCTTGTTAAATTCTTGTAAATTCTCCTGTTAAATTAATTTCATATTACTTATAAAATTAAAATGAAAATTGTTTTGTTATTGACAGATAAGATTGAATACCTAATCACACTACGGAGAGTCCGGAAATAATTCAAATCCTCCGTGATTGATGTTATTCTTGAGTTCCGTATCAAAATATGAAAGAATATCAACGAAGTAAACAGGGGAATAATTGTGTGGTTTTAATTAAATGAGTGCTTACAATATCACAGGAATACCCCTACATGTAAGCTATCAATATACCCCAAATAAATAAAGACAATTCTTTTAAAATTGAAGTAGAAAATTGCACATACTAACGTAACAAATTTAATGCCATAAATATAGTAACCACATTGTGTACATTTGTTTATAATTGTCCATAAGGGACAAAAGGGATTTAATTCTACCTCTTCAGGTAAATTTGTTATTTGATGAAACACTGTGTCTGGAAATCGTACTGATGGATTTTCTTAACTACTAGAAATTAGATTGCTTGAATAGAAAAAATATGATAAGATACGTCCTGTTTTATATGGAACACAACAACACCTACTACAATGTTATTATGTTTTGTTTCTTTGAGATACCGATGTAAAATCTTTTCCATAATTATAAGAAACTTTTGTGGATTGTTTTGGTGGATATAAAAAGGTCTCCTCCCTCTTTTCAAAAAGGGGTAGAAGAGTGTAACTAAAAATTTTCAAATTGCAACCCCTATCTTGTGAGATGTAATTTTAGAGGTTGTTGCTGTTGGGGCTGGGCAGCCTGAATAGAGATAAGCTTTGGCGAGAAAAACTATCACACACAAATCTTTGTGAGTCACATTTTTAACAAAACATGGCAAGTACGTTCAATTGAGGCATTTTAACTGATACTGATACGGAAGCGCAGAAACTGAAGGTTCAATATCATTTATAAGCAACCTAGAGTTGTAAGGATTAAAAAAAAATGCTTTGTTATTTTTCGAGTAAATCATAACCCGAGATAACTAGAATGTCTTTTGGTCCAACACTGAGATCATGGACTATGAAGGAAGATGTCTGTAAATATAACCTGCATGTGTCATAGATTCTAGATTTTAAAGAAGTAGTAGGCTACGTTGTATTGATTGGAATTTCATAATAGGTAGTATTTTTGGAGCAAATAGAACGTGGCCTCAGGTAATACAGAGCTCCATATCACTATATTATTAATCTATGAATTTTGACCTGTGGGTTCGCAGTTTATGGGAGGTTAAAGAGGCGATTATATTTAGAGGCTATCAAATTTCAGAAGCAGAATATTGTGATCCTGACTAAAATCATGGTGTCTAGAATTTAAAAATCATCACAACCATAATATTAAATAACAGTTTTTTTCTTGACAGTGCATGACTATAATATAAACTGTTTTAAGCTACACGTATTAGTATAAATATGGTATACTCCTAAAACTTGTTATGTTCCTTTGTTTACCCCAACTTGCGCAATTTCAAAGCACTATTTTATTTATATAAACACTTTTCCCAATCTAAGAAATTAATAGATACTTTTACAACCCAAAAGCAGTTTACCTCTGGTGTAACAGACGACGTTCAGATCGGAAGGATGAAGCCCAATGGGACTTTTGTAGTAGGATCAACAAAATACATTGATGTCTTATACACGTGGTACTACTCTCAACTCTTGTGATTCTGTACGCTAAATCTCAGTTGATGGAATCAAATTAATCTTGTTTAGTAAAATAAATTAATTCGTAATCTGGTGCAATTTTTTACTTTATATATATATATATAAAATTTCAATAAACATTGAATCACAAAAAGTACTTGCTCCGCCGGAAGTCGAACCCGGATATCTCACTTAGAATATAATAGAATAGAATAGAATAGAATAAACTTTATTTCTCATAAATATGCACACATTCCAACATATTCAATACAAATATACAACAAATATAAATGCAAACCACATACATAGCAAAATAATCCTGTGCATAGCACGCGATTACATAGTATATCAGTACTGGCTGACCTTGACACATTAACATTCATGCCACACATATATACATACATATACCGAGAAATAAAGTATTGGCCTCCAAGGCAAAGCCTGTTTTGAGGCATATACATGATTCATAAAAATAAAAGAACTAGCAGTGATAGAACCAATAAAACCTCTGGGAGATGATATCTCTCTGAGAGTGGGTCTGCGTAAGGACATCTTGAGGTCCACCAGGGTGTTTTTCAGAGCTCACCCGAAGCTTCTGAAGAAGACACCTGAAAAGGTACTTGAGATGTTCAATAAGCAGAACCCCAACCTGAATGTAAACGAGTGGAAAATCCTTCCATCCAAGCCAGACCCGAAAGGTTACGGATTCGTCTGCTTCCTGGACGAGGTCTGCTACAAGGCTGTGAAGGCTTCCAACTGTAGAGCCAACTTAGGACTCTGGCAGGTCTCAATTGTCTCCTCGACAGTCAAGGACAATGCCACGAGTTCTACAAATCAACCTCCAGCACAGTAGGGCTGCCTCGGCAGCCTTCTGCCAGTTCTTCCTCCAGGAGGGATTTGATCTGGCACTGATTCAAGAACCATGGCTTCACCAAGGGAGAGTGGCGGGCCTAAATGAAACCAAAGGTAAGTTAATTTACTGTACCTCTCTAAGGAACGTCAGAACCTGCATCCTGTTGAGGAGAGGCTTGGATTTTCTAACCCTCAACGAATTCTGCTCCAGAGATCTCACTGTGGGCACACTGACCTGGAAGAATGGAGGTATAGTGCAGAGCACAATTGTAGGCTCCGTATACTTGCCATATGATGCCAGGGAACTCCCTCCATCAAGAGACCTAGAGCTCCTGGTGGAAGAAGCACAAGCCAGACGTCAACAACTTCTTCTAGGTTGTGACGCCAACGCCCATCACTCTGCTGGATGGTGCAGCACCAACACTAACCCTAGAGGTGAGGCACTTTTACAATTTCTTCTAAGTAGGGACCTATTTATATGTAATAAAGGTAACCGCCCTACGTTCGCAACACGAATTAGACAAGAAGTTATTGACATAACAATCTGCACACAAGGAATACTTGGAATGGTTGATAAGTGGCACGTAAGCGAAGAGGCCTCATTATCGGATCACAGGTATATCCTCTTTAACTTGCAAGATGAGGCTGCAGAGGTCCTCTATCGTAATCCCAGGAGGACTGACTGGTTGGGATATAAGTCTGACCTTCAGTCACAGTTGGGATCGGTAGGCGGAAGGGTGCGATGCTTCACAGACATAGATCAGATAGCTTCTGACCTGCAGAATGCTATAATCAATAGCTTCCATGACAATTGCCCATTGCGACGGGGGAAGAGTCGAACCAATAGTAAGTGGTGGACTGCGGACCTCGCTCGCAAAAGGGCTAATGTCAGGAAGCTGTACAATCAATGCAAAAGGAGCCGTATCTGGAGTCCTATCATAGAGCTCTAACAGAATACAGCCTAGCAATTAAAAAAGCAAAACAAAGTTCCTGGAGGCAGTTTACACAGAAGGTAAATGAGTTAAGCGCGGCAGCTAGACTGCAACGCTTGCTAGCCTCAAGTCCAAACCGGTCACTTGGGATCTTTAAGGTCCCAGGGAGGTCAACACACTTCCGGGTCTAGTGATAGCCTCAAACTTCTCCTTGAGACTCACTTCCCTGATTGTTATCTTTGAGAATGACGACACTGGAACGTCTGGTAATCACGAGGCAGGCTCACGGCCAAGAGCTTGTCGTGGTAGCTGGGCCATTGCCAGAAGGATTGTCACTCTCTCTAAAGCCAAATGGGCAATTTTCTAAATTTGCCCCTTTCAAATCTGCAGGAGGGGATGGAATCTTTCCGGCCCTGCTTCAACAAGGGCCGGAGAATCTCCTTACCCTTCTATGTGAACTATTCAGGGCGAGCCTAGCCTATGGGTACATACCACAAGTCTGGCGTCTCAACAGGGTGGTCTTCATCCCTAAAAAAGGGAGAGCGGACTACTCTGTCCCTAAATCTTTTCGTCCCATCAGTTTATCTTCGTTTCTACTGAAAACATTAGAAAAGACTGGTGGAGAGGCACCTGAGAAAGGGAGTTCTCTCAGACACTCCCCCTTCATCGCAACCAAACATGCATACCAGCAAGGCAAATCCTGTGAATCAGCACTGCACCAATTAGTCAGTAGGATTGAGGATAGCCTGTCCGCCAAGGAATTGGCATTGTGCACCTTCATAGACATTGAAGGAGCTTTCGACAATGCCAAATTCACTGCAATGGTAAGTGGAGCACAGCGACGTGGCCTCGAGCCAGCTCTGTGCCGGTGGCTTAGGGCCATGCTGTGCTCCAGACGGATCAGGGCCGATCTCAATGAAGTATCGCTTGTGATCGCAAACCCACAAGGGGATGTCCTCAAGGAGGCATCCTGTCACCTCTACAGTGGAACCTAGTAGTAGATGGTCTACTTGAGGACCTTACTAACAACGGAATCTATGTCCAAGGATATGCAGACGACATAGTCCTTATGGTACAGGGAAAATACACAAATGTTGTTGTTGATATCATGAATACCAACCTTCAACATGTACACAACTGGTGTCAGGGAGAGGGACTGAAAGTAAATCCCTCTAAGACAGTAGTTGTACCCATTTCACTAGAAAAAAGAACCTAGAGTCTCTTTCTAGGCTGAAACTCGCATCCACTCAGCTGGAGTGGTCAAAGACAGTCAAATATTTAGGACTGACTCTAGACCATAAGCTTACGTGGAATGATCATCTTAATAATATCCTGCACAAAGCAAAGTGGGCGCTCATGACGTCCAGGAGACTTGCAGGGGAATCTCATGGGGCGTAAAACCCCATATAGCACTATGGCTTTACAAAGCAGTTGTAAGGCCTCAAATCACTTATGGTTCATTAGTCTGGTGGACAAAGGTGAATCAGGTAACTGCCAAAAGCCAAGCTTGAAAGCTTACAAAGGCTTGGCACAATCTTTGTAACCGGGAGCATTCAGGAGCAGTCCCTCAGCGACCCTCGAGGTGGCTTTAGGACTTCTACCTCTTGATGTTCATATAAAAGCTGAAGCGCGGTAAGTCAGCTTTATCGGCTGATGGTTGCTGGCTTGTGGAGGAATGGCGCGTCTAACGCGAGCCATGGCGCCATCACTGAAGCTGTAAACCCAAGCGCTATTCTCGAAATGGTCTCCGACACAATGAGAACGGAGTTCGTATTCAATAAGCCATTCTCTGTTGACTTCTACTCCAGAGATGAGTGGAAATCGCAAGATAACATCCCAACAATAAGAAAGAGCTTTGTCTGGTACACGGATGGCTCGCTTATTAAGGGTAGAACTGGATATGGAGTGTTTAGTCAATCCCCTAGAACTGCCCTTAGCGGCAGTTTGGGGTCCCGGAACTGCTCCATATTTCAAGCCGAAATCTATGGTATCCTAGCCTGTGCCAACCTAGGCCTCACCAGAAGGTACCAGGAAATGAACATCTGTATAATGTCAGACAGTCAGGCAGCTCTTAAAGCTCTTGACTCCAACAGCATTTCATCCAAGCTTGTGTGGGAGTGCTTTAACACTCTCTGCAAGCTTGGATCACGCAACTGTGTGCGTCTTTGGTTGGGTACCGGGCCACACAGGCATAGGTGGCAACGAATGCGCCGACAGGCTTGCCAAAAGCGGAGCAAGCATGCCATACACCGTCCAGAACCGAGTTGTGGTATAAGCAAGTCAGCCGCTTATCAAAGTATAAACAAATGGTCCAGGAAGACACACCGCTTGCGGTGGCAGAGTCACCAAGGACAAGCACTCGGCAAAGACTGCTTGCCGATTCTAGCTCCGGATTCACCAGATGGCTGATGGGGCTGGGGAGGGATCGGGTTAAGCAAGTGATTGCCTTGATCACTGGACACGGCCACTTCAGGAAAACACCTAAACACTCTAGGTTTACGAAATGAGGACTCGGAGTGTAGACTCTGCAATAAGTCTGAAGAGACTGCAAAACACATAATACTGGGACTGTGAGAGACTGGGAGCAAGGTGAAGGGCTCTTTTTCGGTGATAAACAACCAGGCGACGAACCAGATGCTAGTATCGGGGAAAAGCTTCTTAGCCTAATTAAGGGCACGAAGATAGGCTTACCCCTCTAACATCAAAGGGGCACACAATAAGCTCAGGTTGACGTGTGAGGATCTAGGAATCCACCCCAATATCCCAAAGGAAAAAAAAAAAAAAAAAAAAAAAAAAAAGATAGAACAACAATTATACATCTTCAAATATTATAACATAATCCTAAAACCCTCTTTCCAACAAAATTAAATTAGATTCATACTTGCAAGATAAAACAGATAAATCACACATACCCTAATTATATAAAATAAACTATAAATTATAATCATCATTATGTCTACATCTATTTTAAACAAATAATATCCATTGTACAATTTCCTACACCCACACATACATTTCCCTATCAACCAACAATACAACATTTCATACATAACTCTTAATACAAAGACAAAAATACTATTATTTCAGCATTAGTGTTTATTATTATAAACCATGGCCATTTAACAGTACATATCCCTCCCACTAGTTTTGGACAATAAAACTGGACATCAAAAAAGTACATAAAATACATTTAAAAACATTTAATTTACATTTAATAAACATTCAACATTCTGTAAATGAAATACCCACTCCTTAATACATTTCAAGAAAGGTATAAACGACAGACTACTAATTTCACAAGGTAATACATTAAACAATTTTGGTGCTAAAAATGAATAATTTTTTAAAAAGAAGGTGTTTGTTGGGCATTGGTGTGGTATAATTGTCAGCATGCCTTAATCTCAATTTATATTCATTACTTTCTTTACTATTTTTTGCTTCATATATAAAATAATTTTAGTACCTTATACACATACATATATCTGAGAGGTAGAATCCTCAATTCCAAAAAACAAAGGAAAAGATGACTCTGTTACTCTCTTTTTCAATATAATTCGTATATAAAATGTTTTGGATTGTAATTACAGGTTTGAGATTTGATATGTACTTCCCTCCCCAACACGAGATCGCATAATCTATCCTACTATGGACTAAGGAAAAGTATACCATTCTCAAGAGTTTTTTCATCACAAATATTCTTCAGAAAATAAAAGATTCTAATTACATTATTCAGTTTATTCTTTAAGTATGCTAGAATGAATCTTCCAGTTTCAATTTTATTTGTCCACCCAAACTCCTAAATATTTCAAAGATTTCTCACTCTTTACCAGTCCACACTCTGAGTTACATGCACTATTTGTTATTTATACAGTCCAAACATTTGTAAATTATGCTATTTTCAAAGTTAAAATTTCCTCTGAGACTAAAATTTATAAATTTTGTCTTCTCCGGACTTAACACCATGTTATTTTTAGAAAACCACCATCTAAGTGCTTGCAAATCAAAATCAATCTTGACCCTTATATCTTCCCATGCATCTTCAACATAACATAGTGCTGTATCATCAGCAAAAGAGGTTAATTTTCCATTAAAACTCCCATTACAAAGATAATTTATATAAATTAAAAATAATGTTGCTCCCAACACCGACCCTTGAGGTACTCCAAATTTTACATCCCCAAATTTACTTCTAGAATCTTTAACTTTAACACACTGTTTCCGCCCAGACAGATAACTTTTAAACCAGTTATAGGCAACTCCTCTGATTCCGGCATTGTATAATTTATCTAGAAGTATATCATGGTGAACCGTGTCAAATGCTTTAGTAATATCTAAAAAAAGTCCCGTAATTTTCTTTTTGTTGTTAAGTCCTTTCGTTACTGTATCCATAAAATCGTGCAACGCTGTCTCTGTACTCATCCCTTGCCGAAAGCCGAATTGATTTTTACTAAAAAAACTGGATTCTTCCAAAAATTGCAATAATTTATCTTTAACTATTTTTTCAAATACCTTAGCAAACGAAGACAACAATGATATTGGCCTATAGTTACAACAACTTGTCCTTGAACCCTTTTTATATATAGGTATAATAACAGCTTCTTTCAGTTTTTCAGGAAATTCTCCTTTTTCTAAACTTAAATTAATAATATACAACAAAACATATGATATCTTACAATATATTAGCTTAATAAACAAAGAAGTAATACCATCAAGTCCCGGTGAGGTACCGGTTTTAAGAGAATATACAGCTGTTCTTAATTCAACTTCCGTGACAGGTCTCAAAAAAAATTGATCTAACAATGCTCTTTCGCTTAAAACAATTTTTTAAATTAACGTGTAATAAAGGATTAGGCTCCTTCACTTTTTCACTTAGTTCCCCTGCAATAGATAGAAAATAATTATTAAATTCATTTGCTACCGGTTCAGGATTATGGACAGTGCTTCCTTCTATTTGTAATACTATTGCAGAATCATTACACCTTTCCTGTCCTGTAATTTCCTTAATAGTTCTCCAAGTTTTTTTATGATCACCACAATAATTGTTGAACTTCTCAGCATAGTAACTATTTTTTACATTGCGAATGTCAGTTTGCAATTTATTTCTATACTCTCTAAAATACTTGATTTTATCAATGTTGTGAGGATTAGCTTTTATAGCCTTTAGTAGGTTATTTTTTACTTTAATACGTTTGCATAAATTTGAATTTATCCATGGTTTCAATTTTACAATTCGAGGAAATTTATGGTTAATACTTTGCTTTGATTGTGTTACTATAGAAATTAGAAGTTCATAAAACTTATCATAAGCGAGCGAGGCATTTGACTGATTGTAAACACTACTCCAGTCTTGAGAGTCGAGTTTACTCATCAACTGTTCATTGTTGACACGATATGCCGGCCGCTCAACTGTGACCTTGAACGCATCAGCTGGCATCCCAGCTGTTATTGTTTTTATAATTACAGCTGTCATAAAGTGATCCGTTACATAACTCTCTATAACCTCTGCCTTAATGTCTAACTTATTTTTATTGTGATTCTTCACTAAGATATGATCTATAAAAGACTTGGAATTACCACACACCCTGGTTGGTAAGTCGACTAACGATTCAAATCCATTATAAGATAAGATCATATTATATTCATCTATAACATTATTATCCTCTAAGATATTCAAATTCATATCCCCAACAATCACAAAATATTTGTATGTTTTAATGCTTGGTTTACTCAAATGTTCCCTTAGTTCATCAATAAACATAGTACTTGAGTACTGATGCCTTCGGTAAATAGCCATTAAACTCATTTCACAGCCCAATTCATTAAACGTAAGAATTATTCCATCGGATGTTTTGAAGTTTATTGTTACCTCTTCGACTGAATTGATACTTGAATGTATAAAAATAGCAACACCTCCAGCTTTACAAAATTCATTTGTTTTAACGTACAGAATATAATTAGGAATTTTATATAGATGTACTTCATCATTATTTATCCAAATTTCGGTAAGAACTATTATTTTGGGAAAATATGTTAAAACAGAAATTTCAGAAAGAAATATATCAAAATTTGCCCTCATGCTTCTAATATTTTGATGCACTTTTGATTATTTTGATTAATAAATTCAATACTTTTATAACAACTCATACAAAAAAGAGAAAAAAATAAACAAATAACAATATACATATTTAGCAGTTTAATAGTCATATTCAATAGTTTATAGGCTACGAAACATACAAGAATACAGCATTGTAAGTATGGACATACCTTCAAATTTACTAAAAGAAACAATAATCTTCCTAAACTTTGCCAAGGTCAGAGAGGCTTTTTATTAATATTACCGGTCCATTATCGACTTTTCTTAGAAAAATGTTTCCTCTCCGCACCCACAACCACTTGTAGCCTTGTTTTCTCTTCTCATCCCTTGCCATAGCTAGCAGCTTCCTTCTCATTGGGGTTAATGACTCGTTCAGATAAACAGGACTGTCCGTTGGCAAGTTCAGATGCCTCGTAGAAAGGTCCTTCTTAACTCTTCTTTTTGCCAATAATGTATCCGCATCCATTCTTCTCACGAATTTGACCATAATTCCAGGAGGATCCTTGGAATTAGGTTTCTTTCCTAGAGTGTGGCATGCGTCAATCATGGTATCCTGAATATCAAATCCCAATGCACTACCCACATCCTTCACTGCTTGCATCACATCATTATCCTTAACTGGCACACCCTGGATTTCAACGCAATTTCTTCTAGAATACTGGTCAGTCTCGTCCAACTTGTCCTCTAACACTTGAATTCTATCTTTCAATATTTTATTCTCTATTGAGAGTTGATCAATCTTCACCATGTATTCTGTAATTTTTGTAGTCTGCTCTTTAAGTAACAAGGTATTCTCGTTTAGCTTATCATTTAATACTTCATATGAAGTGTTGAAATCTTTAACTGATGATTTATGCTCACTTGTAAGTTCTTGTATAGCTTTCAAGATATCATTAAGCGTCAACTTACCATCACTGGCCTCATCTTCAAATGACATACTGCGCCGTCGTGCCTCATTACATGGATCGCATCTCCATACAATTCCAGCACCAGTTTGATACTCAATATCAGCTTTACTTACTTTAACGCATGACCCATGGAAGTCTTTCTCACAATCACAGCACGTTATCTTTATCTGCTTAGCAGTTATTGATCTGTTACAGACTGCACACATCGCCATTTTGAGGTTATGATGACGTAAGCACCACTTATATTCACTTTTATCAAATTTAAAAGAAACTGTAGCAAATTCCACTTGATGTAGACACAGATATTTACTTATGTTGTAATATAAAGTCAAAAGTAGAACATTAGTTTGGTATTTTACTATTTGTAAAGGGTTTAATAGGGAGCTCTAAAAGAATACGTACATACTGTTCAGCCACTGCCATCTCGATAACTTGCCGGGTGAATGTGCTACCATTACACCACAGAGCGTTTACTTTTTCCGATTCAATTATTTTGTATTTGGCCGTATCTGTCACATATGCGTTTAAATAGGCAAACTAACATTAGTGGTTAGAATCCATCTTAAATCAGACAACGTATTCTAGGAACAACATAACGTCTTAACCTTGGGAAAAGGCAAAAAAAGCTCGTTCCTTAGAGTCAGTTCAGAAACATGCAGATACTTATCCATGACTTCACGTTTACCTCAATCAAATTTTCTCAACGCTGTTATTACTTTAGAGACTCCTTCAGACGAACTAGGAACTTAAAATATAAATTCCTGATATATATATATATATCTATATTGTACCTCAGTGAAACAATACAGTTTGTTACATACTAAATTCAAAGCCTCATCTTTGCAAACAAAGTGGTTTGAATAGAAATGCGTTGTTCTCTGTTGAACGCGTATTTGTGTTTGAAATTCACTATTTCTTGGTATTTAGTATTTCAGTATTCTTCTCTTCCACAGTTTTATATGTTTAGGCTTTATAATGTAAGAATCTTTTATCCCGTTTTTGCCCTTCAGTTATTAAATATTATACTCTTATATAGCAAACCAGACTGGATCAAAATGAAATTAAAAAATACTATATATACTACACTTTTACTGATGTCTAGTGGCCATAGTTAATACCAATTTAAATACTAGGCCTAATGTTTATTTTGGGTATCACCGCACCGCGCCGCAGTATCGCACTAGAGTCCAGTCACGTCTGAAACGTGCAGCTCAGTCCAGGGCAAAAGGTCGGAATACATTACCCAGGGAAGTAAAAACTTTTGAAACTGTAGAGCACACAGCAGTCCATAATATTGTTGCATTTCGGTTTTTTATAATGCTGAGTATTCATTGTAGTAATTATATGATTTTATATAAAATCACATTGTTTTAGTCACCTTAAAGCTTAAAATTTATTTATAACTAAACATCGAACAGAACAGCTTTCTGGTTGATACAAATTTTTATAATCTTTAGAGACGTTAAAATATGTTTTTTTAAATACCATTAACATAAAATATTAAAAATAATGTATAGTACGATTTAGTAGAGTAATCAGAGGAATTCCACGACAGGAATATTGTCTGTGAAATTCGTAAAATTAATTTACTATCGCATTTTGTGATGTGACATTAAATTGAATTATAAACATAAAACTGAATAGATACTCGTATTGTTATTTCTTATAATTTGTATAAGGTTTTCCGCTTTAATATTATACCTTAAGCTTTTTAAATGTTTAAGAACTATTTTAGATACCATTAAAAATATCATTTAGAAACACACACAAATATAACTTAAATAAGAAATATGTTAAATGTTCACAAAAGATGCCTACGTTAACTAATTTAAATTTTTTTTAATTCAATACACAATTTCAAATCTTGTAGTATATTGGGCAAATTTAAATCTTAAAAATTGTATCCAGTAATTAATTACATGTCATATTTAAAAATATAGATAAAAATGATAACGTATAAGAGTAAAATATTATTTTCGGACATTATTATTACATAAAAAAAACTAAAAATAAAAATATTAGTATTACATCACTTTATAAATCTCTATAACGAAATATCATCATCACTTTTAAAAATTTCATTCGTTTCTCTGTAGTTTTATAATGAAGAACATTTTAGTTTCTACGTTTCATAACATTTTACCGATTTTATGACAGACATTCTTTTATTATTTGTTTATTTATTCTAGTATCAATATAATTTTTTTACAAGATTAAGCACATCTGTTACTATAATAAAAGTATACATTACTGTTGGTGTTATTCATAATAACCAAATACTGGAAAAGGTTGCCGTAATTTATATTCGGATGTTTTTTAAAAGTATTATGAATAATATTTTGTCCTTATTGCTAGTATGGTAACACAAAAAGTGACAGGAAAGTAATGTGTTCGTATATCCCTTAGAATTATTCTTATGAAGGAGAAGGTTAAGAAGTTTAATTACTCAAAACAGTTTGATTAGTATTCAAACCGTATGCAGATTAAATTCTATTTTATTTTCCGTCTGCTGTTTATGTCAATTTGTTTTAAATTCCTAATCGTGTTTTAAAATGGAACACACTAAAGAAGGAAAATAGGCATACACTCTCCTCGTTATAAACACATTAAAAGACTTTTAGAGGCTGGCTAGTTTTCATCATACATAATATATTATTAGTCGTAAGCAGCCACCCCCGAAAAAGTATTTTCCAGCCTTACTCTCATTCATGTTATTTTTAATTGTATAAATTATACAATGTACTGTATTGTATACCTAATACAATTAAAGCTGTTGCGCAAGAAGTACTTACACATTTTTCTCATAAAAAATTTAAGTGGTAATTTATTGAAATAAGATAAATATAAGTGCTGACTTTTTTTTAATACGGTGGCCGTTTAGTGATTCGGTTGCTCCATGGTTTGTTCCATGGAAGAAATGTCTGATTTATGCCCATCCCACGTGATGATAGATTATTAAAAAATGCACTGAATTCCGTTTGGGGTGCTCGGAGAAACATACTGGAGACACTTCGCATTCAAGAAGTATGTAAAAACCGGTAATGTGAAATGGAATATAACGGAGACTTATAACTGTTTGCAGCCACACCTCAGTGAATCTTAATCCCCGGGCAATTTTTGTGATCAACTGTTAGCAGACAACAGCTGACATCTGTAGTGTGTTGGCAAAATATACAGACTTTTAGGACAAATTGTAGGACGCCCAGATTCACAAACATAATCTAAAATACTGGTTTTTTTTTAGTTTTTATGCTGTTCGCACAACAGCTGTGCCAGCTGTAACAACATACTGGCTAGAGTAAACAACAGGAGCGTAACCATTGAGTCCCTCTTCACTGATAACAGCTGAAATTGTTGAATACAACAAATAACTACAAATTGCAAGACAACAACGAAATTTATACCATTAATGTAAATATATCATATACTATGTAAATAATCATAATAAAATTTAAAGCATCCCTTATTTCAAATTTATGGTTTAATATTTTGCATGAAAATATGGTATTTTGAATTTTAAATGTAATGAAAATATTATTTGCAAATAAATAGCTTTACAATGGATTTGGACTTAATATGAATAATGTTAAAACAGTATAAAATAAACTTCTATTATTTTGAATTTACAAGGATTTAATTACTATCTATCTATGCACTCGATAAACTCAAATACTTTTTAAACTTTTAAAATTTCCTTTAGATGCAAACACTTAAATTAAAATTAATAAACTTCCTTTGTGAATCGGATACTTTTTCTGATCGTAGATTTGTGAAAATAGAAATTTCACAGATATATTAAAATAAAATCAATTTTGTGTGTGACTTACTTACTCTGAAATAATTAAAATAATCTACAAAGTTTTACTATTTAGCCATATTAAAATCATATGACTGTACCAGTCATGTAATCCTCACGTTGCCCTCAATATATTATTTGTGGGAAATTCTTTTACCTTCGGTAGATTATTTCTTAGATTCATGATTCATGAAACGTGTTTTTCCTTTGACTATCTTCTTGCCTTTTCTGTCCCATTAAGTTTACTTTTTTATTTCATTTCTCAAATCCTCGAACAGCTTTTTATGAAGCGTTTCTCTTCTACTGCTTATAGCTTGTTTGTTAACTCAAGTCTTTACTTTTTCGAGTCTGGAAACTTCGTGAAAATATTTATGGAGTGAATCAGCATCCTCGTTATCTCAATATGAGCAATGTGAATCATAATCTCAATTATTTGAGTCAGATTTGACTGAATAAGATGGGGTCTTTTTGTGCCGCTTATATACTGGCGTCAATCTGGGCTTTTACATATTTCCTGGGGATGGGGATGGCTGAACAAGTTTATTATCATCATTACGCAAAGTTTAATTAATAACCTTCTCATTGGTAAATAACTCTGAAGGAGGATCTGGTTGCTCAGTCACTGTACTTAGCTTCTTCTGGGATGATAAGGGGATTAAAAGGGTATTTACCGTTTGTCACGAATTCACTAACCAGATTACCTTGCCTCATCAACTGTGGCCAGGTTGGGTTTACAACATCAACAAAATTAAACCTGGATGTGCTTTGTTTCCCTTTGTGAGTATTAAAATAATCTAGTGCATATTTATCCTTAAAATATTTCAAAACTCCGAAAATAGCCTTTGCCGAAAGGCTGGAGTTCATGTGTTGTATTTTAAGGCAAAAAATACAACATAATACAATGCTGCTCAGCGGCCTCACAAAAAACCTGTTGTACAAGTGACATTTTACTCCATCAAAAGTTAGAAGACACTTTCCTGCTGGCTTACATTTAGCAAAGTGTTTAATAAATTAAATAAAACACCCTGTGTTCGTAGACCATATTGTGGAAAACATTTTTGATGTAACAGAAGGCATATCTTTTTCGAATCACGGTACATAAAATAGTAAGAGGAGTTACAGATCCAATACTTACAACGGTTTACATTGCACACGACGTCAGTTAGGTTAGAAGGGCAATATTAATAATTCAATACATGCACATTGTAAGAGTCCGTTAGAAAATTAAATGAATAATAAGGAACATTTAATAAACCACTGTTTTAAAAAACAAAATAAAAAAACTGAGGTTTATTTTGTGTATATGAGATACAGGAAACTTAAAAGTTTTGTTCGGTACTTTCCTTTTGTGAGTTACGCGAACACCTACGTCACAAGCCTATTTATATGGAAATTAAGTATTCTTACTCTAAGGGGTGTTAATTAAAGTGACAGAAACAACGTCCTCCAGGTATGTATATAAGGCCTTTTAATTGCTATTGAAGTTAACTGTATAGTAAACTAGTTTTAGTTTCGTCTTATCATTAATGTTTTGAAATCTTTATTATAATGACTAATATTTAAGGATACTTTTTAAAGCTAGACGAATTTGTAGTTATAAAAGTTATTAGAAGTGATAAATAATAATCTATAATTCACTTTACTTAGTCCATAATAATATTCATTTAAATGGCTGAGTGTTAGTGGAGCCTATCATTAGAGAAGCTAGAAAACCCTTATTTTTGTATGTTTGTCCTCATGAGATCTCAAGAATAAACTGACCTATAGATCTTTTTAGAAATTTTACATATAGAAATATTATATGGAACTTACCTTCTATATAGGAAACACCGAGTTGAGACTTGTCAACACCTGAGCAAGGGATTTGTCTGAGATTTATTAAAAAAACGTTTTTCCTTAAGATGTTATGAATAACCAAGAAAATAGCAAGGTAACCTAAGAATAAACAAATAAAAACCTGAACAATATTATGAAATCTGAACGTGTTAAATAGTATTAAATGAATATGTAGGCTTACAAATATGTATACAACATGATCGAAGCCATATGTGGCGTGGCGTAGTCATACCTTGTAACTAGCTTTATGCGCGCATGGATGTTACATAATAAAAGAGTTTAGAATACCACCGAGCTGAACAGGTAATCCCTTAATTATAAGGCAATATACGTTTCCTTTCCTAAGAAAATCACAGAACATTCTATATCAAGTTCCGCGATAGACTTATTGAGGCCAGTCATTTACTTTACCATATTCACAATGGATAATACTTGCGTGCTGGCATGGATTGCTGAGAGTCAGCAGCAAACCAAAAATCCTGTTCTATGACATCTCCAGCCATCCTAAAGAATGATTGACTTATCAGAGTAATAACAAGAAATGGCATGATGCCTCCTAAAAACGTATAATGATTATCAAAAAGTGTTCCACGAATTGCAGTTATCCTCCATTCCAAATCTATTCTCAATTCTTAATATCTCCAACAAATCAGATAATATATTATAGCTCAAAGAGTACACATAATAAACTTATCCTGCGAATTAAGAAAGATCTTGGACGTTACTGGAGAATGTAAGGTCAAGTTATTGTCATCAGCCTAACACCCATGTGATAAATATTTTCCGTACAATATTTTCCAATCATATAGATGCAGAGTGACATATATTTGACATATTTTACGACTTCGATCCAAATATCATGTATTCAATTCTGAATGAAGCTTTTATTTCGAAATTAAATATATATTTTACGGATTTGTGGTTATTTACGAACTTCTTTTTATCTTTCACATAACCTCCTTCCCTAGGATTAAATATAGATGAACTGAATTAAATAATTTATTTTTTTGACTTCAAACATTTCTCGGCTGTTTGAAATTTATTTAATTGAGTAAATCCAATTATGTGTAAGAGAATTAAATGATACCAATGAATCAATGTTAATATCAAAAAGTTGTAGGGGCCTATGGCGCTCATATACTTTAGTAAAACCGTATATCTTTTTCTGTTCTAGTCTCAAAAACAAAATTATTTGAAACAAATATTATATTTTAGTCGCTAACGCCAATGTACACATAATATTAATGGTGACATACACGTTACTCAGACATTACAACTTAATGCGGAATATTTTCAAGAGCTTAACCCAGATATGTGTGTTATAATATTGTGTATTATTAACAGTTATTGCTTTGAAAATTCATGTATCCAACTTCACTTCAGATAAAAGCTTCAAATTAGATTTTCTATTACTAAAATATTTCTTCGATAAAATACCACAATTCGAAATGTAATAAAATGTATCACTGTTTCAATAAAATGTGATTTGTAACAGATCTATCTTAATCGCTTTTGAATCTGGAATAAATTAGTTGCGATGTTCAAGTTAACTTGGCGCAAATAAGGAAAGAAAAGTGAGACAGAACTATTTGGATATGGTGGGGACACATGTCAACAAAGTTGTGTTATATGTCACAGGGTATGCTGTATGTTTCTGCTCTAGTCTCGGGTTCATTTAACTTCTCATGAGTAAGAGTAACTGTTTCTTTTCCTCGGCTTTTGAGATGTACTTCTCTCATCTCCACGTCAAGATGGATCTAATTCATTTTTAATAACCATTCACTATTCTGAAATATAGAATTTTGTGTTGGATATAGCAATAGACAAAGGTTATGATGAAACGTTAAGTCTGAATTTATCCACATCAGACTAATATTCTGATCATAGTAGAATAAGACATTTTAACCTTACAACCCTTTATTATAGGTGCCCTAATAATTTTTAAATTGTGAAAAACTCGCTCGTAAATTACGGCCGAGTTACCAAAATACGTGTTGTTGTAAATTATATAACATGCTGAAGTCTATTACTCAGATTTCAATATATCATCTTCCTTAAATAACATCCAGGATAGGAGAACATTTAATTTTCTGAAAATACTTCCAGTGGTACCTCTGAGTTATTGCATTTTAATGTACAGTAAGCGTAGTAGATATTTATTACATACCAACCAATAACGTCGGTATAAATATATGTCAAACATATTTTAGTCGGTGTTTAATCATAATATTCTTAATGTTAAATCCTTCGTTATTATTAGATTAAGCTAACATATTCTAGCTTGGTATTTCTGCTTTGCGATCATTAAATTTATAATAATTTTCAATCTCGTAATTTAGTATTGGAAATAAAACTGCTATAGTAATGTATATTAAAAATACCTAATACAAATAAATGCCACATTATTTTACATATTAAATATAAAATGAGTAAATCACCTACTTTTACATACCATATGATAATATATAATGTCAACTCACATGGTACTTTCAACAAATAATTTACCATTTAAAGTAAACTTACTTACATTTTATTACTGTATCATATTTCAATAGTTATACCTCTAATAATCTACGGCCTTACGAATGCTCTTAACTGAATAGGTAGCTTTTATAATATAGGACATATTAATTAAAATTATTTCAATATGAGTTTAAAATATATATATATATATATATATATATATATATATATATATATATATATATATATTTTCTATTGTTAATATCTCGATAGCTTACATGGCTGATATGTTGAAACCTTTTAATATGTGATAATAATGCATTAAGTTGACAATTGGAAAATTATAAGCACATTTGTTTGATTTTCTCTAGGATGTTTGAGATATTCTTATACCCTACAGTAACTTTGAATGGCATATATATATATATATATATATATATATATATATATATATCATTCTCTTTAAATATTTTGAGTGGCCTCTACCTTAAAAGATATTAAAACATATGTAAGTCTGTAATGTTTTCGAAATTTTTATCGTTTCGAAAATTTTTACATTAGGTCTGAGTTTTACAGTATATAAAAAAACTTTACTCTGATGTAAGCCATTTCGCACCTTTTACGTTTGGATTTGGGATGGCTGAGGAACTTAACTAAGTGTATCCCAAGTGGACAAATGTAACAACAAAAAAACAATTAATTCCAGTATGTTAAAATTAAGATTTTCTTCTTTATTCTTTAACATTTAATTGAAGATGTTAACTTTAAGTACCTATTAGATGTTTGAGATAAAAAAATACACAAACTGTACTACAGTTACTAATACAACTGTGTAAATAATACACGTTAGAGAGTTTTACTTAAGA
Source organism: Homalodisca vitripennis (assembly GCF_021130785.1). NCBI lineage: Eukaryota > Metazoa > Arthropoda > Insecta > Hemiptera > Cicadellidae > Homalodisca > Homalodisca vitripennis. The sequence continues at coordinate 66,407,358 of NC_060211.1, read as the reverse complement.
TTACAAACTGGTTTCGTTACACAATGTAAGTTTGAAAACTATGTATTTTCTAAATTTAAAATTACTTATTTCGATTTGAAACCAGTACTTATTTAGTAATTTATTACAAATTTACCTCTATTATTACCAACTTATGATGTAAAACAAAGATGTTATATTGAAAGAGAGTAACAAATGTAACAATTTAAAACGAAGATTTTGAAGATAGAATCTGTTTTAGTCATTAAACCTGATAAAATGAATAAGAAGCTAGTGTTATTATAATAAAGAAAAAACTGTAAATCGAACATGCGTAATACAATTTTACACAAATTATAAACACTTCAAAACTGAGATTACTATAATGCGTGTTCTAGAATGGAAAATGTATACACTAAAAGGGAACCAACCAGTAGTCTTGAAGCGAAGACATTCTATGTGCCAAACATCTCTTCCTTTAATGACGGTTCGCACTCAGCCTTTGTTAGTATCAGATGGCTCGAGGTGGGCCTGAGATTGCCTGAAATATTTATATTTCACTTAACAGTGTCTTTGAAATTATTATGGTTTGATAGTGGGTCGTAAAATTTATAAAATCAAATATGCACACACGCCAATAAATGAACGAAACACGGCAAGAAACACACTTGACAACAGAAAAGAAATATATACTTTAAAACCAACACACATGTATAAGCAAAGAAAACAAAATTAAAAACAATACTGACGCTATTCGCGCTATGACGCTAATTGTTGACTGGCAATGTGTCTTGTAAAATAATTAAAACTGTGGTGTATTAAAAGAACTATTTTTTGCTGTATTATTTTGTTTACTGCTCGTGAAACTGTTGTACTTCGGTAAAAATGTACATTTTGAAAATTGTTAAGCATTGCAATAATTATTTAAACGAAATTAAGTTAGACATATCTAATATACCACATTGTAATTAAACGTTTTACGTTCAAATTGACAAAAATGATAGAAAACGAGCTGAAACTCGGCATACATATCAAAATTAGGTGGTGTACAACCTTTCTAAGAGATGTATTAATTTCATTAAAATTAGTAGTGTACATAATACAAGTTCAAAGACAAACTTGTTACCATCCCACCTTTGGTGATCAAGTCACGCACATGCATTAGACAGGTGTAATCTGAGATAACAGTGATTAAGCTGTGCCTGAAGCGTAGGAAGGGTGTAGAGAGGTAATGAGGTGGTTACTGTCGGCAAGGAGAACGAACCGTTAAAGTTGATATTGCTGTGTAGTTTATCAAAAGGACACCAACATGGAATCATATGTTAATACTACTATTTTGGAGATTTTGGACATGAAATCTTCATTCTTGTATAATTCAAGTAGTAAAAAAGTATAAAATTTACATCCATTAATACCCTCAATTTAATTGTTATTATATTGTCTGAATCAATTCATATTAAGATTTTATTGTCTGCGATCCTAATATGGAAATATCTATGGAGTGTTTGATATATATGTATATTAATGTTTCATTTTTGCACTAAAGGACATGTATTTATATAAATATATACGTTTTACTCGATATCTCGACTCTAACTGATAATCGTTAGAATAAAATTATAAATGAGAGATACAAATAAACGGTATGCGTTATTAAACCCATTTTTAGAAATGGAATTACCGTCCGGTATTTCCGTAGTTAGTGACTACAAATCTTTTAAAAAAGTGTTTGGAATGAAATGAGAGGAGCCCAATTAATAACTACTTAAAAGTTCTTAACGTGAAACGAAAGCAGTCAAGGTATTTTCCAACAAATTGTATCTGATGTCAACCCGAGTCTCATTAAAAATATTCGGTTTGCAGAGCTTATTTTATTATATCTTTCTTATATTTGGTTGACATTTTAAAATATTTTAACAGATTGATATTTTGGACTCTTGTATAGGATACTAGCAGTTACCCGCGGCTTCACAAGCATTTTTCTGTTGAAAGAAACTATATTCACGTATTACTTTTTTATCACATTTCAAACGCTCTTGAGATAATTGATAGTCACTCAAAACTATTTAAATCCCTAATCCATTTTAAATTTCAGTTTAAATAACTTTTGTAACTGTGTTTTGTAACTTCGAAGTAGTAGAATGTATCAGTTTTTATAAGCTTTGAATTTCCCTCCAACATTCCATTGAAACGCTCCGACGATTTCAGTAACGATTAAAGTATTTTAGGCCAGTGTGGAAGATTCCTTAATAGCATCTAATGATATAGTGCATGGTGGCATAATACGGCATAATGATATCGTGTTCTGTGCAGTTTAGGAATGGAAGTAAGCTTATCTTAGACACTTATTATGTTACTTTATTCTTACTCTATGCTTTCAAGACTAATAAATATCAATACATATCAAATTGTACTTAAATTAATTTCACATATGTTTGTGTTGTGCATTTCTTATGGAAATGTTTGCAACTTTATCACCAGCCCTGATGTAAAGAAAAGTGGTTCCACCGTTGATAAGTAATTCAGGACACTTCCTTTATATTGATGTCTCGATAAACTAATTTGGTTATAGAGAATCAAATTCCGCCTGTTTAAATTCACTTTCTGTCTTTAGATATTTCCAGTACTATTGTAGAGTTTGCCTTGAGCCCCAATTAAGAAAATATATATCAAATTCGATCATAAAGAGCCTTCTTTCGGCTCTTTTAATTTACTTCCCATAAAAAATGTTTCAAGTGACATAGTTATAGTTGTCTCTTTGTTCCTATGAAGAAAATATATAACTTGGAACTATTTAAAAGTTAATGCGGTCAAAATGAGTCAGTTGTGGCTGATTAAATTCACTTCTGGTCTAACTTATTAACTTGATTTATAAAATATATGCATATGTTGGTTTTCAAGACCTCTGTGGGTGAAAAAGCGTCTACTACCAGCACTCTAAGACCCCCACCTCATCAAATCCTTTGCTGTAAAATTGTTAATAAAAATATGTTTTGAAATAAAATTGATATAACAATAGTATCGTACATTCAAGCATGGAGACTTGGGTCTGGTTGAATTCCGTATAACTCATTCAACATACAGAACGAATATTTATACAATATTTTTTATCTTATATCATTTAGACTTTTATACTATTATTTTCCCCATTCATAATGTTGGAAATGTAAATACACTACTTTTTATAATTTAGCTTTTCGGAAAAAGCAATAAAGACAATACTTCCATAAAAACCTTTCTATAAAAGTTTGAGCTACATCAAGTATTTTACATGTTAATCTAATAGTAGATAAAGTTGTTAAAAATGTAATACCAGCCAAATTATTATTCTAAAGTTATTAAGTTATTATACTCCGATAAACTGGACAATGAATCAACGTGAATCACATTCCCCGTCATATTAACATTTGTGTTAATTACTCTCGTAATTTTTGTTTCTAGACAATTCACTTCTTTTATGTCCTAATTAATCAAGATACAAAGTTTTGCAGAATTTACTATACGCATTTTTCTTTACGATTGAAGCTTTTTATTGTTGTATACACGTTTATTATCATAATTTATCTACATGCAGACATGTATATGAGTGCCGATGGCCAAGCTGGCTAAGACATCGAACTTTCGATCCAAGTTAGAGATCGCGAAGTTTCAAATCCTTTCTGTGACCGCAGCACTTACTATTTCTCCCGTAAACCTTGTGCTGTATTGACTCTCCTTTATTCTGTATGGCAAGATTCCCGAATAGGCCAGTGGGTTATAAGGTCGGGAAGTATAAGGCTTAAAAGGGGGATTGACCTATTCTTAAAAAATAAAAAAATTCACAAATATGTATCTAAAATTATAATTTTTAATCACAACATTTTGGTTACTGATAGCACTTACAATTGTTGACTATAAATTCTTGTTATAAACATATTTTATTACTTTTTGTGGATGACGACATGTCTAAAGGGTAGTGATATTGTTTTGTGTAGACCGATAAAAACTATAAACATTTACCATGGTGATAGGCCAGGGAAGACTTATTTCGCTCTACGACATCTAGGCTTTGTATGTCATTTCCTATCTCCTCAGTAACCCTATGTTGTTAGGTTATCGTATCCCAACAAACTCCATAGTTAATTAAGTTCCAGTAATGATTGTCTTTGATCTTCTTCACCTTACATATTAAATCAGAAAGATTCATGAAGGTTAGTACGGACTTAAATCTCTAAATAAATAAAATAATTTCTTAAATGTAGAAAATTATTTATGAAATAATTGTTTATTATTCTTTCCTACGTAATACTAATACTAATGGTAATAGTGCATTCTCGTAAAAATATAAATTCTGGATTTTTGGCGAAACAGGATCTACTAAAACTTTATAGTACGATTATTTAGATGTGCTCCTATGTATTTACATTCGCTTTTCTAATGTATGTGTGATTTAAATAGTGCAACATTTGTGTATTCAAAGCTTCATGTGTGAGTTGTAGATATGGCTGCGAGTCTAGCGAGTCTGCGAGTCTAGCGAGTCTGCGAGTCTTTGTGGATTATCACTTGAAGTAGCGAGTAGGCATAGTTCTAGAAACGTTGAGTATAAATAAGAAGTAACATACATATTTGATTCTCTAAATCACGTACAGTCTTTATTGAATGTTAACTAACTTTTTGTCCGAATCATATAATAACAGTGATAATAAAATATGAATATGTTTCCATTACTCATAGGCACGGAGTGTCTATATTTTTAATTATTTTAACAACAGTATTCATTAATGAACACATATGTTTTACCATATACAATAAATAGCTTTAAATTGTAGTTGAAAATAAACTGGTTGTACTAGTTGAGCAAAACTATTATATACTAATAATTTGCTATCCTAGTATTGATTGCCATTGTGTGGATGGACTAGAGAAAAATTCAAATTTGGATTCGTACTTAACCATTATTGCCAGAGCTTAGTTCGTGGAATTTAATCGGGTACATGGTAGACACTGAAACAAAACTTAAATAATATTAATTACAACAACACCAGATGTTTAAGAATCAGTTGACTCTCTTCCAATGATTTTAAAATGTAGGGCAAGGAAGATGGAAATGTAATCTATTTTTAAGAGCAGTTTATATTCTATGCAACATACGTTGCATATGATCTTCAAGGAGAGGTTCCCGGGGGCTCCAGAGTCAGGTTCAGTCAAATAAATTGATGGAATACATGCACGAGAAATGTTGTAACTCCTGTAATATTGTCAGCGAAATCTCGGATTGATAAAAGAATGTATTCCCGTGTTTTCTTAGCTGAATTTCTTTCATATTTTGATTCCGAACTCAATTAAAGAGCTAGCTGTAGTGGTGACCATCTTAAGTTTAAACAAAATGAAACTTAAAATACCTTTTCGGCTTCTTTTTGCCCCAGCAGTGAATTATATATGGTGTTGTATTTTAAATATGTAATAATATGCATCCTCGTGATCATCTCATTTATATTTGTTTTTAGAAACAGTCTCGAAAACTTTGAATTTGTTATATTACTATTAAAAATATACATTTAGCAAGAGAAACTACAAAGTGTTTGGATAAGTTTTAATCATATATTTTAAAACTATGCCAACGTCCGTAACTGCAATGAAGCTTAAATAAAAAAAGGTTTAAGTGTGAACAATGTTCATATGAACAGTTCAATAATTTTATACTAAACAAGATAGTGAGGGGAGTAATACTATGAATGTAGAAGAACGGTAGCCTTTCCGGCAGTCTTTAAGGACGTAAGAGGGACAGCAGTTTGACAATTTAATATTTAAATTATCTTGAAAACTTGTAGACCAGGCATTCTCAAGGTTTTAAACAGTTTACTTGATTAAAACCCAACCACTGATTGTTATATTTGTCAATAAATCCTAAAGAATTTCTATGATTTTATTTCGCCGTTTTATAATGTAATATAAAATATTATAAATGAGTTTTTATCATATTAATTTTTTATATTAACTGATTCAAAATGGGAAGGTGCATTAAATAATGTATACCATAGGGAGCTCCACGTATTCATTCGTTGTGTTTACTAACATGTACTTATTTATATGTTATTTAATGTGAACAAAAGTGATCTCATGTATAAATAAAAAAAAAATAAAATGAAATGAAATATGCCTTTATTTAAGAGGCGAAGTTAGGGCTATTTAGCACTCTCTACCACGCAACCTCACATAATATACAGATATATTTACAGTGAATGATATTAACTAATAACAAATTTTAAATTAAAATAAATGCTTAAAAATAAGAAAGCATTGTTATTTGTGTTTTGTTAAATACACAAAAAACAAGGATTTTTCCGGACATTTGCCATCGTTTAGTGAAACAAGAAATCAGAACACTTCGTTTCAAGATATGCAATCTGATCTCTTCTTCAGGTAAAGAACTAACCTAATATATAACTACAAACTAGGTTAATTGGTATAATATAATTGATATAAATAACTGATAAATTCTAAAAAATGAACTAAAAAGAAAAACCAAAAGTATCAAACGGATCAGATATTTGTAATTAACCAATGCGGAGTCACAATATGGTTTTAAGAAGTTCATCTAGCATGAATCAATAATAAGGAAAGCGCACATTCCTGTCCCCCTTCCTTTTCATTTCCGCCATCTTGTTTTTGTCTGCCGTGACGATTGCCATTGGCTAGTGCCCTCTGGTCAGTCGTTGGTGGTTAGTAGATGAATGCACACGTATTGTGACATCTTTTATGTAGTTCAGTTTTAATGATTACTTTAGTTTTTTTATTAAGTGCGTGTTTTTAAAGCTAGTGAAGTTGACAAACAATATGGTGGTTGCGATTCCTGACTTAGGCGTGCCACAACGCTTTGGTATGATTTGTTTATTTTAACCTAGTTTGTAGTTATGTATTAGGTTACTTCTCTACCTGAAGAAGAGATCAAATTGCAGACCTGGAACCGTAGTGTTACTGATTTCTTGTTTCACTGAACGATGGCAAATGTACGGAAAAAATCCTGCTTCCTTCACAATCCTTCCATCGTAAAAAATAACCTTCAAACAAAGGACAAATAACAACTTAAAAATACCTCTCATAAAAGTTACTTAATAATTTTTCAAACATAAATAAAAACAAGTAACATTACTATGATTATTACTGTGGACCAACCGAGTGTCAGGTGACTTCAGAATGGAAAAAGAATAAGTGAACGCCTTAAAAAAATGATTAACCCATTTATATTGTTGGGGAGAGAGATATCTAGGTTTCTGTGGTATGTAAACAAGTCTACCAGGATTCATCAGTAAATACGCTCGGGTCGGCTATAATCTGTTATCTGATCGCTCCACTATTGTTCAAATCGTCTGACGAAGATAGGCTTCTCATGTTTATTCCCTTAATTGCGTTTAATAGAAGAGTTTCATGGAAAAGTAATAAATTGACAATACAAAAGAAAACAAAATATGAGAAGTTTTAATTAATAGTTAATAACTTATCTTTCATTTACTTGTTGGTTCGAAAATAACCTTATTTTACTTTTTAATCATTCCTGTTCTAAACAGCTAATATTGCAACCTTTAAAAATCCATTCAAATGTTATGTTCATAAGATAATGTATTTAAAAGTTAATCAGTGAAACCACGACATTCTAAGTAAAAACTAATTTAATGAAAGTGATTTTTATAAAGAATAAATATTAAAAACATACTTTGGAAGAAATTTTAACATTAATTCTTTATTGGGGGATGTACGTGAAGAAACATTATTACAACTTTGTATCCGTCAATCAATTGGCCCCGGAAGTGGTAGCAATAAGAGCTCACACACAAACTTTATATCAGGGGCATGAATGTGATGAAACATTTTTACAACTTTGTACCCGTCAATCAATTGACCGCGGAAGTGGTAGCAATAAGAGCTCAGACACAAACTTTATATCGGGGGCATGAATATGACAAAACATTTTTACAACTATGTATCCGACAATCAATTGGCCCCGGAAGTGGTAGCAATAAGAGCTCAGACACAAACTTTATATCGGGGGCATGAATATGACAAAAAATTTTTACAACTATGTATCCGACAATCAATTGGCCCCGGAAGTGGTAGCAATAAGAGCTCAGACACAAACTTTATATCGGGGGCATGAATATGACAAAACATTTTTACAACTTTGCATCCGACAATCAATTGGCCCCGGAAGTGGTAGCAATAAGAGCTCAGACACAAACTTTATATCGGGGGCATGAATATGACAAAACATTTTTACAACTTTGCATCCGACAATCAATTGGCCCCGGAAGTGGTAGCAATAAGAGCTCAGACACAAACTTTATATCGGGGGCATGAATATGACAAAACATTTTTACAACTTTGTATCCGACAATCAATTGGCCCCGGAAGTGGTAGCAATAAGAGCTCAGACACAAACTTTATATCGGGGGCATGAATATGACAAAACATTTTTACAACTTTGCATCGGTCCATCAATTGACCGCGGAAGTGGTAGCAGTAAGAGCTCAGACACAAAATTTATATCCGTCAGAAATTTAGTTGCATGTACATTCATAAAGTATAAGAGCTTTTTACCTTAACTATATGCATATTTTTTTATTTAAGACTGAGCCATCTGTTAATTAAAAGTTTTAGTAAGCAGCCGCTAAGGTAACTGAAAATGTATTGAAGTGCTTTCCCTACTGTTTCTACGTTATACAATTAAAAATAAAGCTTTTTTAATAAATTTTGATTTAATATATACATGTATTGGTGTGCCACCCACTGCCTGCTTTGACTGGAGAGGCTGGTTCAGAGCTGGCCTCCCCTTCTGCCGAAGGTCATCACTTTGAGATTAGTGCCCTAATTCTTCTTCATGGATCTCGATAGGAGGCGGCCTATACCCCCTAACCTTACCCATCGTGAATATCTTGCCACTCCGGAAGCAGCGCTAAGTTTCTTATAGGAATAAGTGCAATTTTAAGCTTCTTGTAAAACAAAATATTTTGAATTTAAATTAAAACTTTTTTAAAGTTTGTTTAAACAATATTGCTCTGGTCATTTCCCTACTATTCTATTTGGTAATTTCTTTAAATTAAACGATTAATTGTCTCTAAAATTTGTTTACAATTCAAATATAGAACATCAATTTTGGACTAACTCTACCCTTTCCTAAATTCAGTTGAATTTATGTTTAGAAGTGCGTTATGGCAATTATAAATTAGTCACTAAAAAGGATTCAAAACTAAAAGTGGTAATCAGTAGGAGAACGATCATCCTAACAAAATTGGAGATCCAAGTGGACTACAAATGTTGAGGATTACGAAAGTTATTTATGTTAAAAATCAATACCCAATTATTGACAGTAAATGTTCCCAAACAACGAGGCTATGAAATATGAATACGGTTCGCACGCCTTGTGCAGCTGTTTGTGATACAATTAGTAATTAGTAATATACCTGTGTATCAGATGTGTTTGTTAGAAGCCATTGAAACTGGTGCGGAACAATCCCTTACCATTGTATTCTTAGTTCTCATTCATGTTTAAAAATTTAGTGAGGTTTTCTGCATTATAATGAACTAAAAACAAGGTGACACAAAATAAATAAATTGTATTTTATCTTTCAGTAATCTAAAATAAAAATATTTAAGTTAAAATATTTAAATACAAATTTAGAATTTTTATTAAATAAGATCTTGAAAATCTTCTTATTGTTTACTTTGAGACTCACATTTTGGTACTAGACAATTTCACACAAGAGATCTCATTAAGGAATGATTATGAATTAAAAGACAGATATTGAGTTATGGGTCCTGTTTAATAGGGAATATTAAAATGTTCTTAATCGTTTGCATAATGGAAAAGTAAATTGATTTTTTAACACACTTTATCGATAATATGTAATTAGTTTGCTTAATTGGATTAGTTTGAATGCTAAAAGTGGCAATAATACTACCACGCAAAGCTGATAAAATGTTAGGGAAAGCTTTATATATTATAATAGTAAAATAATTATTCCATTAAAATAATGAACGCCAATAATCAACTACATCACAAAACTAAAAAAGATTGGTATTGAGACGAATACAAAAAAAATCATATCGTTAAGCATCCTTAATCATATAAATAACTGATTCTTGTTTTATAATCATTATTTACAGTGTGGACAAAAATCGTTCATACGTAGATCTCTAACTTGTCTTTCATGTTCTGCCTTATATTTCCTAGCTCTACTGTCACCTCGCACAAAAACACGATTACTTATAGAAATATAACATTATTAATACCGATGGGTATTATACTACGAGTATTTCTGTAATCAAAGATATAGAAACGAATAATTAAAGTCAAGAAACTCTTAGGCTCCAAAGAAAATAAGCAGAATTCCGTGCTTTTAGCGCTATACGTTCCCTTGCGTGTATCTTGTCAAGGGGGAGAAAATCTGAGGATTGTATTTAATATTGCTACAAAGTTGACTTTGATTTCACTTCCGCTTTCTATGTGTCGATTTAATTGTATCGATGAAAGCTAAACTTAATAATGTGTGGCGAGAAACAGTGATGTTGTAAAAGAACAATAGACATTTCCATTGTTAAGGGTTACTGTGAAAGAAATACACAGTTTCGATGATTTCTACATACCATCTTCAATTTACCAATATTACAGCACAAATTTAACCATGTATAAAATAATCTAACCAATGTATGCTAAACACACTAAAATAAAAATTAACAGCAATAATATTCTGCGTCAAAACTTAACTCCGCACACCTTAACTCCGCTCACTCCAGGAGAAGCATCAAAGTAAGACTACGAAACAACATAGATGTGGCGTTAAAAGGCATAATACATCCAGGATCAGCAGCCAGCATTACGTATCATGACCATCATGTCTCGAAGATTATGTTATGGTCGATGTAGTACAAGTTAGCCTGAGGTTTTCGTGATGTTAAACTTAAAATATTAAAGTTAAATACAGTTGTCGGAAATTTTAATTTTAATTAGTAAAATAATTTAGTTTTAGTTATACCCTATAAGTGTTGGACATACAAAAATCTTATAATGATATATGCAATAATGTAATATGTTCACTTTGGAAAACTCAAGAATCAAACTAAAACCTCTGAACAGTGTTTAAATCGTTATTTATAAATTCATTACAACTTTTTTAAACTGACACCAAGGGTTAATTGTGTGGAGAAAACGATTAAGTGCACTTCGGATAGTCTGTTCTCTCTATCTTGAATATTTAGATCCATATTTGACAGTTTTTGACATTTTATATAACCCAAAAATCAACCTTTGATAGTATAATACATCATTAATAACTATAACCATACTATACTATTATTAAAAAAAATCCTTATCATAAAATAAATTAGGCCTAGTAGATAATGTAGTGTAAGCAGCAACCGCATTATGCTATAATATAACATTTTAACATAGCCATATTAGCTACAAAGGTTCGCTTATTAGGTTATACATACAGTTTTTGAGTTAAATCATAAATTGGTTGTTTCGTAAAACTGTTTGATATAGGTTACATCAATGCAACGCTTTCCACTTTAAAAAATGATTGTCTATTAAACAGGTAAGAGTGAGGATTTAAAAACAGAATAATAGGCTATTTAAAGGTTGTAATGATAAATAGGTAAAGATTTTCATTTTCAATTGCAACATAAAAACTATAAATATTCATTTAAAATTGTTTGCTCTCCGCAGTATGACCAATTTGAAATTAATGTAATGTTATCAATAAATTTGATTTAAGTGTGCCTTTTAGTATGAATAAGATGTTTTTTTACTTATCACCTCCTTTCGATCGCTCACAGAAACATTAAATCTGTTGTTGTGGAGGGAGCTGTAATCTCCTCCTCTAGCACCTTATTAATTCACAACAGCGATAAACTGTGACGTTATAGCCTTTCTGGCTATTGTATATTGTCCGGGAAGGTTTATGGGTCTCTAGATGGAAATAATACAAGACAATTTCTAAAGGAAGAGGAAATTTTATTTAAAATTGAATGATATATATAACGCAGTTCTCATTTAAATCTGTAGATAAATCTAAACTATGGCATATTTAGCGTAAAGCACAAAGAAGTGTTTCTTGTAGTAAATCAATAATTGCATGTTTGGATAAATAATAAAATTGAAAAAATACAATTTAAAATTAAAATAATTTAAGCTAGCCCTGGATAAATCTTGGGTAAAATCGTGGAGGAAGAGTCTTTACGAACACTTTAGATACCAACGCTATTACCAACAAATTTAACAATTTCAGTATACTGGCTGCTAAACAAAAGAATTTATATTAAAACTTGCCTGGGGATTTCAGTAACTCTACAGCTATCCCCTTCTTTAATACTAGAATTAATTCCTTAGTAGTTTATTTATAAACTGTTGAAGCTGACATTTTAACCCTTTGCAAAGCCTTGGGAGGGAACAAAATTTAACAATGAAGTAGCCTAACACTCGCAGTATTATTAATGCTTCTATTTTCAATTAAATATGTTAGACGAATTTTAATCCAAAGAAACAACCGGTTGTAAAATTTGGGAGTGCGGAGTTTAAACTCTTTGTAGTTATTAAAAGGGGGGTAGGAAAATAAACTTTTCCTTTTTAATATAGTTGTAAATACTTCTCATGTGACAATTAACCAATAATACACCAATAAGCCAAACTTAAAACCATGAACGGGCACTACTAGAAGTGATCTACATACATTTATATTTACCGACAACTGTCGAGAATAACGTGATAAAATAGCATCCAGTCAGTCAGTGTTCAGCGAAACAATTAGTGATCGAATGTAGCACAATAAACAAAGTAGATGGTAAAGAAAAGTGCGCGTTAACAGCCGAATAAGCGACATGTAAATTGGAATGTTTTCAGAAACAATATAGGCTAATATAACTAGCGTTAGGACTATTGGCTTAACAACAGTGTTAGCTGTAAGAACTGCAACTTCATCATAGAGAATTTTTAGATCATATATCAACAGACAAGTGCTGAAATTGGAGTATATTTTGAAATAATATAGGCTGCTACACCAGTGTAAGGGCAGTTGAATGCTTCTATTTTCAATTAAATATGTTAGACGAATTTTAATAAAAAAAAAAAAAAATCAACCGGTTGTAAAATTTGGGAGTGCGGAGTTAATTATTAAAAGGGGGGTAGGAAAATAAACTTTTCCTTTTTAATATAGTTGTAAATACTTCTCATGTGAAAATTAACCAATAATACACCAATAAGCCAAACTTAAAACCATGAACGGGCACTACTAGAAGTGATCTACATACATTTATATTTACCAACAACTGTCGAGAATAACGTGAATAGCATCCAGTCGGTCAGTGTGCAGCGAAACAATTAGTGATCGAATGTAGCACAATAAACAAAGTAGATGGTAAAGAAAAGTGCGCGTTAACAGCCGAATAAGCGACATGTAAATTGGAATGTTTTCAGAAACAATATAGGCTAATATAACTAGCGTTAGGACTATTGGCTTAACAGCAGTGTCAGCTGTAAGAACTGCAACTTCATCATCGAGCATTTTCAGATCCTATATCAACAGACAAGTGCTGAAATTGGAGTGTATTTTGAAATAATATAGGCTGCTACACCAGTGTAAGGGCAGTTGGCTTAATAACAGTGTCAAATGCAATAACACTCTGCCTTCAACTGAAAAATTGAACTATTTTTTGATCACATATTAAATGTCGACGGTGGAGTATATTCGGAAACAAGTGTTACGGTTATTGCTTTAACACCTGTAGCAACATCACCAAAGTCGTGAGATTGTTCTTTGATCACATAGTAGCAAATAACTAGATGAACCTGAAATCTGAAATCGAATGAATTTTAAAATGATATAGCCAACCAAGTACAATATGAGATATAATGTTCAGCTATAACAATATTTTTTGGAGTAAATTGTAGTCCGTTCAATATTGAATCGTTTTATGATAAAAAGTTAACAGACATATGATATAAAGATTAGAAGGGTATTCTGAAACAAGTGCTGGGATTATTGGCTAAACATCAGCAACAAATGTAACAACACACTGACTAAACATTGAACCATCATCTACATATCAACAGGCAATAGCCGACATCTCTGCGCTACGCATTGGAGTGTATGCTGACAGATTATACGCTACCAGAGCAAGTATTAGGATTTATTAGAGAAGCAACAGTTTGTATCAGCTGTAAAAACACTCTGACTAAACATTGAACCATCATATACATTTCAACTGAAAATAGCCAACATCTATGAGCTACTTACGTTGGAGTGTATGCTGACAGATTATACACTATAGAGCAAGTATTAGGATTATTAGAGAAACAACAGTTTGTGTCAGATGTAACAACACTCTGACTAAACATTAAACCATCATCTACATATCAACAGAAAATAGCCGAAATCTATGAGCTACACGTTGGAGTGTATGCTGACAGATTATACACATGTAGAGCAAGTATTAGGATTATTAGAGAAACAACAGTTTGTGTCAGATGTAACAACACTCTGACTAAACATTAAACCATCATCTACATATCAACAGAAAATAGCCGAAATCTATGAGCTACACGTTGGAGTGTATGCTGACAGATTATACACATGTAGAGCAAGTATTAGGATTATTAGAGAAACAACAGCTTGTATCAGCTGTAACAACACTCTGACTAGGACAAACAACAGCAGCGTCAACACTGAGTCACTGTTGTCTGATATCAGCTGACGCTGTTAAATATACTTAATAACTAAAACTGCAAGGACAATGAAGGTTTTCAGATAGTGTCGATGTGTCTTATATTGAAAAAAATATAAGTAATAAAATTCAACGTATCCCTTAGTCCACATTTTCTATTCAGAAATAAACATTGCGAATACTCAAAACTTTAGTTCCCAACATGATTCCTGGAGTATAAAATTCTTATTGAAATATAAACTCTATATCTGGTGATTAAACGGAAAATTTGAACATATTACTGAAATATTTTAACTTTATAACAACATTTAGAATGTAACCACACAATTATAAAATTAAAATAATGGAGCTATAGTTATGTTAATCAGAAGTACGTATTTGTCTTTGAACTGGTAAACGGAATAAGAATAATTTTTAAAACAAATTTTGAAATAATTGAACTTGTATTTGATTATTGGCAAATAGTAATCAGTACTTATTCCAAGAATATTATTGATAACTAGACTAAAATATGCCTTTTTTTGTCTTTAGAAAACAATTGCATTGCAAACAATCTATGATAAAACCTTAAATAAAGCTCTAGTCCAATCCTTCTAAAAAAAATGTATCTACTTAGGAAGTTCAGTATTCAGTCATTCATGTATGTAAAAAATGTGTTGTAGATTAAAAGCGCCTCAAGATGGACATGCAAAAGAAAAACACACATGGTAAAATAAGCAATAACGACAATAGTTAAAAAATAACATTGCTTCCAAAAAGAAGCTTTGTTATTCTATCACAATAAGTATTAATATTTAACTGACAAGATTAATGCAATTAATGTGCGTTGACAATTAATATATGAAATTTCTGCTCGAGCTGCTAGTAAGGATTTAATTATTCCACAATAAAAGCATTATTTTTCAGAAGTATTTTATGTGAAAATTGAAAAAACGTTTATACAACCATAGATCCATTAAAATAAAATAAATATCGTTCGTAAGTTAATTCTTCTCTTAATGAATCTCATTTTTTCGAATTATATTACCTTTATACACAAGAGGATATACATAAGCTTTGAAGAAAATAACAGATTTACTGAATTCTTACCTACCAAAATCTGCAAAAAAAAACACTCAATACGTAAATAAATGCAATGCTTTTATACATTATTTGAAAACATACATAATTATAGCTTCGTATGCTATAGCAACTTCTATGTCAAAAATGCAGTACAAGCGTCTGCTAGCGTTGCCTTGAGCAAAGAATATTATTTAAGAGCAAAAACAAGTTTACAGTAAAAATTTAATATCTTTATTTATAAATTGCAAGTATATTGAAACATTCTTGAGCTAAGTTTTCCTGAAAGCAATAAAGATTGCTACAACAACAGCAGCCTTCATTAAAGTTCAGTTACAGAACAATTCAGATGTAATTATATATATTTAGAGTTTGCGAGTACAACAATCTTTATATCCTTCATACAAATTCTTAATGGGGTTGGATATAATTTATCTGTATTAATAACATTGCTAGAACATTTTAAGATGCATCCGTTTTCAAATGCTTTTCAAAAAGTCATAAAATATATAGTACGGTTAAAATACGTAAATGAAACGTAAATATTTATAAATTTAATATAAAGTGAAACTTTAAACAAATAAATAAAAGCACATTCTGGTCATCATAAGCTGCTTACCACACAGTTATAACAATGAATTATTAGTGAAATGGAAATAACTTGACTATAAACAACTATAAATCTACTTTTACAGCCTTGACCATTGAATCATGTGCCATATATAATTTGAAAGATAATATTATTAAGCATCAAAATAAGTTTTAGTTTTTCCTGTCAAGTATAAATTTTGAATATTTACGACAACTTAGAAAAAGTGTAGGAAAATTTATCAATTACCAATAATTATTAAAAACGAACTAAAATACGTATAAAAATAAAATACTTCTCATTCCTCCATAACTTTAAAAGCGTAAGTTTTTTAAAGTTTAATATTGTTCTTATAGAGCTGAAATAAAGATAATTGACAGTACAGAGATACTCTTATCAAGTATAGAGTACATTGCGGACATTGCACTCTTACCAAACACAGTGAGACAAAGGCATAGATACCTGGTATTAGATTTGTAAGGCTATTCGGAAATAAACTGTATGCACGTATGGGATGTAGCACAGGTATTAATAGTTATAGTTAAAAATGTTGAACTATGTCATAATGGAAAAAAATTACGGACAGTGAAGAGACCGGCAATTTCTCAATACACTTCAAAATTGGGAAAGATTAAATTTTAATTCCATTTTTTGGCAAAGAGCACGTTTTAATGTAAGTCGTGCAATAATGGTAAACATAATAAATCATTAATTTTATTTATTAAATAAATTTAATTTTTTTATAAAATAAATAAGACAGATATTTTAAATTTTGCTGGAGTTTATACCACATCTAAACAAACATGTATTAGGAAAAAGATCAGCGTGCAGCAAATCCTATTTGCTGCTATTGAATTGGAATACTTCTTGATTTTATAGAATTATTCACTGATGAAATAAATGTGGTATCGCTGTTTAAAGTCTGTAATTAAAGGTAATGTATTCTTGTATTAAAATACAACAAAATAGTTAATAAAACCACAAAAATATTCCTTCCTTCACTGTCCAAAATAAGGTAGATTTCATCAGTAGCTGCCACTATATACATTGCTTTCAAGATTATTTATATAAATTCTATAGTATTAAAATGTTTTTATATTTGGTATTGCAATCATGATAAGTTTTAGATGCATGTGAAATTTAGTTATTTATATGGACCAGTTGTTATTTAAGGTGCCATACACTGCATAACAATATTATATGAGAGTAAATGTTGACAGCTTAAGTTCATTAGTATATACTCTGAAATAAGTCAGGAAAATTGTTTTACATATTATTTTATTTATTTATTTATATTTTATAATGTTTCAATACAGCCGAAGCCAATTACACTGTGACATTAATATTATTATATATGAATATAATTGGATAACTTAAAAAAAAAAAAAAAAAAAAAAAAAAAAAAAAAAAAAAAAAAAAATTATCCAAAACAACAGCTCAACTACATTAAATATCAACTATACACAAAAATAAGAGCATTTTAAAGTTGACTACACCACCGAAGCACCGATAAATAACTTAACAACAAGATGAATCAAATAGTTTAAATAAATTAAATAAATAACAACCGAGAATCAATAAACTACTGTCCAAAAGTAATCAATTAAACATGTACTAAAACTAGTTAACAAAATATATTTAACGATATAACAATTATAAAATTGGATTCAGTTAAAAAAAAATATATATTTTTTACTATATATAACAACAACAATAACAATATGTAAAATCTATGTTTTAACTATTAATTGATAATCAGGAGTATTTTAATCTTAAAATCTCTGTAAGAGGAATTAAATACATCTAAAGAGTTACATATTACATATTATTATACATAATAATATATACATATTATTGTACATATTATTATGGTTGCTACCTGAAATATTTAACTAGATGAATAATCTTCATGAAATTTTGGAACAAATTTCCAGTTTTAGTTGCATAAACTTAGAAAAGGATATCTTTAGTAAAAGTGGGTTTGTTGAAAACGAGAGTCTCCCAGTGTCCAGAGGTTGAGAACCCATAGGGACAGGAAGGATCTTAGAAGACAGTTTCAAATATGTCAGAAGAAAGTTATTATGTTCCTTATGAAAAGTTTGTATGTCCTTGACTATACTTCTGTAAATGCGTCTTGTGTAATTAAAAATCTACATTATACGTTTGTTTTGGATCTGTTGTGTGAGTAATTATATACATCACTCAACGACGAAGATAAAACATAAGAAAACTAAACTTGGACTTTAACTGTTTTGACCTGGCATAATTTTAATCAGTTATAATGTTTATAAGCTATATATTTAAGCCTAAATATATATGATATTAATACAAATTTTTTTATACCTGTTTCGGTGTGTTTTATAAACAATATTTTATTTATAACATATTTATTTACAAGTTTTAAGTTCAACATTTCATAAGTAATAATAGTTAGAAGTAAGATTATTTCAGACAAAAGAAACTAAATATTCATAAGAAAGATTTGTAGGGTTTTGAGAAGTCAAAGCGTATTAACTATGAGTAATTGATCTTTATTAGCTATTATTGGCTATTACAGACAAACTATATCAAGAAAGACTCAGAAAGACAAGAAAATCGTACAGAAAGAATACATTTTGTATTTCGTCAACACAAAATTCAACCTGCGACATCCCATTAAGCTCATTTTAAATACAACGTAGGCCGATAATCATTTTCGCTACAAAAGCCACACCACAAGGGACCGCTGTATCCCTCACCCGCCTGTTAAACCGCAGATAAGCTATGAATGAATGAAGTTTCATTTCCAGTGTTCCACCATTATCCTTAACTTACTGTTCTCTCTAACTTCCGTGTTGTATTAAACTGTTGTCAGAATTATATTATTTAACTGATCACTATTTTATTTAAATATATACTTTTCTATTTATGATTTTAATAACTCATTATCATTAGCATTTTTGTACCTATGTTATTAACAACTAATTAACTAGATAAAAAGTATTCTAGTTCGTGTAAGTTGTTTATTCAACTCTTAAAAAAAGTATACGGAGTGTGATTGAAACATCCACAGTCCTACTTAAAAACATTGTAACGACACTAAAATTTATATTAATATGATACATAACATGGGGTATTTATATAATAATTTATTAGTGGATTGTGATTAAATTTGAATACTATATTTTTTCTAGATAAATGTTCAGAATACAGTTTGGTATCGTGATGCAACCCATACTTTAAGACCTAAGAATCACCCTTGACTTAAATTAAGCATACAAGCTATAATCCGATGTTTTGCCAAATACGTAGATGAAATTATAAGAAAGAAGTGTAAACAAATTTGCTTGCTTTTTTTAAAGTGTTAAATTAATCCTTTTGTTTTTTTATATTTAATTTACAATGAAACTAATGACCTATAAAAATGTACAAAGGAGGACTGTAATAAAATGTATAACTATACAATACTATACTAAAATTAAGTCCATGTTGCTTTACGTTGTCTAGGATTAATATACAGGGCACAGTTTGTAATGGTGCTGAATCCCTTAATATAGAAATCTTTCAATACGCAAACTATACTTGCCAATATTTATTAAAAATATGAATTAATAATAAATACATGTGATGAGACTTAGGGATGTTTAGCTCAACTTCATTGGAATTAAGGACACTGAATAACAACACTGCATTAATATGTGTTTCATAAAGAATCCATACTGTTTTTCGGTTTTGATCCATAACTTAATGAGGCAACATACATTTGGCGTAGAGAAACTGAGTTGGTTTTCGAGCCTAGAATTTCGTTATTGCCTTCCAGGGGTGCTTTTGAGTAGGCTTTAGTTAAAATTTGTTTCACAGAGAATTTAAAAAATTTTATGTTTAAGTCCATAAGAATATAATACGATATCCAACAACGAACTCTAACAACAAGCTTGAAATTGGTGGAAAATCCATGTAGATTTTTATATGGCATTATCTTAGTCTTAATCAAAATTCATGGTCTTTGGCCGAGACCTGTATCGGTATCTAAAGTATTGGGACTCGAACTTGTTCAAAGGTTCCAAAATGTTGTAGATGTCCACTATATGTTTCAGAAATATCATTTCATCATCAGATGGAAAAAAAAATAAGAGTACTCCAAATAGAGTTTGTCAAAGATTAAAAATTGAAATAACTAAATTAGAACGTCAAAAAAAATAAGATGGACATTTACGACGCGACAGTAGGTCTACCGCAGATACGCGGTCACGACGGGTCGGACAGAGGACAGGTTTAAAATTAATGATAATGTTGAAGTTTTACAAAAATAATAGAAAGGCCGTAAACTTGATAATCAAGAATAATATTACTTATTTTACGATATAACTTATAGTCTTATTTTACGAGGCTACCTTCGCCTGGTAAAATACAAGACACTTTTTACTTTTCCTTTTACTTTTTTACAATATGAAATGTATATACATTTTAAGCATGAACACGCAAATTCTAAAATTTTAAAAGAAAAACTTCGTTTGATTCGCATTCTATTTCAACAATAGAACGAACCAGGATGAGGTGTGACATAGCAGCTGCACACTCCGACTTGTGGACTGTCCGGCCCGGTCGGACCATGTTTGTGTTGTAGGCCAAATATCGCGTCGTAATGTTTGTATGTCGTTTGACCTTATTTATTCTGTTGACTTATTAATGTTATTTTTATTTTTTAAACTTTGACAAACCCCATGTGGAGCACGTTTAACTTTTTTGTTTTTAACCACGAAATGATGGAAAGATTGTTCTAAAACCTGTAGTAAACGTTTACCACATTTTGAAACTACTTGACAAGCTATGTACTATATTTAAGTAATCTTAATAATATACACTGATAGACATTTTTCAATTCATATATTCGGTACAATTGATATATTAGAAATCTTGGATAAAATTTCCCCAAGTAGTGAATATCCTAACCCCCTAAAGTTGACAGTAACTTACTACAAATTAACACTTGTCAAGAAGTGTGCTCGGAAAAATTATCTTAATCCGAAATGCACGTTAAGCTAAATGTGTCAACATTTATTATTTATTTAATTGCTAAATTGTAATTACACTCGATGGAGTTTACATTTTTAATAAAGCATTACATTGCAGTTTTAATCATGTAATGCATTTTATTGCCATATTTTACTAAAACGGTTCATACATTGTATATTTTTACTGAACACTAAACGGAATTTGAAAGAAATCGTTTTTTTTTACAAATATAAATGAACATACTACACATAAAATTTTTATATTAGTAAAAAGCTTTACTTTAAAACATTTGTTATTGTTAAAATTACTAAAATTAAATAACCGTTGTACACGTATAGCATAGTGAAAGCCTGGTACACCGTCGGCTTTGGATAGCCTACTGTTATGATAATAAGCACTAACCATATACGCCTTTGAGGCATCAGTAACCAAACACTACAGTTACTTAAGGGGATAGAACACAACAAAATGAAAGTATTACTACACAAAAAACAAATATCAAGTGAGAAAAATACCAAAATTATTAAAGATAATATTGAGGCTAATAAATAGTTTCATTAAATGTGACTTTCAGGCCAGTAATAATATTTGTTCGGACGCCTGGGTTAAACACTGCGAAAGTTTATTAAATCCACTATTGCTAGTCACAGGTATCGGTTACGAGGAACCTTTCTTTGTGGTGGAGGCATTAGACTAATTTCACGCTAATTGAATTGGAAGCAGTCTTGAAGAGGGAAACAATAACAAAGGACTATGTACCTTACGAAATTTTCAAAAAAACGCACTATAGTTGTTCTCATTAATTTGCTTAGTATATATAATAAAATCTATAAGGAGGGAAAGGTACTAGCCAGTTTTAAAAAATCTATTATTTTTCCACTGCATAAAAAAGGAGAAAAAATTTATGTACCAAATTATAAGGGTTTATCATTTATTGATTATTGATATACCTAAACTGTTCACAAGTTCTATAAATAATCGCCTAATAAATTTGTTAAAAGCGCAAAATTATAACTGATTTTCATGCGGGGTTTCGAAAAGGTTATTCCAATATGGATAACATATTCTATATACTTTCTATAACTAATTTGAGGTTAGAAGCTAAAAGAGATAAGTAGTATTGTTTCTTTATTGACTTTGTTTCTGCCTTCGACCATATTGATAGGAGAGCTTTAATACATAGGCCTACAAGCCCTCGTGTTTAGGTGTTTCCACCCGTGTTTTTGCGGTAATAAATGATTTATACAATAACACTCGCGTTTAAGTCTGAGGCAAAGATGGAGTTTCCGATAGCTTTAGTACTAATATGGGCCTCAGTCATGGGTGTATACTTAGTCCTGTATGGTTTAGTTTATTTGTAAATGACGTTCCGGAGATACTAGAGGGTGGTTGTCACTTTAATGGTTATAAGGTGAATGTTTTAATTTACGCAGACGATATAGCGGTTGTAGCGCCCACAGTGACGTGTCTGCAGCACACGGTTAAGCGATTGACAGTGAAATGTGAAATTTAACAATTAATTTGAATAAATCTAAGATAATTGTGTTTAGAATGGGAGGCAAATTAAGTTATAGAGATAGATGGTTATTTAAAAGAGAACAGATAGAAGTGGTGAATAGATATAAATATTTGGGGGTTAACGTGACGTCAACGTTGTCGTGGTCGCGTCACTTTGTCGAGAAAGCCAGATCGGCAAAACATGCAACTTCTTCTGTCTGAGGAAGATTGATTAGGAATAATGATGTGCCACTAAGTGTAAAGTACTCGTGTTTTGATGTAGTTATAAGATCTATTATTTGTTATGGTGCCCAATTTTGGGGTTACATTCAGTGTACTGAAGTAGAGTCTGTCCAAAAAACTGTATAAAAAAATGTTTGGTTTACCTATTAACACTTACGTAATGTACCTAGATATATACAGGATTTTAGAAACTACACTTTTTTACTTTATAAATGAAATTATATATTATTTAGTTAAACTGTGGAATTTAGAAGAAACTCGCCTGCCTAAAATTCTTGCAAAGCATATTGTAAATAAAAACTCCATTTGGTGCAGAGAATGGAAAGTATTGCGACAGAAAGTGGGTATTGATGTGAGTTTTAATGTTGAAAATGCAGAGGCACTGAAGCGCCAGTTGTTTAATGTAGAGGAGGCGGTTCGGGCACGGTGGCGCGCTGACTGTGAGGGTCGGGCCAGAACATCTGTTTTCCACCAACAATATCGGGATTTTGATTTTGGCGATAAAAGATTTATTACCTACAATTATGGGATTCAGGTTGTTTACTGGGCAATAAAAGCAAGGGCAGAACTTGTCAGTTTAAATTACAAGCAATGGGTAGAATGGACTAATGTTAATTGCTCGTTATGTAATTTACAAGAATTTGAATAAGTTTTTCATTGTTTTGCGAAGTGTCCAATCTTATCGGCATCAAAAGAGGAATTATATTTCTTTCTTAATGGAAGGATTGGCTGTTATTGAGCAAGCATATAAGAGATGCATGGAGATAACGCTGAAATCTTGTCGAGGAATTTATCTTTTACAATGTATAAAATTATATGAATACTTCAAACACCTCTTACATTACAACCCATCAATATTATATACGTTTATATAAGCAATACGTGTTATTTTAGATAGGTAATAATATAATAATATGTTTAAGGTAAAACAAATAATGAAATGTTAAATAATATAATATGTTTATGTTATGAATATTATTTTTATATTGAATATTTTTTATTATTGGAATTAGTTTGAATATTACACCTCTCTATTTTATACTAACGTTTTTCATTAAAATATCATTCATAACTTACTCGCCTCTTTTATACAAGAAAATTTGTTCGGTGGTGTATAGATTTTGCACAAAAATCTCCAATTTGAGTGTCTTGTTTATTTTACGTTTTATAATGTACGTATAAATCAGGTAATTTGAAATTGTATATTATTTATGATCGACTTAATTTTATATTGGTGCATTTTATTTATTAAATGTTGGGAAAGAGACCAAAAATATCTTTGTATTAAAAATCCCCCTATAACATACTGTTTTAATAAATGTTATGCGAAACGGATTAATACAGATCCGTGTCAATGCTTATAATACTACAAGAACTGAACATGTTAGGTAAAATATCTCTGCTTGAAATATACACAATATCCTGCAATATCAACCGAATAGAATAAAGATTAATTTTATAATTGAAACAAAATAATATTAATGAGACTAGTATTGATATCAGATACAAGTTTCTGGAAGTTACTGCTGCCTTCTCTTTGTTTCAGTAATTGCTCGTTAAGAACTCTTAGAGTAGTTATCATGTGGAGAAATAATTCCCCAAACTTTTAAACTTTATTTGTATTTACTAACTGATGAAATACTTTGATGGAAGTCATTTTATGCATGAAAATGACCAAATAACACATACTGTTTATTTTAATAATACGATAAATTTGTATACAACATTTAATTACATTAGTTTGACGATTAAGTGTCTATATATCTGGTATAGGACGCCGTCTTTAAATCAAACTCTACATCTTGTTTGAAAGTTCCATATTTTGTCCCAGACAATAGAAAGTACAATATATCTTAGGTTTATATTTATGAGATACGTTTTCCAGATCTTATCACTAAATTAGACACAAAAAAGTTTTCATCCCACTATAAGGAGCTGAAGGGTATTAATCCTATTTTTGTCTAGTTCCTCGTTTTCAGCTCCACTTCGTACGGGGCAGTTGATTTTTCCAGTCATTCTTATAACTGGCGGTATGCTATCTAGAAGTGCTGATTTGCTGCTTCTTTCGTTGTAAGAAGAGAAGCTATATCGGTTTCATATTGGTGGTTAACTTCAAGAAATCGGAGTATTTTTTGTGGCTGGTCTAAATGGGACGTGTTATGCTGCTAGAAACATTCTTACCTCTGAATTTTTCTTGTCTTCAGTAGCGTTAAGATCAGTAGCAGCAATCTAATTAATTGTAGTTTGCTGATCATTTAGTTCAATTCCTAATCCTTCCTATTATTATCACAGTCACTGAAACTATCCAAAACATCATGGAGAAAAAAGACTTACATTAAAGTGTCGGGAAAGAAAATTAATCTGTTTCAAATTTTCATCTTCCTGGTAAGAACTCTAAAATAAAAGTACTCTTTAAGAGTGTTGATGGCAAAAAAATTACAAAAATATTATCTTTAGCAATAACAGCAATTATAGTCTTTGTCTTGGTTTTCTCGATCACACGTAATATAATATATGTATTCTGGTGAATTCCCGGGTTACAGTACTTATATCTAACAAATTTTGTTATAGAATCTGAATCAATCGGAGCTTGTTATCATCACCTAGTAAGTGTTATTGTTGAATTTTGACTCTCATAATCACCTTTAAGTTTTCGCAACAGATTTTTACCTCATGATATTTTTTGATTTGTCGACATTTAATCGTTTTACTGTACACGTAGAAAATGACAGTGTATAGTGAGCGATAGTGTGGCAGTAGAACAAACTGATAATTATAATTGTGTATAAACAAAACTACTCATCCAATAACTGTGTAATATAGCAGAATGAATTCATAGGGCATCAAAAACCTCTTCACCCCGTTATAAACAATCTCATAAAAACAGCAATTTCGTAATCATATAAGCGTCTATAAATATAACGCTGTTTTATACTTGTGTACAACGATTATTTATTATTTATTTTTAGAAATTTTAACAATAATAAATATTTTAAAGTAAAGCTATACTAATATAAAAATATATGTGTAGTATGTAAATGTATATTTGTAAAAAACTATTTCTTTCAAATTCCGTTTAGTGTTTAGTAAAAATATACATTGTATGAACCGTTTTATTAAAATATGGCAATAAAATGCATTGCATGATTAAAACTGCAATGTAATGCTTTATTAAAAATGTAAACTCTATTGAGTTTATTTCAATTAAAATTTAGCATTTAAATAAATAATAAATGTTGATACATTTAGCTTAACGTGCATTTCGGATTAAGAGAATTTTTCCGAGCACACTTCTTGACAAAGTAACACTGTTTATTTGGAACAATGCAAGGTTTGTCACATTAGTCTTGGGCATTGAAAGGGAAGTTTACTTCTCACTAGAATCCCCCGACCCTAAGGGCTATATTAAGAAACACTTAGGCCCAACTGCGTTCTGCGTGCTCTACATGACTGGAAAATGAGATCGACATTCGCCCTTAGTGAGTTACTGTCAACTTTAGGGGGTTAGGATATTAAATACTTGAGGGAATTTTAGTCAAGATTTATAATATATCAATTGTACCGAATATATGAATTGAAAAGTGTCTATCAGTGTATATTATTAAGATTACTTAAACATGGTACATAGCTTGTCAAGTAGTTTCAAAATGTGGTAGACGTTTACTACAGGTTTAAGAACAATCTTTTCATCATTTCGTGGTTAAAAACAAAAAAAGTTAAAGGTGCTCCAGATGGGGTTTTTCGAAGTTTAAAAAATAAAAATAACATTAATAAGTCAACAGAATAAATAAGGACAAACGACGCGATATTAGGCCTACTACACAAACATGGTTACGACCGAGCGGACAGTCGATAAGCCTGAGTGTGCAGCTGTTATGTCACACCTCATCCTGGATCGTTCTATTGTTAAAATAAAATGCGAATCAAACGAAGTTTTTCTTTTAAGATATTACAATATGCGTGTTCATGCTTAAAATGTGTATACATTTCATAATGTTGCTTATTATCAAGTTTACGGCCTTTCTTATATTTTTGTAAAACTTCAACATTATCATTAATTTTAAACCTGTCCTCTGTCCGACCGGTCGTGACCACGTATATGTGGTAGACCTACTGTCGCGTCGTAAATGTCCTTATTTATTTTTAATTTTTTGACGTTTTATTTTTAATTATTTACATTTTTAATCCTTGAAAAACTCCATTTGGAGTACTCTTAATTATTTTACCATCTGATGATGAAATGATAGTTCTGAAACATATAGTGGACATCTACAACATTTTGGAACCTTTGAACAAGGTCGAGTCCCAATATTTTAGATACCGATACAGGTCTGGGGCTAGAGACCATGAATTTTGATTAAGACTACAGTCTTAATGCATTATAATGCCTTATAAATATCTAAATGCATTGTCCACCACAAATAATTTCAAGCTTGTTGTTGGATACTCATATTATAGTCTTATGAACTTAAAAATAAAATTAGTTAAATCCTCTATGAAACAAATTTTAACTAAAGCCTACTCAAAATCACCCCTGGAAGGGAATAACGAAATTCTAGGCTCGAAAACCAACTCAGTTTCTCTACGCCAAATTTATGTTGCCTCATCAAGTTATGGATCAAAACCGAAAATCAGTATGGATTCTTTTTTGAAACACATATTAATGCAGTGTTATTATTCAGTGTCCTTAATTTCAAGGAAATTGAGCTAAACATCCCTAAGTCTCATCACATGTATTTATTATTAATTCATATTTTTAACAAATATTGGCAAGTATAGTTTGCGTATTGAAGGAGTTTTATATTAAGGGATTCAGCATCATTGCAAACTGTGCCCTGTATATCCTAGACAACGTAAAGCAGCATGGACTTACTTTTAGTATAGTATTGTATAGTTATACATTTTAATAAAGTCCTCCTTTGTACATTTTTATAGTTAATAGTTTCACTGTAAATTAAATATAAAAAAAGATTAATTTAACGCTTTAAAAAAAGCAAGCAAATTTTTTTACACATATTTCTTATAATTTCATCTACATATTTGGCAAAACATCGCAGTATTGGTTGTATACTGAATTGGTCAACGGTGATTCTTAGGTCTTAAACTATGGGTTGCATCACGATACCAAACTGTATTCTGAACATTTATCTGGAAAGAGTTTAGTATTCAAATTTAATCACTATTCACTAATAAATGATTATATAATCACCCCCATGTTATTTACCATATTAATATAAATTTTAGTAGCGTTAAAATGTTTTTAATTAGGAGTATGGATGTTTCAATCACACTCCGAATACTTTTCTCAAGAGTTGAATAAACGACTTACACGAACTAGAATACTTTTTATCTAGCTAATTAGTTGTTAATAACATACACAAATGCTAATGATAATGAGTTATTAAACGCATAGAATAGTATATATTTAAATAAAATAGTGATCAGTTAAATAATATATTTCTCACAACATGGAAGTTAGAGAGAACAGTAAGTTAAGGATAATGGTGGAACACTGGAAATGAAACTTCATTCATTCATAGCTTATCTGCGGTTTAACAGGCGGGTGAGGGATACAGCGGTCCCTTGTGGTGTGGCTCTTGTAGTGAAAATGATTATCGGCCTACGTTGTATTTAAAATGAGGTTAATGGGATTTTGCAGGTTGAATTTTGTGTTGACGAAATACAAAATGCATTCTTTATGCGTGATTTTCTTGTCTTTCTTGTTAGAGTTTGTCTGTAATAGTCAGTAATAGCTAATAAAGATCAATTAATCATTGTTTAATACTTTTTAACTTCACAATACGCTAAACAATTTTTTTTATGAATATGTAGTTTTTTTTTGTCTGAAATAATCTTACTTCTAACTAATATTACTCATGAAGTGTTGAACTCAAAACGTGTAAATAAATATGTTATAAATAAAATATTGTTTATGAAACACACCAAAACAGGCATGACAAAATTTATATTAATATCATATATGTTTAGGCTGAAATAGATAGCCTATAAACATGATTTACTGATTAAAATTATGCCTGGTAAAAACATTTAAAGTCCAAGTTTAGTTTTCTTATGTTTGATCTCCGTCGTTGAGTGAAGTATATAATTACTCACACAATAGATCCAATACAAATATATAATTTAGATTTGTCAATTACACACAATACATTTACAGAAATATAGTCAAGGACATACAAACTTTTCATAAGGAACATAATAACATTCTCCTGACATCTTGGAAACTGTCTTCTAGGATCCTTCTTGTCCCTATGGGCTCTCAACCTCTGGACACTGGGAGACTCACGGGCTCTAAGAACTCTCGTTTTCAACAAAACCACTTTTACTGAAGATATCCTTTTCTAAGTTTATGCAACTAAACCTGGAAATTTTTCTAATATTTCATGGAGGCTATTCATCTAGTTAAATATTTCAGGGTAGCAACTATAATAATATGTACAATAAAATAATATGTAAAACAATTTTCCTGACTTATTTCAGAATATATACTAATGAACTTAAGCTATCAACATTAACTTTCATATAATATTTTTATGCAGTTTATGGAACCTTAAATAACAAATAGTACATATAAATAACTAAATTTCACATGCATCTAAAACTTATCATGATTGCAATACCATATAATTTTTATATTAAAAAATTTTAATACTATAGAAGTCATACAAATAATCTTGAAAGCAATATATATACAGTGGCAGCTACTGATGAAATCTACTATTTTGTTTTATTTTAATTCATTACCCTTAATTTATAGACTTTAAACAGCGATACCACGTTTAATTCATCAGTGAACAATTCTATAAAATCAAGAAGTATTCCAATTTAATAGCAGCAAATAGGATTTGCTGCACGCGGATCTTTTTCTTAATAAATATTTGTTTAGATGTGGTATACACTCCAGCAAAATTTGAAATATCTCTGTCTTATTTATTTCATAAAACTTATTAAAATTAATATATTTAATAAATAAAAATAATGATTTATCATGTTTACCTGTATTACACGACTTACATTAAATCGTTTGCTCTTTGCCAAAAAATTGGAATTAAAATTTAATCTTTCCCAATTTTGAAGTGTATTGAGAAATTGCCGGTCTCTTCACTGTCCGTATTTTTTTCCATTATGACATAGTTCAACATTTTTAACTATAACTATTAATACCTGTGCTACATCCCATACGTGCATACAGTTTTATTTTCCGAATAGCCTTACAAATCTAATACCAGGTATCTATGCCTTTGTCTCACTGTGTTTGGTAAGAGTGCATGTCCGCAATGTACTCTATACTTGATAAGAGTATCTCTGTACTGTCAACTATCTTTATTTCAGCTCTATAAGAACAATATTAAACTTTTAAAGTTATGGAGGAATGAGAAGTATTTTATTTTTATACGTATTTTAGTTCGTTTTTAATAATTATTGGTAATTGATACATTTTTCTAAGTTGTCGTAAATATTCAAATTTTATACTTGACAGGAAAAACTAAAAACTTATTTTGATACTTAATAATATTATCTTTCAAATTATATATGGCACATGATTCAATGGCCAAGGCTGTAAAAGTAGATTTATAGTTGTTTATAGTCAAGTTATTTCCATTTCACTAATAATTCATTGTTATAACTGTGTGGTAAGCAGCTTATGATGACCAGAATGTGCTTTTATTTATTTATTTAAAGTTTCACATTATATTAAATTTATAAATATTTACGTTTCATTTACGTATTTTAACCGTACTATATAATTTTATGACTTTTTGAAAAGCATTTGAAGACGGATGCATCTTATAATGTTCTAGCAATGTTATTAATACAGATAAATTATATCCAACCCCATTAAGAATTTGTATGAAGGATATAAAGATTGTTGTACTCGCAAACTCTAAATATATATATATTACATCTGAATTGTTCTGTAACTGAACTTTAATGAAGGCTGCTGTTGTTGTAGCAATCTTTATTACTTTCAGGAAAACTTAGCTCAAGAATGTTTCAATATACTTGCAATTTATAAATAAAGATATTAAATTTTTACTGTAAACTTGTTTTTGCTCTTAAATAATATTCTTTGCTCAAGGCAACGCTAGCAGACGCTTGTACTGCATTTTTGACATAGAAGTTGCTTATAGCATATGAAGCTATAATGATGTATGTTTTCAAATAATGTATAAAAGCATTGCATTTATTTACGTATTGAGTGTTTTTTTGCAGATTTTGGTAGGTAAGAATTCAGTAAATCTGTTATTTTCTTCAAAGCTTATGTATATCCTCTTGTGTATAAAGGTAATATAATTCGGAAAAAATGAGATTCACTAAGAGAAGAATTAACTTACGAACGGTATTTATTTTTTTAATGGATCTATGGTTGTATAAACGTTTTTTTCAATTTACACATAAAATATTTATTAAAATAATGCTTTTATTGTGTGGAATAATTAAATCCTTACTAACAGCTCGAGCAGAAATTTCATATATTAATTGTCAACGCATATTAATTGCATTAATCTTGTCAGTTAAATATTAATACTTATTGTGATAGAATAACAAAGCTTCTTTTTGGAAGCAATGTTTATTTTTTAAACTATTGTCGTTATTGCTTTATTTTACCATGTTTGTTTTTCTTTTGCATGACCATCGTGAGGCGCTTTTAATCTACAACACATTTGTTACATACATGAATGACTGAATACTAAACTTCCCAAGTAGATACATTTTTTTTAGAAAGATTGGACTTGAGCTTTATTTAAGGTTTTATCATAGATTGTTTGTAATGGAAATTGTTTTCTAAAGATAAAAAAGGGCATATTTTAGTCTGGTTATCAATAATATTCTTGGAATAAGTACTGATTACTATTTTGCCAATAATCAATATACAAGTTCAATTATTTCAAACTTTGTTTTTTTAAAAATTAATCTTATTCCGTTTACCAGTTCAAAGACAAATACGTACTTCTGATTAACATAACTATAGCTCCATTATTTTAATTTTATAATTGTGTGGTTACATTCTAAATGGTGTTATAAAGTTAAAATATTTCAGTAATATGTTCAAATTTTCCGTCTAAATCATCAGATATAGAGTTTTATATTTCAATAAGAATTTTATACTCCAGGAATCATGTTGGGAACTAAAGTGTTGAGTATTCGCAATGTTTATTTCTGAATAGAAAATGTGGACTAAGGGATACGTTGAATTTTATTACTTATATTTGTTTCAATATAAGACACATCGACACTATCTGAAAACCTTCATTGTCCTTGCAGTTTTAGTTATTAAGTATATTTAACAGCGTCAGCTGATATCAGACAACAGTGACTCAGTGTTGGACGCTGCTGTTGTTTGCCCTAGTCAGAGTGTTGTTACAGCTGATACATGCTGTTGTTTCTCTAATAATCCTAATACTTGCTCTACTTGTGTTATAATCTGTCAGCATACACTCCAACGTGTAGCTCATAGATTTCGGCTATTTTCTGTTGATATGTAGATGATGGTTTAATGTTTAGTCAGAGTGTTGTTACATCTGACACAAACTGTTGTTTCTCTAATAATCCTAATACTTGCTCTACTAGTGTATAATCTGTCAGTATACACTCCAACGTAAGTAGCTCATAGATGTTGGCTATTTTCAGTTGAAATGTATATGATGGTTCAATGTTTAGTCAGAGTGTTTTTACAAGCTGATACAAACTGTTGCTTCTCTAATAAATCCTAATACTTGCTCTGGTAGCGTATAATCTGTCATCATACACTCCAATGTGTAGCGCAGAGATGTCGGCTATTGCCTGTTGATATGTAGATGATGGTTCAATGTTTAGTCAGAGTGTTGCCAAAAAATTTAAAAATTTAATCTTTTCCAATTTTGAAGTGTATTGAGAAATTGTCGGTCTCTTCACTGTTCGTTATATTTGATGAAGGTTTTTTCTAGAATGACATAGTACAATGTTGTCAACATTTTTAACTATAACTATTAGTACCTATGCAACATCCCAAACGTGCATAAAGTTTTTTTTCGAATAGCCTTACAAATCTAATACCAGGTATCTATGCCTTTGTCTCACTGTGTTTGGTAAGAGTGCAATGTCCGCAATGTACTCTATACTTGATAAGAGTATCTCTGTACTGGTAACTATTTTGATTTTAGCCCTATAAGAACAATATTAAACTTAAAAACATTGCGCTTTTAAAGTTATAGAGGAAGTATTTTAGTTCGTTCTTAATAACTATTGGTAATTGATAAAATCCTACACTTCTTCCATGTTATCGTAAATATTCCAAATGTATACTTGAAAAGACAAACTAAAAATTATTTTGATGCTTACTAATATTATCTTTAAAATTAAATATGGCACATAATTCAATGACCAAGGCTGTAACATTAGAGTTATCGTTGTTTATAGTCAAGTTATTTCCATTCCATTAATATTTCATTGTTATAACTGTGTGGTAACCAGCTTATGATGACCAGAATGTGATTTTATTTATTTAAAGTTTCACTTTATAGTAAATTTATAAATATTTACGTTTCATTTACGTATATTATTTTGACCGCTACTATATATTTTATCACTTTTTAAAAAGCATTTGAAGACGGATACATCTTAAATTGTTCTAGCAATATTATTAATACAGAGAAATTATATCTAACCCCATTAAGAATGTTTATGAAGGATATAAAGATTGTTGTACACGCAAACTCTAAATGTATATAATTACA
The DNA here is from genome assembly GCF_021130785.1 of Homalodisca vitripennis. Classification (NCBI taxonomy): domain Eukaryota; kingdom Metazoa; phylum Arthropoda; class Insecta; order Hemiptera; family Cicadellidae; genus Homalodisca; species Homalodisca vitripennis. The sequence continues at coordinate 66,373,587 of NC_060211.1, read as the reverse complement.
TCTGAATTGTTTTGTAAATGAACTTTAATGAAGGCTGCTGTTGTTGTAGTAATCTTTATTGCTTTCAGGAAAAATTAGCTCAAGAATGTTTCAATATTCCTGCCATTAATAAATAAAGATATTAAATTTTTATTGTAAACTTGTTTTTGCTCTTAAATAATATTCTTTGCTCAAGGCAACGCTAGCAGACATTTGTACTGCATTTTTGACATAGAAGTTGCTATAGCATACGAAGCTATAATCATGTATGTTTTTAAATAATGTATAAAAAGCATTGCTTTTATTTACGTATTGAGTGTTTTTGCAGATTTTGGTAGGTAAGGATTCAGTAAATCTGTTATTTTCTTCAAAGCTTATGTATATCCTCTTATGTACAAAGGTCATGTAATTTGGAAAAATGAGATTCATTAAGAGGAGAATTTTTAAATTAACTTACGCACGGTATTTATTTTATTTTAATGGATCTATGGTCGTATAAACATTTTTGCAATTTAAACATAAAATACTTATGAAAAATAATGCTTTTATTGCGTGGTATAATTAAATCCTTACTAGTAGCTCGTAGCAGAAATTTCAGATATAAATTGTTAGAGAATATTAATTGCATTAATCTTGTCAGTTAAAAATTATTATTTATTGTGATAGAATAACAATGTTTCTTTTTGGAAGAAATATTAATTTTTAACTATTGTCGTTATTGCTTATTTTACCATGTGTGTTTTTCTTTTGCATGTCCATCTTGAGGCGCTTTTAATCTACAAAACCTACATACATGAATGACTGAATACTGAATTTAGATACATTTTAGAAATAGATACAGTTTTTTTAGAAGGATTGAACTTGAGCTTTATTTAAGGTTTTAGCATAGATTTTTTGTAATGCAATTGTGTTCTGAAGAAGAAAAAGGCATGTTTTAGTCTGGTTATCAATAATATTCTTGGAATAAATACTGCTTACTATTTTCTAATAATCAAATCCAAGTTCAATTATATTTCAATCTTAGATTTAAAAATTAGTCTTATTCCGTTTACCAGTTCAAAGACAAATACGTACTTCTGATTAACATAAGTATAGCTCCAATTTTTTATTTTATAATTGTGTGGTTACATTCTAGATGATATTATTAAGTTAAAATATTTCAGTAATATGTTTAAATTTTCCGTTTAATCGCCAGATATGGAGTTTATATTTCAGTAAGATTTTATACTTCAGGAAACATGTTAGAAACTGGAGTGTTGAGTTTCTCAGAGTCGTCAGCGAGGAAATAATGAATTAAGAAACTGAATAATAAAATCAACTAACAATAATATTCTCAATGTTAAACTCGGAATAGAAAGGTGAAATAAGGGATACTTTGAATGTTATTACTTATATTTGTTTCAATTTTATACATATCGACATTATCTGAAAACCTTCATTGTCCTTGCAGTTTTAGTTATTCAGTATATTCAACAGCGTCAGCTGATATCAGACAACAATGACGCAGTGTCGACGCTGCTGTTGTTTGCTCTAGTCAGAGTGTTGTTACAGCTGATACAAACTGTTGTTTCTCTAATAATCCTAATACTTGCTCTAGTTGTGTATAATCTGTCAGCATACATTCCAACCTGTAGCGCATAGATGACGACTATTGCCTGTTGATATGTAGATGATGGTTCAATGTTTAGTCAGAGTGTTATTACAGCTGATACAATTGTTGTTTCTCTAATAATCCTAATACTTGCTCTAGTTGTGTATAACCGGTCAGCATACACCCCAACGCGTAGCGCATAGATGTCGGGTATTGGCCGTTGATATGTGGAAGATGGTTCAATGTTTAGCCACGGTGTTGTTACATCTGGTGCTGATGTTTAGCCAATAATCCCAGCACTTGTGTCAGAATACCATTCCAATCTAAATATCATATGTCTGTTGACTTTTTATCAGAAAACGATTCAATATTGAACGGGCTACATTTTACTCCAACAAATATTGTTACAAAATTGTATCTCATATTGTACTTGCCTATATCATTTCAAAATTCATTCGATTTTAGATTTCAGGTTTATCTGGTTATTTGTTAGTATGTGATCAAAGAACAATCTCACGACTTTTGTGATGTTGCTGTTAACTCCAGTTGGTGTATTGCTACAGCTGAAAAGCAATAACCGTAACACTTTCCGAATACACTCTACCGTCGACTTTTAACATGTAATAAAAAAATAGTTCAATTTTTCAGTTGCAGGTAGAGTGTTATTGCAGTTGACACTGTCCCTTACACTGGTGTAGCAGCCTATAATATTTCAAAATACACTCCAATTTCAGCACTTGTCTGTTGATATATGATCTGAAAATGCTCTATGATGAAGTTGCAATTCTTACAGCTAACACTGTTGTTAAGCCAATAGTCCTAACGCTAGTTAAAGTAGCCTATATTGTTTCCGAAAACATATTTACATGTCAAATTTTACCTGTTGAAAAGCATAAGAACATTTAGTAGCATTACAAATCGTTTCCACAACTGCAGAACCCTTGATTGGATATTGGTAAAAGCTATAAACCAACTATCCTTTACTGTTCATAATAAACGGTTCTTACTTTTCCTGTAGCTACAATGGTATTGTCCACACAAATCAAAAGCATCACTTTGGACTTCCTGTTGAGATTATTGGAAAAATAGTGCATCAGTAACAAGGATTATTGGCTTCCAACAATTGCCAAGTTTCGGATTCTTCAAAGTAACCGTTTTTTATACAATTTCTTAAACAAAAGCACACATGGCCAGACAGATGCTAAATAAAGCAAGATAGGTTTCATATTAACGTTTTTGATTGTTACTGTGTCTACTATAATTTTTTGTAGCTGTGCGAACATCGCATGTACGTATATTATGCTATAATTGGAGCAACGAAATCTGTAGACAAGGCTTAAATCTGTAGACAAGGCATAACCGTTGATTAAAATTGGGTAACAATAAGGCTTGAATGCATAATAATAACGTAATTAAAATAAAATAGATTTTTAGATAATTATACAAAGGTTTTAATATATTATTACATTAATGGTTTGATACGGAATTTCAGATGCAATATTTATTAACAGTGGTTTATAAGAATAAGTGTAAGTGTAAATGACGAAAAAGGAAAATTAACAATAGTATATTTTAAACAAAGAAAATTAAATTCTAATTGCACAAGTATAGTGAATACTTACGTTTTGTTTCAATAGACTGTCAATAGAGAATCCCATAGTGTAATTATTGTCATATTTAAAAACAAATTTAAATATATTATTCTTAAAAATATTAATCGGATATCAAATTTGTTTTGTATGCCCAGTTCCAGTTAGTATTCCAATGTGTACATACATTTATATATATACAAATAATAAAAAAAGGCAACCAAATTTCAACCTTACCTATAAAACAATACTAAATTCTTTAGAACAAATTCAAGATCTCAGCAACAAGAACATGTGTATCTGTCTGCTGTAAATTCAACTAGCAAGCTAACTAAGATACATACATTATGATGCACTTGGCTATCACAGGATCTCAAAAAGATTTGTAATGTGTATTTTTCAGCCTCATATCAGCAACCTAAATTAGATTGGATGTGCTTCACTTAGTGCTTGGGTGACTACCCATTACACAACGTAATGTAATGTAGGTGTGATTAGGATTAGGTAAGGTTTGGTTTGTGGGTTAGCAAATTCCTCAAATCAACAACATAACTTATAGATCAGATGTGCTTTTCTTAGTAGTTGGGCTGTCCATCACGTGCTGTAATGTACTTTACGAGTACATTTAATTAGGACCTCAACCGGTTTTAGAGTGTGTTTCTCAGCCATCAAATCACCAGTTTAATTTAGAATAAATGCTTTTGAATAATTAATAGACATCCCCACTCACATCCTATAATGTTCTTAGAGATTAGGATTCCAGCAGATGTTTAACATTCGTGTATTTATCAGGTCTCATCTCAATAGCTTAAATTTTTTTGAGTGGTGATTAAAAAATTAAAATAGACCTGTTGTAACTGACATAGAAAGATGTACAGTATGACACGTTGAGTATTAAAAACGTGTAGCACATCACCTTCTAATTGAAACTATATCACGTAGACGCTCTTCAAATACTCTCCGCATCCATTTAAAAATGCTAACCTTGCAAAAATCGTAACCAAATGGAAATAGCCAACACTTTAAAAAGCCAAGTGACAAATGATATTTGCATATATATATCAGTTTCAAAATTCCTTTATAGCCTATCGGTGTTTATACTATTAATTACTTCCTTTGCGAATTAATTCATACATTTCTGTATAAACTTTTCACTTACAATCTTTAAAACGCTGGAGCCTCAGCAATCACGGTTCTGATTGAGATATTGTTAATCCAAAAAGTATACATTTACATCGTGTTACCAAGTTGACTGTATGAGAAAAATATACTTAACCCGAGTGAGAAAATTAAGTTTCTGATAAGCAATTGTTAAAGCTGGAAATTTCGATACTATGTTTAACGCCGGTGGTTATTCTAAAAACTTTGTATTGATCATAAATTTGTCACTATTTTACAAACAAGTTTATAATGTATTTTATAGCAAGACCACCTTTGGTTAGTTAAGGTTACTTGGTTAAAATCTCAAGAGTTAAAATGTAAGGCTATAGTACTTTATAAAATATACAATCAGCAAGCAGTGTTTCATGGTTGCAGAAGATGTTTTGTAATGTTTCAAGATCCTCTCCAATATGCACAGCTGTTCTAGGTGTTGGTGTTATATGCATCAGTTAAGACCGTTACAAGCAAGTGGACAAGTGCTAGCTGTACTCATATCACGGCACACGTTTTACGAAACATAGCTTTTGTGATAGTTTACGATTTTCAAGCATTACTGACGTTGAATGTTTAACAAAACTATTACTAAAAGAGCGTTTTAAAGTACATTATTTTATTTTTATTACTCATCGGTGTAATTTATAGTCCATTCCATATATCTGTACTAATAAAAAAATAAGGAATAGATCCATCCCAGATGATTTAAAATACAATGGTAAAATCTGATGACCATTACTATATTATTCCCCGATACCATAAATATAAGCGCTGTCTATCATCATATAGGCCGCTCTAGTTGTAGACGTACAAATACAGTATTAGCGAGCCTTAGTTACTGCAGTGGTTATTGAAAACTCACCGAAGCTCAGTTTTTGACAAAACTGTAGTCAGTGTAATGTTTCAATACGCTTATTCGGCTGTTAACACACCCGTGAGTTTACCATCTACTTTCTTTATTGTGCTACCTTTGATCACTAATTCGTTCGCTGCACACTGAGCCGACTGGATGTTATTTTATCACCTTATTCTTCACATTTGTCGGTAAATATAGATTTATGTAGATCACTTCTAGTATTTATTCTAGCCCGTTCATGGTTTTAAGTTTGGCTTGTTGTTGAATTATTGGTTAATTTTCACAAGAGAAGTATTTACAACTATATTAAAAGGAAAAGTGTATTTTACTACCCCCTTTTTAATAACTACAAAGAGTTTAGACTCCGCACTCCAAAATGTTGCAACCGGTTGTTTCTTTGGATTAAAAGTCGTCTAACATATTTAATTGAAAATTATAAGCATTATTAATCTGTTTAAACCTACGTTTAATCTCTTTAAATACGTTTATTAAACGTATTATTAATGCGTTTGTTACTTCATTGTTAAATATTATTCCCTCCAAAGGCTTTGTGGAGGGCTATAATGTCAACATCGACTGTTTATAAATATTAAACTTCTAAGGAATTAATTCAAGTATAAAATAAGGGGATAGCTGTAGAATTTGAAATCCCCAGGCAAGTTTAAATATTGATTCTTTTATTTAGCAGTCAGCATACTGCAATTTGTTTAACTTGTTGGTAATAAAGTTGGTATTATATCATAAATGCTTTCACTACGAAAGCTATGAACTTTGACTGTGGACTTTCTTCCTATTCGTCTAAATTAGTTTATTACTGAAATTTTTAGAAAAACGCATGCAATGTTAGATACAAAATAATAAGTACCGAGTCGCGGGTAATGGTTAGTAAATCTTATAATTAATGCCACTTGTTTATCTAGTTAGAAAAATATTGGATATCGTAACTTATTTAAGTAAACTTGAGTGGTATTATACAGATGCTTCACACAATTATTACCTTTTTCGCCAGGATGATATTTTTCATTTGTTGATGTTTTCAGTGCATTCAAGAAATAATGTTTATTTCTTTGCACATTTTTAGAAGATAATCATTTGAATTCGTATAAATTGAGAAATATAAGTAACTACTTAGCAATAAGTAATGTATTTTGTTTAACATTAATAGATATTTACATTATAAATGTATTGAATTATAATATCATGTGATATATGAAAAGTGGATTTGAGCTTATGTTGCTTCCTAACTTTTTATTATAATATTCGTCCTCTAATTTCGCACTAATAAAGGAATCGAGAATCTATTTGAAGTGCATAACTATCGAAAGTACGTTTTCATTAAAAACCGATAAAGGAATAGGTTGGTATGAAATGGGATAGAGTATAAAGTAGTTATTTTTCCACATATTACGATTTTTCTATTGACACTTACTTTTACACACCTATAAACGGCCGCCAGACACTTATATGAAGGCCAAATCAATGTCAGCTAACAGTATGAATACTGACCGAGTACTTGGCTAAAAGTTTTGACTTTAGTCCCTTTCTGTTATTGGGTCACGATTTCAAACTATTAATTGACTTAACTTACAACTTTAATTTTAGTCTGATATTTACTGTTTTTAAGGATGGTATAAAGAGATTATTAAATAATTTGAAACTGATAATGCGCATTAAAGACATTAAGGTAAAGACTCTTCCTCCACGATTTTACCCAGGATTTATCCAGGGCTACCTTAAATTATTTTAAGTTTAAATTGTATTTTTTTTCAAATTTATTATTTAGCCGAAAATGCAATTATTGATTTCTTACAAGAAACGCTTCATAACACATATCTAAAAGTAAACATTTTATGCTATACATGGCATAGTTTTGATTTATCTATAGATTTAAATGAGAACTGCCTTGTATATCTCATTCAATTTTGAATAAAAATTTTCCCTTCCCTTAGAAATCGTCTTGTGTTATTTCCATCTAGAGACTCATAAACCTTTCCGGACAATATACAATAGCCAGAAAGGCTATAACGTCACAGTTTATCGCTGTTGTGAATTAATAAGGTGCTAGAGGAGGAGATTACAGCTCCCTCCACAACAACAGATTTAATGTTTCTGTGAGCGATCGAAACGGGGTGATAAGTAAAAAAAAATCTTATTCATACTAAAAGGCAGACTTAAATATAATTTATTGATAACGTTATATTTCAAATTGGTCATACTATGGAGAACAAACAATTTTAAATAAATATTTATATTTTGTTATGTTGCAGTTTAAATTGAAAGTTTTTACCTATTATTTAATTACAACATTTAAATATTCTTCTGTTTTTAAATCCTCACTTTTACCCGTTTAATAGAAAGCCGTTTTTTAAGTATGAAGTGTTGCATGGATGTAACCTATATCAAACAGTTTTAAGAAAAAACCAAATTATGATTTAACTTAAAAAACTGTATGTATAGCCTAATAAGCGAACCTTTGTAGCTAATATGGCTATGTTAAAATGTTATATTATAGCATAATGCGGTTGCTGCTTACACCACTTTATCTACTAGGCCTAATTTATTTTATGATAAGAATTTTTTAAATAATACTATAATGTGGATCGATGGTTCATTTTTGGGTCATATAACATGTCAAAAACTGTAAAATATGGTTCAAACTATTCAAGTGAGAGAGAAAAGACTATCCGAAGTGCACTTAATCATTTTATCCACACAATTAATCCTCCGTATCAGTTTTAAAAAGTTGACGCGTAATGCTGGCTGCTGATCTCAGATGTATCATGCCTTTTAATGCCACATCTGTGTTTTTTCGTTGTTTTACTTTGGTGCTTCTCCTGGAGTGGTGCGGAGTTAAGATGTGTCTAAGTTTTTGACGCAGAGCATTTTCGCTGTTAATTTTTATTATGGTGTGTTTAGCATACCTTGGTTAGATTACCTTTTACATGGATAAACTTGTGCTGCAATATTGGTAAAATGAAGATGGTATGTATAAATACTCGAAACTGCGTATTTATTTCACTGTAGTTCTTAACAATGGAAATGTCTATTGTTCTCTTACAACATCACTGTTTCTCTCCACACATTATTAAGTTTAGCTTTCATGGATACAATTAAATCGATGAACAGAAAGTGGAAGTAAAATCATAGTCAACTTCGTTGCAATATTAAATACAATCTTCAGATTATCTCCTTGACAAGACATACACAAGGGAACGTATAGCGCTGAAAGCACTGAGTTCTACTGGTCTCCTTTGGAACCTTGGAGTTTCTTGATGAATAATTTGTTTTATATCTTTGATTACAGAAATACTTGTAGTATAATACTCCACCTGTATAATAATGCTATATTTATATACGTAATCGACAGCAGAGCTAGGAAATATAAGGGAGGACATGAAAGACGAGTTGGACATCTACTTATAAACGATTTTTGACCACACTTTAAATAATGATTATAAAACAAGAATGAGTTATTTATAATGCCTAAGGATATGATTTTTTGTTATGGTCTTAATACAAATGTTTTTTTGCTTTTGGATGTAGTTGATTATTGACGTCCATTATTTTATTGGAATAATTATTTTACTATTATAATATTTAAAGCTTTCCTAAACATTTTATCAGCTTTGCGTGATAGTACTAGTACCACGTTTGGCATTCAAAACTAATTAAATTAGGCAAATAAATTACATATTATCGACAAAGTGTGTAAAAAATCCATTCACTTAGCCATTATGTTAACAGGACCCACAACTCAATATCTGTCTTTTAATTCATAATCATTCCTTGCTGAGATGTCTTGTATGACTTTGTATAGTACCAAAATATCACAAAATAAGCAATAAGGAGATTTTCAAGATCTTTTTTATAAAAATTGTAAACTTTTATTTGAATAACTTTTATTATTTAGATTACTGAAAGAGAAAAATACATTTTATTGTTTTGTTGTGTTGTGTTACCGTGTATTTAGTACATTATAATGCAGAAAAATCCACTAAATTTATAAACATGAACTATGAATACCATGGTAAAGAATTATTCAGCATCAGTTCCAGTAGCTTCTATCAAACACAGCTGATACACAGGTATATTACTACCTACATTGTATCACAAACAGCTCTATAAGGCGTGGGATCCGTATTCATACGGTTATTTGCCTCGTTGTTTGGGAACTATCACTAATTGGGTATTGATTTTTAAAAGAAATATCTTTCGTAATCCTCAACATTTGTAGTACACTTGGACCTCCATTTTTTTGTTAGGATGCACTCATAGTGATTTGCAGTTTTAATATTGAATCCTTTTTAGGGACTAATTTATAATTGCCATAACACATTTTTCAACATAAATTCAACTGAATTTAGGAAAATGAACTATATTTGAATTGTAATGAAATTTTAGAGACAATTACTTGTTAATTTAAAGAAATTATCAAATAATAGAGGACGGAAATGACTAGAGCAACATTTTTTAAGCAAACAAAAAAGACTAAAATGTTAAATCTAGATAGAGTTTTTTGATTTTTTTTTCTTTGACAAGAAGCTTATAAATTTCCCTTATTCTTGAAAGAACCTTAGCGCTGCTTCCGGAGTGACAGGGTATTCAGGATGAGTAAGGTTAGGGGGTATAGGCCGGAGGAAGAATTAGGGTACTAATCTCAAAGTCATGTACTCCCGGTAGAAGGGGAGGCCAGCTTTGAACCAGCCTCTCCAGTCAAAACAGGTAAGGGGTGGCACACCCTTGTTGAAGCTAGCAAGAACCTCTGATAAGGAACGAACCCCTCCAAACTCTAACAATCATCTCCCTCAGTATACTATAGCTCTCGAATTTCCCTTGCACCCCAGAAACTCGACATTTGCTGTTAGTGATGTACTGCTCCTGGACATCCATAAGGTTTTCCAGATTTAAATGACACATCAGTTCTTGCTTTGCCCAGTGGTAGGTTCAACTGAAAGGTATAAACCAGCCAGAAGTGATCCCTTCTGGGTAAAGATAAAGTAATAGCATATCCAAAGAAAAAATTTATAATCTATAATCATATAATATTTAACAAATTAATTTTCATTATTTTATAACTACATGGTGATTAAATTTAATCAATCAATTTTTGAATTTAAATGACTTATGACTATGTTAAATTTACAAATCTAGTAATTATAAACTATAATATAACACGTCTCCCATGCTATATTAAATTTGACAAATCTCGTTTTCAGTAACTGAATGTTAGTGACTGTCACTGAACATATCTACAGCCGTTCCATAAATACTGATTTAAACTCAGATTTTTACAAGAGCCAATTGTAACTAAGCAACGTTTATATTTAGTTCATATGAACATGGTTCACCCTTAAATTCTTTTATTTACGGTTCTTTGCAGTTACGGATGGTGGAATAGTTTAAAACATATGATTAAAACTCATCCAAACACTTTCTCTTGCTAAATGTATATTTTTTATAATAGTACATATAACAAATGCCAACTTTTAGAGACTGTTTCTGAAAAAAATATAAATGAGATAAGCTCGACGATGAATATTATTACATATTTAAAACACAACTCCATATATAATTCACTGCTGGGGCAAAAAAGAAACCACAAAGGTATTTTAAATTTCATTATGTTCAAACTTAAGATGGTCACCACTACAGCTAGCTCTTTAATTGAGTTTGGAATTAATATATGAAAGAAATTCAGCTAAGAAAACACCGCAATACATTTTTTTATCAAACCAAGATTTAACTGAGAATATTACAGGAGTTACAACATTTCTCGTGCATGTAGTCCATCAATTTATTTGACTGAACCTGCCACTGGAGCCCCCGGGAACCTCTCCTTGAAGATCGTATGAAACGTATGTTGCATAGAATATAAACTGCTCTAAAAAAAAAAAAAAATAGATTACAATTCCATCTTCCTTGCCCAATCAATACTAGGATAGCAAATTTAATAGTATTTAATAGTTTTGCTCAACTAGTACAACCAGTTTATTTTCAACTAAAATTTAAAACTATTGATTGTATATGGCAAAACATATGTGTTCCTTAATGAATAATTTTGTTAAAATAATTAAAAATATAAACACTCCGTGCCTATGAGTAATAGGAACATATTCATATTTTATTATCACTGTTATTATATGATTCGGACAAAAAGTTAGTTAACATTCAATAAAGACTATACGTGATTTAGAGAATCAAATATGTATGTTACTTCTTATTTACACTCAACGTTTCTAGAACTATGCCTGCTCGCTCCTTCAAGTGATAAACCACAAATACAAGGCTAGACTCGCAGCCATATCTACAACTCACACGTGTAGCTTAGAATACACAACTTTTACAATATTTAAATCTCACATACATTAGGAAAGCGAATGTAAATACATAGGAGCACGTCTAAATAATCGTATTATAAAGTTTTAGTAGATCCTGTTTAGCCAAAAATTCAGAATTTATATTTTTACACGAGAATGCACTAATACCATTAGTGTTAGTATTACGTAGGAAATAATAATGAAAAATTATTTCATAAATAATTTTCTATATTTAAATAATTATTTTATTTATTTACAGATTTAACTCTGTACTAACCTTCATGACTCTTTCTGATTTAATCTGTAAGGTGAAGAAGATCAAAGACAATCATTACTGGAACTTAATTAAATATGGAGTTTGCTGGGGTACGATAACCTAACAACATAGGGTTACTGAGGAGATAGGAAATGACATACAGGTTCAATGGCTCGATGTTGTAGAGCGAAATAAGTTTTCCCTGGACTATCACCATTGTAAATGTTTATAGCTTTTATCGGTCTAGACAAAACAATATTACTACCCTTTTGACTTGTCGTCGTCCACAAAAAGTAATAAACTATGTTTATAACAAGAATCTATAGTGAAAAATTGTTTTTAAGTGCTATCAGTAACCAAAATACATAAGTTGTGACTAACATTATAATTTTAGATACATATTTGTGAGTTTTTTTTCTTTTTTAAGAAGAGGTCGATCCCCCTTTTAAGCCTTATACCACCCGTTCTCAAGGGCCACTGGCCTATTTTGGGATCTTCCCATACTCAATAAAGAAGAGTCAATATAGCAAAAGGTTTATGGGACAAACAGTAAGTGCTGCGGTCACAGAAAGGATTTGAAACTTCGCTATCTCTATCTTAGATCGAAAATCCGATGTCTTTGCCAACTTGGCCATGGGCTCTCACATACGTTCCTGCATTTAGATAAAATATGATAATAAACGTATATACAAAAATACACAACTTCAATCGTAAAGAAGATTACGTACAGTAAATTCAGCAAAAATTTGTATCTTGATCACTCAGGACCTAAAAGAAGTGAATTATCTACATACAACAAAATACGACAGTAATTAACACTGATGATAATATGACGGGGAATGTGATTCAAGTTGATTCATTAATATAACTGTCCATTTTATCGGAATATGATAACTTAATAACTGTAGAATAATAATTTGACTAGTATTAAATAAAAAAAACTTTATCTACTATTAGATTAACATGTAAAATACTAAATGTAGCCAAATTTTTATAGAAAGTCTTTTATGGCAGTATTGTCTTTATTGCTTTTTTCCGAAAAGCTAAATTATATAAGTAGTGTACTATCATTTCAAACATTATTAATGGGAAAAATAGTAGAATAAACGTGTAGATGATATCAGATATAAAAACATTTTACAGGGTGGAGCGCGGTAATTTGCTTTTTTGCACTTCAGGCTGTGGCGGCACTGTTGGTTGAAGAGAGGGGAGAGTGGGCGTGGCTTATAGTGGCTGACGGGAGATTTGTATTCCTCCGCGTTCCAGTTGCCATTATGCAGTGGACACGAGAGGAGAGGTCGTTTTGTGTTGAAGCGTATTTTTCAAATGCCCACTCGATCATTGCAGTGCAGCGTGCTTTTCGTTTACGATTCGCTGTTCCCCCACGCGGACGTGTTCCTGGTCGGTAATCAATTGTAAATTGGGTAACTGCATTCAGAACAGCAGGGAATGTGTCATGTGTACGAAGGGGACCTCAGAGAAGGATTACAACACCGGAAAACATCGATGGAGTTAGAGCAGCAGTACCGCAATCTCCAAAACACTCAGCTCGGAAGCAATCACTTGCTCTTGGCATTTCAAGACGTTCTCTCCACCGGGTTCTTGATGAACTGAGATTTCACCCGTATAACATGTGCGTGGTCCATCAATTATAAGCACGGGACTATTTGACACGGCGTACTTCTTGTGAAGACATGCTTGCAACTATACCGCGTGACGCAATTGTGTTCTTTTCTGATGAGGCACATTTTCACCTCAGTGGGTGTGTCAACAAGCAAAACATGCGCTACTGGAGTGAAACAAACCCCAGAGAAGTCCACCAGAGACCTCTGCATTCGGACCGCGTCACTGTGTGGTGCGCCATATCACGAGTAGGCATCATTGGCCCTTACTTTTTTCAGGATAACCGTCGTGCCATAACTGTGAACTCCGAACGGTACTTGACTATGATACAGGATTTTTTTCAGCTGGCTCTTGAGGCAATGCAATTAGAGGATACATGGTTCCAACAGGATGGTGCCACTGCACACACAGCGAGGGTTACCATGAATTGTTTGAGGCAAATGTTTCCTGGACGGCGTATCTCTTTGAGGGGTGATGTGAACTGGCCGGCACGCTCACCAGACTTAGTCCCATGCGATTTTTTCCTTTGGGGTTACCTGAAGTCGAAGGTGTATATCAATCGTCCCAACACCTTGGAAGACCTAAGAAACAATATTGAGTCTGAAATTGGCAGAATACCAGTCGACATGCTTGTTAGAGTTAATGAAAACTTCAGAAAACGTATGCAGCGGTGTGTGGATGTGCCGAAGGTCGACATTTGCCAGATACATTATTTAAAACCATGTAATTAAAAAAATTCCCTTACTGTTCAATATAGTAAAAATAAAAATAATTTTTTCTAAGGTTCATAATTTTTTATTTCATTTCCAAATCAGCAAATTTCCGCGCTCCACCCTGTATAAATATTAGTCCTGTATGTTAAATGAGTTAATATGGAATGGATGAACTAGACCCAAGACGATACAAATTTTAAAACGCTACTAACAAAATAATAATATTTTACCTAAAGATTTTCACTACCTATAGTTTTGTTCTCATTAGCTGGAAAGCATTGAAAACATACTTGAATGTACGATACAATTGTTATATCAATTTTTATTTTTGTTTTATATTTTTATAGACAATTTTAAAGCAAATATATTGATGAGGAGGGGTAACTTATTGTACAAAGCTGTGAATGTTTGCACATAACGTAATTGAATCTGGTTAGCTCTCTTGACATTGTGTATGGCATGTTTACTGTAGTTAGAAAATAAAATGGATAACACAATCTTCCCCTTATACCAGAAGCATATGCCATTAAACATATTTGTTGATCGGTGAAAACTTCAAAATCGCTTCAGAACCAATTATTAATCTACAGGATTCTACGAGGTAAGTTGGATTCTAAAACAAACAAATGTGATCATTTTCTTGGTCAGTGCAATAGCATAATTCAATTGTGGAACCGTACATAAATTAGACCGGGAATGAATTTAAACGACCGGAACAGACTCATGTTGACCGCAGAAACGTTTTAGTTGTACGATATATTTTCTTCATTGGGACAAAAACATAACTATAACACCTGAAATGTCTTAGACTGGAGGTAGATTACAAGTGCTGGATTGGACGCTTTTTGACTCAACGAGGTCTTGAAAACCAACATATGCATATATTTAATAGATCAGGTAAATACATTAGACCGGAAGTGAATTTAATCAGCCAGAACTAACTCATTTTGACCGAATTAACTTTTAAGTAGTTCTAAGTTATATATTTTCTTCATCGGAACAAAGAGGCAACTATAACTATTTTACTTGAAACATTTTTGATCGGAAGTAAATTCAGAGCCGGAGAGCCGAAAGAAGGCTCTTTATGATCGAAGTCGGTATATATATTTTCTTAATTTGGGTTCAAGGTAAACTCTACAATGGCACTGGAAATATCTTAAGAGAGAAAGTGAATTTAAACAGACGGAATTTGATTATTTATAACCAAATTAGTTTATCGAGACATCTATATAAAGGACGTGTCCTGAATTACTTATCAACGGAGGAACGACTTTTCTTTACATCAGGGCTGGTGATAAAGTTGCAAACATTTCCATATCAAATGCATTGCAGTAAAGACATTTTATATATTTAAAAAATCTGTCATAAAGTAATCAACTGTTTTATACAAACATTATAATATTACAACAAAACCATATGTAAAATTTATTTAAGTACAATTTGATATGTATTGATATTTATTAGTCTTGAAAGCATAGAGTAAGCATAAAAGTAACATAATAATTGTCTAAGATAAGCTTACTTCCATTCCTAAACTGCACAGAATACCATATATCATGATATCATTATGCCGTATATCACCACCATGCACTACAACATTACATGCTATTAAGGATTCCTCCATACTGGCCTAAAATAGTTCAATTGTTACTGAAATCTTCGGAGCAATTCAATGGAATGTTGGAGGGAAATTCAAATCCTATAAAAACTTACATTCTACGACTTCGGAGTTACAAAACACAGTTAAAAAATGCTTTAAACTTAAATTTAAAATGGATTAGGAGATTAAAATAGTTTTGAGTGACTATCAATTATCTCAAGAGTGTTTGAAATGTGATAAAAAATTAATACGTGAATATAGTTTCTTTCAACAGGAAATTGCTTGTGAAGCCATGGGTAACTGCTAGTATCCTATACAAGAGTCCAAAATATCAATCTGTTAAAATAGTAAAAATATCAACCAAATATAAGAAAGATATAATAAAATAAGCTCTGCAAACCGAATATTTTTTAATGAGACTCGGGTTGACATCAGATGCAATTTGTTGGAAAATACTTTGACTGCTTTCTTTTCACGTTAAGAACTTTTAAGTAGTTATTAATTGGGCTCCTCTCATTTCATTCCAAACGCTTTTTTAACAGATTTGTAGTCACTAACTACGGAAATACTTGACGGTAATTCAATTTCTAAAAATGGGTTTAATAACGCATATCGTTTATTTGTATCTCTCATTTATTACTTTATTCTAACGATTATCAGTTAGAGTCGAAATATCTGGTAAAACGTATATATTTATATAAATAAAAGTCGTTTAGTGGAAAATTAAACATATTAATATACATATATATCAAACACTCCATAGATATTTCCATATTAGGTTCGCAGACAATAAAATCCTAATATAAATTGATTCAGACAATATAATAACATTTAAATTGAAGGTATTAATGGATGTAAATTTTATACTTTTTCCAAGAATGAAGATTTCATGCCAAAAATCTCCAAAATAGTAATATGAACATATGATTCCATGTTGGTGTCCTTTCGATAAACCACACAGCAATATTAACTTTAATGATTCGTTCTCCTCGCCGACAGTAACCACCTCATTACCTCTCTACACCCTCCCCCCCTCCACGTGTCAGGCACAACTTAATCACTGTTATCTCAGATTACACCTGTCTAATGCATGTGCGTGACTTGATCACCAAAGGTGGGATGGTAACAAGTTTGTCTTTGAACTTGTATTATGTACACTAAATATTTAAATGAAATAAATACATCTCTTGGAAAGTTTGTACACCACCAAATTGTAATACTTATGCCAAGTTTCTGCTCGTTTTTTATCAATTTTTTTAATTTCAACGTAAAACGTGTAATTAAATTGTCAATATTAGATACGAGTATATATCTAACTTTATTCAGTTTAAATAATTTTTGCAATGCTTAAAAATGTGCAAAATGTGTATTTTTACCAAAGTAAAACAGTTTCACGAGCAGTAAACAAAATAATACAGGAAAAAAGAGTTACAAAATTTTTGTTTCTTTTAATGCACCACAGTGTTAATCATTTTGCAATACACATTGCCAGTCGACAATTAAGTATGGATATTTTTTATAGTCTAACTCTAATCAGTTCTGTGCAGTATATTTCAGATTAGCAATAACCCTAATACTTGATTTTAATTTAATTACCTTTAATGTATCGACGGAATGTTCCTCCATTCCTTCATTTTCTTGAACTATACGTAATCCCAAACAGTTTCTGGACACGGAGTAGGCTAAATAAAAAAATCCTATAAACGGTCAATGCAACCGGTAACACAAAGGATAACAATAAATTATGTGTTCCAGCTCGTGCTCCAGTTGTACCAAACCCCTACGAAATTAGCTTAAAGCCAAGGCATTATTAATGTTTAAATAAAATTTCAGCAGCCAGTATTTGAGATACACTATATTTCAGATTAACAATAACCATAATACTTGATTTTTATTTAATTGCCTTTATTGTATCGACCGAATGTTCCTCCATTTTCATGAACCATACGTAATCCCAAACAGTTTCTGGACATGAAGTAAATCAAAGAATCTTATAAACGGTCAATGCAACAGGAACATAAAGGATAACACCAAATTATGTGTTCCAGCTCGTGCTCCGGTTGTACCAAACCCCTAATACATTAGTTTGAAGGCATTATTAATGTTTAAATAAAATAACAACAGCGTCAGTATTTTTAAATATGGTTTTGTTCGTGCTGCTTATAACATTTGTGTTGGTTTTCAAGTATATATTTGCTTTTTAAACTTTTCTGTTGTCAAGTCTGCTTTTTTAGCGTGTTTTCGTTCATTTATTAATATGCGTGTGCATATTTAATTTTATAATTTTACGACCCACTATCAAACCATAATAAGTTAAAAGACACTGTTAAGTGAAATAGAAATATATCAGGTAATCTCAGGCCCGCCTAGAGCGATCTGGTACCAACAAAGGCTGAGCTTTGAAGGAAGAGATGTTAGGCATATAGAGTCTCTTCGCTTCAAGACTACTGGTGGGTTCCCTTTAGTGTCTACATTTTCCATTCTAAAACACGCATTATAGCAATCTTTCAGTTTTGAAATATTTAGATACTGTGAAAAATTGTAATACGCATATTTGATTTACAGTTTTTCTGTATTATAATAACACTAGCTTCTTATTCATTTTGTCAGGTTAATAGACTAATCAGATTCTATCTTCAAAATCTTTGGTTTATATTGTTACATTTCTTACTTTATTTAAAGATAAAATCTTTGCTTTACATTATAAGTTGGTAATAATATAGGTAAATTTGTAATAAATTGAAATAATGAAATAATGATTTATTTCCAATTATTTTTTACATACGTAGTTATATACATACATAAATCATCTGGAAATTTTCTGGCCACTTTTACAAGTATTGTGGCCACTTTTATTTAATTACTAATTAAATACTGATTTAAAATCAAAATAAGCATTATAAATTTAAAAAACATAGTTTTTCAAACTTACATTGTGTAAGGAAACCAGTTTGTAGTCTTAAGTATTAAGTAATCTTAAGTATTATTTACACTGTTATACTAGTAACTGTAGTACAGTTATGCATATTTTAAATCTCAAACATCTAATAGGTACTTAAAGTTAACATATTATACATCTTCACTTAAATCTTAAAGAATAATGAAGAAAAATGTATTTTTAACATACTAGAAATAATTAATTGTTTTTTGCTGTTAAATTTGTCCATCCCAGCACAGTTAAGATCCAGAGCCATCCCAAATCCAAACTTAAAGGGTGCGAAATGGCTTACATTGAAGCAAAGTATTTTATATAACAAAGTAAAACAAAGAACAAATATAACACTTTTGGAAACGATAAAAATGTCTAATAACTCAGTAAAATAAGGCAAAATAAGGATGCAACCTCGGAATGAACGATAATAAGCTAAAAATTTGCATACGTCTTTATTTTGATGGTATAAAACTTACCTCAAAAGTCTCATATAATCACATGTACGCGTCTTTAGATATTTAAGGTCAAAGTTCACGAAAATCAGTTTTTTTGAAAATATCTCGTTTCCCTTATGCTAAACGACTTTAAAGGCGGTTAAAGAAATTGTAGAGCGGAAAATTCTCTTAAACTTTTGTCTGAAATAATTTTATGTACGTCCAACCTTTTTTGAGATACAGCGCAAAGAGTAGGGGACCGCTTACATGTATATACCTGTATATTGCAGAAACAGCAAACGTCATACGAGAGATTTGTATTTCGAGATATAATATTCATAGTAATATAGTAACATGGACGAATAGTATTTCTTTTAATATTGTATGTTTGGTAAAAATAAATTAAGTATTATTTAGAGAATATATAATTTATAATTAATATCTATAAATATGGTGTATTAAATAATAAATAATAATAAAAAATGTAATAATAATGATAATAATGCTAACAATAATAATAGTATTAAGTAATAATACTAATAGTAAGTGAATCATTAACAATATAACTAATTTATTTATTGTATTCTACTGGCTGACCTCGCATTATCGTACATACATGTAAGCGGTCCCTTACTCTTTGCGCTGTATCTCAAAAAGGGTTGGACGTACTTAATATTATTTCAGACAAAAGTTGAAGAGAATTTTTCGCTCTACATTTTCTCTAACCACCTCCAAAGTCATTTAGCGTAAGGGAAACGAGATATGTTCAAAAAACCGATTTTCGTGAACTTTGACCTTAAATATCTAAAGACGCGTACACGTGATTATATGAGACTTTTGAGGTAAGTTTTATACCATCAAAATAAAGACGTATGCAAATTTTTAGCTTATTATCTTTCATTCCGAGGTTGCATCCTTATTTTACCGTACTATAACAAATTATAGATTTACGTATGTTTCAATATCTTTTAAGATATAGTTCACTCCAAATATTTCAAGAGAATGTATATATAACAGCTATATACCATTCGGTATATAAACTACCAAATGTTTAATAAATAAATTTTAAGTAATTCTAACCAAAACCGTAGGAAAAATGATTTTGAATTTCTTTAATCGGTTAGTTACCAAGATTCAAGATTTTCCGTTCAGAGTTTCTATAGGGCATAATGATATCTCAAACACCGTAGAAATTAATCACACAAATGTGCTTGTAATTTTCAAATTGTCTAATAATGGATATTGTAACATTTTATAAGGTTTCAACATAGAAACCATATTAAGCTATCAAGATATTCACGATAGAATAAAATAAAATAAACACGCTTGAATGCTATTTGAATGATATAAATATATAAACTCATATTGAATAATTTGAATTAATACGTCCTAAATTATAAAAGGTACCTATTTTGTTAGGATTATTCGTATAGTACTAGATTATAGAGATATAACTATTGAAATATGAGACAGTAATAACAATTTTAATACTTTAAATGATAATTATTTGTTGAAAGTACCATATTAATTGACATTATATATTATCATATGGTATGTAAAGGTAGGTGATTTACTAATTTTATACTTAATATGTAAAATAAGGTGGCATTTATTTGTATTAGGTATTTTTAATATACATTACTATAGCAGTTTTATTTCCAATACTAAATTACGAGATTGAAAATTATTATAAATTTAATGATCGCAAAGCAGAAATACCAAGCTAGAATATGTTAGCTTAATCTAATAATAACGAAGGATTTAACATTAAGAATATTATGATTAAACACCGACTAAAAAATATTGGTCATATATTTATACCAAGCTTATTGATTAGTGTGTAATAAATATCTACTACGCCTACTGTACAATAAAATAACCCAGAGATATTACTGGAAGTATTTTCAGAAAATGGTATGTTCTCTCCTGGATATTATTTAAGGAAAATGAGATCTTGAAATCTGAATAATGGACATCAAATTATTATATAAATTGCAACGACACTTATTTTGGTAACTCGCCCGTAACTTACGAGGGAGTTAATTACAATTTAAAAATTAGTAGGGCACCTATAATAAAGGGTTGTAAGGTTAAAATATCTAAATATATTATGATCCGAATATTAGTCTGACCTGGATCAATTCAGACTTAAAGTTATACAATACCAAATCAAATTAAATCTTTTATTCAACCTGAAGGAATATGTCCATCTTGACATGGAGATGGGAGAAGTACTTCTCAAAAGCCGAGGAAAACAAACAGTTACTCTTACTCATGAGAAGTTAAATGAACCCGAGACTAGAGCAGATACATACAGCATACCCTGTGACATATAACACAACTTTGTTGACATGTGTCCCCACCATATACAAACAGTTCTGTCTCACTTTTCTTTCCTTATTTGCGCCAAGTTACCGAATATTAGTCTGACCTGGATCAATTTAGACTTAAAGTTATACAATACCAAATCAAATTAAATCTTTTATTCAACCTGAAGGAATATGTCCATCTTGACATGGAGATGAGAGAAGTACTTCTCAAAAGCCGAGGAAAACAAAGTTACTCTTACTCATGAGAAGTTAAATGAACCCGAGACTAGAGCAGATACATACAGCATACTCTGTGACATATAACACAACTTTCTTGACATGTGTCCCCACCATATCCAAACAGTTCTGTCTCACTTTTCTTTCCTCGTTTGCGCCAAGTTAACTTGAACATCGCAAACTAATTTCTTCCAGATTCAAAAGCGTTTAAGATAGAACTTTTATAAATCACAATTTTTATTGAATCAGTGATAAATTTGGTTACATTTCGAATTGTGGTAGGCTACTTTATTTAAGAAAGATTTTAGTAATAAGAAATTTATTTTGAAGCTTTTATCTGAAGTGAAGTTGGATACATGAATTTTCAAAGCAATAACTGTTAATAATACACAATATTATAACACACATATTTGGGTTAAGCTTTTGAAAATATTCCGCATTATACTGCAATGCCTGAGTAACGTGTATGTCGCCATTAATATTATGTGTACATGCGTTAGTGAATAAAATATACTATTTTTTCAAATAATTTTGTTTTTGAGACTAGAACAGAAGAGGTTTTACTAAGGCGCATGAGCGCTAATACAAATTTTGATATTGCCATTGGTTCATTGGTATCATTTAATTCTTTCAAACATCATTGGATTTACTCAAGTAAATACATTTCAAACAGCCGAGAAATGTTTGAAGTCAAAAAAAATAAATTATTTGATTCAGTTCTTCTATATTTAATCGTAGGGAAGGAGGTTATGTGAAAGATGAAGAAAAAAGTTCGCAAATTACACCACAAATCCGTAAAATATATATATATTTAATTTCGAAATAAAAGCTTCATTCAGAATCAAATACATAATATTTGGATCGAAGTCGTAAAATTAGTGAACTCTATGCCTCTCTGCTTATATATGATTGGAAAATATTGTACGGTAAGTATTTATCACATGGGTGTTAGGCTGATGGCAATAATTTGACCTTACTTTCTCCAGTAACGTCCTAGATCTTTCTTAATTCGCAGGATAAGTTTATTATGTGTACTGCTTGAGCTATAATATATTATTATCTGATTTGTTGGAGATATTAAGAATTGAGAATAAATTTGAAATGGAGGATAACTGCAATTTGTGGAACACTTTTTGATAATCTTTATACGTTTTTAGGAGGCATCATGCCATTTTCTGTTATTACTCTGATAAGTCAATCTTTCTTTAGGATGGCTGGAGATGTCATAGAACAGGATTTTTGGTTTGCTGCTGACTCTCAGCAATCCATGCCAGCACGCGAGTATTATCCATTGTGAATATGGTAAAGTAAAGTAAAAATAAATGACTGGCCTCAATAAGTCTATCCCGGAACTTGATATAGAATGTTCTGTGATTTTCTTAGGGAAGGAAACGTATATTGCCTTACAATTAAGTGTTTACCTGTTCAGCTCGGTGGTATTCTAAACTCTTTTATTATGTAACATCCATGCGCGCATAAAGCTAGTTACAAGGTATAACTACGCCACGCCACATATGGCTTCGATCATGTTGTATACATATTTTTAAGCCTACATATTCATTTAATACTATGTAACACGTTCAGATTTCATAATATTGTACAGTTTGTTTTTAATTTATTTATTCTTAGGTTACCTTGCTATTTTCTTGGTTATCCATAACATCTTAAGGAAAAACATTTTTTAATACATCTCAGTCAAATCCCTTGCTCAGGCGATGACAATTCTCAACTCGGTGTTTCCTATATAGAAGGTAAGTTTCATATAATATTTCTATATGTAAAATTTCTAAAAAGATCTATAGGTCAGTTTATTCTCGAGATCTCATGAGGACAAACATACAAAAATAAGAGTTTTCTAGCTTCCCTAATGATAGGCTCCACTAACACTCAGCCATTTAAATGAAGATTATTATGGACTAAGTAAAGTGAATTACAGATTATTATTTATCACTTCTAATAACTTATATAACTAAAAATTCGTGTAGCTTTTAAAAGTAGCCTTAAATATTAGTCATTATAATAAAGATTTCAAAACATTAATTATAAGACGAAATTAAAACTAGTTTACTATACAGTTAATTTAATCGCAAGTACAAGGCTTTATATACATGTTGTAGATGAAGCTTATATTGGTACTGATAACTTACTTACATTAAAACATAAAACCAATATTTAACACATTTATTATTTTGTAAGGCCTTTCGATATCAAAGATATCTTCTTCAGACACATCACAAAAGTAAATACAAAAAGTAAATTTTATTTTAATAATAGGTAAACATATGTGATTTAATATTAATTTGTTGTCCTGTATGGCGTAGTGTGTAAATACAATTAAATTATTACTGGTATTATACTATATAAATTTTGAATGTTAATTTTGTAATCTTCGTTTTAGTAATACTGAATTTTTGTATTGGTCCATCTTATTGATTTAATAAATCTTCTGTGTTTGTTTGATTAATGTAATATGACTCCCATGCATTTAAATATCTTGAAGTGTTAACATGTTTTAATAGTTTTAGGTTTTTTTGTGATATAGTGTGTCCAGTATTGATACAGTGGTGTGCGACGGCCGATTTTTCTTTATTTATTATTAATTCTTTATTATTAATTAGAAGAGTTCATGCTTCTAATTAATCTATGTATGAATCAAAATTGTTTTCAATTCAAAAATATATATTTTATTTTCAAACTGATGGAACAGCAATGGGAAATCCTTTGTCATGCTTTATTGCAAATATGTATTTTAATTAGTCACTTTGAAATTTTAGTTAAAAAATCTCTACCATACTTTCCAAGAATTTGGATTCGATATGTTGACGATATATTTGCAGTGTTCAACAAAAATTAAAACCTTAATAACTTTATAAATCACCTAAATTCATTTTAATCCAGCATAAAATTTACTCATGCAATTGAATCAAACAACTCACTTCCGTTTTTAGATATTTTAGTAATAAAAAACATAATTTCAAAGCGATTAGAATTCGATATATATCGAAAACCAACACACTGATCGTTTTATAACAAATGACTCAAATCATCCACCAACACAAAAACGAGCAGTTTTCCATTCATTGATATATAGATTATTAAACACTCCTCTATCAAAAGAAAATTTTAAAAAAGAACTTCAGTATATAAAAATGTTGCCGTTTTTAATGGATATAAAACAGATTTAGTCGAACATATATTTAAAAAAGCTCAAAAGAAACATGAAAAAAGTCAAAGACAACACTTTTATCTACTAAAGACACAAACACGAATTGGATTAGCACTACATGGACAAATATATCAAAAGATGTACAAAAATCCTTAAAAAAACATACAAATAAAAACCCCACATATAAAACAACAAGCCACTTGAAGAATAAATTGAAAAATCCAAAAGATAACGAAGAAATTATTAATAAAATCAGGAATATACCAAATTAAATGTCATGACTGCAACAAAAAAATACACTAGCCAAACAAGAAGAAAAATTCATACACGATATAAAGAACATTGCTCCCACATTAAATTCAACAGAAAAGAAAAATCGGCCGTCGCACACCACTGTATCAATACTGGACACACTATATCACAAAAAAAACCTAAAACTATTAAAACATGTTAACACTTCAAGATATTTAAATGCATGGGAGTCATATTACATTAATCAAACAAACACAGAAGATTTATTAAATCAATAAGATGGACCAATACAAAATTCAGTATTACTAAAAACGAAGATTACAAAATTAACATTCAAAATTTATATAGTATAATACCAGTAATAATTTAATTGTATTTACACACTACGCCATACAGGACAAATTAATATTAAATCACATATGTTTACCTATTATTAAAATAAAATTTACTTTTTGTATTTACTTTTGTGATGTGTCTGAAGAAGATATCCTTGATATCGAAAGGCCTCACAAAATAATAAAAGTGTTAAATATTGGTTTTATGTTTTAATGTAAGTAACTTTATATACATACCTGGAGGACGTTGTTTCTGTCACTTTAATTAACACCCCTTAGAGTAAGAATACTTAATTTCCATATAAATAGGCTTGTGACGTAGGTGTTCTCGTAACTCACGTTGTAAGGAAAGTACCGAAATAAGTATATGTACGAAATAAACCTCAGTTATTTAATTTTGATTTTAAAACAGTGGTTTATTAAAATTTTCCTTATTATTCATTTAATTTTCTAACGGACTCTTACAATGTGCTTATATTGAATTATTAATATTGGACTCCTCACCTAACTGAGGCCGTGTGCAATGTACACCGTTGTAAATATTGGATCTGTAACTCCTCCAATTATTTTATTTTACGTTAGTCGAAAAAGATACGCCTTCTGGTACATCAAAAATGTTTTCCACAAAATGGTCTATGACCACAGAGTGTTTCATTCAATTTATTAAACACTTTGTTAAATTTAAGCCAGCAGTAAAAGTGTCTTCTAACTTTTTATGGAGTAAAATCTCACTTATACAACAGGTTTTTTGTGAAGCCGCTAAGCAGCATTGTATTATTTTTATTGTTTGCCTTAAAATACAACACATGAACTCCTGCCTGTCAACAAAGGCTATTTCTGAAGTTTTGAAATATTTTGGGTATCAATATGCACTAGATTATTTTAATACTCACAAAGGGAAAGAAAGCAAATCCAGGCTTAATTTTGTTAATGTTTTAAACCCAACCTGGGAAAACTTGATGAGGCAAGGTTATTTGGTTAGTGAATTCGTGACAAAGGGTAAATATCCTTTAATCCCCTTATCATCCCATAAGAAGCTAAGTACAGTGACTGGGCAACCAGATCCTTCTTCAGAGTTATTTACCAATGAGAAGGTTACTAATCAAACTTTGCGTAATGATGATAATAAACTTGTTCAGCCATCCCATCCCCAGGAAATATGTGAATGCCCAGATAGACGCCAGTATATAACATAACGCGCAAAAAGACCCCATCTGATTCAGACACATCTGACTCAAATTATTGAGCTTATGATTCACATTGCTCATATTGAGATAACGAGGATGCTGATTCACTCCATAAATATTTTCACGAAGTTTCAGTGAAAGTAAAGACTCGATTTAACAAACCATTTATGAGCAGTAGAGTGAAACGCTTCATAAAAATCTGTTCAAGGATTTGAGAAATTAAAAGAAAAAAGTAAACTTAGTAGGACAAAAAAGGAAAAAAAGATATTCAAAGGAAAAACACTTTTCATGAATCATGAACCTAAGAAATAATCTACCAAGGTAAAAGAATTTACTGCAAACAGTATATTGAGGACAACGTGAGGATTACGTGATTGTTACAGTCATATGATTTTAATATGGCTAAATAGTAAAACTTTGTAGATTATTTTAATTATTTCAAAGTAAGTTACACACAAACTACGATCAGAAAAATTATCCGATTCACAAAGGAAGTATATTATGTTTTTATTTAATTCTTTGCATCTAAAGAAAATTTTAAAAAGTTGAAAAATAATTTGAGCTTATCGAGTGTATAAATAGACAGTAATTAAATCGTTGTATATTCAAAACAATAAAAGTTTATTTTATACTGTTTTAATGCGTTTTTATTCAATTCAAAGAATTGTAAAATTATCCATATTAAATCCAAAACCATTATAAAGCTATTTATTTCCAAATAATATTTTCATTAAATTCAAAATACTATATTTTTATGCAAAATATTAAACAATAAATTTGAAACAAGGGATGCATTAAATTTTATTATGATTATTTACATAGTATATGGTATATGTACATTAACGGTATAAATATCGTTGTTGTCTTGCAGTTTGTAGTTATTTGTGGTATTCAACAATTTCAGCTGTTATCAGTGAAGAGGGACATAATGTTTACAATCCTGGTGTTTACTCTAGCCAGTATGTTGTTACAGGTGGCACAGCTGTTGTGCGAACAGCATAACAACTAAAAAAATCCAGTATTTTAGTTTATGTGTTTGTGAATCTGGGCGTCCTAACAGTCCGTATATTATGTCAACACACTACAGATGTCAGCTGTTGTCTGCTAACAGTTGATCACAAACATTGGTCGGGGTTTAAGAGTCACCGAGGTGTGGCTGCAAACAGTTAGAAGTCTCCGTTATATTCCATTTCACATTACCGGTTTTTACATACTTCTTGAATGCGAAGTGTCTCCAGTATGTTTCTCCAAGCACCCCAAATGGAATTCAGTGCATTTTTTAATAATCTATCATCACGTGGGATGGGCATAAATCGAAGACATTTCTGTGGACAAACCATGGAGCAACCGAATCACTAAACGGCCACCGTATTAAAAAAAGTCAGCACTTATATCTATCTTATTTCAATAAATTACCACTTAACTATTTTAAGAGAAAAATGTGTAAGTACTACTTGCGCAACAGCTTTAATTGCATTAGTTATACAATACAGTACATTGTATAATTTATATAATTAAAAATAACTGGAATGAGAGCAAGGTAGGGCTGGAAAATACTTTTTCGGGGGTGGCAGCCTACGACTAATAATCTATTATGTATGATGAAAACTAGCCAGCCTCTAAAAGTTTTTATATTGAGGAGAGTTTATGCCTTTTTTTACTTTTTCAGTATGTTCCATTTTAAAGATTATGAATTGAAAACAAATTGAAATAAACAGCAGGCAAAAATTAAAATAGAATTGAAACTACATACGACTTGAATACTAATCAAACTGTTTAAGTAATCGAACTTCTTAAACTTCTCCTTCTTAAGAATAATTCTAAGGTATAGATGAACACATTATTTTCAGGTGACATTTTGCGTTACCTTAATCGCAATCAGGTTAAACTTATATTCATAATACTTTTAAAAAACGTCAAAATATAAATTATGGAAACTTTTTTCCAGTATTTGGTTATTATAAATAACACCAAGAGTAAGGTGTAATTTTATAATCGTAACAGTTGTGCTTAATCTTGTATAAAAATTTAAATTGTTACTAAAATAAATAGACATTTAATAAAAGAATTTCTGTCATAAAATAGATAAAATGTTATTCAATATAAAACTGTGGAGATAGAAGAATAATATTTTTAAAAGTGATGATGATATTTCGTTATAGAGAGTTATAAGTGATGTAATACTCAAGTAGAAGTCTGAAACTGATATTTTACTCTTATACGTCATTCTTTTTCATCTATATTTTAAAACATAATACCAAGTTAATTATTATATAAAATTTTGAAGGTTTAAATGTGCCCAATAGACTACAAGATTTGAAATTTTATATTGAACTCAAGAATAATTAAAATTAGTTAACGTTAGCATCTTTTGTGACGTAACATTTAACACTTTTCCTATTTTTGCTGTATTTGTCGTGTATCAAAATGGTATTTATAATGTACAATATTTTTAAAATATTTATAAAGCTTAAGGTCTAATATTAAAGAGGAAAATCCTTACATAAATTCTAAAAGATGACAATATAAGTATTACTAATGATTCTTTTTTATATTCCGATTCCATGTCACTCCACAGAATGCGACAGTACATTGCAACAGGAATATGAATTTCACTGACAATATTACTTCATTTTCTTGATGAAGAGTACTACAAATTAATGAATGTATATTGTCTACATTAGTAATGTAATTGATTATTCTATTCAATCGTACTATACATGTTCTAGAGATATTTAAAAAAACAAAAATACTTCGATGTCACTAAATTATTAACAAAATGTGTATCTACCAGAAAGGTGTCATCTTCGATGTTTAGTGATAAATTAATTGTAAGCTTTAAGGTGACTAAAACAATGTGATTTTATATAAAATCATACAATTACTACAATGAATACCCAGCATTATAAAATACCGACATGCAATAATATTATGGACTGCTGTGGCTCTACAGTTTCAAAAGTTTTTCATTCCTAGGATAATGTATTCCGACCTTTTGCCCTGGCCTGAGCTACACATTTCAGACGTGACTGGATTCTAGTGCGTTACTGCGGCGCGGTGCGGTGATACCCAAAATAAACATTAGGCCTAGTACTTAAATTTAAAATAATTAATGCATCTCAAAATAAATGCTTAAATAAATTTATTAATTATGGGTACTTAACAATACTAAAAGTACTACAAGTATAGTACATATAGTACTTTTAATTTCATTTTGATCCAGTCTGATTTGCTATATAAGAGTACAATATTTAATAACTAAAGCGCAAGAACGGGATAAAAGATGCTTACATTATAAAGCCTAATCATAAAAAACTGTGGAATATATTTATTATTTCCAAGGAATACTGAATTTCAAACACAAATACGCGCTCAATAGAGAACAACGTATTACTGCATCGTTTGCAAACATGAGGTAATGAATTGTATTATTTCACCAATGATTAACTTCAATGTTGCTCAATACAATTCCATGCATGGGCATGTACAAACTTATAACTTATTCTTAAATTAGAATGAATAAATTAAGATTCATTCAAAATTTGGATGTTATGCATGAAAATTTGTTTGATGTGTATGGCGGATTGTTAAGTATTATTGCGTTAAAATAACTTGTTTTTTTATTGCCTAATATGAAAAGGCTACTTTTATTGAACAATAATTATGTATATATTTTTTGTGCAATTTATACTCTATATTCGCCTTTATTTTACTAAACTGTATATACTGCATTAATTCTATATCTCTTTCTGCGGCCTAGTGCCTACAATACCATTCCTTACTGGATTAAAATATTCACGTACAGTGACAGACCAATGAACCATTGTTTCACGAATCAGCTGTTTACTGTACACTCACCAACCAATCACAACGGTTGACTTATCAATTGCCCACCTTGCAAGCGACTGCACGCTTGCTCAGTGTACGCTCAGTCCCGCCTGGGGCACTTATATAGCACTCTCAGCCACTGCTGACCATACTTACTCAACACGTGAATTTATGCTCCATGTGTTACTCTCTCATTTAAATATTAGTTTTTATCTCTATTTGTTGCACATTTACATTAACATTAAAGTCAGTGCTCTGGATTGGCAATCTCTACCAGAACGTATCTGTTCCCGGACACCTGCGTCTACCGTCCTCTACAGGACTGGCCACAGTGTTATGAACTATTCGTTTGCGGTTGTATTGTGCGTGAGTGAATCCGTGAAGGACATCTTCCGTCTTCACGCCTGCCTACAAGACAGCAGCCTATTTCCACACTTCCTGATCACAACCTGGCCCTCAACAACAGCAGACTACGGTTACCCCTCATGAAAACAAAGGTAACTGTTTATTTTCTGCACTTTATTTGAATATGCACGGTTCATAAACTCATTATGTGTATCCTGGTGAACTCTTGTTAAAATCAGTGTGCTCGGCGTCTTTACTGCCTAGTGTGAAGTGGTCCTTCTTAATCGAGCCTCTAAAATCTTATTTCAAGGTTCTCATAACCAAAATCCATTCTTTTCACGGATAGTTATGCTACGTGTAATACTATGTCATATTTTAAAATGACATTTTTAAATATTTGCACGCGGTTTCTTTAATTAATATGCGATTTTTTCGTTGCCATCCTCTTACAAATTATGCTTTCATTTCCAATTGTAATATTACGTTATGTCTATTAAATACAGACATTTTATTTTTGTTTATAGTTTTCTGAGTAATGTAGCAATGCCATATGAAAAGAGGTGGAAATAAGGTATGATAAAATTTAGCAAATTTTATCACTGGCGTGGTGTTGCTGGCTATGGCGGATGAGCAACTAAATTTGAGATAGTGATTGAATCCAACATCTTTACGTCTTCTTGTCTATGCGCCTGAATGTTTTACCTGCACGATATAAATTAACACACATATAAACTTCTACACAGAACGTGAGTCAAAAATAATAATAAAATAAAAATATTTAGAAAAATCAAACTCTGAAGAACAAAACAGATGTTAACAACCGGAACAAAGTGGGACGTCGTCTCGTTGCCTTATACTGAGAATCAGCTGACAATATGACAACGACTAAAGATGATAAGGAAGTGGGGTGTGGTGTAAATGTAACTACCTTTACGGCCAGGCTTACAATTATTTGTCTCGTACTATACTAAGACTTGTGTCACACTCTAATAGTGTTCTCATACTCTTACTTATTTATGTCGTGATATGGCAGGAATAATTTGACGTTGTTTTATTATTTTGGAGTTTACGCAACAGTGGGGATAGGAGAAGAAATACTTTTGTTGTCAGGACTTTTGCGTCATGACATCATATTTGACAGACACACGTCATGGTTACATAATATAAAATATTTTAAAATATAATACAAGCTTTACATAATTATGAAAATAAAGTGAAGGAATAATAGGAATTCGGACATTTCCCATCGGTATAAGTGCGAGGGCCATCCGGAAAGTAGTACCCGTTTGTGAAAAAAGACACAGAAATAAATATTAACAAATATAAACATTTTTATTGAAAAGAGCATACCTTAAACTACTTCTCCACATAATCTCCAAGCAAATTTAAGCATTTGTCATAACGTGTGACGAGTTTTTGTATTCCAGCGTCATATTCCTCCGCCGCCAGCCGATTGAAATACGTAATCACGCCTTCTTTAAGTTCTTCACCGCTGCAAAATCTTTTTCCCGCCAAAAACTCTTTAAGTTTTGTAAAGAGATGAAAATCTGAAGGGGCCAAGTCCGGGCTATACGGTGGATGGTCGAAAAATTTCCCAATTGAATTGCTGCAGAAGTTGTGTTATCCCCGCTGCATGAGGCATGGCATTGTCATGGAGGAGAATGAAGCCATCAGACAATAGACCTCTCCGTCAATTTTGTATTGCCCGGCCGTAATTTCTTTAATGTTTCACAATACGCATTAGCGTTAATAGTGTCTCTACGGGCCATAGAATCAATAAGCAGTACACCACGTGGATCCCAGAAAATGGTTGCCATAAGTTTCTTGGTGGACAGAACAGTCTTGATTTTTTTTGGTTTCTTTGGTGAATGAGTATGATGCCACTCCATTGACTGTCGTTTACTCTCAGGTGAAGCATAACAAACCCACGTTTCATCACCAGTAACTATGCGATTGAAGAACGTGTCTGCTTCATCAGAATAACGATCCAAAAATGTGAATGCAGCAGCCATACGCTTGGTTTTGTGCTCATCTGTAAGCATGTGAGGAACCCACCTTGCACAAATTTTTGAATAATGCAGATGGTCTTTGAAAATTTCATGAACAATTGTTCGAGAAAAAATTAGAGAAATGTTCACAGATGTCATCAATTGTGACGCGCCGATCGTTCCTCACGAATTCGTCTACTGACCTCAGCAGTTCATCTGTAATGACAGATGGTCTCCCTGAACGCTCATCGTCGTGTGTGTTCCCCCTCCCCAAGTTTAAATTACGACACCAGCGCCGAACAGATGACTCTTCCATAAAAAAAAAGTAAATAAAAAGTATTATACTCTGTTTTGAAGATACAAATATATCTTCTTGTTCAAGTGAAGATATATTTTATATATTTATATCTCTATGGCATTAAAGAAATAAAAATGTGGACAGGGACAGCTAATCAAAGTTTAAATTAATGATATAGGGTTTTGAAAACTGTGCAGAGTGTGTAATATTTCTGAAATCACTTTAAATTTTAAAGCCATAACAGATGAAATTTTAATCACAACTGCTTTATTATACAACGACCAGAACACGCCTACATTTGTGGATGGCCCATGGTTATCATCAAAATCATGGACCGTCATGATCCGATCATGAATTTACAATAATGGAAATTCAAAGGCACACCTATGTGTGTGTGTATATATATATATATATATATATTGTGCGTGCGTGTGTGTGTGTGTGTGTGTGTGTGTGTGTGTGTGTGTGTGTAGCTTTTAAATTTTTTAAATAGCAGATATAGTAATAACCCATAATAACTTTCTATTAAAAGGAAAAAATTGCACCAGATTACGAATTAATTTATTTTACTAAACAAGATTAATTTGGTTCCATCAACTGAGATTTAGCGTACAGAATCACAAGAGTTGAGAGTTGTGCCGCGTGTATAAGACACCAATGTATTTTGTTGATCGTACTACTGAAGTCCCATGGGGCTTCATCCTTCGGATCTGAACGTCGCGTCGTCTGTTACACCGGAGATAAACTGCTTTTGGAAAATGTATCTATTCAATTCTTAGATTGAGAAAAATTACTTCATCAATAAAATACTGTTTGGAAATCGTGAAAATTGAAGTAAACAATGAAACATAACACAGTTTCAGTATATCATATTTAGGCTAATATTTATAGTTTAGGTAACATTTTAAAATGTAGACTTAAACCGTCAAGAAAAAAAAATAGCTATTAATTTTAAGGTTGTGATGATTTTTAAATTCTAGACACCATGGTTTTTACTCGGTATCACAAGAGAAACATTCTGCTTCTGGAAGTTGATAACCTCTAAATATAATCACCTATGAACTTCCCAAAAACTACGATCCCGCAGGTCAGATTGCATAGATTAATAAGATATTGATAAAGAACTCTGTTTCCTCTGAGTCTACGTTCCATTTGCTCCAAAAATACTACTCATTATGAAAGTCTAATTAATACAACGTACTATTTCTTTAAAATCTAGAATATATAAAAATGCAGGTTATATTTACACACGTCTTACTTCATAGTCCATGAACCCACTGCTAGATCGAAAGACATTGTATAGTTATCTCGGGTTGTCATTTACTCGAAAAATAACAAAACATTTTGTTAAAATCCTTAAAATTCTAGGTTGTTTGTAAATGATCTTGAACCTTCAGTTTCTGTGCCTCCGTATCGGTATCAGTTTAAAATGTTTCTTATAGAATGTACTTGTAATGTTTTGTTAAAAATGTGACACACAATTAGTTGTGGTCAACCTCTAAAATGACATGTCACAAGATAGGGGTTGCAATTTGAAAATTTTTAGTTACACTCTTCTGCCCCCTTTTGAAAGGGGGGGATTTTGTATCCTCCAAAAAAATCCACAAAAGTTTTTTTATAACTATGGTGAAGATTTTATCATCGATATCTCACAGAAAAAAATAATAATATTGTAGTAGCTGTTGTTGTGTTCCATATAAAACAGGACTGTTCATATCATTGAAATGTATATCTTATCGTGTGGTTCTTTTTCTGTTTATACAATCTAATCTCTAGTAGTTGAGAAAATCCATCAGTACGATTTCCAGACACAATGTTTCATCACACACATACGCTTTCATCAAATAACAAATTTACCTCACGAGGTAGAATTTAATCACTTCTGTCCCTTATGGACAATTATAAACAATTATATAACAAATTATAATGTGGTTACTATATTTATGGTATTAAATTTGTTGAGCGAGTATGTAAAATGTTTAACTTTAATTTTAAAAGAATTGTCTTTATTTATTTAGGATTTATTTTTTTTAAATCTATATCCCAAAAATTACTTACATTTTCTAAGAGCAGTTTATCTCCAATATCATATACACTACTAACATCTAGAGGTAGAAGCCCATGTGACTCCACACGCAGAATGAGTGAAATAAATTGATCGCTTACATGTATGGGCATTCCTGTGATATTGCAAGCACTCATTTAATTGAAACAACATAAAGTATTCCCCTGTTTTATTTCGGTGTTATTATTTCGTATTTTGATTTCACTCAAGAAGATGAAACATCACAGAGGATGTGAATGATTTTCGACTCTCCCTCTTGTGACTAGGTTCTCCATAATTATCAGCCAATAATAAAACAACTCTCGTTTTGATTCTATTAGCAATATGAAATGAGCTTCACAAGAGAAAAGACATTATATATCAATGACTCTTAAATATTACGACTGTTTTCTTATAAATTCATAATTTATTTAATAATTAATGTGGATGATCAAAATATCGAAAATTATACACACATTAATGTGTACAGATTTTTGGGCAATACTGCCATTTACCTGATGTCGGCTGAACTTTAAAGAATCCGGAAAATGTAATTTATGTGTGTCTCTTCCTACTATGAGTAATTTTAGGAATTCCTGTCAAAACAGAATGTGGCTTATAAAATAATAATACCCGTGATTGAGCTCACTGAGATTCAATTTATTTTTTTAAATTACGTTTTAGATTTTGCACAGTTTTTCTTGTCATTTGTTGTTTTTTAGGCCTGGCAATGAATAGGTTCGTATTATATTAATTACCGTAACAGCAATACAATCGAATATATGATTTTAATGTTTCCAATCAGATAAATATGTACATTTTTACCTTGCACATGTTTTATAAGCTAACAAATATAAATGCAACATTATACCACCACAATAGCACGACTAACCGTTGCGTTGTAAGTTTTTATTTTTTCCTACATAACAGCTAAATACAATTCTTATCGTGTCTAAGATATTACTATAACTCTGAATCTTAATCTGATTTAGCTTCATCAAGCAAGCAAGTCCCATTAATCAAGCACATTGCATCTGTGACACGATCTGACTGTCTCTGTAATTAGAACCGACTGTTTATAGCACCTGGATTGTTTACTGTTTGTGTAGATAACTGTTTATATTTCTTAAAAATCCTTCTGAAATCAAATATTAAATGTAAGTTTCATACGACATTCTTTTCACTTTCCTTGCCAACAATACAACAATATACTGAGAGCAGGGAACTAGCTAAATTTTTTCTCTTTTGAATTTAAACTATTGTATTATTAAGAAATAAAGTGATTCGCGCATAAAATAAGATTCCTAAATACTATCTGTAGAAAAACAATAGTATAAAAGAATTAACTAGAGAATCTGTATTCAAGGGTTCTGAATGCGAGTGCTGTCGCTGCGAGTGCTGTCGCTGCGAGTGCTGTCGCTGCGAGTGCTGTCGCTGCGAGTGCTGTTGGCGGCCATGTCGTTTTTACCCGGTAAGATCAATTTTAAATCTTAAACACAGTTGTGCCTTTACGTTTAATTGTTCATTTATGAAAAAAATTATTCGTAAATGGTTGTTTGAAATATACAAAAATACTTAACAACACTTCTTACTTTAAACACTTAATTCTTTTTTTAATTGTATTTGTTATACTAAAATAAATCTTACATATTTTTATTTTATACAGTTTAAATACTAATAAGGTAAGCATTTTAATATAACAAATAAAAAGCATTTGTTGCTTTAAAAAGAGTTAGTTCTACAGCCATAATACTGAGTTGAACAAAGTTCAACTTGAATAAGTCTGTCCCCTTACAATTGGTCAAAGAATCACGGAAGATATTTCATTTTTAAGATATTATTAATACATATATGCAAGTATCTTCGTCTTTCTCGTAAAGTGTTTTAAAATATGAAGTACAATAAATCTTGAAATTTTTTTCGTAATAATAATCTTATTAACAAAACTAACAAAAATAATTGGATTCTTCAAACAGAAACTACTGTAATTCTATGTTTGAATTAGAGATCTCACACAATTCTACGATTATAAGGTCATACAACTGTTTGAAGTTTACCTTATTGATATAGGTAAACTCAAGGACATTTAATGCCACTGGAAGTGCCAAGTTTGCTTACATATATTTAAATAAAATATAAAGTGCATGTTATTGGACTATTATAAGGGCACTAAGGAAAAAGCAAAAATGCATTAGCTAATGTATAAATTTATAGGTATTGTACAGGATTTATTTTCATTGTTCACAGTTTTGTCGAATATGTCCTGGTGAGACGCTAAAAACATTTTATAAAAACACTATGATAAATAGTTTAAAGTAATTCTATAAATAAATAAAATAAATAAGGACTTTATTTTGGAGCGGTTTTCAACAATAATTGCTGGTTTACAAAACGACTCATGTCTTATTATAGTTCTTAAAAAATTAAAAGCTTATTTTATAGTTATTAATAAATAAAACACAATATTAGACATACAGTTATATATGGCTATATCACCTTGTATTGTACATTAAATACTTGTATATATTTTCTTTGTATGTCGTTTCAGATACACCCTGGCCTGTTACGCTGGAGGACAGTTCATTATATAATTTGGGAGCAAAGTACGCAAATCGCTTTCTTTCAAATTCACGGCGAACGCGAGGCATCTCCAACACTTGATCCTGTCTAGTACTGCGAGATCGGACTTGGGACCTGCTTTTTAGTTTTTCTCTCAGATATCCCGGCCTGCCAGTGGTCAGGATTCTGTAAACCAGGCATGAGGAGCGCAGGGTACAAGTATCAGCTACAGTCAACAAACCCAGCGATCGTCGAGCCTCCGAAACGTGGTCAAACCTTCTTAAACCACATACATACCTTACACACATATTTTGGACCCTCTGTAATTTTTCTAAATCTCCTTTAGACACAATGTTGCCATAGACAGGGAGGCAATAATCGATCACAGAGAGCACAAGAGCCCGGACAAGGCGAAGCCTGGTCTCTCTAGGAAACATGTGCCTATGCTTGTATAGCATTCTCAGTCGACCAAGTGTTCGCCGACTATCTAGTTTATTTTAATTCTTATCTAGTTTACTAGGTTAATTTGAAGACAATTTTATATTTGTAATTATCAATAGCTTTCTTTCTCAAATTCAGTAGTTATAACATTCGTAGCTTACTTGCCATGCATTTTATTCTTGCTTTTTATAACTTTGTACTGTATTTGCGACATAAAGAACGAAATGAGATATTTTTTCAAATATTTGTGTGATATATTTTACAAAAATAATTGTTCAATGAATAAAATTTTCTCTTCATGGTTTCACTCTTATCTTTCTCCATGTTTTTGTGTTGTTTCATTATAATTTCTAAAAAATTTTATTTTTTAGAATAGAGATATTTTTAACTGTATTTTATACTTGTTATTCAGCCATATAAGGAAAAATAGCTTGCATTTTTCCATATTTTATTAACTTATTGATAAATTGAAAAATATTATAATAACACAGAATTTGTATCACAATACTTACACTGGATTTGTTCAAAACATAAAAATACTCAAAGGCATAAGAGCACGTTGCAGGCTTTAAATATGAGTACTATTTAAGTATTTACTTTATTCAAAAAGCGATTGACAAATTAATTATCAATCCAATGAACTAAACATGATTCTCCGAAGTAATTTTATAAAACACAATTGTATAAAAGTAAATCCAATTTTGGCAATCGATTTAAAAAAATCACTATATAGTATTCAAAAATATATTCCTAAACATTAGAGACTAACATATACCAAATTTGTATC
Source organism: Homalodisca vitripennis (assembly GCF_021130785.1). Classification (NCBI taxonomy): domain Eukaryota; kingdom Metazoa; phylum Arthropoda; class Insecta; order Hemiptera; family Cicadellidae; genus Homalodisca; species Homalodisca vitripennis. The sequence continues at coordinate 66,334,766 of NC_060211.1, read as the reverse complement.
ACTAAACAAAAACATTTACGAATAGCTTAAAATACCATTTGTCCGATTGTAGCAAAAATATTTTTATAATATGACAATGTTATACAACTACTATAGCGTAATTATAAGATACTTATATCCACTAGTATATCTTTTACAATATTTTAAATCGCACAACAGATAAGTAATAGCACACTTGTAAGTTTATTACAAGGGCTTTGAATCTAAATCGCAATTTCACAAGGACTAAATAAGTCAAGAGTAATAGTTGATGTAATGGATCAAATGTGATGTCATTTCCCTTGGGGTGAGGTCTGGCTGCTTTGAGAGGCGAGACAACCCAAATAATGAAGTTTAGTAACTGACATGAAGGGATTAGGGCATCGGGCCACAAAGTTTGCTTCAGATCATTCAAGCGTTCCTCCATAATGACCTTCACTGCAAGGCCATATAAATGTCAACTATGAACGCGTAATAAAGTTTACCTTGACGCCTATCGTTGAATTTTCTTAAAATATTCCAAACATTAACCAGCCTTTTCGTTTCTGTAAATAGATAACATAAATTTACATAGTGGCGTTTTAATTTTACATTCATTCGTATAAAATTTTCACTATCTCATCCATTAGACACAAACCTACAACTTTTATTTTTAATTTATAATTCAATATCTTTTCCTCGTTATGTATATTTCATATTCAATGCTTCTTAAATGACTTTAGGAGCTTAATTTTAATTGGAAACAACAGATCATGCTTTTTAAGTTTACGAGAACTAGTGTTATATTTATAGACTGGTGTAACATTTATGATAATGTTTTCGTATAAGTCTATACAATTTGTTAACAATGCTCTAGTTAATAACGTTCAATAACTTATTAATGAATAAATCTTAAACAACCTCATCAAATTTATGGTAATAGTAATTGAATGTAAGTTCTAATAATTAATTAAACAAATTTGAAAGATTTACGAAATGGGCTGAGCGTCACAGTATATCATTTTGCGATTTGAAAAAAGTAGTCTCCTATCTGTCTGTATACTCGTATGGTATCTGAAGAATAAACTGACCATTAGACTTTGGAATTTCATCAGACTTCGTTCTGCATAGACAAGGTTAGATTAAGAAAAAGGTGCAACTCCCTCGATGAAATTTTACCTTACACTTAGATTGCTTAAAACATTGCTCTTCTACTTACGAGTGAGGGATAGAAACATTTATTTTCTGTCAGTAGGATATATAAAATATGTATTAAGCAGTAAATTTAAAATTGTGTATGCAGTTTCATCGAGGCATAAACATTTCTTTTATACTTTATTTTTTGCCTGGATATCAAAGAATTATGTGGGCAAAGTACTTGAAATTATGCAAAAAAAAATTTCGAAGCATACTTTTTTTAGTAGGGTTCTAGAGTAGAGAGGCATACTTCTCATAATTAGGTATGTAGACTTTATTGTATATCAGTATTTAAAATACAAATAGAATTGCAGCAAGAATGTAGAATAACAACAAAGTTTTAATTTTTTTAAATATTACTAGTAAGTGAGAAGTGTTATTGCCCTGTGTCAAGTCGCGCGAAAGCTGTAATATTGCCACCTTGGAGTGATAAAAAGTGGCACCGCATGTCTACCTGACATTCAGGTTATTAACCACCAAACGATTTAACGCTACGAAAAGAGTACAACGCTGCTCCTATTTTTATAAACTAATTAAACTACTATATTACTGCAGACGACGTACAACTAAAACAAAACATTTATTTTAATATGTTGAATCTGTATGTAACTTCTGTAGTATCATCTAATGTTTAGTACAACGAATGTGATGCATTATTTACTTTTGACATTCTCTAGTTTGGTTTTAAGTGGAGCATAAATTTTATAATTTCTTAAATGTATTTTGAACATAATGTGTGTGTGTGTATATATATGTATATATATATATATATATATATACATATAAATATGTATAATACATACATTAATAAATAACTTGTATAAAATTTATGTGGCTTTTCTTTTAAAGTATAAGAAATAATTAATATATTTTATCATCAGTAAACTTTAGCTATGGATAAACAAGATACAACTGTTATGTGATAAAAAGTAACCTTCAATAGAATAATTAAAGATTGTCCATGAAATCCACGGACCAACCCTATAAGGAGATAGAGAATATTTTGTTCTTTACTAATGTGCAAGTTTGAAGGTGTTTTCAGATTGGAAGATTCAAAGTATTAAAAAGTTCTCAGGCTTGTTATATACTCTGTAACAATATAAATATTGTAACATCAACCTGTTTACTTAATGCGATGTGCATTCGTGAAAACAACAAGAAGAATACAATCAACTAAAGCTAAAGGAATAAATTTAACACTGAACGTTATTTTCCTTTCAACCCCACAGTCAAATTGATGTATGTGAATAACAGTACAGTCACGTATTCCGTTCAAACCTCTCACTCCGTGGAAACTGCTTCACGTGTTCACCAAGCATACAGCAATAAGCAAACTTGACAGTGGAGAAAATTTGTAGTTTAAACTTAATAAACTTAGGAAAGTTCTGAATATGAAACAAATTTCCACGTCTCAATATTTGACACTATAAAGTTAGCATGCTATGTTATAAGCGTTAAGCCAACTATTGTAAGAGTATTACCTGATATTGTTACCATTTATCTCCAAAATCTGTTATTAATATTTGTTCATTCAAAAATATTTCATTACTAAGGTAACAATAGTGCACATATATAATTGTAGATAAAGTACTCAAGTAAGGTATTAAAAAGCCTCATGGCATGATTTTGAATTTTAACATGTTAAATTTTCTCCGTTGGTTATCTATCAAAAACTCATTACACTTTGAGTTAAGGTTTGAGTAATCTGTCTCTATATCAAGATGATAAATGATTTGAACAGTCGAAACTGCTAGTACAGATTGTTTAAAAATATATTATTGTGTGAAAATCCTGTTTTTGCATACTAAACTACAGTCCTTTACTGGAAAATGGATAAAAAAATTATAAACTTTGAATATACTAGACAAGAATTAAGGTTGAAACCTAAACCCTGGTATTAAACCTACAACACAAGGATAACTTGTGAAACGTTATTTGGGTAATATGAGTAATGTTGGGTAAATTTCATTTGAAGGATATCCTAAAACACCTATATGGTTAAGTGATTGTTATTATAAAATTATATAATTTATATTTTTGTTGATTATATCATATTTGGCTTAAATATTTTCCACTTTATAAAATCCAGAATTGCCCTTTAATATAAAAGAAGCCGAAATAATATTTAAAATTAACACAATGCAAAGAATATGAAGGTAATTTGAATACATGCTTTGTTTAAAGGTTATTTTTGACGATGGAAGGATTGTGAAGGAAACAGAATTTTTCCGGACATTTGCCATCGTTCAGTGAAACAAGAAAACAGTAACACTACGTTTCGAGATCTGCAATCTGATCTCTTCTTCAGGTAAAGAACTAACCTAATACATAATTACAAACTAGGTTAAAATAAACAAATCTTACTAAAGCGTTGTGGCACGCCTAAGTCAGGAATCACAACCTACATGTTGTTGTCAACTTCACTAACACTAAAGACATGCACTTAATACAAAACTACACAAAACACTAATCATTAAAACTAAACTACGGAATACAGGTCACAATACGTCTTCACTCGTCTACTAACCACCTACGACTGACCAGAGGGACTAGCCAATGGCAATCGTGACGGCTGGCTAAAACAAGATGGCGGAAATACATGGGAAGGGGAACAGGAATGGGCCCTTTCGTTATTATTGGTTCATGCGAGATGAACTTCTTAAAACCATGTTGTGACTCCGCATTGGTTTATTACAAATATCCGATCCGTTTGATACTTTTGGTTTTCTCTTTAGTTCATTTTTTAGAATTGGCAACCAAAGCGGCCTAATCTCGACTGATGGTTGACTGATTGGTTGGTCTGCCAATTTAATGTATGTTGCCTCAATTAATTTCCTTTTGAAGAAATGTGGTTCCCGATGTATTATGTGGGCTTCATCCCAATTCATATGATGGTCTTCGGACCAACAATGGTGTGCAATTTTTGACTTTTCTGTGAAACCCTTTCTCGTGTTTTCTTTGTGTTCTTTTATCCTTACGTTTAGTGGTCTTTTTGTCTCGCCTATGTATTCCCTATTGCAGCTACATTTTATACTGTAAACACAGTTTTTGGAATCCTGTGTGCCATTTTTTGGTTTTGTTTTTACGAGACTTTGTCTAAGAGTGTTGTCTGTTTTAAACGCGGTTCTAATGTTGTACTTTCTACCTACTCTTCTAATTTTCTCCGATAATCCCGGCACATAAGGGATTGACATAAACGCAAATTTATCACAATTCTGTTTTTCTGACTCAGGAATGATTCTTCTGGTTCGTTTGCACTTATTAATTACTAATTGAGGGTATCCATTGCTTCTGAGATCCGATTCAATTTTCTTAAATTCTTCTTTTAGTCCATCTTTATCTGAGCACAAGCTCTTTGCTCTATCAAACAACGAGTAGGCTACTCCTTCTTTGACAGATTTTTGATGGTTGGATTGATAATTTAAATATTTTCCTGTGTGTGTTATCTTTCGAAAAACAGTTGTCAGAAGGACATCCCTATCTCTTAACACACACACATCCAAAAAAGGAAGCTTGTTTTGGACTTCCACTTCCATTGTGAGGCGGATGGAAGGAGAAATACTATTAATGTGATTCAAAAAATTATTTAATTCAATGTCTCCATGAGAAAAAATAACAAAGGTATCATCCACATACCTCCACCAAATCTTCGGTTTGAACTGAGCTGAAGCCAAAGCTTTTCGCTCGAATTCCTCCATAAAGATATTGGCGAAAATAGGAGACAGTGGAGAACCCATTGCCATCCCCTCATATTGACGGTAAATTTTACCCTCTAACTCAAAATAATTGCATTGAGTGCATAGTTCTAACAGTTCCATAATTACTGGCACGGGAAGTTTAGTTCTATCCTTTAATGTTTGGTCTTCTTTGAGACGTGATTTAATAATTCCGAGAGTTTCTGGAACTGGTACATTTGTAAATAGACTTTCGACATCAAAACTTACCAGTTTGTCAGTTTCAGTCAACTTTAGGGATTTTGACTTCTCTACGAAATCCCTGGAATTTTTGATGAAAGAGTCAGTTTTTCCTACCAATGGCGTTAAGATGTCCAAGAGAACTTTAGACAATTCCCTGCAAGGTGAATCACGAGAACTAATGATGGGCCGAAGAGGGATGGTAGGTTTGTGGATTTTCACAATGGTAGGTTTGTGGAGTCACAATATGGTTTTAAGAAGTTCATCTCGCATGAACCAATAATAACGAAAGGGCCCATTCCTGTTCCCCTTCCCTTGTATTTCCGCCATCTTGTTTTAGCCAGCCGTCACGATTGCCATTGGCTAGTCCCTCTGGTCAGTCGTAGGTGGTTAGTAGACGAGTGAAGACGTATTGTGACCTGTATTCCGTAGTTTAGTTTTAATGATTAGTGTTTTGTGTAGTTTTGTATTAAGTGCATGTCTTTAGTGTTAGTGAAGTTGACAACAACATGTAGGTTGTGATTCCTGACTTAGGCGTGCCACAACGCTTTAGTAAGATTTGTTTATTTTAACCTAGTTTGTAATTATTTATTAGGTTAGTTCTTTACCTGAAGAAGAGATCAGATTGCAGATCTCGAAACGTAGTGTTACTGTTTTCTTGTTTCACTGAACGATGGCAAATGTCCGGAAAAATCCTGTTTCCTTCACAATCCTTCCATCATCAAAAATAACCTTTAAACAAAGAATTGATTCTCGGTACGGACCCGGAACCAGTAAACAAATCAAAAACCTTCAGAGCTTGCATCTTAAATTAACTAAACACATTAATCATTTAACTTTCTTGCATAAATGTAAGGTTGAAGACCTTATGCCTATAGGGTTAACTCTAAAAACTCCTTTTCATAGTAGGAAAGCCAGTAAAATTTTGTCTTCTGCTTCTAAATCTTTACTTAAAGAAAGAATTGCATATCATCATCGTGAAAGATACCTCCTCCAAAATAGTATTGAGTGTAAAAAACTGAATTAAAAACACTGATCGGTACAGAATTCAACAACATTCTCGAAAGCATCCAAAATAGATGTATAAAAGTTTCTGAAACAGATAAGAAAAAGAAAATCTCCAAACTGGAAAAAATTAGGCCTAAAAAATGTGATTTGCCTAAGGATGGCAACGTGAATACGGATACAAATAATAAAAATTTAATCAACCTCTCTTCAAAAATCCTGAATGAAGCGGGAATATCAGTCTTATCCAAGGGTTTTAAACTTTTCTGTGGCACAAAAATCGGTAAAGGCACTGGATTTCGTAACTGGAATCGAGTCGGCTGTTTCACAGTTACCTGAGGAACAGGGTGACCGGTTTTCGTTGTGAGGCCAGTCTTTTACTCAGAAAAATTCCTCCCACAAAACCCAATTTGACATTAGAGGAGAAAAAGGCCAGGTCGATCCTTGGGAAAGACGACACGGTCAAAATCTTACCTGCCGACAAAGGCAACGCTACTGTGGTACTTGACTCAGTAGCGTATAAAGAAAAGATTGCGGAAACTTTAAATACTGGCAAATATACAGTTTTAAATAAAGACCCGACTGATTCATTTGAACGCAAAGTAGCAAACACCTTAAGAAAACATAAAGAATTTTTTTCAGATAAATTTAGATCTAAATTAACTCCTCACCACTCAAAAATCCCCCATATGTATAGCCTTCCCAAAATCCACAAACCTACCATCCCTCTTCGGCCCATCATTAGTTCTCGTGATTCACCTTGCAGGGAATTGTCTAAAGTCCTCTTGGACATCTTAACGCCATTGGTAGGAAAAACTGACTTTCATCAAAAATTCCAGGGATTTCGTAGAGAAGTCAAAATCCCTAAAGTTGACTGAAACTGACAAACTGGTAAGTTTTGATGTCGAAAGTCTATTTACAAATGTACCAGTTCCAGAAACTCTCGGAATTATTAAATCACGTCTCAAAGAAGACCAAACATTAAAGGATAGAACTAAATTTCCCGTGCCAGTAATTATGGAACTGTTAGAACTATGCACTCAATGCAATTATTTTGAGTTAGAGGGTAAACTTTACCGTCAAGATGAGGGGATGGCAATGGGTTCTCCACTGTCTCCTATTTTCGCCAATATCTTTATGGAGGAATTCGAGCGAAAAGCTTTGGCTTCAGCTCAGTTCAAACCGAAGATTTGGTGGAGGTATGTGGATGATACCTTTGTTATTTTTTCTCATGGAGACATTGAATTAAATAATTTTTTGAATCACATTAATAGTATTTCTCCTTCCATCCGCCTCACAATGGAAGTGGAAGTCCAAAACAAGCTTCCTTTTTTGGATGTGTGTGTGTTAAGAGATAGGGATGACCTTATGACAACTGTTTTTCGAAAGATAACACACACAGGAAAATATTTAAATTATCAATCCAACCATCAAAAATCTGTCAAAGAAGGAGTAGCCTACTCGTTGTTTGATAGAGCAAAGAGCTTGTGCTCAGATAAAGATGGACTAAAAGAAGAATTTAAGAAAATTGAATCGGATCTCAGAAGCAATGGATACCCTCAATTAGTAATTAATAAGTGCAAACGAACCAGAAGAATCATTCCTGAGTCAGAAAAACAGAATTGTGATAAATTTGCGTTTATGTCAATCCCTTATGTGCCGGGATTATCGGAGAAAATTAGAAGAGTAGGTAGAAAGTACAACTTTAGGGATTTTGACTTCTCTACGAAATCCCTGGAATTTTTGATGAAAGTCAGTTTTTCCTACCAATGGCGTTAAGATGTCCAAGAGGACTTTAGACAATTCCCTGCAAGGTGAATCACGAGAACTAATGATGGGCCGAAGAGGGATGGTAGGTTTGTGGATTTTCACAATGGTAGGTTTGTGGAGTCACAATATGGTTTTAAGAAGTTCATCTCGCATGAACCAATAATAACGAAAGGGCCCATTCCTGTTCCCCTTCCCTTGTATTTCCGCCATCTTGTTTTAGCCAGCCGTCACGATTGCCATTGGCTAGTCCCTCTGGTCAGTCGTAGGTGGTTAGTAGACGAGTGAAGACGTATTGTGACCTGTATTCCGTAGTTTAGTTTTAATGATTAGTGTTTTGTGTAGTTTTGTATTAAGTGCATGTCTTTAGTGTTAGTGAAGTTGACAACAACATGTAGGTTGTGATTCCTGACTTAGGCGTGCCACAACGCTTTAGTAAGATTTGTTTATTTTAACCTAGTTTGTAATTATTTATTAGGTTAGTTCTTTACCTGAAGAAGAGATCAGATTGCAGATCTCGAAACGTAGTGTTACTGTTTTCTTGTTTCACTGAACGATGGCAAATGTCCGGAAAAATCCTGTTTCCTTCACAATCCTTCCATCGTCAAAAATAACCTTTAAACAAAGAATTGATTCACTACAATGTATTATACGTGTTTATATGGTTGAGTATATGGTGATAACCAGCCAGAATCTAAAAGTCTTAAAATTAGTTTATAACGAAGATGGTTTATTCTTTTTTTCGTTTTTCAGTATGTGGAATGAGAAAAATTTGATAAGAAGCAGGTAGGAAGAAATATAAAATAGAAATTAATCTGCATACGTTTTGAATACTAAATTTAAGTAATGAAACTTCTCCTTCTTAAGAATCGTTTTAAGAGATCAACACATTACTTTCAGGTCACGTTTTGCGTTACCATACTCGTAATCAGTTCAAACATATATCCAAATTTGACCTTAAAACCACCTAAATATAAATGAAGGCAACCTTTTCCAGTATTTACTTATAATAAAATATACCTAGAAGAAGATATAAGTTTAACAATGTGACAGTTGTGCTTAATCTTATCTATAACATTTTTAATTGTTACAAGGTGAAATGGGCATTTAATGAAATAAGTTTCGTATCCTAAAATCTAAAAACAATATGAAGAAAATAAAATAAAATGCTACTCAATATAAAAGTGTAAAGGGAAGATTTGCTTCTTGAAAAGTGATGGTTTATATTTCGTTATACACAGTTATGAATAATGAAATACTCAATTAGGAGTCTGTAACAAATATTTTACTCTTATATCTGATCCTCTTTATCTATATTTACAAATATAATACTGCTTTAATACAAATTTAATATTAAGCACGATTTTTGGGTTTAAATGTGTTCTATAAGCTTTGAGATTTGAAATGTTATATTGTATATTGAAACCGTTGTATCTGTGTGAGCGCGCGCGCGTGTATGTGTGCGTGTGTATTTCGAAATGATATTTCTAATGAATGTATTTTAAACATATTATAAAATCATAAGGTTTAATATTATAGCATAAACACCCTACAACTATACTTCTGAAAAAATTATAATAGAAGCACCACTAGAGCTCTATACGTTATAAAAATAAAAATATATTTATTTTTATAATTCTATTCCATATCACTTGTCACAGTGTCTTGATTTTATGACTTTCGCTGACAATTTTCTTTGATTTTGTTCATGAACAATATTACACATTAAGGAATATGTATTGTTTAGGTTAGCAATGTAATTGCTTGTTCTATTTAATTGTATTATACATGTTTTAAAGGTATTTGATGATGATAGATATTTTAAACTGCAAAATATGTTAACGTCACTGTAAATTATTACCAATATGTGTATCAACCAGAAAGGGGTCCTCTTCGAAGTTTAGTTATTAAATAATGTTTTGAGCTGACCAACGAACTTCTTTTGCGTAAAATCATATAATTACTACAATGAATACTCAGCATTGTAACATGCCGACATTCGATAATATTATGGACTGCTAAGTATTCTACATTTTAAGTTTTTCCTTCCCTGGGTAATGTTTTCGACCCTTTGCCCTGGACTGAGCTGCACGTTTCAGACGTGACTGGACTCTGGTGCGATACTGCGGCGCGGCGCGGTGTGACCCAAAATAAACATCAGCATTTGAATTTTTTAAATGTAATACATCTGAACTTAAATACTACGTATCTACTATGGATACTTTCCATTCATACTACTACTAATACATCTATTATTTTTAATTTCACTCTGATCAAATCTGATTTTATACGTAATAGTTTAATTATTAATGACTAAAGTATAAAACAATAGAAAAAAGTAATAGAAAGTTGATATTAAGCTAAACATATAAAACTATGGAATATGTTTTCTCAGGAATACTCCACTTCAAACATAAATATGCGTTCAACAGGAACAATGTATTTCCATCCAAACTACATCGTTTGCAAACATGAGGCTATGAATATAATCCGTATTGTAGTATATAGAAAGTTGTATTGTTTGTATGGAGGTCCAAAATATATTTATTATCTTTCTTTGTAAAGTGTAGCTATACCCTAACATTTAATATAGTATCAGCAATTTTGTTTTACGTACAGTAATATAATGTACCATAATAGCTGGTTGAATATTTGAAAATAAACGCATATTTTCCAAACAATTTTGAAATTTAAATCTCTAGTGTAACCTTTATGTTTAAATTTTGTCTATATATGAAATAATGATTTTGTATATACAACTAACAGGTAAGTTTATGAAGTTTAGTTAGCAGATAGTCAGTATCGGCGTGTTTAGGAGCAGCTAAAACTATTATTGTCTAAGGGTCTTATATAAGAGCAAATGATATGCAATTTATAAAAATCTGGGGTCATATTTGAACATTGCTGAAGAAGTGCTTTTAGGCTTAGTAATTATTAAAACCTCTATTTTTGTATTGTTCAATCATTAAGCACTTCTTTCACAGTATTTTTTATTTCATAAGCTACAAGGTTTATAGATGATAATATTAGCAAGATATAATTACACGAAACCACTTTTAGCGTACCAGGCTTGGCTGAGGTTGAATGAAAAATTTCAAATCTACAGCTCATACAATTCTTGACATAGCCTGCGGACAGACAGATACACATACAATCATGCAGAAATAAAATTTTGACATCTCCCGGCAAACAAATTATAAATTGTGCTAGGCTACTCAGTGATTGGCTTCTACGATGCTCAACACAATCCCTTATATGAGCATATACCAACTTAGAACTTATTCCCGTCTACATAGAAAGGAAGATTCGTGCAGAAGTTAAAGTCTATATATAAACATTTATCTCAATGTATACAGCGGATATTTATGCTATGTCTATTACTATGTCACATGTTAAAATGTTATAAATGCATGTATTTATTTGCACTCGGTTTATGTTAAAATATATTTATCTTTGATTTTCTCGTTGCCATAATTAATGCCAAATCCATGGAGTGACATGCTTTATCTCCACACTCGATGTTTCTAATATAGAAATGAAGCTTCATATAAGACTTCTATTGTATACTTTAGTTTATTTTTGAAATACCGTGCAGACAAACAAACAGACGGACAGACAGAAATGAAACAGAAAGCCTGTCTGTTTAGTTACAGGCTGTACTAACGTTTAGCAAAAATGATAATATAATAAGTGTTAAAGGCATTAAATTTATGCCTTTTATATTGTAATCCCTAAAATATTTTCTATGAATGAAACTAGTATTTTAAATATTGAACCAACTGAAGTAACTAAGATAAAGATTGTGTAAAATTGCAATAACATTCCAGTTTAGGTATTCAAAACAAGTTCTGGGTGCGTAACTGGGTTTAACGCTGAGGAGGATTTCTTTACCACAAATCCTAAGTGATTAAGTGTTGCTCAAGTGACAACAGACATTTAAGGGAGGGGTTTTTGTCATTAGGTTGTCGCTTCAGTTTGTTTCCTCCAGGAGACAATATCGCAGATTGCGTGGCGAGATAAAACGTCCTTTATCCAACCTTTTTTTTCATTTCTTAAATGAAAAGAAAATATGTAATTTGATATTAACAAGTAATTTATTATTAACCTTAATGTGCCTATGAATTGAATACTCAGGTATTATATAAATACATTTAGAACAACTCACATAGTGTTTTTATTATCAGAGCATTATTTTTACTAATGCTATTTGCTTATTTAGTTAATATAACCTTTTTATTTAAACCTAAGAATTTTGCCTCCCCAAAAATATGTTTTCCTCAAATATATAATCTTCGATATTAACAAGTATCTTAATGCATGGTAATAAAATGTTTAGGTAATCTACAGATTTTAACTGAGTTTAATAAGAATGTTGTAAGGACACAGACAAATTCATATATTCTGCTGTATTTACCGTTAGGGGTATACGTTATCATTTTATAATTGTTCTATGATTTATTGAGGGTATTTATTCATAGCTAAACGTGTGATCTGTAAAGATGGCTCCGCACCTAACAATACCGGTTTTAAGTTTATTACTTGAAGAGGAGAGTATAAATAATTATTATAAAAAGTTTAATATAACTGTTTATAACTAAACAAATACGTAAGTCTGTAAAATTATACGTATATTTTTTAACTAGAAGTATTTCTTCCTAATAAAATTAATTTACTTCCCGTTATTTCTAGCCTTAATTTATAGTTAAATATAAACTTGTTATAATATTTATGATTTTTAAACATACATTTACTAAATAATTTTCTAAAATACAACGGTTGGACGTAGGGAGAAATTTAGAAATTGGATTATCTCAACCTTTATTGTCTGAACTTAGACGAGATACAATCGGGGTACAGAGGGGAAATTGAAACAAACTTTACAACAATATTAATTACAAACAACACCACCAGTTTAGATATCAGTTGATCCTCATCCAATTTTGCTTTCATTTCCTACTGAAATATCACTAAGACTATTAAATACAGATATGTTACTTTTGTTTATAGATTTCGGAGTGGTGTAGTGACACTATGTGAAAATAGGTAAAAATAAGACGTAACATAATTTAATAATTATTTATAATTTTTATCATACCGTGAGTTTCACCATGTTGCAATAGGCATGAAAAGAAGTAGCCTGTCTAGTACGTTTCATTGTTTTTTTTTTTTTACTCCTAGATCTTCTTGGACATGTATATCGTTGTATTGTAGTACGAGACATACCTACGCAAGCCTGGGTTGTGGCGCGATGTTGCCAGTTGTGGCGGAAGAATAACTGGTGATGAGACAATCGATAGAGTTCAATAATCGAGCAATCGGTAATAATTATCGTGGTATTATAGTACGAGACATATTAACGGAAGCCTGCGTTGTGGCGCTATGTTGCCAGCTGTTGCGGAAAATAACTAGTGATGATACAATCGATATAATTCAACAATCGAGCAATCGGTACTACTTTTCTTTACTTCTCATCAATGAATATTTTACCTTTTCAATGTAAACTAACACGTATATACACTACGACACAGAACGTGAGCAAAAAATAATAATAAAATAAACACATGAACAATAAAATGGATGTATGTTCAACAACCGGAACGAAGTGAGACCTCACGCTACCTCGTATAGAATCAGCTGATGACAATGTGACAACAACGCAAAGTGACGGGAGAAGTGAGATGCGGTGACTGCCCAAACAGTCAGGCTGGTAATGATGTGTCTTGTAACTATAGTAAGGTTTGTATTGGACTCTAATACATTTTGTCATACTCCTACTCTTTTGTTTCGTGATATAACAATAACGTTTTAAATAATTTTCGTGATAGCTTTTTTTAAAGGAGGGGCCTGTGCGAGGATCTTATCAAACAGAATAAAGGGGAGAGTCGATACAGTACGAGGTTGATTGTACTGTTAAAAAGTGCAACGGTCACAGACAGGATTTGAACCTGCGCTATCTCTAACTCAGACCCAAAGTCCAACGACTTAGACCGCTCGGCATCGGCACTCCCAAGCTTACATGTACGGAAATTCTCGTAACTCCTCTGATATTGTATATTCAAACAAAATCATGTATTCCCCTGTTTACTTCGCTTCGCCCAAGGAAAATATATATCAGAGAGGGTGTTATGGTGAGCTGGGGTTGCATTTAGTGTAATACATGAAATGCTACATTTTATATGCTATATGCAATAGCTTTTTAAGCATAATATATAATTTATATAATTTACAGAGGACAATAAGGCTTTTAATCTAAAACATTAATGAGTAGCTAGTATACACTAAGAACCAATTCTGATATCGAATTTGTAAATTCGAAGAGTTTACTACTAATAAAGGGCACTACGATGACTGCATTAAGAACGCAACCACTGGAAGAAAAGTAACAAGCTTCTGAGTCTTTTAAAATCTCTATAACTATTAATACTGTAAACGCAGACATTCCTACTAAAAGCTATTCAATGATTATACATTTTCTACTACGTCACACAATTATAGTTAATGGGTTGTGCAGTGCAAGTCCTATGTTGCGCGTTGTAGTACCAACTCTTGGTTTTGTTAGTCAGACAATTTCTTCTATATCCAATAGTTCCCTAGTTTTTTTCAATGAACTATGTATAGATTATTAATCAGAAGTTATGTAATGGAGTTGTATATAACATCTTCTTAAACCACAAACTATTCAATAGTTTGTTTAGGTATATTAAAATAGGCAAGAGTAAAAATCTCAATTTTCGTTAAGAGCCAATTTAAAGAAAACGGCCTTAATTTTTATTAAATAAGAACCATTTTAAATTTCAAACCAGTGGCATGTTCTTTTGTTGCTAAGAGAGATATCTTATTTTAGAGATATAATAATTAGTGCCCATCCAAATGCCATTTACTTTGTCTTATAACGTGATTTCTTATAACGATAAATCTTAAAAATTTAAGAAACTTTTCTGAATAAATAATAAAAATTATGAAAATAAGAAAGGTTCCTTCATAAACAGTAAACATATCTTTAGACTGGGCCAGATCCCATAATTAAAAGATTGAAAATAAGTAAATAACAGTTTTTTAATTTTATTATTCTTATTATGAATAAACAGATCATCAAGCCGGACTTTACAGCCGGCTCGTAAGTTTACGTCACCACTGCGTCAAGTTATGAAGAGTTGAGTTATTAGTATGTTGCTCGATTTCCATTAAATAAAACAAAATTGTATGTTCAGAATTGTATTCAGAAACGTCCAAAACCTATTGTGGTTCTGTATAAAACATAATATATTGTTTTCAATGACGACACTCCAAAGGTAAAACATGATCTACCAGTACCAATATTTTCTAATATAAACCTGCTGGACGTGGCCCTGGGATCTAGATGTGAGCTAATCGTATCTAGATAATCTAGATATTTCTGTCAAAGTGAAGGTACTCAGTAGTAGAGGATCGTTCCTCCTACGTGGTACTCAGGTGATTACTATCTCCAAGAGTTAATTAATTAAACTATTACACTGTGAATATAAAATAGTCTCTATTGTACTTAAATATTAACGTACATATTTTTTAGATGATTTATTTATAATTAAAAGTGACGATAATTCCAACTATACGTACAACTCGGGCAACTGAGCAGAAATGTTTTGAGTTTAGTGAGACCAGATCTTGGAGTTAAAACGCGTAACCCCTTTGGAAGACGGATAGAGATTGGATTTCTGCCATAGACAATCAGCTCATCAAGCAAGTAGTATTTCATGGTTACAGCAGATGTTATGGTAATGCTACAAGATCATCTCCATTATGCACAGCTGTTATAGGTGTTCATGTTTCATGCAACAGTTGAGACTGTCGCAAGCAAGTGGATTCACATTGACTGTATACATCTCTCGACGTATGTTCTTCTAGAACTATGGCTTTATTTTGAATTAACTTCTAAGGTATAACTTCTTCTAGGATTAACTAACAGGTGAGTCCATAGTTAATACAATATTAAGGTTAGACTAAATCGTTTTAATTTAAATTCGTTTATTAGTAGTTACGAAATACTGTTATTTTGATATGGACTGTTCCGACTTACGAGTAATATTACATTGTATCCAGCCACTCAATCTGTGACATTGCCACCTGAAAATACAGAAACTGAAGCGAGAGACTAGCCTTAATGACAATAATACTTCACTTAAGTGCAAGTTGCTACTTGAACAGAGTTTATGATATAATTCCTATCGCTAAAACCAGTTACATGGCTAGTACATATTTCGAATATCTAAACTAGAGTATTATTTTATAAACCCGATTTTATAATAGTAGCTTTTATAGTTTATACTTATACAAAAACTAATCTCCACTGATAACATTTATCTTTGAAACTTATATTTTCAGGGTTTACAGTATTGCAAGAGATTAGCATCTAACGTGTATAATAATTCTTATTATATTATCATTGATATTATTTTCGGCTGAGCATTAGCGAAACCCATCACTAGAGGACTTGGAATAAATTCATTTCTACCTGTCCATCATGTTTATGTCTCCTGAACAAGATGACCTTTACAGTTTAAATTTTTTAAGAAACTTCATTACTATATAAACAATATCAATTTTGATAATGGTTTATTTCACTTAATAGGGTTTGATTAAAGCGTTACGATCATTTTTACAATGGTCTTACCCATGATGTCAAAGAGAAGACTGGCTGATTAATTTGTAAACAAACGAGTGTAGTTATATGACATTTTAACATATTACACATGTAAAATAACTATTTGGTACACATCCCATGAAAGGTATTATATGTTACCTCAAATTTTAACCTAATAACATTTTCCAAAAGAGGGTTGTTTTTTTGTTATTAATGGTTCACCAACTTCTATGGTAAGTAACCCCAGTGATAAACCCAGTAGGGATCACTTCTGGTTGGTTTATACCTTCCAGGTGAACACATCACTGGGCACAGCAAAAACCGATGTGTCACTTCAATCTGGGCAACCTTATGGATTTCCAGGAGCGGCACATCACTAATGCAAATGTCGAGATTCTGGGGTTCATGGGCAATTCGATAGGTCTTGTCTACTGTGGGAGATGACTGTTCGAGAGGGTGGGGTTTGTTCCCTAACCTCAGAGGTTCTTGCTAGCCTCAACAAGGGTGTGCCCCCTTCTTCCGGGGTGACATGACTTTAAGATGTAGTGCCCTAATTCTTCCTCATGGATCTCGATAGGAGGCGGCCCCTACTCCCTTACTTTATCCATCCTGAATATCCTGTCACTCAGGAAGCAGCGCAAAGGTTCTTACAGGACTAAGTGCAATGTATAAGCTTCTTGTCCTAAAAGATAAAAAGTCATTAATTTTTTTGGTTGTAACAAGTTAGTAAGAGTACAATAAAGTTGCAATGTTAACATATGCTCTAATGCATAAAAATACTGAAACTGTATTACGTGTTAGAATATAGCTGTTATTTATGGTAAAATATATAAAACATTATAAAGTTTCCTATTATGAAACATTTTGATAATAATACAGCTAGTGCAACACTCAAGAAACACACTTGTGTTTACGTACGAGTGTTTTTACTACTTCGGATAAAAATACGTTATTCTCTGTTGAACGTATATTTGAGATCAAATTATTGCGCTATAGTTTATAAATAATAATATAATAATATAAATATGAATACAAATCATATAGATCAGACTGGGTCACAATACAATTAAAAAAAATATATTTATTAGTGATAATGGTAATGCAAAGTAGTAATAAAATGTGTGCAGTATTCAAGTAAAAATACATATTATTTTTTTAATTCAAATGCTAATGTTTATTTTGTGCACTGCAACGCAGTATCGCACCATAAAGTCCGGACACATGAAACATGCAGCTTAGTCCAGGGCAACGAGTCAGAATACATTACCCAGGGATGGAATAACTTTTTAATCTATAAATTGCACCAGAGTCCATAATGTTATCGACTTTTGGCATCTTGTGACGATAAACATTCACTGTACCAGTTGAATAAATTTATAAAAAATAAACCTTTTAGGTTCGTCAGATTAAAGCTTAAAATTAATTCATACATTATCATCTAAAAAGACATTTCTCTGTTTTGACACAGATAATATTTTACAATGTCATGGTAATATTTTTTTTGATGCTAGTTAATGGTGAGTCTCAAAGCTTTTAAAACACAATGTATAGTAAATATTGTATAACTATTTACATTATGGATATAGCTAATAAATATACGCCACTTTGTGGAAATCAAGTAAAACTTCGCATCCGTGAAAGTGATTTAAAATTGGAGTATAAAAAAGAAACTTAAGTAATGCTTGTATTTCAAATTTTTCTATTGTTCATTTGAAGTTTTCTGGTTTAATATTATTTGAGTTCTTTTTTTTATCATTCCCAGGATATTCTACGTGCATTTATAAATTTAGTTTCAAAACTGCACGTACTTTCTGGTTATTTCAGTTTTTTCCCTTACGACAAACACTCTATCTTGTCAATTATATGCAGTTTTTATGACAAAATAGTTAGTTTGTATACGTTTTTCTATATAGATTGTTACATTTCTTTTTATTAACGGTATGCCTGACAAAAAATTAACGATTTGGACTCTACAATACCTTTAAAAACGTTAGCACTTTCTTTTTAATTTTGCCGATTTTTATTTAAATACAAGAATTTAATAACGGTCTCATTCCATGTCGTACTAATAAGACCTTTATGCTGCTTCCGAATAGGAGTTTCACAACGAGTAAGATTGGGGTTAGGTTCTTTTGTTTAAATCCCCTGAGGAGTGATAATGGGCTCTATATCTTAGTCATGCCACCTTGAAAGAAAGGGACGCTAGCTTTGTTCAAAACTCTTCCAGCCAAAAAGGGTAGTGGACATTACTCCTCAAGTTTATCTAGTAACAGCCTTTAAAATTGAGGAGCCCCATCAACTCAAACAGTCATCCTCCACAGTAAAACCAGACCAATCGATCAAGTTTTTACCATAATATCTCGCAATTTGGTGAACGATATCACATCTGGATATCCATAGCGTTCCCCAATTCCCAGATGTAAGTGTCACGTCAGCTTTTGCTGTACCGAGTATGGGTTCGACTGGAAGGTAAAAACCAACCATAATTGAATCCTGTGGGATATGCAGCTCACTTATACGTAAAGAAGTTGGCCGAAAGAGATTCTTTTACAAATCAAGAACCATAGTCACAAAAATTCTATGAAAATAACTTATCACCATGGATAACATTAAGGCAAGAGAAATCCTCTTATTCGATCCTCTACTTATGATAAAACTATTAAATTTAAATAAAAAGTGTAGATTATCTAAAT
Organism: Homalodisca vitripennis; assembly: GCF_021130785.1. Classification (NCBI taxonomy): domain Eukaryota; kingdom Metazoa; phylum Arthropoda; class Insecta; order Hemiptera; family Cicadellidae; genus Homalodisca; species Homalodisca vitripennis. Next base: position 66,315,612 of record NC_060211.1, on the reverse strand, counting down.
AACAGGCATAGAAATAAAAGTTCTTAAACTAAATTTACATTGGAAAAAGTTTTAATGTTTTTTTTTTTATATTTCTTTCAATAACCTCTCAGCAAGTAAATCAATTACTTGTACACATCGAATAATGAAATTCGTTGATTTATTGGGAGATTTATTGCTGTACTAAATTCCATAACTTAAGGGCGGTCGGCCAGGCCTATCTAGCCCATGTTAAATTCCCCTACTTAAGGTAAATTTTTCTCAAAAAGTATAAAAGATAGGTACATAATTTTTGTGTTACTAGAAACTTTGGACATTTTTTCATAGTTTGTATGGATAACTTCAAAAAATATATATTTTTTGGATATAAAAATTGTTTTTCCAAACTAATTTTGTCCAGGAATTTTTTGTATAAAATATATTTTTTTTAATTTATAGGATTTAAAAATAAGGAATATGCTTCATACAAAATGTAAAGGAAGACCTAATAAACAAAATTTAAAAAAATGTTCAGATATCTTCAATAGTTTTTTAGATAAATGTACCTTTGTGTTAGAAAACTAGATTTTCGGAAAAACGTGTTTAAAGCAAAAAATATATGATAATTAAAATTAGGCCTACCTCTAGTGCATTCCTGCCCCATAAGAGGGGTTGTCTGGGTCCTCTAACTCTTCATATCTATCCTCTAGCCTTTTCTTTGCAATAGAAAGTTGTTTTCTGCACCTTTTCTCTATTTCTTGTTGCGCTTTTTCAGCTTTTTGAATTCGGCGTCGATCTTGCTGTTTCATCTCTTGCACACATCTAGAGCCAGGATTAATACCAAACTTTTTAAACACTTGGCACTTCATTATATTGCCCCTGTTAAAAGTTGCCACAGCCACATGCACACCTAGTTCCAAGGTACTTTTCATTACAAAAGTTGTTTTTGGTACTCTCGACCATATCACACTATTTAGCGATTCGCTAGAATTCTGTGTCCTACCATGAAGGCATTTCCTTAGGAGTTCTTCATTAGACAAGTCTCTGATTTCACCCATAACAGACACTGGTAGGTGAGTGTGGGCCTTATGGTCATAAGGTTTCCCTTCAGCAATAGATTTCTGGTATTTACACCAAGATTCGCTACCTTTAGGGCACAGGCCATGTGATCGAGACTCATTAGAAGACAACAAAAGGAAATAAGTTGCCCACACAGCATCTTTCATTTTCTTAAGACTGTCAGTATTCCTAATTATAGCCAGTCCATAGTAGGTTTGTATTTCATCAATAATAACATTCGTCAGTCGCCCTCGGCCACCAATAGATTTACCATCCGATAATTCTTTTTTACCCATTTTGTCTTTGAGTTTCCTCAATCTAGTCCCCATCCTTTTTCTAACATGAGCAACATATTCTAATTTTTCTGGAATATATTCATCACCATAGGGCTTTTCTTTCAATATAGTCGGAAAAGCTGCGCTATCGCCGCCCCCCAAATAATATTTATACCGCAGGTTTCTTGTATAGTCAGATGAATAAAACATGTCAACTACTCCGGCCACCTCCATCCCACCACTAACACCACGGTAATTTGCTTCACATTTATTCAAGTCATGGTTATCATCCAACCTTGTCTTACATCTACAGAACTTACTGTAAACTCTAACATCAACCACTTTTCCAGTATTTTCTGCTATAGCAGTCAACGCTCCATTCAGCGAAGAGTGTCCGTGGCGCTGCCAAGTACCGTCAAAAATTGCTGTTACTTCCCTATCACCATCATTTTTCTGTACACATTCTTTAGCTGCTTCATTCATTGAGTCTTCAGACACCTTTTTGGTATCATCACATAGCAGTTTGTTGTACCTCTTAAAAGTTACAGGCCTAGGTAAGTTCATGACAGTACACCAAGTTCTCGCTGCTTGCTCGCCTTTCCCTATGGATCTAAAAGCATAGACCGTTCGAACATTTAGTTCATACCTACCATTAGCCAATTGCTGACAGTTCTTTGAAAAAACTTTATAGCCACAATTATTACACTTTATACATACTGTTAGTAGTAAGCCTAATCTGTTTTTACTGTGAATTGAAAGAGAGCCATTACATTGTACGCGCACTGCGATGTCAGACAACAGTGATTCTAGCTTATGTAAATTTATAATGTCATTACAGTTATCATTATCAGTTTCATACTTACTATAATAGTCTAAGTTACCTAGTTTCTTTTTTGAAGCACTAGGTTTACCTACAGTATCAACAATTTCAGGGCTATTTACAGGAGGGTCAATTGATACCAAACTTGTGCTTGGGATAGGTTCATTGTTGGTTTCCAATGGACTAAAACTACCAGACACTTTTCTAATTTTCATAAGGTTAGAATTACATCAAACAATAACAAAATCCACACTAAATCAGCAGAATCTATTACCAGACAGCTGAAAGCAGTGCTGCCAATGAGCAAAACAAAATAAAATGGTCAACCAGTAAGATTATCAGCATAACAGTACTATAACAAATAAATGAACGCCTCATGCTCTCCTGGGACGAAACAATGCGATGACATGCGTTTTGAAAAATATTCATAACGTGGTTAATAATTGACAGAAATTAAAAAGTGAAGTATTTTCTTAAAGCTAACAAAATTTGGAAATAAAAAAAATAAAAAAATTGAATGTTTTAACCCAATTTTTTAACCCCTTAAGTGCTCCTGATTTCACCTGTTAAGCTCAAAGGCAATCAACACTAAAATAAAATTCAATGTCCTGTTTGCTGGAGAAGGATAACCAAACAACGGATGGTAACTGAGGAGATAGTGGCATACTATAACGCGAGGTTGTGGAGTGAAATAAGTTTTCTTTGAATTATCATTGTTATAATTTGTTTAGCTTTTACCGGTCTATAAAAACTATCTCTCTTCAAAATTTCTTAGTGTACAAAAATTAATTAGCACTATATGTAACAGTAAGTTTCAAACATTGTTTCTAAGTGCTGTCAGTAAGCAAAATACATAAGTTTGTGACTAAACATTATAATTTTAGACTCAGGCTCCCTCTTTAAGCTCAATAATTCCTTAAATAAATCCTAATATTTGTAAATATAAGTAAGTCCGGAAACAAATTAGATTCAAGAATTTCTGTTTACAGTGCGCTGTCTGAAAGACTAGGATTCTGCATTATTTAACAGTAAACGATAAGAAAATGATAGGCTAAACTGATCACCAAATAAGACAAAGTAAATTCTTAACTTTTTAAACAATTTTGTAATTCCTTTCCATATATTTTTAAACACGAGTTACTTCTCCAGTATAAGACACTCCATTAATTCATGTCAAAACAAACACGAGCTGTTTCATCTTATTATTCCTAAACTCTAGAAAACAACCTAACCCAATATTCTGATAATGCACTATCAAGTTTTGTAGATTCTTTATCGGTTTAATAGTTTACGTGGGAAAACAAAACATGTAAACAAAGACACTTTGGCATTTACAAAACTTCTAATATTAATGCATCAACATGTTTACATTCCCCGTCATCTTTATCATTAGTGATAATTAGTGTCATATTTTGTACATCTGAATATGTAACTTGTTTTATATATATGGAGTGCCCAAGATACAAAGTCTTGCAGAACTTACCCTATGAAATCTCCTTTTACATTGCGACTTTTTCATATTTTGGGGATTCAAGTTTAAAATTTTAATCCAAAAATTGTAATGTTTAGTCACAAATTTATATTTTGCTTACTGATGGCACTTAAAAACCATGTTTGAAAGTTTTTATTAAAAGTTTACTAATGGATTGGTGGAATGGTAGAGATATAGTTTGTATCTTAACCGATAAAAGCTATACACGCAAACAACAACGATACTACAAGGGAGACTTATTTCACTTCACAGCCTCGAGCTATTGTACATCATACATATCTCCTCGATTACCTTCCGTTGTTTGGTTTTCCTTCTCCGGCATACTCCAGAGTTAATTAGGTTTCAGTAATGATTGTCTCTGATCTTTCCTTTACAAATGCAACCAGAAACACGTGGAAGACAGTTAACCGTTAAAATTCCTAATAAATCAAATAAATTCTGAAAATTTAGTATCCCATCTGTACATATGTTGTATATTTGTTGTATATACGTGGCTCTCGAAGACAGCAAAACTAACATCAAAGATAGTTTAAACTTTAATCTGTCACTGTAAATTTGGTTCCATCACTTTATTGTGTGCCTGCACCTTCTATATTACATGTTATGGATTGTATTCTATAGTCATGATCCTAAGTAGAAAATCAAGTGAAAGGAAAGATTATATCTTACCTTAAGGTGATGGTGACGAGTGGAAAAACTCGATCAATAAGGGTTACATTTTGACTGGCTTTACCTTTTACTTGAACCTGCATTGCGTACAGTAAAACCCGATGATATATATATATATATATATATATATATATATATATATATCAAGTACTTTTACGATTTAATGTTTATACAAAATATTAAATTCGGATATTGCCAATTATACAAATTTAATTGAGGTCAATAAAAGTTGTTTGACTGGTATTTAGTATTCCGATCATATGTTACTTTGGTTATTTAAACGCATATGTGACGCATACGGCCAAATACAAAATCATTGAATCGTAAAAAGTAATGGCTCTCTGGTGTAATGGTACATTCACCCCGGAGAGATCCGGGTTCGAGTCCCGGCGGAGAAAGTACTTTTTGTGATGTAATGTGAAAAAATTATATATATATATATATATATATATATATATATATATATATATATATATATATATATTATACAAGCCATTTATTTTTCTATTGAAGTTTAATACTATACCTGTTGTTTTTATACATTTGAAGTTAGCCGAAATACGAAAAAATACAATAAAACAGTAAATGATTTTCAATATTATAACAAGCAGTAATGTGATCTTTCAGAAGTCATTATGTAATTCATAAATTTTACATTCTGACCTGGCAACCTTAAAGAGTTTGCTTTCCGTAAAAGTATACAATATTTACAGAGAAATTATAGCTTTATAAGTTGCCTGAATTTTATAGTATTATGGAGTGTGTTTGAATTTACATTGTAGAAAGGTTTTCCTTCTCAGGGTAATGCATTCCGAACCTTTGCCCTGGACTGAACTGCACGTTCCGGGCGTGACTGGAGTGTAGTGCGATACTACGGGTGCGGCGCGAAGTTACACAAAATAAACATTCATTTGGATATAAAAACGTGAATCTCAAGGAAACAATCCGCGGAGGCATTTAAGAAAAATTCGGAATGTCAACAGTTAATACTAAAGCAAAACTTTTCAATCATCTAATTTACCGTAGTATAGTTAGGCTACATGTATAATCTATACCAAATGTTATCACATCGGTTTGTTTACAGACATATTTAGTTTGTGATTATCTCGTTGCCATAATGGTTGAAAACCCAATAAAGTGGCATGCCTTATTATCAAAATCGATGTTAATTTTATGGAAATGAAGATTCGTGCAAAACTTTAAGTCTATATTTCTTTGAAGTATCGTGAGGACAGTCAAACAGACAAACAGACAGAACAAAATGCAAAAAAAAATTTAGCCCCTCGATTGATAGGCTTTGTGAACGCGTGAAAAAAATTAATGATAACACAAGGACTAATAAAAGCATAAACGTGAGAGTTTACACAGTTGTAATTATAGTCCCTGAGATAATTCATTATGAATCTTGTGAATGAAGTCACTATGATGAAAAACTTGGTTAGTAGAGTAATATTCTGGTATAGGCATTAGAGATATACTCTAGGTGCGTAACTTCTTTCAGCAATGAGGAAAATCTCTTTACCTATAATTATAAATGTTGAAGTCACAAGAGACAGTTGAGGGATGGTTTGTTGTAATTAAGACCGGGCTCCTTCAGCTTCTGTCTCCTCCTTGTATATTTCAGATTGAATGGCGAGATACAATGTCCTTTCATTATATATGCTAATGTTTTAAGTGAAAATAAAACAACATAACACTTGTAAGAATAAAATTCTAGGATACAGTCTGTGCCTATATTACAGCCGTTAAAAATTACCGAAAAATTAATTTAAAATTTCATAACCGTCAATATGTCTGTGAGTTGTGTACACGAGCTTAATATACAATTAATTTAGACCATGTCACTCATTATTATCTTGATTTCTTATATCAACTATCGGTTTTCGGTCTATGACTTGAAGTTGAGAGTAGACATAGTTGTAGAAACTATGAAATATCTCTTACTACAATTATAGAGATATATTGTTGACACAGACTTATCATAGTATTGTATTCTTACGAGTACTATGTAGTATGTTTTCTTTTAACTTAATAAATAAGCAAGAATATTGAAGGAAATAATTATAGTCCTGACATAAGCCCTTGTCTCAAATAGTAATAGACTATTTTTTACCTAAAAATGTCCAGGACAAATGTGGTTAAAACGCATACATTTTTAGGGTGCCAAGAAACTATCTAGAACCCACCGCTGCTCCTCTTTCGAGTTTTTAACCTTTAATATATCTCATATAGAACTTCCCGACAATGTTAAAAAATCATAAGCTTGTAAAATTTGTGCGTCAAACGTTATGTCTCCGACTACCTGCTCCTGTCGCTCCAACTGCCCACAACAACAACAACAGCCTTCACCTTGTTATTCATTTATAAAACGCCAATGTGAATGTTTAAAAAGGCCGATCAGAAATTACGGTAGTGGTAGTGAGTCATAGAGATAGAAAATTCCTTGTACTAGTTTGTAGTAAACTTGAGATAATAGTGTTAACAATATGAAATAAATCTTGGTTCGTGCAAGACACCTTGTAATACTACACACTAATTATTATTACAGGATTTAAAGTTACGTTTATCAATTTATTTTATAAAATGGCTTCTAAACTTCAACTCAAACCAGTATCTGTGGGTTTAAAAAGTATTATAAAGTAGAAGTAGTAGAAGATTGGAAATACATGAGCATTTTGGACGTGCTACTTCTCCAAATTATTACCATTAGTGTTACAATGTCATGTAAACCTAACTTAACTACTGCCAAAACTTACACGATGAATAAGTCATGAACAATGGAATAGATGAGCTAATTGGTATTCCGAGGCATTATCATGACATTTACTACAACAGCGTCTTATTTAGTACTGATGGAAAAAAATATTGTTAATAGAATACAATGGTTGACAAACAATTTATTTTATTTATTAAGATTCAAAAACTGTATATCTCTTTAATTGTTCCAATAATAAATAATTTAATCTGTTTTACAAGTCGCACGATGCAATTTTCCATACAATAAAACTAAATTTTAAAATATTAAAGCATTATTTATACTGGGAAAATCCCACACCCCACATTTAAACTTCAGATTTTATTTCCAACCCTAAACAATTATGCAATGTTTGATTGCTGTAAATGCTTTTACAGCAAAAATGCTGTAAATGCTTTTGTGTAAATACTAATTTGCTATAACAAGTGTTAAAAATAAATTAAACCAGATAAAGCGTGGCCAAAGCGCAACCAGCAAGTAGCAAATCATTCTCACACTCATAATATGCCTACTCAAAACAATCATGTGCAATATCTATGATTGCAAATTTATGTAAAAAATACGTAAAAGTTAAAAATAATTTATAATGTATTTTTAGGCAACATTTCGTCACCTTGTATAGTTGGGAGGAAACCATTTTCACAGTTTTCAGATACAATATTGCAAATTAACGCACATTAGCTCAATAGGCAAGCTATTACTGAAATATACACACATACCGAAAATGTAAATTACTACTATATTGCTTGTACTGTTAAATGAGAGTAAATCATGAAAATAAATGTATTTTTAATTTAAAAAGAATTATCTTTTTTATCGTAAGGAGATTTTTCTATCTAAGTCTAAAAACTGATTAAGTTTCTTTTAGGAGCAGTTTATCTCCAATAACACAGACGTTGCTGGGATGTAGAGGGAGATGTCCCCGGAGACTCCAGAGGCAGGATCAGTCAAATAAATTGACGGCTTACATGCACGGGAATTCTCGTAACTCCCGCGATATTATGGGCTAAATCTCATTTGATTGCAAAAAAATGAATATACGGATCCACTAACCTAACTTTCTTCTTTATTTAGATTATAAAATTAATTAAAAGCCGGCTGTACTTTAAATGTTTAATAATCTGAATTTCTTTTGTTTCTGACTCTTAACTATATTGAAACATATTGATGTTTATCTCCACACCACCATAGCTTCTTCTTTCTTGTCATGGAGTGAATAATATGTACCGTTAAGTTTGAAGATTATGTATTTAAAATCACACATATTTCACAGCTATTACCAAGAATAAAAGCGGAAGGGTTCAAGTTTTAATTGTTCCTTTGAGCTAAAAATTTATATCGTTGCACTATAAATTTTAAATGTATTAACAAGAATTTTAATATGTTATTAAACATGACGTGATAATATGCTCACATTATTGGATTAGTTTCTAAGCCATTCAAAACATTGAAAGTTGGCTTATTACAATTCCACTTAATTTATCTATATAATACATATTATGTAATTACTTGAGGTTCCACACATCATTTTATAGGATTATATTTGTATTATTTAACTGAAAGGACTAATTATTATTGATAAAATGAATAATTTCTTTCACTCTTGAAGAAATATTTTGTAAAAAAAATTAATGCAAAATCTTTAAAGAATGTGATTAACAGTGTAACGTATTCAACTTATGATTTAATTCTCTACGCAAGAAAAAGCCAGCATTGTATTGTTTAGAAAAGTAAACAGGTTTAACTTATGCTACAATATACAGCGTTTCTCTTTAAGTAGTTTTCTCAAACTATGTTAACAGTGATATGTTATATTCGAACCTATTAAAATACTAACTTCTGTTAATTTTTCCTATGTTGCTTTGCACTGTTAGGGTTGGTTTTTAAGATAATTAGCCAGGAATCAATACAGCGTGCAATTTAGAGCAAATATTCATTGGTATATGGATTAGTGTTGCACATATCTTGATTTGAGAAGAGTGCATTTTGAGTAGTTAAAGGTGTTCAATTTAGTTTTATATTAAAAAGTGGATACAGTCTAGAGGTTGTGTTTACAACCCTTTAGCCTCTAGTCGCTGTGTACCTAGCCACACACACATAGGCATTTAATACTTCGTGATTACTATCTGGATCAAAGTCCACCTGAACTTTACTCGTTTGCAATCAACTATTTTACTAGTATTAGCGTATATAGATTGTATTAGCGTATATTTTATACCCTGAATCCATTAAGGTGATTTTTCTGTCATTATTAGATTTAACTCATTTATCTTTATCCACTCCAATAATATTGTGATCGTGTTTTGCCAATAATAGTTTGGCTAATGGATTTAGATGCCTGGATAAACATAAGCTATTGTGTTCCATCTCATCTTTTCCTTCACACTAATTAGTGACGACTGAATGCGTTTCCAGTGTCGTGTACATAAAATAGTTTGCAATTAGTCCGAATTGTGTTATTTTATAAATTCTAAAATTTTATATATTCGATAATCTGATAGTCTACAATATTGTCGAGAATTATTCCAAATAATTGGAAAACTTTGATAAGTTGAACACCTTTAGGGTGGTGTCTGCGAACAAACTTCGAACCTTATATTCCAGTTTTGATAAAAAAAAAACATTTCTAGTAATTTCTTAATCTAATAGTGAAAAAATGTTTATCATTGTTAATAGATTTATTCCAGTTTTTACCCTGTTATATTGTATAATTTACTGTCGTACACTTATGCTGTACCTTATATTATCATAGATATTTTCTCATGAAACGTGAATTTAGAACGAAAGGAGTGATCACTGTGATCTAAAATTAGCTAACTCTTACTAATAAATGGGCTTATTGAAACAATATCTCATTTTAACTTATTTAATACAGTAATTTTTATTATTTACAAAAATTATAAATTTTTATTTTGCATACAGTAACCAAAAACAATTTTTTTCAGTAACCTTTGCAGTAAACATCCTGTACTTCATTAACCTAGAAAATGTTTAATTTGACAATGGGTATTATAAAATTCTTAAATAATATCTCTTGTAGCACCAGTGTATAATAAGCACTTTGTTTTTAGATTCTTACTCAATATGGCTTCAGTTAGAGGTATATTGTTACAATCTCTCACATTTAATCCAAAATTAGATTTTTTTATAATTTAGTTTACTCCAGTTCTTTATTACCTTAATATTTTCATTTGGAGAGTTTTCTTTATCCTAGTCGTGATTATTTGCAAATTTAGGCATGACAAACTCGTATTATTTTAGCTAAAAGGGGACCTTCTGTATAACGTGGACACAAGGAATTATTTAAATTTCCGATAAGCTGGTGTCTTATTTAATTTTAAACAAACTTCTTAAGAAAGCTAAAGGTTTTTATTACTGTAAATATTTGGAAGTAATGATCTACGGGGTTGGGAAGGTTATTAAAATATTTAAATTGAACATAGTTTGATTTGTAGAATAATTATTAAATTATGAATATATATGAAAGTAAATTAAGTGTTAAGATATGGGCCTAGTTGTTCTTCCTTACAGGTCGAGAGGTCCTGGATCTTGTTAATACTCCATAACCTATTAGTAACCATAGACTTTTAGTTCCAGCTTCTATCACTTTTAGTTCTTCTACGTCTAATCAAGGTAGCAAGTTTTTCACTAACTGTTCCTCAACACAAAATAGCCAACACTGTAATGTAAATAGTTTATTACTGTGTACCGTACTTATTTGTAGCAGAGGGTTTAAAATTAAACGGGGTCTTTAATTGAGTAAATATTTCATGACACTTTGTGATTTCTAAAGAGTTACTTTTGCTAATTTGTTCACTGCACCCTTGATCCAATAAAATTACTTCTCTCTGCGGTGTTTCACTTTTTTACTGTAAGGTATCTTTAATAGGTTACCATCTGTAAATATCATGTTCTCTCTTATTAAGAGGACTCACGACAATATTAGCCACTTTTTAACAAAATTACCAACATCGTGGTCTCGTGACAAGGGCATCAAAACAAATTTGATCCTATGAAATATGAGAAATAAAACGTCATAACAGGTAAATATCTAACTATTTGCAAACATAAATTCATTAATATAACAGTCTCTCATGAAGAGACTAATTTATTAAAGGTAAAACATTAACTTTAATTACGAATAAAGAAAGTGATGTCTCTTCCGGTAGGCAGATAATTAGGTATAATTTGAATAAAGAACTGATTAGTACATCTGCCAATTAGGTTTACCATTCTACCAAGAATTTACTTTGAAAAACACCGAAAAAAAACTGGCAGCCAGTAACGATCATTTACATAACTGTTGTGAACATATGCGTACAAATACCAATGTATGTGATTACAGCAATTCACTATCACAATAAATTAATTTCTAACAAATAATAAAAAATAAACTTAAAGAGTGCAAGACTGTGAGAGTTTGTAACACTGATTTACAAATCAACGGCAAAAACCAATAAGAGCTCGACCGTGATTTATGGCACTTCCTGGACAGAATTTTAATATCTATATGTTCTACTTATACAGCTGTCCAAACAAAATATTCGATGTAAGTTTTCGTAATATAATTTTCTAAATTTCTCTGCTTTATTTTGGACAGTTAAAAAGTTAATAATAATCCAGTAATCATTGGGATTACTAACAAATCTTTCTAGAATAACTAATTTGTTTAGAAGTAATACAAAATATACGCACTACATACTTTACTTCATTGAATATTAAATATTTTTTAAATATTTTAACAAGGTCTGAAAATGTATGTTCGCCACTGAAAGGTTTAATCCGTTTGAACAGGGCATTGAACAAATGATTGTATGTATTCAATAAATACAAAGAGGTTGTAAACATCTAATTTAATATAAAAGTAATAATTTTGGTTTCTTACAGGACAATACATTTGTAAATCAATAAACATTTACCACATTTAATACTTTGGGATGCTATACCATGGGTAGCAGGAAAACCGTCGATTAAGAACATATATTCTTATTAAAAAATTAAAGTGAGGATTAATCTGAAGAACTCAAACAGTAAAAACTAGAATTTTTAAACGTTATTTGATATCTCTGAAAGGTATAAAAAACTAAGCAGAAAATAACACGAAGCATGAGAATTCTTCTCACGTGGAGCAAAAATAATCGCCACATAACATTTCCTCATACACCAACACAATTGGAAAGTTTCGCAGGCAATCTGGGAAAGATATAATTCCAGATTCTTACATCTGCCATCCTTCACAACCATCTACTCTCTCTTTCCTCCTATCATATTCACCCTCCCTCCTCTCTCTCTCACTCTTCCCCTTCCTCTGTATATCTCTGTATATAAAAAAATACATGAAACATAATCTTCTCTGTTTCTCATTTTGTATATCTAATAAGTACACAACCGATAAGCAGATGCATTGACAAGGTGAATAAAAGAGATAACAGAGCTTTCAGAAACCTTTTCATCATCTTAACCACAGCCGCTAAGCCTCATTCAAGAGTATTAAAGGATATTTATATAAATTGTAAATATTCCCATTGTGAAAGATTACCTTATATTGTACATAAAAAAAAACAACGAATTATAGCTCAACTTGTTTTAGCCTGAATGTCTGTCTAGCTTATTTTTACGTACCAAGAAGTGAAATGTAAAGACGGTGACAGTTTATGCACCATAATTAAGAAGACTTGCATATTTCAGACTACTGTAACTGCGCAGGAGAGTTGCGATCAAGAGAAGTAAAAAGTTTAATTCATTTGTGTAAATTAGTCTGTTAATTGCTATAAAATGTTTTCCTTAACTAATATTCCGTTCTATTCGTCTCTAGGCATGTGTGAATTATCCTACGCTTCAAAAAACGTTCTTGTGAAATCTGCACTTCGGATTATATACTTCCCTTAATAACCCCTGAACTGTGAAGGTTAACAGACAAAGTGTTCTCATAGAAATTAATATTAATTACTTAGATAAATAATTAATTAAATGTATACAATACGTGTAAAATAGATAGTACTTACTAGTATATCTGATTACTAGTATTGACTGACGTAAATGTATGATGTCATCATCCCTATATGCATCACAAATGAGAATATTACCGCAGGTGGGCCTATATAGTCCCGCTCTCTTTCGCACTCACTCACACAATCTTCGAGTGAATTACCTCTGTCTGATATCTATAACTGACTAACGTAAATGTATGATGTCATCATCCCTATATGCATCACAAACATGAGAATATTACCGCAGGTAGGCCTATATAGTCCTGCTCTTCCTTCATACTCACTCACTCAATCTTCGAGTGAATTACCTCTGTCTGATATCTGTAACTGACTGACGTAAACGTATAGTGTCATCATCCCTATATACATCACGAACATGAGAATATTACCGCAGGTAGGCCAATCTAGTCCCGATCTCCTTCACACTCACTCACTCAATCCTCGAGTGAATTACCTATGTCTGCTATCTGTAACTGACTAACGTAAAAGTATGATGTAATCATCCCTATATGCATCACAAACATGAGAATATTACCGCAGGTAGGCCAATCTAGTCCCGCTCTCCTTCACACTCACTCACTCAATCCTCGAGTGAATTACCTCTGATATCTGTAACTGACTAACGTAAAAGTATGATGTCATCATCTCTATATGCATCACAAACATGAGAATATTACCGCAAGTAAGCCAATCTAGTCCCGCTCTCCTTCACACTCACTCACTCAATCCTCAAATGAATTACCTATGTCTGATATCTGTAACTGACTAACGTAAATGTATGATGTTATCATCCCTATATGCATCACAAACATGAGAATATTACCGCAGGTAGGCCAATCTAGTCCCGCTCTCCTTCACACTTACCCACTCAATCCTCGAGTGAATTACCTCTGATATATGTAACTGACTAACGTAAAAGTATGATGTCATCATCCCTAGATGCATCACAAACATGAGAATATTACCGCAGGTAAGCCAATCTAGTCCCGCTCTCTTTCACACTCACTCACTCAATCCTCGAGTGAATTACCTATGTCTGATATCTAAAACTGACTAAATGTATTACGTCATCATCCCTATGTGCATCAGAAACGTTAGAACATTACCGCAGGTATAGGCCCCCTCCCTTCCACACGCACTCACTCAAGCCAAAGTTAATTAACGCTATCTGAAACATTAGAACATTACCGCAGATTAGATTCCCTCCCTCACAACACACACTTAATCAAGCCTCGAGGTAATTACTGCTAACTGAGGTTATACCTGACTAACGTAAATGCATGATGTTATCATCCCTATGTGCATCAAAAACAATAGTACATTAACGTAGATATAAACCACCCCTAACACACAGTCACTCAAGTCTCGAGTTAATTACCGAGGTTATAACTGACTAACGTAATTCTATGATGACTAAAAATAGTGTAACAGGTTGGTGTCATCTACGGTATACACGAGCAACGGTACAAACTCACCAAAATCTGTTCAGTTATAAAAGAAAAAGAGAAAAGGTTAAACTTTTAGAATGTAGATTTTAAATTTTTATGGAAGGTATTAGATTTGCGAAAATGGGCATCAACACTTGCTAAAATAGGTTCACCGCCGTGTCTGTAATGAAAAGTTAGTTTATTTTATCGGTGTCATATCGGTGTCATATGGGTAGATATAAAGGTATGTGATCAAGATCACCGCACCACCAAAATAATGTAGCTACGAGTATATTATATTCATGATGGAAATTTATATTTTCGAGAGTAAGTCTTTATGATGAAAAAGATTGATTCTTCTTACTTCAAAGTCAGAGTCAAATTGATAACTGTACGTAAATTGTTTAAAATACAATAATTTATTTAATTATTACAATATAGTTCAAATACAGCTATATATAACAGATATCGCATATTTTTTGTTGCAAAATGAAACATAAAATACGCTTACAAATATGTTTATATACGTAATATATGTATTATATACTGTCAGAAATATAGCGTATTGAATACTTGTCATTACTTAACATTATGTTTCAAATTTGAATTTATATAATTGAACAAATAAAATTAAACTATTAAGGAATTGTATTACTAATAATTTAAAAAATTAGATATTTTGGTGTATAATGCATTTAATAATAAAAATCTCATTACATCTGTGATGATTATTCCTTATATCCATCCATGAGAATAACTTCCACACATGATTCAAGATCCTTTCACCCGTGAACATCTGAAAGTCGCCCCGCATTTTGAAACAGCCTAGAGCAGCAATATAGTTCGTGTTACCGCTTGAGTTTTTTTAAACTCTACTTCAATAAATGTAGTTGAGTGTAAGTAATTTGGGGTAAATGCTCATAAAAATAAACTGTATCAACTTGAATCCTTACATCGCACTATTCCAGTTAATTCATTTTTCATTCAATTCCTGTGAGTAGGGTAAAACTTTTCAGGTTTTGGTAAAAAAATTGTGTATACATTTTAAAGACGTCAAATAAATTAGTTTTATACTGAGTTGCAGAGCTGTTTTAAATAATATGATTTCAAAATCGTTTCCGTTTCTATAAAGTATTTGAGAATGGCTTTGGAAAGAAAGTTTAACATTCTTGTAATATTGAAAAACAAGTATTTAGTAAAAATATTCACTTTTATCATTGGTCCAAAAAATTAAAATTAAAATACGAAAGAAATACAGTCGTGGTATAACACTGTATATTTGTGTTTTTACGTAATTTTTACTTTTATATTTGCAAAAAGAAAAGGAAAAAGAGATGTATATTTGAATTTCACGGAGTAATATTCAAATTTTAATACCTTTTATAAACATACAATACTCACAGGTTTTATTTAAATAGTACAGATATAATGGTGCAGAGGCTAAATAGATGTGGATCTAATTTTATCGTAGAATGAGTGTCTTTCATCATGTTAGTAGTAGTATTTATGTTCCTGAGGAAAATACTGTTAAAATATAAACTAAAATATTAAACTAGATGTCACTAGCATTATAACCAGTTCCGGCTATTTTCATTACAGTACAGTATACAGGAAATGTAAATCAAGTATTCGTCCTGAGTTATAACTTACCTTTCCACTCAGGTAAAAACCAGGAGTGGAACTTTCATCGAATTCAACCCTAATTCCGATCATGCAGTACTACATAACGCGTTCAGACTTTTACAAAAAGAATCAGAGTACAGCTCATATATGACAGGACTTTAAGCATGAGAACTGAATTCCCTGACACTGACTGACATTGTTATTAATTTTCGTGTTTTACTGTTACACATCACTAAGAGAAGCATTACACAAAGTCCTCCTAGGTTCTCAAAGATGTAGTGATAATATTTAAGTGTGCTAATGTGTATAATACATCAGAAATTTCAATTGGTTTAGCGTTAGCGAAGCCTATCTCTCTCAGGGCTAGTAAATTTAATTTCTGTCTATCTGCCTATAATATACTTGTCTGTTTTTTTGTACAGCTTACGAAAGAGCTTATCTATGGATTTACATTTATAATGAAGTTTCATTACTATATAAGCGATTCCGAGATTGAGAATCATGGCATGTGGTTTTGACCGTTAGAATACATTGTTCTTATTGGTAACTATATTAGAAAACTTGGAAATGTCACATTAAATATACTCGTATTGATAAATAAAGAAATGAATAGTCATACGATACATTAAAATATCAATAGTATATAATGTAGCGTAATGAAATGAGTTATAGTCTTGAAAGTTTACATGCAAACCTAGCGAAGGCTTTTACAGGACTCGAGGTGTGAATTATTTCTTCCTTGTAAGAATAATGATAGAAATGAGGAAATATTGCGATTACATAATGTTTTGATTATCTAATGTCAAGGGTGAGAAAAATAAATAACCTTAGAACAAAATGCTTATCCAGTTTCGCCATACATCTGGTAAGGTTAATGGAAATTATAAATAGTTCGTAACGACTGACACATAAAATAAATAGATTATGGATATGTTTACATATACTAAACCGAAAAAATAGACTAGGTGTTTGGGATTGACTTAACATGGATGTTTAGGAACTATTAAGTTAAGTTACATAGAATAGTGTTATACAACTCACACAATTATTTAAATTCGTCAATTTATGTATATCAAAGCGTTAGTTTAGTAAAATGAGGGTCGGTGAATGGCCTGGAGAGTTTCGAAGAATAATATCATCTGTTTGACCGCACGATATCGCAAGAAGGAGCTGATCTATAGACTTGAAAGTTTGCGTGAAGATAGATTTTCTTTATTAAAACATTCTATGATGATGCATGTCACTCTATATGTTGGTATAGTTGTTAGAAATAATGTTTGAATTAGCCTTATTTAAATCATGATTACAACAGAGACATTACAGAATAACTCCATTTTTAAGTAAACTGTGTAACAATCCCAGTTTCACTCAGCCAAGGGGGGGGGGTAGATTGCTCAAAAATCATAAGTTGCTTTACGTCCAATGGACCTTAAGTATTCATATAAACAACATATTACATGGCGCCACCTTGTTTTGTCATAGTTTAAATCCAGGCCTGAACAAGGAAAAGACCTAAGGGAATAAGTAATGGTAGCCAAAATCAGCTGAGGTCCAGTCTGCCAGAGAGTCCTTAAATTGGTTTTCTTGGTTTAAACACACACAAAAAATACTAATACTAAAAAGACAAAAATCCTAAATTGTTAAAGAATTCTTTAAGTTGACTTTGACTGTATAAGTTATAAACTAAGTATACAAGTTCCCAAACTAATTCTTCCAATTTAATTTAAACTGAAAAAAAGGCAAGGTCGGTCTACATAGAAATACAGGTTTTTAATTAATCAAGTCAAAGATTGTCTACTACCATTTATTCCAAGGTCCTCAGATTAAGTGAATTCACAAGTACTCCGAAACCATGAAATAGACCCTATTAAATGCCTACAGCCATTAATGGTGGACCAAAGATTTGATTCCAATTTATACCAGTGTCACCATTATTAATCCAAGAAAATATGTTTAACACGAGATAAATCAAGTTATAATCTGAGATAAAACTCAATACTAAATACAATAGCTTAATATTTGTACAAATACCTTGGGTGGCCACCACATACTGAAATAAACAAGTTAACTATATAGATTATTATAACTAACATAATATACAAATCTTACACACTATACACAAATAAATACACAATAAACAGTTAATAATATGTAGTATAAGGGATATCCCAGTAATAATTGTAGGCAGTTCCAATATTGACGTCCATTCACTGCTACAATAGGCCCACAGGTTCTCACAGTTGTAAGGGGTCAGGCTCACAAAAAGTCCCAAAAATATTATTAATTTACATCCTCAGGTGGGAGGTAAGATTTGAAAGCCCCACCATTATCCCTTCAATGTGTAAACTGAAACTAACAATCATAAGTTCCCCATACTATTTCAGATTATTTGGCATTGGCCGGAAAAGTGAAAATGAATAGTCCTTCAGAATAAAAGTATTTCCACTTATCGGTACGATGAGCCCCGCCAATAGTCTATGAGTAGGCCTAGGTAGATAGTGGGTAAGGGCAGGCAACCAGGCAGCTGCGCTAAAGGCCAGTAGGTAGGCCAGTGGGTAGTGGGTCTCACAAGCCGGAATCAGCTCCCAAAATATCCCTGAGCATACCAAGAGGGAATAGAAATTTGCTAAACTACACATTTCAACATAATGATGACTAGCATAAATAATAAAATAACACCAATCAGTAGAATAATCTTTTTGGGAAAACAACATTACTAGCATGGTACAATCCATCTACTACATTAACATTTTCCTTTTTTCTAATAACAATAGTTTATTTTAAATAAAGACTTATCTGTATTTAAACATTGAAAAATAATTTCTAAGCAATAAGATTTAATGTAAATTACCATTATTTGAATTTAATAACAATTGAGTTCAAACATTAAATAGATGGATTAAAATAATCAAAGTTCAAGAATTAATCATTATTGAAATTTTTCATTACAGGAATATCTAAATATTTTCATCCTCTAAATTCACTCTGTACAATTAAACAAAATGTGATGACATTAAAATTGTACAGCATTAAAGGTAAGTAAACCAATTCTTAAAGCTTAAGGCTGAACTGTAAAAATTACATTACAAAAATGCATCAAACAGTTACAACATTACACAATGGACAATATAACAGGTTACATGATTCCATTATCTACGGAATTTTTTCTGTTAGGTTTTCTAATAAATTTATCTTTTAAATTAAACAAAACACAAAACCCTGAATATAATAATAATTACAAACATATAGATACATATTTTCTTGGACATTAACACAATATTTTATCATAAAAAGCAAATCAATGAATAATCAATTGACATTTTATTTCATGTAAATTTCAGGAATAAACCTTCCTTGTCTCTATCCATATTTAAATTCATTTATGACATTAAATTATTTTACAGTTATTTTTATACCAAGCTATTGTCCATAACATAAGTTATTTTTGTCCATGAGCCTTTATTAACAAATTATATTTATCAGAATTAACTCTCACCTTAGCTTAATAAAATCCTATAAGAGCAAGGAGGGAGCACAGGCATAAGAAGCTTTCTGTTCCAATCTTCTGAAACTACTACTGTAGACGGCAGTGATGCAGAGTCATCCAAGAGCAGGAATAATCAAGACAAGAGTAGTTGAATTGTAGTTTGGCCAACTGGTGCTGCAGCAATATTTACTAACCCAGCTGATAAGAACTAACACAGGTTGATCAGGCCTGTGACCTACTTGCAGACAATTAACTACCTTGATAACTTGATTTTGTCCATCAGCGAACAATAATTGCATTCTTGAGGTTGAATATTATTATTTTGAAAATAAACACTACAACTGAGAGCAATAATCTAGAATCTTTAATACTTGTCAAGTTATAGCATTAAAATAAATAGATTAGTCTTGACATAGGAGTTAGAATTATTTCTTCGTGGGATTTCTGATTAAGTACATGCACGCTTTGATAACAAAGAAGGCAAATGAAATTTTTTTTCAACAATGTTTATTAAAACGGAGAATTACTGTAATGAAGAATTTAAAGGAGGTTTGGAAACTGTTTCCATATCTTTACGCTACATGACGATAAATTGTTAAGTTAACAATTTCTAATTATTTGTAACATTTTGAAATAGAAAATATTCCTATTTTCCCAATACAAAAAAACTATATATGATCAAAGACGTTGTGTGAGTGAACCACAGATAATCTCAGGCCAGCCTAGAGAGATCTGATACCAACAAAGGCTGAGCTTACACCCCCACTTTGTAGGAAGAGTAGTGAGGACAGATATGTCGTGAGCCTCCAGACATTTGTCGGTTTCCTCTAGTATAAAAATACCGCTACATACATAACGACTTTATTATGTTTCAAAATACATTACGTTTTATTTGGAATATTTTAGTAAATCTTTTGAATATTTGTTCTCTACTAATTTAAAATTAAAGAAAATTGTGTGTTGACTCAGGGCTGAGATGTCCACGGATACGATCCTAGGGCTAAGAACAACCACACAGAATTACTCAGTAATTTCCGTAATTTTTTTTCAAGTTAATCAATAAACTCATGTAGTGCATTAAAAATTTGGTAAGTAATAACATTTTGAGGCTCGATAAAGTGATCTTGTAGTGTCAACAGACTTCTATTCTATAGGAGAGTTCATGTTAAATCTATGATAAATAAATTGAAATTTATTTATCAGTAACTATGTTACTGAATATTGGAAGTGCTGAATGCATGGTAGGTGTGTATTATTTGACTGGCAATATGAACAGTATTATTGTAGTTTTATAATTGGTCGTATCGTATTTATGTGTACCTACATTTAAAAAAATACAAGAGCAAGGTCATCAAAATATATTTGAGATTGAAATTAATAGCAAATAGTAGTTAACTAAATATAGTGTTGTGCCATATATATTTTTAATTTATCAAATAAAACAATCTATAGACTATTAAAAGCTTATAAATTTTGCATATCTTAATAATATTAAGTTTTAAACTTATTCTTTTTGGCCAATCATTAGTAAATTCTAGCCCTAAAGGGGCTGGAACAATTTCATTTCCATATTTATGGGTTTCTGTCCTAAATATCTTGAGAATAAACTGATATATACAATTAAAATTTTGCATGAAGCTTTACTCCAAGATAGGCAACATCGATGCCATTGATGTTGTATGTAACTCTACGGGATTGAGCTGAGTATTACTGAAAGTGTTTTCATTGATTATGGTAACACGCCATGCATTTATAATCTTAAAATTTTACATTCACCCTCAATGAAGCCTGTTACTCAGCGCGTTATTACCATATTTCTAGCTTGTTCATTAAGAAGTGTATTCAACGTGAACATTTTTTGCAGAACAACAATATACATTGTTATAATTATAATCATAACTTACAATACAACACGAAATAACATTAGAATACATTTGCATACGTTATATATTTTAATGTTTGTGATGTAATTATATTATTTATAGCAGTTCCATAATTTAATTGTTGTATTAAAGGCGTCAATAACTAGGTACACATAAATTCGTTACTGAAAGCAGCGTAAGCTTTACCTTTGTTATATCTAACTGAAATAAATGATAAAACTAACACAATGTTTTGCCATTAACAGACAGAAAGAGCAAGCATATAAATACTGTATACACACAAATGGGCTGAAGGAGCCTGCATGTGATTTTTAATACTCTTAAAAACGTGGAATAAGGTAGATTTTCAGTTATTGTTTACTTCATTAATATTTAGTCATCCTAGCGAATCATATACACTTTAGTGCAATAAGATTTTCGGTTACTTTCCGGAATGTAATTTACTAAATTGGAATTTAGGTTTGCATTAAAATTTAAACAAGTAAAATATAACTGGTTATAAAATAAAAATCAGAAAATATCTTCATAAACAAAATATATAGTGACACGATGGGTCTCCCTTTTTAGTTAACATTGTGTTAAGTCACTGGGAAATCAAATGAAGCTCTACGCAGTAGTTGGATATAAATACAAAATCGGTAATGAAAAATATGGCAGCAATCTATATACGTACTGAATTCGTGAAGCAACGCTAACAAAGAAACCCACTTATATAAATATATTTTCGGAAGAATGTCTGCAAAAAGACAAGTAAAATGGTTTTAAAAAGTCTTTAAATTTATAGTAAAGTTTAGATAGAGCACTTGTCTTTTATATTTAATATTTATTAATTCCAAAAAAATTAAAGTTAAAAGCATTCTTTACTAAAAGTTTTAATTTTGTATCTGAACTTTTACCCTGTGCTCCACAGCGGTAGCAGAAAAGGCTGAAGTAAGAGTTACTCTCAAGCTGACTCTATACTTTTACACAAAAACCAAATTAGAAAAAGTGGTTACATGAATTTGACATATGCATGTGCTGTAATACAGCAATTTTTACACATAACAGTTGATTAAATTTAACAGGCTGTTTCAATTAATATTTCGCAACTTAGAGACTAAGATGGCATTTTCGTTACTTTAGAGACCCGTAAGGTGCAGCTTGGAGGGATTTTTGAAACAAACATAGCCTATAGGACTTACCAGAGACGCTAAGAATATCCATGCCAAGTTCCAGTACAATCGGTTGAATAGTTTATGCGCGAAAGCAAAGCAAACATACAAAGGCACTTTTGCATTTATAATATTATTATTAAGATGTATTGTTTTATTTTTTTAACATACCAAACCAACAATGATATACTGCAAAATATAAATGACATTAAAGGTAAATAAAGTTCTATTAAACATTAACGAATGATTAATTGAATCATAAAAATACAAATCCAAAGAGGTAATACGTCCAACATAAACTGTAACAACAAACAAACTTTGGTTGGGACGAACTTTCTAAGCTTTCGCGTGTGTTCTGTATATTTCAATTTGTTGGTGTCAGCTGAATTATTCCAGCTGAGCCCAGTTTACTAGTTAAAAGTTAACGAAGCTATTTATTGTGCGTCGCTCAAGTTTGAGAATAACAAAACGAATTGCGTTCCATTTTTTTAAATTTACTACTAAAATAAGTTTGAATAGATTTGCATTGCTTTGTCAACAGGTAAAGAATGCATGTAATATTCTCAGACTGTCGAATAAAACAGTTTTTGTATTTTTCTAATATTGTGTTGATCCTGATATCACATAATAATTTTTATTACCCGATTTAAAATATATATATATATATATATATATTCAAAAGGTTACAAAAAGGTTAGTGTATATTACACACACACACACATATATATATATATATATATATATATATATATATATATATATATATATATATATATACACTAACCTTTTTGTAGTGGTAGCGCACTTACCCGGCAAATCTTTTGATTAAAGTTTGTTATTGACGATGGAAGGTACATATATCAATATCCCAAACTTACAGCATTAAAATATTATAATCGGGCACTTCTAGACCTGGTATAGGTAAATCAATATTTGCAGACATCTGTCTGCGATACCGTGGTAACATAACATCGCCAGTTGGGACAGTTTGCAATGATCAAAGGTAGCCCAATACACAAAGTAGGTGGTAAACACATGTGCATGTTGGCAGCTGCATAAGTCTAATTGAACATCACACTGAGTACAATTTCATCAAGAGCTAAGCTTCGGCGAGTTTGCAATAACCTCTCTAAACACTCGCTAATACTGGAGTTATACGTTTACAACTACTGCGGCCTATATGGTGGTAGAAATCACATATAGTTTGTTGTATAATGGAATAATATATTCCAGTTATCAGATTTTATAATTATATTTATAATTTATTATTCATTTATTCCTTAATTTATTACTAGTTATTATATTAGTTTCAAGGGTTGAATATCAATTACACAAAAGAGCTATTAAAATAATTTTGTAATTTAAAACACTTGTTTAATAATATTCGTGCTAAGATTTCATAGTCAGTAATAATAGTACATTACCACAAATACCATGATTCATAAAATACGTGCAGCCATCATTTATCCACTTGCTTATGACAGTCTCAAATAAAAATATCATCTCCTATCCTATCCTAATAAAAATATCAATCTCATTAAAAATATGACAGTCTCAACTGATGCATGAAACATGAACACCTAGAACAGCTGTGCATAATGGGGAGGGTCTTGCAGTATTACCATAACATCTGCTACTGCCATGAAACACTACTTGCTACACTTGCTGATTGTATATGCTATGTAATTAAAATGCCTATTATTTTTAAACTGCAGTTTCGAAATCAGCAAAATTATTCGTTTACAACTGAATTAAAATGTTCTTATTTTATATTCAATATTTCTTAATAAAATGATCCATATATCTCAATATATCAAGGATCAATATATATTATAAATCAGTAGTAATAAGAGATAGTAGTATTTTTACAATATATTAATCTTGAGACCCTAAAATCCAAATTTCTTGATTGAGAAATTCAAGGATTCGAGACGTCTTCTTTTTATAACAGAAGTAAACTTTATCACCACATTAAAGGCGGCGCCACAGATGAGCGGCTGGCACCAAACTACCATGACCTCCTCAGCGGAGTCTCTTAAACATCGACTACTTAAGCAAGTCTTAGGGACGCAATTCTACTAAAAACTACTTTAACTAATAAGTTATGATTTTGCGTATTTCTTTTTCTTTGAGTTCAGGTAAATTAGGCTGTATATATTTGATGGTATTTATTTTTCAAGTCAAACGTCCGTCGTTGACATAAAATAAAAGTATAAAATGAACCTGAAAACTTTTTATCTGTTTATTGTAATAAATCTGTACAATATATGAGTAATTTGGGTTTAAATCAGATATTACCCACTCGTATTCATAAATAGTTGTGATCAATGAATATTTTTAAGTAACAATAACAAATTACACCAATTTAAATTATAAACTACATTTGTCCTTAAAAAAGAATATTAAGTGCTTGTAACTAGACAATGAAAGCTGGAATTTAACTAACAAGCCATTAAAAATATTGTTTAAAATAGCCACAAATCTAGAATGAATAAAAATAATCATTGGTGTCTCAAAAATTGACACATTTCAAAAATGCGTAATAAACTTAATTAGGTAATACAATTCTCTTTCTTAATGCTGTCATCCTGGTATCATTATTTCAATGTGTAATTTTTTGTTTAACATTATCCCAATCAGGTTCTTGGTTGCTGAGGCTCTAAATTTTAAAAGTTTATGAGTAAAAAATTTATATAGAAATGGTGTGCAACCACTCTCTAAAGTGTAACCACTTATAGAGAAATTAAATGCTGATAAAGATACTTACTCGATTCAATTCTCGAAATGTGGTGTTCTATTTAAGTGACATATAAAGATGGCAAAAGTCCAAAATCCTATTATCCATCAAATTATTTAACGTCAACAACAAGAAAAGAACAAAGGAATCACCTACTTTACTGTGTCTGATATTGTATAAATATATGGTCAATTGTTTTCCAAACATTCTTGTATAGAAACAATGATTACTCAGGGCTGAGTTGGGTGACAGCCCTTCTCTAGGATCCTGTGACCATAAAAGGTGCTTCTAATAACCATCTTTAATTCCATTTCACAGGTTAACATGGAACCTCACAGCTACAGCCTGAAGCTTACGTTTTATATTGTGATGGCAATGTTTTGGGGAATATTTGTAACTGTTTCAACTGTGTTTGGACTACTAATTTGTGATCCATAACCATTACTTTTGATGTAGTTTCAACCAGAACGTAAAATATCACAGATTTTAATACTTGGTATGCATTATTCTACATCCATTTATGTCAGGCAGCTAAGATCATTTTCTAATCTAAGTTTGCATGTTGATGTAATATGTTATACCAAGTAGCCTGACCAGTTAGTGGAAGGTAGATTATCCAAGCATATCTAATCTAATAGTACATTACAGTGTGTGATGGACAGCCTAACCAATGAGTCAATATAAGTAAGTTAAGCTCCTGAGAAACACACGTGCAAAAACTGCCTAGGATCCTGGGGTTGTTAAGTGGATAATATTCTATGGTACGACAAGCCACTGACCTACACGAAAGCAATCTAAGTTAGTCTACTAATTGACTTCAGAGTTGAAAGACACACATGTTCTCGTTGCTAAGATCCTAAATTCATTCTAAGCAAATTTTGCTTGGTTTTATATTTGGGGTTGAAATTTAGATCCATTTTGAAATTTTTGTGTTTAAAATAATTGTACATGCTTATTTCAAGGACCTTGCAATTCAAAATAACTATTTTATATCCTTTAAATAAATAAAACACACACACAAACACACACACACACATACACACACACAGATATATATATATATATATATATATATATATATATATATATATATATACGTTAAATTGTATAAATGGCAATAGCCTTATTTAATTTCAATAAATATATATACGAGAACAACAATATATATATATATATATATATATATATATATATATTTATTTATTTATTGATATTTTTATATATATTGAATGTGTAAATATATATATGTATTTACATATTCTATATTAATAATCACCCTATGTGATTCGATATTGACAGTCTAGTGAAATAACTGTAACTTTTCAATGACAGTGTTTTTACCTTCGTGAAATACCTTTTTATGTTCTAGTTTTCTCATTTACACAGATTATGCTAAAAGATTTGCTATATTTATATAAATTACTGGTAACAAACAATGTGTCTCAAATTCTTTATCATACTATTATATTTAAACTGTTTAAATTATTTCAAAATTTATTATGTTTTAATAACTTTACAATTGTGTAATAAAGCCTCGGTATTACACAATCTTAGTCAAACGTTACAAGTATAAATTATCATATTTAAGCACTCTATACAAATTTAGTCTCACCATTTTCCTACACAATATACATTCATGAAAGGTTATAGCACAACTACAGTAAATGGCAGTGTACACAAAAATATGCAAAGTTAACTTTAAAATGTGCCTTATCTCGATTTATTTATTTTTTTTCAGCCCAAGGTTGGTTTTATGTAACTTTTGAATAACCCAAATGTTGACAGTTATTGGAAGCTATTACAATCTTGTTATTAATGTACTGTTTATCTGAAAACATCAACTGTAACAACAATGTGTTGTTTACAATTTATGTACATGATACTATTGGCACTACAAGAAACGTTGGAACCGTTTATTTTAATGATGAAAGGAAATTATTTTATAGCTTTTACCATTATCTAAGCAATGGTTGTGTAGTCGTGTAACAACTTGTAGTTGTATTAAATGTTCTATGGTGTCTGTTTAGTGGAGTTGTTGTGTGCCTTTATCAGTAAGTTCTGCGGTCATTAGCCGCACAATAACTAAGATGTTTAAACTTGTATTTACTCATATAAACACAGTTTTGCCTTTTATTTATAGTTATTTCAAACTATTAAGATACTACATTAATATCATAAGTCCCCTCTGTTAATGTCCCTACCACATGTTTCTATTTTGTTTTATGTTTAACCGTATGTATCAACATAGCTGGACATATTTTAAACATTTATATGAGATCTACTGAGGTACGTGGTCTACGTGACTCGACTGCTCTCACATCTGTTATGGTCTGGGAGAGACACAGTTATGTCAGTGGGATTAACACTGACAATATTATGCGAGGTACAAAATTCCTTAAATTTGTAACATACTACTTTTTAGTCATCTAAACGTCTATATAATAAAACAATTCAAAGAAAACAATTAATTATTTACTGATTAAAAAGTTATTGAACTGTACAAAATTTTAAACTTTATAAAATTTATTAAATACGGTTCAGATTAAAAATGTTAGCAAATAAAAAAAAGTAATAAAAAAATAGACAAGCGCAGACAAATTGTGGTTACGATTTCCCCAGGAGAGTTTTCTGGCACAAAGAACCTAAAATATTTTATTACAAGCAATAGGAAATATATACAACGTTTAGGTACCTATACTTGGAATTGGATAGACATATAGCACCTGAATTCAGCTCAAATTAGAAAAGAAACAATAATTAAGAGTAGTTCTTCATATCTTATCAATAAATTTCATTTAAATATTCTAGAGTATATAAAAAAGGTGAGACAGTATTAAATATTGTGTATAAATTAATTTTCCAAATCTTTAAATGATAAGGAATTTTAGATTATAAACCAATTAGATAGATAATGTGTTAAATATGTATAAGTTGTATATACATTTATGAACAGAAACCTATGGCAAATGTTACAAATCAAATGATCCTTTCAAAACAATAGGAAACTTATAAACAGAATAATCTTGTATTTCGGTTTCTTTAATTAATAATATATTATGAATTTTAATAGATATAACATTTTTATTATTAAAAATATATTTGATCAGTTAGTTTCAATATTTATAAATTAGATTAAAGGCACTACCACCATATTTATAAAGTCACGACGTCCTAATCATACTTGTAAAATACTACCTTAATGTTTGGAAAATACTAAGCAGATTGGAATGCTTTTTAATACGTGTAGATAATTCAAAACTTTTAACCCTCCATGAATATCGCCACACATTTAGATGATATGAAAGTAATTGTCCCTTTCTCAGTCACTATGTTTTTTGAGAATTGCAGAAAAATAAGTCATTAAACTTAGTGTTTAAAATGTGTATAGAATTCTTTTCCTTACCATTCCTGACTTTTCCGTAAAGTGTGCTTACCATTTCGTAACGTTTCTTTTCAGAAAATACTAAAAAAACAAAGAAATAATAAACTCTCTTCAGGTTAAAAAGTACTTTAGTGTATTGGTACCATTTACCATACATAATAGATTGTTCATTGCAACCTAGAATATCCTAAACAGATTTGCTTGGCACCGACCTGTTAGCATATCTTTGAATGTATTAGTTACACAATACATTATACAACTAAAGCCATTATGCAAAATGTCTGATCTTCATGTGTTACTTGATTATGAATTATTTGTCACAAAGCAATCAAGTGGTAGATCGTAAAAATAAGCTAGAAGGGGTGACTTTTAAATTGGGAAGGTTGTTTAGTTATTAGTCCGAATGGTTCGTTCACAGGAGATTTTCTCAACTTGAGGCCAGCCCCTATGATGAAAATGTTTGAAAACTTATTCTGTATTCCATTAATAAGGAAAGAAGAAGAAGAGGATAAGAAGATTTGTGTTTCCAATTGTGGTACTTGAGGGATCTATTAGAGACACCTATCATTCGATAAGTTCGTAAAAACTGATAATGGGAAATGAAATTCAACATTTGAAGGTTATTTTTGACGATGGAAGGATTGGGAAGGAAACAGGATTTTTCCGGACATTTGCCATCGTTCAGTGAAACAAGAAATCAGTAACACTACGTTTCGAGATCTGCAATTTGATCTCTTCTTTAGGTATGAACTAACCTAATACATAATTACAAACTAGGTTAAGATCTGCAATTTGATCTCTTCTTCAGGTATGAACTAACCTAATACATAATTACAAACTAGGTTAAAATAAACAAATCTTACCAAAGCGTTGTGGCACGCCTAAGTCAAGAATCACAACC
Source organism: Homalodisca vitripennis (assembly GCF_021130785.1). Lineage (NCBI taxonomy): Eukaryota > Metazoa > Arthropoda > Insecta > Hemiptera > Cicadellidae > Homalodisca > Homalodisca vitripennis. The sequence goes on along the minus strand of NC_060211.1, from coordinate 66,286,003 downwards.
TACATGTTGTTTGTCAACTTCACTAACTCTATAAACATGCACATAAAAAACTATACAAAACACTAATCATTAAAACTTAACTACGGAATACAGGTCACAATACGTCTTCACTCGTCTACTAACCACCTACGACTGACCAGAGGGACTAGCCAATGGTAATCGTCACGGCTGGCTAAAACAAGATGGCGGAAATAAAAGGGAAGGGGGGCAGGAATGGGCCCTTTTGTTATTATTGGTTCATGCGAGATAAACTTCTTAAAACCATATTGTGACTCCGCATTGGTTTATTACAAATATCTGATGCGTTTGATAATTTTGGTTTTCTCTTTAGTTCGATTTTTACAATTGGCAACCAAAGCGGCCTAATCTCTACTGATGGTTGACTGGTTGGTTGGTCTGCCAATTTAATTATGTTGCCTCAATTAATTTCCTTTTGAAGGAATGCGGTTCCCGATGTATTATGTTGGCTTCATCCCAATTCATATGATGGTCTTCGGACCAACAATGGTGTGCAATTTTTTACTTTTATGTGAGACACTTTCTCTTGTTTTATTTGTGCTCTTTTATCCTTACGTTTAGTGGTCTTTTTGTCTCGCCTATGTATTCTCTATTGCAACTAAATTTTATACTGTAAACAAAGTATTTGGAATCCTGTGTGCCATTTTTTTGGTTTTGTTTTTACGAGACTTTGTCTAAGAGTGTTGTGTGTTTTAAACGCGGTTCTAATGTTGTACTTTCTACCTACTCTTCTAATTTTCTCCGATAATAATCCCGGCACATAAGGGATTGACATGAACGAAAATTTATCACAATTCTGTTTTTTCCAGAAGAATCATTCCTGAGTCACAATTTATAGTTCAGTGAAAACATGCTATGGTTTAATCTTAGCAAATGTAAACAAACTTTATAAAATCAGAAAAGTAAAGTTACCGTTTCAAATTTAAAAACTATTAGTAGATTGACTAACTATGTAGATTTATAACTATGTAATGCTAAATTTATTTACCGTATATCACAATGTTTAAAAACTTGTATGGTTTCCATTCAATTATCTAGTTTCCAAATAAAATGTCCATATATAAACCAATTTTACAATAAGAGCTCATTTTAAGTAAATGAAGCTTATATATATTTTTGTTACATTTCCTAATACAAATTCATTATTCTTTAGGTAATTATCTAACCTAAATTTGTTATAACATATTGAATTTTACTATTTGTAATTGTTTACAAATAATCTATCTGAACACCGTCATTGCCCTTTCAATTTAAAGTTGTTTGGTATATTTTACAATATCAGCTGATATTGGAGACCAAGGATTCGATGTTGAAGCTGCTGTTGTTTGCTCTGATCAGTGTTGTTACAGCTGAAACAGACTGTTGTTAAACTAATAATCCTATCATGTTCAGTATAATCTTTCAGCATACACTTGAATGTGTAGTTTACAGCTTATGTCGGCTATTGTCTGTTGATATGTGATCAGAGAATGGTTCAGTGTTGATGTTTCTGATGTGTAGCCCAAAATGTTGTTACAGCTGGTACTGATCACCACAACATTAAGCCAGTAATGCCAAGACTTGCTGTGTTAAAATATCATTCTAATCTAAATATCAATTGCCTGTTGCTTTTTTAGAGAGAAATTACTCAGTAATAAAGTTGCTACAATTTACACCACAAAAGTAATGTTATAACAGACACTGTGGTTAAGCCACAAATTCAACCTCTTATTTTAGTTTCCTATAATATTTGAAAAATAGGCTCCATTGCATATTCTAACTTTTTTTTGTTCATATCTCATCAGAAAATCTATATATGCCAAAGTTCCAGTCAAAGTGTTGGTAAGCAAACAAACACATAACAAGTAAACACCACAAAATGAGTTAGATTTTTTGCTAGTGATCTGGTTAACTTAAAATTTGTTTATTTTATTATTATTTATAATGATCTATATTTTATTGTTGTTTCAGAAAACAATCAAATATAGCTGTAGTCAGCTGCTTCTATTGATATTTTATAATAAAAATTGGTCTCGTTTAAGATATACCGTGGCGTGTCGTGACTGGTAATAGACAGTAGTATCTGTTGAATTTCGAAGGAAACAGGATTTTTCCGGACATTTCCATCGTTCAGTGAAACAAGAAATCGGTAACACTGCGTTTCGAGATCTTCAATCTGATCTCTTTTTCAGGTAAGAACTAACCTAATGCATAATTACAAACTAGGTTAAAATAAACAAATCTTACCAAAGCGTTGTGGCACGCCTAAGTCAGGAACCACAACCTACATGTTACTAACCGTAGGTGGTTAGTAGACGAGTGAAGACGTATTGTGACCTGTATTCCGTAGTTAAGTTTTAATGATTAGTGTTTTGTACAGTTTTTTATTAAGTGCATGTTTATAGAGTTAGTGAAGTTGACAAACAACTAAGAACTTTTTAATTCTCACAATATAATTATTTATTATAAGTATTATAACATATTTTTTATGATTATAAAAAAATTTTTTGACCCCCAAATTGAGTATATTTATGTTAATGTTGTATTAAGCTTTATTAAAAAAATTTAAGAATTATAAAAGGTAAAAAATTATAATTAAGTTTATTGTGAAAATTTTAATTAGTACTTAAATTACAGTTTGGCCTGTTGATATTCTATTAGCTTATGACCTAGCATATTTGGTAAAGCTGAGTTTGGAGCTACGTCGTTAAAGTCAGGCATGTGCTTTAAGTTTTAAGACCTTAAATTTGGAAAACTTGCCTATGTTATAAGACACTAGGCACCTTTGATATGTTTCTTTTGCTCTTGCTGATAAAAATATAAATGTTTATAAACGCATGAAGCAGAGTTAGGTAATTTTGTCTATAACATACGTCATCATCGAACTCCATGTTACTTATATAGAAATTAGACAAACAGAGAACCTTTATAGCCCCTCCAGTGATAGATTTACTAACGAGCAGTCAATTATAACATAACTTATAGGGTACTATAGGCATTGCCTAATTTTAAACGGAAAGTGTTACGTGCAATGCAATCTAATTGAAATGAGCCTAATTGATTTGTTGTCTCTAAACTTGGATACTTACAACAAAATTCAAATGAATAGACATTGCCACTGACCGTCAACGACACAAGAGGTTCGGAAATACAGCTCAAGCATCGAAATCACCACAAAATCTCCCGAGAATTAAATGTTCTCCCCCGTCACGTGGGCACTGTGAGGACCAGAAATTTATTATTCGATTAACATAAAACTAAGCAGTACCATGACGACCAAATATATTGGCTTGGATGCTGTTTGCAACAACATGCCTAGTCAAATCTTGGAGCATGAAGTTCTGAGAGGAAATTTTCTACTTCTTTCTACTGCGCAAGAAACGTCTGCAAGACTTCTATCGTAGAATTGTCCGTAGGCATATTATGTGGCAACCACAACCATATATTTACGGAAGTACACATATGTACTTCCGTATAATTAAACAATTCGTATCATAATACGAATTGTTTAATTGGTCTTCAATTACATAAAAACCATTTTACTAAGGTGAAAACATGAATTAGTTTGGGAATCATTAATAAGCACAATATTTTTAAACGTTGATGGGGTTTAAAAAGAGCCATGGTATCAAACCAATTACAAATCTAAGGGTTTTAAATCTCATCCCGACCTATTTTTTCCCGAAAAGAATTTGAAATATCCACTTAATCACTGTAACATGCCAGAAGTAGATCTGACAATAAACGCATTTTCTTTCAAGGTAAATTTCAAACTTTGGTGACGTTATTCCTTTTCGTTTTACCTGTAGATGAAACGACACCAGCACATGGCCAATTCCAAAGTATCTGCGCGGACCCTCTCTACTTGTTCCTATCTAACTTTGCCTTAATTCGTTATTTGATTTAGACAATGGTAGACATTGTTAAGAAAGGTTCTAAAAATTATTTATAGAGCGCCACTCACAGTTTATAGAACTATGTATTAGGAAATTTAAACACCAATTTAAAAATTACTGAACAAATTCCCAGAATTTATTTACAGACAAGCACAACAATAATACTAATATTTATTAAGCTACAAGTATACCTTACAAGTATAGGTTTTGGATCTGAGGTTATTACAAAATTTTCAAACCTGATTCCACTATATTTTGCTATTAAAGAGTTCTTGAGTGTAAGGAAGATTTATACGTAATACCAGTCACTTAATTATTGCCTAAAAATAACTTTTGTATGTAATTTTTATCACTTACAGGAAAATAATTTATCCTTAATACTTTCCCTACCAACAGACACAGGAACACTCTGTTGTTTATGTTCCAATATTAGACACTGATGGTACATAATTAATTAATGATAAGTTTGTACTTTCATTTAACAATGTTCACACAGAACAGATGATTATATTTAAAAACAGGCTCTTTCAATTAATAAAATGTGTTTGCTGCAATGCATTTATTTTAGAAATTCTTTAATATTAGAGACCAGTAGGGCAAAATCCTGATTTTAGAAAGAAAAATCATTCCATAGTACACCTCTAAGCCACAAGGTAAACATATGTACAGCAATTCATGTTTTTATCTTTCATGTTATTTGCTAGGCTTTTATGAACTAATCAATCAGTCAGTCAGTCAGTATGGACATCTAAGCATAGGTAAAATGTTTTGTTTCCAGCAATTTCATTAGAAACCGCTATAAATTAAGCATATACGAAGTATAGAAATTTGGTTACACTATAACACAACCTTCAAAAGTAAGGTCCCATTGTTAGTATTTAACTAAAGTAAGTTGCAATAATTCCTTAGAAAATTAATGAGGATGAGTATTTTTAGGCCATAGTTACCAAAACAAATTAATAAAACTGATTTAATTCAGATATAAAAGATTCTAAAATATGAAAGCTTATTGCGGTGCTTCTCATACACTGAGAGTTACATGGAATCTTGCACCAGAAGCCTATTTATATGGAAATGTAAGTTTCCTTACTCTTAGGTACGTTAATTAAAGTGACAGAAACAGCATACAGATATGTATATCTAGCATTGTACTTACTGTAAAATTAACTTGAGTAAATTATCTTTATTTAGACTTAAAATAATGTTGTAATATTAAAGTATTAATAAAGTATTAAATTATAAATTACAAATAACAATATTACTTACTAATAATAATATTTAATGATCTAATTTGTATTATTTATAACAGTTTTAACTAATAAACCATACTTTATTTGAGAATATTTATTACAATACAATACATTAAAGTGTAAATGCTTTGGCTGAGCTTTGAATACAAACTTATCACCCGAGAAATATACATAATAAAATTGTTTTAAGCAGACTAAGTACAACCATATAACATTTCAACATGTGAAATAGTAACACGTCTAGTTTTATACTTTAAATTGTGCATATAACCTCAACAAAGCCTGTTATGTGACACGTGATGTGATGTACTCCTATCGCGTTTCTTCAGATTCTAAATATTTTTTATTTCTTTGTTCTAAGTATAGTATTTGTGTACATTTAATGGGAATTCAGAAACTCTTAGAACAGGAGATGAAATCACCAAATGTATGTTTGAAGATAGACGATATCCGCCGTGAGGATAGTAGTGACAGATACGAAAAACTAGGGGTAAATTGATCCAGGTCAGGGAGGCAAAAATATCAACGAATGATACTCGCATAATTTCATGTAATATTTTAAATTTAACTTTTTAATCGACACATCCCTTTCACATCCCTTCGTAAATTGTCAATGTATTCGTACGTCTCCCGTAAACTGCAATGTATGATCGCTACCATCATCTTCATACCCCCTTCTCAAAGGTAGGCTCGGCAGGCAAGAGTTGATAGTGCAAGTTATGTCTATTCGTTAGAAGAAATAGTGAGTTTAGTGTAGTAGTGATTGTGCCTATGCTCTGAGGTTATTGGTAGAAGGTAAGTTTAAGGGGTGGGGGATACAACAACATGTATTTGATTTAAATATGCATACAAAATTCTTTACAATGTTTAAAGTATTTTAAAAGACTTTACTTAATAACCCAAATTGAACATTGTAATATCGATAAATAATATCAAGGTTGAAATTTCAAGATAAACTAATTAAATCTCAAAATTGGCTTGTGCTAGAGCTCTCAATTACTTAAGATACGCTTGTCAGTATATTTCAAAGAAAACCATAACTAACTACTATACTTGGTTTTATAATGCGTCTTCAAGAAAAGTCTATTAAATGCATTGCTCAAAGTCAGCAATAATGTTAATGGTACCATTAAGCCCTTTACTTCCAGCCATCCAGGTAAAAGTTTTTTCTGTCAGATTAATATGATTAAATTTTATGATATCTCGAAAAACATGCCAGAATTACCAAACAGTGTTTTTTGAATTGTAGTAAACCACCCTGCATTCCAAATATATTCTCCATTCTGGATATCTCCAACAGTATAAGGAAAAAATAAACTCAATTATAATTAAGTAAATATATATACTGGGAGTGAAGATGGGTCGAGAATTATTACTCTCTTATGTAGAGAGTAAACTCAAATTATTGTCATCAGCCCAAAATGTATGTTACAACATTTTATATACATACTTTTCCAATCACACATATACACAATACAAATAGCGAATTCCAAACAACATTTTAGATTGAATTCTGAGTTAAGCTTTAATTTTGAAATTATATAAATATTTTAGACATTTTATATGATATACGTATTTTATTTCAATCTTTCACATTATAATCTTATTTAGAATTAAAGAGTGAATTAAAAAACAAATTATTACACATCTTAAATTACCTGAAAGATTTCTTAGCCTTTTGATATCTACACACTACAATAAAACCAAAGGTAATTGGTTGATCGTAATTTATGTCCAATTGTTAGTTGCTTTTTGTTATTATTTAATTTACTCGTTATTGTTATGGAATTTAGTTGTTTTTGATATTCTTATCTATGTATCTGTCACTTATTTAGACTATCTTGGTAAGTTCTCTTTTATATAATATAATTAATAAGTAAGTAGTCAAGTATTCTTGAGTCTATAATTTGTCATTCAATGGAAATGGTGTAACCGTTGATACAAATAAATAAATAAATAAAACGATGTTTTTTAATTGTCTCGTAAATGCAAACATTACCACTTACGTAATTTAAAATGCTGCTCAAGGAACAGAAAATTCATATTAATAAAGAGCTATACATATGGGCATTACCTAAAGATACCTACAGGCATTGCCCTATTTAGGCAATACACATTTCTAGGCTATGATGCGAACATATTTTGTAATCACTGCAACCTCTTTACTGTGACATTGATAAATAATCATGCAGTTCATTCAATTTAGTGTGCGTAATAATATTAACAGATTAGGAGTGTAATAGGCTTCACTGATGTCACATGACCAATTTCCAATCTATAGCTCATTTAATTCCTGAGATGTTCTGCGGACAGACATATAGTTATACGTAAAATACATTTTTATAACCTCTGGCATTTAAATAGAAAATGTATTACCCTACTGAGAGTGTGGTAGGCTTCAGCGTTGTTCAATGAAATCAGTTTAAATCTGGTTAAACTATAAGGATGATTTTCTCTGATTAAGGGTTGTTCTCATTAAAGCCAGGCACTCGCTTCAGTTTCTGTCTCCTCCAGGTGGCAATATAGCAGATTGTGTAGCGAGAAATATCGTCCTTAAGCAGTTTTTTTCTTTTTCTTAAGCGAAAATAAATTATGTGAATTAATACATGCAAGGATAAAATACTAGGATAAAGTCTGTTTCCAAATTGTATTAGTTCAAAATATCCGTATGCGAATTTCATTTTTAAAACTGGTTTAACCTCAATATTTCTATTACTCACATATTCAGGGAATGTATAAAATAAATTTGGCGAGGTTTGTGTAGTATTATATAAATATTAGTTGTAATAATAGTTTTTTTCAGTAATTATCCATTTTGCTTTAATCGTTCAATATTTCTACTAACAAAATTCTAATAAGAATCTTTACATGTTTGGCCTTTAATGAATAATAATTACATTGGGCGAGAGATAATTCCTAGTCAATTTAAAGGTTTTAACCGTATTTTCTCATACGTAGGGGTGTGCAGACTTCATTTTACTTAAAATAAGGGATTTAAATACGAATTTTATAATTATTTTGTGATTCAAGTAGTGTGTGCATTCATAGCCTCATATGTGTTTTTTAGGTATGCATGTATGCCTAGCTTGTTCTTTAAGTTCATTACAAGAAGAGTAGACATAATTCTAAAAAATTTAGAATCAATAATAATCATTATGCAGTGCCTTATGAACATACATATCAAATTTTTATTAAGTATTTAGGGTCTATATTGAAGTAAATACAAATTGTTTGCCCGAATTACATAAATAAACATTAATAGCTATTATAAAAGAAGGAAGGTTTCATTACATGGGGTAATAAATGTCTATAAATATGTTAGTAATTAAAATAGCAGGATTATTTACTGAACACATATGTTTTGATTACCGTTATTTACAGTTTAATTAGTAGTGTTAAGTTATAGTTTAACGTGTAACTTATAATTGATGAGAACAGAATTATTAGATAATTTACTAAAATGCTACGGTTGGACATAGTGAGAAATTTAAAAGTTGGATTATATCAACCATTATTTCCAGAACTTAGTTATAGCGGAGATATAATCGGGATGCAGAGGGGAAACTGAGACAAACTTTACAGCAATATTAATTATAACAACACCATCCATTTAATCATCACTTTATCCAATCCTAAATTTTGCTTTCATTGTTAACGATAATAGCAATAACACAATTCTATACATAAACGTTATTGTGGCCTATTTATTTCAAATGTGGTTTAGCTATATTATATGGCATTCCTCAGACACATAATCTCTTAAGCTTTAGTTTTTGATCCCGTTAATAAACAAATTATGAAATAAAACCTATTATTAAATTATAATATATATTATAGAATACGTCTTACAACACTCTCATAATTTTTTTTTTATTAATAAACATATGTTGAAACCACTAAACTATAAATTAGATTATATACATTGTAAATATTTAACAAAATATAAATAAAGTATGAATGATTTTAAACATTAAACAGAGAATTGATTATTCTGCTTCAATAAACTGAGCTTTAACTTACAATATAATAGAAGTAAAGAAAAGGGCCGTGTATATGAGATTGAAATTAATTTGGCTGATCCTGCTTCCGAAGTCCCAAGGGACTTAATGCTTCAGATTTTAAAATTTTTTGTTATACTAGAGTTAAAGTGGTATTGGAAAATTTAATGATTACTTCGAAATCATACATAGATTCAAGAGTTCATAGATTCTTAATACTAATACCGCTCTTACTTATACTTATGATCCTAAGAACCCGCGGAACTGGTCAAATTGCGTGGATAGGATGTCAACGATAGTGATATGGAAATGGAGAAAATGGCTGTGGTTAATTCGCTCCAAAAATACGATTATTTACTAAAATCCATTTACTAAAATGCATGTACGCATATTATTAAAATATAAGCATCTATAATACATACGAGTTACTTGTACAAAAATCTGTATAGATCTTGATTCCACCCCTGGCTCAAAAGGAGTTGAATAGTTATGACGAAAATATGAAGATCCATACATTTATAGGAACCTAAAGCTACTCCTCTTACAAACTATTATCGGTAAAATATCTACCATGTTCGGTTCAAATTGCACTCCTGAGCATGTAAGGGAGTTGTGTGCCAACGTTTTGTCCTAAGCCCCGCCCTAAGCTCCCTTCAGTCCAACTTTAATATAACTTTTACCTATGAATCGATCAAGAATAGCGGCCGTAATAGTAATTAGGCTTAGAGATACAAAGTTTGTTTTGTGTAAGTTAATTTTAAATTAAGATTGTAGGGCTAACAATATGAAATAAATGTTAGTTGCATGCAACTTTAAACTCATACATATTAAATATAGGATTAAAAGTCTTGTTTCAGCTTTATTCCTCTTGTATAAGATGATTTTAATACTTCAATTAAAACCGCAAACCGGCATGTAGTTTTGTATAGAATTTTATAAGCATAAAACGGGAAATATATGACCATAGTCCTTACTCGTAATTATGTACTATTAGTGTTACAACTCCATACAGATATAAACTAATGTGCTGATAAAACTTGCAAGACAAATAAGTCATGAGTAACGGAACATACATGCTTGAGGTTGGAATATATAATTTATGTTATGTTCGAAATAAAACATTTACATTTATAAACAGAAACGTACAATAACATATTTAGTACAAATCAAGAAAACAAAACATCATCAACATGATCAACAATATGCTAATGAAACACCAGACATAAACAATAACAAGTTGAATGTTAATAGTAAAAATCATAAGGTGTGCTTGAACTGCTTGAAGGAAATCACAACCCTTCCCCTTGAAAGCGAGAGTACTTATTTAAGTCCATCTTCTTTTTAAGAATAATTTGTATTTTCGGTGTTCCATGTGATTACCAGCATGTCGCCTCAACCCTGTCCCCGCTTTCTCAGCCAGGTAATATATGGGTTAAGTTCTCTTAACCACAATACCCTCATGGTAGGATCGCTAGGTTGTCTCCCCCACGTCTCCAGTATGAAAGTCTCGGCATTTTTGTCATAGATATTTTCCTGCTTAACCAATGCCTCATAATTATTAGCTATTAGACCAAAACTGAGTATTGGTCTTATTTTTCGACCATAAAGCATTTCAGCTTTTGAGCCACTGAAGCATCGTGCCCTTTTTTAAATGTCTACACATATCTTTCATCAAGTCTATTTGATTTCGAGTGATGTGGTGCTGTTGTAACGTGACAAATATTATAGGAATTGCAAACTGCTTAAAATGAAGGACTGGAAATTATCGTAACTCACTCGAGCCTTTTATAATCCTGGTTGAGAAAAGATGTCTTATAATAACATGATACAATAATAATTACATTTAATTATTAGATGTCTAATAGTTACAGTAGTTTTTTCAAAGGATATATTTTCAACCACTCAGTGGTCGAATCAACAACTATTGACCGTTAGTTTTCAACCTAAGGCCCCGCACATAGACACGTGACCATCGTTCTCATGGAACTGTCAAAGGAAGCCCAGAATCCTCGTTTCTTAGCTTTATGCAATTTGTACAGAAATGTAAAAAATTCTCAGTTTATACATCCTTACAAGGCGTGAACACGACAACTCCTGGGGATCCTTTATGTAAAATATTGAGCACTGTTCGCTACAAGCACTATACGACCCTTCCAAAAAACATTCCTTCTTGAAAACTCAACTCTTCCCACTTATCATTGTAAGAAATGATTCAGCTTTTATATGTCTACTTTAGTTTTACAATATTATACAAGACATTTATATTTCAGGATCAGTAATGATACGATTTCGTAAACGGTTTTTTGTTATGTTCAGATATTCAAGGCGGAGTTGTAGAATGAATTCCAAACTCTTTTTTTTTACTTTTGTGTACTTTAGTAACCGAAGGTAAGCGAGAAGGAACTTCAGGTGGTTTATTTGCCTTTTCTTCATTGTTCTTTGATTTTGTCGTCATTCCCTCATAATTCAATACAAAGCTAAATTTAACTACTGTCAATATTTAAGTGATAAATACGTCATGAAAATCGAAAATACTGCCAAGGAATAACCATAACATTTACTATAGCAGGGATTGACATCTTACATAGTACAGATTGAAAAATCATTGACGATAGTATAAAGTGGTTGAAAAACAGTGTAATACTTTTTTCCAGGTGCAATATTTTTGTTACATCTTTCAATGTTTATACAGCACTTAGTTTATTTTATTGTACAATTCGTACAAAGCAGATGTAGTGGTATCCTTCCGATAATACTGAATTAAAAAAATCTTTAACAAATCATTTATTCATACCGGAAAATCCTAAACCTACAATGTTTTCTGGTTTTTTGTTTCTAATCCTAAAATATTATACACTATTGGATTTTTATAATTAATTTGACGTATATTTTACTTTGCTATAACTAGTATTGAAAAAAGCAGCCTAGATATAGCGGGACCTAAAGCTCAACATGCACGCAAAAATACGTTGTCACTCTCATAACAAGCCTTCTCACACTAATAAAGTCACCTATATTTGGTACGCACCGTCACGTTTTGCATGAAATACTTAAAAGAAAATAAAATCTCACCCAAATGTTTCTAGTTTTTAATACTTGAGATGAACCCGTTACCGCGAGTTCCAGATATAGTGTTTAGTAATAACATTCTTTAGTTCAAAAGCATAATGCTTTTCTTCCAAGTTCTTTGTTACATCTTTCATACAAAATATTGGAACCCAAAATACTTAATTTAATCTCCTATACAAATCATACAAATTACACAGAACTTAAAACAATGAGAATTAAAAATAGTAACCCAATACCATATGGTGCATTATGGGGTTGCATACCGCTATTTTGGCAAAATACTACTTTGCCATGTGGTTAAAAACAAAATAACTCAAGGTAACGCATACTAAAATGCTTGAAAAAACCCATTACTACTCTGATACCATTCCTACTTAAACCAATCATGTCTAATATATACCGTACGACATGCAGTCTAGTTTTATATGGAGTACAGAAAGATATAAAACGGTAACTAAAGTCTCACCATTTTTCTTCTGCCGAGAATTTCTCATCTTTGGTAGTTGATATAAATTCATTTACACGATTTTCATATACAATATAACATTTAATTACAGCTTTAACTCAATAAGTAGGTTAGTAATCGATGGTGGATTGGAATACCTGTGTATCCATAACAGATAATATGTTCTCGAAAATTATTTGATTATTACAATTTATTAAACTCGAGTATGCAATTTATCATGAAGTTGTGTTTTAATACTTAAGAAGAGTTATCTTAATTTAGTTAGGGTACTATTTTTATTATAAGTAAAAAAAGTTGTTTAATTCTTTTAATAGCAGTTTATCTCCAATGTAACAGACGCTGCTGCGATCTAGAGGGGGAAGTCTCCAGAGACTCCAGAGGCAGGATCAGTCAAATAAATTGATGGCTTACATGCACGGGAGATCTCATAGCTCCTGTGTGTGATATTGTTAGCTAAATCTCGTTTGATTGAAATAGAGTAACATATTCCCATGATGAATTTCTTTCGTATTTCGAGTCTAAATTTAAGTAAAGAGCCGGTTTTATCTACCGTATAAAATAATTTGACTTTCTTTTGTTTACTGAATCTGAACTGAATTTAAGAACTTGCTTTATTAGTGGTCATCTTAATTTTATCTGCATGAAAACGATGTGAAACTTTAAAACCCGTTGGCCCTTTATTTTTTTTATAAATGATATTTTTTATTATTTATATGGTATGACTAATACGCATCCAACAGCTTATTGCATTTATAGATTTTAATTTTAAATAATATATATATATATATATATATATATATATATATATATATATATATATGTCTACAATTTTTTATTTATTTTTTTAACATCCAAACAATCTTCCCTGAGTAAGATAATCTAAAAATCTTTTAGCTGTGATTAATTGCTTACTTTTTATTAAGTTTATTAAGAAACTCAAGAATTGAACTAAAATCCTTTCGGGATGTTTCAGCCTTCATTTATAAATTCATGAAAGGTGTTTGTTTTTTTTAGTTTGGGAGTGCCGATATCCGATCGGTCTATGACGTTGGACTTTGAGTCTGAGTTAGAGATAGCGTTGGTTCGAATCCTCTCTGTGTCCTTGCACTTTTTATCAGTACAATCGACCTCGTACTGTATCGACTCTCCCCGTTATTCTGTTTCATAAGATTCTCGCACAGGCTAGTAGCCCATGAGGACGGGCAGAGTAAGGTTTAAAAGAGGATTGGCTTCTCATTTTTATATAAAAAATCTTTCAGTGGATATTGTACAGTTCATGCGAAACACTCTGTATAATCATATTCGCTCTGTCAGCCTCTTTAGTTGAATATGAATCCCAATACATTATTGGGGACTGCAAATCTGGATAGGCAAATTATTATAATTATATACAATTAAATATTATTATACAAATTCAATTCCTAAAAATTACAAGTATTAAGACAAGTTTAATTATACACGTGTTTTTATTAACTAAAAAAGCAATTAATTAAAAGTCTACTTCAATTCACTCAGCATTAACAAAATGTACTGGATTTTGCTATTGGACAACAATTTCTTGCTATTCTGAGGTGCACATTATGAAACGTGTAATTTATGGTATCTATCTTTATATCAACGACGAACAAGTCTATTATTTTAATACCTACTATTTTCTCGTACTTAGCCGATTGCGACAAAATATTGCAGAGAGTGAATAGAATTAAGAAATTTTACAATTGTTGGTGTTGAATAATAAAACCTTTACAATTAAGTAAATCTAATACCTAAATTAGAGTTTTCTTTCAAAACAGTTCTTGCAAGGTGAAAATTACAAAAGTATACGATAGCCATAAAATTAGTTCTATAATCATGTCATTAAAAATAAAATACTTGTATGTTACCTGATTGATGATAACTGTTAACCTTTATTGTAGTCATGCTAGTTCCAGATGAAAAAGTGGTCAGATTGCAGGTCTCGAAACTTAGTACTACAGATATATATCCTTGAACGGCGACAAATGAAAAAAATAAATCTTTACATTCAAAATACTTACATTGTCAAAATCAAACTTTAAATACAGAAACCATTTAGTCTTAGAATTCATGATTACGAATTACCGGTTGTACTTAAACATTTTAAAGTAGTTGTGGATGTAAAGAAACCTTGGAATGTCTAGAGGTTATATTCTGAGTTCATGACAGGGTGTAGGTATTCATAACTAAGGTTGAACAATGATTCTAAGCTGAGAATTGAATTTTTAACGCAATTATTTTTGGATACAGCTCATATTTCAGGATTTTCTGATATTTGATATTTAAAAGGGTTTTATTACTTATCGATTGGAACAGTAATAATATCTAGTATTGAAATCTATTGTTGCAAACAAAATGAAATATGAGTTTTGTAGCATGGACCTCTGGAGGGAGGATATCAGTAAAAACTATATCACTGTAAGAGCTGAACTAACTGGTGTATATTTTTATTATATCCTACGTAATAAAACTAATTACATACCTTATTTGGCCTTAGCTATTAGTATAAGCCGAATCTCAATCCGGTATATCTTCATCAACAAGCATGTCCCATTAATCAAACAGATTGCGTGTACGACACGATCTGACTGTCTCTGTAATTAGAGCTGACTGTTTATAGCACATAAGTTCTAGATTGCTTAATGCATATGTTTTTCTATAGCTTAAAATTTCTTCTGAGATCACATATCTCGTATTACTTATTAACAGTAAATCCCTCACTCACTCGCTTATCCATCACTAATTTTCAGAAATGAACATTTGACAAGCATCGAAAGAACCAGATTTCTTGCAGATCAACCATCTCTTGCGACTGAAATGAGATTTGGGCCCCAATAAGAAGTATATGTTTGTTTTCATACTTTACGATGTCATATAAAGCTTAAATTTTAAACAAAATTGCATAATAACTTACAATTAATTCAACTTTTTTATGGAAACCACCTAATTTTGGGATTTAAAATTTGATTTAACTTCTAGAAAACCCACTTTTCTCAACTTTATAATGGCATAAAATGATGATATTTCAAATTAACGCTAAAGCTTTTAACACAAAATAAAGAATTTTCATAAAAATCAACTGCTACTCATAAGGGGTGAAATATGGTTGCAAATATAAATTAGAACGTCGTTTTATTTTAAACTTATTTTAACATTGTTCTAGAAATGTGAAATTTTACACAAATTTTTAAAATGCACTCAAAAGACTACCGGTACCGGAAATATATTAAATTGGGAGTTCATAGCAATGGCCGAAGAAGTAACTTTTTGAAAGTAGAAGACTTTCCAGACCTGACTTTTTTGTCAATATAACAGTGCAAACGCTACTACGGCGCTTAAAATGCCTAAGACATAAGGTATGTGGTAATTGCAAGTTACGTTTTTATTGAACTTAAGCACCGGAAATAACTTATAAAAGAAGAAGATTAAACGGTATGGGAATAAACTATATTTTGTTTCAAGAAGGGTTTTAAGATCAAGTATTTAAAAGATTTTTGATCATAGAAACAAGGAAAACTCTACAATGGCGTGTTAAATTCAATTGATTCCAACTAGAACTTCTTCTTCACGCGCTAACCCAAAAGTAACAGACAATAAAAATTTTATTTATTTTTCTAACCTCTTATCAATTAACACTGAAAATATTTACAGTACCTTAAAAATGTCTACCTCTGATCAGACAGAATAATTTGAATAGATCATGTTACATCATAAGTTCTCACGCTAAGTTTACTACTGAGTTAGTAGTTCTCTTTGTCTAAAACAATTCAAGTGTTGGATATATTCATGAACATATTATGGAATGTTGCAGAGATGTTTATTTATTTCATTAGTACTCATAAAATCTGTACCACTCTTCGACTTCAAAACTAAAACATTTCTCTTTCAACTTATGGATAAAAAATTTTGAATATCTTACAGTGATAATAAACTTATTTTAAGAAGTGTTTATCAGCGTTTTAATAAAGAATATAACTATGACATACCTCTTATTCAACAGTAAATTGTGAGAAAAGTCGCAAACAAATTTTTATTTTAACATAAATTTGATATTGTAAGTTTTTTAAGGGGATTCAGCACCCAAAAACCGAATATTTTTACAATTTTTTTTCTTCTATGTTATAGAAAATTTAATTCTAAACAAAAAAACACCCTAATAATGCCAAATAAATGCATATTTGGGTGTGCAATCTGTATTTTTCTCAAGCGTTGCAAGCGTTGAATGCACATTATTGTGTGAGGCTAGCGCGTCTCGTCTATCTTGTTTGCAATAAAGCCTGTAGGCTTTGTATTTTTCATTTGTACGTTATATAGTGCTACATTTATTCTAAAAACATTCTGTCATTAGTTTTAGAGGTCTATGACAGACCAATAGCAACAATGTTCTTTGTTTTCTCCATCTGTCAAAAATATAAACATTAGTCTGCTGTCTGCTTTGTAATTATTTCATTTTGTTGTTCAACGGTGCTTCTATAAGTAAAAATAATAGTTTTAATTTGCTTTTACTTAGTGAAATGAGTAGGAACATCATATGGAGCAGGAGAGTTTTAAAAGTAAGTAAAATTTATATTTTATCGTTGCGATAGGCTATGTACAAAATTTTTCTAAAAAACACACTACAAATTTTAAAATGCACAAAATATACAAACATTGATATAGGGAAGTGCCTAATAGGTACTAAATCACTGTTCAGTATCATTGTGCTTCATAAGTTTATTCCAAAAGCCAGAATCTTGAAGTAAACATGTTATTATATTTTGACTGCGATTATCCGTGAATTGAAATTTCCGTTGTTTTTAGGGAAAAAAAAACTGGATATTACAAGAGAATGGTTGGAGATAAATGGATGAAAGTTTTCCTGCACCACTACAGTAGCATTAGGCACAATTTCATGCATTTTGAACCATATTGGGTAGATACTTATCTGTAATGAAAAATTGTAAATATAGTTAGTATAATTTGTTTTTGGAAAATAAGTTTTCCTAATTTTTAAATATTTCTTAATCTAATAAAGTTATGAAAATATATGAATATTTTGTACTCGTTATTACCTATAATTTGAAACCAAAATTAATAAAATTGGTTAAGTGTTTCTGTAGTTATATCAATTTTAAAAAGTTACCATTTTTACTAAAAAACTGGTTTTTAGGTAATATATAAGAGAACAAAAATCCCAAAAAAATCTTTGGTCATTATTTGGCATTTACAATAGTAAGAAATACAAAAAAAAATAATAACTAAGAAATAAAGAAAAAACATTTTTGGTGCTGAATCCCCTAGTTTCGTTGACAATAATCTTTTCGTGTGTTAAAAAGATTTAAAATGATTTAGCATATATAGACAGTTTAGTTTATTAAAAAAAGGAAAATGCACCCGAAACAGGCTATCACATTATGTGAACAAAAAATAATATTATAAATGAGAGAATAAATTAATAAAGGGGTTATACAGAATTTTTAGAGCTGCCTATCCTGGAAATGTAGTCCTAATGCCTTCTGTAACGTTCAAATTCGTTAATTTATTTTGTTCATAAAATATTTATTGCTCATTGAATGAAACATGTGCATTGCCATGATTTAACTCTTAATTTCCTCTATGTTTAGTATTTTATGTTTAAGAAAGAAAACTGTTACGTTAAAGTATATATACTGTATAAAGAACCGGAGAGATGTGTTTTAGAATTCTTAGCTGTGTTTTCCTAATTATATTAATTTACCCATCCTTATACTGGAATTATGACATGTTTTATTAACTTTATCAAAAGTAGAATACTTTTTGCATGCACGAAATTCGCATCACAATATTTGCACTAGGTTTGTGTACAGCTTAAGAAAAAGGTACTCAACCAAATTAAGGACATGTTGAAGTATTGAAGGTTTTGAAATTGGTAGTGCAATTTCAAAATATTGTTAAAAACCCTGTACTAATCATCTGGGCACACAATATTGAATTTAAAGGGATTATTCTTACATTATAACTAAAGTGTTCATGGATAGTAAATAATATAATGTTATATTTTAAGTCATCATCATCATCAGACGTTTCCGTTATCACAGGTCGTCGTACACAGCCTCCTCCACTTTTGTGTATCATTCCAGGTCTCCTCTTCCTCCACCTGTATTTTCTGTAGTCCCCTTCTGTATGTCTTTCCACACTTGGTCCTCCCATCTTCCTCTCGGTCTTCCTTTTGGTCTTCTTCCTCCTTCTCCAGTGCTATTCTTTAATATATTTTAAGTATGATATTAAAACCTTCATTGAACTAGAAAGTCAGTTAGCAAGTCATAGTATATGCTTTATAATTAGTGTTTTTTAATCATTTATTGTTATAAAAGCTTATATGCTAAGATTGTCTTTTGTTAGAGTTCACCTCCCTTGTGCCCAATTCTGCAAAAACCTTTCTAAGTGGTTGATTTATGGATTATATATAATCTTATGAAAAGACCATGATCGTAACGGTATACTAATCCGATTCTCCAGAATGATGAACAGATACATTATCAAAATCACTACCAGGATCTGTAAACAAATTGTAATCTATATCATCATTAGATCATTATATATAATGAACATTATTTTTATTAAACTAAAGAAAATATTTTACCTTCAATGATTAAGTCAAAATTAGACAACAAAACTAGTATTGTGTTTTCGTAACAAACATATCTCTGGTAGAACTGATGTTTCATGCAAATATGGACATGCAACTGAACTGCATTGTTTTCAATCCAAACATTTCTATTCCGTATATGGCAATATTGATGCGACTGCTCCTTTATGAACACAGTATTACGATTCTTTATACCATTTTCTTGAGACGAAGGCTACCACTCGTGTGGGGCTGGAAAATGTTATTTCTGTCTGTATATTTGTCCCAGGTTATATCAAATAAGAAGTGACCAGAAGACTGGAGATTTTGAATAAATATTAATTTGAGTGTTAGCAACACCGAGTTCCATGACAGTGCATGTCAATCCTAGGGATTTGGCTGAGCGTTAGCGAATATTTTAATATTATTGTTGTGGGTAACCATGTTGACAACAAGAGAAAGCAATTCAAATAAATTAATAAACTGAATAGAATCATTTCAGATTTCAACACGTGACTTTTATTCGTAGAGTAAAAATAAAAAGAGTGAAAAGTCAATGTTGAAATTCAGCTCACTCTAGCGTTGTGGTACTTTACTTAGGTCACCGGAATTGTTATTGTTAGAACGTTACTATGAAATAAAATTTAATGAAGAAAGAGAATGCGTCATGTGGTAAGATATGTTGAGAAAGATATCGACTATTGACCATAAATTTTAGTTAAACTTCATTTATAAGTAATCAAGAATGTGTTATAAGATGGCGCATGTCCAATCAATCTATTATGGAGGTGGTAGTGTCTCAGTAGGCTGACACACACTCTCTTTTGTCTGTCGGAGGGAATGAAAACATTTCTTTATTGTTGTCTCTCTATGTGGCCGCAGGACATTATGGAGTATGAAATGTTGATATAGATTAGAAAGTGTGAATACAATCCCAAAAAAGTGACACATAGTGTGGCGTCCTCCTATCTTGTATGGTATCAAGATCAATTTTCTCTACACAATTCCTGAAATCTCTTTAAACGGATTAACTTAGAATAAATGAAATATTCAGGAATACAATGTCGGTATCACAGAAAACAATATAAATGATATGGCGGACAGCTGCGTTTTTGTTATTTAGAATCTCCCATTAAGCTAGGTAGGATGAAACTAAAATTTAACAATCTTTTCCCCATACAAAGTTCTCTAGATTCCAGTATCGTGGTAGGAAACAACAGCAATAACTCACTGCAAGGCGATTATGGTTTTGTCACTGATTTCTTTCCGTTCGCTTCTTTGTGGTTAAAGTAACTATGGTAACTGAAATGGGCAATTGTAATTTTTGGATAATTTATAGATTATTATAGGATTAGTAAACTGAAAACACTGCTGAGTAATTAGCGTAAATAATGTTTAGAATTTATACCTGTATATGTAAATAAACAGGTAGATATACCTGTTCCGACTTAGATTTCGTAAATGCAAAGCGTTCACCATTAAAAAAGGTCAATAAGATGGCTGAATTAAGACAAAGAAACAAACCACTGGAAGAAATTTAAAAGCTCTCTAGGAATTAAGAACTGTAAACGAAGACGATTCTACTAAAAGCTTTTCAACGCTCCTAAATTTGCGACTACGTCACACAATTATATTTAATGCATTGCAGTGCGAGTCCAGTGTTGCGTATTATATTACTAACTCTTAATACTGTCATTAAACTGAAACTCAAGCTGTTCTTATTCATTTGCAAATAAATGATGTATACACTATTACTCCCTACTTGGTCATTTAGTTTTAGATAAAATCTTACAATTTAAACGTTTTGATAGTTTGAGGAGGTTTATTAAAATAGCCAAGGGGGGAAATATTTCTATTATTTACAGATACAGCTGTAATGAAACGACATATACTTTTGTACAGTAACAAACTTTTTAAACTCAAAAACAATGTTATGTTCTTGTTTCGTCCTATCATTAGATCTAATATAGAGATATTACAGTAGTTATAGGTACTATACATCCAAACGCTATATAGCGTTTACTATAGAGGGTTTAATTTTTAGTATTAAGACGATAAAGTAAAAACGTTTGATATAGTTTCAGTATAAGCAATAAAATGCAAAAGGCTAAAAATCTTTTTAGATGCATATGAATTGCATTTTTACAATAGAATATCTCTTATCGTATGCCTTAAAATAAGGAGATAACAATTTTATTTATCAGTAAAAAAACAATAAAGGTCAAATACAACAGTCTCGTCATTTCACGTCTACAAGTTGTGGAAGAGTTTAGCTTACTATGTCATTCGTTTTCATTCAATGTCTCAATTAATCAGACGTAATCTAAAAATGCCAAAGAAAGCCTGTTATCTGCGTAAAAAATAATATATTGTTTTCAATAACGCCATTTAACAGGCATGATTTATTCAGAAGCATAGATGGTCTAATTAAAATTATTTTATAAAGTAACAAATGCTTCTACTATGGAACCTGCCGGTCGTATCCTTGAGCCAAAAACTAAATATGTGCCTTAAAGGAATGATTCTGAGTAGTAGAGAAACTCGTACGGGGTACTCAAATAGTTCTAACTAAAAAACTAAGCACTCACTCATCCCTAATATACTATCAATGTCCCATACTATACTTAGATATTATAGCCTTGAGCATATTAATTTACACTGTATAAACACACAACCTGGTATTTCTTGAAATGTATAAAGGAATGTTTCTTAGAAAGTATTCAATCGTCAGCTCCGCTACTTTTGTTGGAGGTTGAAATCGGATGGTATCAAAAGAGTTAAAATATAAAGCTATGATCGTTACTCAGACTATATTTTTCCAGCTGTTTAAACCGACTGTCAGTTACATAAGTAATAATTATATCAGACACTGCGTAAAGAGACTTAAGGTCGCCACTTGTATTTATATGTAAGCTGACGGGGATTTTATACTTATACTGTATACGTGTTAGGCGTGTGGTTTTAAGTTTGTTAAGCTAAGAAAAATATGGTAGAATTTCATATTTTTAACACTTTTGATACAATTCAATTTGAACCTCCACCCAAAACTAACGCAGCAAATTATTTATTTTTTAGTAGACCTCTACCAATTTAAACAATGTTAAAATGAGTTAAGCTTTTGGAGATGGTTGCTGCTAGTGTCTCCTGCTATAAACAATCAGCAAGTTTGGCAAGTAGTATTTCATGGTAGCAGCAGATGTTATGGTAATGCTACAAGATCCTCTCTATTATGCACAGCTGTTTTAGGTGTTGATGTTTCATGCAACAGTTGAGACTGTCGCAAGCAAGTGGATAAATATTGGTTGTATGCATTTCACTGCCCATGTTCTTTTATGAAATATGGTTTTTAGTTGCAATACAGAATATTTGAGCATTACTGGAAAATGGAACTCAACCAAAACATTTCTAATATTACAATTAATTTAATAATTACATGTTAATGTGCTTTACAGTCTAATATTTAGTATTAAATCCGTATTTTAAGACGGAAAATCAGCATTATACTTTTTGAATCTGGATTTTTAACATTAACTTTGCAAGATAAAGAAGAATTAATGAGTTTTTTGGAAAAAACTGGGTGCTTTAACAACATAAGAAGTATTTTATCTACTGAATGAATGTTACCCTGTATATTCAATAAAAAGATTAATTCAGTTTCATTCTGCTTGACGAGCTGAACGAGTGAAGTATTGCTGAAAGTTCTCAAGAAATATCTACCCTAGCAAGCTGAGGAAAGTTATATAACACCAGGAGAGGGGTTATCTCAGTACAATATAGACCAATTTATCAGATTTTTACATAGTTAAATCTTCAAATCAGTTGTAAAAATTAAACTTAAAATGCAAATTGATATTTTAATAAATTACAATCTTAGGAAATGTTATTGACTCTATTGTGTACTACTAATATAATTAATATTACTTTCATCTTATACGTTGTGTGTTTTGTAATTAATCCTACAAAAAATATTGTTTACCATATTTAAAAACCAAAAGTCTTCCTTTGAATTTTTAATTGCCTAAATATGATGTTAGCTACATAAAAATATTTACGTTTTATTGTAGATTTTTTTATAAATGTGAAAAATTACACAGGTTTTACTTTGGGATTGGCAACATATTACGTATTCCAATTTTGTGTTTCTTAAAGAAACTGAAACTTTATTTAGAGTTAGAGTATATCAGGCTGCTGGGGTGGTTAAATATTCATGAAGTAAGCAGTAATTCACAAGAAGTTCTTCCTCCGCGTTCTAAACAGTATAACAAATTTTACACAGGCTCTTGGAGACAATTTGGGTGTAAATAGCTTTTCATTGTTTGGTAATTTTGCCCATTAGTGACAGAAAATTGTGTGCCAGTTTAATGATTTTTGTAGTTAAATAGGCTGAATGGAAAGTTTTTCATTTTAATATTAATCCCTTAGCCGGAGTTTCGTTTATATAGAAAAATTCTTTTTTCAATCTCGTTTACTATGTTTTGAGATTTTTAGGACACTTTGTCTAGTAGTATTTTGGCATCGAAACCCGTTTCTAATGTTGTACTTTCTGCCTAATTTTCCAGTTTTATGCGATAATCCTGTCACATAAGGAACTGACGTATATTAACTCACCTTAAAATCCAAAAGTACAAATAAAAACAGTAGCAGTCGTGGGACTGCCGATAGAAGTGAAAACGGAACTATTAAGTTGAGAGTAATTAAAACTATATGCAAAAATTATACAGATGTACTGCTACTATAACGTATTGTTAACGTGACTCACAAAATTATACTTATCCAAAAAGCGTCCAACGCGCACATAATACAGTCAGAAATAGTCAATGTATTAGTGAAAGTTTTATAATAAACATCGGTGATTCTGAGACCAGCGATAGTGAAGAGGATAGTGACGCCAGTGATGTGGAGGAACTCGCCGCTCCATTGTAAAAAAGTACTGTAGGTATTAAAGAATATTGTTTTAATGCAAAAAAGTTCAATGCAATCATTATACTTGTTGTAATTGCTCAATATTAATAGTTAGTTAAACATAGAATACAAGTGAGTTAACACCGTTGTAAATAATACAGTTATTGCTACGGATAAAGTATATAATTGCAATAACAATTAAACCCACAATATTTTTTAATACTAATAAATTAGTTAAATTAACTTGGTTCTTTCGTAAAGGTATTTTTTATTGCACAATAAACTAATTTATTGAGTTAATACGGTATCATGAGCCAATGCGCCAACTACAGTTCCGGCAGAAACGTTCACTCATCACTTCATACGATACTACAGGCTAAACTAAACTTCCAATAAAAAAATGATAAATTACAAAAAAAATATTCATCTATTTTCACACAACTTTCTCGCTGACAAATTTTGTCTGACCAAAAAATAAAAAAATCCTCGCTTACTACTTTTTTCTTGTCATTGTAAACGCTATGTAAAATGTTAAACAATAATCAAAATTATTTCGAAATTTTTTTAATATTTAAAAATGTAACCAATAGATTGCCAATATTAAGAGCTTTAATTTGACGCATCTTACAGAATTGTACGACATTGGCTTCACTTTTAAATCGCGAGAGGAAGCCGTTAAAAGATCACTGATTTTCGCAGTCTGTTGTCATACTCCGCCGGGACAGTTTTAACACAGCGAAACTGACTTTTTCATGCAGGTTAGTAGTCCGCGGCCAAGTCTACGGTTAAAATTTTAAAAGCAAATTAGAAAAAACCAGTACAGTTATAAAAAACTTACTGGACACCAATTAAATGAAAAATTACATTACAATTCCAACGGTACTTGTTTCATTGAATTCCGTCAATCCAAGTAAACACAACCACGTTAAAGGTAGGCTTGCACAAGCCTGGAACAACAACCAGTTTGTCTTTTGATAGGGATCAGGTGTTTTACATAGAGTATTATCATTAGCATGTCGGTGACGCGAACCGAGGATTTTACCTTCTACCAAAACGCTCAACGCGCCTAAAGAAGTTTTCACTTCAATAATATTTTATTGCTTTTAAGCTAACATTGCGAAGATCTAAAATTTATTTAAATTTTTCCTTTTAATTTGTAAAATATATAAGAACTGGAACTGTACCAAAATATGGATTTACTACTTTATATAATATAGTTATACTCATATAATTTTTCGCTTATGCACAGCTTAGTGCCCCTAATATCGAAAGATTACCCTTTGTCATGCAACAATCAAGAGGTATTTGTCAACTAATAATCTAGTTTTGGTTGATTTGCATGGGTTTATTTCTACTTGTGTACTTAAGTTGTAAAAGAACATTACAACAAATTTGTTGGTTGCAAAATCTAAGTGTGTGTCCTTAATATCTTTTAGCAAATAGGCTATATAGTTAATAGACAGAGCGTTTACAAGAGTCTCATCTACCAGTTGGTGACGAAAGCAGATGTTTAAAGGGTCTGTCTATAAACAAGATAACTTTCGAACAATTAAATTAATAATTTGGCGTCAAACTACACCTATAATACCTCTATATAAAAATTTAAAAATACAAACGTTTGCCTATTTACCTTCTCCAGGCCTGAATGTTGACCGCATTTGAGTAAACATTTAAATTTACTCTGTATATATATAATACAATAATTGTATATACAATATATCCACTGTTAAAATGTTAAAGTTGATATATTATTATAAAGAATGATTTCTTAATTGCAGAGGGATATTACTAAATCGAGGAGAACAACCTGGATGGGATTGCTTTTTATTAAAACAAATTAAAGTATCCAAATTTAGAGCATAATATAAACACGTCTGTGACAATAATCTTGATTAACAAAGCCAATCTCAGGATGCTGTTGTGTTTAATTTAGCTTGTGCGGCTATTTGAGCTTTGAACTACACAACCTTTGAGCCCATGTTGTTTTCCGGGACACATAGGTTAGGTAATTACATAGTCGAAACTGTATTGTTACTTATAATCGCAAATACATTATATTTCGCTGACGCAAATAACAGTAAAATAATTTAGAATAAATCTAAAAGCAGACTGTAAAAAATAAAAAAAAAAAAAAACAAAGCAACATAACATTTTAGAATAACAATTTAAATACATTATATCAATGGTAATTATTATAATACAAGTCATTATATTAATATTTTCAAATGCGATTTTATAGATGTACTATAGTTAAAGTATTTTATTACCATACTTTACCACATAGTTAAAAGAAAGGTTATTTATGACTTGTCTATTATTTAAAGATATACAAATTGCGCAGTAAATTTAGGTTTGGTGGTTAATATGTACAAAGTTGTTCAAAAGCTTGGTGACTCCACCAACTAAAACCCGTACATATAGTCTAGTATGACGATAAGGAACTAAAATGTATTAGGCAATTTAAAGTTTTTGAAGACTTTCTTTTTAATTAGTTAAAAATGACATCCTAAATTTAAATAAGAAATCCATTATTTAAGATTATGATTTAAGTTATTTAAATTTTCTCTTGGATCATTCAAACCTATCATTGATTTTTTAAGATGGCACACCAAGTAGTACATATTGAATATATTATGCAGCATCAGTGAGACAGCATAGAAAACATAATCATTGTATCATGCAAAATACATTTATAGATTCTTTTGTTTGATAATAAAGGTTTTATTGATTTTTATATCTTATATTTGAAAATGAAAGCTTATATCAATAATGCTAAAAATCAAGTTCCCGGCTTTTTTTGGAAATAAAACTAAAATTTTACAAAATAATAATTTCTGGGAATACTTAATAAAGTTTTCTTGTATTGATAAATGATTCACTTGCTTATACATTTGGAAAATAATAAATAAGTTCTTGCAAAGTTGTACTTTATTAAAACAGATCTTATCAAACAGAACAAGAGGAGAGTCAATACATTACAAGTTCAGTGGTACTGATAAAAGTGAAACGGTCTCAGACAGAATCTGGATCTGTCTATAAATTAGACCTAAAGTGAAACGTCTTAGACCGCTCGGCCAGCGGAAATTTCCTGTCGATAAGCAAAACTTTGGCCCTGTTATAACCAAAAACATACACACAAATTTATTACACATTGTATATCATAATATTGGCATACTCTAGTGTTACCGCGGCCCGTCCAATGGAAATATCGAGTGGCAATGTTGTAATTTCGGACCATTGAAAAGCTTTTAGGAGAATCGTATGTTCAAGAACAAGTTCATAATTACCAGAGTGTTTTAAGAAAAGAACCACATATAAATTTTCTTTTAACTGTTGCAGTAATTGCTTGCAAAACTTTCATTACCCAGAACTTGTTATCGCAAAATAAACGTTGACCAATTCGTATTCATTAGCTAACCATATTAATTATTCATTATAAACGATATTAATAATCTTTAAAATATGGATGTGAATTGTATATTCATATTAGTCTAATTTACTGTTATTATAATACAATTAACTTAAGCATCTGTTTCGCTACTCACCACTATTTGTGTTCGTCCAGTATTTCAATAACGCATGGACGCAAGCAAAACTTATTTGAACAAGGTAAGAGTATGCTACACCATGAGTAGCGTATTATCGTTCTCTAACTTTGTATCCAAAATGTTTAGAGAAAACATTAGTTTAGAGAAATCCAAAGCAAATTTTTTTAGACTACATGTTTTAGAAAATCACCCTTTTAAATCTCATAAAATTATACTCAATTTGTTGACAAACTTTCTCAAAACAGTTTCTACAACTTTCTCATTATCATTATAGCTACCCCTAAGATCAATGTGAAAAATGTTTGTTAACGCTCAGCAAAACCCTATTGCGATATGCATCATTATATCATATCAGCAATAGTGTTGTTACAGAAATAAAGTTTAATGCAATATTTCAAGTCCACAGTTCAGTTCTGCTCGAGCTTTCGCAACTACAGACAGACAGAAATACAATGTTGAAGTACCTCGAGTGACAGTTTAATTACTTATACTATTACGGAAAAAATCTTAAATTGTGATGATAAACTATGAATTCAAGAGTGGATTGATTTTTTTATATTTAATGTAAAGAACGTGTGGTTAAATTTCACTGCTTGAACATCATTCAATAGTACTGTACGTTTATGGTTTTAGTTACGAATCAGTAAAAGAGGTAATCTTTAGAAGTCGGAGGATTAACCTCAAAGAAATATATTTTTCATTTTACCAGATGAAGTTAGGCCTAAGAGGCCCTCTCTAACACAACCTGGGGCCCAACTGCTTAAAGGTGAGGTCCAAACCACTACCAACGGCCGGGGAGACGGGCTGCTTGAAAGGACAGGATGGCTCAGCGGTCACCCATACAAGCAGCAACGCTCGACGTTGCTGCTCGATTCCGGTTATCTTGCGATAACCGTTGTACCAGATACACTACGCCATTTGCATGTGAAGTTGTTGATTATTATCGCAATGTTTGAGTTGAGGAATATGTCTTTGATTTGATAAATCACTGTATAATAAGTTTTATGTCCTGGCACACCTGTATATAATTTAAACGGCACAAGGTATCTATGTGAAACCTTGACCCTACCTATTATAACACATTTTTTTAATTTTTCAAGTTGTTGAAAGTTTCGCTCCCCCTTTTCTAAAGGGGGGTAAAGGGGGGGCAACTAAAAATTTTCAAATACAAACCCCTATAATGTGACCCCTCATTTTAAAGGGAATAAAAAAAGAAATCCAATAATGCAAAACTAGAGGTCTCTACGTTTATTTTAATACACTAACTCTAATTCTAAGAACAGTTACCTGTTTTAATGTAGCAGGTGTTAAACCTGTTCACCTTCGGCTGTTTGACAGTGTGCTAGACGTGTGTAAAAACTTGAGACAGCATTCAAGAAATAATCTCTAGGAATTGTTTGAGATAAGTATCCGTGTTAGGTATCCACAATAACTACTCTTTCTCAAACAACTTTTTTACTTTTTCTCTTTTACGTTACCATGAAGTATAAATTATGCTTACATTAAACACATAATGGTTGGAAGCATTTCAAATCTATTATGCTGTAACTTTCAAAATAAACCCTGGAATTTGTATACAATTCATTTGTAGTAATTTGATAATGTCTTTGTTTGTTGCTATCCTATTAATTGAGATGTGTTTATAACTCGTATATGTTTAGGTGGGAATTAAGAGGTTATTAACTATATTGAAGACTCTTAGTCAACTAAATGAAATAAATTTTCACTGAATGTTTGACGTATATTAACAAAACGGCTGTGTTGTGGATTTAAGATATCAATTCTCTACAGTTTTTTCAACATCAAAAATGTGGCGTATGTTTCACGCGAATATGTCAATGCAACTGTATGAAATTGTTATCATTCCAAACATTTGTATTCTGTCTACGGCAACATTAATACAACTGCGCTATTCCCATTTCTATTGTTTATATTTTTAAGTATAAGTAGGCTAAATATTATTTTCATTATACCAAAAAGGTTCTAAACTCGTTTTAAAATTAATTTACGCATACGAAACTGCATGTGTAGAAAACAAAAATTTTAATACTTAATGAACATACATGATTTAAAAAATCTTAAATTCAAATAATACATGGGTTTCACACGTATTAAACAAATTACATAATCCTCTTATCATCCAAAAATAATTAACAAAGTTAAATTATATATTTATTAATTTTCACTTGTAAAGATTTATTTTTATTTTTACTTTGATTTGAATCTACTCAATCATCACTATTCCATGTATTTTTACCTAACCCAAATGCATTACAATTATTTTGTGGTTGGTTTTAAAATATTCTATAGAGGTATTTGATTATAATGGTAGTAAAGTATATATTACGTACAGAATTATGTTATGTATTGCACAATAAAGATGTTTGAATATAATAGTAAAAAGTTATTTCTAAGTGGAAACGCTAAACCATATAGGAGTCATTAAAAAGGTTGTTCCCAAGAATCATTTTTGTGTACAGGAAAGGAATAGAGTTTGTATTACGAGTGTCAATGTACTCTTGCTCTTTTGGCCGCTGCGGGCTTTTCATTTCCTGTTTCTTGCTTCCGGAACATAAAACGCTGTTCTCTATATATTACTGTAAAACACTTATTAATGTTTGTCAGTGAATTTCATGATGTACTGTACTTTGTAATATACACGTATGTGTTACAAAATATCAATTTAAACTAAATATTGTACTTTGGTACTAATGCAGTTTGCATAGACTTAAATGTTAATTTATTTTCAAGTGTCTACTTCTTTCAGTGGGCTATAGATGCATGTTTTTGGACGGAGGAAAACTTACGTTCCGCGTCACGGAACGAAGCATCACGCTTATTCGCTCTGCAGTCGCTAGAGACAGAACTATCGCGGCCATTGTTATGTCAGACAGAGTGTTTCTCTCCGTTCACCTGGCTATCGAGGCATACTATTGAGAGGTTACTGTCGCTCCTTATTGGAGTGACTACTTGATTTGCGGATTATACTAGTTTGAATAATCTACTACTAATATAATTATTAACGAATCCAACGTAAAATTGATTAACTTACTGCATCATCTAATAGCAGTATTTAAAGCTCAACGGGTTCTAAATTGAATTTTGCACGGTTAATATTAATTCTTATTCTATTTCACTAATAGTATCGTCCTGACGAGATTTAAAAAGGATTATTGTAAATTTATTGGATCTTTTCTTGCTAACAAAGCCGTAGTGTAATTTAATAGGGGAAGGAAATTAGTCTTTTATGTTGATTATAATTATTATAACCTTTACTCAATTACTTTGGGACTTACCATATATTCACTTAAAACATTAGTTACGTAAAAACAGATGTAAATACAAATATTTCTGAAAAATTGAAACCATTAAGTGACTTGTAAAAAACTAAACTTAACAATGTCAAACGATAGAAACATAGTACATAAGTACTACGAGGTATGGAAATACAACATGTTTGTATTGGCCCCTTGAGCCTCAAAGTACATCTGCACTTTAAAGTTAGTAGAAACCCGTTACTACTTGCATTTAACCTGATCATAAATTATATGACAAGGAATAGGAAGCACCTTAGACTGACGTGGAAGGAGAGCCGGAATCTCTCGTTTATGAAGAAGGCCCTGGTATACTGTAGATGAAGAATGTAGTAATTTGTGGTTGCCCTTACTACTGATTCAGATCCCTTCACCATCTTCAATGTAGCAATGGACCACCTTTTTATTTTTTCCATTCCTTATTTCCACATTCTTTTTCCTTTCTATAAGTTATTCAGAATAAACTATATTCAAATTTATTGGTATGAACTCCATTAAAATTTAAATAAATACAACGTTTTAAGCTAATGCAGAACTTTTTCCTAGCTTCCTTTATTTTAGAGCTTAGAACCATACTAGCATAGCGTAGTTAATAATAGACTGTACTCCTTATAGCTCATTTTCAATTAAATCTCTTTGAACTTAAAGAACAAAATAGTGCTATATTTTAAAAATACCCATCGCATATAACTATTTTTGAAATTGTCACGCCTCCTGCTCAGCTGGGGCGAAGGGGGTGTACACAGGAACCAAACGCAGCTCAGATTACAGCAACTTTAATTAACTTAAACAACAACACTTTCGAACCCACGGACACCACGCGTCACGACCATCACTAGGCTAAGCCCTACACTAGATCAGCCCTCAGGGAGCTCGGACGTCCGCTCGCGCCGGAGTCCTCTCACGTACACACCGCCTCGGGCGCTCACCTTGCTGACCTCCCCTCCAGTACTTTCCAGACGGCGGGACCATGGGCCCCGACGTCACACACCCCCAGCCAAATTAAGGGTGGTTGTTGGGGTGGATGCCCTCTAGGAGTTCGTCTTCTTCATTCTTCCAGGCCCTGGCAGCTGGTCCCTTGGTTGTGTTCAACTGGGCGGCTGGGTCACGTGCACAAGTTACCATGGCGTCTACCCTCACGTTTCGCCGCGTATCGCTAACAGTGTGGCTAGCGGTCGGGGTTCTCCAACAGTCAATAGTTGACTTTAGATGTGGAAGGGAAACACATGGGGAACAACGACACTGCGGCAGCCACTTCTCAGGGACAGTCATTTACACTGGCACATAAAGTCTCTGGCGTTGGGACGGCCTGATCACACATAAAGTCTCTGAAGTTGGGACGGCCCGATCACACATAAAGTCTCTGAAGTTGGGACGGCTCGATCACACATAAAGTCTCTGGCGTTGGGACGGCCTGATCACGAGCCTCAGTCGTTTGCTCCCATCGGTACCGCTTCACTAATACATTTCCAGGGAAAGTTTATTAATTTTAATGTTATTCCAGCAACAGGCAATGAATCGTTCCTCAAAAAGGTTTGCCTTCTACAAAAACATGTTGTCCTACGAGAGCCTATCTACCTACTCTAGTTAGCAATGTTTGCTACTGGTGTAATCGCATTTATTTGACAGAAACATTAGTTCATAGAAACTTACTCTTAAATACCCGCGGTGGTGTCCATTCCCTTATATTATACATCTATCCTTACGTGTAGGTATATTCGACATTTTATATTAAAAATACATTAATCAACTTTACATGTCTTTATAATTACTTGAAGCGAGAAATTATAATTGTATATGAATAAATGAGTTCATGACACATTCCGGAACCATTCAGCTGTTCTGTGGGAGTCATACAAAACAAAATATATTAATCCTCTATATTGCCCTTTCTTATGATCTAGTACAATGAAGATATTCCAATTCAAACATGATAATATTATTATTAGAACTATTTACCAAATTACTAACTAGTACATTAATCCTTATTATCTACCCATACTATAACTTACTATTGCAAAAACACTTTTTTATAGATAATAACCTTACAAAGTGGATATTATTATAGGGACCCAAACTAAATAATTGTAATTATAAGTCCACGACAAGGCTATTCTAGATATTTGACATCTTCCTACTCATTAACATAGACAAGTGAAACAAACTATAGTAGGACATTATAAGCGTAAACCATGTACTACAGGATACAGATATTTTACAGTGCAAGAGGTGGTACAAAGTTTTGTAACTGAAGTTGTGCACAGCGGCAGTGTCTACGAGACAAAAGTAGCTGTGGTCAGCAGTAGCCGTCCGGCCTCTCTGGTCACTTGACCTCTCGGGTCACCGGCCTAGCTCTGAGGTACTGGACTTCCCACCGGTGCTCTAAGGCTTAGCATGAAATGACTTCGTTTTTCAACAAAGCTCTTATCTCTTAAATTTTATTCTTTACATACATCTAACTACCTTTTAACATAACTACCTCAATACCACACAAGAATATGTTAATAGCTAACTATACCCGAACAACTTATAAGTTACTTTGTATGCATTGACAAGTTAATACTTGATTATTTTTATTCCCCAAGTTAAAAATAAATTACAAAAGTAATTACTTAGTTTCTTAACATTGGTTCGCATAACCATATACAACATTTGGTTTCGTATACGGTGTTACAATCTTAGAAACTAACTTGTCAACGCTTAATTCATAATTACGTTTAATGACAACTGGAAGAACAACATAAATTATTATTAAATGTTTTACATCAGTGTTATAATACAATAGGCAATTATATTTTACTAACAAATTATTATGTCATTGCGACGTACCAATCCTCTTAAACATTAAGTCTTAACCTAATCTAGGAATTATAAAACTATTTCAAGGTGTTCCCTGTATTTACAGAATAATTTTATTGTGAGTTTAAAATTTAATTATTATTAGTCAAAATCAACTTCTAACCATTCCAATCAACTTCTAACAGTTTTGGAATATAAACTCTTATATTAGCTAATACTCATATTCACTCACATTCACTCTGAGTGGCCACTCGGTTTTTTTTCATTCAAACTTTCACACTCCCCACATTTTCATTCACACACTGGACTTACATGTTTACGAATTCATGATAACAATAATCTCCTGAAATAATATATTTTATACATTTTATTAATCATACACTATAACGTTCACAGTTATACAGTTTACCTCGAAGTTTACCTATGGTTACAACGATTACCTGGTATCCTTTATACCTGATCACGAACTTGGTCCCACCATTCAAGAGTGATTCTCAGCTCCTTTCCATCGACCTCCGTGATAGGTAAGTTCTTTGGCAAGCCATCGTCCTCTGACGTCACGTTTGGCGGTCATCGCTATGTCGTCGCCTTTTCGTCTCAATACCTTGGATCTCCAGTTTACCCATAATCCCACGACGTACCGACAACCAATCAGAACCAATATTATTATAATGGCCACAAAATAAATCCACAATAAATTGTTCCTGATTCGGGGAGAATATTTCATTTTCTGCTCTCACAAATGCTCCTATACCTAAGCCTACTAGATGGGGATTTCTCACAACAATTATGGTTAGTAAACAAAAATAAATGGAGTGCAGCACGGCTGACAGTGATGTATACATATCCCTCTCCACTGACAAAACCTTAAGCGTCGGGTTCTCTAACTTTCTATGTTCTGAAAAAGATAAATTCCAGTGCGGCAGCTGACTAGGCCATTCGTTGTCTAAGCATTCGTCTAGTGTCTCGAAAGTGCTGGAAACATGATTAATTTTAGAGGTGATTTACAAAGTTTTTAATTTTGACCACGAAGCTGGAAGTATGTGTGCCACAGCTAACTTATCCGCTTCCTGTCTACACGGACAGCTTTCTGAAACCAAAATGTGGGAGTCAGCGACTAAGCTACAATCACACGGCACTCTCACGTGTAGTGCACCTAGGCTCTTACGCTCTGTTATCTTAACTGTAGTGTTCGAAGTGTATCTGCACACAAACTCTAAATGCTCAACAATATGGGTTAGTACATAGGTGAAGTCGTCTATCTGGGTGATAAGTGACACGTCACCTGACACACATGAAAATACACATAGTGAGCTCAGCTCTTGTATTGGTCGCACCCATAAATGTTTTTTCTAGGGCAACGTGAACCGGACACAGCGTCACCGGCGTATCTAGGGACATAGCATAGTGGATTAATATTCGGCTGACAGTGCTGCAAGGCTGCTCCCTGTATCACTACCATACTGTCTTCACTGTTAACCAAAAATGACGTTTCCTGCTTAATGGTACAAGTCTGGTTATTCCAAGCGAAAGGTATTATTAAAGAGGTATACAATCTCCATTGGGACGTAAGTTTCTTGATTGGAATCTGCAAATTTATTAAGATTGAGTTACCAGAAATTACACAATCAGCTATTTCTAACTTAAGGTATTTAGACACTTCCTCCACTGGTATCGCTAGGTCATAGCTGTCCGCTTTTAATGCAACTGTTTAATTTTGTTAAATCTCTCTTAGCTTATCTGCAGTTATTATAGAATTCGGGATCTTCCCCTCTCGACATTGACTCAATATCTCTAGGCGTGTAACAAGTTGTAACAATTGTAACTGACGTACTGTATGGTGCGCGCTCACCTGTAACAAACTAAAACTCTTGTGATCATTTCTCTGTTCGTTTGTGAATTCCTGCTTCTGAAATCGATCGATTAAACTTGGTTATGTTAACGCCAACATTCCATGACACGTGCGAAGGTCCGCTCTACTTCTGCACTGTAATTCTTCATACCTAAATTGACATTCTCTATTTCTGAAAAGTCTTCAGTTACTTGCTCACCTTAAGCTATTTTCAAATTTTTGACATTAAATATTGATTAGTGAATAAAGGTTTTAACTGTCGTTTTAGTCGTTACTCCACAGCACCAATGGGCCGAAATCTCCTATCACACTTAAACTCCTCTGGACTCTAGCAGGACATACTATTCAGACTTTACATATACATCGGATTTTCCCACTGAGGTTTCGAGTTGAGCCATTTCACGTGCTGTCCCTATTCTTTTTTTTGGCCTGAAGAATCCATGCGAACAACATACATTGGGGATCATTTAATACTCTGTTACAAAAACCATTATTCTCTGGCAGTGACAAATGAGCCATCCTCGACCTCTGGGCAACACACTTTGATCCACTAGTGGAACTGATGACTCGTACATCACCATCTCGGGTATCTCTTTCCAGTACACCCCTGTAGTTACAGATATCGGCACCCGGGTGTCGCTGTGCATCCCGGTAACTGCGACTGCACACAAAATACACTTAACACGTAACTAAGATACATCACCGCTATCTGGTATTCCATAGTCGCTCACCTCGTTCCTGTCTCTGTCAGGACTTAGGTACACACACAAGTAACACAATTAAACAAGAAATAAAATGTTAAACACTGTACGATTTAATAGCAATTATTGGAAAATTATTAAATCAGTTCTGAGAATAAACGTATATGAATATATATAATGAACCACGATTATGGGACATACAAATCCCAGTCTCTCTGGTTAGTGCTGACATAATTCGAGAGCATTTGGGCCAAAGTTACCGTTAAAATGTTCTGTCAATCCATTACACATGGGGTGGTAGAACAGTTTGTAAATACTGGTCGTATTCCCAATCCTTTTTAACAATTTCTTTCACCAAGGAGGATGTGAAATTCGTCCCCCTATCTGACAATATCTTCTTGGGCATCCGAAACTTACATATTATCCTGTTTACTAGAAACCTCGCTGATGTTTTCAGCAGTCGTGGTTCTCGTTGCCTCGGCCTCTGCCCACTTTGTGGCGTAGTATACTGCTACTATTATATACACATTCCCTTTCGCTGACCTCGGAAACGGTCCCAAGAACTCCTATGGTATCTAATGGCTGTCCCACGGGAATAGGTTGTAAGAACCCTGCGGCTGCTCGTTTGGGTTGTCTTGCGACTCTGGCAGTCCGGGGCACGTTTTTATGTATCGTTCAACTTCCTTAACCATATTTGGCCAGTAGTATCTGCTTTTTATCTTGAAGAATGTTTTACTGAACCCCAGATGGCCGCCAGAATAACGTACTGTCATGACATTCAAATAACACCTCATCTCTGATACTTTTTGGGATCACTAGTAACTTCTTGTGACCTACATGTGCGACATTCTTCTTATATAGTAACCCGTCTTCAACTATAAAGCTCTTAGCCAACCGTCGATCTGCGCTAGCTGCTCCGTCGGGGTCTTGAACTGCTTCTATTATCCTCTTGCAATCGGGATCTTCTCTCTGTAGACTGGTGAGATCTTTCAGGTTAATTGCTAACATTGGGATATCATTGGTCTTGTCCTGATCCTCCGGATCGTCTACCCCTCCCGTGATTCCTTGGTAGACAGTCTGGTACCACGTGCAATCTCCCTTGCTTGTGTTTAATCTTGTAATCAAATTCCATAAGTTTTTGAGAGCCCAACGGCCCAGTCTGCCCTGACAGGTCTCTGTTCTTGTCTAACCAACATAGCGCGTGGTGGTCCACCACTATAGTAAACTTTCGGCCCCATAAGAACTGCCTAAAATGTTGCGCCGCCCAGACCACAGCGATGCATTCTTTCTCATTTGTAGTGTATTTCTTCTCGACATCCGATAAACCTTCGTGAAACCATACGCTACTGGAAGCAATGTCCTCTCCATCCTTTTGGCATAAGGGCTGCGCCTTACTCCTTGGTCACTCGCATCAGTGTGCAACTCAATGGGCAACTTTGGGTCAAAATGTCTCAGAATTGGAGCTGATGTCAGGCCGCTCCTTCAGATCTACAAAGGCTGCCTCCTGTTCAGGACCCCAATGGAATCTTATGGGGGGGGTGGGGGGGGGGGGGGGTGGGGGGGGGGGGGGGTGGGGGGGGGGGGGGGTGGGGGGGGGGGGGGGTGGGGGGGGGGGGGGGTGGGGGGGGGGGAAGATCATTGACTGTGATTCTTTTGCGCCTTGCATCTTTATTTGCTCGTATTGAAAGGCATATTATTGTGCCACAACTTCATGTATGGTATGGAGGTAAATCAAGTATTTACATATTTTTTAGTATTTGTTGAATTTCCTTTATATTTGTAACACTGTGGTTGACACGACATTTAAAAAAGGGACCCTAATCCCAAACTTTCACTAATTTTAGACCTATTTCTGTGTAGGTGTTGAACTTAAAATATTTGAAAATTTATGTTAAATGTTTTTATATCCTTAAAACGGGAGAAAATTTGCCATCTTATATTTCCATATCTGAACGGATTTAAAACATTTGTACTATTCAGTTGCAAATTCTTCCTTTAACACCTTTAAACTCATTTTAACAATTCCAGGTTGGACAGTTTGTACACAGAGTGGTGGCTACTGATCCTGATGAAAAATCATCGCTAAGGTTTCTCGATAGACCGGGACAACTGTGAGGCCAGAAGTGAAGAAGGGACTATCATAAAACCATCTGAGTTTGACTTTCTCTCTGCCTTCGAACTGAATGCTGGTCGACGGACTGTTGCGAGTGGTGAGACTCCTGGATCGAGAGAGAGTTGAAGTGATTCGGTTAGCCATCAGGGTGGAAGACAACGGCATCCGTCAGCGGGAAACAGATCACTTCAGGTATTTGTTTCAATATAGCTTTCTTCATTTTATTAAACATGTCACAAATGGAAATGCAGTAGTACCTAAAGCAATAGTTTGTGACTTCTACCTCATCTGTATAACTAAGTAATTTTTTAAGCAATCTATTATTAGAGGAAACCAAAAATATCATGTTCTTATTAAAAAACTCAATACTGAGAAGCAATAAAATATTTATCAATTGTAAAAATTTGGTTGGGATTGAAATAGAAAAAAATAGTATTTTTAATATGTCAAAACCAATAATTTTTTTACTATTATATCAAACACAATTAGTGTTCATTCAACATCAAGTTGTTTTAACTGTTTGAAAAATTTTGGTTGTTTTTTTCCATAAACAAAATCTCTTAATATAATCTTGATACAGGCAATAAATAGTCTAAATTAGATCTTTATAACTTGTTATGAATAATTTTCCTTAAACACGTTTTTAAGTTTTTTTAATTTTTCAGGGTGTATTGACCATTATTGTTGAGGATGAAAAATGACAACAACCCAATGTTCAGGAAGCCCTTTTATCGAAGATTCATCACTGAAAACAGCCAGTTAGGAGTGTTGATTGTCAATGTGGTAGCAGATGACGCAGACAAGAACCGGACTATTACTTACTCATTGGAAGGGTAAACTATGATTAAAAAAAGTTTCTTTTAATTTTTTTTCCCAGATTTAAAATTACCTTATTGTTATAAGAGAATTTTGAGACTAGGGCTTATTGTAGTTAGGTCAATTGAAGATTCATGCATACTATGCAATGTGCAGAGTCTTATTATGCAGCACCAGAAAAGCAATGTAGGAAGGAAAGGGCGTTAGTCAAATCTTTCTTTTTGTTCACTGGCAATGCAAAAAAAAACAATCAAAGGGAGTATATAAATACAAGAGGAAAGAAATGGAAAGTAGAACATTGGTACTTAAATTTTTTTAATTACCCATTTCTCACTTGTAAAATAGGTGGATGGATACTTTTTGCCATTGTTCCTAATAAACTTCTTCTGGCTGTCTTGAAAAATAAATTATTCTGGGTATTATTCCTAACAGCTGAAACTAATATTACAATGACCTCTACACTAAAAACATTGATAAAGTCGATGATAGCCTATAGATTTTTTAATAAATTACCAGAATAAAAAAATAAAAGAGGAACAAACTATTTTAAGATAAATTTTAAAAATGATCTAATTGAACATCCATTATACACCATATGCAAAAAATCCAGTCAAAGTAAGTTATCAAATTGTTTTTACCTAGCATTCTTCACTTAGATATGTAAAGATTGTTTATACATTTTCAGAGCTGAGATGATATTAGCAATGTCAAATTTCGTAGGAAATTACAGTATGAATTTTAACATTTATGAAAAAGAAAACAAATAAATACCAATATTAAAAGATGTATAACATATATTCTGGTTTGACAAATGTTTTGCAGATATTAAGTGTGATGTCCTGTTCGATATTCCTAAATCGAGGAAATAAATCTTAAAACGCTTGGGAAAGTGTTATTAATAATGTGAAGCAGTTTATTATGTTCTGACTTAATTTAGACTTGTAGATATAGAATTAATCATGCATTTATTTAATTCCTATCTATTCAGTAGAAGTCAAAGGTATTTAGTTCAATTGATTTGAAATAAGCTAATTTTTTACAATGGGGTGTAAATTCACTTTAATATTTTCTCTCAGAAGCCAACTTCATTCTATTTCTCTTCTTTATTTTCAAAAATTGACTACCTATATCCATACCATAGTTACATATAGTATAATATATTATTTTGCTTTTTCATTTAAATTATAAAAGTTGGTTATATCTGCAATACAACATGAACATGTACTTACTTTACGACAGCCGGAGAGTAGTAGTTTTAAAAAAATATCAATAATTGACCTGTTTAAATTGGTTGCCTTTCAACTGTTTTATGTACTTATGTTTTATGTATAGTTCGCAAATTCGTAATTCAACCTCTGTTGTTTACAATTTAATTTTCATTTAAAATTTGATTCCAATTTATTTTAGTTTGTTTATTTATTTTTTATTGATACTCCCAAAGGAAGTACACAGTATTTTTAGACATTGTGAAATATGAAAAAAGGATCATTGTTTAAGAGATAAATTTGGAAGTAATTAATTATTGTTCACATTGGTAATATCAATGAATCATTATTTATTTCAGGTTCTGCAAAGATGACAGAACTTGTTCATCTGGACCAGCAAACAGGGGAGATGGTAGTTGCAAACAGAATCGATCACGAGCAGACTCCATGGCTCAACATGACTGTGAGAGCTACTGACTCAGGAATTCCTCCTCGCTCGGCATTGGTGGATGTGTTTGTACAAGTTATAGATGAGAACGACAACAATCCCTACTTTGTTGGAAACATCACAAATGTCCGCCTGACGCTGAGGGAAGACCTCGCCTATTGGTATGTATTGGCTATACTTTTCAGTTAATTGGATAGGGTATAAATTTCCTGTTGAGAGACTCATCAAGTAGGAACAAACAATGGTGTAAAATTAAAATTTACCATTTTATAAAATTTAAACCATTCTTGTTTCAGAGAAGAGAAAATGAAAACATTGCACCAATTACTAATTACCTAGCTCTTGAGGCAGTTATTCATAAAAGAATCCATATTTTCCCCATAGGGTTATTATACGACAAACTTTAATTTCATTTTATTACACAATTTCGGCTATTTGGAGTTTACTCTGTTAATTCTAAAAATATCTGTACACTGTCAATAATTTTGTAAACTCCAATAAACTCCCATTAATCCCCCAAATAAGTTGTACTTGGTTTATGTTTACACTGACAGTAAGCTTTATAGTGTAATGCCCTAAGTTAGTTTAATACTTGGTCGTAGTGGTCAAGAATATAACTTATCCATACAGGTTTTTATTTATTTTTGTTCTGTGTAAAATTTGAACCTCCAGTCCACAACTGTTTATAACTATACCTCATGCTAGTCTCAGATGATTGTTTGTTAGTGTGCGAAAATGCTTTGCCCAGACCAAAATTCGAACCTGGGTCTCTTGGCTGACTATCTGAGATGCTAAATAAAACTCAGCCATTGGTTACATGGGACATATCAACCGTTAGTAACTATATTTGTTCTATACATAATGTACCAAACTTTTAAAAGGTTAATGATTTTTATAGTCACTCTTGTCAATAAACTTATCAAATAATATGCTCCGCTGTCAATAAATCACTGATTTAAAAAAGAACTTGAATGCTTTTGAATTTACAAGTGTAGTTTTGTATACTTTAGAAGTTCATTGCCTGTTGAATTTAGAAAAGAGACTGTACAAAAGGTTTTTATGACAATAAATTTCATTGTGAATCTCTTCCAGAATAATCAGGAAGATTTCATGAAACTGAAACTTTACAGGATACAGTATATAATTAGATTATGAGCACAGACACGGTTCCTAAAAATGTTTGGAGTTTATGAAATACTATGTTTTTGCTCCACATACAATGTTACTTTGATCAAATTGT
Organism: Homalodisca vitripennis; assembly: GCF_021130785.1. Taxonomy (NCBI): domain Eukaryota; kingdom Metazoa; phylum Arthropoda; class Insecta; order Hemiptera; family Cicadellidae; genus Homalodisca; species Homalodisca vitripennis. The sequence goes on along the minus strand of NC_060211.1, from coordinate 66,243,788 downwards.
CCAATGGATGTAAAAATTCAGTGATATAACCTATCGAACTGAATATTCAATTTTTCATATTGTATAAAAACTTTGACACATTCTGTGAAGTCCTTTTTCCAAATGAATATGAATAAATCTCATATTGAATATTAATGGATGTAGCTTACAAACTTGTTTTGAAGATATAAATAAAATCATCCAGGTTTCGTTGAAATCAATTAAGAACTACAACAGGGATTATGTTCATTGTATTTGCTGCTAAATGATTACAAAATTCTCATAATTTTTGAATGCTTGCCATTATTACATATTGTTATCAATGAAAATATTACAGTTTCTTAAATAATGCCATTAAAATATCTATCTTGAGCATTTAGAAAATTAAAATGTTATATATATCCTTTTATATTATGAAAAGTGTTTCTTCAGGTGCTGAGGTGACAGTCATTGAAGCAAGTGATGCTGATTCTGGTGATTATGGCAAAATCACATTTCTGCTTGATCGGATATCATCTTTGGTAAGAAGTTTATTGTTATATAAATAAAATAACTTGCTGAGTTGAATTAATTTTATGAGTTGCAAAAAGTATAAGGAAATTAGCTGAACTGAATTTGATAAAGCAATTAATTATAGTAGTGAACTTTTCAGTTTTCAAAGTCATATTCAGAATAAAAAGTTTAAAATATTTTTACCTGGAATTGCACTGAAAAATTCTTAAACTTAGCCACCATCCAGTTGCTTACATTGCAAGTACTAATATTAATAAATAACATATTTTGAGGCTGTTTCAATTACCACTTCTGGTAACTTTTGATTATGTTTCAATACTTCAAACTCATGAAAATAATTATGATGGACAAAAGCTTAACACAACTCACAACAAATTTTCTTATTAGTATTGTGCTGGTGGGTAAAATAAGTAACCACATTTTTATAGGGTATTACTAGTACTAGTATTTAAAATTTTCAGGAACCTAATAGCAATATTATTAAAGTAATAGATTGTGACAGTTTTAATCTGTTGTTTTCTCCAGGGTAAGTTCCAAATCAACCCTGAGACTGGGATGCTGAACGTGTCCGATAGGCTGGACCGAGAGCAGCAATCATCTTATATGCTGATAGTGGAGGCCTGGGATAACTATCAGTTTGGATACTCCAGTGGGGAGAGTAGAAATGCCTTCAAACAAATAGGGTGAGAATCCCACTGACCTATATATGCCTGTTTTGTTTTTTGTTTTAACCAATAAAACCTATCAAAATTTACATAGTTTTAGTACGGCAAGGAACAAGGCGTTGTACCGAACCCGCTCTATCCTCTAATTCATGATCATTATTTTAAACAAAATTGTTTTTCTTAGTAATTTTCTAAGACTACCGTTGTTGAACAGAGTGACCATACTGGATGTCAACGATGAACCTCCTGTGATGAACCCTCTGCCGGAGTCTTGTGTCATGGTAACAGAGTTTCTGGAACCAGGGGAGACTGTCTACACTCTCAAGGCATCTGATGCCGATGACCCCAACACTCCCAATGGCTGGGTCTCATTCTCCATTCTTGCAGGGAACGATCAAGGTGAGAATCTTACAGAGTTTAATAAAATGAATGAAGGAAAATAAAATCTCTGGCTAGATGAGTACACAGAAAACACTTATATTTTCCCTCCCAGTGTTTTTATACTCAAGAAACTGAAAGGAGGAATCTCTTAGTAGAGGCGAAATAAAAGACTGGTGGTATAATCATAACAGTTCAGCTTTCTGGAGGTTGATTTTTAGGATTAGCTTAGTAGGTCCATTATATATTTTTCTCTATTGTTTTCTTTATAAGCTAGAACTTCAACGCTCACTATCTGATTTAAGATGAACAAAATAAAATAGTAACTATTATGTCTAAAGTGTATATCAGTATGTTTCTATACTAACTATACACAATAGATTTTTTTTTAATTTTCAAAAATCTGTGTTTATCTTTCCAGAATTGTTTGAAATAGAACCACTGGATCATTGGACAGCCAGGCTATATGCTCAAAGTTCACTGAAAGCAAAATATGGGAATTACACTTTGGTAAGTGCTTTGGACATACTTAGTTTTTGGTTATTTTCTTTGGAAAAATTAATATTGTCTGAAATTAAGAGTACAGTTTTATATTGATTTTGAAATTATCAGACTTACTTAACTACTTTTACATAACATTAAACTTGATGTCTATTTTATTTGGAAATTGTGTTGTTGATACACTAGTTGATTTGAAAATAAGTTTTTCAACTTGGATAATTTACTTGTTACATGTCAACTGTTTTAGGCTATAAATGTTCAAGATTTAGGTGCACCTCCCAACTTTGTTGTTGGCAACCTAAACATTTGTGTGACAGACTTCAATGACAATGCTCCTCAGTTCATCAGTCCTCCCCAGAACATTACAATCCGCATTCCAGAGGTAAAAACACTTTGTGATATTAAGTTAATACTAATATAATTACTTAACATTTACCTTTGTCAGAAATCAGAAGTTGTGTGGTTTAATAACATCTAAACTATGATAATGATTACATAGTAATATATTAATATTAGCTTACTTACCTTTCAACTCAGGGTAAAACATTTCCAATCTTAGGAGTTCTAGAATCCCTCAAATCTCAGTAATAAATTCTAATCATTTTATTTCATGATTAACCACATGTGAATTAGTTATTAAAAGCTAAAATACGACTATAAAGAAGTTTTTTATAGTCAGATTTATATGAAAGATTAATAGTTTATCTATCAATAGGTTTTCTGAACAAGGGTTCCATTTTGCATACAAGTATTCTGCTATAGTATGTTGTTATTGCTACAACACAACCTATTCAAACCTATTAACGTATCATTACAGGCCTATTGTTGTACAAGCCCCCATTGCAATTCGCTCACATCTTGTATAAATGGCTACAAAAATGGTAAAAATTAAGTAGTTTTCCAAAAAAAAAAACAAGTTCCTCTGTTAGTTATCACCTTTAACATATTTAGGTTTTTTTTGAAAATAAATTATCTGAATAAAAAAATATATATTTTCTTCAACATTGCAAATATAAACATTTTGTGCTGTACCGGGACTGCATGCAACATTAACAGTTTGCTGCTAAGAGTCTTTTACATATACTTACACACAAAATAATTAAACACATAGAAGGACAAACAGAATTAAAAGCAAAATATCTACCTGTTAGTAAAATCATCCACATCAGTCAAAAACAACAGTCTGCCATCATATGCTTGTTTGCAAAATGTTAACACATTAACGTAATGTTTAGTTAATACCAGACTGAAGACTGCTGTAGACTGGTTTTATTCTAAATTAGGTAATGGAGGTAGGAGATGAGGATAACATGAACACTCCACCCCTACTTTCTCCAAAATCTGTCTATGGCATTATGCAATGGGGACATGGAACAATGTATTAGGGATGGAGTGGGTATGAAAATAAAATCAAATAAAATTAAAAAATAAAAATATTTTAGTGTTTTACCTGTAACTCTGAATAATGTTTAGAATATTATGATAATATATAATGATCTTCAATGGAACAAAGGTATGCCAGACATGTATTAAATGGTTTACAATTGTAAAAATTATATAATTTAAAAAAGTTGCTATCAAACTCAGAGTTAAGAGTAGTTATAAAACATTTTCAAATTTAAATGGATTTGGAATAAAATCCCCCCATTATTATTTTTAACTCAGGACAATCCAGATAATACCTAAAATACAGTGAATGATTTATTTACAAAACCATAGTAATAAAAAAAACATTGCCGTTTAAAATTATCCATTATTTTTTTTTGGAAACTGTATATTCTAAGTAACAATTGAATACAAGCCACAAAATATCTTTTAATCAACAATGGTACTAAAATGTATTTCTCTAATATGAATAAATTATTGATCTTTGTTTTTTTGTATGAAGAATGCAACAGTTGGGAGTCCTGTGATAACTGTGACTGCTATTGACGCTGATGTGGGTCCTAATGCTGCTGTCCGTTACCGCGCCTCAAGCAAGACAATACTGGAGACTGGAGCACTTTCAGTATTGATCAGGACTCTGGCCTCATCTCTCTCAGGTTACCTCTGGACAGGGAGACCCAGAAACTCTATCAGGTTAAGAATTGTTTCTTAAATTTAAATGTATTGTTTAATTTTATAAAATCAGGAAACAACTATCTCAACAACACATTAGGCTTGTTTAGAAATTGTACCAAGCTTACTCAGCTGAGTTAATGAGCTTGACACAAGCCTATGAAGCCAAGTTTGCAGACTTATTTTAAGATTGTTTTAAAGAATGAAGTTGCCACTTATTGAGCTTGCTCCAGTTTTGGACTTTCAAACTTATCCAAAGGGCTTAGAAAAAGTGAGAGCAGGTGCTATGCATATTTCTCGACCTCTATAAAGCTTTTGATTGTGTGCTATGGGATACTGTTGCACCTGCTGTGGGCAAGTGGTATTCAGGGTCTGCCGCACAATCAAATCTCTGATACATACAAGTATTGTATTGCATTGCATGTATTTACCTTGGCAAACATCATTTATCTGATACAGTTTTTTTATTTTATTGGTTACGTTGATGCATGCTATGCAATATTGTAATTGTTTCACACAATAAAGAATATTATTATTATTATTAAAGTCAATGTCTATGTGTGTAGGGCCTTGTTTGGTAACTTATTTTAATTTGAGGCAGTTGTGGAAGGAGGCTCATTTTAAGCCTAACCAAGCTTGGGCTTGTAAACTTATATCCACAAGGTCATTAAAACTTTGAAAATCAGATATAAAACTAACTTACTGAATGGAAGACTCATTCCAAACGTAAGTTTGTAAACTTTGTTTCATAAAATATTTTCTGATCTTGTAAATCTATGTTCAAAATAAGTCAAATGATTGAACAGAGATTCATTTTAAAGTTATTTCAAGTTAAAAAAAAGTGTGCTGCTCATTTGTACTATCTTGTTAGAAACTTAGACAAATATAATAACAATAATAGTAACATAATACATGTTTAACATCACATCCAAATAAATACCATACATATATATTATATAGATCAATAAAAATAATTTTAATTCATACAATAAATGAAAGGTTTATTTCTCTTATTAAAAATTAATTATATTGCTCTATAATATTTACATGCTAAGAAATGTATATCCCACTGAACTATTTTATACAATTTAACATGAACTGATTAATGAAGAAAGTATATTTTTGTAAAGTAAAATTGATAGTATAGTCATACATTCTGGAGAATTATCTAGATTTTATAGATTTTAGAAAGTTTTAACAATAATGTCTGTACTACGAATTGTACAAAAATTTAACTTAGAATTCCTAGCTTCCATCCTTTTAAGCACTTTTTTGAAATCATCACTAAAAATCAGTAAACTCAAAGAGTGAATAGACAATATCCTAATGCATCTTGGTGCTGCCACGTTGAGGAACAGAACACAAAGAACTATGCTTGCACAGAATGCCATCACACTTTATCAACTACTGGCATAATTCAGTAACAGCACAAGGTTGCTTTAGTTTCATTTATGTGAGCTTGTTTTGAACTTGTTCTAGAGTCAAAATCCAGAATTCGGAAGGTCAAATCAAGCAGGGAGGTAAACAAGTTTGAATTTAATATAGTGCTACAAACTCAAAAAACCTAGTTTGCTTTAAGTTTGAGGGAGGTTTCAAAGTCCAAAATTTTAGTTAATAATATGCTAGAATCAAGTTTGGTTTAAGCTCACATCCTGTGTGGGTAGATATTATAAATTCAAGTAAAACCTAAGAAAAATATTGATTTCAGATTCGTGTGGAAGCCTATGACCATGGAACTCCTACTCCCTTGTCGTCAGATCTTGATCTGACAATTTATGTGAAAAATGTGAACGATTACCAGCCTCAGTTTTTGATAGAAGACTTTCCAGTGAACTTTACAGGTAACTTATTGTAAAATTTAACTTAGTTCTTCAGTTGTAGAAAATACTTGAAATTTGCTGCACACCTTATGATTTTATTAAGTCATATGTAACACAGGGCCATATTCAGCCCATATTGGCGGGCTCCGGAGAAGATATTCAGCTGGACCCCATCATGTCCCGCCACCAGGCCTTGGTCATGCTCAGGCCTTGGTAAAATTGTCCGAAAAAACCGGTCTGAGTACGGGCCCGTATATAACTCAGAACACTTATTTATTGTTTAGTTAAATATTACGTAATACGTTTGTTGTACTTAGTTTATTGAATAACTCATAATTTGGTGACACAAAGCTAATCAATCAAATGCCATGAAATGTTGCATATAAATTAATGCATTACATAATAAGTGCTCACTAAAATGTTTTTGCTCTTTAAGAAAATTCAGAACCATTAAACTGATCCAGTCAACTAGTATTTAAACTAAATACTTTCAATGATTTGGCAATGGTTTCAAGCATTGTTATATCTTAAACTAATCATCATTTATATAAAAAATGCTTGGAATATTAAAAAGAGATTTTATATGACGTACATGCAGGGGTTAGTTTATACTCAACAAAAATGTAATCTGAAAACAATACAGTTACATTAAACCCACACAGTTTACCAATACTACCTACTAATTTGTATTTTCAAAGTAATAATAGCCTTTTAAAATCTCAAAGTATATTATATTTATAATTATAATAAGCAATCAGTTAAATATTATATTCCTTGAAAAAGAGATTAGACCGGAATATAAGAACCAATTTGAACAGTATACATAGTAAAATACAAGAATTTCCTCTGAGAAATCAGTTTACTATTTGTTAATTAACTAGCTGTGTTAATTTTGTTGTTGTCAAACTGGAAATGTTAAAAAAGCTTAAGAATATTAAATTATATATTACTTGACAAATCACTTCTTAGAGATCAACATGAACAAACAGACATGCAATAAACATGTTCAAACCCTACTCCTAATTAGGGGTATAGCACCCGATATTCCAAACGAAGTTTTTTTAGCCTATTGAATTTATTTTACACTAGCAGTCACCGGCAGCTTCCTTCACAATTCCTCTGCATTGCATTTACATATAATTTTCCATGTGTTCGATTGGATAGTTTCAACGATTTCAGTAACATTGAAACTATTTTAGACCAATGCAGAGATAGCCCAAAGATGAATCTCTTAGCTTTCTTAGTGAAAGCATTTATGGTATAATATGATGAAGTGGAAAATAGATGCAATGTCCTTTGGCGATTTTATGTAATTTTAAAAATTGCATTTATTGCTTTGTGATCCCAATTATGGCTTTGCATGCAATTTCGTAGGCTCAACACTTCTGATTCAAGAGAATTATATTTCCAACGCCAATTTTGAGTTTATCTTCTTTATGATCAAGGAAATATGTCAAAAAGTGTATATTTAGGGCTATTTTAATTTACTCCAGTCTTAGTATTTTTTTCCATAGTTGATTTTGATTTGTTTCCCGATCAAGAAAAATATATATACATATGTAGACCTGAGATGGTTACATCTGGCAAGAGATAACTAAGATGGGTTTTATAATAGTTTTTTAAATTTATAAAAGTTATATATTAACTTTATCTTTATATCTAATACTTAATATTTGCTTAAAATGTACAGTCAAAAGTAGCCTATATTTTAACTAAAACTTTTTTTATTATATCTCATTTAAGCCTCAGCGTCAGGTATGCCGGCTTTCAAGTGCACTGGTTTTTATTATTATTACATGATTGGACCTCCCCGGGATTTGAACCCGTGATCTCTCGGTTTGGGAACCGAGACTATAACCATATGGAGGAGAACTAACTTTTGATCTTCTTATCTTAGAATCTTCTTACTCTCTGCTCAGTATTGTTATTATCTAGCTTAATTATGTTTTCACACTATAAATGTAAACAAACTGGAAATAGTGATTAAATTAATTAATCATATGGTTGTGCTGTCATAAAACAATGTTTTTTCACAGAACAGTGTTGATTACATTAAACATGCTCTTTCAATTAATATTTTACAATTTTAGAGACCAAGATGGAATTGTTCATTACTTTAGAGACCAGGTGTAACCTGGAGGGACTTTCAAAATGAGAATAGGCTTATATTCATAACAGAGATTCTGAAAATGTTTATGTAAAGTTTCAGTACAATTGGTTGAATAGTGTATACGTGAAAGCAAAACAAACAAATGAAGGCACTTTCATATTTTTAATATTATTAGGATTAGGATTAACAGCAAACTTTTTGTCTTTTGATAGTCATCAGCTGTTTTTTATCAGTTATAAAAGTTTTACAATATACCAACTATTTTGCAATATTTATAACAATTCCAACAGTACTTTTTTGAACGTAATCTGTCAACACATAAGTGAGCACGACTCCTTAAAGATACGCTTGCACAAGCCAGGAATGCCAAACATGCCACAGTTGAGAGGTATCAGCTGTTGTTGCTCCCAACTTGTACCGGCATATCTTTAAAGTGGTCGTGCTCATTTATGTGTTGATGGATTATGTTGAAAAAAGTACTGTTAGAATTGTCATAAATATTGCAAAAGAGTAAGCATTTTGTAAATGATTTATTACTGATTCAAAACAGCTGATACCTTTCAACTGACAAAATCTTTGTGTGCAATCATACATCAAAAGCAATCATGCTCACCTATGCGTTAGTGGATTCCATTGAGAAAAATACCGTTGGAATTGCTATAAAAATTGGAAAATACATAATGTTTATAACTCGTACATTTTTTATAATTATAATGGTTTTTTTTTGTTATTTGACTTAAAAATTCTCTACAGGCCACCATTTTGTTAATATTAAAGCAAATCACACCAATATTTTTAAAGTTTTCTCTCTTATTTATTATTAGCTATGTACCAAAATTGGTGTACGTAGCTTTACTAGTTCTAGAGATATGAATATTTTATAAAAAAATTTAAAAATGGTGGCTAGCGGCTACAATAAAAATTTCTATGAACTATGTTTATAGGTCATTTTTTGTTTGGAATGATTAATATGAGCCACAGAAGTTTGTGACACCCTTTTGTAAACACTCAGTATATACGAGTAGTTAGTTACTTGGAAAAAACAGTAAGTTTTAATCAAATTTTAGCAACTGCCATGTATTATTACATAGATTTTTTTTATTACCAATTCAAGTTGGTACTTATTTAATTATAACATTTTAGCTTGTGATTGTGTATAGTGATGATGTCCATTGTATGTTTGTCTAAGGACAAATAAATAAGTGTTAAACTGTTAAAAAGATTTGTTTAGACTTATGAAATACATCTTCTGTTTTATAACGTAGTATGTCTTTAAATCTTAAGCAATCCTATTTCAGTGTATATTTATATTTTTCCCAAAAAAAGTATGTGAAAATATATTTTTTTGTACATAATGGTATTATAAATACAAATGCTCATGTTATGATGATCCTAGTGATTTTGTTTGAAATATTGCTGTTTTTATGATTTAAAACTATTTTGCAAGTTGTCTAAAAACATGCTGCCAACAACATTTCTAGCAATGAATGTCTGAAATGAGTGGTAATGCCTACCACCTGTCAATAATCAGTAAGCATTATTAACTGTATTTTGGAATCAAGTACAATTTCAACAAAATGAAATTCACTGAAGATGCCTTTAAACTGGTTCAGAAAAAAGAGTCCTGGAGAGCACAAAACTCAATGATAATTTCTCTGTTGGAAATTTTGAACCAAAAATAAATAAGCTCTTTGAAGATTGTAAATAAATATTTTCTTGTTACTAAAAAGTAATTTAGTAATTTAAATCAGCTAAAGTTGAAGCAGTAAAAATTAATAAATTTACGTCTTACAGAACATATTCCTCCTGGCAAAGAAAGGCGACTCCTGCCAGAAACTGTGGATAGAGACGAAGTAGATGATCTAGATGACCCAAGAACTCCGGTCTGTTACTTCATTGTTGCTGGGAATGATGAGGGCTTCTTCAACATTGAGCCACTTTCCCATGAAATCACTGTAAGTAGACATAAATGGCTTTAGTGTTAGTTTTTGTTCTCATTAAGTTCTACATTTTATTTACTATCTCTTTAACAATGCAGCAATTTTCAACATTGAAAAATATTATTTGCATTGATATAGGTTTCATTTACATAGATATGATTCTCAAACTGTGGTCAAAATAAATATCCTTAGCTTGAATGCTAGGAATGCCTGGACAGAAAGGTCTACATAACGGCAATGTAAAGAGGAGCTTGATGTGGACATCACATAAAGAGAGTTCTTGGTACACCACTATTTTTCATAGCGGAAGGTTGACCAGAGAAACAAGCAGCAAATAGCGGGGTTTAAAGGGAACTTTATTTTAAGATAAAACTCATGAAAACCATGAGAGCAGAACCTTAGAGGAGTTGCTTTGGAACTGCTTATGGTAGAACACTAATAGTTGTGAGAGGTCATGGCTGAGTGAAGGAGACTGCCATAATGCTGTAATGCTGAGACGCAGAAGGAGAGTGTGGCTCAAAAAATACAAATGGTTTACCATGAGAAAGGCTTTATCCAGGAATACGCAGACGAGGGAAAGGTGATAATGTTGCTTTCCAACAGCTGTCACCATATCTTAGCAGCCACAAAACAATCACCCTAAATTGGTAGTACACCAATTTCATCGTAAAAATTGATTCACTTTAATATTGGCACCAATATGGTATTGTGAACACAACAGGTATGTAGGGAACTCTCACTCGCCAAAATTTAGATGGTGTTAGTAATATACTATCTAATGACTCTATCTTGCAATTTGAATAAATGTTTATCGAGGCTGTTTACTTTTGTAGGTGGCTCAAGAACTTGACAGGGAAGAAGCTGAGATGCATTTGATCATGGTGAAAGCCAGTGAAGACTGTGTCACTCCCCCACAGACCAACAATAGCTACTTGGATTACAAAGACAGTACAGTGCTCAGGGTGGTCATTTTTGTCAATGACATCAACGATAACGCCCCTCAGTTCGTCAAGGAGGTGTTCACTGGAGGAGTAACCACTGATGCGGATTTTGGCAGTGAATTTATGCAAGTTCGAGTGAGTAAAAAGCTATCTTTTTGTTCAACAGTTATATTTTTGTTTCAGTCCAGCTTCGAAAAATAACAATCTTATTACCGTGTTATGATTATCATAATCTTAATGTTGTTTAGGCAATAGATGCAGATTTTGGCCGAAATGCAGAAATACAATACTATATGATTGGCCAAACTCAGATGACCTTGAGCGAAGGGATGGAAAATATTCAGCAGCCACCTTTCTTAGTGGATGTCAACTCTGGAATTGTGTCTCTCAACTTTGATCCTCAAAAGGGAATGAAAGGATACTTTGACTTTAAGGTATTATTCAGTCTACTAATCTTAATTATTACCACAGATCTAGGTTGAAAAATTTCTACTTGTATATCTCATGTTTGATTAGTTACAAGGTTTTTATTCATAAGGCATACTTAGACTTGTTAATGAATAAATAATCTGTATTAGTGAAATTTGTCTCGTAATTTAACATTATTATACATACACATTATAACAGTTAACATAATTTATTAACTTTTCAAATTGTGTGATATTTGTTGCAATATGTTATTTCTTAGTTCTTAATACTATGATATAGAGCAAATCTGTTATACAAATGCTCTATTATGTATTAAAAAATACAAGTTTATAACTTGAAAATGTGTCCAGGTGGTCGCCAATGATACCGGTGGACTTTCTGATATGGCTAGAGTTTTCATCTACTTATTGCGAGAAGACCAAAGAGTGAGATTTGTGCTACGACAACATCCAGTAGAGCTGAGAGAAAAGATTGATGTTTTCAGAGAGTGAGTCATAAGATATATTAAAAAAACAATAGGCAGTTGAACTGATTACATTTTGACATAAAAATATATTGTGATTATGCCTTTATATGTTAGTTCCTAATTATTATCAGTTGAAATACTTTCTTAACAAACATTCATAAAATACCATCATCTGCAATCTCCTGGACCAAGGAGGTACTTTTATGAAATGTACTATTGGTCCTGTTGGTTCATTATAAATTTAAATGTAGGAAAAGTTAGGAGCAATAGGACTTATGATAATGTTCAATTGATTGATAGATACTTGAAATGTCTGTTTGTTAATACATTGATACATGTTTTTACTCTCTTCTGCCTTTAATTTATCTTAAACTGTGTTTTTGCTGAATGTACAGAGTACTGGGTAATGTGACTGGAGCCATAGTTAATGTAGACGAGGTGAAAGTGCATGAGACCATGGATGGCCGAGTGGACAAGACCCGATCTGACCTCTACCTGCATTTTGTAGACCGGTCAGACCACTCCATCATGGATGTCAGCCGGGTGTTACGGGTGGTTGACCAGAGCATAGAACATCTGGATTCATTGTTCAAGGTGAGATATGTTAAGACGATTACTTACTGATCATGGTTTTTCAAATCAGGTTATAATTGTGCATTTGCCACTCACTTTACTCGTTCACTCCAAGACTACAAAAGCTGACCAGGCCAAATTTAAACAATGCTGCTTGAAGCCAAAATGTGAACACTATAACTTGAGTATTGCTAACGTATAACATGTAGCTCCCAGAGCTTACAGGAGCTGACTATGCTGTACAACCCGAGGTGTAGATAAAATAGTGTTTGTTGTAACTTTTAGAAAGTTATTTTCAAATATATTTATGGGAGAATATTCCATCATCATTCCCCACATCAACATGTCTTTTCAAGTTGGTATTTTACAATATTTAATCTGGCTTCTATGTAGGCTGTTAGTCCTGTAGTTGAAAGTCAAAGGCAAGTTCATACCAAATATTTAGACTTCCAGAGGGCTTTTGATAATCTCCCCCCACCGTTTATTATTAAAGAAACTATCTGCTTTTGATTTCTATCCAGAACTTGTTTTTGGATATAGTTACAATTCTAACATAAGCTTTTCAGAGTAAAGTTTTTGGTTGTGACATGTGACTGTTTTACTGCTCCCTCGTGGGTGCGACAGGGGTCGTCCTGGTCTACAACTCTTCTAAAGCAAAACACAATCTTGGGTTTATTAAGTGGATTGAGACACACTTTCATACAAAAGAGAATTATACAAAAGAGCATACACTGTCTGATGCTGCATAAACCTCTTGTGGGATGAATCTTGAATATGCCTCTGTATCTGGACTAGGATAGGGGGTACACCAATGAATCTGTTGAGGCAGTTCAGAGAAGGTTGTTTTCTTTGATACTGAAAGTAAATTCTGTAAGGTTGTCAAAGTGGCATTGTGAGATTTTTATTGATCGAAATTCTTCTCAGTACTTTGACTGAGTTTCATGGATAAACTATTTTGTTAGACTTATTGTTCATAACAGTTAACAGGTTCAATATCAAAATCGTGTTAACCAGAGACACTGTATTGAGGGCTTCAACAGTTCTATTATCCCCGGTTCCCGGTTTCTCACCCCCTTTTTGGAGTGGATGCAGCAATACTGCTAAAACATAGAAAAATATAAAAATAGCAAAAACAGCAAAAAACATTAACATAATATATTATATCCATAGTAGTATCAGTATTTAAAGGTGTTTGCATATCGTTGTCTATTAAAAACCTATGTACTGAAATAGCATTTAACGTCATTGTAATATTATCTTCTTATCTGCCGGTTGGATTTCATGTGCAGGCTTTCATTGTTATATTTGTCTGCAATTTTCCATATAATAGTATGTAGTAAGTATGCTAGTTTGATATAACATATTCTTTTCTACAGTTCTTTTGTATTCTGTTAGTCATCGAACTTGACATTCAATAGAAATATTGACACTGTTTTCCATGGTTTGTGTTAGAGTAAATGAATGTAATGTGCTAAGCAATTGTTGTATATGAATACTTATAAATTATTGCTTTAGTTTTTTATAAACAATTGTTTTACAATAATTGCAGTTTTCTTGTGCATTAGACTTTTAAAAAACCAAGTGTGTAAATTAAAAAAATATTATTACCACAGCGTTGTTTAAATTGTAAATCTTGATAAGTTTTCCAGATATGTCACTGCTATGATGTATTAAATTTCATTGATGATAGATTAATTTCATTATAACATGGCAAGATAGATTTCTAGAGGCTAAGAAGGAAACTCTCATCTTGAGAGTAATTACTGTCAAAAAGCATTTTGAAATAATAATAAAGTAATAAAATAATAATTTTTTTATAAAAAGGGAAACTTGGAGTTTGTTGCCATTGTTCCCAAGAGATTCTATAGTAAAATAGGATTATATATTTATTTATTTTGTACAATAGCTACAGGAATATTATCCCAAAACAGCTATATTGAAAATACAAGTTAATAATAATTATTTACAATATAATATACTATAAGTACGTATATGAAGAAACTAAATTACAAAATCATTATTAGTCTGAGTAAAAATTAACTGTTTCTGTTACAGCACGAGAAAAAATAAAAATATAATACAATACATAACAATAATTTAAAACTTTAACAAAACTAGGTTACTACCTTAAGTTTAAAAAATAATATTTAGCTTATTTACAAATGAATTAAAATTATTATTAACTGGACTTTGATACCATTATCCAACCTACAAATACTCATTATCTATAAAAGGACTACAAAATATAAAGACTATTCCAGTATAATCTATTAAAAATGTAATATTTAAGTAAGGCAATATGACTGTACTGTTTGCAAATATTGATTATCAAATACCTAGCAAGAAATAAATCTTAAAAAAGTAATAAGATTGAACAGAACATACTGTTTTTATAATAATTATGTCTTTTAAAAAAGTAACAAAATAAATTACCCCAGAATGGTTAGCTTTATAAAAAAGCACAATCCGTAAGCATTTACAATTTTAACAACTTATTTGATTTAATTTTAATGTTTTAGTTATGTTCGTAAAAATAAATAATTTTATAGTTTATTATGTTAAGAAAACAATGTAACAATGTAACAATTTTAAATCAATAACTGTGTTATATATAGGACTCTATAATTATCAATAGATTTCCTTGAAATGGAATTAAGTGTTTCTCATTGCCCTTTAGGAGTTTAACGTTCTGGATACCCAGGCAGCTGAAGCAGTGGCATTGGTCCATGCCCGCACTCCTGACAGTGTTGTATGGCTCTGGTTGGTTGGCACCACTGTGTTCCTGGGTCTCATGTTGGTAGTGGTCATCTCAATCTGCTTGTCACAGCGAGCCTCATACAAGCGACAACTCAAAGCAGCTACAATTACTGCATTTGGTAAGTAAGCTACTTCAGCCATGGCGTCAGAATTATCTATTAGTTTTGAAAAGCAAACCATTTTTTTATTGCCAATTTTGTACTTATATTTATTTATTTTAAACCCACTTGTTTTTAAAGTGAAGTTCTTACTACAAACATTTTATAAAATACAAGGATGTAGCAAAACAATTATTTTTTCAAGTGAAATACACTGTAAAGTATAAATGTCAATTAATTACATGCTTCAAAACCAATAACTTGCTAAATACATTCTAAAATTAACATTATTTAATAAACAGGTTCTAAAAAAGGAAAATGCCTTAAAGTGATGAAGATTCATAATTTAAGGGCTCAATCAATCCCTTGCTATTACTTTGTATACTACATTTTTCATTCACTTAGGACAAGAAGTTAAGGAAACTCCTCATTGCACTTTGTCCTAAAACTACCTTTACACTTGCTTCTGGAGTGTTAGGATATTCAGGATGGGTAAGGTTAGTGGCCTGTCCTATTCCAATGAGAAAGGATAGCAGGAATTAAATCTTCGTCATGTCACCTTGTAAAAAGGGGAGGCTAGCACTGTTCCACCCTCTTTCAGTCAAAATGTACAGAGGTAGGTACTCATTCATGTTTAGCAACGGTCTTTAAACCTGAGGGAGCTTCACACACTCCAACAGACATCCTCTGCAGTAACCTATCGATCAGCCCTGTTACCACAATATCTCAACATCTGCAATTAGTCATGACGATCTAAAAAATGTAAAAAAATCTATTGCATTTTTTAGATCAAAATGACGATCTAAAAAATGCAAATCAAGAAATAATTAAACTTAGAAATCACTCTGCTAATCTTGAAATTCTGGTAATAGAAAAAGAAGAGAAAATAATACTGTTAGAAAATAAAATTTATCAGTTAAATGCAAAACTTAGTGAACCAACAAACCTAAATATAAACATATCAAATTCAACTCCAATTACAAAAAATAATTGTAGAGAAGACAAAAGGCGGATTTCTACAACAAATCTTTTAGATTCGTTCTAGCTTGTTGTTAAAGGGAAAAAAATCATGCAAAGAGACCAGAAATGTAACAACGAACATAGACTCTTTTATTTATAAAAATCCTTATGAGACTCTTGCAACAAGTGAGGAGAAAGAGGAAGATGTAGGTGAATTAAGTAGAAACAGTTTGGGTAACTCAAATAAAATGTTAATTTGTGCAGACAGCCATGGTCGGGACTTAAGCTGGCATAAAAATAGAGTGCAAAAATCCTGTGAAGCTGTTGGTTTTGTTAAGCCAGGAGGGTGTGCAAAACAAGTTTTAAATAGTGAAAACTTAGCTCGAGAGAATCTGAATGAAAATGATTTTTTAGTGATAATGTGTGGCTCGAATGATGTGGCTATAAACGAGGCTATCGAAGCTCTTAATGAAATAGAAGTAACTCTGAATAGTATTACACAACCAAATATTGTTTTGATGGATTTGCCTAAAAGAAGAGACTTAGAAGGGTGGTCTTGGGTGAACACCTAAATACTAAAGACCAACGCACATCTAAAAAATCTGTGTAACAGGTTTCCTAATGTTACTCTTGTTGAGGCCAGCAAAGCCGAGAGGCAATTCCATATACGTCATGGGCAACACTTCATGATGCAGGAAAGGATTGGCTTGCCAAACTAATTGTGGAAGCAACAACAGGAAGAAAGACGCTGTCACAACACCCACATCTGACGGATGAGCAGCCTCCACCACCAGGCACTGAGACTCCATCGGGAAACTCCAGCTCAGCGTTTCTAGGCCAAAACCCCTAAGGGAACTTTCTGCTATACCTCTTAGTGTTCTGCATTAAAATATACAGTCGATTAGAAAAAAATTTGATTTATTTATATGTAGTATAAATTGTAATGTTTTAACACTTAATGAACATTGGCTGTGTGAACGAGAAATCTCATTTTATGTTCCTTGTGGTTTTAATTTAGCTGCTGTTCACTGTAGGAAAAGTCTACATAGCAAAGAAGGTGGCAGCATAATATATGTTAAGGAGGGTATTGAATTTGAAACTATAAATTTGGATAAGTTTTATGCTGATCTTACATTTGAGGTTACAGCAGTAACTCTCCTAAAGAGTCCTTTTTAAATTTATTGAGATCCTACAATATTTACTGGCTGAATGAAGAACCCACTAGAGGGGATGCATGTCTAGGCAATATAATAACTACTATATCTAGAGATCAAATCGAGTGTCAAATCATTAAACCTCACTGGTCAGACCATGCTGGAGTTTTTGATAAGTTCAATGGATTATCTCTTTTAGATAGCCATCCAAAGTACAAAACTAGAACTATAAGAGATCTGACACCAGGAGCAATATTTAAGTTTAGAGATTATTTAGGTCAGTCCAGCTTATCACAACTGAATAAACATATTGATGCAGAACTAGCTTTTGACAATTTTATGTTATTAGTGACAAATTCTCTCAATGAGTGCTGTAAATTAAAGGAAATTAAGATAAACACTGTTGAAAGGCCTAATATTAAATGGTATACACCAGAATTACAAGAAATTAAAAAGTTTGTCGTAACATTTTATGATAGATTTAAAAATAGTAAAGAAACAACCAATGAAAGTAATTATAAAAAAGATTATGCAAATGTTAAAAAACTCTATAGAAATAGGATAAATTACCTTAAAAAAATAGCAAATGAAGAATATATTAAAAACCCTTCTAATAAATGCAAGGCTGTATGGAAAGTTATTTAAGAGTGAATCAGGCAGTAGAAAAAATTACAGTGACTCAGTAATAAATTCTAGTTCTTTTAATAACTATTTTACTAATTTAATAATTGAGTTGGATCTTAAATCCAATATGAGACCACCTCAAAACCGCGCCATAGAGTTGGTAGAAAACTATTTATCTAATTTTAATGACTGTGACACTCTAACATGGCAAAGAATTACAACAGTTGATATATTAAAAGTTGTTGCCAATCTAAACCTATCATATAGTGAAGACTATTATGGTATTTATAATATGCTTGTGAAGAAAATTATAAATGAAATTGCTGATTCATTGTCATTATTGTTTAATATGATGATAAAGCAAGGTTTATTCCCTCATGCCCTTAAGGTTACTAAAGTAACTCCTGTGTGCAAAAAAGGAGACAAATTTAGCCCAGCTAGCTACAGGCCGATTTCGTTAGTACCAATTTTTAGTAAAATATTTGAGACACGTATAAAATGGCAACTAAATTCATTTTTTGTTAATAATAATCTATTTTGTAAAGAACAGTTTGGGTTCATACAAAACCGAAGTACAATAAAAGCAGTTGAAAATATTGTAGATACAATTTTAGCGAATTTTGAAAGAGGGGTGTTATCATCTGCAACATTAATCGACTTGACCAGAGCATTTGACTGCATAGATCATGAGTTATTACTCGTACTATCCAAACTTTATAGATATGGTATTAGAGGCAAAGAACTGCAATTAATGATGTCCTATCTAAAAAATAGAAAGCAGATAGTTGTGCAAAATAAAAATAGATCCGAACTAAAACCTATTGAAATTGTAGTCCCACAAGGTTCTGTCCTGGGCTGTTTTTTTGTTTGTTGTTGCTGTTAATGATTTCTCGTTTAATGTACTATGCTCCTCAGTATTATATGCAGATGACACCACACTCTTGAATTTCAGTGAAAATTATGAGAATCTTATTATGGAAGAAAACTATGCGGTAAAATCAGCTATGGAATGGTTTGAGACAAAATACTTAGTAGTAAATGATCAAAAGACTGAGAAAATACTGTTTACTTTAAATAGGAATTATGAAGTTAGTAAACCTGTAAAACTATTAGGGGTATACCTTGACAGCAAATTAAGTTGGGAACATCACATAGATCAATTGTGTAAAAAATTATCTAGGGTAGTCTATCTCTTGAGTAAATTGAAACATTGTATAACTATGGATATGCTCTTAGCCTCCTATTATGCATTTTTCCATTCACACTTAAGTTATAGTATAACTCTATGGGGGAACAGTAGTAGTGCAGTAAGAGTATTGAAATGGCAAAAAAATGCATTACATGTTATGAAAAATGTTTCAAAAAGAGAGACTTGTGTTCCAATTTTTAAAGAATTAAAAATATCAATCAATCAATAATTCTTTATTCATTAGTTGTACAATACGGTACAATCGAATAGTGTCATACATTACTTATATATATAAAAGTACTAAACATACTCAAGTTCCTCTATTGAATACAAAACTAAATCAATCAAATAGTTTTTTAGTTTTCTTTTAAATTTGTTAATATTATTTTCTATCTTTATGCTTTGAGGAATATTTTTCAGAAATCTTTTCCCGATATACATAGTTTTTTTTTTCTTGTACATTTCAAGTCTATGATGATCATTGATGATTTCATTCTTATGGCGTGTGTTATATTTGTGCACATTATTTTCTAAGTTAATTTGTTGGCCATGATTGAATTTAAAATATAGGATGGTTTCGTATATATAAAGTCCAAAACTGTTATTATTTTTAATTCTTTAAAGCAATTTCTAACAGATTCTGAGAATTTAAGCTTAAGTATACTTCTAATGGCTTGTTTTTGCAACCTTTAAAATGTCAGTTAGGTTTTTTCTTAGTTGTGGCACTAAAAATATGGCTATGCCATAAGCAATGTGTGAATGTATATGAGCGTAATAAATCTGTTTTAGCACTTCCAGTAGTACATAAACAAGACATTTGCCTAATTGCAATATAAGTCAGAACTAATTTTACCAATCACAAATTTAATGTGCTCATCCCAGCTCAAGTGACAATCAATGATCAATCCGAAAATTTAATTTTTGATGCATTTTCAATCTCTGAATCATCTATAAGAATATCAAGGGTCATAATCATTATTATTTTGTTTAGTTTTAAAATTAATGAATTTAGTTTTCTCATAATTTAAATTAAGTTTTTTGTTGTTAAAAAAATTGTTGTAGATTAGCCAATTCGATTGCTGAGATGAATTCAACTTCTTCTTTCGAAATTCCAGAAACCTTTAGATTTGTATCATCTGCAAATAAACACAACGTACTGTTTGCAGTATAAGATAGTTTTGCTTTCAATATTCCTCAAATAACATAAATGAAAAGAAGAGGTCCAAGATTTGAGCCTTGCGGGACTCCAATTACACTGTGCTCTAATTTAGATTTAAATCTTGTTAAAGTTCTATTTGTCGACTTATGAGCTATTTCAACAACCTACCCGTCAAATATGATTTGAACCAATTCAGTGCAATACCTCCTAACTCCAATATCATATAATATTGATAATAAAAGATGGTGATCAACACTGTCAAAGGCCTTAGAGAGGTCCATAAAAATTCCAATAACAACTTCCCCTTTGTCTATTGAATTTATGACTGAATCTATAAAACTTACTGCAGATGTGACGGTTGATTTATGTTTCCTAAATCCGTGTTGGGTGTTGTTGATAATATTGTTTTGTTCTATATAAGTCTTCAGTCTATTATATACTACTTTTTCATAAACTTTCGATATAGATGGTAACAAGGAAATAGGTCTATAGTTTTGATTTTAAAGGAACGTATAATTTGCTTTAAATATTGGAATAATTTTAGCAATTTTGAGTAGATTAGGAAAGATTCCACTAACAAATGAAGAATTTATCAAATGTACAAGAATTTTGCTTAGCTCTTCTTTAACTTCTTTTATAATTTTTTAATGGCACTTCATCGTAACCCACAAGTCAGTTTATTATCAAAAGAGACAATAATTTCTTGGACCTCCTTTACATTTGTTGGAGTTAGACAAAAGAACTTACTGAACAATTTCTCAACATTTCTTAACAACTCTTACATCTAAGTCATTAATATTTAAACTTGTTAATGGTTGGACATTTTCGTTTTTTCTATTAGTCATATTATAAAATAATCATAAAAAATGCTACAAACTATTTCTGGTTTTTCTATGCATGCATTGTTCTCTTGAAGTACTATATTACAATTCTTATTTAGTTTACATCTTTTATTTCCTACTTCATAATTAATTATATTCCAAGTGGTTTTTAACTACATTGGAAGCCTTACTGATTCTATCACTGAAAAAATTCCATTTTGGCTAGTAATAGTTTTTCCCTATAATTCTTGGTTTGTAATTTGACAAAACTAGATAGCTGTTCATCTTTAGTAGATCTTGCATATTGCCAGTGTTTATGATATCTTGTTTCTCCATCTTAAGTTCATTTTTTATCCACTTAAATGGATTATTTTTTATCTTAAACATTGGAAAACACCAGTTAAAATAATGAGTGAAAACTGATTAAAGATATATATTTATCACTGCATGGAGCAAGGTATATTTTTTCCCAAGTTTCATTTTTTAGAAAATCTTTAAATAATTTTATATTAAGTGCAGAGAAATCCCTACAGTTTTCAATGTAATAATCATTGTGTCCATTACACTGTTTCAGATTTTTTATTTTTAAAATTTGCCCATCATGATCAGATAGCATTGTTACTACACCACTAATTTCCAAACATTCCCTTTTAAAGTTTGTAGAAATGTTGTCAATTGCTGAACTCGAGCCCTGGAATACTCTCGTTTGGAAAGTTAGTTAGACAATGCATATTGTAACTCATCAAAATGTTTTTTGAAAACTGATGATGTCCTGTTTTTATTTAACATGTTTTATATTTAAATCACCTGCTAAGATTATATTTGAGGAGAGCTTTAGAACACATCCTATCAAACACTTAATCTATCTAAAAATATGTTTACATCTGCATTAGGGGATCAGTAAAGACCCACAACAATAAATTTTACATTATTTACAATGAACATTGTTGCACAACACTCAAATATCCTATCGTCACACAATTTTTCAATATCGGGCATCACAACCTGTCTCCACTTCATCTGTTCCTCAGCCAAAATCATTACTCCCCCTTTTAGATGTGCTTTCACGTGAGTAATAACTAGTGACTAAAAATTTATTTATATTAATCCTTTCTATTTGATTCATTTTTGTGTTATGTTCGATAAAACTACTATATGAGGTTTTAATTCATCAAGGATAATTTCCAGAGGAGATAATCTAGACTTGAGATTTTCAATATTCTGATGAAAAATTTGGACTGATCCATTCAATTCAGATTTCTTTAAGTAATTACTGGGACTTGGCTCGGCTCCAGTTTAAAGCAAAATCAGGCTGAGATGCAAAATTTGTAGACTTTGACACATTCATTCCATCACTATCGCCACTTGACACGAAGCTGACAGCCGGCAGTGGAGGATAAGCATTCATGTCCTGTAGAGAGCCTGAAGAAACCGGTGGATTGGGAAATGGCTGCAGTGGCGGCTAGGGGCTGTGTGACTCTCAGGGTGGCTGGTGGAATGCCTATATGATGTCGATGGTGTTGATGGTTCCAGGGTGATATTTGTTCTTTGAGGTACCTTTTATTGTTGATCGACTGATTTTCTCTTCTTTTGCAAATATGGAATAGTGCATTTATCCATACAATTTACCTCAATCTGATTCAGAAATTTGGTAGGTCTGAGATTAACTTTCTCACATAGGGATACTGTTTTAGCAATGACTTTACTAAGGATGAAAGTCCCTTTCCTGTTAAAGATGTATACCGTCCTTTGCCAGACATGAATTGTCTAAGTAATTTCCCACGTTGAGGTAGATAACGCCAAGTTCTTTTGCATAGCCATCTTATATTTTGGTTTGTCTGATGTAGTATTCCAGGTGATACATCTCTTCTTGCTATAATGCTGTTGTAACCAAACAAGCATCTGGAAATGACTTTTTGGCAGTTAAAATTGTATTATATAGAGCTCCCATGACATCTTCCAGGCAGTAGGTATTACTGAGGTCATTTGTACCAGCATGAATGAAGACTGTGTGGGGTTTTGTCAGTGCCTTTGCTCATAGATACAATTTTTTTGTCAATCTGCGTGGCAGTTGCTCCTCTATAACAATGCATTTTTCCATTTGGTATATGATACATGTTTTATAATTGAGTCTCCAATGACAAGAAAACTTTTCTTTTTTTTTCATCTCTTAGATTGGGGTTTCTTCCATGTGTACTTCGTAAGAGTTCTCGACCTTGGTGCAAGTGGCTTGAGATCCCTACTTAGTTTTCTTGACACCAGGGTACTCTGCTCCTTGTGGTGTGATTCTCTTCTGTACCATCAGCAAGACTCTCAAATGCATTTTTTAGAATAATAGACTTTTCTGTAAGATGATTGTTTGCTTTTTTACTCCTCTTGGCTGAAGCTGTCTCCCATTGATTGTCATTCAAGTTTTTATGGTGGCCTATCGTAGAGTCTGTCCAAACTGAATTGGGTTGGCTTATTAGAAATTGAGACCTTGACTACTCCTTCCTTTTCCAATATTTTCTTTCTGTTCACTCACAGGGCTTCTTCACAGAATTGATCATTTGAGAAGTTAGATTTCTCAAGGTGCTATAGCAACGTTTATTGTTGTACAACATCATGGCCAGTTGAGCTCTCTTGGTCCATATGTCCAATTCACTAAAATCCGGAAGGTAAACTTTCTTTTCTGATTTTTACTTTTTGGAGTGAACAATCTGAGCCAACAATAGCTCAACGATCATTATCATATATAAACCACAGTCGACACAGTTGTTTTTGTTGTGGAGTTTTACATATTTCTATTTTTGGCTCTCCTTCTGAACATATATATTTATAGATCTTTTTGACTATTTTTTCTGCCGCAGTTAGGTTGTATTTTCCCATAGAGTCATAATAACAGAACTTTTCCTTAGATTTGTCAAATAGTAACAAACTCCAACGTGACCCTTGCCCATCATTTGTCATTCCCATTTGTACATATGAATCCTAAAATATTTCTTCAGCAATCGTTAACAGGAATAAAAATGTAGGAACTATCTGCTAACTCAAGAGGCTGTAGGATACTGTTAACATCTTGAAAACATTTAACTGCTTGACTTATTACTGGTTTCATTAATAATGACTACTCCTAATATGTATATATTCTACTGTCTTATAAGTGTAAAGGAACAACTTGAAACATTTACAACTAGGCAGGATATTCATGATTATCCTACTAGAACAAAACATTTGTTACAACTCTTACCAGTTAAATTAACCAAAACAATATACATTCATCTTTTTATGAAAATTAAATTACCATTAAATGCTAGATCAAATCAAATCTCAAATATGATTTGTATCTTTAGTCAAATTTAAATCAATTTTGAAGTGCTGGTTAAAAGTTAATATATTTTATTGTGTTGATGAATTCTTAAATTGTGATACCACAACAATAATTTTTTTTAAATTTTGCCTCTCAATGTATTTATTTATTCAGTTTTAATATTGTTGAGTTTTAAAATTGTATCCATGTTAAATGTGTTAATAGTTATTTATTATTGTTAAGTCATATAGATCTGTTGGTTGTTTGGTTATTGTTGTTATTAATTATATAGATCTATATATTTACTGGTAGGCTGGATTATATATATATATATATATATATATATATCGTATGGAGGACAAAGGCAGCTATCCATAAATAAATAAATTAAAAATTACAATTATTAAAAAGTACGTAAGAACAAAGTTCTTGAGTCATAAATTAAAAATAATATTAAAATCTCCCGTCACAAAGCTAAATCCAAATTACTGAGCCAGTTTAGAGACCCATCCTCTAAACCACTCAGACCAGCCAGACCACCAGAAAACAATCGCAAAGGGCAGTCGTTTACAATGTGCTCAATTGTCTGAGAGTTTGCGCCACAATCACACGTCTGGTCGTCAGTAATACCCCACTTGAATTTCCAGTGATTGCTTCTCTCCCAACCCCAGTTCGAAAACGATTCAATAAAACCCATTCCTTTCGAGGAATTTCCAAGCCACCCGCTGCTTTCGTAGGATCGGATATCAAGAACTTGTTCCGTCCATCGAATGATTCCCAGGATGACGCCCAGTTAGCATTAGGCGTAAAGTTCTCCTCTATCAACTGGGATGCTGTTCGTAGTGATGGCTTGCGTGATTTGAGCCGGCTATCTTGCTGAGGAAGGTCGCGCGTAACGGGCAATTCGGGATTGGGGGGTGAAGTTGTTCGCGTCCGTAGCTTGCTACACGTGCTCCCTGGGTAACGCTAAACGAACAGCAATTTTTGGTAGCTGGACCGTCACTCTTGTGATCTCCCAGTTATGGCAGCTATCGAAGTAGGCTGGATTGAGTAGGTAGAATCTGAATTGTTTGTTTTAGTTTTAGTTTAGAATATTTTAGTAACTTGACGATGTTTATTGCACTACTGAATGTGTTTAAAGACCAATAAAGATCTTGAATTTTGAATCTTGAGTCATGTACAGATTCTGAACATCCATGGAGTTGCCTAGATGTAAGTGACAGATTTGATATTGCTATATGTAGTGTATATTCTACTGGAAGTTATAACCCCAGAAGTCAGAAGTGAACCCCACTGGGGGAAAGCGTTGGTTTTATAAACATTTTTTTCAATATCAGAGTAAAAATATGAGTAACGTTTGATGGAGACACCAAAGTTTGTAATGATCTAGGTGGATTAGTGCCAAAAGTCTCAAAACACTAGCTCTCTTAAACATTACCTAACTGTAATGCTATAAGATTCGTATACTCTCAGGATAAATCTTCATTTAAAGCAAATATTACCATTCTCTGTATTGTTTCGGATTACATTTATCAATAGCATATTCATATAGTGAAAAAAGATTTGTTAAAATCCCCCTCAGAGTAAACTCAAATTATAGAACTGGTTGGTGAAGGTTTAAAACAAGTTAACTGATCATTCTTTATAACATTTTAAATGTTAATTTTCAAACTTGAACTTGCTCCAGTTCTGTTTTAATTTACTGTTGTACTATCCAAGTCCGGTAGAGAAAAATATGAAACCATCCTTGGCCGTAGGAGCAGAGGAGGCTAGATCTATTCCAGCCTCTTCCAATCAAAGCGAGTAGAGTACATTATTCAATCATGTTTAGTATAATTACCAACTTTAAAAAATCAGGGAGCTCCACCCTCTCCTACAGTCACTCTCCGCAGTAGGCAGAACTATCGATCAACCATTATACAAATATCTTGACATTTGCGATTAGTGATATGTCACTTCTGGACTTCCAAGGGATTGTCCAGATGTAAGTGATGGATAAGTTTTTGCTGTACCCAGTGTAGGTTCAACACGAAAGTATAACCCAGCCAGAAGTAAAACCTCCTGAGGATTATATTGGTTACTACTTAAAAAGAGTACGTGCTTAATTTCTTGGAAAGTTCGTTAGGTGCATCATCTTATTTCTTTTGTTTTACTTAGTGTTTTATCATGGTATTTAGCACTTTTTTATTTACAAAACAAAGAAACTTGTGTAAAATATATGCTTTTAGTATTAAGTAAGATAAAACCAAATGGACAACATTATGGAAATACTGAAAAAATTTGGGTCATATGATTTTGGGATAATAAATATACAGCTATAACTAGCGAATGTGTACTAGCAGGATCAGCAGACTCGGACATGACACGAGTAACCGGATCAGGGCCAGGACGTTTGCCCAACACCAATCTTCACAGCACTGAAGGCTCAAACCCTATCTGGATGCAGGCCTACGAGAACGAGTGGTACAAGGAGGACGACTCCATGAGGTATTCATATCTTGTAAAAACAGTTGACGATCAATTTTGCAGTAACAGTTTTATTTCTTATTTTAATGATTTTCAATGTTTGGTTTCATTATATGGTATTAGCAAGACTGAAAATCATTTGCTAAATCCCTTGCAAATTTTGAAACATTGGAACATTTTGTTTACTGCTACAACCTTGAATTATCAGACACATTAGATTCAAGTTACATTAGTTTTGAATGTTAATGTGGAAAAATTCAAAGTAAAATTTAAAAAAATATTTTTTAACTAATTTTTTCTACGGCCAGATCTGTGTGTTTATTCTGAGCAGCTTTCCATTGGTGTAACTAGGATTTGGCTTTGGGAGGGCATGAATCTGACTAAAGCCGAATTAGCACACTGCATGGGGGGCATGGAATAAATATAAATAAATAAAAAATTAAATATATAGGCCTAATTCAAAGTAAAACTCTCCAATGGTGTATTTCAAACAAGTTGTATATTTGATATATATATATATATATATATATATATATATATATATATATACAAAATGTTTTAAGGCTTTAGGCAGAATGAGGTTTTGTCCCCATCATTTGTTATGCCAAGAAATTTTACTTTATAGTACAATGGCCTTGGCTATAAAAGGTAATTTAATAAGGATTAAAACTATTAAAATAGTAAAACCAACTTATCTTACAAAACTCGAAGAGAAAGTTGTAATTGACTTATATTATTCTAAAATGCTTTTGATGCAGTTCTATAGACTACACTATCTCTTCTTATATATTCTACTGAGACTATGATACCCCTAATACCATGAAGGCAGGTTGTCACATTTTAAACATTAATACATGTCCCTCTCTGCAATGCCATAGTGCATGTAAAACTATATACATTTATAAACTTTTAAAATGAAGTGATATCCGTATTTATAGGTCTTAGTTTATTATTGACAATCATCTATAAAATCTACTTAATTTTTGCTTCATTATCATACAGCAGTTACTGCTGTTGCTATGATTTGTTGCATTAGTAAATTTATAAAAATCTCTCAGTGATTAATATTCAGTATAGATAAATCTGATGAAATAGTATTTGATGAGGAACTCTGAATGTGGTGGATGACATATATCGCAGTTTCCTGTTTCAGTCAAACGTCTGAGAGAGACTCGCTAGATGAAAACGCAGTTGTTAGTGTCCAGACTCAAGATGGAGGAGCCAATTCTTCCTGTAACAGGTGAGTTGAGGCCATTGACAAATAACTGCTGGATTATTTTCTGACATAATGCAGTGTAAACAGCTAACCCCTTGAAGAAGCATTTATTGAGGTATCTGCAGTATCGGTAGCTGCATTTAAATTGGGCTATAATGCAACACTTTGGTTAAAGCTTTCTAAAACAAAATCCATAAAAGATAGACCATTGATATTTTACCAGTGTCTTTACAGCAAAATCTTTGTTGATTATAGTAAATAATATATTTGTAATATAATGATTAATTAGACAAATTGTTAATATTGTAAATATTTTTATATCATTAAAAACAAATTAGAAAATAAACGTTTTTATGATTTTTAGTAACTAACTTTAACATACTTTACACAAAATATTATAGTGCTTTTTACATAAATAAAAATTGTCATGCATGAATCTATAATTAAAATAAAATAAAGGCACATATTGAGGTAATGTTTTAAAAAATTTTTCTAGACGTTTACTTAAACTTCTTGTTTTGTAGTAAACTCATACTTTTTTTATTCAGTGCACACCATTTACAATAAATTAAACGTAGGCCTACTGCACAATTGATAAATAATTCAAACAACCTTCATATTGACGTTCAAGTTCCTCATCCTCGCACAAACTATGAGTCAGCAAATGATTTTTTCACATGGGAAATAATTACGTCTTGCACACTTCCATCACTATCACTGATGCTAGAATTGCACTCGTAATCACTGTCTAAGTCTAATAACAAACCAACAACAGAAACCGCAGTTTTTTTTACATCCATTACATTCAATTTTACAACTAAACAAGAACAAACAAGTCATAATCTCGCATTTAGCAGCTGACAAACAATGATGAAATGTTCCAACAAACAGGTGGTCATTTTCAGTACTGCCAGTAAAAGAATAAAATGAAATGTATTATCTTCTTAGTAAAGAACCCAGTAGAGCATGGCAACGATATCTGTTGGATATTTTCAGAACTACAACCGCTTATAACAATAATGAGTAAACAATAAACATAGACAACGTAACCAATGTGTGGTTTAACACTTAGTCTGGGCTGTTTTGCGTGTAACTAACGCGTATGCCTTCCCCAATGGGTGACATCTCGCCCTCTTTGTAGTGTTATACATCCTTGTCAGAGTTGAATGACTCCATACCAAAGTAATCCCTAATGTTGAGACAAGAGATGAACTGAAAACATTTATAAAAGAGAGGCTGATCCCATTTTTAGCTCTACTTTGCTGTGTACAAAGAACCTATCAAACAGAGTAAAAAAGATTGATAACAGAACAGGGTCGACAGTACAATGAGCACAGTTGGAATAAGGTGTATTGTCATAACACATGCTAGAGTACTAACAACATATTGCAGTGCTGCCACATGAAATATTTTTCAATAAATGTTACCAACTCCAGATAAACTAGGTTCTGTTCTGCTTCATTTTACATCATTATTAATATTTTAAGAGTGCCTTTAGAAATGGTAGGAAAGATGTAATATGACATTTAAATTCGGTCAATTTGTTGTAATGGGATACGTGTTGAAAATTTTTGCTCAGAGTGGATTATGGTCAAAACGATAGCAATTTGAATGATAAATATAAAATTATGTACTTGAGCGTAATAGGAAAGGAATATAGGGAAAGAGTATATAGTGAGTTTGAATTCTACGATAAATAAGCATAATGTCAATAGTATTTGATAACGTACAGGGTGTATCAAAACTCTCATTACAAGATTTAGGATATCAATCTATTGGTGTATCTCATTTTGTTCCTAGTCTTCTGTACGTAAGGGGTTTTTATATAAAAGGTCATTATTTTACCAACTAATAAACCAACTTTAACCAAATTGTAGTAAACTCTATGTTGACAGGATGTATCAATAAAAAAATTCAATCAAATTTTAATAATTAGGACCTTTTAATTATTTAAACAAAATTACTGTATCTAAAAAATTTCTAATTTTACAAAAAAGTGGGGATAGTAACATTTTGTAGAAAATTTATTAACAAATTAACTGATATTTCAATGGTTGAAATTAGATAAAAAATAAATCACTTATTGCAAAGTTTAATCACGTTCATGTATGTTCATTTTCAAGTTTCTTCACCAATAAAGTTGAACAATGGAACAAATAACAGCCAACATACTCTTTTGAATGTATTAATTAATGTGTTACAGTCAAACCAACATAATAAAACCAGAACGCCGAACTGTCAAGGAACAAAACGATCTGAATAGCAAAAGCGGTGTGTACCATCAGAACCTCTATCAGCACCTGGACAAGCTCAGCAACCCTCTCATAGCAAAAAAGTTGGAAACAACAGAGCTATAGAAATAGGTTCTTTACTTTTTTTAAGCTTCCTTTGATCTCTTCTAGATTTTAGAACCTGTTTAGTACATTCCTGTCATTTGTGTAATTTATACCCAATGCTGTAATGTTTGTTTGTTTGTGTGAACTTTAAAATTTTATTAGCTAGATACTGTACGTATAAAAGTTATCCTCCATAAGAAATATGTGATGAAAAACTTATTCACTTCTGAAATTAGTAAAACAAGATTAATAGATAATTGCATCATTCAAGACATGCTAAAAGATGCTGCTAAGAAAAATTTAGTGGACATCAGTTTGATTGGTTGCTATACATTTAATGTTTTTTGGTTGTGGAAAACTCTCATATTTGGTAGGGATACTGGAAAGTATTGAAAGTTTCCAGTTTTAAGAAAAACAAACTTTGGCAAAGTTGTGTCTTAGTTTGGAGGAAATTATTCTAACAGACTTAAAATGTTTTTTTCCTGTAAATGTGTGCTATAAAATGAAACTAAAAGGACACTTGCAATAACTACTAATGTCTCTTACAAAAATGTACACATGACAAAATTGGATATGTCACATCTCCTCCTACTTTTACAAATGTTGATCAACTTGGAGTAAGTTATAACCTAATGAACGTGGAGTTATTTATGTGCTTGTATATTTAAATCTTAAATTGTTTTAAAATCATTAAACACATCTTTACCTTTTTTAAAGTGTCATGTCCTGAAATATTTTGAGTAAATTCAATTTGTACTGTAGTTACAAAAAATCACTGTTCACACACACAAAAAATTGAATCCAAAACTCTGAAATTATATTTATATAAAGATATATTTGATGCTTAGATAAAAAAAACCAATTTTGTTTGAGTCTCCAATGTTTATTCACTCTTTTTCCATTTTCCTTTCTTTACTAAATATTTATAAATTGTTTATATGATATGACGTATTTCTTATTTATACATATCATACAACTAATGTTAATTTTGATATTTTAGCCAACATAGTAAATTATTTATTATTTTGAAAATAAGAGTTTAAAGTACAAATAATGTATTACAGTAAAAATAACTTCATTGATTTATAAAGGTTCAATTAAGTTTTGTTAATGTGAAATTCACATGTAAAATTTTAATACAAATCAAAGTTGATTAAAAAATGTAAACTAATTATGTACTATTATACTAATAAACAAGTACTAGCCAATAGCAAATAGTTTGTTAATTGCAATTTGAGTCTTAACAGTAGTATATAAAGTTGGTTTTAAACATAAGTACTGTACTGAACCTAACGTAAATTATGTATTGATTTAGATTAGGTGTCTAATTTCTATATTTATCTGTGATCAGAGAAATCTATTCTCTATTATTATTATTAAATATCGTATAAAGTGTGCAATGTATGTAAATATTAGTGTTTATTTTTAGCATATTATTGTGTTTAATTTACAACGAAAGTATGTGCTTAAGAGCTTTATAAAATATAATTAGTGTAAGTGATAATATCGAGTGTTTCATGAAAATTTGTGTGTATTTTTATACTTGAAGCTTATATATTTTTTGTATTTAATAAATATAATTATTGTAAATATTTTATGAAAATAAACTTTGCCTAAATATTGTTTTCTGATTTCCTTATGTTTTACAGACATAATTATCAATAAATTATCAATCTGATACTCTTATATCAGGTGTATAAAAATTATTCTCCTATCTTACCTTTTCGAATAGTTGAGAGTTTTTAATGTTCCCTTTGATGACATGTAATAACATTATTTGAGGATATTTTTGAAGGACTTAAAAATTACCATCTCTCTCTAAAAATGAGAATGGTGAGTATACATTGTAATATTTTAAAATGGAACAGCCCATTGAGTAATATACCTCATATTAACACGTTCACGACGACGTGCGTCACCGGTGACACACGCTGCTTCGTTCAGAATGCCGGCGTGTGTCACCGGTGACGCACTCTATAGGTTACAACTGGGCGGAGTGTGGCACGGGTGACGCACTATCGCTATACGTTGTTATGATGAATTGTTAACTTACGCCAGAGTTTAAGGCCATGTTTTATGTTCAACGCCTATCATAATAATGTTTGTTTTAATAAATACGGTTAAAATAAAAGTTAGCATGGTGTTTTCTCATATATAAAAGTGATTGTGGTTGGGAGGTAAAAATGTACGTAAAGTCTCAGTAGTATTAATAAAAATGTGTATAATAACCAATCACACTGTTGACAAAACTATGAAGAAAACAACTACAACATTTTATGTTTGATATATAAAATTACATATGTTTCGCATTGTAACATTCAAGGCACATGGTAGGTTCATTTGGGCACCCACTGCAATAAGTTACAACCCGCTTAGAGTTTTTTCGTGCTTCTTTTGCTCCCCTTTCACTGCTCATTTTCTCGTAGCACGGCAGGCATCGTTTTCGTGATGATCGTGCTGGTCCTGGTCTCTGCAAAAATTTGTGGTTCTGTGATGGTCTCCACCGAACAGGTTGCTGAGGTGCTGCGGCTGGTGCTATAAGTGACTTTACCAGTGATTCTCTGAAATGTAACATTTCTATTTTTTTCTGCCGATGTTCGTTGAATATTACATAAGCGTTGACCACACATGTACCCAACAGAAGCTCGATTGCTACCTTCTTGTACCATTTTGTACTTTTTCTTAGAGACGTGTAGTATGCAGACATTTGGTCAGAATAATCTACACCTTTCTTTGCAGCATTATAAGCAAGTACAGCTGATGGTTTCCGTACTTCCTCACCTCTTCGGTTGCGCCTTCCTGTTGGTATAAGGTTATCGACATCTTCTGGACGAGTGCTCACCATCAGAACTCTTCGTTTGTCTTTCCAACTAATTACTTTAACCCCAAACTCATTCTCTTTCGCATGCACATTCCCTTTCCTTATTTTTTCAGCACACAACTCTTTGGGATTACCTCGTCGATATTGTCTCAGTGTTCCACATACATAGGTTTTCTTGCTTAGTAATTGTTCAGCAAGAGGAACACTGTTGTAGAAATTATCGCAAAATAAGGTACGGCCACTATTCAGCAAATCTTCCATCAAATGTATCACAACTTTTTGTGCATGACCAACGTTGGCCGTATCATCACTTTTTTCCTGCATATACTTTGACTTTTTGTGTGTAGCCAGATGTTGTGCATATTTTGTAAAGTTTTATTCCATATTTATGGGATTTTTGAGGGTTATACTGGCGGAAGATCAGTCTTCCCCTCCAAGGCACCATCGACTCGTCAATGACGACTTCTTCCCCAGGAACATATATGTTTTTGAACAAAGTGTTCAGTAAATTGGTTAGCTCCTTTATTTTAGAGAGCCTAGGTTCAACTGTATCAACAACATCATTGTTGTTAAAATGAAGGCACTTTAAAATACTCTCGAACCTGTCCCTGTTCATTGTATTTTTTGATCAGGTCTTTTTTGTAAATATCTTTACATGACCAGTATAATCTCATGTGGGGTAAAGGACACATACCCATTATCATAACAATACCTAAGAACTGCCTTATTTGGTGTCTGTCAACTGGAAGCCAGTGACGCATCATAGACCTTCGGCTTACATCGTTATTGGTCAAAAACTGATCTGCAAACTTGTTTGTTTCCGTCACAATAAGGTCCAGTACATCGCTATTTAGAAACTGTTCAAAAACCAACATAGGATCAGAAACATCAACATTGAGCTGTAAGCCAGATATTCCAGTAAATGGAAACTGCCTAACAGTTTCTGTGCATTCTCCCCAAACTCTTACAATCTCAGTTTGTCGTTGAGGCCTATTATTGGGGTGATGATCATTTTGTAGATTATTTTCAGCATGTAAATTATTTACAATCTGGTGGGGGGGCTGAGGATTAGCTACAATGTCAATGTTTACAAGCTGTTGATTACTTACAGGTAGCGGGTTATCTTCCACATCACTCATATCACCTACAGATTCTGCCCTGCTGTCGTCAGAGCAGATAGACGAAGGTACATATTCGCTTCCTGAGTACTCAAAATCACTTAGTTCACTTATATCAAAATCGTCCAAAGCGTTCTCAATGTCACTGTCATCCATCTCCCAAGCTAAGATTCAAATTGCACAATAACTACTAATATACACAATATAAAAACACCACAATAGTAGCACTGAGCTAATTGTGATAAACAGAACACAAGCTGTCGTGAAGACGTAAGAGAACAGAGCAGCCGCAAGCGAGTGACTAGGTTAGCTTGATGATTGCGCGGAAGAGAACAACAACAAGTAAAAAACGCGGGAAAGTAGTGATGTGGCTCGCCACCCGCCAGCTGATCGTAGCATAGAGTAGGTTAGGTTCAGTAAAACTGTGTGTCACCGGTGACACACGACGCCCATTGAAGCGAAGGGCAATGTATAGGCGTCGTGTGCCACCGGTGACACACTGGTTTTAACTTATTCATATACATTCTATCATTGTTTTTCAACCTAAAATGCATTATTTATGCATTATAGAATGGTTTTATAGAAAACAACGTTTACGCCTATTTTGAAGATTTTGTGTTATATATGAATGCTCAATATGTAACAACACGTAAAATTGCCGTCGTCGTGAACGTGTTAATTCTTTAGAGGCCTGTGCTGGAGGCTGCTGCCCTGAACACCTGGCACTACCCATAATTTACCAAGACCTATTTGTACACTTGTACAATGCTTTTACACTTCGCTCTGTATTGCCTTTAGATTTTATGTAAATAAAATGATCTTTTGCTTTTATATAGCACTTTAGATTGGCTATCGATTAGCATAAATTAAAAGTGCATTATGTATATAATGTATTTGGTAATTGCAAAGAAATGTAGGTAATTCTGAGCAGTTACTTGGTCAACCCCAAACTTTTTAATATATTACTATGATAATCTAGAGATGTATGTGAAATAAAAAAAAAAAACATAATTTAGGCCCCGGAAAGTTAACGTAAATGAAAAATAATACTGAAATGAGCAGAATATTGATCCAAAGGAACAATGTTTTTCTTAAATTTCGAGATACAAATTAATTAGTTGTTATCGAGTTGATACGAGTGCCTCCGGCCATCAGCGCGGGTGCGTTGCAAAACGCCGTGTTCGTACAAAAAACGTTTTAATTTTTCTTGATCTTCACTTGAAACCGTGAAACTATTGTAAGTAACGTGTTCTCACACCCATCACGTAAAAAAGGATTATTGAAGGAACCACTAGCCATAACGGTACTGTCACAACTGGCCTTCCCGCAAGCCACTGTTATCGCGTTGACTTTGAACCTTCTTATCACTTGGCAACCTGTAGGACGGCCTTGCAGGGCTTGAATTATATGTTTCTTGCTTTCTCAGAACATCCTTATGACCGTAGTAAAATATAAAAAAGTTTGGGCTTGCCCAAGTAATTGCTCAGAATTACCGAAATGTATAATTATAAAATAATCACTTGAGACCAATATATCTGTTAAAAATATTTTTACTCATTGGGAATATTTTTAATTGTTAAAGTGGTTATGTCTTACAGCATTACGAAATTACAGAAATTTTTTAAAGTAGAATGACAAGAA
Source organism: Homalodisca vitripennis (assembly GCF_021130785.1). Lineage (NCBI taxonomy): Eukaryota > Metazoa > Arthropoda > Insecta > Hemiptera > Cicadellidae > Homalodisca > Homalodisca vitripennis. Next base: position 66,207,766 of record NC_060211.1, on the reverse strand, counting down.
ATTCTTGTAATAAGCATGAAGTACAAAAAAAGGACTAGCATAACTAAAAACCTACAGCTGTGTCAAGGTCATTAGTGGTACCAACTTTAAAATTGATAAGGTAGTTATTTACTTCAAAACAAACTTTAAAAGATTGTAAATAAAGTTTAAAATAATATTTTTCTTAAACGGTTCATCAATCAGAAGTTGTCTGTTTTACCTTGAACCTTGGTGGTCTGGTCAATTAGGACGTTGGTATCCAAAGAATTAAAAGTAAAAAAAAAAGGTAAAGAATGTCTTATTTTATCAGGCGAATGTTAGGGCTAAGAAGCCCTCTCTAACACAACCTGGGGACCAACGGGGGTCTTTTTCGTTTAAGGGCCAGCACCTTACAAACATACTATACCTGATTGACATTTAATCGTTTTTTTTGGTTTTTATTAGTTCGTAGGGCAGTAGTCCAGGTACTAATTATAGTATAAACTCATCTTATCTTATCAGTGATAAACGCGCGCCGCTTATCTTTTGCCTGTAATGAAACCTGTGTTAGTTCTGAGTTTTGAGAGAGTGGTGAGTTGATCTGGGCTTGGACTTTGCAAGCTCGAGTTAATTTTTTTTTCTAAAAGAGCAAGCAGCGCAAAGCGCTGCGCAGCGGGCAAGCATCGCGTGATCTGAGTTTTGAATAGGCAGGATAAGGTCTTTTGTGCTGGCCCTTAAACGAAAAAGACCTACCAACGGCTTAAAGGTAACTTCCGAACCACCACCAATGGCCGGGTAGGCGGCCCGCTTGCAAGGACAGGATCGCTCAGCGGTCATCGATCCAAACAGCGGCCACGCTCGACGTTGCTTGATCTGGTTATCTTGCGATAACCGCCGTACCCGCTGCACTGCGCCATTGGCAAAAGTCTTGATGAATAAAAATAAAAAAACAATAAGGTACATCCCGAGTACTTTTCTTAATAGTAGCTAATATTTTAACAAAGGTAAAATTCTAACTATAGTTAGATGCTATATTTGATGAAGTCAACTTTGGAACAGATTGGTAAAAAATTGGTTTGTTGTATTTTTGTGACATTGGGATTAATTTTGCTTCATGAAGATTCATAATTTTAGATTTTAATCAGTGGATCGTGCTATTTAAAAATGTTTACTTGCACCATGCCCTCATTTTGGGAAAGTGGGGAGTAATTAAAAAACTGTCAGAAACATTTAGGTAATGTTGTTACATGTTCCCAATACAGTGATTATTGAAACTGTCAAAAACTCAAAAGATACCGTGGATTCCACCAAACTTTCAAGACATCCATCATACACTTGTATTAAAGTCAATGAATACAGAACAATTTCAATGAGTGAATAAGAGGTATAGCCTTGTTGACAATACAAGATTGATCTTTCTTAACAAGTTTCATGAATAGCCCAATATGTCAACCAAGGGTGTCCTACAGTTTTACATGGAGTCATCTTCGCAACATCCATTCACCACTTTAAAATGTTCTGGGCACCCTCCAAAGGGTACACGTCACCAAAAGAGTTGGTGGCAAGAACCAATAAGTTCGTTAGACATATGGAATTTTTTCACTACAACATAACCTCAAACCATTCTCAATACATTTTTCCCTGTCCTGGATAACAGGACCACGTTTAACTATGTAACTCAGTCTAAACTGTGTACTAACTAAATAACTACTAATTGTGGAGTGAAATATCAAACCATTACAATTAATTGTGACCAAACAATCATTTTAATTAAAGCTTTCCAAAAATCATGTAATCAGTTCATTAATTTAAACTGATCAAAACAAGTACTAACTTCGGATAAAATGTGGCATCCAGAAACGTGTTATTTCTGCAGGTATTGGTGTTAGACGTTAAGTTAGTATTCAATTAGAACAATAGGTTTTCCTTACATTATAAAATATTCATTCCAGCATTGTGAAAGCTTAGGAACTTCATAAATAATGCAGTAAATTGTTTCTCTAACAAGGTAACTTCACTTTATTCTTCAGTGGCTAAAAGCAACTTTTCTCTCCAAATAATTAATGGATTTACACTGTTAAAGTTTCAAGCCTTTGTCAATTGTTTACTTACTTTTTATAAGTGAATGTTCCTTTGCCCTTAGGAAGCTGTTATTTATTTTACCTTCATTATATAAAAAAGTCTCTTACAGCACCATTAAAAGCAAAGTAGATTTCGTATGTGACTTTCATCTCAAAATATTTTAAAAGATATTGCACAACACTGATTTTTTTTAACAACTCTTTAATGGTTTGCTTACTATTATACTCATAAACGCCTTCAAACAAGTAAAACCTCCATAATTGTGAAACTTTACAACATTTAATTATTTTAACCATATTAAGAAATTTCTGAAAACATGGACTTAGTTTGATTGCACTCAGTTATAAATTGTGTTAGTAAATATAACCACTTATGTCAAAACGTTATTATATACTTATGAAAAATGTGTTACTATAACAGTCTGGAAACCTTTCAAGATATTAAAAAATTGAATAAACAACAGTAGCCTAGTTGTAAATGAATTGATACTTATCAAACCCTTAATTTTATATTATTTAAAATTTAGGGTCTTTGTAACCCTTTAAGTTTAGTTTATCTTCAGCCACAATGAAAACCTAGCAGTTCACAAGATGCTCATTACATAAAATAAATGTTTAACCTGTATTATAGGTTTAAACTTTTTCTCGAGTTGCTCTGAATATGAACAAAACAAAACTTCTTGTTTTGTTTTTCAATAATACTTTCTGTTGATTACGTCATGTTCTTAAAAATATGGGTGGGCCCGGGCCCACCCGCTAAAGCCGCCACTGGATGAGGGGAATATGATAAGGCCCTTACCTCTCACAAATAGTCTACCCCTCTCGCGGCTCGAGCGAGAACTAGCTCGGCTCTTCAAAGTCCACTCTCCACTGATAGAGACAATACAAATTCGGTTAAATATACTGACTGTAACAGTATGAAGTTTGGCGTGAACAGTACCACGTGATATGTACCTGTGAATGTAGGAAGGGTAGTTAGTGACATATGCATCCGCGGTTCGCGCCAGGGTCGGCGAAACGTTTACTACGTAGTTCACCAATTTGGCATCCATCTTGCACCATCATGCTAACCACTATAATAATTATAACTACATGTCACGTAAACGCAATATGGTACAACTAAACGTATTATACCATTAATAATAGTTAACTATTAATTTAAATTAGAAATTAAATTATACTACTAATAATAATAAATTAAAACAAAAATTCACTTGCTCCGTCGGGACTTGATCCAGGATCTCTCACTTGTCGGGCGAGCGTGCTACCATTAAACCACATGGCTCTTACTTTTTTACGATTTAATTATTTTGTAATTGACCGTTTATATCACATATGTGTTCAAATAACCAAATTAAGACATGATCGGAAGACCATATAGGCCTAACTACCAAACGACACACACCTACTACTACTAGTATACAACGCACACAGCCTACTCTTTATAATTCAATCTTTATTGAAATTAAATTAAGCTATTGCTGATTATACACATGCAATAAATGAAAACAAACTTACCTTTGAAGAATCTTGCCAACTTAATATTTATGTATCTCTAAAGTTATGTCATTTACTATTGTAAATTAAGTATAACAATGCATAAACCTAAGTTATACATTTGTATGGCCAAACACAGTCAAATTTTAAGTTTCTTTATTATATAAAATTAAAAATAATTTTCCACTATATGTGAACTTTATTAAGAATTTGCGTAGATAATTTTAAATAAATTTATAAACATTTTGTTTTCTAATGCGACAAACAAATAACGACTAAATTATGTGTTTTGTGCAGGCTCGGCTAATATACAAACTAACAATACTGTTACATTAGAATTAACTTAAACTTTAATATTAACAATAATGAATGTACTCAGCATGTGTTCAGGATCTCAACAACTTGAAACATATGTGTTTGTCAGGTCTCAACTTAGCTAGCAGACTAACTTAGATTGCTTGTGCCTGGCTCAGTGGTTTGTCCTCCTATCATACAGTATGATATTCTATCCATCTGATCAGGATCTCAGCAAGTTTGACATTCGTGTATTTGTCAGGTCTCACCTCAACAGCCTAACTTAGATTAGCAGATTAACTTAGATTGGTTGGGCCTTACTCAGTAGTTTATACGTCCACCAATCAGCTGGAAAGTCGGACGTGCGAATCGTTAGAGAATTTGACGACACTGTTGATCAGGCCCTATCCAATAAGAAATAGTTGCGTCTGAGATAAATATCACTGATAAAAGTATGGCTACCTACTGCGATATGGACCTTTAAGCAGCTGTATTTATATACTGTGTCTCATCGTCAAATATACCTCTTACAATTCGCGTAAATTACATTTCCACAGTACGTGGGTGAAGAGCCATATACATACAAACATCCTCCGTCGGCTGTGTTCTGTCGGTAGAACAAGGTATCCTTGGTTACCAAGCAGAGTTTTTGGGTCAACTAGGTGAATATTCTTTAACGATACTTGTTTATCCTAAAATCCTGTACGTCTTTGCCTAAGGCTATTTTTTATCTAGATAATTAGAATAATAATAACAATAAAATTTAATTCAATTCATTATTCACGACAAAAGAAACAATATGCCGAATTGTTTTGCACTTATCCTCTTGAGAATAATAATAATAGTTATTGTTACAATGGTAACAATATAAATATAAATGTCACAATAAAAACTAAAGTTTAAAATACAATGAACTGTTAAATATAATAGTTTTTATGGAATAAATAAATAATAGAATATTTAGATTATTATAATATTCACAGTAACTTTATTATAAATATTTAATCGTAATAATAATAATAATAGATAAGAATATAACATTATTTTTAAAATTATAAACATGGGTCAAAATAAAATATCCATAACAAACAAGAAGGCAGTAAAAAACTACAGTAAACTGAATAACAACATATAAATATGTACAATATTAGTAAATTATAAGGTTGGTGCTGGCAGCTGATAACTCTAAAAGTATGTAAACATAAAAAAATATCATTCAAACTTTAGTAGCATTAAGGGTTCTTATATATATTTTTGTTTAAGATGGGGCCGCTTTGTTTTCATCAGTGTTTGTGTGGGAGTTTATTACGAAACGTAATCACCGTTTCAGAGGGAGCGCCTCGTACCATTGGATTCTGTGTTGAGTCTCTCTCAATGCGTCTCAACCTTTTGTATAAGCTGAAACCTAGTTACGCCATTAAAATCGGCAGTAAAGATAGATTTCGTCCTTGTATAGGCATGGTACGGTGAGACTATTTGAGACTTTAAAGGTTATTGAAGGATCTAGTTAATCTGATGGTTGTATAATTTTAAACAGCATAATACAATAAATTGTGTCATATTTCCAACATTTAATTTAAGAATGCAGACATTTCTTCAGCTTCTTCAAAAGTCTAAATCCAAATAAATGCTTTTTTATTAACTATGTACCGAATTTTTCTTGGTAAAAGATGCAAAGTCATACTAACTCATGATACTTATTAAGTGAAATAAAGAAATTTTATTTAAACATTTTAAATTAATCCAAATCAGTTTGTCGTAAAATACCACATACAAAGCGCGGAACGGCGGACCGTTACCAGTTTAAAACAAGTAAAAATAAAGTATAATATATTTTTAACGAATTTGTGGAAAATTATATTCCACAACAGCTAAAAATTTCTAAGAAATCATTGTTTTTTGCATGAGCATAGGCCTACATTTGTCACACAGTTATTCTCCCTATTTCTAAATCTTTCTATTTTTCCAAAAGTATTGAATGTATAATAATAATAAATTAAAAAAATAATACGGGCTTAAATAATTACTACAAAATTAATAAAATTCTACAACTTTTGTCCCTTTTTAGGAAGTTATTAAGTTACTTGTCAAAATCCATCAATCGTAAATATTTTAAAGTAATAACCAAGTGCTGTAGATGGAGCTTATATTGGTCACTGTTAAATTACATGAAAAACGTAAAACCAATATTTAAAACTTTAATTTGTTTTGTGAGGCCTTTCAATAGCGAGGCTATCATCTTCAGACACATCACAAAAGTGTGTGTCTTTTGTGATGTGTCTGAAGATGATAGCCTCGCTATTGAAAGGCCTCACAAAACAAATTAAAGTTTTAAATATTGGTTTTACGTTTTTCATGAAATTTTATAACCAAATGTTATAATTAAATTTGCCTGAGTAAAATGATAAGAATTATAATTTGTTAGAATAAAATATATATATTATTTCAGATGTATTATTTCATCGCGTTCGGTGATTCCTTAGTCGAGTTGGTTCAAACTGAATAATCAAGTAACCTTATCAGAATATAGATTACTTAAATTTCAATCATTCGAATAAGATATCAACAAAAAAGAATATTATTTTGTTTATAAAATACACATACTGTATTGAACCAAACAGATAAAAGTAACAAAACAAAAACAACATTAAATTACAACGCATTTTCATAAACATACAATTTAGTATACGGTATGTCCTACTCTTAGATTTTGGTAGAAGTGTCTACCACAGTTAGGCAACAGCGAATGAAATAAAGGATTTAAAAATCCTACAATCGTCAAACTAAAGGTTTTATAGTTTCCTTTTTTAGTTACTACTAGCAGTGTTGACATTTTACATTAACCAAAGTCACTAACAAACAACTAAAGCCAATAAAAATATATAAAAATAAGAATGATTTAAAAACATTGTGCTGTATAATAATAATCATTTTGTAATCTATGAATAATAAATTTGCTTTATTAAAAGAAGAATTGGCAACAAAGCAATGAAATTTTACCTGCTATTTTTTCATTGATTGCAATATAAAAACGGGCAATCGGTCTAAGCCATCATGTGGGTTTTAATTAAGGACTGTTTTGCTGAATTTCTGAACTCTAACCTTTCTAGTTTTCCTGTTGTAGTTGGTCATCAACATTAGAACATAAAATTTAAAAAAAATAGTATCATTAACATTATAACACATTTCATCTACGATTAAAGTATTTAAATTAGTAAAATTGTCTATTTTTATTAAATTAAAAGCATTTTTTCAGACACGATTGCACTGACCTTAGTACTTTCATATATCCATGCTGCTGTCATTCAACGTAGTAAACTCAGTGGAAACCAAATGAAGAGGTAACAGTGTGTGAGTGCTACCGAAATACCTTCCTTAGAGTTTTTTTGGGCATAATATTACCAGCTCCGTAACCGTTATTCTAGCAAACTCACTGGTTAACATCTAGTTAACAATTATTTAGATATTACATTGAAGAGTTTAATATAAGAACGAGCTGTATCTCAGCATTCAGGTAAGAATGACTGACTACAGCTTCCAAAATATATTAACAAGCGTAACAACTAGTCGTACTGTCGTACGTTCAGGCGTCGTAGTATATGAAGAAAATGTCAAATTATATAAAGGTATTACACGTAGTTGAGGGTACGAGATTGTTTGTAAAATAACGTTACATTTGTTGCTCATTTTTAATTTAGTTTTTAAACAAATTAACCTTACAAGGAATCGATTTATAAATAAAATGTCATGGGGAAAATTGTAAAAGATTCTTTATTTATATTTTAAACTTCATTAATTGTTCAGTACTAAAATAGAGAAAACATTAACACCGCATTCTAACAGCTCTAATCTAAACTAACCCAGCCAGTGACCTGGTGGACAAGAACTAAACTGGCAGCAATATTGTTCGCCTGGTGGTCATTGACAGAATAATTTTTTCATTACATCAAAATATTTGTTGGTTGTGACCTGTAGTTCTTCAGCCTGAGTATGGGGCAAGTTATAATGTAATATTCATGCTTTATCTAATTACTGTGTTTTAAATAATTCATTTATAGATAAAATTTACATAAACATAGCCAGGTCGGACTTGCTGTACGGTCTTGCCATCAAATCTTCTAAAATCATGTTAATAAAATCATGTTGTAAAACAATACGAAAGAACCATTAACCCACTAAGAGAATAAAACATCAAATGAACCTTCTTTGGAGGGTTTCAGTGACTAACATTATCAGGATATGAAGTGTATTATACTATAGGCAATTTTACACTTTTATGTTTGTGTGGGGGGGTTTTGTCTGACACAGTTAGCAATGTGATAAGCTGGTGAACAGTATTATATTATATTTGATGTTGTATGGATAATAATTATAGTGATCTTATGCTGAACATTGTTTATTTATCTCAGTAAAATTTGCGTTGTATTGATATGTACATTTATTGTTAATATATGTAATAGTGATGTATATAATTAAAATCAGAACGTCGCATTTTTTCTATCCTCTACGATTTGATTGAAACATGTTGAAATTTTATAAGAACACCAAAAAAATACAGGTAAAACAAAGTTAAGACAGTGTAGCGTTTTTAAAGGTAAATTGGTTTTTTTATTAAAACTTAAATTAAATGAAATTTTTGGGAAAGAAATATTGAGATTTGATTTGAACTAGATTGTGAAAAGTTAGGATAAATACGAATATGGAATCCTTTGGCAAGTTAGTGCTGGTAACTTTAAATTATTAGGAAGGCGGTTCACTGCCTTGTATTGATGAAAACTTGTCTTGGGTACTGCAGTTACGTCAGATCTGAGAGGGCTATTGTTTCTCAAGTTGGATACGGCTGGGCCAATGAGATTTCTATGAGAAGGGGGTAGAAGGGGAACTATAAAAACTGCCAGCTCATAATTTTCAGCGCCTTTTGGTAATTATCGTGAATTAGTTGATGACAGTGCGCACCACGTTTCTAAATTGTTTCGCGATGGATTTTGAGGTAAGCACCAAATTTATTGTACGTTATATTGAAATAGTCTTCCAGATCTGATATTAAATTAATTTTGTTGTCTTTTTTATAGGAAAAATTAAATTTATTGAAACCTCAGAGCAATCTGCATAACTGATTCTTGATGAACAATAAAGCACAATAGAATCAAACAAGTTACATTTGGTTCAAACTTGCAAAAAAAGTGAATAAAAATTGAACTTAGTTAATAACTTTTGATTGAATTTTGGAATTTTCGTAATTTATTAATATTTAATTTGATTTTTTATAGTGAATGTTTTTATTGAAAATTAATTGAACATTAATAATTGTGTGAGAGAGTTGTATCTGAATTGCAAAGACTTGAGAGTTAAGGACAACTAGTGGAAAGAGAAGGTTGTTTTTTTATTTTTGGATTTTGATTGAACTTAGAAGTGAACATTTTTATTTTTAGATATATCCAAGTGGTATTTGATTTTTATTCGAAAACTTTATTATTTTTTTCAGAAGAGAGCTCTGATTTTTAATTTGATATATTTGACTGAAGTTTTTATTTCTTGCCAAAGGACCTTTTTAATATTATTAATGGTTTTATCAATTCTTTTTTGGAAAATAGAGAGTGATGAAATTCTGAAGCATTGAACTAATTAATTTGTCATTTTAAATAAATCCATTACTTTTTTTTAGAACTGTGATTTTTATTTTAGACAAACCAGATAATATTTAATAGTTAAAAAAATTAGTGATAAATTTTACTGAATATTTACTCGAAGCTTACTAATCAATAATATTTTATATCGTCTTGGACGTCTGATTGATAATTTTATTCATACTATTCTGGAATATTAATATCTATAATACAAGTCGTTATAGACAGTTAAAAATATAAATTTTATGGGATTGGCTTAAGAAGCGACACAATTATGTCCTATATATAGGTATGGCTAGAATTAAAAGGTGAGATTAACAAAGTGAGTTAGTGAGTTAATTAAAGGTCTCTGTAAGCTGAACTTGAAATTTAAAAAATAATCGTCAAACAAAAGGCATTGTACTTTCATTTCTTTGCTACTACTAGTACTGTTGACACTTAACATTAACCAAAGTCACTAATATACAACTACAGCCAACTAAAATATATAAAATTAAGCATGATTTTAAAACATTTTGCTATATAATCACACAGAGCACAAAAAAAATAGCTGTCGTTCCATCTTTTGTTTTAATATCACAGGTGGAAAGTTACACTTTTAGAATGCTTAAAGCTATTCATTTTGGCGATCTGGTGACGGAAAGGTTCGTATAATTGTTAGCCTATAGCAAAGCAATGTGAGATGTGTAGTGGTCATAATATCTCATTACAATAACAAAATAACTCCTACCAATGGCCCTCAGGCGCACTGTATGGCTAGTTCAGTTCCTCTCCACCAGGTTACAGGCTGAGTCAGTTTGCACTGTGACGGGTAGGTGCGCCTTTGTTGTACTCTCGTTCTCAGTGCTAAACAATCATCTTTAATAAAAATAAAAATTAGAACGTTTAATACAATATTTTACATAATATTATCTTTTATAATTTAGTGCTCAGCAGAATAATGTGTTTGTGGTACAATAGTAATAGCAATAGACCAACAAAAGTAACATTATTTGCATTTGTTCTCGTTCACAGATTAAACTCATGTTATCTTTATAAACGGTGTCGTTTGTTACAAAGTTGAAGAATGAAGAAGGGTGTTGATCCAATCGTGCCACTAATTTTGAAAGCTGTAAGCAGTCATTCTTACTTGAATGCTGCGATACAGCTCATTACATTAATCGCTTTTATATTGCATTATCTAATTATTTGTTATCCAGATTGATATTCCATCGGCTTACTTTGATAGGACTTTCAGTTTCTGACCTGGTAATATTTGGCACTGATAACCTCCAAAAAATACTTTCTTTGTTCTCATAGGACTTGTTTTTTGTGTGTATCAACTTGTTTTGATAAATGATTAGTACTAAGAGAAGAAAGCTATGCTGGCAACACTCACACTGTTACCTCTACTGTTGGAGTCCACTGAGTACTATGGTGATGAATTCATGACGAGTCGCTGGTATATATGAAAGTATTGAGATTAGCGAAAATTTGTCTCTGAATTAATGCACAAAGTACACTATAAAAATACACGAAAGCTGCGCTATAATAAACGGTTCCCACGACAAGCTAATTACCTTTATATAGCCTACGGTGTGTGTTAAAAGTATGGATACGCTCTGTTCAGTTAACACTACGTTTCAAGATCTGCAATCTGATCTCTTCTTCAAGTAAATAACTAACATAACACATAATAATAAACTAGATTAAAATAAGTAAAGTAGTAACGCTGTGGTATGATTGGTTCCTTTTAACCTAGTTTGTTGCAAAATCTTTTTCGAGGAGTTATAGGCCTCTAATAATAACATTCATTTCTATAAAATTCATTAACATGAGAATCAGGTTCAATGTGTATCTTAAATGATTCACACAGTTCCTCATTGTTGGTTCTATCTGTTTCATTACTTTTATTTGCTTTTGTTACCTTCTATCTTAATTACAATGTTCCAGGCACATGATGTAGAACTGTTATCACTGATATATCGACATCATTCTACAAACCTAACCTATTGGTCAAACTGTATTTCCTTTGTAGCTGTTTGTTATATTGGATAATTTATTACCTAATTTCCTTTAAAAATGAAATAAGAGCACATCTGCTTGCAAGTTAAAGAGGATATACCTGTGATCCGATAATGAGGCCTCTTCGCTTACGTGCCACTTATCAAACCATTCCAAGTATTCCTTGTGTGCAGATTGTTATGTCAATAACTTCTTGTCTAATTCGTGTTGCGAACGTAGGGCGGTTACCTTTATTACATATAAATAGGTCCCTACTTGTAATTGTAAAAGTGCCTCACCTCTAGGGTTAGTGTTGGTGCTGCCCCATCCAGCAGAGTGATGGGCGTTGGCGTCACAACCTAGAAGAAGTTGTTGACGTCTGGCTTGTGCTTCTTCCACCAGGAGCTCTAGGTCTCTTGATGGAGGGAGTTCCCTGGCATCAATATGGCAAGTATACGGAGCCTACAATTGTGCTCTGCACTATACCTCCATTCTTCCAGGTCAGTGTGCCCACAGTGAGATCTCTGGAGCAGAATTCGTTGAGGGTTAGAAAATCCAAGCCTCTCCTCAACAGGATGCAGGTTCTGACATTCCTTAGAGAGGTACAGTAAATTAACTTACCTTTGGTTTCATTTAGGCCCGCCACTCTCCCTTGGTGAAGCCATGGTTCTTGAATCAGTGCCAGATCAAATCCCTCCTGGAGGAAGAACTGGCAGAAGGCTGCCGAGGCAGCCCTACTGTGCTGGAGGTTGATTTGTAGAACTCGTGGCATTGTCCTTGACTGTCGAGGAGACAATTGAGACCTGCCAGAGTCCTAAGTTGGCTCTACAGTTGGAAGCCTTCACAGCCTTGTAGCAGACCTCGTCCAGGAAGCAGACGAATCCGTAACCTTTCGGGTCTGGCTTGGATGGAAGGATTTTCCACTCGTTTACATTCAGGTTGGGGTTCTGCTTATTGAACATCTCAAGTACCTTTTCAGGTGTCTTCTTCAGAAGCTTCGGGTGAGCTCTGAAAAAACACCCTGGTGGACCTCAAGATGTCCTTACGCAGACCCACTCTCAGAGAGATATCATCTCCCAGAGGTTTTATTCTTTGGATAACTTCTTCCAGCCAACGTTTGGTGTGTTCGTTGATGCAGGAAGCAATTAAAACACCTTTCTCTAGGTAGGTGCCCGCAAACGATGGAACGGAAACCATCCTCCAGGGGTTGGATTTCTTCCATAATTGCGTCCTCGATGGCTTCTCCGTTGCTCTGCACTAAGCTTCGCTTCCGGGTAGCCTTCGAGGGCTATGGCCATTTTTAAATCGCTGCGACCTCTCTGTAGGTAGCCTTGGGTGTGCTACCAGAGGCCTCGGGATCGTGGGCTTCGGGCTTTTGGGTTTCCCTCCTAGCCTTCTTTGCGGGTCCCTCAGCGGAGGGCGGGGTGACCGAGGTGCCTCTGGGGCGTTTGGCCGACCCCACCCCCGCCTTGGTACCCGCAGTTGGGCCCGGAGTTGAGACCTCCTGCCGTTCGGGATTCTTTTTCTTCTTCTTTTTCCCCCTCCTCCACTTGGAAGGGTCAAAAGCTTCACCCTTTTCAAGAAGTTTAGCCTTTAGTGCTTCTCTTCTTTGAGCAGTGGTGAGATTGGGCCTCTTCATTCTGAGGTTTGCCGAGTTGCTCTGTGGCATCATCCAGCGTACCTGTAGACATGGGAGTGCTTGGGCTGTTTGAGGAGCTGATCTTCTATATCTTGAAGGGATTTTGCTACCTCAGCGCTTGTACTGCCTTCCTCAGATAAAGCCTTGCCATGTATGGGAGCTTCAGTGTGCAATGGAACCTCCTGTGTTCCTAAGGCACTTTGTTGAGGAGAAGGTAGGGATGTTGGCATAACAACCTCTTGAGTTGTGTTGCCAGGTGGTGGTATGTGCGAGGTAGCTTCAGGAGCTACCTCAGCAGGAAGAGGTAGGTTAGAAACAGCTTCAGGAGCTGTTTCAAGGGTTGGTTTGTTTTGTTTTTTGTTTTTATTTCTTTCCATGTTGTTCCCACGAGAAGCTAGGGGAATGGGAGGTCCGCCCAGACAGAGCCCCGCATGCCTGGGTAAGCTTGCTTTTAAACTGGAGGGTCGCCGGTGTCCAGAGTCCGCATAGTTATAGACTGGTTTGCCACCAGCCATTCAGCCCTGGCCTACGCTGTTCCACCGTGGCTTTGGCCCCTAGTGGGGGAGAAATGAAAAGGGAAACTAGATCGACTAAGAGTTGAGGAAACTTTACCTCAGATAGAAGAGAGTGAAGAAAGAGGAGATAGGCTGACACATAGAGAAGTGTACCAGCCATAGGCCTCCAGAACAAGAAGAGAAGGGGATCTGGAGCATTAGCTAGGGTACCTCGGGGTCGCCACTCACCCGTACGGCCTTGAAAGTAAGACCGCCCCTGAGGGAATTAAATCTGTTAGTAGCAACGGTAACATGATTCTCTGCAAAAGTTGTGCAATCTCGATGAAAGCCAATCATTATGCCCACACCATGTAGAGACAAAACAGTGAACTACATAAGTGTACATTATTTTCCATAAAGAACGGCATTACATTAGGTTCACAACAGATTAACTCGTCAGCGGATCTTTTTAAAGTCATAAGTCAGCAAAAGCCGTAAAGGGGTTATGTGGGCCAACAAGTAAAAATTTATTTACTTTTAAATACAATGATTAGGCTATGTGATTTACTTTTTCTTATGTACATATTTTTCTCACAGCTTCAATTTTCTCATAACATTTGGTCAATGAAATTTCCCTGTAAGTTTCTAATTTTTGAGTAATTAACTGTTAAATTTTATAAGCTCAGCGTGTGTTTATGTACACAGCCTTCTTAGTGTACAATACTAAAATAACTACAATAGTGAAAAACTTACTTATTTAATGAAATAAAAAATAAACAAATGTAATACCAGCTATTATTATTCTTCGGTTTGGGAACCATTGTAATGTAATCAGGGTTAACAGTAGTACGTGAATAAAACAAATAAATTAAAATTTAATTACACAGCATTTTATACTCTTCTTTGAAAAATACTGGAGAGATACAAACCAATTCTCACCTGCGTCATGAACCACTCCGGCCTTTCTGGTTGGTTTGTCTTCTTGTTGCCGCAGAAATGATAAATGAAACGTTTTCGTAGAGGTTTCAACATCAACGTGACTGGGAGGGAGAGTGGGGGAAAGTTCCCCAACAGTGAGGAAGTAACAGCTGGAGTAGTCAACTCTGGAGGAAGCTGGATTTCGAGCAGATGTTTGACTATGAGCTGGAACCGGTTCATACAATCTGGTGGTGGTGTCGTGAGTACAGTGCTGCTGACTACAGGCCAGCCTGCAGTCTTCAACACTTCCTCCAACTGTGCTGAAAACCTATCTTTCCAACACATTATGCCAGTGATGAAGCGTGTCCACTAAGATAGGTGGTAAGATGGCTGCATTTGGAGGTATGAAGGCGAGCACACATTTCACACAGGACAACCGAATTCCGCTATTGCTTCTGCCTCACTCCGTGACGCCAAGTACATTTCCATATTAGAACTCAGATCTTGGAATGGAGCGTTACACATCGCAGATAAGAGACCCCTTGTTCCAACTGTTGTATTTTCTTAATTTTCACCTGCAGTTCACTAAATGTTTTACTACTACTGGTATCTTTTTCCTTGACAGTGGCACATAGTTTATTAAAATTTTCTGTAATCTCATCAACTGTGTGAGATATGCCATCGACTTCATGGACAGCATCAGGTTGAAGAAACATTTTCACGTGCCTTCACTATCTCTTTTTCAATAGTTTTCTTTCTCTTTAGAAAATTTACTCAGTAACGATTCACATTTTGATAAATTTTTGACATCATTTCCAAATATCTTCGTTGAGTTTTTGGACTACTCTCTCTTTTATGGGATCATAAATCATACTTTTAATAAATAAATGAAAAACAACGTTATTGCAATCAAATCAAACCCTATGCAAACAAGCAAAAGCTGTACTTATTTTGTAGGTTATGGCAAACACAGATGGCCGGAAATGTAACACGACGACACTTGAGCAGTACTCAACAATTTTTGGGGGGGGGGGGGGGTGGGGGGGTCTCTGAACTTAAAGATCAAAATAGGGCTATATTTTAAAAATACCCATCGAATACAACTATATTTAAATATAATTTAAAATACTCCATATTTAATTTCATGTGTTATCAAAATATACTATTAATCAGCATTTTAGAATAAATATTATAGTTGATTAATGGATATGATTGAAATTCCTAACTGTCACTTACATCTATAGCTACTATTTACACTACGATACACACTCCAAACTGTGATCGCCTGTAGTTCAAATTTTATGAAGCGTAGAGCAACAATAAAATAAGCGCTTTAACTTAGATGAATTTAATACGGGTTCAATTAATGCAGTTGTTTGTAACTAATTTGGGGTAGGCACGTACACTCCAACTTCAAACCTCTAACCTTTACTCCTCTTGATGCCGCTTGATTCCATGGCTCGTTCCCTTCGCTGTATAAGTCAATTCGTCGACGTAATATCCTGCGGATAGATAGTTGACAGACGGATGAAATATTGTAGTTAACGCTCATCTAATAAAAAATGGCTTCAGTAATAGAAAAGAAGAACAATACCTAAAATAGTATATAAATACTTCGTGAGTAAAGTATAATTTTTTTACTGTTAGCTTTTACTAGGTATGCTCAATATCTTGGGTGAAATTTTTATAATAAACCTAAATAAAAACATTTGTTTTTAATATTTTAATGTGAATTATAATTATAACAATAGTTTCAAATAATATTATATTTCCCTGTTAGAGTTCATATTCCATTTCTTCATTATTTAAGTACTTATTTACATACTGATGTAAGTGATTTCAATGCACCCATGGTGACAGTCAGATGAGCTCTTGGAGTACATTTATTACTTAAAATAGGAATTATAAAAAACAACCAACGTAAATAAATATAAAAACTAAATTTTTGTAGTTGCCTATTATGTTTGCAAAAATGTATCGTGTCTATAATATGATCGTATGAGAGAGAAAATGAAAAAAATTCCTTTTCCATCCTCTTTCATACTGCACCACAATGTCTGGATGGAATTGTTCTAATTTCCTTTACAGTATTTATAAGTTCTGTTTCAGTATTTATAAGTTATGTGTTTCTGTATTTATAAGTTCCGTTATAATACAAAAAACAAAATAAAAATGTGTTATTAAAATCTAAATCTTAAATCTTAAATGGGACAATAATTTTGACTAACACAGCAAATCTTTGGACACTGTTACACATTGTGGGAAAATTATCGCAAATTATAATTTAAAATATTAAATATTTAAATATTGTTTAAATATTTTAAACATTACGAATTTGCTGTCGTAATGTTTGGCGATGGAAGGATTGTGAACGAAAAATATGATTTTTTTTCCGGACATTTAACAGATGATGGACAACTAATATTTTGTATTACTGAACGTTGGAAAATGTTCGGAAAAATCATGTTATCTAGAAATAGAAAATTTTCACATGGAACTTTAGGTTTTAACTGTTAAATTATACTAGTTTCTTACGAAAAAATTGGTGACTACACACCATCTAAAAACTGTCCATTCCAAAGTCCAATTTCTACTTCATTAACTAAACAACAATAAACACTGCGATAAGTATAATTTGAATCTTTATTTTTCCTCTATAAGAAAAAAAGTTCGTTATTAATTAAGATTTAAGGCCTATAGTTAAAAATGATTATTTAAGTTAGTTTACATTTTTCCTTGATAATTTGAAAAATAATCCTAGATTTTTAGGATGGCACAAAAGTTAGTAAAAGAGTATGTTATGCCGCGAATCAGCGAGACAGCATACAATACAAATACAGCGATTTCTGTACAGAGATATGCCAATTAATAGGATTAAATATGGTGGAGATCTTTTTTATGCTACATTTCTACATCAGTATTTTTGGTTACGATTCACCGTGTGAAGTAATAATATGGACTAGGTAAAAAAGATTTGTTTGATTGAAGTAATTATCACTGTAAAGTTGACCCGTTTATGGTATAATAACATATTTATTTAATAGTGTTACTGATGTTATGCGCTGTCCTTGATTTATTCATCGTAGTAGAAATCAACATCTTCATATAATCATTATTTATAATGCCAAAATAATTCTTTTTTTAATAAAAAACTAAACCGAGTGAAAATTTCTAAACCGACAGTCCATGATAAACATTTTTTTTTTAATTTCATGAACATTTTACGTAAATAATTTAATTTATATTGAAAGACAACAAAAGTTACTTATGTTAGTGTCACTAAGAATGAGAGCTTTACAATTATTTTATTTCATTCCAATAAATATTATGTTGTTCTAAAAGTTGACACTGCATTTTTTCTGTAAAAACATTAAAATACACAAACTCATATTTGTGATTTTACCTTTACAGAAATTATACTTTCAATACTAAGGATACTGATATTCACTACTTAGCATTTATACGGTTGTAAATGTTTATTACATCTATCTTTATGTTTTAATCATCGTTATTCATCTATCGCATTCGGTAGTAACTTTAAAGTGTTTAAAAAGTATTGAGATTATATAATAATTTCTGCATTACCATAAGAAAAATATGTTTTTTATAACTGATAATAATGTTTGTTAAAATTTGTCAACGACGGATATCAAACATTGTGTGATATCGGTTTTGAACAAGTTTCATTACATCAAAATGCCATTTGCATAGCTCCTTGCATTGGTTTAAAATAATTTTACGAATTTTTAATGTCGCATAAAAAAATTATTTGATTAAAAAATGCCGTTCCCTCAGCATTGTTTGGAAGTAAGAAAGAGAATAATATTTGAGATACTCATTGACAACCTCCAAAATCTTATGCAAATATCACTTGCTTATACAATTGTAAAGTTATAATTAAGTCAATGATTGGTTTTATAAATTGATGCATATCAACAAGTCTGGGTTGATTCGAAATTTCTCAAGTAGAAAAAGTACATTTCTACCTATATAGTCATGTATTAGAAAATGTTAATGAGATCCTTGTGAAATTCTACCATTTTATTGATTATAAGCAATTTATGTTCATGACGTATACTAGACATTGTCTAGGTAAATATTGGCATACTAAACTATTACCAAAGCCTGTCCGACGGAAAAAAAACCTATTTATTTAGTTGTCTATGTAACTCGTACAGGTTTAGGATGGAAATGTTAGAAATTATTTTGAATATATTAACGTCGACTGCATTCTTGAAATTTTCACAACATTTTTTATGTATATTAATAAAATGGTTGGGTTTTGAAATTAAGGTATAAATTCTGTACAGTGTTTTAGCAACAGAAATGTGCCTGTTGAAGTTTATGTTTCGTACAGATATGGTAATATAACTGGACGGCGTTGTTATCATTCCAAACATTTTTATTCTGCCTACTGCAACATTCATACAATTCTCCTGTTCCCATTCCTTTCAACTATAATATTGAATATACGTTTTTGTTATTTTATCTACACACAAATGTTTCTGAACTCATTTTAACATTGATTGATGAATAGCAAACTACATGAAGTTACAAGCGCAGAAGGTAAAATGACTATGTATGATTTCTTTGGTTTCTCATGAAGTACAAATATAACATGGGTTTCAATTTGTTACCCAAATCACATAATCCATATACCATCCCAAACAAATCAATCAAGTTACATTAAATGTTTATTAATTTTATCCTGTACAAGTATATTTTTATTTTTACTTTAATTTGAATCTAGCCAACCATAAAAATAAGACTACGATTCATACGATAAATAAATAAATAATAAAACTGAAGGGAATAATCACTAATCCATGTCCTTTTACTTCCCCAAATTCATTACACTTTACAGATATTTTGTGAAACCTTTCAAATATTTTATATAGATCTTTTTAAAAAGGTGGTAGCCTAATGTGTATAATACATACATACTTATGTTCTGTATTCGCAATAAAGATGTTCCAAAATATTAGTAAATTATAATCTCCAAGTGGAAATGGTAAACCATACAGGAGTCAATAGGAAATGTACTCTCCAGTATAATTCTTGTGGACGTAAAAACAAGAGCTCCTGTTACGAGTGACAATTTACTCTTACCCCTTTAGGTGCTGCGTGCTTTTCATTTCCTGCTTCTTGCTTCCAGCAATAAACACTATTCTACATATATTACTGTAAAAAACTTATTAATGTTATAATATTCATGGATATGGTGATGTACTGTATTTTGTAACAATACGTACATATGTCTTTGATAGCACAATAATCTGTTACTGAACATACCTTGTAAACACATGTTGTATACTCTCTCTGTACTAACATAGTTTGAATTGACGTTATTTATATTGTGTCCATCACATCAGTGGATTCTGGATTGTCCATTTTATTTTCCTTAATTTATCTCTAGTTAGATAACTAAAAAGAATCAATACTTGTGCGTACAATATTTTAACAATCTTTCAGTATACAATTCTTATAAAGAAGCATTTGTTAGTTTTTAATTAGAGTAAATTATATTATGATGAAGTAAACGAACTAACTACGTGTTTCATACTTTTCCATGTAATAACAGTATGTGTATCTATCGTAATAAATTGCTGGCCTGTACTCCGATCATCTTAGAGAACGGTAATTGGTGGTTTTTAGTATCAAAATGTATTGTCAAATTTATGTTTAGGGTTCTCTGAATCACTCCTATGAATTTTATAAACGGAATACTTATAAATAACTCAACTACAGAAATCTTATTTTGAATTGAGAGTGGCAAGAATTGTTGGTAACTCTTCATTTCCTACCAATACATTTGTTTCCATATCTCATAGGTTTTCTGTTTAGATAAATTCACATTTCTTAAATATAGTTTGAAATATATTCATTACAGGACTATTAAAGTACTTCAAACTATCAGTATTTCGCTATGTAGGATATAGTGATGTTCGTAACAAGAAACAGCCAAACTGTGATAACTCAAATATTTTTAATTCAGACAGTTTGTTAGTTCGGATACAATATTCGCATGAATATTGAATGATACAAATGCTAATAGTTTCATGGAGCTAGGACTCATTCCGAATACATAAGTTTCCGATCCATCGATCGTTGCTACTTTAGAGTATTTACCTGTATACCAGCACTTCCAAATTAGTAGAAGCCCGGTACCTGCATTTAACCTAGACTTGGGTATTTGATAAGCGATTGAAGGAAACGTAGACTAACTCC
Organism: Homalodisca vitripennis; assembly: GCF_021130785.1. Lineage (NCBI taxonomy): Eukaryota > Metazoa > Arthropoda > Insecta > Hemiptera > Cicadellidae > Homalodisca > Homalodisca vitripennis. The sequence goes on along the minus strand of NC_060211.1, from coordinate 66,187,047 downwards.
GGAGGCTGAGTTGGGACGTCTCTCGTATACAGAGGGCCCTGATATACTGTATATGAAGGATATAGTATTTTGAGTAGTTATTCTGATCCATTCACTGTCTTCTTCAAGTATAAAAATACATAATCTAGTTATTGTAATGTAATTCCTTGTAACATACTACACTATCAACAACGTAGTAAACTGAATATATTCGTAAACTAACAATATGATTATAGAAAATCATCAAAGTTAGCAATGTATAATTGCATGAGCTTCATACATATAGACAAAGTACGATATGTCTAGTCTACATCTCTGTCTAGAAAGATATTTATGCCATTTCTGAGTTTACAACGTAAATGTGTTTAAAATATTGGCTTTAGAAACAAGTACCGATGCTGCGTTATATATTTTAGTATATTTATGGTGATTATCAACATCTAAAAATGCTACTTAATATTGAAAATTCTCTAGACTTTTCTTGAAAAACTTAATCATCGTTACCTGAATTATAGCAAAACACTGTCAGTGCCATTTATCTAGATGGAAATAAATCTATATAAACAAGCCAAAGTGGTTTCATTTTCACCATTTATAACTCAAGAATTACACTGCCGATTATAATGATGTATGATTTGTTGTGGATTTGTCTACGCCTCGAATAAAGAAAAGCTACTAAAATATCATAAAGATTCAAAGAAAAAGTCAGGTAAATAGGACAAGAAAAGATTTTCTATATAATAATATAGAATGAAAGAGCATTTTAAATCAACCTGTATGTGTCAGCATTGTTTTGATGTCATTTGGTTTATGTATAGTTAATTTAATCATTATTTACAATATTATTTGCATTTATAGTATTGAAAGCACAGGGAAACTTTGCGACTATCAAGACTTCTTATTCAAACCTTTCCCTTAATCACTGTTAATTCCAGGGTAAATTTTCATATATGGTAAATAAAAGCCTCAGTAAAAATATGTTTAACTGCACATTTTAAAGCATTAAAAATGAATTGTTTTGTTAGCACTGTAATGCAGATAGCATAGGCATAGGCATAGTAAAGTTACTATCTAATATTTCGTATAAATTTTAAAATGTTCATAAAATCCATCTTAGTTGACTTTTGATAGAAACCAATGAAAGACTAACCATGAATTATTGAACTTTCCATCTTCTTCCCTACATTAATATCTTTTCTCGGATAAAAAACGAGTGTGGAATGCTTTGTTAACACACTTTTTCCAATTATTCATCGATGCTATCTGTTGAACTCTCAGAAAAACAGAAACAATGCTCCAGCAATCACTAAAACAACAGACAATGCAATTTATACTGTTTACTATGTTATAATTATTATTTTTGACTGATGATTACGCAGAATATAACCGATAAAAGCTCTCTTCTGTAAATTTGTGTATTTTTAATATATATAACCAGTGTTGTTATATATTTGTATTTTGTAATTTTTAAACCGAACTATTTGTTTGATAGATCACGATGGAAAATCACCAATTCTATCCACCAATTTTCCTAGTGTATCTATTGATATTTTATGCATCTATCACACAGGTTTTAACCATGGCTTTCATTGAGTTCCACCCATTAATCCTTCATAAATGTTATTGACCCAGTTAATGAACAGGTTGTACATAAAAGGGTACCATGGTTTCATAGTGTTACACTTATCAATTATTTAGTGATATAAAACAAAGTACTTGAGCATTTAATAAATAGTTAGGCTGTAAATATTTTAAGTGATTTTTTTATAAATTCAAAACTAGACAATGACGTCAATCACTTGAAGTGTATTATGTCAACATTTTTAGTTAGTTCCTGCGTATTGTTACCAATAGAGAAGTTTATTTCGTACGGCTGAAAGAACTATATTTAGGTATTTAACTTCTTGTCTCCTTAAAAGGTTAAATTAAACACACACGTTTATTGTACTTTTAAAAAACCTCCGGCAATATCTCCGGAAGTTGCACTTCTCCTTCTGATTATGAATCCAACAAAAAAAATTGGAGTTTTTTATAATCCCTCATTAAAGGTTATTAGGATAATGTTTTCCCGTTTCCATGGATTCACCCGTTCCAAATATACAGGAATATTTTATCTATACTAGATGCACATTCTACGTATTTCTTCAGTTATCATACAGTGTGTAGTCATTCAATGTATTTTGTCTTAACACATTTTTTCCCAAATTAGCCACCCTCTCTATTCAACCTGGTGCTCTTTTCTCCTGCAGTTCAAACCGTTGTTTCCCTTAAATTTCTTACTCTAGCTCTTTCTGGTCCTACTCTTATTCTTGTGTGAGAGGCTGCTCAGTGGTCCGTTGCATTGTGTCTTTTAAATTACTCATGTTTGAATTTGTAAAGTTTTTCAAGGATACACGAAAATCCTTGAATCTAAGCTTTACCATTTAATGTATGCATCTTTCATATATTTCCTCATCCACTTTTCTATCCCTCCATAGAAAGGTAAGGCCAACAATACAGGTCAGACTGTGCTTCGTAAATATTAGTTGTTTTTCGAAGACTTTTTATGAAGTATTAAAGGCTTTAGGATTTACTGATTTTTATGCAAAAATCTACTAGCTCCAGATGCACATTCTAAAGGAACAGTGACGTTACGAACTTGCCAACTGATTTTCTTTCAGTATGTAAAACCACTTACTGACCGTTCCCCTTCTATACAAGGGCTTACACATGTCAGCAATATAACTAGAGGCCATTATATGTAGAGACACCTTTTTATGTTGGACATTACAAGAAAATTCTCGAGTGACTGTTGAAGCCAAGGCTCAAGCCAACAGTTGACCCTGGTGATGGAGTTTTGGCAAAAGTGTATGATAACATTTTTTTATTAGATAAGAGCCGTGGTCGAAATTATAAGTGCATTTGAGGTGACTTGGTGAGGACACAATCAGTCATGAGTATTGTATCCTGGTACGTAAAATTATGAGCAAAACCGGAAAAAAGTGTCTACGACTCTTTTATATCCCAAATTCTTTTGGGTAATAGGCCTGTCAGATTATTCTTACAAAAAACTAAAAGAAGCAGAGTTATTATCGTATTATACGCATGCATAATGCATTTGGAGACAAATAAGTTCCTTATGTTTGAGGTAGCGCAAAAAGTATTGGATTTATTGATATTAGTTTTCTTGAAGAATATCCACAACTATTTTTATGAGTAGTGGTAGTAATTTAAAGCTTTGCATAGCTTTTAATTACTACTGAGGGATAATAAATCGCCTTCAATGCGTACTTTTAAGTCTTTTACCAAAATAACAGTTCAAGACTAGATCCAAATTTCAAAATATGATTTTTAATGCATGGTTTTAAAGACATGAAGAATTAAGTGTTACCCTCAGCTCATCCCACTAAACCCAACCAAGACATAAAAAAAACATTGTTTGCACATGTATTTTATTATAAGGATAAGTGGCCATGTTTCAAGAAACAAACTGTAAGAGCACATATTTTAATAATTATGTACTACTATATCTGTAAGCACACACATAAAAATAATTTTGTTTGTGACTTTCATGGAGATGATGACATCACACATTTACGTTAGTCAGGTATAACCTCAGATAGCGCTAATTAACTCGGGGCTTGAGTGAGTGGGTGGTGGAGGGGAGGGGGACTATATCTACGGTAATGTTCTCATGTGTGTGGCTTGTTTATCATAGTGAATACATGAAACCGCTTTTGCTTCAGGCGCTTAACGAAGTTGAAGCAGATATAAGTATTTCAGAGGTTTTGAGTGTATTTTAATCAATTAAATAAAATATATGTTTTAGATCAGTTTCTTTAATTCACGTATTTTTAATGTGGTGTATAACTAGAATCAGGAATTATAATAATATTATGATCTTATTTATTAACTACACTATAAGAGGCTTTAAAATAAAATTTTTTCGCACTTGAACTCATAGAACTCCTTTCTTATTTTACAATCATTAAGTTCTTGCTTTCCTTACATATTCAATTTATAATTTAGGAGGTTTCTCATTAAGTATTTCTGTACTTAACTATTAATTTCATTCTCTTACCTTTGTCTATAATAAAATATTTACTTTTGAATTAATAAGGGATGTGGTATATTTTACAGTTATTTATTTGTTTTCTAACTTTTTATTTAACCTGTATGAGTTTAGATCATATTATTTATGAATTATTATTAACAAGCTAAATCATTGAAGTATAAGGATATTTTGTATTATTTAATATATATATATATATATATATATATATATATATATATATATATATATATATATATATATATACATATATCAAACATTTAAATCCTGTATTAGAGCTTATATTATTGAAACAACCTGTTAAATTTAATCAAGTGTTGTATGAACACATTGCTATATGACAGCACTACTATACATTTTAAACGTAATTTCAATTTAAAATTTGTTTTCCGTTTATGGTCTTGAAAGCATAGAATAATCTTGAGATTGACAGTACCCTTTATTTAAACCTCTTATGTAATAATCACTTTTGTGCAGAGAGTAAATCTAAAGAAAAATAATTTAAGGCTTTGTGAAAATATAATTGTAATGGTAAATTTTCGCCAATATTAAGTATGGAGTCATAACCGCGATGACAACGAGAAAATATTAGAATACATAAAAATGTAAAAAACCCAGTACAATCATGAGTGATTTTAGAATATTAACATATGTAGGATAATTAATCAAACACGTTAAAATGCATGAATTGTAAGGTGGCAAACTATAGGTGTTTAGTTTTTATTATTTAGATACAGATATAGAACCCAGTTTAGTAATCATAATGTAAATGTACCATACGGCATGAATTTTGAGACAGACTCTAGACTTTGGAATGTAACTTCATTTTACATAGACAATAACTAGTTCTATGATGTTGGATAGAACTAAAGAACTCGACTGAGTATGCTTGAAGTCCATCTAATCAGAAGGCTGGCACAATTTATTTTTTATTGGTGGGCGTTGTAAAATTTTCCTTACTGTATGATTGCCCATTATTTCTTATCGGTCAAAAATTGAAGATCCCAGACTTATGATTTTCCATTGAACTTAGCCTGATATACACCCAGTTTTGTGGTGTAATAATACGCTTTAAAAATAATGTGATAAAGTAAAACTGGCTTAACATAATGTTAGCTACATAAAACATGATTTGTTGTTTTTTGATAAATATTGAATTATTCAAAGTTTTTAGCTTAAAACTTGCATTATATCGTTTAGCCCAATGCAGCAAATTGCATTCGGTAAAGAAAGTGAATCATAATTTAGAGTTAGAGTATATCAGGCTCACTAAGGTGGTTAAATATTCATGAAGAAGCGATAATTAACAAGAAGTTCCTTCCCCCACGTTCTGAACGGTATAACAAATCTTACGCAGGCTCCTGCAGACCATTTGTGTGTAAATAGCGTTTCTTTGTTTACTCTTTTTGCACATTAAATCAGAGCTTTATGTGTTGGTTCAATGATTTATTCCAGTTGTATAGGTTGAATGTAAAGTTTTGTACTTTTACTGCCTTAGTAGTAGTTTTGTTTGTACTAAACACACAATGCAAAAGGTTTCAATTTAACATTGTGGAGTAAGATGAAAATTGTTAATATTTGTATGTGTAGTTTTGTTCCACCTTTAACTATTAAAAATAAAACCATACTAATACGTCATATACGAGTACAATCCAAACGAATATAATATGTTGTGCATTAACAAAACTATTAAATTTTCAAAATGTTTATATTTATACAGGTACGTGAATTGTACATACATGTTTATATATAAAAGCCTTGTATTTTTTTGTTTGAACTGTTTCGCAGACCCATCATCGTAATTATTTATAATAATAGTTAAAAATAAAAATATAAACACAATAGTAATTTAACAATGCATTAAAGAAAAGAGGATCCCGATGTATTACCTTGGCTCTTTCCCAATTCATATGTTGATCTTCGGAAAAAGAGTGATATACAATTTGAAATTTTTCTGTTACCCACTGTCATGTGTTTTGTCTTTGTTTTTTTTCGTATCATATAAGCATCTTTTTGTCTTCCTGTTAAAACTAAATTTTATACTTTAACAAAGGTTTTTGAGAGATCTTTTCTAGGATTATTGTATTTTTAAACGCGGTTCTTATGTTGCAATTTTAACCTACTTATCCCAATTTTATTTTACTACAGCTGGCACTTAGTTTCGCCTTTTATTCCATAATTATCAAAGCTATTTGCTTTACAAAATAATGCCAATCCTTCTTTACAAATATTTAATAATTAGATTAATAGTCCAAAATTTTGTATTAGATTTGTAGATTTGTAGATTGTAGATTTGCAGTGTGTATTTTGTATTAGTAAATCGTAGACTGAAGAAAACCCCTATAACACAACCAAAAAGGTAAGCTTTTGGACTTCAATTTCCATTTTGAAGTTGATGCAAGGAGAATTACCATGGTCCTGAAAGTCGTTTAATGTAGTGCCTCTATAAGGAAAAATATCAAAGATATCATCTACATATCCCTGGTAGATCCTTCGGTTTGAACTGAGTTTAAACCAAGGCTATCATTGAAAATTGATTTCGGAAAACTCCAATTAAGTTACTGTTTACTTCCAAATTCAAAGATATTCATATGTCGAATCATATTCTGTTAGTAAGATGGGTTATATTAAGTTTTAATTACACCTTATAACATATCAAAATAAAATCTTACATAAGTTATTAGTACCATCATACCTTTTTTAATTGCTAATATGCAGCGTCTTCAACTTTTAACAATGTTTGATTGTTGGTTTATTTATGTAACTGTAAAAAATGAAATTTACAATGTCCCAGTCAATTCATATATATATTTTTTTAAATTAGGATTTGTTAACTAATAAATAATTTTAGAAGTCAATAAGGCAAAATAAACATTGGCAGCTCGTCAGAGAGAAACTGCGGTTGGAGAGAAACTTCCCAAACTATCGCGTGTGTTCTGCATATTCAAATTTGTTGGCGTCAGCTGAATTATTCCAGCTGAGCCCAGTTTGCCACTTAAAAGTTAGTAAAGCTTTTTATCACATCAATGCTAGGAATAACAATGCAGATTGTTTTGATATTTAGTAGTTACCAGTGGCTTCAAATGCAATTTCGTGGCGTTTGTGTCTGTATGAGCACTTCCTTTTCGGGTGAATGACTCGTATATTTCCGACGCTAATATTGAGTTTGCTTTCTTGCAAGAAAAAATCTTAAAAAGAGTATATCTATGGCTATTGTAATTTACCCCTGCCTTGGTATTTTTTTATCATTAGCTGATTTTCCTATTTCCCAATCTAGAATTTATATATGTATATATAAATTTATTAAAATTAAATAATATATATATATATATATATATATATGTATACTTCTAACACTTACCCTCTGCTTTGCACGCAATTTAGAAGGTTGTGCACCTATATGAGCGCTTCTAGTTCGAGTTAGTTATTTTTCCAACACCTATGTTACCATGATCAAGAAAGTACGCCAAAAAGTATATTTATGACCATTGTTAATTACTTAATTTTTAGTACTAAGTCCTAATACTATGTAAATAAGCAAAGGTCTAAAGTAGGTTACACATTATGAGTCTGCAAGTTGGAGTACTTAATTGTTACTAAAGCCCATTTAACGGAAATATCTAGTGGCCCTGTCGTAATTTAGAAGCATTGAAAAGCTTTTAGGAGAATTGTCCGAGTAAGTACGACTTCATAATTGTCTGAGTGCTTTTAAAAAGAACCACAGACAATTTTATTCTTTTGCTCTTAATGCATGTTATCTTTTTATAATTCAGAATCTACCATTGTTCTGCTAAGATTATATAATAAGTAGTCATTTGTTAATCCTGTTAGATTTTATTTGTTTTAGTTATCAATTTATGTCGTCTAATTTTGTATTTATATAATATTGTTACCATAAAAAAATCAATATACTTATAAGTTTATCTTTAATACAACAATTATCAGTATAACCCATGATGAGTAGTTTGCCATCTTAAATTCCATACATTGTGTTTGCTCACTCTATTTGGACTCACTATTTCAGAGGAACGTTCACAACATTTAACCTGGTTACTGGATTGGAAATTAAGTAGTTCTAAACGAACGAAATTTGTGTTGTATGGATTGTCACACTGTGCCTGAGTGGTGTATAAAAAGCTGAACGCAGCAATAATCCAAATTTATTACGTCAGTTTTACAACTAAAAAAGGTAATTTTGTATCGTGTGGATATTTAAAAAATGGGCTTTATGATCAAAACTGCAAATTAATAAATTAGGTGTTTCAATTTTCTAACAATATTTAGCCAAACATTTCCTTTCATTTCATAACTTATGAATACAATTATTTATTTTAAAAAGAAGTTAAGATTAAAAAAATACCATATGAACATAGTTATACTTAGAGATTAAAAACTAAACTTTGTTAAATAAGTTTGAATATAAAACTAACTCAAAGTATGTAAGTTCGTTCGTTTGTTTACAACCAACCGGTACACAATAAAAACACGTATAAGCCTGCAAGTGAGCACGTGTTTCCACTATCGACAACACATTGTTTTCACTAAGATATTCTCAATAATGGTATTTTAACATATTTTTACATCACAATAATGTTTTATACATTGCAGTACAGGCATGGGGAAAAGTATAAGGTAAAGAGAGCAAAGTGGATCAAACCTTTGGTGAGCAAATAGGATTTAACCAAAAACTTTTGACCAGACAACTTTTGATAGACAAACAATTTTCCCTGTATACAAAACGCTCATACTTCAATATTTACTATCTATTCAAACAAACTAATTATTATATTAGAGCACGGATGGGCAAAAAAATCTTAAGATCATTTGTTTCAGTTTACACATTGGCATTCCAGTTCAGCCGTCTGTTATACATTAAGATACGAGTATAGTGAGCACATGATAAGGACCTAACTAAGTTCAATATGTGGGTATGCGAGCCCACACATCGGAATCCTAACATATTGGTTGTATCTGACTCAGTGGTGTATTTATCCACTACACAGTAAGATATAATGAGCACATGATCAGGACCTAAGTAAGTTTGATATGTGAATATATAAACCCACACATAGGAAGCCTAACAGATTGGTTGTGCCTGACTCAGTGGTTTATTCATCCACTACACATTAATATATAGTGAGCACATGATCTCCTGGTATAAACAAGTTTGACACGTGGGTTTGCGAGCCCACACAACGGATGCCTAACTTAGATTCGATGTACTGTAGTTCGTCGTGTGGTTCGTCTATCAAACACACACTATTTTATACCTTGAATGTGATTAGAACCTCAATAGGATTTTTCATTTGTTTGTAACACCTCACTCAAACAGTCTTGCACTGGATTTCTTTGATCATGTTCATTGGGTAGTTGATCTTCCCTTGAAAAGTGTCGAATAATATAGAAGTAACATATATTATCATTATATTTTAGCACGATCAAAAAAGTATAAGCTTAAAAAACTTAAAACTTCAATGTATCTCAATAATTCGTTAAAATAAATATTGACTGTTTTAAGATAAAATTACTAAAAAAATGTTTAGGTGATAGTATCGTATGTAAATGAAGTATTTATTTTTTCCTCTTAATACTCAATGGGTACATTGCTCACTAAAATACGAACAGTGGAGCGTTATTTAATAATTAGCAAATGTTAATATTAACAGTTTAGATTTTTTGTAAGTAAGACATTTTAAATATTCAAATTAAACACATTTAAACTATAGGTAATCCTATCTGTTACAATAAATTAAATGTATGGTTAAAGAAACACCAAAATACGAGCTATAGTTTTAGTTTTGTTCTAAGTGCATAATATTACATTTTGTGAACTCATGTGAAGTTATAACAATTAGCTGGCTCAGAAGTTAGTTATATACGGAAAACGCTTTAATAAAAGGTAAATTTGTTTTCATAATGTTATTACCAACTTATAAACAAGACAAACAGGGGACAAATGCGGAAGAGCAAACGCAACTAAAATCAGTATTTCAACAGCAATCTGAAGGATTATCTTGAACACACACACAAACACACACACACACGGATATAAAGCCAGCCCAACTAAAGATATAAGCTGCTCCAAGACAGTTTTCTTTTCTCAAATGCAATGAAGAAAGCGGGAATAACACCATGTACGTTTCTACTTTGAGTGATACTGATCAATCTGCAGAATGTTTTCCCTTTTCTGTGTTAGTGATTATAGCTAGGGTATTAATTGATCTTGATACTAGCAGCTACCCACGTCTTCGCATTTCATTTCGTATTGACGTTGCGTATAATAAATTAGGATAGGATTACATTACATTTATGAGCGATACTTCGAAATGACGTTGAAATACAATTTTTATCTATCTAAAACTTATTACTGTGTACTAAAACGTCTACTTCCATTAAAAATTGCCATGCAAAATTTAAAGTCTGTAACTAATTTTAGTCTCAAGATGTCCTACGGACAAATAGACTGAAAGTCATTGGCATAAAAACAGATGAAGAAGAACATTACGCATTATAGAACTTATTCTTGTAGAAATGGAGTTTCATGCAAAATATGCATCCCTACAAAGTTTTGTCACATGATACATTCAGTTGTATGTTCATTTAATTGGATTCCTTATTGGTGTTTAGCAATACAGTTCTACATACCAAAAAGTATAAAATTATTTTGTATATTATGTTGGATCAGTTAGGCTACATGTTTTAATATTTCACATTTTTGAACCTCTTATGGGTGTTTTGAGATTGTTTGCACATTTAATTAATTTGAGTTTCTCGTTGTCATTATGGCTAACTATAAGACCAATGCAAACATTTTGCTAACGCTCCCCATATCCTATGGAGTGACATATAGCATAATCAAACTCATGCACAATAAATTATTACAGGCAGATTACTCGTATGACATTCTTACAGCCCCACTAGTGATATGCTCTCAAGAATGCTAAGATGAGGTGACTGTTCGAAAAATGTCGCGCCACTTACAAGTTATCATCATAATAATTATTGAAAAAGTTTTATTAGTGAGTATCTGAATGTTATTGTACTAAATTAATGTTTGTACTAATATCATACAAGAAACAAGCAGGAAGTGCAGTAGGGAATCGTGGTTCAATTATCCTGAGCTTTTCAACGGCAGCTTATCTCGAGTTTAGCAGATGATGTTTGGATGTAAAGGGCACGTTCCTTAGAGACTCCAGTGGTAGGGTCAGTTGGATGATTTAAGAGCTTAGTTTTCTTTGAAAATTGACTCATAAAAATGTTTATTCTGATGAATTTTTGTTTTATACACATTTTTCCTTCAGAGAGAAATTGATGGTTAATAATTTTAAATTAATAAGTATCAAATCAGGACAATAAAAAAAAACAAATAGACGGAGTGAAAAATTGCCAGTTATCAAGGATAAAACGAGAAGTAACAATACTATACTATAGCTATAAATATATATACTTACTAGTATAACATAAATGTATCCCAAAGCACATTCTATAAGCGTGTACTGTAAAATAATTTAGTTCCACGAGTGTTTGGTAAAAGTTTATTTAACGTATCTAGGAATATTAGTTTTTTGTGCAGCAACTGAATCGCGTACAGTTCGTATTGTTTTATAATTATTCAATTACATCGTACAGGCAACTAACATTAGTTGCTGTTTACTTATTGTATATCTTTTTTAAATGGAAACTAAATATACTATTGTTCGTCGTTATGTTTATATATTACCTTTTGTAGCTTTAATTATTGTTCCCTTTAATAAATAATATATATATAATAATAAATAGTATATGTTATCATAATTTAAATTATTTAAAATAAAAACATTAAAAACCGCTATTTTGGATGGGATAAACCTTTTGAGATCTGGTTTGTAGCATTTTGGTATACTATAAAGGACTTTTAATTTGATGTACGTCTCGACTATACTCTAATTTAAAATTTTCTTTTGGCCCTTTGCGGGCCTTCCCAATAATGAGATCAAATTCCAATCGCATAAAAAGTTTCTTTGTATAAGGAATTAATATACCAGGTATAATTGCTTTACAAGAAATGGTTAAAAAATATTAAACAGTTCTTTAACTTGATAAGCACAATTTATAGATTCCAATTTAACGATTTTATTGGCAGTATTTGGTGAATGTGACTCAGTACTGCGAGTAGTCACAGTCTGGATGATGTAATAAAAACATATCGCTATCACCTAAGTGAAAGTTTAACCAGTAATTGTGCTAAAAATAATTCATTCTGTTGGATGCGAAAATTACATTTTAACACGTAGTATCCCATAACGTATATCATGAAGGCTGCATAAAATCTTATGTGTACAAATTCTGCGTAGATCGTTTAGAGGTTATGGGTACATTCATGCACAATTATAAAAGATTCTAATCTGAAATGTGTATAAATTATTTTAAATTAATTCAAATAAAGTGTTTTTATCCATAATTACAAATATTAGAATTACCACCGAATGTTATATTTTTGTACTTATTAACAAGGCTTCCATAATTATTCATTCTATTAACATGACTGTTAGTATTTATTGTGTGGAGAACATTTGGAGCTCTTCGTAACACTGTGATAACATAACATCACATGTTAGGTCAGTATGCAACCGAACAATTAGTATTCACAGGTAGCTCAATACACAAATTAGACTGTACAGCTCTCTCTCTGTAATACTTTGATAACTAACATTACTAACTAGGTCAGTGTGAAACCGAAAAATTAATGATTAAAGGTAGCCTAATACACTGAGGAGACGGTAAACACAGGCAGATGTTGACAGCTCTCTGTAATACCGTGATAACTAACATCACCAGCTGGGTAGGTGAGCATCCAGCAAACTAGTGATCATAGGTAGCCTAATACACTAAGTAGACGGTAAACACATGCAGATGTTGACAGCTCTCTGTTATACTGTGATAACTAACATCACCAGCTGGGTGGGTGACCATCCAGCAAACTAGTGATCATAGGTAGCCTAATACACTAAGTAGAAGGTAAACACATGCAGATGTTGACAGATCTCTGTAATACTGTGATAACTAACATCACCAGCTGGGTGGGTGTGCATCCATCAAACTAGTGCTCATAGGTAGCCTAATACACTAAGTAGAAGGTAAACACATGCAGATGTTGACAGCTCTCTGTAATACTGTGATAACTAACATCACCAGCTGGGTGGGTGTACATCCATCAAGCTAGTGCTCATAGGTAGCCTAATACACTAAGTAGAAGGTAAACACATGCAGATGTTGACAGCTCTCTGTAATACTGTGATAACTAACATCACCAGCTGGGTGGGTGTGCATCCATCAAACTAGTGCTCATAGGTAGCCTAATACACTAAGTAGAAGGTAAACACATGCAGATGTTGACAGCTCTCTGTAATACTGTGATAACTAACATCACCAGCTGGGTGGGTGTGCATCCATCAAACTAGTGCTCATAGGTAGCCTAATACACTAAGTAGACGCTAAACACATGCAGATGTTGACAGCTCTCTGTTATACTGTGATAACTAACATCACCAGCTGGGTGGGTGTGCATCCATCAAGCTAGTGCTCATAGGTAGCCTAATACACTAAGTAGAAGGTAAACACATGCAGATGTTGACAGATCTCTGTAATACTGTGATAACTAACATCACCAGCTGGGTGGGTGTGCATCCATCAAACTAGTGCTCATAGGTAGCCTAATACACTAAGTAGAAGGTAAACACATGCAGATGTTGACAGCTCTCTGTAATACTGTGATAACTAACATCACCAGCTGGGTGGGTGTACATCCATCAAGCTAGTGCTCATAGGTAGCCTAATACACTAAGTAGAAGGTAAACACATGCAGATGTTGACAGCTCTCTGTAATACTGTGATAACTAACATCACCAGCTGGGTGGGTGTGCATCCATCAAACTAGTGCTCATAGGTAGCCTAATACACTAAGTAGAAGGTAAACACATGCAGATGTTGACAGCTCTCTGTAATACTGTGATAACTAACATCACCAGCTGGGTGGGTGTGCATCCATCAAACTAGTGCTCATAGGTAGCCTAATACACTAAGTAGAAGGTAAACACATGCAGATGTTGACAGCTCTCTGTAATACTGTGATAACTAACATCACCAGCTGGGTGGGTGTGCATCCATCAAACTAGTGCTCATAGGTAGCCTAATACACTAAGTAGAAGGTAAACACATGCAGATGTTGACAGCTCTCTGTAATACTGTGATAACTAACATCACCAGCTGGGTGGGTGTGCATCCATCAAACTAGTGCTCATAGGTAGCCTAATACACTAAGTAGAAGGTAAACACATGCAGATGTTGACAGCTCTCTGTAATACTGTGATAACTAACATCACCAGCTGGGTGGGTGTGCATCCATCAAACTAGTGCTCATAGGTAGCCTAATACACTAAGTAGAAGGTAAACACATGCAGATGTTGACAGCTCTCTGTAATACTGTGATAACTAACATCACCAGCTGGGTGGGTGTGCATCCATCAAACTAGTGCTCATAGGTAGCCTAATACACTAAGTAGAAGGTAAACACATGCAGATGTTGACAGCTCTCTGTAATACTGTGATAACTAACATCACCAGCTGGGTGGGTGTGCATCCATCAAACTAGTGCTCATAGGTAGCCTAATACACTAAGTAGAAGGTAAACACATGCAGATGTTGACAGCTCTCTGTAATACTGTGATAACTAACATCACCAGCTGGGTGGGTGTGCATCCATCAAACTAGTGCTCATAGGTAGCCTAATACACTAAGTAGACGGTAAACACATGCAGATGTTGACAGCCGTATAAGCCTAATTGAACACATACTGACTACAGTTTCATCAAGCGTTAAGCCTTACAGTGAGTTTGCAATAATCTCACCAAACACTCGCTAATATTGGATTTGTATGTTTACAACTGGTGGCTATATGAAGGTAGACAGCACTAATTTCTGTAGATTATAACTTGATATTAAATAATTAACATTTTTTAATCTTTTTCTTTAATTTTATGAACAGCATAAAAATTAATGGATAATTAAACGCACATTAGTGTTATGGGAATGAGTTTATAAAATGTATTAATTAAAATTGTTAATATGTGATATTTTGAAGTTATTCTAAAGAGATGCTACATCCTTAACTAAACTACATAAAAAGAAATACAATTATATCTTTTATGATTTTATTTGTTATTCCAGACAAGATAGTTAAGGTAGAAAAGTTTTCGTTACTTTTAATACTATTGATCAATACTTTTCCTGTATTCAGTCGGCATTTAGGGACTGACATAATATCGGTAGACACAATTGTAAACATAAATGTTTTGAAGCAAAATTAGAAAACTATTTAAGTTTAGAATTTTTCCACATATTCAGCGATAGTAAAATGTAGTTTATTTATTAAAAGATGCCCTTATACAAGAAAGGAACATTTTTAGCGGCTCAGGAATTCAACCATATTGTTTCCTAAATAAAGTAGACTACAGCTTCATATTTAGATTAAAATATATTATTGTCTAAGACATAATTACATAATTTCGTAAGGAAGTAAGTTTTTGGAGCCAAGTAAATTAACGTATAGAGATTTTAGAGAAACCAAAGATTATTTGAAAATTCTATACTTTAAAACATCACGACATACATTTCAAGATAGTGCTTTGTTAATTAAACTAGATATGGTACAGCGTTGAAGGTATATCAAAGTCTTACGGTCAAATGTGCACATATATATTTTTGACATCAAACATACAGACGGATTAATATCAATTCATGTAATGGATAAGACATTTTTGATGATTAGAACTTAACATGATTCTTATTGTTACGTTTATTACGTAACTTTATATAACAAAACTTTTATTAAAATTTAACCTTTTTCTGAATAAAAACTGAAATAATTTTAATATTTTGTTTATCTAAACAACTGTAAACAGAGAAAAAAAGGAAAGGAAGTTTTTTGCTTTGCTATAAACCTTGAATACTTGCATCTCTGATGTTTTAATATTCTAACATAAATTTACCCCTATGAAACTGAAAACCACGAATCCGACACCTGACTCGAAATATAAATGTTAAATTATAATTCTTGAGTACTAATTATACTACTGAAACGACAACGATCAATTCCTTAAATAAATAAATACCTCCCTGAAGCGACAACTCCAGTAGTTCTTCAAGATTTTTACAAGGCGTAGATAGGGATAAAAAACCAAAATGTAATAATAATTTTTTTCAAGGTGAGTGTCAAAATACATCCCACAGATTGTAGTTTATGCGAGATTTTATTATAATTAAATAAACTGTTTCCGAAATAAATTGAGTAATCAGAACCACTTTATTGAAAAAAATCGTCTAAATCATATCATTGTTCTAACATCACAAAAATATCAGCAATTATATATTACTATACATTTTCATTAATGTGTACATGTATATACGTATATGTTATGTGTGTATATATATATATATATATATAAAACACTGCAAACTAGTTTTTAACGTTAAATTTACTTGAAAGTGCTAAGAATCTTTGGAACCCTAACATATTTTTTGCAGATGAGTATTTGAGCTTTTATAGCGGGACATTCCGTTTACTCAAGTTAGAAAACATTGGATTAATTAAAACTTATATTATCCATGGAACAAGCAGGCGAAATTATTCGTTTTCACTCATAACCATTTCCCCGTTTGCTTCAGCTTATGTGGTGAATCACCCAATTCATGCAAGTCTGCTCAATTTTGTATTATGAGGGTGTTGAACCCCTTTGGTTTATGTTATAACAAGAGCATATTGAGTTCTTGTGGCGTGGCAAGCATGCCGAATAGAACAAATCCCATATAGTGTAATCTTATGTATACATTTGAGTGTTTCAATTATAAATTAAAATGTAATTTGGAAATAGAACTGACCGTAATTGCGTGAGCAATGAGAGTAGTAGGGTTTTAGCTTTTATGGACAAGATGTGACTTGAAGATGACGAATATAGTTTTAAAACGAATCAGGTTTTACATTCAAAGTGTTTATGATATTTCCCTATTTAAAAAACTATATTACATATATAAAATAATATATCTGCTAGAGACGGTAGCAAGTGATCAAACAGAAGATCGAGTGTCCGGTAAACAAAAGTGTCAAAATTTGGGTTTTTACAATATGCGCAGGTTCTATTTCTGTCCGTGACCGTTACACATTTCTCAGGTTAATAGCACAACCTATTGTGTATCGACTCTCTTTATTCTGTTTGGTAATATTCTAGCATAGGCCATTGGCCCATAAAGATCTCCGTAACAATTAGTTAGAAATGGGATTGGCCTCAAAGATCTCAAAATCATGTCCAAAGAGACCTTACTAACTTATTCTCCACAACATATTTTGTTTACTAGATCTAAATATCATAATGCCGACTGCAATTATAAATACTGGTATTCCTCTTACCTTGCGGACGTAATACTAAATATTAGACTATTTAGTACGTTATTTTAAAGTAATTATTAAAGTAATTGTAATTATGGAAATTCTCTTCATTAATTTTAATTTAACAGTATGATTTTTATTGATATTTTTTATACGAACTAGAAACGATTTCATAAAAAATAAGCGGTGACATGCATTGAGCTAACATTTACACACTAGTTTTCGACGGATGTATGAAACATGGACACCTAGAGCAGCTCTGCATAACGAGGAGGATCTTGCAGCATATCATAATATCTGTTATCAGCATGAGAGACTACTTGTTACACGTGCTGATTGTATATGGTAGACAATCCAAGTAAGATCTCTCCCAAAGCTAGTACCCGTTTCAACTTTTTTTACATTTAAGAAAGAAATTGTCAGCTGCTTTAGTTTTCGTAGAGGTCCAAATGGAAGTGTATAATAAGGGTTGAACATGTGAAAGGCTATTATATTTTCTTAGGTTTACAAACTTAAAACCAACCACAAGACACGTACATAAATATAAATACCGAGCGTAGTGGTAACTTTCATTCTTTTTATTCAGTTGTCTGACGCTGATATAATTATTATTTATGATTCAGGTGGTCGGTTTAAATATGTAAATAAGCTAAGAAAATAGTATTATCTCAGAAAAAAAATCACCGTTTCATATTGTAATCACTTGAATGCATTCCCATTTCGACCTACACCAAAAGTAGCGAGGCTAACGATTCATTGCTTCTTAACGTAAAATTCTACTATCGCTTTCAAGAAAAATCAGTGAAACACTAAAAGCACTTAAATATTAAAAACAACTTTTTTCTCACAATATTTAACATCGGATACATGAAAATATAAGTCTGAGAATGTATCCGCACACCACTTAATGTGTACGGAACCAAACATAATTAAAGATAAAGTAAAAATATGTGGTGAGATTTACAAAGTTTTATGTCATAAAACATGTTTGGTGCATTAATAATAGGCCTGCATAGGTTAATTATATTTTATTATATACTCACTTAATTTAATTCCACTTTAACGCCCAGTTGTGTGCTTATAACGCGTAAACTAATATACTGACGGCTAATAGATTTTTTAAGGATGGTTTGGGACATTAACATATTGGCAGTGAAGGTTGAGTGCATTGGTGTGAAATTTACTGTTTTTGAGATAGTAATGGTGTGAGTACTCCATAAGTGAAATGTTCCTCTGCTAATAACATTCCCTTTAACGGAAATATTTATTTTTTGGCCCCATTACAAGTCCTGCAGGTTCTTTAATTACAAACACCTGTTACGTTAGAAACTAATGGTTGAATTAGCCTTTTTTGCGCTGCTAGACAAATATTTGCCTTTAGAAGGGCATTATGAAAAGAAAAATATGTTACATTTTAGGCCCACTCACAAAGACTCATAAGCTTTCTTAAACGTTTTCGGTAACGTTTGATTCATTTAGACTTTTATAAATTAAACGAAAACAGAATGACCTACTAGGATAAACTTTTCCGTAACTCGAGGCTTTGTAGATGTAAGTAGACGAGCCGGCTGTACTGGCAGCTATCTTGGTTGTATCCCAATAACAAATATTTCAAACTTGATGTGCCATTAATTTCTAGCGTACAACTATAATAGATATGTGACTACAAAAATAATACGTTCTCATCCAAAAACCTTTTTGGTTTTTTTAGTTTTTATTGTTTATTTAGAAAAAATATCAAACACTTCATTTTTCGTTTGAATATTAAAAATTAACTATAATTACTGTTATATCTCTAAATAAGATATAATTTTACGGCTGAAAATGAGCATAAAATGTTTTAGAATGAGCATTGTTATTATTGGATAAAATATAGCTCGTTTTTATTAAAGGACAAAAAATTAACATAAATTTGAAAACATTTTCCCTTGCATATTTTGATAAACCCTAGAAAAATATGGAATTGTTTGGGTTTTAAGATGCCATTTAAAATACTAAATAAATAACTTTTGAGTAGTAATTTAGACATAATTTAGTTACAAATAAATAAGAACAGTTTAGTTGTTGAATATTTTTCACTTTATTAACGAGATCAAGAGTTGGTAATAGAATGAGCAACACTGGACTTCCACTACATTCTATTAGTTAATAGTGTATCATATAGTTATCATTGTGTGACGTAGTTACAAGTTTAGTAGCATTGGAAAGCTTTTAGTACAATCGTCTTCTTTTATAGAACTTAATTCTTAGAAAGCTTTTAAAAAGCCTCAGACACTTAAATAATTTTCTTCCAGTGGTTGCGTTCCTTTGTCTTAATGCAGTCATCGTAGTGACCTTTTTAATACAGAACTCTTCGTATTTACAAAATCGGAATTAGTACAGAGATTTCTGACAACTTATAAGAAATTGTATCCTTTATATGTGATAATATGTTTCAGTTAATAAATATTATTAAAATCCATAAATTATATATAACTTAACGGAAATTCCATGAAACAAATGTTGAGATATTTTATTAGTATAACGTTTGTTGACGTATACTAATATTATTATATTTGACAAATCCTCGTTATGTTCTAAAATCTGTTACTTTTTATAATTTGGAATTTTTAACCAGTAAAATTTATTACAAGATATAATTATGCAGGCACTGATCAAGGAAATGCAACAATTTTTGTGTTTTCTCACAAATATACCAATAAAATAATGTGCATGTTATTTATTTACTAAAAAGTTGTTTTACCCGTCATGTAAAACATAGTAGATGCAGTCAGTAACACATTAAATATAAAAGGCTTCATTTCCACAAGTAATATTTTTTAATATTGTAATAAACACAGAATGTTGAGGAATTCAAACTTTTTAAATGTCCATTACAGATCAAAACAAAACACTGTACACTCAGATCCTAAACTAATACACTTTAGATGCGATCTAGAGATATTTTGGCTATTTTGTACAGAGTGACTCTGTATAATGTTTCCTCTAGGCCTTCAAAATATTTAAAATTGTAATAGATAAAATCCTGTTAATCTGATGAAGATTTATGATTAAACGTTTTAAGAAACTGTATTAAATCTATTACGATTTACAATGATAGGACATGGTGGAAATGTCAAAAGTTAAGGAGTGAGCATCCATGGGCCTTCGTTGGCGGATAGAGATCTTGGCGCGAAATAATATTAGTCTATGGTTCTAATCGATAATCTATCGTCATAATTTGAAAACAATATTGATGAATACTCTGTAATATTTCGATGGTGACTTCAAATTCAAGGGTTATCGATGAAGAAGGAAAGGTATAAGAGGAACCTTAATTCTTCTTTTCACTGTTCAACTTCAGTTTACTATCCCTAAAGTGAAGAGCAAAATGGTTCCTTTATGTTGAATAACTCCCTCTAGTGTGCGATTGACTGACTAAAATGGAACATGGACTCATCAGCTTACTGTAATATAGTGGGTGGTATTGTATACAAACAACAAAAGTGTGTTGAGCACGACTCTCTTTTCTCTACAGCCAGAAATGCCTGGAGGGTTAAAAAAAATTTACCTAACAATTCATCAATAGGAAGATCACTCAGTGGGATTATTTTAGTATTTATGATGATAATACGCAGATATTCTTCTTGTAACTATATATTGTATAAACATAAATCACTTAGCTGTCGAGGAGCATCTTAATCTTCTTAAGAAACCACAACCAATATATATTTGGATTAATTTTGTGAACGCTGAAAGCCAATACAATACTGTACTTCTATCATGTTTAACACATTACAGCTAATACATTGGGCTACGTTGGTAAAATTATACTCTTATGTTAAATGAAACTATACTTAAACATTTTTTCCACCGTTTAAAATAAATGGATTGTTGCTTCTTGAAATCTTTAACTTCATTAAAATTGAATTTAGAAAAGGACTTAATCGCAAGTATTTGAATATTTAGTTTAAATTTATCGATAGTTGTTAACAAAATAAAATTTTATAATATTAACATTTTGTTTTCTTAAACAATAAAAGATATTTCAAACATAAACGATTAAGCAGACATGATATTGCTCGAGTAAATAAAAAAAACTTTGTTACAGAAAAATCCAAAATTTATTCCGTTCCGACTTACCCATTTAAGAGCGAGTAAAATGTTGGGGGAATGTTTGTAAAACAACAAAGCAAGTTGTTGGGATATGACATCTCCATCATGTACAACATTGGTGTGGTGTCTGTTTGTGTCATAAAACGTTCGTAACTTAGTTGGAAAAGCAATGTTAAACAAATTAGTGCAACATTTATTTAAATAATACAGAATCCCACGTGTGAAGTGTTGTGACAATGGTTTGAAACTATGTGCCTCGCTGAAATTCAGTAGCTATGAAACTATTTCTTCTAAAACATTAGAAATAAGCGATTCATTTGTTCAGTTTTACTAAGATAGCATATAAAGGATGCTTTACGAGAGGTCGGTATAAGTTCGGGATATGGTAATAGAGAAAGAAGTTCATAAAGCATTTCACTTCTCTAAATCTATGTCGCTTTGTTCTGTGTATGTGTGTCTAAATATTTTTCGTTTCTAAAAATATCATCTCAAAAATTGTTAATGCAAACAATTTAAAACTTGGCCTCTATTTTAAACTAAAAATGGAGATGGAGTAATACTTAACATTTAATATACCATTTAAAGACATTGGTAATTAAACCTTTTCAAAATTAAATATGTAGAATAACATTATTCTAAAGAACGTTGCATTCATAATGTG
This sequence comes from Homalodisca vitripennis, assembly GCF_021130785.1. Lineage (NCBI taxonomy): Eukaryota > Metazoa > Arthropoda > Insecta > Hemiptera > Cicadellidae > Homalodisca > Homalodisca vitripennis. Next base: position 66,164,841 of record NC_060211.1, on the reverse strand, counting down.
TTGTTTTTGTATTGGTAAACTTTTTGAGCCTTATGGCATTTTCTATAGATGTGCTGACCTCTCCCGTATGTTTTCTTAGCAATTGACGAAAAGTTACTTAAACAAGTCATACAAAATATCATGCATACAGTTTATCAGTGTAATAGTTAAAAACCTGCAAAGGTAAACAATATCTTATTTTACCAGGATCTATAAGCCCTCCTTAACATCTAACCCGGGACCTAAAGCACCACTACCAATAGCCCGGTATGTAGACTACCTGCACGGACTGGTTCGTTTAGAGGTCACACATTTAAGAGACCGTCTTGATAGAGGTTGCTTGATTCGGTTATAGAATGATACCGTAATTTGAAAACACACTGTTGTTACAAATAATTATTTTGAGCCTAATAGCCTTATTACTAAAATGTTCACACATTAACGTACTGTATATTTTCCGGAGGCAGCACAACAAAAGTAATTTTTATACAACGGATGGTCATGTAAGACCGAGTATACATAAACTTTAATCATCCGTAAAATGTTACGTTTTATTATTTTATGCCAATGAACATACACCTTGCACTATGTTTAAATCTATATAATATCATAATATTTGACACAAAAGCGTAATCTACTTTTGTTATTGGGGATTATACAAGTCCCATTAGATTTAGCCATTAAATAAGCTATCAAAATTAAAATAAATTCAATTATACATTCACAGACCATAGGATGTAAGTGTTATCAATGGTGAGTTTACACCTATTAAGTACCGATCCCCAACGCCTGGGAAAACCCATACTAACATTAAACCCTGTGAGTGTATAAAACAGTGACTTAGTTTTTTTCGATCGGTATATTCTCTTAATGAAATAGTTTGCTATACTGTATAGGAATCAATAAGAATCTATGAGCGTTCTTTTAATAATTAAATAATACTATCTTCAAATTAATGTTCTTCTTCAGATTAATTTGAAAGAAATCATATTTAATAATAATATTGTGAAAGAGGATGTAAAAACTGTTTTATATACCATGAAGTGTGATCTGTTAAGCATACTTCTTTACTGATTTGCACTTTTGATTATACTTTCTGCATAACACCTACTAAAAAAGAGGTATTTTAGTTCTTAAAAAACTTTTTTTGCAGCATGGTTCCCACCCACCGATGACAAGAAAGCAGTGCAATCTAAAGTCGACCTGTTCTTGCTATGACCCATTAACTTACCACCGGAAATCCAAACTTGTGCTCAATGGACGTGAGACCACATACCCTACATTTATTTTCTAACTTTTGATTTAAAATAACTTTCAGTAAACACATACGAGTACATATTATAGTTGACCCTACATTAAACAGCGGATTGAGGAGAATAGGTGTGATAATACTAAACAAGTTTTTATTTATAGATTCATATTTTGCTTAGGACAAGAAGCTTGAGGAAGAAGCACCTACTCATTGAAATTACTCCTCAAATTACCATTGTACTTGCTTCAAATGATAAAAGAAATTTCAGTGCTGCGTTAGAAAATTCTATATGTTAGTCATGTCATCTTGTAATAACGAGAGGCCAGCTCTGTTCCAGCCTCTTCTGGTCAAAATAGGTAGCGTAAGAAACTCACGCGCGTTTAAAATAACAAGAGGCTTGAAGGCTAAGGAACCTTCTTCACCCATTCCGAAATTCATGCTCCACATTATACCTATAATTCTACCCTTTTACACCAATATCTCCACATTTGCAATTAGCGATATGTATCTCATGGACATCCCCGAGTTTGCGCAGATGTAAGTGACACCTCGGTTGCTTCTGGATCCAGGTGACTAGTTCCTATTCTAGCCATTAGTTTACCATTTTAGGAAGGTGTTTGCTATCAGGGCAAATATATAGGGGTAAATAATGGAAGTAAGAGTACCTAGTCTATAAAGTTATTAGGTTCTAAATAACTGTAGAAAACTAATTTACGAGTAAAACATTTTTCCTTAAGATAAAAACAGCAATTAAAAGAAATTGCTTTGTATGTCGATTTCCTGCTCAGATAGAAAGGAACAGAAAATAGTTGTAATGAAACAAGATAAATATAGTCATAACTTTCCCACCAGTTCTATTTTTAATTTACTGTAGTAACATCCACGTCCGGTAGAGAGTAATGTGAAGTCATCCTAGCCCCTAGCCTACAGAATAAGTTATGAGTTGTATCAAGACTTTCTCTGTGTGTTAATAAATTCCACTCTGCAAAACTGTTAAATATTAAAACTAACCTGTAAAGTTCTTAAAAGAATATGTGAAATAAAATTTAGTACATTTGTGTTTCTTGTTTCGGGATTTTTGTACGTGCGTGTATGTTCAAAAGAAAAAACATTACAAAATCATAACTTTTAATCTTCTTTTAAATTAAAATACTCATGGAAAACATTTAAATTAAGTTTTAAACTGGCGAAAGTGACTTTTAAATACATATTATCATGTGATTGAAATGCATTGTTACCAAATGTAGGTTTAAAACAGATTTTTAGAATTTAAGATTTCGAAAATCTACTCCAATGACAACGACGGTTCAAATATAAAGAGATTATTTCGATTGGTAATAGTCAATTTTGTTTCAATCTTTACCACTATATTATTTTAATTATTATTACTTCTGCCAAAACATTCACACATACTGGATGAAACTAGTATAGGCGCTTCGAGAATATAGTGGGCTTGTTTTTATTGTTTGACGTTTCAGTCCAATCAGGGAAGAATTTAGCAGTCATGATGTTTCCTGTGGTATCAAGGCTTCCTTATTTAAGGAGATCATTTAATCTTTGATCAAAAGAGACATCATTTGACGGGGTATGTCTCCATATGAAGCAGAAGAAATTATATGTTTATATTAAGACAACGTACTTAGTTTTAGTGTGGATTATCACCCGTAGGTTTCAGGAATAATCTTTTAATCAATCTTAAAGTTATTCGTGAATTCATACACAGTGGAAGCACCTGTGTCTGAATGAGTCTCCTAACGTTTTAATGAAGTTATGGATAATCATCCATCGTTACAAGATGCAAAAATAGGACGATACTTTCGGGTTTGGAGTTTATCCTCTTCTTTTATTTATTTTTCAATAGTAAAAACCTTTGAAAACATCTAAAGAAGAGCATACATTCCAATTAAAATAGCGCACCTAATAGTGTCAAGAATTCGAGATACATATGTATATATATATATATATATATATATATATATAAAAAATTAAATTAAAATATATATATTTATATGTATATATATATATATAATATATATATATATATATATTATATATATATATATAAATTTTAAATTAAATGCAATAAATGAACCATTTACTCTGTACTTTAAGATTATGTTTAATCGGCTCTTTAACTTTAAAACATAAACAACTGTAACAGAGATGAGCAGTTAATTTACATAGATCTAAACAATACTTTGTTACCTACAACACAATTTTTAAGCCGATACCAGGTTGAGTATTGACTCTAATGAAGTTAATGTTACTGAAATTTTATTTTTAATGCGAATAATGTAAATATTTTAAACATGTTTAGTTTATTCAACCAATGTTATTTAATTGAGATATTTTTTTCGTTAAATGAAGGTTTTATAAAGACTTTTCCATAATGTATTACAATGTATAGTAAACTTACAAACTATTAGTGATTGTTAAAATTACACCCATAACCCACCAAGCTGAATCCATATCAATGGTTCTGATGACGTCATAAGCGTACATTAGCCAGAGGATATTACACTGAGTAACGAGGCGATAGTGATATCACCTCTAATGACGTACCTATCTCAACTTGCCGGCCGTTTATTTATAGATTTCGAAATTCAATCAATGGTCCCTTTAGTTGATTATGGAGTATGAATAGAAAAGTTGAAAGTCTAATAAGCTAATTGGAATGAAATCTGTACAATGTGTACAGTCACATAATTATACTTTGTGAAATTTTATGTGTTCCCGTCAGGATATTCGATAAATAAATTATTAATATCACTCTTGATTACTTGGATGTGTAAAACTTTTTATATAAGTTATGGGTTTTAGAGTGTATTTCAATTAAAGTCCTGCGGAGAGATAGACAGACAGAAATGAGTTTATGATAATATAGGCACTTTAAATTATAATCAGTATGACAGGAAAATAAATATGTACCATATGTTGCAGACAAAAGACAAATTTTGGGCATGTAGCATCATAAATATTGTTCTTGTCACTTTACAAATTATGTGTTGAGTAAAATTTAATGACTGCAGATAGAATTTGTCTCGAAATATTTTCCCAAATAGTTATGTTTTTTATTGAGTTTTGTTTCCTAAAACTGCTGAAATAATATAAGTATAATAATATAATAAAATAAGTTACGATAAAGTATGTAAAATATATGTTCAATATATAGTATAATGAATTTATTAAGGTGATTTTACAATATTTTTGTTAACAAAAAGAAAATAGTTTCCACTTAAATATTATATACTTACCCATACCATATACGTTATATTAGTGGCGTAACTGAGGGGTAATGTAAAATATTACAAAATTACAAATATTTTATTTATTTTTTTTAATGTGTTAATTTTTTAAATTTATCTAGCCAAGGACTGTTTTAACTGAACAAAATTTAAATCCCTGTGATTTTTATATAAATAAACGGTACCATAGTAACAATAAATAGAATGCATAAGTTTAAGAATTTACAGCTGCTTTAAAATAGATGAAAGTAAGCTATAATAAAGTTCATACAAAATTTATAATATGTATCATAACGATGGGACATATATAGACGAGGCAAGGCGTCTGCAAATGACTGTTAAGAGGGGATGTGTCTTAAGGTATATATATTAATAACAATTATATATCATACAGCGGCCAATTATTTTATTAACTATAATTATAAAATTTAACCTTTTGAAAGTAGTGTATTAACACTAATGAAGACAAAAAGAGTCATATAAACAAGAATCGTTGTGTATTATTGTATCGCAACAAGAAAATATTGTTATAAGTAATTTACTTGAGAGTCACTGTCAGATTTAATAATTAATATTACAGAAATAGTTTCATTTTAGTTTCCGTTATTCTAATATAAATAAACATCAATCACTAATAAGCCATGTTCAGAAAAGAGAAGTATTGGCCGCGATAGAGAATATTACATCATTTACAAACCAAATTTTTTGTAAGGAGAAGCCCATTTCCTTTTATGCCTTATTCTGCCCGTCCTCATAGGCCACTGGCCTGCGCGAGGATCTTATCAAACAGAATAAGTCGATACAGTACAAGGTCAATGGTACTGATAGAAAGTGCAATAGTCACAGACAGGATTTTAACCTGCGCTATTTCTAACTCAGACTCAAAGTCCAACGTCTTAGACCACTCGGCCATCGGCAGTCCTTAACCATTCAAAGCAGTTTAAACATTGTTATAACGATTTCAATATATTTGCAACAAGTTTTGTTTCCAGTAAATATTTACTTATAAAAATTAAATACTAGTCGATTAGTTACTTCTAACACTGTTGCGATAAAAAGCTTCACAAACTTTTAATTGCTAAACAGGGTTCAGCTCGAATAAATGGACGCCAACAAATTATAATATGTAGAACACATGAATTGGTTTGGAAAGTTTCTCCCCAACCGCAGTTCGTTTTTTGTTACAGTTTATCTTATTTCCTATTGACTGTTTAGATTTATTCTTTAATTCGGTTTTAAATATATGTGAATTCCCAATTATAAGCAGTGGTTTACTTATATTTGAATGTCAGAGTTTGTTAAGAACATATACATTTTATGGGTAAATTTCAACTCAATATTATGTTAAATGAGCAGATAGACCAATGTCAACTAATATTCTGCCATGATATATATACAGAATGTATGCAAAATTTTCAAAACGGAAATATTCCTTGATTTTATTTTAGTAGTATTTATATTTAATTGTTTTTTTTCTTAACGGTTCGTAGAGCTCCATCATCATTCTATAAGGTAACAGAAACAGCATACACTATAAAATAAAATTATATTAAATTGTTTCTTTATATTTGGAAAATTACAATATATTAAGATAATATATCATGTCACTGATTGTAAGATCAATTTCTCTAGAAACTAACAAATATAACATAATACGTTAATATTAAATATAAGATATAAAGTCTAATATATATCTGTATAGATGTCGTGATGGATTGTTTTCTTCTTACAAGTTGCAAGTTTCTAAATCAATTACTTGTGGACTACTTAGAAACTTATTATACTCATAATAAGATTGGAAATGACAACTTCCGTTTCTATAGCAATTCTTACCATACAGAATCGATCAGAAAGAAATTAGTGACAAAACCATTATCGCCCTGCAGTTTTATGCCATATTAATCGTGTTGTTTTTTTATATTTCTTTAAATGTGTCAGTTGCAATTTTGTGTATATTAAATTAATCCTAATCAGTATGTTTTGCGATTCTCTAAGCCCACAATTTGATTGACTTTTTAGTATATTTCAAGATCGTTAGAAATAGATTTGGTTGTTTATTAGCACATTTACTATATTAACAATGCAAAGTTTTACTTTCTATACGTTTAAATGTCTAACAACCATAAGAGGGAAGACGTACTTTTCTACTAATTTTAAAATTTTAGAGTCTAAAGTGATTTTATTCTTTTTAAAAGTATATTTATAGGAATAATTTTAAATAAGATATAATTCACACTATTTTATGTTTACATGATTAAAATTATAAAATAGCAGTTTTAATAAATATTATAGAAAGTTCTTAGCGACCTTCTGAGGTATCTCGAATCCCAATTTGTTGTATTTTAATCGCAGTAATGAATTCCAAACATAATTATTTACTGTTTTGCACGACTTTTTAATTGTGTTATATGATTTTTCTTTTTAAAGCTAAGATTTGGAAAATCGGCTTCATAATGAGGGGCATCAGCAGAGTTGACGTTCTGATAGACGGTGAGTGAGTACAGTGAGTGGTTATTGTATCAGATAACAGAGTTAAGTTGGAATTACGCTTAAAAAGTTAACGATTTAAATTGTTTCTCAGGTTATAAATATTCCTCTAATACGATCTAGATCAATACAATTATTGTATTTACAAACAAAATTAGCAATATTAGAAAACCAGGAATAATGAGGAGCTAAAAAATATAAAATTATAAGAGGTAAATTAATCCTATGGCCAAGGAAAACTATTGTTTTTATTCTATTAAATCAAGAAATTACAATAAAGAAATTGTAAATAAGATTAATAAATTATGAACTCGTGACAGAAAAAGGAATTTAAATATACCAAAAGATCTAGTTATAGATGATATATGTACGTATTTTTAAGAATAAAATATTATAATGCATTCAGAGACAATCGGAAAAACCGAATTGAATAAATTTGGCTAAATTTAGAATCAGGTACATTTAATTTTGATCTTACAATTATTATGACGATGAAAAAGTCAAATCCAGAACACTTGCAAACGATGGTAAAGGCTGTTATCAATAAATCGTTGGAAAATGACTTTTTTCACTAAACTAGGAAATGAGTATAAATAACTCATGAAGATAGTACTAAAAGGGGGATCAACTCCTTTTAATTCGCCAGCTGCGTGGAATAATTTTGAGGATTTTGTAATGTAACAGTTCAAAGAATATATGATATGTGCCTACCTCTATATTATTTCTTTATTGCCAGTAGTAGGTAAATTTGATGAAAAAGTGGGTTGACGGACATTTTGCAAATAACATGAATACACTTACCTGTACATAAAACTATTTCCTTTCTGCTAGTATATTATATAAATTATGAATAAACTTAATTTGGACTACTTTATGTTGTTTAATCAAGTCAAATTTCGAGTAAGTATTAGATAATCCATTAACATAATTATTTTATTTTGACACATCATTAAAAATTGCTTTGTGTACACTTCTTAGTGTACTTTATCTTTACTTTATTTTTGACCTCAATGTGATAAATCTTTATTTAATAGACGAATATATATTGAAGCAGCAACTGTTGTGAAGTAGCAGTCTATACATAGAGTCTTAAATAAAATAATTAAGTTATTTAAAAAAAATAATAATAATTTGTCAAATCGTCTTCTGTAATATTTAACATTAACTATTTTCTCAAACATATTTTTGTATTCACCATAGTTATAACAACATATCTTGAATGTGGGTAAGTAAAATAAAAAGAATGTATCCTTCACTCTAGTGATTTATTTACTTCGATATTAAGAAAGTGTTTTATACCAGAAAAAGTTGTATGTGTAATAAGTTAAAACTATCATTAGAACTATATGTTGACTTGAAATATTTCCGTATATATATATACATATATATATATATATATATATATATATATATATATATATATATATATATATATATATCAGATGGCAATATTCTTTGTGATATCCTGCGGACAGATACAGGTAGATAGACAGACGATAAAGCAATTTATACACCCCCTGCAATATGAAAAACAGAAAATGCGTCACCCAAATGAGCCTTTGCCCTCAATGGTGCTGAGCTGAATTCCTCCACTGTTGGAGAAGACCGTCTCAGAACACATCCCTGTTTACTTTGAAATGAAGATTAACGTTAAATTGAAGTTCAATAGATAATATAATTCTCAAAATATCTTGCCACGTAATGCATTATTTTATTAATTACATTTTATTTCATAGCAGAGTTGAAATAATAAATTTCCGGTGTGAAATGTGCGGAACTACAACACAAGAGTGCGCTGTCATTACATCTTGTCACTGAATTTTAACATTGCCTATCCACTTTTTTAACTTTACTCTACGAATAAGACTCGCAAAAATGATTCGATTCGGTTTGTTAGTTTCTTTTTAAATCTTTTTCTCGTTGCCATAATGGTTGCTCTTAACAGCAATATAAACATTCGCTAATGCTCAGACAAATTCCAACACCGAAATGAACATCTACAAAAGATCTCATTTATATTTGTTGATTCGTGTTTGAAATATCTCCGAAAAACAGACATTAAGACCGACGGACAGAAAAAAAATTAAATTTTTTCAGTCAGGATTCGTTCGCTAAAGTTCAGACAAAAACATAAAAGGATTGGAATACTAACAGAACAGTCGTATACATGTTGCCTTATACAGAAGAGAATGTTTGGAATGAAAACAATGCAGTTCAGTTTCATGTCCATATTTGCATGAAACATCAGTTCTAGCAGAAGCATGTTTGTTGCAGAAACACAATACAAGTTCTGTGTTCTAGTTTTGACCTTTTATTAAAGGGAGAAGATTTCCTTAACATTTTACTTAATATATAATAATCTCTTGTATGCTGATCCTGGTAGTGATATTTATAGTGTATCTGTTCATCATCCTGTAGAATTCGATCGGAGCACTCATACGGTATATTAATAATATTAAGGTATATCAATAGCATTACAAATAATCCATAAAGCAACCACTTTAAAAGATTTGTATATAATTACAACAGAGGTGTCCACTAACAAAAGACTATTTCTCTATATATCTTAGCCCTTAAGCTCTTATAACAATAATTTATATTTCAACCAACAGTCTATAAAGCAGTATACTACACCATTCTTACCGATTGGATTAAGGTTTTACTTTACCTTATATATTGTAAGATGTGAGAGTAAAGTAAATCACTGTTTACTCATTTTCACAACCAAGAAGAAAACGTTCATAATTGATGATGCCGAGGTAATGACACACATTGAAAATTTTAAAAACCATTATCCATAAATTAAAAGCATGAAAATGTAATCTGAAGTGACAGAAACTCTAGTTCGTCGCTTGCCTGATTAAAATATGGGATCAGATAATATGGACGAGGAAATAAACAAGGTTTAAATTAATGCCAAATATACATTTGAACTATGCAGCAATTGCCCCGAATCATTCCAGTTTATTTTATAGTAAACTACCAAATAGTATTTCAAGATATCTAAAGCATTAAAATCTTTTGATAGTTTAAATGTAAAAGACTTGAAAATTTTGCAATTTTTTTAACTTCAAAATAAAAGTCGTTTTTCTAAAGCCAATTTCCCACAGAAAATTTCACTGCTTTTTAAAATATTAGAATTGGAATGTGAGACTATGAATTTAAAACTAAAGAATGGTATCATATTGAATTTATAGCATATCATATTTATACCGCATCATGAACGTGAGAAATTGTAATTTGAAGGGGTATATCATCCTCAACGATTTAAAGACATTTTGTAAAATTACATACTTGAAATGAGATAGTATAAAGGTACTAGCATACTATATTAAAGAAAATGATGAGCTTGAGTTAGTTAGGATAGTTAGGAATAAGTCGTAAGACCAGGAACCAACTTTTATTTATAGAAAATCCCAATACATTTACAGACGTTGTTGACCTGTGTATTTGATTTCAAATTGTAGGATACGCTGACTGTTACTAAAACTAGTGTTAATTAGAGCGAACCTAGAAGATACAATTCGCATGTCAACCAGGGAATGCAGTACAGATTAGGTAAACAAACTGATAACTGGTTTCAAATACAAACAAAACTGGCCTTTACGCTAAACAGCGTAACAGAACTGGTGATCAGATAACAATGGCTTCTTCTACTAGTCAGTGTATTGGTTACTACTACTAATAATCTGAGACGTTGGTCTCAGATTGAAAAAGTTGCATAAAGTGTGGTATTGATGAACGACAACATATAACACAACCCTCTCAAGAAAGCCAAGAATTAACTACATTGGCTGTACCGATTAGTAGTTATAGTTTTGGACGAAGATCTTGTGGTTTATTGGTAGGTATTGGAAAGTTGTTAACCTTTAATGTGAAAAAAATTCTAGTGATTAATATTTACGTGTAAATAAACATTTGAATGACACCATTAAACAAACATATATCATTTAGCTTCCATTTTATCTAGAAATATATTTAAAAAAACTCCTTGGAAACTTATTGTTATAGTTATAAATTGGCATTTTCCACGCAGTGTCATCGCAGCATGTTACGCGGCATGTAATCCGGTGTACTCTTATCTTGTTATAATTAGGTATGTGACTTAATATTTATTATAATTTCACATATACACCGTAAAAGTTTACCAGTATGTAAGCGTATATAAACAAAGGTTTTAATTTTGTATACCAGTTAGTGAGAAGAAGAATGATTGTCCTCTGTCAGGTAACATGACAGCGGCAATATTGCCACCTTGGAGTGACAAAAACTGGCAAACCCTGTCTACCTGACTTAATGATATTAACCGTTTCTTTCTTTTTTGCCCGTAACACAAAATCTTTAAACGCTTAAAATGGTGACTAAACTATATAAGAAAATAATAAAATATATTATAATATTAAAGACTAATTAGCATGTGTAATCCAAGCCCTCTATTAATTGGAATGGCCATACATAAAGGTTATCTGTTTATAATTTATGTAGTTACTTTATACTATTTTGTACTACTAATTTTATCAATTACACAATTTAAACATTCTGTAGTTTTCTTTCACAAATAGCGTACAGATTATAAGATCCTAAGTAGGTTTTGAACAAAATATGACTTATAAAAGTTATAATTCTGATATTTAATTTGCTTAATACGTATTTCTTTGAGAATGGCGTTTTGTTTTTAGTTTGCCTGGATCTTATTTTAAAAATAAGGCAGATCTATAAACGATGCTGTTTACAGCCCATTATAAACATGCCTCAACTGTGTATGCAAAATCGGTGATTCAATTTCACTTTCAACACTTGTGAACAAGATTATCATGTCTGCTATTAATTTTAAATGTTTCAAGGTGGTTTGGTTCAAAGAAGTAAGTACTCCCCAAATTTTTTATACACTTTGCAAGAATTTAAATTTTAAAGCCCAAACGCTATTACTTCGTATGACTTGCTTCCATCACAAAACCACAAATACACTCTTCTATAAAGCTCAATGAATAAATTTACCATGAAATTTTATTTTCCTTTCAACCCCATACAGTCAAAGGGATGTATGTGAATAAGTCAAGTCACGTATTCCGTTCAGAAATCTGACTCGTTGGAAATGGTTTCACGAGTCCACCGAACAGAGTCAGTAAGTGGAATTTACATTGAATAAACGGTTTGGTTTACATGAAGTAAACTGGGTTCAAAGTATGAACCAAGTAGTGTCATTTAATACTCTCAACGCAGATGCTTAGGTTAACTTATATGATAGCCTTATCCAGTAAAGTTATTGAACCTTGTTTTAAGAGTTGAGCGGAGTACTGTTTGAGTTGTATTTCATTAAAAGTTTGTCGTAGATATTTGTAAAGCTTAAACCGTTTTTTAATACCACATACATTTTGTATAAATTCATTTTGGATGAGTAAATTGTAAAAGATATCACAAAATCTCATCCCACTAATTGAAACATGTAAACAAATGTGTAATGAATGACTACTTAAAAATCGTTAAGGCTGTTTTTTACCGTTTTTTTCAAGGTTTTTGGGCAAGTAGTCTGACCCTTTTATATTGTGAGGGACTCAAAGAAATTTTGAGAACTATTATAACTGCTAGTAAATTGTCGTAGAAAAGTAATATTGTTTGTGACAGCCTGGTTGTTGTAGCCTATAATGCACAGCAGAGACCCTTACTCAAAGGTAGATAGGTTTTTTTATTTTTCAAATAGGTTAAACAAGGAGTATAAAGATTCCTACATAAATTAAAACCCTAAATTTACCCCTCAAAATAAGACTTATTTGTCAAATTTTACGAGGCATAACCTTAAATAGATTTATTATGTTCAGTTCAATAGAAGGATGTCCATTCAGTCAGGTGACTGCATATTCAAGTCACGCCGAAATGTGTGCATTAACATAAGTTATATTTTTTATACAATTTTATATTTTACTTACATATCTCTATTTCATGTATTCCAAAATTCTTCTTTAAAACTATAGAAATTTAAAATATGTAAAACACCTACTGTATAATGCAATATTCTTGATTATGTCGAAGAAGATGATCCTTTGAATGCATGGAGACCTAATATCTCAGATTATGCATATACCTAATGAAAATGAATTAACCAATGATATTTTAAACAACCTGAGAATAAATTGAAAACCAAGTTTTATTTACTTATGCCAAATTTTTTATATATTTTTTAGGTGATTATAGATTAACATTTTACATATAACAAAGGTTATAACTGTTTACAATTTTAATAAATGATAATTTGTGTATTTAGAGTAGCTAGTTTTCTATAAGAAGGATTGCATGTTAATAAAAATAATACACTATAGTGTATTACACGATTTCAGAAAACTCTTAGGTGTTTAATGTAGGCTGCAGTTATTACCAAATTGTTCTAATTAGTGTTATATTATCATAATAGTTTTTATAAAATTAGGGAAGTAAAATTGATTTCATCTTAGACCTCCTGCAATTTTATCTTCCACAAATATTATGATCTGGCTTTTCAGTTCTTTTTTCCCTTATAATGATTATCTTTTATAAGTAATAAGCCTTTTTTAAATAACACATCCAGTTTACACCGTATCTGGAACTTTTTCAGTGCAACTAGTATTTGTTAAATAAAAAACTTTCAATTTAGCAAAATGTTACGACTTCGACTAAATTTATTATACTGTTTTATAAATTCATGAATTTAGCTCTTTGTTATCTCCTTTTGTAATGATTGTAATTCAAGTATAAGCTACAGACACATTTTAGAGTAAAAAGTGTTTATTGTCATTAAGTTACCCTGAACTGCATGTATTACTCCAGTGTAGTAATTAATGAAACCATTTATACCAAAAGCAAAAAGCTCAAGACCGACTAATAGAGCCCCAGCACGACCACACTAATGGTAACACAGAATGGTTAACAAAACTAAAAGTCGTCACACGGCAGTAAACAAGATTTCTGTTTGCTAATGGCGAAAGCTGTAAACTTCAATTCCGCGTTGCACAGTTGCTTTGTAAATATGGATTGTTTATGCATGAATTCCAAAAAATATGCTGTTACAGATATATCTTGATAAACCTCTAAACACTTTGTAACATATCAAAACCTACAAAACAGTGTTTCCAAGTTTACCATGTTAAGGGAGTGTTAATAAAGCCTTACTTATACTAACAATTTACGCTAAAATGTCACGGATTGAGGTTATGAAGTATTGACCATAAATATATATTGAAACAAGAGTCAACACAATTATCAAATACGAAAAATATGAAAGTATACTGAGTCCTCAAACAAAAGGAATGAGAAATATTGTGTACATACAAGATTACATACGGGAAAAATGTCGATTAGATGGATGTCTAACAATTATAATGGTCCAAAAATGCAATAATAGTTAAAGGTGGTGGATGAAAGGGAAGATAATCTGAATCAATAAATGTAAGATCTAATATAGATGGGAGGAAAATAAATGATATAGAATAATAAACATTGAGGGAAAAGAATGATTAATTGATTTTATTCTGCCTAGCAGCTTCATATATTCTGGTCAATAACATTTGGCTCTCAATTTTAATTTTATCCCATTCTCCCTTGATTGTGAAATTTCCTGCCAAATCAATGTAAGGAGCTTTCTTGTTTAAAGTTAATAACAGTCTTAGTCTTAAGTCTAACCACTTTTCTACTAAATACTTCAACACCTCTTATATCATAACTAATTTCATCCTAATGCATCAAAATAATATTTTATTTAATTACGGATAGTTCATCACAAATATGTAATTAGTTTGAATAATTATCATAAATTAAACAATTAATAAATATATAAGTAAACATTCAAGACAGTTTAGGTACGATTTTATACATTTTTTAAAAAGCAAATTTGTTTGAGTTAAACATTTTTTATAATGAAATGTTATTTAATTTTGGGCTATATAATATAAATAAATAATATAGTACCATATACCGTTTTCTTTCAGCTAAACAACAGGAAAATTAAAAAAAATACAGGTATAGAAAAAACTCTAGAACTATATTGAAACATTCAAAAATCTGAAAAACTACAATAAAAGTCTGTTGATACCGTATAATTCTAAAGATTCTCTTTTTGTTGCATTGCAATTTCAGGTAACAGGGGATAATTACACTAAATTATCTCTAAAAAACCAATTCCATACTATATGCTCTACAACCTGCCCGTATGGATCCTATTCTGGAGATATGGAGATTCCTTACAGATATAAATGACATATTAAGAAAATTCATGTCTTGGACATTAATATGACACTAAGAGGAGGATAATATGTACCCATGACCGTCAATATTGACTCTTGTGAAGATGACAGTATAACTTTAACAATTAATTTTCATAAGAGTTATAGCAATAGTGTTTGCTTTATTTTTTGCATGCAATACTGACGTTTGTGTTCAATTGTTTAACGCATATATAAGTATATTCACTAGAAATATAAACTTCACATATAAAAAAACATCCAGTGCTAATTACATGTGTTTCGTTTGCGCAAGCATTTCTGACCGTAACGTCAGTCTATGTATTTTATCCTAAGTACCGACTTAGGACAGGGGTGGAATTTTAACATTCGTTTATTGCTGCTTGCGTAATAAGGAAGAAACGAGTGGCACCGGTTTTAATATCAATTTTGAGGTTTTACTGAATACGTGAAGTTGGCGGTGCTACGAAAATTCCTTATTTAGAATAACACAATGGAGCGTAAACGATAGAAATGAGTGCACCGATTTTGTTAAAATATTGTGAAATTGCACTTCTGGTATGAAGTTGGCAGTGAAATAAATACAAAAATTGCGTGAAACAACTTGCACAATCGAATTAGATACGAATGGCACCAATATTGTTTGGAAGTTGCACTAAATGTGTAAAATTTAGCCAGGAATCGAGCAAAAACGTTTGGATTGTGTGTATAACTAAGTTAAAACGGTTGGTATGGGTTTAAAGGATGGTTTAAAAATAATTTTTAAAGTGCACTGACAACTTTACAAATATTCCATACTGCACCATGTACTTAAGCGGTTGAGTATCTTTTTCTTATTTTGTACACAAACCCAGTGCAAACATTGCAATGCAAGTTTGTGTCCTCATAAAAATTTTTCTACTTATCATCTAGGTAATATTGTATATCAGAATTCTAATGTAAGGCTGGATGAATGAATACATTTATAATTATTAAGAAAAACGCAGCTAAGAATCTTAAAACAAGCTCTTATTTTTGGGTAACAGTTTTAGGGAATTCAAAATATAAACTACTAAACATGGAAAAAGATAAGAGTGGAATCAGAGAAATTCATGTGTTTATTCTATAAACAATAAATATGCTATAAACAAAATGGATTAACGAGTTTTAATTTTAAATAACGCTTTAGGAGTACATTTCCAGGATGGACAGTACTAAAATACACTATAACTATTTCATATCTTCATTCTCTAATTTATACTATTGCTTATTGCACGCATACTGTGTGGGATTGTTTTACGTTTCGAGATCTGCAATCTGACCTTTTTCTCAGGTGGAACTAATCTAAAAAATAACTACAATGTGGGTTTAAAATTATTACATATATATATAGCTAGAATCTTTTGACTTTTGTACAATTTCGTTGTAAAGTAATTTTTACTTGGCAAGAACTGTTTTTAAAGAAAACTGTAGGTTGGGTATTTAATTTACTTAAGTTTAATGACTATATTGATCAATTTCAACAATGCAAATTTTTTTCATTCAGTCTGACGTTGCTCTGAAGTTGGAAACCACACATTTATTTGTTCATTTGTACACCTCAGAGATACGAAGATTATTTTTGCCAACCAAGACATTTGGTTATAGCTGAGTCAATTTCAGAAGACTTTTAATTAATTACCTCGTTAAATAATAAAAAAGTTTATAATTAAAATTATACAACATTTGTAATTTGTAGGAATTATTTTTTTATTATTGTATTATATTTTATAATGCTTCAATAATTCGGCTAGCGAGATTATATATCTAATACAGTATTTGGACTATACAGCTAATGTGGCTGGCTTTAAAGAATGTGGTTAGATTGTGTTGCATGAGCTGTGTAATATCTATTGTGAGAGAACACATATTCCGAAATTTTTATATTTTCCGTACATAAATAAACCTTTCCATTTGTTTAAACCTTTCATGAATTTATACATGAAGGCTGAAACATCCCAGAAATCTTTAGTTTTATTATTGAGGTTTTACAATATTACATTATGAAATGCATCATTATAAGGTTTTTAAGCGTAATTATTGAGTGAAAACGCAAACTAAAATATTAGATATTGTAAAATTAGGGGAGATAAACTGTAAAATGTAGTATTTTGAATATTCCACCTCCTTTAACCCCTTTCCCCGCAATTCACTACCACGACAAAGACAGTATTTCTATTGTTACGTTGCTGATTATGCTGTGTTTCTCAAGTGTTATTAAGCAACATAAGTTTTTTATAGTAATAATTTTAGTTTTGTGCTTCTGAAATATTCCAGGGCTTAGTTATGATTAAGGTTTTGAGGTAGAACATTTGTGTTTTTAATGTTGACCTTTTGTGTGTAGCATACCTTGTTCAGTTCTCCTTGTTCAGTTTTATTCCTGCGCTGTAATTTAGTATTTATAAAATTGAAAGGTCGTGTTTCTTTTGGTGAAAGATTTATCACTTTCACGCCAGAACTTATTTATATTTTATCGTAACAGTGAACTCGAAGAACAGAAAAAACGGAAGTTGACTTTGCAACAGTATTAATTACAACCCTTAGCTTAGCTCCTCCTTGACTATACAAACACAGGGGAACGTATAACTCTGCGAGCACTGAATTCTGTTGATTGTCTTTGGTGCCGATTGTTTAACTAAGTTACTTGACTTTTATTATTTATTGATACATCTATTATGTAACAAGTACTAATATCATATTCCACCACTAGTACCATAAATGCAATTTTACAGCACGTAATCGGGCTTTCTGTGCGAAATGACTCCCCCAGGATGGGAATTCATGGCAGGACACGAAAGTTACTTTATAATACGTTTTTTGAACGATATTTTTCATTACATGTAAAAGTAGTTATAAATTAACAAATATAACTTATATAAAACACTTTTATATGAAATTATTAATGTTTATATTCATGTATATACATATGTTTATGGAAGTAGTTAATTATTAGCTTTCATTATTTTACTTAAAAAAGAATTGATAGCTGCAATGCAATATTTGTCAGACATTTAATCAGGACTTTTTTAGAACTATTGGAGTGGGGAAATACCACTTTTGGTATTTAAAAAGTAACAAAGAAAATACATACTCTCAATACATTGAGTTGAAAAAATCCATTTGTGGTTTCTGCTATATCGACAATTAAAAACAGCGTTGGTAAATGTGTTCCAAAAACATATTATTGAACCGTTGTAAGTTACTTTTCCAAATCATATAGTTAATATTAAAAAACTATCACAAGTAACGAAAGTCGAGTATTATTAATTAATTTTATTTATTTAATATACGATATCATGACCATATAATAATACCGTTTGACCATACGAGGATTATCCAGCCACGTTGACTATTAGTATTTAATATTCGCTGTATATACTGAAAAAGCCACATAATTCAATGTATATTTTTTTAATCGTAATAATTTATTACTGGAATGTTTAGGTTGAATTTGTTTAGTACAAAAATCTGACTTACAGAAAAATAAGAACGTATTGCACAACTTCCTTGAAAAAATTGCATAATTTCATCGTGATGTTATTTGTAGTAGGTTATTTAAAAGAGAAATATATATTTTTATATGATTATGTAACATTTATCTTGCCTAAATATTTATGACGAAAATTTATACTAAATTGCACACATGTGAATGATGATATGGATTCCATGGTAAGGGTTTGTTCAGCATCAATTAAATTGCCTGCAAGCAAACACAGCTGATCACAGGTAAAGATCTAATTACATTGTTTCTCAAACAGCTGCTACAGTGACACAGCTGCACAAAGCGCGGGAACACTATTCATAGGCTTCATAGACTCGTTGATTGGAAACTATAATTGACTTGGTATTGATGTCTAATAGATATACAGTTTTTAATTTTCATCGGATTATTCAGTCCTTTATTGTTTTGTTATGATTTAATCATAGTGACTATTCCTTTTTTACTCCTGTATGGGGATTAACTTTAAATTGTTCTAAATATTCTAACGATAATCCATCAACATAAATTAAGTAAGCATATTTCGGTATGGGGAAGGGATAGGATAATCTATGACTGGGTTTTAAATTTAAAATGACATAAAATTATTAAGTCTTTAATTTAAATATACGACCAAATGAAAAAGGTGATTAATGAATACAGTAACAAGATTGTAGCAAACTTTTGAAATATGTCCAATTATCAAGGTTTATGATTAATAAGTAACTAAATTTTATGACTGACACTGAACATAACTGCTGTCCACTTACGCAAATAATTTTTAAATCTCATTTTATTTTAGTAAGCTATTATTTTCTTCCCAAATTAGAAATAAAATACTAGCTTATAATATATACATTGTGCAGTTCGTATATCCCTATACAATAAAAATAATTGTATAATAATGGACGTAAAAATGTTCTGTACAATTTTAAACAAATAAAATTTTACGTCTAATAAAAGTAATTGAGTAGATTTTTGAATAGATAAATGTGTGTGGCTATGAGAATAATATTTTTCTTGTGAAAGTGCCTAAAGTAATGGAGATTATAATTGCAAGTCATCAATGAAGAAGTCGTCAATCAGAACAATAAAAATAAATTGCTATATTAATGGATGCTAAACATATCGGCTCAAATGCAGAAGTGAAATCTTTACCATGATTTTACTGCTAAAACTGTTTACCTTCCATCATTTCCCTTCATTGGGACCATTTCCAACAATGCTACCTTCCGTACAGTATCGCAATTCAACTGTATAAAAAGGCAAGTTTTCGACGGTAAATTATATTAATCTGTCACTTATAAATGACTGTTAAACGCATGTAATATTACTCTAGTAATTTACTTGGATTTAAGTTTTTAATTAAAGCTTATTATTGATTAATTTTAAAAAGTAATTCTTTTATACTCTATTCCTAATCGAAATAAAAAAATTCATTAAAGTCTACAAGAGCGATCTATCTCTAGTATAACAGACAACGTTAAGATTCGAAGGGTGTAGTCCCTTAGGTTATTCGTAAATATAGGATCATCTAGTTGATATCTCATTTACACGCGACTTTTCTCTGCTTGCATTATACTGTAAACTAAAACTCAGTTCATTGAGCCAGATTAATTAATTTCCTGAGTAATAAGCTGAATTTCATTCTTGTATATCAATAAGATATTGATGAATATTTTCAATTTTCTAATTTAATTCTAGTGTAAAGTTTAGTACTTACAACACATGTGTATTGAGAAAAAAAACAAACCAATGAATCATACATAACTATAAATATATATTATTTTAAAAGTCTATAAGTCAATTCTTTGTTTGACAATGGAAGGATTGTGAAGGAAACAGGATTTTTCCGAACATTTCTCAAGTAAGGGTCTGCGGATATAAGAATGGTACATCAAGATAGCAGGTTTTCCCTGGTAGTCTATTATGATGATGGGATTTCAATAAGAGTTTACTATTGTTTTCTCTGAACTTGGGACTGAAATAGTCGGAGGCCAATCAACTAGGTCTCAGACTAGCTTATTAGGTTTCAGGTACCGTTTCGGTTAGCTTGTTAAGTAGAAGGGTTTTGGTATCCGATACGCGCTTTCTCGGCGTCTTTTTGAATTTATTTTCCCGTTTAAATTGTTGGCGGTTTTCAATGAAACTTATTATTCTCTACCAGCCTGTCTGGGATAATGCAGATTATTGTAATATTTTGATACAAATGAGGAAGTAAGAAGTTTGGAGTTCACTTAATAATTTACGCAAATTGTCAAGAGAGTACACGTCTTTGCAAGTATGATTTAGATTTTATTATTTTAATATTATTTAAAACTGACTTGTACTGAACATTTAGTAAAAAAAGAAATATAATAATTTTTTAAACATCAAGATATAAAGTTTTTTCATAAATATTGTTGGGTGAAACATAGTTAAATATTACAGTTTGAATTTTGAGTCTACACGAATAGTAAAAAGGCTGCGAAACAAGTGGCATAATTAATATGTCAGAAAGTTTTCAGTTCAATTTTTGTTTAGCCTCGTCATAATAGATTTTATTCTGAATTAAATTAGACATTTTGTTTTACTTAATTAAATTAGACGTTTTTTAGTTTCGATTTTATTTTGAAACAGGAAGCTATCTACAATTTAATTTATTTTATTTGAAAGAATAGACTTATAGACTTGAAAATTTGCATGAAACTTCATTGCTATATAGGCGAAATCGAATTTGATGATGGTGTATGTCAATCCAGAGATTTCTTTTCGTGTTTTTTTTTAATGTAAAAGTGTTATCGAACACTTTTAAAATTAGTTTTATAATAAATAATATAACAAATAATAATAATAATAAATCATTCATTATAGGTAATTTACAAACAAATCAAGTATAACATTTTTGAATGTGACTTAGTGAGACATGGAGCCTAGTAAAATAGGCTGTATATCTCAAGGTCTTTGATTTGTTTACTGTTCCGGGTCCGTTAGTGAAGTTGACAAACAACATGTAGGTTGTGATTCCTGACTTAGGCGTGCCACAACGCTTGGTAAAGATTTGTTATTTTAACCTAGTTTGTAATTATGTATTAGGTTAGTTCTTTACCTGAAGAAGAGATCAGATTGCAGATCTCGAAACGTAGTGTTACTGATTTATTGCTTCACTGAACGATGGCAAAAATGTCCGGAAAAATCCTGTTTCCGACACAATGATACAATACTTTCTTCAAATAGATTACACTAAATTATGTAACTTATGTGCACGTGATGTAGAAACGATGTGATGAGGTCATTTTGTGCATCTACGTCACCGATGCTTCTTGGATCTCATAAGAAGAACACGACTTCCGATTGCAGGAGTCAATTCAGTCTGATTTCAAACACTGCAATAAAAGGAAGCTGAACTGAAGCTAATCAACACCCACATTATACATTTCAATTGCAATCTTTTATTAAATAACCCGAGGGATTTTAATGCTTTGCTACAATAGTACATACATATTTGTAGACATATATGCTGGAATGTATATAAAGACTACGGAAGTAAATTATCTGTAAGATTAAAACTATAAAATAAGTAAACTATATGTACGATAAAATACATATTTTGCACTTGCATACAATACAACGCCGGTTGATACTAAGATTATGGACTAAAATTAATAGGCTCAAATTAAGATACTATCCATTTAATGAACACATACGTTTTTTCTCTGTTGAACCCGAATTTGGTTTAGAACTATAGGTTCCTTGGAGAATATATTCCATAGTTTCTATATTCAGCTTCATAATGTCACAGCCTTTTATCACCATATATTATTAATAATTATCCTCGTATATATTTGTTAGGACTAATAGGGTAAACAATAACTATAATGTCCTGCTATTAGTAGTAACGTAACCAGTAAAGGATAACTAACTATTTAAATTGAAAAGCATTGCATTTAATACATGAGTTAATGTTTATTTTGGGTAACATCACGCCGCAGTGTCAAGTCTAGTCACGTCTGAAACGTACAGTTCAGTCCCAGGGCAACGGGTCAGAATACATTACCCAGGAAAGGAAAAAACTGTTGAAAATGTAAATTCCACCCAAAGTCCAATGTTTATCTAAGGCAAGGCTTCTTATGACGCTAAAATTCACAGTACAAGTTGTCCAATTTTATGTGAAATTCAAAATATGTAGGCCTTTCGGCTCGAAGCTTAGACTTAATTCATAACTTAACTTATTAAATGGCTTTTTTCTAGAATGCAATGCGCTTGTTACACTCCACCCACACCAAAAATCATTCTCCGCAGTAAACTAGACTTACAAAGCCATCCTTTTGTCCCTAATATTTTTGACAACTGCGGTTAATGATTAACAATACCGCTTTTTGACATCCAAGAGGGTGCCGTTGAAAGTGACAAATCGTACATGTGGTTTAACCCAGTGCAGGTTCAACTGGAAGATAACAGGTAGCCAAAAGTATGAACACTTCTGGTACATACAGCTCACTTGGACACTAAGAGGTAACTGAGACATGTGAAGGTTCATTGGTCCAAAATTTGGAAGGCTTTCTACTCGTCACTATGAAAAACCTTAAAGTTGCTAAAGTTATGAATGGTCACTAGTGAAAATCCATTTTTCGCTTAATCCTCTACTAAGCTTATGACTGTAAAAAAAATAAAAACCTTTAAATTATAGATGATGACTTAGAATAAAGTAATTTCACTACCTTCACTAACCGTACAACACGATAGTACACTATGTGTACAAATGGAAATAATGAGTTTTCAGAAATTACTTATTGGGAAACGGAGTTTCAACGCTTTACTAACTTCTAATTGTTCCGATTGAGTCTGTAAAAGGAAGACCAAAGACAATCTTAACTGGAACTTAATTAACTCTGGGGAAGGATAACCAAACAACGGAAGGTAATCGAGGAGATAGGAATTATGTATAGCAGTTTGAATTTGTAGAACGAAATATGTTTCAATTGTACTACCGTTGTTGCTTATGTGTATAACTTTCAGTGGCCTAGACATCAACTATCTATTCATCATTTATCATGAATTAATCATTTCTTCGTGTATGATAATTAATTAACAATATATTTAAACAAAAGTTTTCAAGCATAGTTCGTATGCAGCATCAGAAAACAATATATAAGGCTGCGACTAAACTTTATAATTTTAGAAAAATATTTTTTCAGACTTCTCCAAGAATTAAAAACATGAAAAATCTAAAGTTATAAATTAAATTGTTTGTAATAAGTTTTGCACGACTTTGTAGCTTGGACAATCCATACGTAATATTTTTTGCAATATGTAAGAAAATACGACAGTAATAAACACTAAGGGTCTCGTATTTCGTTAGTATAGACTTAGTGTTAAACACATTGTTGATATCTTGTAGGATTTCCCTATTAAGGCGGATAATGTCTTAAATAATATATTAAACACTGTTGTAATAATTGTAAATAATTATAAGTATTGTAGTACTTAATAAATTCATAAAAAACGTATTATAGATGCGGTATTTTTACATAATTTGGTTGTTTATTAGCCAGTTTTAAGCGATAGCAGTTTTGAAGACAGCGGTCATTAAAATTTGTGCAAATTTTTTATTTTGGTTATTTTATCAATATAAATAAAATCTAAAACTATTCTTAAAATTTCCAAGCAATTCCAAACAAAATATATTTCATCTTCTTTTTGATAACTCTTCCGTTAAATAAGGAACCTTATTCTTTGATATGGTTCTGTTAATAAAAACTATAATTCATACTATAATATCACATAAATAATACTTATAGCATAATAGTATTACATTGCTTAATGTTTCACTCATATTAGTCTTCTTTATTATGCACTGCTTTTATATTATCAACTATATAAAATAATATTGGAGTATAGTGATATTGTCTTTTAGCAAAATGCTGCTTTAGAAATCAATTGGATTGCATACTTACGTTAATAATATTCCGTCCACCAATTTTTGTTTTTATTATTTGTAACTATATTAAATTAGATGATTTTTAATTGCGTAACAGAGTAAATTACCATATTTATTTTGAAGCTGATATAAAAATATTCAAAGTTTTTTATACCAAAAGGTTTTGAACATAAGATAGTTAATTTATGGTAAAATAATTAATTAAAAAACGATTTAAGCATAGATGCTTATTGAACTATTTATTTAAAGTTAAATACGGTTAGTATGACTTTAAGGAAATAACAAACCATATAGGAGTATAACTGTACCATTGAAATTAGTGTTTTATGTTATTAATACACAATTCTTGTTTTCACAATTACATTACAATTATTATATTGTTTATATTGATGGTACTGGTATTAAATAGGTTGAAAATCTGTCTACATATATATTTCTTTTCTTGTATTCTGCTAAAAAGAAGGCAATAACTATTAATAGTCTTAGAATAAAATTTAACTACAATTAAAATTTAATTCCTTTAGATTTTAGAACAACTACTGTACTTCTTTTAGCTACATTGGGTTTAGGCAGACTACTTGGAGTCTTAGGTCATGTTTATCCATTCCGCTTTAATCTATTCTACATAAAGTGTATCTCCTGTAGAACTATAAAAAAACCAATCTTTATAGAATATCTTTTTTACATAATCTATTTTAGACCAATTTTGTATTATATTTTATATATATGAAGCTTGAAATGTAAATATAAAATACTTATAACAATTGATTTCTATTCTTAGAATTTTCATTGTAATTATGGAATTATTTTAAAAAGCTTTATTCTAAATAAAAATGCGGGGGTTTGCAAGATTTTTCGATGCGATTCATGAATTATGGACGTCATAATAGCGCTTTAGATGATTTGTTTATTTCAATACAACCAAGATAGCAGTTATGTGTTAGGTTAGTTATCTACCTGATGAAGAGATCGGATTGTATATCTAAAAACTGTGTTACTTATTCCTCGTATCACCAAACAAAAGTAAATGTCCCAAAAGCTACTGTTACCTTTACAATAATTGAATTTAAAAAAAATCTGTTTAGTAAAGGTAGATTATAAATGTAACGGTCATCTCCAATGTCAGATAGAATAAGCATTATTGGTTGGGATGTTTAATACACTCGACACTTATAACTCTTAATATTGAAATGTTAATGAGTTTCTAATGTTAACTCATTAGAAACTCAATAACCTTAACACCTTACAAGAATAAAAACGTCAAAAGCATATACATATTTCTTGATTTTTTAGTGGCATTAAATGCAATATTATTTTTGTAAATATATTCAATTATATTTTCAATTTTATATTCGTAAATTTAAACGTCCACTTTTAACACTTCTAGAGTTAATAAATGGCAATCTATACTGTCTTCTACACAAAGGCTAAAGATTCCATTGCCAAAATCTAAAAATAATGCTTTGAAAATTTTTACTTATAGATGTAGTCAATAAACCACATACGTAAATACCAACCTTGATATTCCATTCTCCCTGCCAACAGTAACCAGCTCATTACCCCTTTACCCCCTCTACCACATCACACCGTGGCAGCCCCAACTTAATTACAGTATCTCAGATGACACCGGGCTAATGCATGTGTGTGACTCGATCTTCAGGGTGAGATGATAATGATAACAAGGTTGATTTTGAACCTAGAACTAAATTGAACGTAATAAGTTAAACAAAAGTAATTGCTCCTATAATGATTTACATAATCGTTATATTTATAGAGCGTACTAGCCAGTTTCCTATAATGCTTATTACATTAAACGTATAAACTATTGTAAATTGTGGTCAAGAAATCTGTTACATATTAATAACTTACAGAAATGTATTAAGTCAAACTAATGGTTTGCTGCAACAGGTTCAAACTATACATTTTTAATCAAGGCTTAGTTTTGAGTAGCATGTTTTTGGGTTACAAGAACCAGTGATTAAGTATTACGTTGCTTATCTTAGTGATGCACAACAAATTGTAAAATTAGAAAGCAAAATTATACAGCCAATCAAGGCTTACAGAAACGTTTTTGTTTATTATATCACAGTAATAACTGTTTTATGTGACTCATTGTCAATCAAAAATTAATTTTGACTACTGTTATTGATTTAGGTACTTCTGCACACTATCTTTAAGATAAGAAATAACTCCTTTACATCATTATAATTTATTTTCCTTTAAGTTACCTGACAGAATGTTACATTCCTTGTAACTCCTCGGTTTCTTGAACCATACGTAAACCCAAACAGTTTTATGGTCATGAACAAAATCAAAGAATTTTATAAACAATCAGTACAGCAGGAACACGGATAAGGAGATCAAAATTTGTGTTCAAATATGTGCTCCATTTGAACCATATTCCTAGAATATTAGCTTGTAGGAAAGACTATTTATGTCCATGCACATTTCACCTGCCTTGAAAAGGCCCGTTGCCTGAAAATGAGCACATATACCAGTTCTTGACGTTTTTCCGTTTTGGCTAATATATAACAATGTCAAGTGTGCGATATCTTACTTTCTTTGATGTTTATTTGTTTAAAATTTATTTTTGACGATGAGAGGATTGTGAAGGAAACAGGAATTTCCGGACATTTGCCATCGTTCAATGAAACAAAAAATCAATAACACTACGTTTTGAGATCTGCAATCTGATCTCTTCTTCAGTTAAACAACTAACCTAATACATTATTACAAACTATGTAAAAATATCTTTAATGGAATACGATTTGTTATGCCAATATTTGTAAACCACGACCCACTAGGTATGTAATTAGGCCTAGAAATGTATAAGGAAAAAGTATTATAGTTATCGTAATTATTTTGTCTTATATGAATTAAGAACATTAATATAAACATGAGTTTTGAATAAAGTAAATACAGCTTTTCATCTGTATTATGGACCCCATTAAAATTAATTTAGTTCATAATATACAAAGCCTGACTGTATTCAATTACAGAGGCACTTACTACGTGAGTGAATGATAAATACCCCAGGTGATCTCAGGCCCGTCTAGAGCGATCTGATACCAAGAAATACTACAGTTTTGTAGGAAGAGGTGAGAGAGTCTCTTGGCCTTAACATTATTAGTCGGTTCCCACTCATAACTAAAGTGTACATTTTATAACACTTTTAATTTTATTTGAAATATTTTAAGACGTTTATTCGATTTAATATTTAAGGCTGAGTTAATTTCACTGTAAGAACTTTTGATGCCCAATCCTTTCAAATTTGCAACAATATATATATATATATATATATATATATATATATATATATATATACATATTTATTTATTTCATCTTAGAAACAATTGTGGCACTTTATCAGTAAGTTAAGCATAAAAATAACGATATGTATACAAAGGTTTTTTATACACATACCATATTTTTATACCACCTAATAAGACATGTCAACTTTAAACTTAAATAACACTGTAAACAACTGTGAAGTAAACAATGTTGTGTATTGTAAAAAGAACTCTTGTTTAATATAATTGATTACAAGTGGTATTTAGGTAATATTTTTAACAAGTGGTAAATCGATTGAAATATAACACGGCAATGAATTACAAGGATGTCTTATTACAAGGTTTGAACTTGATTTTTCTTCCTTTATGTTCTGATATTAGGATTACTTTCATTAAATAATAACTTAAATACATTGTGACACATTGGCTATATTGAACGGTATACGATAATTGTCTACGTTTGCTGAGAATAACGTATGATCACTCAGAAATATCACAGAACTTATTTTAAGAAATCCGAATGTTTTCCTCTCCTGGAAATCCTTTAAGAAAAGATGATATTTAGTAATCTGAGTAATGGAGCTCAAAACTCTATATAAAGTACAACGAGGCATCATTGATAACTTGTCCGTATCTTATGCGTTTTTTCTGTTATGATTTGAAAATTATTAGGAATATGCTTGTTATCTCATAGGATTGTATAGTTAATAAGAGTAAATCAAAATATTTTATTATTTCATAATCAGAATAACAGAATGATAACATCTGACCGAATTTAGTACTTTTTAAACAGAATTCGTGTTAAAAAAACATGTAATTAAAAGTTTTTGTTCGTTTTTCAGTCTTATCATTAATGCTTATTGAGTTCAAGACAAAAATTCAACTACACCCTGTTCTTTCATAGAATTATGTAATTGTTAAATTGCCACACGCACTCACAGAGGTATATAGTCTTATAATTAATTATGAATTCAATAATTATAAGGATATATAACTTATCTTGGTTAAACAAAAGTAGTTTGACATGTTTTTGGTCTTCCGATCATATGTTAGTTTGGTTATTTAAACGAATATGACAGGTACGGCCAAATACAAAATAATTGAATCGTAAAAAGTAAGAGCTCTGTGATGTAATGGTAGCACATTCACCCGGTAAGTAAAAGATCCGGGTTCGAGTCCTGGCGGAGCAAGTACTTTATGTGATTCAGTGTTTATTAACAAAAACTATATATATAAACGTTTTGATTTTAGGTCTTCAGGATGGGTAAAGTTGATGATAAGAGACCGCCAGCTCAGTTCTAGTATCTCCAGTCGAAGTGGGCAGGGAACAGCACATTCATATTCAGCATATTTGGGCTATAAAAAGCCTATAACGGTGTCCGTAATAGAATAGAACAATCGATCCACCCTTTACCCCCAATATCTCAAACTTTAAGTTACTGATGTAGTTGTCCTGGAGGTACATAGTGTTCCCAGAAGTAAATGACACATTGATTTTACTCTAATCTGTATGGCTTCAACTTTAATATATAAACAACCAGCAAAGGACCCTTCTGGTGGTGTATCTCTACAATTTCCTAAACCAAAATGTAATTATTTAAGCCAAGGAAATTTTAACTCTGGAAATTCGAGCTTAAACGATGGCATCAATAAACGAGGCCTGGAACCTTTCTGATTACACGATCAAGGTAGAAAAGTGTATTTTTGGGTTATGTTTGCAGATATTTTAAATAAAGTGTAACTGTATATTAATTGTAAATATTTCTTTGCGTTTTATATATGCGTTTAGGTTTTTGTGCCTACACATAATTAATATGACGATTTGTATAAATAAAATTAAAACTATTGTTAAAATTATAACGGTTAATTAGCACACTGCAGACTGAAGACCAATTAAGGTTCAGTATTGCAGCTATAACTCTATTGTTAAGTTTAACCTTAGCTATATTCATAAATTGTCCAAATCATGAAGAATAATTATTTGAAATAAAATAAACATCAAAACTTAAATAAAAAATAAAAAAACTAAAGCAAATTCTACCAATCTGAACATAAACATGTTTTAAACCAAAACCTAATGTATGGCAATATCAAACAATAATATTATATATCTCTAACAGTGAATGCCTTGGAACTATGAATTAGGTTTTTCTTAACATGAAGATAAAGAAGTCCTTTTCTAAAACCTAGGAACACTAAAAGTTATTTCAAAATATGAGAAGTTAAATTAACCCGAGCCTAGAGTAGACAGATACAGTTTTCCCTGTAACATCTGGGAGGCTCAGTTTCTCCGAACTCAACTTGTTGATATGTGTCCCGACCATACTCAATCCGTTCCTCGCTTAGTTTGTTTCGTTATTTGTACCAAGTTCATTTTAAAATCGCAACTAAATGCTTTTAGGTTTGAAAGTTATGTCATTTTGAATTGGGATTTTATATCAAACAAATATAATACAATTCCTTTTCTGAATATTTTTCCTGAAGTATATATTTTTAACCCGATAAATATTCAGAGTGATTCATGTTAATAATATGTGTCGATGCATTATTTAATTATGAAACCTAATCTCTTGAGGTTGTAACGAATGATTCATATATGTGCTCCTGTTCATATTATGGGTATATTAGCAAATAGAATATTTATGCACATATTATGTACCTGAGACTAAAGGAGACATATACAGTTTTCGATGAGACATCTGACTGAATGAAGCACAAATTCGCGGTGTTGTCATTGATTTAATGCAATTACTTTTATTTAAATGCCACCAAGCACGTGTTCTCACACATGTAATTGGTTAGCCATCCTATGCACGACATGCCTGTCTATATCATGTTTATTTATTATGATTGATATATGATATTATAATTGGTTATAAGGTTAGCAATAAATTATTAGTTAAAATTGTATGTTTAGTGCTATTTTAATACATCTCTAGAAAATGTAATGCCTATGGTTTTTTAAAAATCGTTTTACAGTCCCTACTACAACTGTAAAATCAATATTAATAGCTCCTCGTTTTATTTAATTGCTGTTCCTTGAGCTGCATTTTAAATTACAGAAAGGAAAACCAATATTTATTTAGCACTAAACAAAATTATATTTTGGATTTCCGTTTGGTGTAGATTTCAAACAGCTGAGATATGTTTAAGATAATTCAAGATATCTAATCATTTGTTTGCCTAATTCAATATTTGAACTTAAATAAGATGATAATATAAAGGATTGAAACGGAAATTTGAATAATATTAAAACGTCTCTAATATATATTTAATTTAAAAATGAATGCATCATTCATAATGTAATCAAATATGTTCATTGGATAAGTTGTAAAAATTATGAATGATTAATAAATACTGCCTGTTTGTACCAATTTAATATAGTAAATGTTTGTCACATAGGGCTGAAAAGATAGCTGAAGTTCACAACCTACATTATTATTCTTTACTCATATTAAATCCAAGGATAATTAATTATTTAAGTATCATTGAG
Organism: Homalodisca vitripennis; assembly: GCF_021130785.1. NCBI lineage: Eukaryota > Metazoa > Arthropoda > Insecta > Hemiptera > Cicadellidae > Homalodisca > Homalodisca vitripennis. Next base: position 66,133,469 of record NC_060211.1, on the reverse strand, counting down.
TTTGCTTTTTAACTGCTGTTTTTGGAAATGTCCAGAATAGAGAATATATTTGGAATGGAGGGTGGCTTACTGCAATTCGAAGGACACTGGTAATTTTGGATTGTTTTTGGGCGGCATCATACTATTTAATAATATTACTCTGATAGGGCAAATTGTCACCATGATGGCTGCAAGTGGAGGGCTTAATACCTTAAAAAGGATTAGGGAAATCCCTTTACTAGACCTTTTTGGAAGTCACATTATAGAGCCAATTACAATAGGTAGTTAAAGTTTTCCCCGAAATATATTTCCAAGTGCTTCTCAATTAATTAAAAATCGTAGAGTTTTGCAGCAAGCCACAAATATATCCTTAATTAAACATTGAAATTCGAGATGTAATTTGCCTGTCTTAACATTTTAATCTTGATACCAATCTTGATATCAATATTACAATGACAGTTGGATCAAAAAACTAGTCTTTTAAAATTAGATCTAAAATATCATGCAGATTTGTTGTGCACAATTAAATTAAATGCTATTTTCTTGTGTCACCTTCTCATTCAGCTGAATTTCAACCGAAACTCAAAGCAGAGGGTCAAATCAACACTAAATTTTTTCGAAAAAAAAAACAATAGATGAAACAGGCACTTCCACCTCTTGCCTGCCTAGAATTTCTTTAAAAACCCCTTTTGACGAGGATGGTAGTGGTCAAACATTGCAGTTCATGAAAGGCTTACGAATACATTGATATCTTTCCAAAGAATTCAGAAGGTATTTCCAAGATATGTCTCCTTTTATTTGACTTCAGAATGATTTCTAACCCCTATGAAAGTTAAATTTAAAATATTCCATCATATACGAGTTCCATTCGTTGTAAATTATTTCCTCTCTGATCTGGATCAGCTCACCCACAAACTCTACGTATTTGTCTCTACTTTCATCACGGCGGGAATCGTCTGTTTCAAAAGTCTATTTTATATACTGTCTGATGGGTGTTTAAATGTGTACAATGCAAAATTCATTAGCTCATAAATGTAAAATATTTAAAATTTGAATAAAAATGACAAAAGTACGCCACACAACGTGTTGCTGAGGCTTCTTTGGGGTCTATTCACAATTTAAAGTATATTGTGCATAATTACAGATGTGTTATTATTTCACATATTAAAATGTCGTATGGTTGTACTTAGTTAGCTTTAGACGCGTTTTCATGGTCTTTTAACTATTGTATAATAATTTAATAAATATCAGTATTAGTAATTTGAAGTTTTATTTTAAAACGAAATTACAACTAATTTGAAAGTTTAAAAGTATAACAGTTGGATAAAATCTAAGTAGCGTTTGCTTATATTTGGACCATTTTCTTTATGTTCTTTTCTTCTTTGTACTTATTATTACCTCCCCCCACCGGACGAAGAGGATAGATTCCAATCATCGAAATGTTGTGTATGTATTTTTTAACATATAAAGTTGGCAAATGTACAAAATAATGTTATACTTTCAAAGATGGAATCGTAGGTAACAAACTTTAAACAAAGGACTAGTTTACTACAAGGTAATTCTATTGTGAATACAAGGCCTGATATATATATATATATATATATATATATATATATATATATATGTAATTGTTTCTGACACTTGATTTATTAACGTAGCTTAGAATAAGGAAACATACATTTTTATATAAATAGGCTTCTGATGCAAGTGTTCATAAATGAAAGTCGTCTTACTTTGTTTCGAAAACTATAGCTAAAAATATTTTTCCTCATTTGTTGACACTTCATTTTATAAATTAATTTTATGCGTGTCAGTAAATATTAACAATTGGTCCTTACTTATTAGAAACTGGTGTTACAATGTAACCAAAGTTTTATGTTTAGAAGATGCGTACTTTAAAGCAGGTTATAAAATTAGTTTTAGATACAAAATCCGCGTTAGAAACAATATTGAGAATTCAAAATGTTTAACATATTCTACATTATTATCTGTACTTACATGTCCTGACTGACTGACTGATTAACTAAATGCTTCTACGCCCATTGGTAGCTAAAGCGTTAACGTTAAGATTGTTTTCCTGTTATTGATATAAAGCACACACAAACTAGAGAAACCGTACTTTTCTAACCGTATTTAACTGATGTTAAATGTAGTTTTATTTTTCTACTCAAGTACTATTTCTTAACGAGATATATTGAAATTGGGTTTTAAAACGTTGTAGTAATCAAAGATCAAAAACACAAGAGGTGTATATATTGTAGACTATAAAAATAAAATTTAAAGAATTATGGGTGGACTGTTTGTGGATAAACTCTCGAAATTTTGTTCAGTAATTTAGGATGAAGTTCCATATGCAACTACGTAAAAATGTACATAAAAATGTCTAAAACTTGCTCTTTCAAAGAAAGAATTCACACAAAATGAGATCGGGTGAAGTATAAAGAATCAGCGCTGAGACTTTCAAACTGGTCATGTTCTAGGTTTTTATATTCTACCATCAGGAAAAACTAAAAATAGCAACGATACGGAAGCTTATACTTTTACCTTTACGAGTTACGACTGTAAAATTACGAGTTTATTGTCAAATATATTTTTGGAAAGTGCTAGTGGTTCAAGGTCTAGTTGCGATGAGATTTATAAGTTTAGACTGTTACTTGGTCGGATATAGAGGCTATTATTAAAATATTAAAGCTCTTAAATCACCGCTTAATCGTGCCTAGTAGTGGTTCCCATATTTATTCATGCTTTCTTCTTGGTAAAATGGTTTTGAGATTGTTTAGAAAAAGTAACCTAATTTCTGGCCTATATAATTCTGTAAAGCAATGGTTTTGACTGTCATATTAAGGGCCCACAGACAATTATATTATACTTTCTAATAATATCTCAGACTTTTTATAGTTTGCATACTTCAACCCAAACGTCATACGCGTCAGCAAAATAATATTAAATCAACCTCATATAATCATATTCACACGCTTAAATGGCATATTTCTGTCCCTTTATCTGACTTGTATAATGACGATGAATTAATATGTTGGTTTAACAGACGGATTTAGGAGAGTCTTAGTAAGAAATCTTTATCTAATAAAAAAAGTAGTTTTATACTTTTAACCCTTTTGATAACCTAAAACTTTGAATTTCACATCAATAAATGCAACTGACCATCGATTTCTTTCTTAAGATAAATTTCTCTGTTAATTTATAATTTAGGAGCCCTTATCTAGAAGTGTGTTGCAAAGAAAGCCATATTATTACATGGGCGAATGGTGTAAACAAAACTGGGGTAGTATTATAGGCACATTTATTACATAATTCTTTTATTTCCTATTACTCTTTTTTATTTTTTATATCAACTGACATTATACGTGTTTATTCATAACTACAATCGTACCATATAACATAATTATTCATAAATACATCCATATTTACGATAAAGGATAGATAAATGTTAACTTGTTACAAACTTTTCGTGGTCCTATGTTTGTGAAAACATTTTTAACCTTTACATTTAAAGAGCCTATGTAAAGACTACATTAATTTTGTAACTTAATACATTCGTAAAATATGGTGTTTGAGAAATGTATTTATAATAAACTTATGCACCGTATTCGTCTATTATAAACCAAATATAAGTCAAGTCTGAGGCATGCATTCAAATTTCAGTAAATAACACTGTAACACAAACTGTGAATGATATGAAATTTCCCGACTACTATAATGTAACAATCACAGCTCCTGCAGTCCCAGCACGTTGCTGAGTGTGGTAACAGTCTATGTCACTATTGTTCTGAGGTTAATGCTGGTGGTAACATAGTTGTAGCTACATGCCAAAAATGACGATATCATTTAATGTGTCCTGAAAGCTATTCAGGTAATTAAATGTTTCAGGTTTACAACTATGTATAATTATACGTGGACAATTCTTTAAAGATCGTTATAAAATATTTACTAATAATTTAAATAAAATAAAATATGAACTCAATACTTACTCTCATATAATATTTGAATGAACGTTATGGCATCATAAATAAAAGAAATATTAAATTGAAATTATAATTTTTGTATGAATCACTAATTCCACCACTTTTGGTAGGTGGATAGATCCTAAATTGTACAAACAATTGTTATTACTATTACTAAGTAGTTAGTTCCGTCCCATTAAGAAGTTTTATGAAAGAGATAAACATTGTTGTACACGCAGACTCTAAATGTGTATAATTACAACTGAACTTTAATTAAGACAACTGCTGTTGTACATTCTTTATTGCTTTAAGGAAAACTTCACTCATGGATGATTAAATATTCTTATAAGTACAAGTTTCAGATTTCGAATCATTGTTTAAAATATTTCTAATACATTAAATTCATCATCTAATACATCTAAAACTTTAATTTCATCAATGTATGATCTGAAACAAATCCGATTCACGAGGTTATACTGTATTTCTTGACTTAATACCTCTCGCGTATTAGTGTATACAAAAATTATCAGTATTTTTATAACTGAGTGTTTTGCGAATTTTATATTAAAAAATTAAGTAAATGTCTTATTTTCTCCAAACGTTATTCATATATAAATGTCATGTAACACACTACCGTATTCAAGCCAAAATGTCTCAACATAAAAACACTGAATTTATCCGATTTTAATGATTTTGTGGCCAAATGATTATCTTTTACTTATACAAATAAAATTAATACTTTCGTTCATTGCCTGTATTTAATGAAATTATACAACTTTGCTTCATATAATTATAAACACTTGTTTCTTTGTGTGTTTATCAACACAGGCAAAGAAATAATCTAGACCTACTGCTTTATAACTGTGCCAATATTGCTACCTTTAAGGTCTTAACAGCATGTGTTTGGATTTAATGACGCGCCCCAAATCTAAGCTGTACAAAATATGTTGGAATCTAAACTAATATAATATCAACAGGCCAAATGTTATTATATGTTAGAAACATTATAGAATCATAGAGGTGATAATTAACCATCTTTTACTACTGAAACACATTACTAGGTTATTGATAGCTTTGTATTGCTAAATTTATATACAGTGTATTACAACATATCAAAATGTTCTTGGGTTCTATATTACTGCATTATGAGTTACCTATTTTCCAACAAAACTAATACGTTAATAATAAAAAAAATTTTCAATAAAAGCTAATGTGGAGACTTTTATTGCAAGTATTTAATAAAACACTTTCATAAATTTATTACATTGTCCAATGTAAGCTAAAACATTCTTTATGCAGAAATTATCAACTCTAAAAGTTGTTATAATATAAAAACACAGAATTATACAGTTAAAATAGGGGGTACTACATTAATTTTTATTATTTAAATGTAAGACGTATGGACACTATCTGAACATCGTCGTTGCTCTTGTAATTCACAGTAATTTGATATTCTACAATGCCAGCTGCTACAAGATAACAAGGATTCAGTTTTTATATTGCTATTGTTTATTCTAGTAAGGTTGTTGTTAAAGCTGTTACAGCTAGTTAGCTAATAATCCTAACATTTTCTATAGATACCTTTACCCTTTTAGTACATACTTAAATGTGTATCAGATGTCTGTTGATTTGTGATCAGAGAATGGTTGTGTTAACGCTGCTGATGTCTACACCAGAGTGTTGTTACAGCTGGTGTTGTTGTTTAGCAAATAATCCCAATGTTTATTGTCCTAATAGGAAATCAGTACTATGCTGAGTTTTAATGAGAGAGCAACAAATCGATATTGAATTTGCTACGGTTTACTCCACAAAATCGCTGTTACACTTGTCACTGGGGGTAAGTCGATAACCCTACCTCTTCTTTCAGTTGTCTACAGTATTTCAAAATATAATCTATTGTGTATGGTTTGTGATGGTTTTTGTTGATACATTTTAGATCTGATCAGAAAATGGCTATATGTTGAAGATGATGCAGGCAAAGTTTTATCACAGCAGGCGATATTGCTAAGCAAAAGAACACCTATTTGTAAAAGTACATTCGTCGTAGGTGGTTGGTAGACGAATGTAGACCTATTGTGACCTGTATTATGTAGATTAGTTGTCATGATTAGTGCTGTGTATAGTTTTTTATTAAGTGTATGTTTTAGAGTTAGCGAAGTTGACACACAACATGGTGGTTGTGATTCCTGACTTATGCGTGTCACATCGCTTTGGTATGATTTGTTTATTTCAACCAAGTTTGTAATTATGTATTAGATTAATTATTTACTTGAAAAAGAGCTCAGATTTCAGATCTCTAAACGTAGTGTTACTGATTTTTTGTTTCAATGAACGATGGAAAATGTTTGCGAAAATCCTGTTTGCTTCACATTTCAGGTTACTCTTATACGCAATTTATTATTATATAATACCTAGTACTTTATTTTAAAGTTTAAATTTCGTACAAACAACTGCAAGATATGACATATCATATTAAACTTAAGACTAAATTTGATGACAAGATCTTGTAGTTAATATGTATTATATTTTCTATTTAATATATCTATACTTGTTTTGAACACTTAAAGTATGGGAAGTAACCTATAATGACATAATTTATCCTTGGATCTTACATAATTTTGGTACGTTTACATGTTACTATAAAGCACTGAAATTATGTCATAAAACTCAGTTGGTATGTGTTTAACTACGATTCTTTTATATAACAAGATGTGTTCAGATGCTATATGTATATCTACTACTAAGTGTAATTACATAATACGTTTTATATATTTTCTATTGCCTTTAAAGTTTTATTTAGTTTTTTTAGGGTAAAAAAAAGACATAAGCAAATGTTTATCACAGCCTGTTCACTTGCCTATTTTATGTTTACTTAACATTCTTGAGATTACTAATATTTTGTATTTTTTACCTCGCATCATATAATTTTTACAATGGTTTTCATTTTGTAAAATTAAATAACCTTTTGCATTTTGCTTTGGGTTGTTTATATAATACATTTTTTATTTCTATAAAATATGTTACAAATTTAAGAGATTATGCACTTTGCATAATATTATCAGTATTAACACAACTGACATTCCTGTTTCTCTGGGACACCATAACGGATATGAGAGCAGTCGGGTCACGTAGACCACGTACTCCTGTCCTCAGAGATATGGTTACAATATGCCCAGTTATGTTGATTCAAGCAGTTAAACGTGAAGCAAAATAAAGACTGAAACATGCGATTGGGACTTTATCGTTGGGGACTTAAGATAATAATGTAGCTTCTGTATAATTTTAAATAACTGTAATAAAAATACCTAAATCTGATCATATGTAAGTAAATAAAGTTATTGTGCACCCAATAAGCGCAGAACCTATTAAAAAAGTTCAACTCCACTAATGACACCAGAGATCATTTAGGAACACCGAAAATTGTTACACGACTGGAAAACAGTTGCTTGGTAACGGTAAAAGCTGTAAAGCAACTTTCGTTTTTAGTTCATAACAAATGGTACCAACTTTTATTCCAGCGACAATAGAATCATGCACACAAATTAAAAGCGACATGTTGAATTTCTTGTTGAGGTGTTCAGATAAACATTTCATCAGTAATAAAAAAGATGCTATGGCTTCCAATAGTTTTTAGTAGAGTGTTGTTCCTAAGTTCTGCTTAAAAAGTCGATGTTTTCAGATCACTCTTAAGATCCGCTTTCAACATGGTAATATAGTTTAAATTATTTGATAAATATTAATTCGTCTCAAATCCTTGAATTTTAATGCATACATTTAGAAATCAGAGTCTCATTGCTAATATAGTGTAAAATTACGATTGTATGTTAATACTATTGGCTTATAATGTATATTTAGATATTGTTTCTTATGAAAAATCAATATTGAATACAAAATATGAGAAGGTTGTTACTTCATAAATATGTAGAGCTTATAAAGATGCGTAAAAATTAGAAAGACTTGTAGTTTATAGCATATACAATCAGCACGTGTAACAAGTACTGTTTAATGGCGGTAGCAGATGTTATGGTAAAGCTAAAAGATCCTCCCCATTATACACAGCTGTTCAAGGTGTTCATGTTTCATGCATCAGTTGAGACTGCCGCAAGCTAGTGGATAAGTGTTGGCTTTGAGCCTATTCATGGCATATGTTTGATGAAAAATGGCTTTTGTGTAAATTTACGATATTCCGGCATTACTGGCTTTTGATAGTTTTACACCAATATATCGAAACGAGTGTTTAAAGTTGCAAGATTATTTTAATTGCAGTTTGACGAAATTTATAGCCAATCCCTTAACATATCCTAACAATAAATTAAGGAATAAATCCAACCTATGTAACAATTGATATTATTAAATGTTAAATGTTTCTTATAGTTTACCACATTATCGTTGCCCCGTTAAACGTTTCTCAAACTACTCACATTTCGTCAAACTATAATCGAAATAATAAAACTTTAATGTTAAAAAATAGCGCTCCTACCACCATATAGGTCAAACCAGTTGAAAACGTACAAATTCAGTATTAGCGAGTGTTTGGAGAGGTTGGTTATTACAAGCTCACCATAGATGAACACTTGATGAAACAGTAGTCAGTGTGGTGCTTAATTATGTTTATACTGTTGTCAATATTCAGATGTGTTTACCTTATACTTTGTGTACTGGATTAACTATGATCGGTTGCACACTGACCCAACTGGTAACATGCACACGTTTTACCGTCTACTTTGTTTATTGGAATACCACTTATCTTTAATTGTTCGGTAACTTAGCTATTATTGTTATCACGGTATTGGTGATAGCTAATGGCAAATATATATTTATGTAGATCAGGTCTAGTGGTGCCTGTTCATTATTTTAAACAGTTGTAAGTTTCTTGTACTGGTATATAATTGGATAATTTCTGTAAGAGCTGTATTTACTAATCTATTAAAAAGGACATTTATTTTAGGGCCTCCTTCTCAATAACTCGAAGGAATTGATACTCCACGCACCACATTTGCAGGTTAAATTACATGTTTTTTGTTTCATTAAAGTTCAATTAATTAAAATTTAGAAGCATTACTAATGCAGCGTGTGTAACTAAATAACAAAATATGGTTCCAAATCCATGGCATGCGGTGTATTAAAAATGTCTTATGTAAAAATTTACATCATCTAGTAAGGAATAATTCCTTCTGTAAAAGATGGAGATAGCTAAAGAATTTGAAGTTTTTCAAGTAATTAAAACATAAATTATCTTATCTAATGGTTACTATAATAAAAATGTTAAACTTGTAATAGAGTATCTTAAATTTTCCGATGCATTAATTTATAAATATTGAACTCACCTTGTAAATTAAAGAAGTCATCCAAAGATAATTAGAGATTAATAAGAGACTTTCTGGTGTTTTTCTGCAAACGAATAAATTATTTCAGCTACAAGAATGTTCTTCATTGTTCGAAAAAAATATTGTATTATTGTCACTTAATTCAATAAATTCGAGTGGTATTTTACAGATAATTTTAAGTACCAATACCTATTGCTAGACAGGATGAGATGTATTGTACACAATGTATTATGTATGTATTTTAGAATGGTATAAATAAATTCGCTTCTTTAAATATTTTCAGGAGATAAATAATTATTTATTTAAAATGGTAAATGTAAGTAATTGGTTTCTAATAATGGCTATTATATTTCGTTCCAAATCATGAAACCATATTGATATAAATATAATTTTTATCTCATAAAAACTATTAATAGTAAATTTTACCAATCATGAAATCGATAGTCGATTTGCAGAATTTAAAAATGGAAACTGTCTTTTCGTGAAATTAGATTCCTTTGTTTCTCCAAGCAAAGGAATCGATTTTAAACTTAGTAGGTATTTAAGCGGGAGACTACCAAAAAGATAAAACTTTATCAAACGAAATTCCTTTCTAAGATCATATTTTATAGCTTGGCTGACTTAAAACTAATCTTTATACACGTTAATGAAAATAAATCTGGTAAAGTTAACCGTATAAATACCAACTGTTTAGCGATTTTAACTTTGAGTATCTTTATCTAGTTAATTAACTGACCGTTTACGATTTCAAATCTTCAACCTGAATTTACTTCAAAAACATTGTACCTCCCATCCTCTGAGAGTCAACGAAATTTAAAATTACACGAAGTGATACCTAAAGGTTTCCAAATTTTTTTAGTTTAAATTGTATTTTCTAAAGTTTACTTACTCTATTTAGGCCAATCTTGAGAAACTGAATAACTTTATATCACTGTTAATTATACACATTTTTGAAAGCCTTATTACTGATACAAAAACCTGTACATATATCTACATTTATATATGTACATATTTTATAATTTATACCTCCAACCATTGAACTGTAGGAAAAATCAAATAAAAATATGTCTAGGCCAAATAAATACTTAAAAAACACTTTCTTATGCGTAGAACAGCGTTTACTCATGGCTTTACACGCAATTTCCCACCAAATAATATGAACGTAATCATATTCATTTTCTGGAGATATACTTCAATAATCCAACCTTTTGAACCTTACCACAATAGTTGAAGAAAATTTTAGAGAGCAACGTTTGAGAGCCCTAATTTCAGAGAGAGAAATAAATATTTTAAATACAAATAAAGCAATAAATGAGATTCCTTGGCATTCCGTATATCTGACTGCATAACTCCAAAACAAAATGAATCCGGTAACACTTGAAGTATTTAAAATCTATGTATATTAATCATAAAGTCGATGTCTGTAGAGTTGTTTTTACATTTTCTTATAATGTAATATGCTGGAGTCATGTTATATTTTCAAACGGTAGTAGTCATATTTTAGGTAGGCCTACTCATTTTCAGTTTAATTGAATTGAATTAAAACATAATTCAATTGAAGAAAAATTATTCTACAAGAAATTCATTCAATTTCTGAAAATTTTATGCACACGCGTGGCTGATAAGCAAAAACCTAGTACCTCCTCGTTAGTTATATATAATAGAGCAACACAAGTCTTACATTCCGAAATATCTGTTTAAAAACTACAAAAGGCTAAGGTGAATTAAAGCATGACAAGAATACAGTATTCAAAAATGTAACTCATACTAAATTACTTGTAATAATTTCAAACTAGAATGAATTATGATATAACAAAAAACAGCAAAATAAAATTGATATTTCTATATACCTTATTTTTTTGTTTATTATACGAAGCGTATATATTATCAGTAAGGGATAAAATGTCAAAGGATATTAAAAGTGGTATTATTTTGAAGTTTTGCGCTTGTAGGAGAACTTCTGATTCGAATTGGTTTATTTACTAGCTCAGCTGCAAAAAATATTGCCTATCATTATACAAAATGTATTTTAATTCAGCTACTTTCAAAAGTATTTGTGGGTGTTATTACATTATATGTTGGTATTCCTATAAAGGTATATGATATTGGTTTTCCTGTAGAGATATTTTTTATATCTCAAATATAGGATCAATGAATGATGGTGAAAGTGAGTTTTTGCTGAAATTTTACCTTTACATAGAAACCGTCCTATATTATTTCGATCTACAGGGCCATAAATCTTAAACTAAAATCTTACACTACCCATAAAGGGCTTACCATCCCAGTTTATCGTTGTTGTGAATTAATAAGGTGCTAAAGGATGATATTACAGCTTCTATACAACATCAGATCTAGTGTTTCTGTGAGCAAGCAATTAGGGGTAACAAGGAAATAGATAACAATAATTTACATACTCAGAAGAACACTAAAACCAACGGATTGATGGCATTACAATTTCAAATTGATTATTAAAAAATATTTTGTTTTTTGATATAGCTTATATCCTCTGGATTGACATTTTCCACGTAACGATTGTTAAAATACTTTACACAATTGTTTTTAAACACTCACTTCTATGGTTTTATAAAAAAATGGAATATATTCCAAAAAACCTTTTACCTTTACATATGAAACAGCCTTACTTCACAGTTATGATAGCCATAACGCACAATATGTAAATATTGTGTATAATCAATTACACTATTTTATAGCAAATATAACTGTGATTAAATATAGCGTTATTCGTTAGTGCGGTTACTGCGTATTATCTACTACTAGTCTATATAATTTTAAGTTTGTTCAAGGAAAGAATGCCTTATAGTTATAGTTTATTCCTGTATAATATTACAAAATATTAATGGTATCAAATAGCATGTCGGAATATAAATTACAGTAAAAACATTGTCCCGTTAATGCGTTTGTTTTGTAAACTTACTTAATTTGTTAGTCCTACATTTTTTCAAGCCTTTTTACTCAAGTAGCCTATTCATGCTTCATCATCCAGAACATAAGCAGTCTACTAACATAATAAACGGCACCTCTTCCAAGAAAAAGTACTTATACTTTTACAAACCTATGCAATATTGTTTAATCTTATGTATTTTGTATTCGTGCTTCATTATCCAGAACAAGCGTTACCATTACCGCAGTGTACTAACATTATAAACCACAGTTATTATACGATAGTCTCTGCTATATTGTATAATCGTAAGTATATTTTAATAAATAAAAACTGAGTGTGATTATGTTTATGAATGTGATTGAAGTTGAAATATTACTTTTTAAAATTTATTATTTTAAATCGTGTATTAAAAGGAAGTACCTGAATTCAGTAGCTATAACATGTAAAAAATACCAGAGACCGGTTTTATTCAACATTCTGAGAGTATTGCATTCATTACTTACATGTTGAAAAATCAATGTAAATCAGTTTGAACTTATATTAGCAGTACAATCAAAAATGGAATACATGTTTTGCTATTCCAGACCTTGAGTAACTCACAATAAAAAGCTTGGCTAACTTTTAACTGGTAAACTGGGCTTAGCTGGAATAATTCAGCTGACACCAACAAATTTGAATATATACGTAACCCTTAAAAACCTTAGAGAGTTCGTCCCAACTAAAGTCTGTTTGTTGTTACAGTTTATTTTTGTCGTATTAGCTGTTTGGATTAGTTATTTAATTCCATTGTTAATTTGGTAATTCCAATGATAAACAGATTTACCTGAATGCTCTTTTCATGTAAAAAATAGAATACTTTTTAAAATAAATTGAATACTTTCTGATTTTAATTGAAGAAAGTACAGAATGCGAATCATAAACTTTAGTTGGGAAACCACTTTTAAATACTCAATTTAGGATTTGAACTGATATGCAGTGTCTATTTTAACTATCTGGATAATGCTAAATCATATTATTTTTCATTTAAAGACAAAAACATTTCACATTGTGAACAAAGGTCTCTAGCACTTATTTTCTCATCTGTTTGTATGTATGTGCGTTAAAAAAAATAAAAGACTACTTATCGATGCAGGTATATTGCAGGCTAATTTCTTACTTTTTATTTTAATGTATATCCAAATACTGCATGGAGCTCCAATACACTTAAAAGGAAACGTAGCAATTAATCGGCTAAATATAAGCAGGGAGACAAATTTCGAGTTACGTTATGACGCTATATATTATTTGTTTTAGTTTGTAAAATATTGAAACATTCACTGATTCTATTTCAGCACCGGTATATGTCCACATAGCACTGTATTAAATGATATTTGCAAGGGCGACCAAATACTCATGAAGTACCGTAAACAATAATTAACAAATCTTCCTTATTTAAATCTTTTTAACAGTATAAAAACTCTAAGAAGGGTCCTACAGACCATTTTCGTGTGAATAGTATTTGATAGCTAGCTACTTCACAAGTGGTGTTGTCATCTAACTTTTAGACGATAAAAAGTAATATCAAACTAAAGTAACTTATAGGCTTTAAAAAACTTATAAATGTTTGTTTTATCGTATTATTTGGCTAATCGTTAGTACACTCTATCACTCTATGAGTCATTTAAGTATTTCCAGATGAAAAACTCCACAAATATATCGAGAATAACCTGACCTATAGACCTCAAATTTCTAATGAAGCTTTACTTCTAGATAGGCAACATATAGTCAATGACGGTGCTTGTCGCTCCACGGGATTTTGCTCAGCGTCAGGGAAAATGTTTACATCGGGCTTAGGGTAAATGATAAATGATATGGGCTAAATAACAAATGATATGGTAAAGCGTGTACTCATAGTTTGAAGATTTGTATTCAACCTCAGTTAAGCCTGTTACTTCTTACGTTCTGTGTCGTACTTCTACCTTGCACAATAAAAAGCGTATAAGAAGAATACGTTTCTTTCCAGAACAACAATCGTCATTGATAAATTGACCATAGTTAACTAATCATAATTTACCATACAAAACAATATGATATAAGAGTTCACTTACATACGACATCTGTTTTAATGTCCTCCATTTCTTATAATCTTTACATCAATTGATTACCCTTTATAAAAAAATGTTATCATATCTTTAAGGTAATTCAGCAAAAATAACCCATTGTCCGCTCACCGTAGGGATTACTCCATTGGGGGTTTTAACAGTAAAACTATGAAAAAATAAATACATCTATTTGATGTATATGTACAATATATGTACAATATTGAAATCTTATGAAAGAGTTAAAAACTGTGGAAATTTAATTTCTAAGTGATAAAGTGTGGAGTATAATTAGTTTAACAGTATTTGTTTCGGTAGGATAAACAAGCAACACTGATAAAAGAATCGCATCAGATTAAAATGTTCTGTTCATTCCCTATTCTTATCTAACGAAAAATCATCTAAAAAATCAAAGAAAAAAGACACAATCATCTGCAAAGATAAGCACCGTAATCTGCTACCTAGAAAGAAGCATCCCTCATGTCACTGCTGCAATTACGTTGCATATTCAAATTAAAATGTTTCATAATATAATAGAAAAAACATTATCCTCAAAAACCAGATAAAATAAATTTGATCATTTACTCAAATAAAATGCATACACCTTCCTGCATACATTAAACTAAAAGAATAATGTCTAAATTTTACAAAGTATTTTTAAATTTTCTTTCTTCAACTTAACACAAAGTGAAGCTGGTATATATCGTAGGTGGCTAATGTTTGAGATGTGCATGACGTCATAAATTTACGTTAGTTAGGTATATAACCTTAATTAGAGGTAATTAACTCGAGGCTCGAGTGAATGGATCTTGGGGAGGGGTGTTTTATTTGTACAGTAATGTGATCATGTTTTGGATTTAAATAGGGATTGTGATATCACACGTGCCGTGCGTTGATCTAGTATAATATTGATATATCGGTAATTAACTCAGACCTTGTATACGTGTATTTTAGAGAAGGGTATTATATCTATAGTATGTTTTTGTATGTGACTTGTTCTTTTATACCTATTTCATTCCGCTTCTGGAACATAAGTAGGTCAATATGATTAATTGAGAATTCGATTTTATATAAAATTTATTTACATTTTAAGTCAGTTTATTTATTTTATGGCTTTTTTTGGTTCGATATATAATTACGAGTCAAATTATATTTTAGTATTAGTGATAATATATTTAAAATTCTATTAAAATTTTAATAAGTATGGTAAATTTAACTATTTAAATAGTAATTTTTAATAATTATGTCATTTTTTAAGGATTTTGTACACATAGCTCTGAGCTTTCCTGAATCACAAATTACTTTTTTTGTCACTAGAAGAAAGCAAATACATTGATTTAGTTGTTTCGGACCACAGTTATCTTACAACGTTTTATCTCCACATCTTTTCCAATGACCGTTTCGTTGCATTATATGAGTTTATATTATATTGCATAAGTGCTTATTTTGTATTAAATACTTCTTTTAAGTGTTACAAGTTTAATTCTCATGTTTAGCGGGATTTTTGTCTCACCTATGTATTCCCTACTACAAGCCTTTACCTCTTCCTCTTCCT
This sequence comes from Homalodisca vitripennis, assembly GCF_021130785.1. Taxonomy (NCBI): domain Eukaryota; kingdom Metazoa; phylum Arthropoda; class Insecta; order Hemiptera; family Cicadellidae; genus Homalodisca; species Homalodisca vitripennis. Next base: position 66,117,666 of record NC_060211.1, on the reverse strand, counting down.
GATCATAGCCTTCCTGTCCCATTGATTCAGATGACACTACGCGGTACTAAAGAAAGAGCCGACATCGAGTTTAGTGTTAGTAGCACACTTTCATCCACTAAAGTAATACTTTCAGAAAATTTCATGAATTAAGATGCACCTTCATATTATTCCATCTTAAAAAAAGTAGAGTCCAATTCAAATGGTAAAGTCTATATTTCAATTGGTTGGTAAAAGTTTTTTTACTTTATTTCGATTAAAAGTAATAAATATTACAATTTATTACTTTTTGTAGAGCAATGTTGATTTTAATTTTTAGTAACATAAGCATGATTACTGTTTTAAAGATTTCAACATTGCACATAAAGTAGCTATGGAGGGAATGGTTGCTTCAATATAAATTTTGAGTTTAACTGGAGTTCACCTTCCTCTTAGTGCAGCATCTAAAATCTGACGCTGTTACAGACTCTAGGAACTCTTGTAATCGAAAACCATATTAAGTGTGAAGAGATCCAAAAAGAAACAATCCTCGGCTGAATATTATATTACTCATAAATATGTACATTAGCTAATGTATTTGGTTTTTCCATAGTTGCTTATTGTTGTCCAACAACTCAAGAATGCATTTAAATACATTTTAGGCAATTTGAAAACAAGCTCACCCACTGAATTATAAAGCCAGCAGTAATGAACCAATCTTGAGTTTTACTTCATAAAATCAGAGAGATGTGATTAATATGCATTCAAACTTTTTAGTTTTGAATATAATTCAATTTCGTTATAGAGAAAGGAAATATTACACTTTTTAAATTTATTTGTTTAAATAATTAAACTAAATATTATCAAAGAAGAGAAAACACGATATTCATGCTTATCGATCATACTCTAAATAAAACATCTCACACAATTTTACGATTACAAATAAAGTAACAAAAGTTAAATTTTAACATTATTTTTATCACTGTAAAAAATATCGTAAACTGTAAATATCGTATTACTGTAGCCCGGCCTTTAGAACATTGATACACCTTTTTGTTATTCTCCTAACATTTAAACCTTATTTATATTCAAACAATAAAATACAAAAATAAATCAAGATTTATTTATGTAGATTAAATATGTAATATATTAAAAATGTAAATACAATTTTTACTAGTATATTTTTTATATTTAAAAGAAAAGTTTTCTCATAAATATAGGGTAGCGCATAGGCCTAAAATGTAGTTCTTTCAAAGTAAAAACAACACGACTGCCAGAATGTACAGCACTCAATTTATGACACACATCTAAATATCTAGTTTATTCTCTCATTTATACTATTATTATTGTGTACACACTATGAGGAGGGGGAGATTTTAGGTACAATTCACTTCTTAGTAATCAAATTGTTTCAATAAATTAGAGAAAATATTATAACTTAAAGGATTATAAGCCCACGATTAAAAGATTGTTGGTAAAAAAACTGAAAAGAACAATTTACTTACATATGCAACTTCTTAATAAATATACAAATTACATTTAAAATACTGAGATCAGAAGAATATTTAATCAAAAGAAAACTATCTAAATAAAGAGTCCAGGTGCTATAAAGAGTCGGTTGTAATTAGAGCGGTAGCAAGATCATGTCACAGTTGCAATCTACTTGATTAATGGGACTTGCTTGGTTGATTAGACCTGCTCAGCCTTGCAAGTCTACTTATTTTTATGCTCCGTGATTGTTGTATATTTTAAACTGTTTTAGTTATTATGTTGTTCACGGAAGTTTTTTAATGTATTAATAAGTGTCAAAGGAGAACATTCCAAGTTGCCAAAGAAAACGACACGTAGCTGTAAGTAGTGTATGTCAGTCTCGTCACTAACATACTTGGAGCGGAGAAGGGAAGTCTGTAGTGGCCTGTCAGACGGAACGGCAAGCGGGACTACTGCGCATCTGCAAGGCACAGCTGGCGCTACCAAACTCGCCGCACTAGTTGTTGTCCCACTATTAACCTTCGTCACGCCCGAGCCTGTGCTGTACTACACTCTGCTGCTACGGTGGATTTTTATCTTGCGCCTTCAATAAAGTGACGCACCCTACCAACATCTGAGCTCTACGTAAATCGTCGCTTAACTTGAAGGCATCTGTATAGACTATATATTTTATGTCTTACATTTTTTCAGTATTGAAGCCTTGTTATTTGTAGTTGTTCGTTGTTGTTGTTGTTAGGTTTTAAGTATTGCTTTGTTTTATATGTTTATAACTATATTATTGTTGCTATTTTATGTTACATTTTAAATTAATTTATTTTATTTATTGACTATTTTAATATTTTTATTAAAATATATTCATTATTATTTATTATTAGATTAGGTTAGATATTTTATTGTTTTGACAAAAAATCGAAAAAAAAACAAACCTTAAATCTGACACTAAAGTTATTATTGGCCATGGATAGCTTTATATTTGACTGCACTAATTTTAACGATGATGCTAGTACGTTAGTTTCTGAATTTTGTATTCAGCTAGATAAACTTGTATCAAACTGTGATTGTGTGACTGCAATGAATTGATTAATGGAGCTTCTGGCGTTGTTTTGAAGTTTGATGACGTCTGCGGGACAGCTCAATGACGTGTGTAGTAAATATGAGCGCTTGAAAGAAGAACTGGACTATTTGAGTGCACAGAGGGATGTAGAAAGGAATTCTCACCGTTCTGAATTAAGTATCTCTTTAGCAATAATGGACCATTTAGTTAATGAAAAGAATACTTTAGAAGTTAAGATTAAGGACATTAGAAAAAAGTTGTCTAAGGCCGAAAATACAAATTCTCTGTTGAGAAATCTGCAAGCAGAACATGATAACATTGTAAATGACTACGAAACAGTTCAATGTGCTAATCGTAAGCTAATTGTAGAAAATAGCAGACTAAAAAAGTTGGTCGAAAAAATGAAAGCATTTGTAATGTTTTTAAAAGATAAGCTGCTAGTAAACACTAATAAGATTGTTCAACTTGAATCCTCATTGAAGGTTTTAAACAATAAACGGTTATCAGATGAAATTATAACTGATCATATCAGGTTACTGAATTTCTGAAGTCACTAGAATTCAAAATGATATTTTGTTTGTTGATCCAACTTTGACGCAACTTCTCAAACTGCATAGTAGAACTTATGTAGATTCAGGCTTTAAGTGACATGTCGTTTTATAACAAATCCTGGGTGTTTTTTGTATTAAACAATTGTGACCAAGGTCTTGAGCAGAATGGTGGGTCACATTGGAGCCTACTGCTCCTTGATAACACAACACGAACAGCAGTACACTACGACTCGGTGCGCGGCCTGAACGAGCGGCATGCTGCAGCGTTGCTTGTCAACCTTGGATTAGATAGTGTTCCAATAAGTGAGGGGCAGACTTTTCAGCAGACAGAGTCTTTTGAATGTGGTGTTCACGTTCTTGTTAACGCTCGGCTGTTGCTCGGTCAGGTGTGCGACCGATTCGCATTGACTCACAACACACTGCATCACACTGACACTCTGAGACACATGGTAGTACTAATGCCACTCTTGTACCAATTTCTCAAAGTAGTAATAATTCTAGGTCAAATTTGGCAAATGATAAAGTGTGGAAAGTTGTGAAAGGTAAAAAATGTGCCAGGCGAAACTTAAATCCGAATAAACATAATCAAGTACCTTGTAAAAATAGATTTGTAGTTTTAAGTAACCACACTTCTGTTACTGAGTCAGTTGTTAAGGTTGTTAAGAGCTCTTCAGGTGTCTGGAGTGAAAAATTCTGGTCATGTAAAATGCAAGGAAAAAAACGTAAAAACAGACTCTTTGAAAAGCAAAGATAAAAGAAACCCCTCTAAAAATAAGAGTAAAATAAATGTTGAAAGTAGTAGTTGTACAGTAGCCTAAATAATGCAATGGTTTTGAGTGGTTTGTGTGCCACTGATGACATGTTACCGGCTGTAGAATGTGCAGGCCAGACTACTCTGGAGGACAATCACTCTCTCAAACCCGTTGAGCAAAGTAATGCTGATTATTTGCTTATAGGTGATTCAATTCTCCGATATTCGGGGAAGCTTTGTAAGGAAAATGGTTGTACTGTTAGGGTACACCCTGGGGCGAAAATCAAAGATGTAAAAAAATAAGTTGATGGGTTTTCTTGCAGCACCAACCTAAAATAATTCATTTTCATGTAGGAACCAATAACTTGCCTTTGAAATATAAACGGTGGTGCTGGGTAACAATGGGGGATGCGGCAAGCGCGAGGCATTGCACTGTATGGCGGGATGGCGGACCTGTTATACACAAACACGAATCCGTTTCCAAACAGTGTTGTTTTAGTTGACAGCATTTTGCCAAGGTCTGACATAAGTGGAACTGCATTAGCACAATTTAATGAGCAGTTGGAGCTGATGTCTGGAAACTTTGGTGTCGTTTTCTTGAACTGGAAATCAGCTGGTGCGAAGGTACCATCTTGCTCGGGATGGCAGACACCTTAACAGAAAGGGGGTGTTGTCTGTGTTTGGAGCAGCACTTTTGAATGTCTACGAGCAGCTTACATCCTGTGAAATGGCTTCGGATGGGGTTTTGTCTAGCGCTGAAAGCGCTGTGACGAGTGGTGTGCTTCCAGTTGATGTTGTCGGAGGTTGCTTGTTGAAACCTGTGGCTGACGGTGTGGACGCCGTAACGAGGGGTGAGCTTGAGGTGGATGATGTTGAGGTTGGGTTGCTGGAAACTGTAGTTGACGGTGTTGAAGCCGTATTGAATGTTGAACTTCCGGTTGACAGTGGACAAATCTGGCTTGCCGAGACTTGTGGATGATGGGAATATGGTGGAGCCAAAAAACGGATATGTAAACTTGATAAATTTATCAGGATAGCACATCTAAATATGAACTCTCTTTCCACGGGCTTCGAAGAGATGCGTGCCGTGGTAGAGGATTTAAACCTGGATGTTTTTGGTGTTTCGGAAACTTGGCTGAATGAAAGTAAATCTTCTGATGAGTTTGCGATGAGTGGATATTAATTGTTTAGGAGCGACAGAAAGGGAAATGCAGTTGCCTCCAGAGGTGGTGGAGTGGCACTATATGTGAAGAACTGCCTACAATTTTCGCTGAAATCACTTCAATTTGAAGATTGTAATTTTCCAGAGCATATTTGTGGAATATTGAAGTGTTAAAGTGAATCTTTCTGTATTTGCATTATCTATAGACCAGGAGATATGCCTTACACTTGTCTAGAGCCCGCTCTCCACTTTTGTATTTTATGATATGGCCAGTACGCAGATAATATTGTTGTAATGGGTGACTTGAATATTAACTTGTTAGATTTTATCATCCCCAGAGACCCGCTTTGCAAATAAACTCTTTAAGAGCCTTGAGGTGACTCAGTTGGTTAAAGTTGCTACAAGGGTTACTAAAACCTGTGCAACTTTGATTGATCACATTATTGTAAATAGCAATGTTAAATACGTACAGTGTGACGTCGTGGATATGTCAACCATCTATGACTCAAGAGGTGTTCGAGTATCTGATCACAAGATGACATATGTCGATATAAAAACAAAAAAATCAAGAAGGCCTCCTAGATTTGTTACTTATCGTGACTTCTCCCGATTTGACATTGACAATATGATACATTGTACGTCCAGTATTAGGTGGGAAGATGCTATGTCTATGAAACAATGTAGATGACATTCTAGATTTTATTAATTCTGCTATTATTCAAGTTTTTAATGAAAATGCACCTCTAGTACATAAGAGAGTGACCAGAAAGAAATCTCCATGGAGAAATAAACAAATCATTCAACTAACCATAGAAAAAGATTATTAAGAAGAAAATGCTATCTACAGGAATGAAACTTGTAAAAAACATATTGTAAGGTTAGAAATTATCTCAACAATGAAATAAGACGATCAAAACAAAATTATTTTAGAACTGAAATGGAGAAATGTAAAAGCTCTAGAGACTTTTGGACTAAAATAAGGACAAGTGGTGTCACTGATCCATTCGATCCAGCCATAACCCAACTTTGTAAAAGATTTGGAAGAAATCAATAAGTATTTCGTTGGTATGGGCTTAGGTATCATGGCAAATGATGATTGCGTACAGTTCTATGAAAGAAACAAATCAGAGAGTGTCACTTGTGATTTCTATTTCAGGAGTGTTACAAGGAGAGAAGTGCAGGAGGCTTTGAATTAGCATCACATCAGAGGCAGTTGGAGCTGATGGCATATCAATAAAAATGATTAAAATGATAAGTCCGTATTGTATTGATGCCATAACACATTTAGCTTACCAGTCATTGGCCACTTTCCACTTTTCCGGATGCATGGAAGGAGGCAATTTGTACTGCCTCTTCCCAAAGTCAAAGCACCTTCATCTGTATCCGAGCTGCGTCCAATTTCGGTATTGCCTGCCCTGTCGAAGATAATGGAGAAGCTGGTTGTTTCACAAATGGTACAATTTTCTGGAGTCAGAGAATATCATTCCAGCCTTACAGTCTGGGTTCAGGAAGGACCATAGCACTGCAACTGCGCTTTTGCTCGTTTGTGACGAGTTGCTTCACGCGCAAGGGCGGATAAGAAAGCATCTCTTCTTGCAATGCTGGACTTTTCACATGCATTCGACTCAATAGACCACAGGATGTTGTTGGCTGTCATGCATTTTTTATGGTTTTCGACCAGAGGTGGTTTCTTGGTTTGATTCCTATTTGGTGAATAGGAGACAAAAGGTTAAAAATTGGGATGGATTTCTCCTCATCTTTAAATAGAGTTGCTGGTGTTCCACAGGGAAGTTGCCTTGGGCCCATTCTATTCACCCTGTTTTCCGCCACTATGGGTTCAGACTTGCAACATAGTCGCTTGTATTCATACGCCGATGATGCTCAACTGGGTGTTTTCATATGATGCCGGAAGAGCTGACTCAGCAGTTTCCATTTTGAATGCTGACTTAAGCATTAGTCCATGATTGGTCTGAGAGGCATGGATTAAACTGAACAAGGAAAAGTGTAGTGTGTTGTCGATTCCTTCCAATGTGGGTTCGGAGACAGTGGGTGAGGTGTTGCTTGGCAGTGTCAGACTGAAGGAGTGTGAATCGTCAAAGCTCTTGGGCCCTCATGCTTGATAGTGGCCTCACACTATCTGGTCATGTAAGTGCTGTTTGTCGGCGAAACACTTGGTCGACTGAGAATGCTATACAAGCATAGGCACATGTTTCCTAGAGAGACCAGGCTTCGCCTTGTCCGGGCTCTTGTGCTCTCTGTGATCGATTATTGCCTCCCTGTTCTATGGCAACATTGTGTCTAAAGGAGATTTAGAAAAATTACAGAGGGTCCAAAATATGTGTGTAAGGTATGTATGTGGTTTAAGAAGGTTTGACCACGTTTCGGAGGCTCGACGATCGCTGGGTTTGTTGACTGTAGCTGATACTTGTACCCTGCGTCCTCATGCATGGTTTACAGAATCCTGACCACTGGCAGGCCGAGATATCTGAGAGAAAAACAAAAAAGCAGGGTCTCAAGTCCGATCTCGCAGTACTAGACAGGATCAAGTGTTGGAGATGCCTCGCGTTCGCCGTGAATTTGAAAGAAAAGCGATTTGCGTACTTTGCTCCCCAAATTATATAATGAACTGTCCTCCAGCGTAACAGGCCAGGGTGTATCTGAAAACGACATACAAAGAAAATATATACAAGTATTTAATGTGCAATACAAGGTGATATAGCCATATATACTGTATGTCTAATATTGTGTTTTTATTTATTAATAACTATTAAAAATAACGCTTTTAATCTTTTAAGAACTATAATAAGACATGAGTCGTTTTGTAAACAGCAATTATTGTTTGAAAACCGCTCCAAAATAAAGTCCTTATTTATTTTATTAAGATATACAAGTTTGCAATTCAGCATTATACTAATATCTAAGAAAAAAAATAACTTACAATTAGTATGATATAATGAAAATATACATTTTAGTTGTTCTGTTACAGCGCTGTAAGTTTTCGTTGACCCTTTTTTGCTAATAACACATATATATGGTACAAATTTACATATTTGATCTTTTTTAGAAAAATTGGATTCAAAGATTGCTTTTCTATTCTTTACAATAATAACCTTTTAAATGGCAGGATTCAATAAATCCCATAATGGGAGTCAAAACCGTGCAAAAAACCAAACATTTATTTTAACAAGTTACTTCAAATATCAGCTTAATAGAGCAAATAATGCAACCAATGCTCAAATGGGTAAGTTGTATTTAGTTCTTTTATTAAGTGCATGTTTTAGAATTAGTGAAGTTGACACACAAGATGGTGGTTGTGATTCCTGACTTAGCCTGTTACAACGCTCTGGTATGATTTCTTTATTTTAACCTAATATGTTATTATGTGTTAAGTTAGTTATTTATCTGAAGAAGGGATTAGATTGCGGATCTCAAAACGTAGTGTTACTGATTTTTTGTATCACTGAACGATGGCAAATGTTCGGAAAAATCCTGTTTCCTTTATTAATACAGAAATATTAATAACAACGACACTTTTCCTGTTACATCGCTGATTTATGTTTCAGTTTTGCTTTTAATTCCGAGCGTAATATTATTAAGACTATTAAATGGAAAACGTTCTTTTAGTCTTTGCATTTTGGAGTGATTAATACCATTTTAAAAGGGATAGATCTTTAATTCACCAAATTTGCTAAATATTTATTATTTTTTTGAAGGCTGGGGACTTCGTTGACTAGATGTTGGTTAAGACCTTGGTAACAGTAAGGCTTATATCGCAGTCACATACATGTGTCGCACTCGTAATCGTTTATCTTGGTATGAGAGGAATAATTAGTGGTTGGTATGTAAATAAGAGGGGAGATATTTGCAGGATATTTATATCAGGACGTTTCCATAATAACACCAATCTCATCAACACTAAATCGACAAGTTTACCGAGAACGATCACACTTCCAGATCAGCAGCTCAATTTAAAGTTCATGTACAGACCCATTATATTTATGATCCAATGGAACCTTGAAATTACTCGTATAATAAAAGAACATCACATAAACTGCTTACAACACACTTTGTATTGATTCATAGCAGCAAGCAATAACTTTACCATAATCATGTTGGTGGTAAAATTCATGCTGAAAATTGTAAATATTAAAATATTTTTAACAGGACCTTGTGAAAGTATATCATTCTATAAATTATGTAACTATTATTAGGCAAAATTCATAAAATTACATAAAATTGCAACATATTAGCTTTTAACGATCATAATAGTACCCCAGGCACTTACCCACTTATGCAACACTTTCTAACTAAGAAGTTCAATGTAATTTAAAACATCAGGTCTATTCTATGCTGTTATTAATATTGTATTTGGCCAAAGTGTAAGGGGTATTGTATAGAAATTATGTATATAATTACGTGTATATACTGTTTCTAATAAATATTCTCCAAGTGTCACTTGATAACGAATGAATGCAGCTTAGTAAACAGGGAATACATTCTTTTGGTTTAATCAACAGATTTTGCTTATATTGTATTCATACTATAAGTAAAATCTGAGTACATACCAACCGAAAGAAGTACCGCATATATAAAACATAAACTTATTTGATTGAATCTGTTCCAAAGTCCCACGTGACTTCATCCTTCGTATCTATACATCGTTTGTTACTTAGAGCTATTTTAATTCGAATTAATGATTTAAAAATTGTAAATTTAAAAGTAAAATTATTCACACTATTTAACAGTTTAATGAACGAAATAGAGAATATATTCTAAAATTAAACAAAAGTATATTTGTGCAGCAGAGTTTCATGTGGCAGCCCAGTGGCAACCCAAAACTAAATCTTAAATAAAATTAAACTTAAACAAATTAAAAAATAACCACATAAAGTTAAATTGTGCTTATTATAAATACCGAACAATGATATCCAATAAAAATGACACATAGTTCAATAATAATATTATTTAACTACAAATTAAAAATGTATATAGACATATGTAGCCACAGAAATATTGGTGGGAACCCATTTATGGATGTATGACGGGATCAGTGACTATAAAACAATTTAAATTTTGTTTGTTATTGTACACAAGTGCTGTATGACAGTCTTGAAAAAATAGCTTAAATGATGTATTACCTTTACTAGCTCTGTCCACACATGAAATACAATTGTTACTATTTCTACGCAATAAAAATTATTATTATTTTTATTATTATCACGTGTATTAAAGCCTTATTAATGCATCTACACATCGCTCCCAACAACCATTCTCTAACGCGTTGTATGACGCGATCTACCACACTCTTCCTGAATTATTATATAAGGAATTTTGCAATAGTGAAAATTTGCTTAAACTGAGAATTGTGTGTAAAGAAATTAGAATGCACTATCTGAGTTTGAAATAAAAATAATTCTCTATTCTTTGTTCTATAGATATGAATTAAATCTTAAAATATTCTTATTGTATTATTTTTTATACAGATTAAAAGTGTATATATTAATATTTGCCTTACATATAGAACAGGAAATTTATTATAAAATAAGTAAGTCTTGTCTCTGTGGCCTTTGGTTAAAATGACTTTGATTGACCTATACGTTACCGCGAGCACCTTTAACCAGAACCAGAGCCGCCAAGCCGCCATTCCCAACAACGGATGCACGTAAGTAAAGTATGCACTCCTGAGATGCTCCACGAACAGCGCCTGGTTTAACTGCGTCAGACGAAAACGTTTACTGAGACATTGTTTGATGTATTGGGCGTGAAGTGCTCAGCAAAGCTGATTAATACTAAATATCAATATTGCTTCACGCGTTCAGTTATGATGTGGTCACAGGCGAATCAACGCGGGGTGAAACCTGATTATATGAGGATTTTGTTACATGAAGAATCTCATGAAAGGGATTAATTACATAAATAAACTAAACTGAACCATTATGGGCCACTTGTTAGGTTTTGGATGGTTTTAAAACTAATCTACAAATGTGAGTCTATTACGCCATGGGCGTACGAATATAGCATTTTTCATATCAGATTTCAAAGAGAGTTATGTTAAGAGACAGTTATAGTAAAACCATCTTTAAACCGTTTGGTAAAATAACACTTATAACCTCCCGTCTTTACTGTTGGTTAGAACTGTGAAAGACGTGTGATTTTAGCGGTATCATTTAAAACCATTAAAAATTATATTTTGTTTATAGTTTTGCATTATAAGTTTTGAATATTTAAATTTTGAATAAAATGACATCAGGGATTTTTTTTTAGAATAAAAACAAATTATACATGCAAAGATAGATGCAGACGAATCATATCTTTAAAATAAAACCCCACACATCACTCACACTAAGAACAGAACCAAAGGCGCACAGGTTTTTAACTCTTACACTGCTGTTATCAAGTTAAACAGCCGACTCTTAAATATAGTTCAGAGACAAAAATGAAAGGAATTCAATCTCATAGGGAGGAAAATAAATAATTTTGTTTCAATCAAACGAGACTTAGTTTACAATATCACACACAGGAGTTATGAGAATTCCCGCACATGTAAGCCATCAATCTATTTGACTGATCCTGGTCCTGACGTCTCCGGGGACTCCTCCCTTTAGATCTCAGCAGTGTCTGTTACATTGTAGATAAACTGGTCGTATTGAAAAATTGAGTACTCTTATGATATAATAATAGATAACTCCTTAAATTAAAAATAAATTGATTTGAAATATGTTCTCATTTAACGTGTATCGTACCATAAATGTAGTAGTAGTGTCCATTTTCAGCAGTTGTCTATGAGGGATGCTAGTACACGAATTTACCATTAAGTAATAACCTACCTATGAAATTATAAGTTTTGGCTTATAAATACATTATAAAATGTACTTTAAGATTTACGCACTGTTTACATGACTGTGCACAACATAGATATTAGATATTATTGGTTTGAATAGGCATGTCATGACAGTGACAATGATTTGGTCCATGCAGGTTGCGCTTTGACACGTCAAATCAACTTTTAGTTTACTTTGGTTTTAATACTGTTCACAGCAAATAGTATATTCACAGAAGTAATTATAAAAATTGTACAGATAATAAAGATTTAGTGTTGGAAACACACAATTGAAACTACAATTGGAAGCGCACAAATGTCTTGCAAGCTGAATAATGCATTTTATCTAACATAATATTGCAGAGACCTTCCGTAAGAAATATATTAACGGATAATAATTAGTAAGGGAGAAAAGCAGTAGGTTAAAATATCTTTTTACAGATATGTATGGGGTTTTAAGAAAAATTATTTCCGGAAATATTTGCAAAAAATTACAATCTAGGATAACTACTGAATGTATTTTAACATATTCAGGATGTAAGGACTACATTGATTTTTCAAAAATAACCTGCATATCTCATAGTTGCTTGCATAAAAGAAAACATGTGTACGTTGTATAGAAGGGAGTTTAATAAAGGTTAGCATTTTTTTAGGGAGAGGGAAGCAGCCTTAGGCAACATAGAGGCCCATATAACTGTCTTTGAAATTGTATTATTCTGTGCAATTGACGAGTGCCATTGGGCCCCAGTGGCAGGTAAGTTATAGAGGCGTTGATCTTTAGAAGCTATAAACCTCCCATTTAGAATTTCTTATCTTGTGATACTAACGGAAATCATAGTGGCAGAGTTTTAAGATCTTTCCAGCTCAGAGCAGTTTATATCTAGTATAAGCGACGATGTTTAGATACGAAGGATGAAGTCACGTGGGTTTTTGGAACAGATTAAGTAAAAAAATGTGTTTTTTATATACGCGGTACTTCTTTCTGTTGATATGTATTCAGATTTTGATTATAGAATGAATAAAATATAAGCAAAATCTGTGGATACAACCAAAACAATGTATTCCCTGTTTACTAAGCTGGATTCATTCGTTATTGAGTGACATTTGGAGAATATTTATTAGAAACAGTATATACACATAATTATTTACATAATTTATATACACTACTCCTCACACTTTGGTCAAATTAAATATTAATAACAGCCTAGAATAGACCTGATGTTTTAAATTATATTGAATTTCTTGGTTAAAAAGTGTTGCATAAGCTGATAATTGCCTGAGGTACTGTTATGATCGTTAAAAGCTAATATGTTGGAATTGTATGTGATTTTATTATTTTTACCTAATCATTGAAACAGAATTTATACAATAAAATACTTTCGCAAGGCCCTGTTAAAAATATTTTAATATTTACAATTTTCAGCATGAATTTTACCACCAACATGATTATGGTAAAGTTATTGCTTGCTGCTTTGAATCAATACAAAGTGTGTTGTAAACAGTTTATGTGATGTTCTTTTAATTATAATTTCAAGGTTCCATTGGGTCATAAATATAATGGGTCTGTACGTGAACTTTAAATTGAGCTGCTGATCTGGAAGTGTGATCGTTCTCGGTAAAACCGTCGATTTAGTGTCGATGAGATTGGTGTCACGATGTTAATGTCCTGACGTAGTTATCCTGCAAATATCTCTCCTCTTATTTCCTTACCAACCACTAATTATTCCTCTTATACCACGATAACAGATTACGAATGCGACAAATGTATTTGACTGCGATACAAGCCTTACGGTTATCAATGATATCTCCTTACTTAAGAATTATATCTTCAAACAATACCACGGCATATATATGATACTCTATCAATTATATGCCCTCAACATCAACATAACTCAATTCATACCCTCATGTTTATAAACAATATATTTCGGATAAAAATACGTCGTTCTCTGTTGAATGCATAATTTGCTTGGAATTGAACGTTCCTTGGAAAATACTTTTTATATATCGTATACGTAATATAGCAGGTGCAGGCATACAATAAATTGCTTGAGCAACATTTACAATCGTAGGCTTTTTATAATACACAAACTATGCTGATTATATACAAACCTATGTAAAAGTAGATGAAATTTTGTCTTTTCTGACCTATTGAAATATGTAGTCAACGAAATTACTAGTCTTCAAGTAAATAATAAATATTTAGAAAATTTGTGAAATTCTATATCTATCCCTTTTAAAACGACAGTAATCACTCCAAAATGCAAAAAACAAAAGAAAGTTTTTTTATTTTATAGTCTTAATAATATTATACTCGGCAATAAAAGCAATGTTGTTGGTATTAAGATTGCTGTAAACGAAACAGGACTTTTCCGGACTTTTGCCATCGTTCAGTGATATAAAAAATCGGTAACACTACGTTTCTAGATCCGCGATCTAATCTCTTCCTTAGGTACATAACTAACTTAACAAGTAATAACAAACTAGGTTAAAATAAACAAATTATACCAGAGCGTTGTGACACTCCAAGGTCAGGAATCACAACCTTAATATTATGTGTCAACTTCACTCACTCTAAAACATGCATTTAATAAAAACGAAACACAACACTAGTTATTGAAACTGAACTACAGAATATGGGTCATAATTTCGTCGACCAATCACCTACGACTGTTAAACTTTAATTCCGTTTACGAGTAGATTTGAGCAATCGTAATTTCGACACAGACTGTATCCTAGTATTGCATCCTCTCGAATATAAGGTCACATGTTTTCTTTTTATTTAAGAAAATTAAAAAAAAGTAACTGAAGGACGTTGTATCTCGGTACTCAGTCTGTGTTATTGCCACCTGAAGGAAACTGAAACGAGAGCCTGGCCTTAATGACAACAATATTTAATACAATACCTTAATTGTTCCTGTCACTTGAACCGCCATTAATCAGACGTAAAGATATGATTCTCATCGTTGAAACCAGATAGTCCCCTACAATAAGTTTCTAACACTTATAAAAGTATATTAATGTAATAACCTGTTCATTATTTTGGTGACTTAATTTAGTTGATACATAATGATTACTGATGAAAATTATAATTAGAGGGACTAAAATTACAGGGGCACATCTCATCACGTTTATGCCTTTATTAATTATAATTTAATCACTATTATTGTATTTCCTGTGTTGGCAATGGCTGTCACATAAGAGGCTAGAAAAGTGTTTGTATTTTGTTCTGTCTGTTTGTAAGTCTGTCCGTACGATATCCCAGTAAATTGAACTTTGTAAACTTAAAATCAATTAAATAGTCTGTTACCTGTATATCTAGAACAATATTGGAATAACTTCTATTAAACATTAACTTTCTAACATTTTTATGAACAGTAGTTTTTCTTTCGTTGCAAATGTACAACCACCTACAATGTTTAACTAGATTACTACAAAAGAAATTTAAATAAAATGTAACCATTGAAAATTCTTTGATGTAAACTTAGTTATTACCTTTTAACTCAATACACATTACCTTGTATTGTAACGTATTGCCAACAGTAAAATAAAGCAAACACCGCTTGCTCGATTACAGGAGGCGCACTCAATTCATACCCTCATGTTTATAAACAATATATTTCGGATAAAAATACGTCGTTCTCTGTTGAATGCATAATTTGCTTGGAATTGAACGTTCCTTGGAAAATACTTTTTATATCGTATACGTAATATAGCAGGTGCAGGCATACAATAAATTGCTTGAGCAACATTTACAATCGTAGGTTTAAATTTAAATAATATTTTAATATATATGTTACTACTCTCAAGAACCATATAACATATAGTGAAATTATGTCTACAGATCGAGAACTAATTTACCAGCAGTTTTTTATGTGTTCGGTGATGCAAGCTTTACTAAGTTCCTGGTGTGCCTGATTTCATCTGTAAAGGGAAGATTAAAGACAATCAAAACAGGAATTTAATTAACTCTTGTGTTTGTTAGCGAAGGATAACCAAACAACGGAAGTTAATCGAGGAGATAGGAATGATATGCAATACCTTGCTGGTGTGAAGTGAAAAAAGTTTCCCTTGAACTATCGTGGTTATTAGTGTGTACAGCGTTTAGCGGTATACATTCAAACTATATATCTTGCTTTTCACTATTCAGTAGTTTACAACACGTATTTAACAATATCTTTAATTTCAACATTCAAACAATAGTCCCATCAATAAACAAAATATGTAAGTGTGTGACAAAACATTATAATTTAGAACAACAATATTTTAATGGTACTTTGTTTTTATTTAGAGGCCACAATTTGTGAAAAAAATTTTCTTACCAGGGAACTATGAACTGCATCAAAAGAAAGAACAGAAACAGTCTTTATTTAACTTACCGTGAGAATTAGAGACCGTTATGACGATCTTTTCTTGTTTTCTGCCTCCTAAAAGGAAGCGATGATGGCAAGAAGGAGGTCACTTTCTATCTACTAATCGTTATTATGCTATAAGTAGGTTTAGATTAGATCATAGCAAGTATATTACTAATAGGAGAAAAGTTGTAAACATCATTTAAAATAGCTCACTTGACCAGAGATGTTTTTGCCAGAAGTTCGGGGTAGCGTCGATGGCATAAGCGACGCCCACTTTGTTGGCCTAGGGCATTTCCGATCGGTACTTTCCGTACCGATCATGTCTTACATTTCCGAAATCAGATCACGTTTCAATGTTCTGGCATGGCAAATAATAAAATTAGTAAAATATGATAATATTATGATTATGGATATATTCTATTTTTATTGGTATTAGGGACTTGGTCTTATTCGCAACCACAATGAATGGCTACGAGAAAATCACAGAATAAATAAATGTGTAAAAAAACGGACAAGTATTGCATGACATTTAAACATATAGCCCAAGGACTTGAAAGTGTGCTTGCAACTTTATCGAAGCTTGTTATGGAACAGGTGGTGTAGCGTTCACCTATCTTGTTTTTCACATTGTAAAATGTAAGAAAACTACTTTATAATAAATGTAATACTTAAAAAACACTCATTCCCTAGTTTGATCATAATATAGCTGAATAATATAATAGGTCATCAAAAACCTCATCACCCGTCCTCAGAGCATTAATTATGTATTCATATGAGCATACATGGACATAAACCTGCCATACTTTTATAAATCGGTTAGTTTTGAATTAATTAAGAAGAACTGCAGTATTATTAAATATGTTCAATATAAATATACATGTATACACACACATAAATACAGGGTGAGTTTTAAGTCCCTTCCCCCCCTATTTTTTTAACCGTATAAGTTAGGAGGTTTAAACTCCGTACATATTCGTTAGACCTAAATATCTTGTTTTTCATGGGTTCATTGACTCTCCACCTCCAATGGGGGACGGTCCACGAGGAGTAAGCCGAGATTCTTAAATGTAAGCATAGGTTGATATGCACATCAAATTAGTCTCTGTAAGTAGAATACAATGCCGAAAACCGGACCTCAAAAGGTTAATACTAATGAAAATTACAGGGTGTTAAAATGTACAAAATAGTAATGTGCTATTATCTGCGTTTTATCGCGCAACTTTTTAAAAGTTCGTTTCAAAACAATTTTTCTATTGCTGTTTATTCTTTAAAAGAAACTTTATTTTGTTGTGTTTAATGATTTTAAGGGATCACTGGAAGTCCGAGATCTAGGAGTTAACTAAAGGATTTAATAAGAAGTCGATCATGTGTTGTGTCGCCTTGTAAGTATTTTATTTAAAGAATTGTTGTCTTACAAAGGTTTTAGACCCATTTATTTTTATTTCAACAGCGATTCCGGTTCTAATATTGTACGATTCCGATACTAGTAGGTTGTTACTTACCCTTTTATTGTAGTAGATGCTCAAACTGATTGCCTGTTACTTCCTGAAAGTAGTATAGTCTGTTAACAAATTCACTCCTTACACGGGTTAGGATTTCTGGTGTTACTTTCCTGCAGGCCTCAGTAATTCTGTTCCGAAGATCTTCCACACATGCGAGTGGTGTACAATAAATCACAGACTTCAAGTGTTCCCACAAAAAAAATCCAGTGGGTTCGTCAGGGGACCGTGCCGGCCATTCTATTGCCCCGCGTCGTCCTATCCACTTCTCACGATAATGTACATTAAGGTAACCACGAACATTAACATCGTAGTGTGGAGGAGCACCGCCCCGCTGGAACCTTACTTCTTCTCGATTAAACTCCCCACCATTAGTGCGAATTGTATTTTCTATTAACGGATGAATATTATTTTGGAGCATATGTAAATAACTTTCTCCATTAAATTTCCGTCAATAAACAGTGGTCCAATCACGTGGTTACCAAAGAGACCTGCCCAAACATTTACTTTCTGGGGATACTGCGTATGATGTTCTCTGTGAACATGGGGATTAGAGTTATCCCAGTATCTGCAGTTGTGTCTATTCACTAAACCATTTACGTAAAATGTACTCTCATCACTAAAGCAGATATTATTTACGGTTGTTGGATTTGATATAATTAGTCTATCCATAGTTTCACAGAACTGCAATCTTCTGTCCGGGTCATCTTCATTTAATGCGTGATGTAGCATAATTTTGTAGGGATGAAATTTGTGCTTCTTCAGGGTTATTATTGCTTTGCGTTGTGATACCCCGATATTGTCTGCTATTTGTCACGAAGAGGTTTGAGGATTTTCACAACTGTACAAAGAACCTCAAAATCAACTTCTTCTGACAAAGGAGGACGGCCTGAACGTTTTGCATCAGTAACGCTACCAGTCTCTCTAAATTTTGTTATTAACTGCCTTAAATAGGTTCTGCTAACAGGTCTTTCTGGATGGTTTTCATTAAATCGTCTCATTGTTTCGTGGTAATTATTCCCAGAAGCGCCAAAAATAAACACCATGTCAACTTTTTCTTGAAGAGTGCGAGACATGTTTCTAACTTTAACAGCACTAAAACTATCAAGGTCAGTAGCCACACTGCAACTAACAAGGTCAGATACTTAATGGCCCAAGTAACTGAAACCAAACATAACAAGTCTCTGGGAATACCCAGATAACATACAACTTTCACTTTTACAACGACACAGGGACTATGTCAAAGATTACATTTAAAAATGCAGACCACAGATTCTGAACAAAATTATTATTAACAAAATTACGAATTATCCTTTTTTAATTCAGATTGTAGCACAGTTTCCAGCGTTAAAAGGCAATGTTAAACGACACATCACATGACCGACTTCTTATTAAATCCTTTAGTTAACTCCTAGATCTTGGACTTCCAGTGATCCCTTAAAATCATTAAACACAAAAAAAGTTTCTTTTAAAGAATAAACAGCAATAGAAAAATTGTTTTGAAACGAACTTTTAAAAAGTTGCGCGATAAAACGCAGATAATAGCACATTACTATTTTGTACATTTTAACACCCTGTAATTTTCATTAGGATTAACCTTTTGAGGTCCGGTTTGCGGCATTGTATTCTACTTACAGAGACCTTTAATTTGATGTGCATATCAACCTATGCTTACATTTAAGAATCTCGGCTTACTCCTCGTGGACCGTCCCCCATTGGAGGTGAAGAGTCAATGAACCCATGAAAAACAAGATATTTAGGTCTAACGAATATGTACGGAGTTTAAACCTCCTAACTTATACGGTTAAAAAAAAAATAGGGGGGGAAGGGACTTAAAACTCACCCTGTATATAATATATACCGGGTGAATTTTTTTAAAGTGATCCAATATCTAACTTTTGAATTACACGACTTCACTTAAAATTTCGAACTTGCTCAATTTTAAATTTCAATCAGGAATACACTTTCCAATGTTTTGAAGATGGCTGCAATTTTCTAATATGGTGGCCAAATTTAAAATCTTTTATAGAACAACCTGTATTTTATGTTGTTTTTAGATTCTACTCTAAAAAATAAAACATTTTTGAAATTGAGTTTTTCAATATCTCTATTGCTTCAGAAGCTATGTGGACTGGAAGTTTTCATCATCAGTTGCATAAATTCTTAAAGCACGTTTAATCAATGTTAGATTTATGTGTTGTTAGTTACGTAGTTTGTATGTGTTTTGATATTAGACATATTTTACGCTGATCATTAATCATTTTGCTTTGATATTAATTTAAATTTTCGACTAAATATTTGGTAAAAAAAGATTTGAGATATTAAAAGATTTCAGGAGCAGCGAACTGGATAGGTTAAACAAACACATGTCAAGAATCTATATTTTAGTGAACAAATTTAAAAATGATCTAAAACATTATTTTTGTAACTGGAATACCAAAACAAAGGACCAGTTCTAATAGCTTAGTAACTTTACAAGTTCAAATCAAATGTTCGAAGTGCCGCCCTTCTGTCTCAATACACTTTCTGAGTCGTTGCACATACACTCTTTGTACCCTGACTAAAACGTCTTCGCCAATTGAGCTGTACTCGTTGCGTATCTTTTCACGCATGTCTTCGCGAGTTGTAGGGGGCGTGCGGTGCACCTTATCCTTTATGGCTCTCCACACAAAATAATCCAAAGGAGAAAGGTCAGGTGATCTAGGAGGCCACGCTACTGGCCCACCTCTACCTATCCATTTCTCGTGAAATCTCTCACCACCGCATTTCGGGCAGCTTGAGCGTAATGCGGAGGGGCGTCATCTTGCTGATACCACATGGTGTTCAGGGTTTGAATAGGAACACCATACAATAGGACAGGGAGAGTTTCTCTGATGAATTCAGCATACTGTGGACCGTTGAGCTTTCCATAAAAAAAGTGGGGACCAATAATCTTACTGCCTAGAATGCCACACCACACGTTAAGTGACATCGCATCTGTTGATCTGCGGTGCGCATCCAGTGAGGATTAGTGACAGACCAATAGTGCATTTTGTGCCGGTTTACCTCACAAGTACTCACAAATATCGCCTCATCTGAGAAGAGAACCATTCCTAAAAACATGGGATTATTTTAAACTTCTAGTTGCAACAATTGCACAATTGCAACGTAGGGAGAAAGCCGGCATCCAATAACTTTGTATGTAAACTCATTTAAAAAGGATGAAGTTTTAGCATTTTAATATGCTTACAATGGAAGTTTGACTTAATCCTATTCCATTACAAATTTCACGAGTTCAAATATGTGGACAGCCATACACTGATGCTAAAAAATCAATTTCAGCTTTTGTAACTCGCTTTGCACGTTGACGCTTTCGAGAAGACAAAGATCCTGTAGATCGGGCTTGTTATCAAGCAAAACGCACTACATGATGGATGTGGTCTATCAGGATACCTTGCAGCATATAAATTTGCAGCATCGCGTTTTTTTGTGACACTCACCAAATATTAACAATACATCCAACTGTTCATCAAACGCCATAACTTTCAAGAATCAGGTTTGAATTTGATTAGAAATTAACGGATGGATAGTAACAAAATGCAACATTTAGATTTGTAAACAATGTTGTATGACTTAAAAATTAATCCACGTAGCTCCTGAATCATTAGAAATATTGAAAAACTCTCATTTGCAAAAATGTTTTAATTTTTAGAGTAGAATCTAAAAAAAACATAATATAAAGAGTGTTCCATAACAGATTAGCCACCATATTGGAAAATGGCAGCCATCTTCAAAAAGTTAGAAAGTGTATTCCTCAGTGAAACTGAAAATTGAGCAAGTTCCAAATTTAAAGTGCGGTGGTAAGTCGTGTAATTAAACAGTTAGCTATTAGATAACTTTAAAAACTCACCTGGTATATATATATATATATATATATTTATATATATCAAATTTGTATAAATGGCAATAGCTTGTGATTTAACTTATATATATATATATATATATATATATATATATATATATATATATATATATATATATATATTAATCTTCAATAAGAATTCTTCAATTATTGTAATAAACATTTTCTATATTTCGGCTTAAGTCGTCTTCAGGAAATTACAAAAATTATATAAATAGGGCTATAAGAACAGAATAAACATAAAACATCAACACAGAAAATGAAAAATAAGAATGAATTATGTACAATGTTGAACATATGATTTAATTTTATAAATTCACTTTGTTGACTAAGTCACCTTAAATTTAATCCACTTGGAAATTTTGATTTAGTGACGAGTTGATGGGCTTGTTCCATGGTTCTCAGACTGTGTGTACTTAAATTTTGTGATATTTTTCTAATTGGTTTCACTGAAAATGTTTCTTCAAAATTTAAATTATGTATTAAGCCATGTGCCACTACAGGTTTCTCTGTTTTTTTATGTTTATATGCATACCTGTGCCCAGTCATCCTTGTTCTAAGTGAATTTATCGTTGAACCAATATAATCTTTAGGGCATAACTTGCACTGAATTTGGTAAACAATATTTTTTGATTCACATGTTAAGTCTTCAAATATACTGTATGATTTTTGTGAAGTTTTTGAAGTAGAGCACATGTTGCAAACTAAACACCTGGGTTTATTGCAAGGATGTGACCCAACTGTCATGTTTTCTTGGTCTTTGTGCTTAGGTAATTTTGGATGGACTAAAATATCTTTCAAAACTGGTGGTTTTCTAAATCTTATTTTTGGAATGTATTTGAATATGTTTTTAGTTGAAGCAGAGCTGTCCAATAAACTGTATGCTACTCGAAGTATATTGTTAATTTTATAAAGTCCTGGATGGTATTTTGTTAAAAACTTTGGATCATTATTGTCAAATTTAGATTTACTTGTTCCAATTGATAGTGATTTGGTGTTCAGTTTGTTGTTTAAAAGTTTTCGTGGATAACCCCTTTTGGAAAATGCTGATAATAAATTATCAATATATTGTTCTAAGTGATATTTGTCACTGCATAAATTTTGGGCTCTTTTAGCTAAACTCTTTGGAATGGCTTTTTTGACATGGGACGGATGACAACTGTCATAATGTAGATATTGAAATGTGTTGGTGTTTTTTATATTGATCTTAGTTTTCAACTTCTGATTTTCAATAAAAATATCTATATCCAGGAAACTCACAATTGAATCAGATATCTCCCACGTAAATTTTAAGTTGCAAAAAGTGTTCAGTGATTGTAAAAAATGTTGTAATTGTTCGTTACTATATGTCCATATCATGAAGATATCGTCAATGTAACGTTTCCAAAATATGGGTTTGTATGTTTGTGTTTCTAGAAAATCATGTTCAAGCTTGCCCATCACAAGATTAGCATAAGAAGGAGCCATTCTTGTTGTCATGGCTGTCCCTTTTTGCTGCAGATAAAAGTTATTTTGAAACCTAAAGCAATTCATAGTTAGAATGAAATTTATTAATGTTAAAAGAAAATCTGACGAATGAAGTGTATTTTTGGGACGTTTGTTTAAGTAGTATCTAACAGAATCAATTCCTTGTTGGTGTTCAATATTTGTGTACAATGATTGAACATCGATTGTTACTAATTTAGTATTTTCATGAAGAGGTTGAGCAACATTTTTCACTAGGTGCAAAAAATCATATATATATATATATATATATATATATATATATATATATATATATATATATCAATAATGTCAGTCAAATACAGCAGTAAATTGTGTCTCATCAGATTAAAACTTTAATGTTAATTATTAAACGTATTAATAACTCCATCGTGTTTTATTTCAAGTAACATTCAGCCTTCAAATAAAGAACAAATTTGTAAAACTGTTCTTAACATACTGTTCGAATTGAGAAAATTATGCTTTCTTAGCACAATAAGACTGCTTATTTTGACTAATGCAAGGTATTCACAGATCTTGGACGTTGAAAGGTAAGTTTGTTTCTCACTACAATCCCCGACCTTAAGGGCTATATTCAGAAACACTTAAGGCCCAATTGCGCCCTGCGTGGTCTACGTGACTGGAATATTACATAAAAGTTCGCCCTTAGTGTATGGCTGTCAACAATAGTAGGTTAATATTAAAATGTCACGAAAACCTACTTTTAAGGTTTTAAACCTCTTTATAGTACTAAATCTATGTATGGCCTTAATTCTTTATAAGGCCTTACAAAATTGGTATGGTTATCCTACCACTCAAAATTTCAAATTTGTTGGTAATTTTTGTTTCTACTTGAGAGCTAAAATAGGTTGAGGCTTCAGATATTCAATTAAATTATAATTTAATAATAAAGTCTTCTTTTAGTTGTATTGATTTTAAAAGAAATTTACATAAATTTTCCTTTATAATAAATAATAAACTTAAATGATCTTTAGCTCAACTTCCTTGGCTAAGAATTTATCGATCCTAACCGTAAACGAGCATAGATACTTTATGTAATGCAAGGAGGTTGAGCTGAAGATCCATAAGTTCCATTAAACTTATTTCCTGTAAAGACATGTATTTTAATAAATAATGTCAAGTATGGTTTGTGTAATGAAGTATTCGTACTTACAGTAATGGACGCAACACCATATTAAGGATTTCATTTACATATTGAGCCTAAATATGTTATAGGCATAGACTTTAATAACAATTAAAATAATTATATTTTAAATCAAATATTAGTGATGGAATGGTAATTTGCCCATTTGGTGTTAGTAATGAATGTGTCGCCTATTAACGTATTTACAAAATTCTGTCAAAGACAAAGTTATTAATAATGTTAAAATTCACTAGTTAATATTCTAATTAAGTATTTAAGAATAAAATTATAGACTTTTTTACTACTCCATCTAGATATCACTAAAGATTTAAACAACATTAACTTTTTTTTCCTAGAAATTATTTTAAAAAATTTGAAAATAAGTTCAGTATATTATACAAAAACATACCACATAAAGACTGTCTAACCTTATTTCTTCACATGATAGTCTTGTTAAAATTTATCATTTACATTTAGAGAATTATCAAACCTTCAACAAAAAACCTTTGAATGAACAAGAATATATTTATTTGTCTAATGTTAATCCAACATAACATTCTTACATAATAACAAAATAAATGCAATTTCTAATGACATCAACTCAGCTCTTCTTAAAGTTAAAACCAAACAATGTATACATATTATATGGCAATAAAAAGATTTTTTTAAACGGTTTTAGTTAATTTTCATTAAAGTAATGTATACATAATATATCAAATTAAACTTCATACGTCTTTGGATGTAAAATGAAGTAATAAAATAAGAAAAATTTAGAAGTTTTCTACCTAAAAGCAGATAAAAGTAACACAATTGTTATATTATATAAAAGTTAATATTATTCTAGTGTAAAACTTTTCCATATACTGTACATATATTACATATATATTATTACATATATATTATTACATATATACATATATTTCCATATATAAAATATATATATATATATATATATATAAATTTACCTTGAGACATTTAAATGAAGGAAGGATAAGTTCAGTTATGTTTCTCTTAAAACAATGTAACACAACATGGTAGTTTACAGTTATATTTTTTGTATTATCTATTCGTGCCTACAAAACATTTTAAAAATTAAAGGAAAATAAAGTCTATATCCTTATATAATATTGTCAGTATTAATTCCACTGACATTCCTGTGTCTCTCCCAGACCACAATGGACAAGAGAATAGTCGGGTCACGTAGACCACGTACCGCTGTCCTCAGAGATATGATTAGAATATGTCCAGTTTTGTTGATTCATACAATTAAATAAGAAACAGGTAAAGGCCGTAACATGTGAGTGGGGCATTACAGTTCTATCATATGGATCTAGCATTTTTTTAAACTTTTTACACATGATAGTGAAAGTTCTAAAACCTAGTATATATAAGTGAATAAAAGTTGGAGTATCTGAGTTAATGTGCAGCTAATGAGCACAGAACTTACCCATAAAGCCACAGCATCACCACTAATGGCACTACAGAAAATTTTGTTAGACTACGATCATTTACATGACTGCATAACCTTGCTTGGGTAATAGTAAAAGCTGTAATACAACTGTCCTTTCCATTTAATAATAAACGTTCTAAAGTTTCCTGTAGCTACAATGGCATCATGCACACAAATTAATAGCAACACATTGAACTTCCTGTTGAGGCTTTTAGAAAATGTTTTATTAGTAACAAGGGTTATTACCTTCTAATAATTGAAAAGTTACGTACTGTTCATAATCAAAAACAGCTTAAAATTATGATTTTTTAACTAAAAAGACAAATGAGCTGATAGATGATAACTAAGTGAGATAAGACACATGTTTATATTAATATTTTATTAGTTTTTGTTTATACTATCATTTTCTTTAGTTGTGCTGACCTCTACTTTACGTACATCATATAAGTGGAGGAAGTAAATTTATGAAGGGGGTCTTACACCTGCTAATTTATAGCCATTGCCGTCGACTAATAATGTGTAATAGGCTAGATTGCATTATTATGATAATAATAATAATAATATATAAATTTTATAACAATACAAATGGCAAATAAAGGGATCTAAATTTCAACCTTATTTACAAAACAATCAGGAATGTATTATAAACGAGCTCAGGATCTCAGATACGAGGACATGTGTGACTGTCAGCTCTCAAGTGAACTAGCAGACTAACTTAGATTGCTTGTGCCTAGCTCAGTGGTTCGTCCTTTTATGATACAATACAATTTACTTAGCTAGCAAAGGATCTCAACACGTTTTATATTGTATGTTCGTCAGCCTCAAATCAGCTGCCTAACTTAGATTGGATGTGCTTGAATCAGTGGTTGGGCTACCCATTACACACTGTAATGTTCTATACGTGCGATTAGAATCTCAGCAAGCCTTTTCTTGTGGGTTAGTGAGCATTCAGATCAGCAGGGTATCTTATGTAGGATGTGATATTCTTAGTATCTTATGTGGGCTGTCCATTATACACTGTAATGTACTTTACGAGTACATGCAATTAGGATCTCAGTAGTTTTAGAGGTGAGTGTTTCTTAGCCATCAAATCACCAGTATAGGTTTGGTTGGATGATTTTGAATAATTAATTGACTGCCTCACTCACACTCTACTATGTATGAAGAGATCAGGATATTTAACATTCACGTATTTTTCATGTATCACGTCAGCAGCTTAACTTAGGTTAGAAAATCAAATTAGACTGTTTGTGCCTGACGTTTAAGGATATTCAGTATGATATTTTAAGTGCAATAAATGTGTTGCCTTTGGCCTTCAAATCGAAACAACATCAAATAGATGCTTATTAATA
This sequence comes from Homalodisca vitripennis, assembly GCF_021130785.1. Taxonomy (NCBI): domain Eukaryota; kingdom Metazoa; phylum Arthropoda; class Insecta; order Hemiptera; family Cicadellidae; genus Homalodisca; species Homalodisca vitripennis. The sequence goes on along the minus strand of NC_060211.1, from coordinate 66,090,696 downwards.
CTCTCCCCACGCATTGAGAAAATACTTATACTACAAAATTCGTATGCAAATGGCCAACACTGCTGAAAGCCTGGTGACATCTCTGAACAAGGGAAAGCGACATTTATGATATACGGAATGCCTGACGTAAACTGTGGGAAATTCTATTAGTCAATTGCTTCAACTGAAAGTCTGACTTTATGGTAACAAATATTCTCTAAAAAGCTGTCAAAATCATCAGAATGAAGAACAAAAAGTTGAATAAAGTGCCAAATAGAGGCCAGTGGTAAAGCTACTAAGTTAAGGTACACACGATAGAGGTTTTACTAGCAGCACTCTTACAGATCACAGGATTCAAGATAGGATAAGTCATTCTACCGAGCAAAATTCGTTTTACTCCTACGCTCGCCCATAAAAGTTTGCCCAAGACCGTAGTTCTGGACAATCTCAGTAACAGTGTAAGTTTTATTAATTTATAATTTGTTTTTGTCGATGAATAATTTGAATGAATAAATGGATTTCGGACATGTGCCATTATTATATGTTACACAATAAACACCACTAATGAGTTTCATTATCAGGTTATTGATTGGAAAATTATTAAACAAAAAGTAAATTTTAGTAATGTTACATTTTTAAAAAGACACACGAACCCCTGATATAAAATTAAGCCTTTGATGGAGTTTTAAAAGCTTAAAATTTCAACACTTTAAACATCAATGATTTTGTAAAAGCTTTTCATTGATATTAAATGAAATTTGGATAATTTATGATAATTTAAAAAAAATTTAGTTATTGAAACTTGGAGCAAGACCACTTTTGATCATTCACTCAAGGTCGCGTAATATTGTTTACTTCAAATTAGAACATTAAGACTAAACTGTGATTCACTAGTATTAAATAACATTACAATCAGCACGTTTGCTGATTTACGTTTTTTTTGGTAAGTAGTGTTTTATGACGGCAGCAAATGTTATGGTAATGCTATAAGACCCTCCCTATTATACACAGCTGTTCTAGGTGTTCATGTTTCATGCATCAGTTGAGACTCACAAGCAAGTAGATAAGTGTTCTTTTACGATATTCAGGCAGTACTGACATTGAAAGTTTGTATAAGAATATTAACAAGTGCCTGTTTTAAAGTACAGGATTATTTATTTGCTCATCCGTGTAATTTAAAGCCTTTTAGATAAATCTATAACAATAAATTAAGGAATAGATCCATCTTAGATGATAAATTTTAGTATATAATAATACAGTTCGATGATCCTTAATAAATTTTTCACCGTTAACACAAATATTAGCGCTGCCTACCACCATATAGGCCGTATCATTTGTAAACGTACAAATACAGTATTAGCGAGTGTTAGTTACTGCAGTGCTTATAGCAAACTCACCGAAGCCAAACTCTTGAAATATTAGTAGTAAGCCCAGTTTTCAATTAGGCTTATACGATTGTCAACATGCGCATGTGTTTACTGTATGCTTTGTGTATTGGACTACCTTTTGATCGCTAATTGTTTGTATACACACATACAGATGTTATGTTATCTCTGTACTGTCGGTAAATATAGATTTATCTAGATCAAGCCTATTAGTGCCCGTTTAGAACTTAAAGTTTGGGATGATGATATGTATTATTGTGCATTTTCCGCAAGAGAAGTATATACAACTATATTAAGAAAGAAAAGTTTTTTTACTAAAATCTTTAATGAAGCTTCATTTATATAAAAAAATTATGGTGTGTGCCACTTTATAGGATTTAATTAGGAGTTACGAACATATTTTATAATGGTCTTATCTCCATGATGGCAACGAGGAAAAACAGAATAAATAATTTAATTTGTAATAACACAATTACAGTTATTTTACATAACAACACATAGTAAACTAACTATCTGGTGCATATCCCGAGGAAAATATTTTCTAAACGAAGCAAGTAACTCAACATTTATCCTAATAACATAGAAAAGGAATGATTTAATTATTAATATTCCACCAGCTATAATAAGGTACTACTATGGTAAGTAAACAAATTATTTCCATTGAAAATTCTATGAAATATGCCCAGTGGTAGCTTCTTTTATTTCAATGAGATAGTAACAGTACAAATAAAAAATACATTATTAAAATAAAATAAGCTGCTATATACAGCAAAACTGCTAAAACATATTTCGTGTTAGGTTGTAGCTACTATTTGTAATTAAATACAGATATATTTATTGCAAACAATATACATCCTGATATTTAAGATACACACTCATTGCATGCCCTTATGTCTAAAAACGATATATTAAGATAAAAATACGCTATTCTTCATAGAACGCATATTTTTTAACAAATCATTTTGATACATATATTAGACATTATTCTTGGATCTTAAATCAGAATGAATCACAATCCAATTTAAAATACTAGATTTATTATTACTAGTAGTAATGAAAAATATTAATAAAATATAAGTAGCATTTAAATTGTAAAGCATTGCATTTTCAGAATCAAATGTTAATGTTTATGTTGGGCACCGCGCCTATTATCGTACCAGAGAGTCCAGTCACGTCCGAAACGTGCAGCTTAGTGCAGGGCAACCAGTCGGAATACATTACCCAGAGAAGGAAAACTTTTGATAATGTAAATTGTACCACAGTCCAAATATTTATCGAATGCTGACATCTTATGACACTAAAATATCAATGTACAATTTAAAAGGTAAACAAAAATAAACATTTTAATTTCGTGGACACTTCTCTGTTTTATATAAAATATTGTTATTAATTTCCAGTTACTACTTTTGATTTTGCTTTTTAACGGTAAGTCTCAGCATATTTAAATAAATTACAATATAATAATGAATTACATTATCTAAATAACCAAAAAATATTTAATAATTTTTAGTAAAACTCGAACAAATCAAACAAATTTGTCAGTTAACGTATAAACCAAAAACATAAAAATTTTCAAATCTTGTTTAGTAATATAACATTTAAATATAACAATAATACTGAAGTCATGTTTGTATCTCTTTGATATTAGGTATTTCTGGTTTAATATTAATCCCACAGTTCTTTTTCAGTGCTTTCAGGATATTCAACGTGAATTTAAGAAATTAATTTCATAAGGGCACATAATTTCTGGCTGATTTAGTTTTATTCTTGTAATAAACTTTCTACCAAGTCAATCAAATAATATCTTTATTAAAATTTAATTCGTTTACATACGTCTTGCTATATAGTATGTTATATTTCTTTTTATTAGTGGTTCCCCTGATGTTCACGTTGTAAACTCCTATTTAAAGATTTATAGAATTTCTCAATTTTGCCAATTTTTCACTTAGAATATGAATTTAAGATAGTTTTCATTACATTTAGTTCTAAAAGGACTTTGTGATGCTTCTTGACAGAATATTCAGGATTTATAAGTTAATCGGGTTCTTTATCTAAACGGTGAAATAAGGAGTATATTAAACGTTATTATTAATAGTTGTTTAAATGTCCGTTCATTGTCCTTGTAGTTTTAGTTACTGGGTATATTCAACAACGTCGGCTGATCTCAGACAATAATGACTCAATGTTGACGCTGCTGTTGTTTGCTTTAGTCAGAGTGTTGTTACAGCTGGTACAAACTGTTGTTTGTCTAATTGCTCTAGTTGCGTATAATCTATCAGCATACAGTCCAAAATGTAGCACGTAGATGTCGACTATTATCTGTTGATATGTGATCATAGGATGGTTCAATGTTGATGCTGCTCATGTTTAGTTCACAGTGTTGTTACAGCTGGAGCTTATGTTTAGCCAATAATCCCTGCACTTGTTGTGTCAGAATACAATTCCAATCTAAGTAGCAATTTCCTGTTGTCTTTTAAATCAGAGAAAACTTATTCGATATTGAAGATAATTTACAAATAATTAAAGCTGACCATTCTATCACTTTTTGTACCTTCCTGTAGTATTAAACTAGATTGTAGATTTCAACTATTTTTAGTTAATATGAAATCAGAGAACAGCGTCTCAGTTTTGATGACGCTGCATTTTAGTCCAGTAGGTATTTTGTTACAGCTGGCCCGGTTGTTAAAATAATGGCCATAACACTTATTTCCTAATACATTCCACTGTTGATTGAATATACTTTGATCAGAAATAAGGTTGAATTTTTGAGTTGCAGACAGTTTGTTATTACAGCTTGCACTGCTATTAACTTAAACTGCGCCCACACATAATGTCGCAGTCTATATTATTTCCGAATACAGAACCCTTGCTTCGAAAATGGTAAACACTATAAACCAACTGTCCTTTACAGGTCATAACAAACAGTTTCAAAGTTTCCTGTAGCTACATTGGCAACTTGCATACAAATTAAAGGTAACACGTTGAACTTCCTGTTGAGGTTTTCAGAAACATATTGCATCAGTAACAAGGATTATTGGCCTATATAACTGAAAAGTTATTGGATGGTTCAGTGTAACCGTTTAAGTATATAATGTCTGTAATAAAAACACACACGGGCCTATATATGCTAAATAAAATGACATAGAACACATGTTAACATTAAAATGTATGCTTGTTTTGTGTATGCTATCAATTTATGTAGTTGTACTGACCTCTCCTATATTTTTTTAGTCCAAGTAAACTTAAAGTGGGAGGGGGGGTTAATCTACTAATTGATAACTATAATCGTTAAAAAATATTGTGTAATAGCGGTGATTGTATAATATTAAGGTGAATAAATTTAAATATTTTTTTAACTATAGAGATGTTTTTACATTTTATTTTTATTGGTTTGATAAAAAATTTGAGATGTCATTTTTATTAATAGTGATTACTATATACATATTGAGATGGAACTTTAAATCTAATAGGTAATGAGAGTAAATGAGGAAAGATTGAACAAGAAAATAAAAAGATTATGTTTTTAATAATAGTAATGAAATTTTTTTTGGGCAGGTATGGTGAATACTTAAATTTCTCTTAACATTCTGTCAATAATAGAAAGCCATATACCATATAGCCAAATGACATCTATGAAAACAGGACAATCGTCATTTATGATATATGGAGTGCCTGTCGCCAACTGTTGGAAATTTGATTGGTCCAATGTCTGTTGCATAAACATAGTTTTTGAAAACATTGTCAAAGTTATCACAGTGGAGAACGCGAGGTTGAATAAAAGTGTCAAATTGAGGCTAGGGCTAAAGCTACCATGTTGTGGTACAAACAATACAGGGTAATTCGCAGCATCATATAGGTCACAGGGTACAAGATGAAGAACAATTACCTCTACCGAATAACCTACTCTCGTATTATTTTGCTTTCACATGAATGTTTGGAAACAATGTATCATAGTTCTGGACAATCTCAAAAAAATCGAATGTTATTTGTTTAATATTTGTTGTTGTCGATGAATACTTTGACTGGATAATCGGATTTCGGACATTTTCCATCGTTATATGTTACAAAAATAAAAAACAACGTTTCTAGGACTGGAATATAGTATCCGTATCATCTGTTAAACCCTTTTTTATATATCAATGGTTTAAATATTAAGGGGCGTCCGGGATCCATTTTGGGTCAAAATATCAATTTTTATTTTTGTATTTTTTGGAATCTTACGAGTAATTTGACATATCATACATACAATTTGGACGAGTGCAACCTTATGTAATTAATTTATTTGTAATGGTCTGCACTGTGTTTTTTGCTGGCACAGGCGTCAGGGCGAGGGACGTATGTTTATACGTACTACAGTTGTAATAATATAAGCTACACATACTTGTTTGTGATAGTAACACTCTTTGATTTGTACTGTCATATGGTTCTTTTTCATTTGTTATCATGTGTTGTAACAAAAGTTTCTGTGTTATTTGCTTTGTGAATTGTGTTGTTTACACTTCCCGATGATAAAAATATTGGGGGGAAAGGTAGGTTGACTCTTGAGGCTATAAATGAAATTCAATTATACTATGGGCTGGCCATTAGAAGGAATGTTGACAGTCTGGAAAATATGAAGAGGCAGCTAAAAGGCGTTTGGAGGATATATATGAGCAGCAGGAGGATCCAGATAACCCAGCCTATGCAGCAGGAAGCTGAGGGTACATGAGTCATTATTGTTTATATTATAGTCTAGAATAAATGGAATTCCCGAAAAACTTGTTTTTTACACTTCGGTACCCATATCTTCCAAACTATTCGAGGTATTAGTATAGTTTTTGTTTTGTTTTATTCAAAATTTCACGGTTTCTATTTACAGCACAGGTTTTAATACCTAACACTAATTCTACATGGTTGCAAAGTCAAAATTTTCGAATAAAAAAAGTAAATGTTTAGAAAAATTTGTTAAAATACCAAATTAAAGTTATTTTAGAAATTCCTGTGCTATAAATACTCTAAAATACATACATAATAAAATAAAAAAATTAGAGTAGATTACATCGTAACGTTTTAGAGATATGTGTACCTATATGTGTACCTTAAAATGACAAATTTTACATGCGCAGCATATATCCCCCGGACGTCCCGTACTTCATTAGAAAATAAATCCATATATTTCTATATACATTTTTTACACATAAATGTTTCAATTGTAGAGATTCAGCAATCTGGGTTCTGATTGGGACTTATAAAATCTAATTTAAATAGTGTCTCCAAGGTAACTGTATTTGTAAAAAAAGAAACCCATGAATATAAAATTAGGCTTCCGATGTAATTTTATGAACCCACAGTTGCGATATTGTAAAACACCGATGATTATTCTAAAATTTCCTAAATTTATGACAATTTTAGATATTATATGGATTTTAGAGCACTTTTGATCATTCAGTTATGGTCACTTTATATTGCATTTAGTTAAACTTAGAATATAAAGACTAAAAATATGAGTCACTAGTATTTTATAAAATAGAAAGTCAGTACTTATTTATTTATTTATTTTATTTACATGCAACAATACAGGTTACACACCCAATTACATTTTGCATGTTTAAATCAAGATGACATGCAATAATATCCACACAATCAAATATAATCCAGTCCAGTCCAATGTTCCACCAAAATAGTTCCCATTAAATAGATAATTAAGCCTAAACATAAATAACAGATACATATATATATATATATATATATATATATATATATATATATATATATATATATATATATATAGATAGATAGATATAACAACGTAACTATAATAAAATTATAAACAAAATAAAAACAATAATAAATAATCATAAATATTAACAAAGTCAAGATAAGCCATAACAAAAAGAACGCGCGCGCGTGTGTGTGTCTGTGTGTGTGTGTGTGTGTAATTAAAAGTATAAACATCTTAATAAAAATATTGGTAGTGTAGTATATTTTTTAAATGTGTATATGTAAGGTATTACATATAGTCTAGCTCAGTTTATATCCCTCTGACAAAGTCTTTTGTATTGATTAATATTATGTAAAAATATATCAACCTCCCCAGGCAAAGAATTATGCAATCTTATCATTGTATTCAAAGGTGATGAAAAATGTGCCATTGTACGAGAAAAATTAATGTGAAACAAATTTTGGGATCTATTATAAAATGATGGAGTGTAAAAATTAATTTTTGACAAGCAAAATGAATCCATTACTTCACCTCTCAGCAATTTGAAAAGAAAAAGTAAATTCGCTAATTTTCTACGTTTTTGAAATTTTTTTCCATTTCAAAAACGCTTAAAAGTTGATTATATGAAATAACGAAGTTAAATTGACCAGTTTCTTTAAAATATAAATATCGTAAAAACCTTTTTTGTACCTTTTCAATTAAATTAATGCGATTAGCAAAATAAGGATTCCATACAATATTGGCAAATTCTAAATTTGATCGGACAAGTGATATATACAATGTTTTTAAGGTTGAAATTGAATGAAAATTTGAAGACTGTCTAATAATAAATCCCAAATTTTTGTAGGCCTTATTTACAATAGATGAGATATGAGGATTGAAAGTTAAAGTAGGATCCAAAATTACGCCTAAATCCTTAAATTCAAATACTCTTTCAAGATTACTACCATTTATGGCATAGTTATTCGAAATTGATATCTTTTTCCTTGTGAATGACATTACTTTGCACTTACTAATATTAATAAAGATCTTATATTTACTAGTCCAATCTACAATTGCATCCAAATCCCCCTGTAATGCGTTGGAATCTTGAGGGCTATAGACTACTTTATAAAGTTTAAGGTCATCTGCGTACAGTAAAATTTTTGAATTTTTTGTGCAGTTAACAATATAATTGATAAACAAATTAAAAAGTACTGGGCACAAGTTTGACCCCTGAAGTTACTAAATATTGACTAGAATTGTGCCCCATGTAAGAAACATATTGTAACCTATTAGAAAAGTAAGAAGAAAACAAATTTACCAACTTAGACGAGAAACCTAAATTATGCATTTTACTTAAAATTAAACTGTGATCTACTCTATCAAACGCCTTAGTTAAATCTGTAAATATTACATTTACCTGAGAGTTATTATCCATTTGAAATAAGACATATTACGTAAAATTTAACAAATTTGTAACAATTGATTTCTTTAGCTTGAAACCTATGCTGCCTATCAGACATCAATGGTGTCATAAAATTTACAATTTTTTTACAAATAATAATCTCAAATATTTTTGCAGGAGTTGATAACATTGCAACTGGGCGATAACTCTGTACAAGCCTAGAATTTCCACTTTTAAAAATAGGTGTTACTCGAGTTAATTTAAACAAATCAGGAAAACAACAATTAACTTTAACAAGTGTTAAAAATTACTCAAAGTGGTTTCACAAATATTTCACTATAACCCTTATAAATATATGATGGGACTTTATCTGGGCCAGCAGATCGTTTACAACTAAGGTATTTAATAGCGTCACTTACATCACCCTCAAATATCTTATCAATAACTAAAGCTAGGGAGGATAGACAAGTTCCAGGGTCAGTGAACTTTCCAGTTAAAGAGGATGGAGTGAAAGTAGATTTAAAGTATGTAGCAAATGCTTCCGCTATGTTACTATCCCCTTTAATAATCTGACATCCATCTGACATATGATTATTAGCATTCTTATGATTCCTTGAATTCTTTATAAAATCCCAGAATTTTCTCACATCTTTATTGATGCTACTTTCAACACTATTTAAATAAATATAATAATCCAATTTTATTCTACATTTAATATGTTTCCTTAATCTTTTGAACTCTCTTAAATCTATCTCATTAAAGTTTCGTGTTAACTTCCTTCTAATTCTTCTTTTTAATTTAGTAATATTTATTAGTTCGTTACTATACCATACTGGATATCCACGTTTCACTTTGTTCCTCTTTGGACAACAGTTATCAAAAACTTGATAAATTGCTCTGTAAAATAAGTCCACAGCCAAATTAGGATCATTAATATTATACAAAAATGACCAATCAATGTTCCTAAAACCATGATACAACTCTACAAAATTTGTTTTCTTAAAATTATAACTACTAATGCTGCTGTTATTACTATTTCCTGACTTATTCCAACCATAATGCACCATTATAGCTTCCAAACATAAAGCAGGGTGGTAATTGTCCTCATTAACAATGGCGCTGTCACAATGATAGGCCAAACCCAGTTCCAGCCAATTTGAAATAACAAGATCCAATGTTCTGCCCTGGTGATTAGGTATAAAATTATGCATGGACAAATTTCCCAAATTCATAAAATTACTTAACTCATTAAAAATGCTGCCACCTTTTTCTAAATCTTCATGAGGAAATATTCTTAAATTAAAATCCCCAAGAATGCAAATTATACATTTATGGGTCATAACCTTTCTACCTTCATAACCTTTCTAAAAATTCAAAAAACCTAATATAAGCATCTAAATTAGAATTACACCTAAAGTATACCACTCCAATCAATAAAGTAAACCCCTTACCATCCCTAACTTTAACCCATATCATCTCTTCTGACCTATCAACTAACACATGCTCAGACTGTAAACAATTATTCCTAACAGCTAATAAAACTCCTCCCCCCTTGCCACCCCTTGTAGCAAGTAGTGTTTCATGATGACAGCAGATGTTATGGTAATGCTGCAAGATCATCCTTATTATACACAGCTGTTCTGAGTATTTATGTTTCACGTATCAGTTGAGAGTATCGCAAGCAAGTGGATAAGTGTTGTCTGTAAGCATGTCACGGCACATGTTTTAAAAACGTGGCTTTTGTGGTAATTTAAGATACTCGTGAATTACTGACGTGATCTATATGAATATTTCTAAACGAGTGTTTTAAATTACTTGGTTATTTTAGCTACTCATCCGTGTAGTTTATAGTTCATACGATAAACCTATGCTATAATAAATTAATGAATATATTTGTCCTACATGATAAATTTTTGTATATAACAATAAAATCTGATGACCCGTAATATATCATGCATTACCCAATACCACAAACAGTAGCGATCCTACCACTAGCAGCAATTGTAAACATATACATCCAGTATTTACGTGTGTTTGGAGCTGTTATTAAAGCTCAACCCATGGCGAAACTGTCAGTTTATTTAGGCTTTTACGACTGTCAACATACACATGTGTTTACTGTTTACTTTGTGTATTGGACTACCTTCAATCACTAATTGTTAGGTTACACACTCACCCAACTGATGATTTTATGTTATCACTGTATTACAGGGAGCTGTCAACATACACATGTGTAGTATGTATTTAATTAGCGCATCCTTGACTACAGAGGACACACACTGGTGAACATAAAACACTGAAAGCACTGAGTTCTGTTGATTATCTTTGGAGCCGAATTTTAATTTCTGTTCATTGGCTTCAATTATTTATTTATACATCTTTTATTAATAATATACTCGTAAAATATTTAACCACCCGTATCAATATTGCCATGTTATGTCTTTATCGTGCTTTCTGTACGAAGCGGCAGCCGATCGCGGAAATTCTTGGAATGTCATGAAAGACAAGATATAGTTCTAGTTAAGGCGGAGTTTTTCATCACACTGTCAACAGTAATAATAAAAGAAGTATATATTATTTGTAAAGCTCTAAGCATATGCTATTTTCGTCTAATTTATATCTTTTTACGTTTTGGAAGTACTGTAAATAATTTTACTATTCCGACATTAAAAGGTTTGTTAGAAATTTGCGTGATAGTATTAACCTCATGTGCTATTTTTCCCAATATAAAGTGGAAAATCCTACGTTTGGTATACAAACCTAAGTAATACAGAAATATATATTTTCTACAAAGTGAGTTAAAAATAAATTTAGGTTGCCCTCACACAGTGTGGCTATAAATGTGTGCAAAAAATATAATATTGGAAAGGTTGTTAATATAAAAAAACGAACGGTTTTTAAGTCTTTACGCATCTTACAAGTAACAAAGGATATAATTAATAATTATATTTAATTAGAAGATATAAAACAATTATTTAAACATAACAGGAAAATCCAGGCATGTGATGTGTATTTAATATTTTTGTAGAAAACAAATAGGAACCATAATTCAATATCTATATTTTAATTCAGCATAACCATTCCTTAATGGTATGTCTTGTGTAAATTTGTTTAGAAGATTTCTAAGACATTTCTGTATACAGAATTAAAAATTTCAATTCTATAGCTTTTATGTCAGATTAAGGAAAGGTCGTAGTATTGAAGAAAATGTTACTAAATTTATACATCTGAATGAAAACTATGAAATTTAAGTATAGGGATTGTTCAGCATCAGTCCTGATGGCTTCAAACAAACACAGCTGATACACCGGTACATTACTAATTACATTGTATAACAAACAGCTGAACAAGGCATGGGAACCGTATTCATAGCTTTCATGGCCTCTTTGTATGGGAACTATCATTAATTTAGTATTGATTTTTAACCGAAATAACTTTCTTTCGGCATTTGAAGTCCTCTTGGAGCTCCTTTTTGTTTGTTAGAATGGAGCTTAGTGATTACCACTTTTAGTTTTAACTTCCTTTTAGGGACTAATATGTAACTGCCATCCATCTCCCTACACATTCCTCGACATAAATTAAACTGAATTATTGCGCTTCTGGAAATTATGAGGAAACTCCAAATTTGGTGTTCTTTACCTCCTTTGTAATGAAAGTTTTGATACCGTAATTACGCCTTTAATTTAAAGAAATGACAAAATGGAGGAGGAGGGAAATGAACAGAGCAATAATGCCTTTATAACTGAATAAAGAAACTGAATGTCTACATAAATACTGCTTTTAACTTAGTATATTTTTATTGAAAGTTATTATTGATCCTCCAAATTAACCTATAATATTTGAAACCGGAAAATATGTAAGTTGCAACAAAAGAAACCAACAGGTATAAAACTTATTGGTTGTTTAAAATTAAAAGTATGTTTTTGAAATTACAATGTTTAATAAGTATAAATAACATTTAACGTATAGTATTTCTAAAGAAGTTATGATGAGAGCCAGTTTTAGTGCTAGAACATTGATATTTAGTTTATTTGAACATTGATCAACCTTATACCCTTTGCTTCTATGTTTCATTGCAGTTCTGGGTGATGCCATGGTTTAAAATATATAGTTTAAACGCATATATATATATTATATATATATATATATATATATATATATATATATATATAACTATAACCACCACCACAGCCAGCTTTTTATTGAGTTTAGAATCTAGATAAGAAAGAAAATCAGGTAATAAAACAAAGGAATATGCTTTATCAAACCGAGATTTTGCCTGCAATGTCATAGGAGTTACGAGAACTCGCGATCATGTAAGCTATCAATTTATTTGACTGATCCTGCCTCTGGGGTCCCCGGGGACTTTTCCCACTAGTTTCAACAACGGCTGTTACTTTGGAGACATACTTATCTTAAATAACTAAATTAAAGTTCCAGCTTTCTTGGACTACATCTTAAAATCATTTAAAGATGATTAACTGATTCTTCAACGGAAGGTACTGTTGTAATTAATATTTTTGTAAATTATTTTTCATTGTCCCCCGTGTATCCCAATTATGTGTGTCTTTACTAACTAAGTTGCGGAAATAATGTTTTACATAATGAAATTCCTCTCTATTTCCAAGCATATTATTTTAGCAAATTACGAGTACTTAATAATTGCATATGAAACATCATAAATAGTATAAACAGTTTATGTTGATCTTAAACTTACGACTTTTACTTGAATTACAAATATCGCAAAGCAAAACGTATGTGTTTATAAACAAAATGCTGTTGCTTAAACAATTAAAAGCAATATACACCTTCATTGCTGAGGAAAACAAACTCCAATTCTTATAATCGCTGTAAAAGATTTATTATAACATGCGGGGAAAAAGTGTTTTTTAATTTAAATATAAAGCATCCATAATTTACAATAATCAAATATTTATTTTATTTTGGGATTGTGACTTAATATGCTATAAAATATACTATATATATATATATAATTAGAGCAAAAATTAAATAACATTATGGTAATTATGTCAAAAGAAGAAATGTTCAAATAACACCAGTAGTAAATATGTATCTTTCAAAACTAAATACTAGTCATGTACCAGTATCACAGAGCAACAAATTCAATCATAAATTAATCATATAATTCTTAATTTAAAACATATTTTTATAAGATGCTATAGATGGAAAATTTATAAATGAAAAGTAGACGAATTTTTTAATCAGTAGGCAAATTCCGTATAAGTATAAATTAATTCTGTAATTATAATGTCAACATTAGGCAAACTTTTTTAGAGCATTGTAATTATAAATGCGTTAAACCTGGCACTAAACGCTACTAAACTAAATTATTATGAATACGAAGTATCTACGCTTATACAATTTAAACTCTTATTCTATCTGCAAATCCATCTAAAATGAGCTACAATATCGTTATTAAAAATAGATTAAATATGGAAATTCACCGCAAAAACAGAATTACGAGTTCTGAAATGTATTGGTGTGTTTACTTTTTGAAAACGTTATGAACACTTTAAAGTTCAAATTCAATGATGATATATTTACTTTATTGTTTTGTATTTTACACTGTTACACTATTCATATTGCGAATTGTATGATTCATTTCAAGTTCAAGGCTATATACAGCTTTAAAATGCTTAGTTTAACGTAAAATCAAACATTCCAATAGGATATTTATTCTAAAATGTAAATAGTTTAATGGTTTGTATTATTTACCTAATTTCTTTGTCATTAAGTATATATTTTATCTCAGGACAAGACGCTTTTGTTTTTTTAACTATATGCATAATATTAAGATTATACTAAATTAGTTGTTGCAGTATATTTTATATAACATCTGAATCCACAATTAATAAAATATTAAGTTTAGGCTAAATCATTAACATGAAAATTCGTTTATTTTTATTTACAAAATAATGTATGCCTATCAGTATTAAGTAAAATGTTTTATTTTCGCGCCGAAAAATAAAAAAAGAATAAATGAATTACGCCACGCAATCTACGATAATGCCACATGGAGGAGACAAAAACTGAAACAAGAGCTTGGCTTTAATGACAACAACATCTCCCTTTACCGTCTGCTGTGACTTGAACAGAGATATAGAGATCCTCCTCATCGGTAACCAGTTACGTGGCAGGAACATAAACCCGATCATACCATAGTGGCTTTAATGTTTCAAAATTTAAACAGCCGATAATCTCACTGAGGACAATTATAATTGAAAATTATATTTCCAGGTTTCAAAAGTTAAAAGTGCGTAACGTCTGAGGTTCATGCCATTATGTCTTATTATAAATTATCTGTATAGCATGTTACATTTCATTTTATTAGCGGTTTTCCGGAGAACAAGCGTTTAGTCTGGATTGTAAAATGTACAGTTCCCTTAAAATCTTTAGAATAAATATATTTCGCCACTTTTCCTCTTAGGTCATTAATTTAAAACTGCTTTCATTCCACTTACCTCCAGAAAGACATTCGTGCTGCTTCCGTTATTCAGATTTTGGTAATGGTCGCTTCCTTTTGAAATCCCATCAAAAGGTTAGCATGCTCTCTATCTCAGTTATGTGAACTTGAAAGGAAGAGTAAACCTCTCCCACTTACATTTGGTAGGGGACAGCAGTTACTCATGTATAGCTAGTAGCATCCTTTAACTGTCAGCAACACTCACTCCAACAGTCATCCTACACAGTAAACCAGATTAAGCCTTTTACCACAATGTCTTGACATTTGTGTTTAGTAATAAACGAAACTATATCAGGACATCTATTTTTACTGTACATACTGTGGTTTCAACTATAAATATATGAATAAGCTAGAAGTATACCTTCCTGGGATGTGCAGCTCATTTACGCATCCAGAGGTAGTCAAAAATGGGTTATTGTGGAAAATCAAGGAACCTTTTATCACAAGGATTAAAGGATATTTACTCGTCATCATCAATAATCTTAAGGTAAGCAACAATCCTCTCTTTCGCAAGATCCTATACTAAGGCTAGTTTGATAGTAAAGATAGGACTGGGCAATATGATTGAATATTTTGATGTTAAATGCTTATCGGAAATAACAAGGAAATATTAATCCCGGTTAAATGTGTTTTTGGTTTTAAAAGTAAAGATAAGGTTGTTTTTCTTAAAGGTGCATATTTCTAAATTAAAATTAAAATTCGAAATGTGAAATTTGAGAACTCAATAAACATTAGCCCGGGGCAAAGGTCAGTATGTTTTATTTTCAGGACAATTATATTGTCCGAAAAGGAATTGAAGATGGGTCTAAAACAATAAAATTGGCAACATAATTTATTTCAAAATTAACTTCAAGAATAGATTATATATTTATGTATTAATTTGGCCCAAAACACAAAACAAGTTAAGTATGAGAGTCCAGTAGTTTATTATAATAATACAAATAAATATTGGAATATAAAAGGGTGATGTTTCGACGTTTTTATTTCAGCAATTGTATGGCTAAACAAATGGGAAGTCATGATATAAAATGCCAGTGTAAGTGTGTGATAGGAGTGTTGTAGTAAACCATGTAATTTTCAGGGACAATGAATGGCATTAATGGTGTATGAAATTAATACACAGAGGTATTGTGATATATCATGAGATATATTTCTTCCCTGTTACTTCAAATGTAGAAGGACAGGTTTAATTTTGGTAATGTTGTGGTGTTGTTGTCCCCTGTTCCTTCCAATAGAGAAGGACAGGGTAATATTTTTGGTATACAATGAGTTGTATTGATAGTGATATTTCTTCCCTGTTCCTTCAAATGTAGAAGGACAGGGTAATATTGTTTTTTTTTATCACTATATGAGGTTTATTGTGTGTAAAACAATTGATTATTGTGCCATTGTAATCCTGTAAAATTGAGTGTATTGTAATTAACAACATATGGTAATGGTTTTACATTCGTGACACTGGCGCAGGCGTACGATTAAGAACACCGTGAAAGACTGACAGCCATACAATTATACGGAGGGAATATTTTGTAAAAAAAAGAAATGTTCCTACAAGAGCTCAATGCCTCGCGGGCTGAAATTGTTGTTAGATTGGAGGAGCAGGTAGCAGTGCTATTAGTAAACAGAGCCAGCCAACCACAAAATCTACGAGGCCGCCGCACTGCACCGACCGCCAGGTCATTGGGGGAGCTGTGCATCGACTCCACAATCAACTACATCCCTCGGCAATGGCGATGGCGATGGCTACCTCCGGACTGATACTGGACGTCGGGCTATCCTACCACACCACCCCTCGGACTACGCCTCCACGTAGTGATAAGTACCAAGATTGTTATTTAAAAGTGTGCATGTGGAGGGATATTATTGTACTTAATCCGGGATGACTGTTTTAACGGTTTAGGTTCCTACCGTGATTTCAGCTTCGGGCTAGGGAAATATGTACCGTAGTCGTAATTATTTTAGCTGAATCGCGGTAGGAAGTAGGCTCTTGTTAACTAGACGCGGTGCGTGGACATTGTTTGTTCAGTTAGACGGTCAATCAGCTGATCGAGCTACGGTGATACGTTCCGACCCGGCTCGCTGGAGAGAGGAGGGAGTCAGTTGAGTCTTGGAGTTTCCACGAGAAGGTTGTTACCGGTCCAGTTAAGAAGCTGAAGTTCTTTCTCTCTAACCCTATAGTTGGGATTTAGAGTAATTATTTTATCGCGTGTAAATTCAATTTCAAGTATTTAATTTCTTTAGTGCGTTTTAGTTTCCGATCTGCCTCCGTAATCTTCAAAGTAGTAAGTCCCGTACCAGCGTATAGTTAATATCTTTTATTTTTATAATACTGTAATTTAAAATTTCTAAAGTTTCCCATATTTCAGAGTCTGAAAATTTAAATTCAATTTTGAAGTATTGTGAATTAAATTTTGGTGATTAAAGTAAATATCAAGTTTTGTGTTATATTAATTTTGAGTATTTTGAGAAGAGAACTTTTTATTTTGTTTTGTTAATTTAAACCATTTTTGGAGAAGTATACATTTTTTTAGTTTGATTTAAATTTTAATTCCTTTTTATCAGACTCTTAATTAGATTTGTTCGATTGAGTGACATTTTGAAGAAAATCGAATCACAAATTTGTAAACTTTGTTAACTTTTTGGTGAACTTAAATTTCGGAATAAATCAAGTATTTCTGAAAAGTTGTTCTAATTTATAAAGTATTAGCTCCATACAAATTCAATATATGTACTATAATAACGGTACAATTTCTTAATCTACAAAAAGTAATTAACAATATCCATAACAATCAGTTTAAAACATTGTATTTAAATATCATCAGTAAGCATAATACATAAGCTTTTCACTAAAAATTATGGTTTTAAATCCTTTTTTGTAAGTTGTTGTTTTTTTAAGGGCTGTTTCCCTTTTAAGCCTTGCGTCGCCCGTCCTACCGGGCCACTAGTCAATTCGAAGTGCTACGGACACAGAAAGGATTATAACATACAGTATATCTAGCTCAAATCCAAAGTCCTATGTCAGAACGCTCTGCCATCGGCACTAACATGCATTTCTTTATATAGTTAAAACATGGTAATACTATGATGTACAACAACAAATAATCAATTTGTAAAGTAGATTGCATACAGTAGATTCAGGAAGAATTTGCATCTTAATTACGCCATACGTAAAAAAGATAGTTATCTGGATGCAAAACATACGAGAGTAATTAACACTAGTAACGAAGGTGGGGAGAATGTGAGCACATGCATACAATAATAATTATGAGATTTATCTTGGAATGTCAACGGAGTAACTATACAATAATAATTTTATTTATTGAATTAAATTTTACAACACAAATAATTCACCTACTATTAGATTAACATATAAAATACTTAATGTAGCTAAATGTTTTAACGTGGAATAAATTAACCAGACCGAAGCCTTCATGGAAATATTTCAACCCTTCAGCAGTTCTAAAATAATGGCAATATTTGTTTTTCAAATTTTCACCTCCTATGTAATTTTATCATTAGCTGGAGAGTAGAAAAAACAAAAATTCATTTAGTTTTTACCATATTTATCCACGCCACCACAGTAAATAAATGGATTAATAGAAGGAGAATTTATATCATGACGCGGTATATTTATATACACAATGTTTTTTGAATTAGGAAATATTCTATTCTTAACCTAAAAACTACATTATATAATGTTACTATGGCCATGGATATATTGTTCTTGTCTGTAACAAGCTATTGTTCAATAAATGAATGAAACAGATTGATAAACATTTATTCTTTAGAACATTTTTAATTAGGTTGCTAGTGCTTATAACTGAGTATCATTTATATCTTACTTTATTTACTTTATCTTACTTTATATTATTTGAATTAAATTTACTTTGTTTTATTATTCTAATATAACAAAGTTGTTATAATTTAAAGTTGAATGCACTGGTAAAAATCTTGATTTCAGCGCTAAAAAATAGAAATTGACTACTATGTAAGCAGAATTAAAGAATCTAGAAAGAATTAAGTAAAAAAAGGGGAAGAAAATATCATTACCACAATCATTTAATGCAATTTGATATTTAATTTAATTATATTTGCAGGAAGTAAATGTCGACCAATATAAGAACGAAGCATTAAAAATATTTTACTATTTCAACAAAAAATATTACTTTTGTAATATTTATATCTTAAAAATTCTTTATCTAAAATCTCTTCATTGTTATATCAGTGTTATTCTTCGGAAAACCGTTCTTTTACCCTGTTTATTGAAAGAAAAATTAGGTGGTGTACAGGTACCAATTCATTTATATCAAAATACGTTTTAAAGTAATTTGTTTAAATGCTTGTATTTTATATTTCTGTATTTAATTTATTTTGATGTCAGGAATAAAGGCAATATGTGAAGTTCAATTTATGAATCAACCTACCTACTTTAACAAATATTTATAAGAACATATTACAGAGTAATAAATAAAAGCAGCAGACTAATGCAGCAAGGGTTGAAACAGATTACTACATACACTCTGTCGAGAATTAGAATACTGTAAGTCGTACATCTGTTTCTAATATGCAAAATAACCTAAAATATGAATGGAATACAAAAGAACAGTAGCTATATAGTTTATAAAACCGAATACGTTTAATGAGACAAGTATTGATATCAGATACAATTTGTCGGGAATACTTCGGCAGCATTCTCTTTCCTTCAGTAATTGCTCGTTAAGAATATAATAAGTATACCTGAATTATTCCTGAGATAAATTCAATGATTTAGAAATATCACTAATTCCGAAAGCACTTATAACTCAAGAATGTATCTTTTCAGTACACCGTCTAAGAGACAGTTATTAGCAATCATTTTACAGAAAACGAAATAAAAATAAACTCATAATCACCAAAGAAGACAAATTCAATTGTTAAATTTTGAGACGATTTCTCACTTCCTTTTCAGTTATTGCCAAGTCTTTTTAAAGCACGACTCACTCTAGTGCTTTAACATATAATCTTTTCATTCCCATATAACATATTAAATTCCCCTAATTCATGTCATCTGACTACAGAAAAGCACTTGTAACCGTATCTTACTTTTCTTAGAACTCTAGGGAACTATACTACTATTAAGTTGTATAGACTCTTCATTCACACACAAATTAACACCCACCAGTTAAAACGGTAATACCTCCCATACAACTGAGCCAGAGTTCCCATAAACCTAACTGTAATAACTCTGAAATCCTTACCTAGATGCAAATATAGCATATTCAAATAGTCCAAAATAAGTTTTTATTTAACCTCTAGAATAAACTAATGTCCTGGAAAAACATTTTATTGCTGATTGTGTATTATGATTATACATAATAACACTACGATATTTTATTATGTAAATTTCAAATGACTGTTAAATATCAAGTACGCCAATATGAACTGATAAAGACAATTTAATAACGATAAAACTGAAAGCCGTAGATTAGTCAATGAAAATGTTTTACTGGATCTCGAAGTAAGATTGAAGATTCCATGGCCAAAATCACTAAAATAGATTTTTTATAAACGTTATTCCTTCTTGATGCCCTTTTGATAAACCACACACGGAAATATTAACTTTGATATTGTGTTCTCCTCACCGACAGTAACCACCTCATTACCTCTCTACACCCTCCCCACGTGTCAGCCACAACTTAATTACTGTTATCTCAGATTAACCCTGGCTAATGCATGTGCGTGACTTGTTCACCAGGGTTAGATAATACTAGGCGTGTTTAGAAAGTAAGTACAGTTATAAAAAAAACAAGTAAAACTTTTTTTGCACAATTTCATTTCTACACGAATGCCCAAACCTTAAATATTTTTTGACATAGTTTCCCCCGATGATCAAACAGTTGTCGTAGTTGGTGATCCATTTGAATATAACCCTCTTCGTAGAAGGTTCCCGCCAACGAATGTAGCTACAAATGAATTGATATTTGCAGTGCAGTTGCAAAATGTACATTTTAACCGAAAGTTTAGTTTTTGGTGAAATGTTGTTAGTTAAAACAACGGCTAGTCGAGTATTACGTTACTTGCAACGCAGTACAACAGTCTCGCGAGCAGTTCTATCGAGATAGTCGAGATATCTGTGGTAGTTTTAAAAGATATATTTGCACTTTTTGACTGTTCAGTTGTCAATTGTGTGTATTGCCAAGTTTTCGTGCATTTATTTACGTGTACGTATATTTAAGTTGCTAAACTCTACGACTCACTATCGAACCATAGTCAAATTTAATGGCACCGCGTGAGTAAAATAGAAATACGAGAATCACAGGTAATCTCAGGCCCGCCTAGAACGATCTGATTCCAACAAAGGCTGAGTTCACACTTGTAAAAAGAGATGGTTGGCACGTACTGTCTCTTCGCCTGAAGACTTCTGGTAGGTTCCCTAAAGTGTGTGAATTATGAATAATTATAGAACAGCAGTATAGCAATCTTTTACTTTTGAAGTTATTAGATCTTGTAAATTATTCAATTACAAATATAATCTTCAAGGTTTAATTTTTTAATAATATCATATCTTCTTATATTTTTTGTCAAGTTTAGTGACTAGTCGTTAATGATCTATTGACTCATATCGTTATTAAGGCTACTTATAATTTAAATCCTTAGTTTAAATTTTTATTAGGAAAACATATGGTAAAATTTGTAATAACTACTTAAAGTATAGCTTTCAAACTGAAACAAGGCATTTTAACTTTAGAAACTACAAAGAAACTACTAAGTATCAGCCATATTACGCTTTCGAGATAATAAAGTTACAATGCAATAACGTAAAAACGCAGGAATAATTGTTTTGCTGAATATAAACTCACATGGAATAATTTTTATTATAATGACCTAAATTTTGATAAATATTCAGTTCAAAGTATTAGTATAGTTTAGTATTAATTAGAATAGTATAATATATTAGTATAGTATAAATTAATAAACATGTATATCAGTTTAAAAGATATTCTCTTCTATATTTTAAATGAGGTAAAACGATTAAATATAATACAGTAATAAAACACTATAAGTAAATTAAATAATAACTATTTGTTGACAGCTTTAGTTGGCATTATGCAATATCATATGGTATGCAAAATTACGTGATTTATCCGTTTCATTTTTAATAAACGAAAATAGATGTAATTTATTTCTAATATGTAGTTTTAGTACAAATTCCGGTTGCAGTATTATTTTTAATACTGAATTAAAACATAGTAATGTTTTATAAATTTAATGACTAAAAAGTAGAAATATAATAAATTAATTATTTTGAATTAACAATAACTAAATGTTTTAAAGTAATTTAAACCGATCCTATTATATTTACGACATATATTCATGTCAAGGCTATATGGATGGTGTGTGAAAAATATCTGCTATGTTTAGTGTACAATAAAATACGACTACACAGAGATATCACAGGAAGTATTTCCAGAAAATGGAATGTTTTCCTCTCCTGGAAATTCTTTAAGGAGAGATGAATTCTTGCAATCTGAGTAATGGAGCTCAAAACACTATACAAGGTACAACGACACATCATCTGATAACTCGTCCGCAACCCACAATTTATTACTTTTATAATTTAAACGCTAATATGATTAATTACTTCTAACGAAACGATAGTATTAATAGTAAGATAATTGTATCAATGAAAATATACTTGTGAGATATCAAGTAGCAGTACCTTAATATTTCAGTCATCAGTACAGTAGTTCTGGACAAATTCAGACCTAAAATTATACAATAGCAAATCAAATCTATTCAACCTCAAGAGACATGTTTCATCATAACCTTTGTCTATTGCTAAATCCAGCAATAAATTCTATATTTAAAATTGGGGACTAGTTGTTATAAATGAATTAGATCCATCTTGACGTGGAGAAGAACTTCTTAAAAGCCGAGGAAAACAAATAGTTACTCTTACTCATGAGAAGTTAAATGAACCCGAGACTAGAGCAGATATATACAGCATACTCTGTGACATAAAACACAACTTTGTTGACATGTGTCCTCACCATATCCAAATAGTTCTGTCTCACTTTTCTTTCCTTATTTTAGCCAAGTTAACTTGAACATCGCAACTAATTTCTTTTAGTTGTAGAAGCATTAGAGAAGTGATATGATCTGTTAGTCACAGGTTTATTGAAACAGTTATAAAAGTGACTACGTTTGGAGTTGTGATATTTTATTGAAGAAATATTTTAGTAATAAGAAACATATTTTTGTGCTTAACTCTGAAGTGTTGTTTTAAAATCTTAAGTACATAATCTTTAAAAGAAATTATTGTTAGTAATATATAAATGTATAACACATCTTTGATACTCGGTGTGAAAAGAATACTGTGATCAAAACTTATTTCCTATAGGTCCTTCTAATCTTCTGTCTGTCTAACTTATTCTCGGTGCCCCAGTAGCGTTTGCGTTGATGCCTTAATAATGAACATGAAAAAATGCATTTATTAAAAGAATCTAATTTGGTACAAAAATAAACATCTAATTCCTTTCATAATAATCTACTTCTGGTACTACCCTAGGTATTTCCTGTGTTGCAAAGATACTTCTGGCCAAAGTCAATCAGGTAACCTATTAGCATTTGCATTGTTGCTTTGGAGAAGAAAGTATATGAATAAGCAGGCATATACTTCCGGTGTAATATATTTTTGTCACTGAAATAGTGTTTGCCTTGTCCTAATTTAGAAAGTATATACATATATCTATTGTTCTAAAGTTTTGATGAGGTAATAATGTGACTACTTCCAGTAATTTAAATCCACTTACTGTCAGATTTATTTCCGGTACCAGTAGTATGTAGAGTGCTCAATACACATTTGCCTTAAACTTTACTTTCAAAGGATAGAATGAAAAAAAATAAAACAAATCTGCTACGGGTTACAACCCATTTGAGCTCCTATCTCTGGATGTTTGATGTATATTAAAATATTTTACATTTATATTAAACCACGATGCATGTGTATGAGAAACTACAACTTTCTGCGTTAATGGGAAATTGGAGAATTAGATATTAGTGTGTAAAGGATTTGCCTTACATATGTACAGGGTGTTTAAAAATGGGTGTCATAAACTTCTGTGAGTGATATTATTTATCATCTGAAACAAAAATGTCAAGCAAACATAGGTCGAGTAATGTTTCGTTTAACCACTAGCCGCCATTTAAATTTTTTATAAACAAATTATTATCTCTAAACCTAGGTTTTTATATCAATTTTTGCAAACAGGTTTGATTAGGAAAAAAGGAAAATAAAAAATAATTAAGTTTTTTAGTGATATTAACAAAATGGCGTATATTTAAAATATTTGATATAAAATTACCAAAACACCAAGTATAGTTATAAATACTTTACTAGATACGAAATATAGGATAAATTTAATTAAATATCAATTAAAAGACAAGTGATACCTCTCAAGTATGACATGTTTGGCGTTCCCGGTTTGAGTAAGTGTATCTTTAAAGTGGTTGTGCTCGCTTATGCATTTACGGATTTCTTTGAACCTATTACCGTTTAAATTATAATAAAACTGCTGCCATAGTTGGTTTGAAAAAAAAAATTACGGCTATACTGGGGTTTTTGTTATTTGACATTAAACTTTTAAAAGGTGCAATTTTGTTAATGTTGAATAAAATAACAGTTTCTTTAATGTCCTTTTATGCAATTATATATATATGTGCTTAATTTGGTTAAATTTACATTAACTACTTTTACAGATTAATATATGTTTTGTAAACATTACAAAATGATGGCTACAAAATAAAAAGAAATTAACAATAAGTCAACATATGTTTATATGAAATGTTTTGTTTTCAAACTATGAGTAAAATCAGCCATAAAAGTTTGTGACATCCTTTTGTGAACACCCTGTATATAAGGATTCATTGTTATATTTTGTATATACGGCAGCTTACTATTGCTTTTGTGTAATAATTTATAAAACATGTTCCATTCATTTCACCCAAATTTAAGTAGCCTACTTTAATTTTGTAGTTCATATTTTCAACCTCAAAACATTAGTCGGTTAAAAACCATTGGTATATGGATGAATCTTAAAATGTACAAGCAAATGGTACTAGTATTACAGATAAATTAGTCCCAACCCCATTAAGAAGTTTTATGACGTAGATAAAGATTGTTGTACACGCAGACTCTAAATGTGTATAATTACATCTGAATTGCTCTGTAACTGAACTTTAATTAAGACTGCTGCTATTGTAGCAATCTTTATTGCTTGGAGGGAAACTTCACTTAAGAATGTTTCAGTATACTTGCAAATGTTTTAATTTCATGTTTACGTATACTATGCTCTGAAGAAACATGATTCTAGCATATGAGAGAATCTTCCAGATTGTACTGCACAAATTGACATGGAAGTTGCGCTTATACGGGTGTATAGTTCTGTACTCATTTAAGCTTTGGAATAATTTAAAACAAATATTATTTTTATTTCTATAACTGAGTCTTTTCACCTATCATAGTGGTACATATCGGTAAAACTTGCTCAGTTTTAATTTTCATACATATTCTTGCCTAAATGTCACGTATTTTATACAATTGTATATACTATTTTAGAAAAAAATATCTCATTGTTACACCGAGAATTTTTTGATTTAAATTAATCCATGAAATTCATAATTTTATCAATGCACGATCTGAAACAAACTACACTTCAAAGCACAGACTAAAGAATGAATAGCATTTCTGAGTTAAAAAATAAATAAAATACATATAAAATTACACGGATAAGTACAAAGAAAGCCTTAACATTTAGTATAATTCTATTCTAGAACTATTCCTAATTGGTTAACCTCGATCATTTGGTCCAACGAAACTTAATTTTAAGGAGGAAATATATTTTAAGTATTACTATTTTAATTTTATTTGGTAATTTATTGAATATGTTTGGCCCTAAAAACAAAAGATAATGCTCAAAATGCTCAATAAAATTTTCATTGTTAATCTTAGGTTTTCTAATCTAACTTTAGATGGAACCTTGAATATTATATTTTAAAGCGTAAAAACTGACATAATGGATTTGGTTTTAGAGGCACAATGCCAATCTCAGCTTTAAAACAAGACTTCTTAGGATTTATATTTGAAATATTAGGCCTATTGACTTAGTAATATTGTAATTTAAATTATTACTTCACAAATATTTAAGTAAAAAGTATGAGAAATCATTATTTATATATTAATTAACATTTCACCTAAATTTCACGTAACTAAATATTATTGTTTATCTATTATATTTCTAAAAAGTTTTAATACATCTTAATATGATATAAACATAATCTGTTCTGAATTCGGTACATTAATAAAATATTTGTGTAAAATAAGGAACAAATAATTATATTGTTATGAATAATAATTATTTCAAAATGGTTAGATAGGAATGTAAATATATTTGCTTCAAGATGAATTTTTCAATATCTTTAGGTTTTACTTTCGTTTTGGAGTAAAACAGTGTTGTAAAATAATGAACTCCTCCAAATCACACGTTGTCATTGAGAACATCTTATGGTTTAATCTTATTGTATGTAAGAAGTGTTATAGAATTATACGGATAGTAAAAGTAACATTTACAAATTTAAACAGTTATAAATACGGGATTATTATAATTTTATTGTAATTATAAATATATTTATAGTTTGCCATTACAGTTTAAAAACTTTTATAAATTCTATATTAATACATTTTAAAATAATATATGTTTTGAAATGAAACTATTAAAATTATATTTATTTCAAATTCAATATAAAAGATGAATTTTACTGTTTAATTACATTTTCATTTTGCCCAAATAGTTATAACACTATACTGGAATTTTAATCCTTAATGGATATTTATTTGGACATGTTTTCAGTGCAATTCCAATTCAAAATACCAAATTTTGAGGCAAAAACATACAAACCCTAAAATTAATTGCTATAACATTAAGAAAACACTGAATAAGAAGTTTAAGTAAGGGAAAAATCGAATGATCTGTTATATTGTGAAAGCACGATTTATTGATTATCGATAATAATAATATAATAAATTATCAAATATTCACCTGTGGACTGTCTGTCGAATATGGACGACGAAGATAACAACCTCCCCGATATTAAAGAGGAGTGAGCAGAAGACGGCAGAGGTAATCTTTAAAGCGAGTGAAGAATCTGACACTGGCAAAGAGTTATCGTTCGATTTCTCTTCTAACAACCCTCTCCGTGTTCCTGAAGAAACTTTCGCTAGTTAAATTTCCGGAGGACTTTAATCTTTCGTACTCGCGCGACCAGTGCGACGTTCGAAGAAACTATTCCATCATCCTTCAACTAACCAAGGTAGTTACTAAGCTGACGGGCAACTTGAAAATGGGCTTGGTAACCACAGTGGTGACATTAAACATAAGCAAGGTCGTGTGTGACACGAGAGACTTCTCTTCAAGCTCATACACAGTCATTCTCTTGGTATATATTGCAACTACTGGCGCCATATCTTAAAGACCGTCGTTTTGCTGTGTTAATGGAACCGACCTTCTCAAATCATCGATCAGTCTCTGCTATGTCCCACTAGAATCAGTCCTTGGACTGATTTTATACCTTTGAAGCGCCAATGAAATCCCACTTATTCCTAGAACAGACATTACCCTCTACGCCGATGATACGTTATTCTTCGTAAATCGTGTAATGTATATGCGTGTCTTGATTTTATGACTTTCACTGAAAAATTTACATGATTTTCCTAACGAGAAGTACAACAAATTAATTAATGTATAATGTTACGTAGGCAATTGATTATCCTATTAAATGGTACTATATAAGTTTAAAGATATTTAACAAAGATACAACAAAAACATTTCGATGCCACTGAAAATTATTATCAATACGTATAGCAACCAGAAATTTGTGCTCTTCGAAGTTTAGTTATAGATGAATTTTACGTTTTGATCTTACTAACATAAAAAGTTCGATGTTATGAAAAATCATACCGTCATAAAATGCCGGCTTTCGATAATTTAATGGATTTTTGTGTAATCAATATTATCAATTTAATCAGATTTCATTCCCTGGGTAATGTTTCCGACCGGTTGCCCTGGACTGAGCTGCACGTTTAGACTCTGGTGCTATAATTCAGCGCGGTGCAATGTTACCCAAAGTAATCATTAGTATTAGAGTTAAAAATATAACGTATCTCAAGTTATTACCTACGTATCATTTTTTTTATTTACTTTTCATTACTCTTAATACTAGTATGTGTAGTTTGTTTAATTTCATTCTTATCCAGATTGATTTGATACACTTTGTATAGCATAATTTTTAATAAATATACCACAAAAACTTAAAACGATTGTTACATTATAATGTAAAAGTTATACATTTATAAATTCAGACACATAAAATGTGGGATATATTTTCCAAGGAACGCTCAATTCCAAACACAAGTATGCGTTTACCAGAGCACAATGTATTTCTATCCGAACTACATCGTTTATAAACATGAGGATATGAATTTAGTGCGTTGTTTTAGTATATAGCAAGCTGTATTGTTTGCGTGAGGGCCGAAATATATGAATTATCTCTCTTTATAAAATTTAGCTATAACCAATCACATAATACAGTTTCAGTAATTTTGTTATACATACAATAGTATAATTTACTATAGTAGCTAGTTGACTATTTATAAAGAGAAACTCATGTTTAGACAATTTGTTGGATATAAAGCTATAGCGTGACTGATGTGTTTAAATTGTGTTCTATTTATAAAGCTAACTTGTAAGTGTAAGGATTTTAGTTGGCAGAGCGTCAGTGTCGGCGTGTTTAAGGAGTAGCTATAATTGATTATTGCGTAAGGGTCTTACGTGAGGGAAAATGATAAATAATTTATTATAAAAACTAGGGCCATAGTAGAACATTACTGAAGAAGTATTTCATGCTATGTAACTACTGAAATCTTTATGTTTTTCAATGAATTCTTACTTCGCATATTTATTTTTATACAACAGCTATACAATCAGATACATATAATTTTCCGGCAGGCAACACAGAAAATGTGCCAAGCTACTAAGTAATTGGCTTCAACGACGCTCAAACTAATCCAATTTATGAAGATGCACCAACATAGAACACATTCTAGTCTATGTACAAAAAAGTTTATTCAAAATTTAAATTTTAAAAATTGTTTACAAAATAATTACAATTTAACATTGTATATATGAATACAGCGGATAGTTAAGTTACGTGTGTGTCTATGTCACATGTTAAAATGTAATTTATTTACACTCGGCCTGTTTATAAATATACTTATCTGTGATTTTTTTTCTATAATGGTTGCCAAAACTATGGAGTGACATGTGTTATCCTAAAATTTGATGTCCTTATACAAAAATTAAACTTAATACAAGACTTCAAGGGTACAAATTTGTGAAATATCGTACAGACAAACAAACAGATAGACATACAGTAATAAAATATCTCTAGAAATTATAAATTTCGAAAATATTCTGTTTGAATGACACTGGTTGTTGTATATTATATTTCAACCAAACAAAGTTACTATGATAAATATCGAGTAACTAGCTGTTTCCCGCGGCTTCGCACGCTTTTCGTAAGTTTTGCCCGCGTATGAGCATTTCTGGTTGAAGTAAATTATATTTCCAACCCCGATGTAGATTTTACCTTGATGTCACGATCAAGAAAATATGTCAAAAATGTATTGTACATGCATAATGTATTTTATTACAAAGTGGTCTACCACTCAACCTTTAAGTTCAACCAAAAATTTAGTTTAGACAATTATACATCATAACTTAGCGCCTTCAAATAGTGTTTCACTGTTTAATATACGTATCTATCTCGTAATTGCAGGTTATAATGTGCAGGCGCTTTGAAAACTTTTCTTCATTTTATTCGTTTATATTCACGACATAAGCGAATAATTCAGATAATAACTATCCTATCTTCTAAGTTAGACTAAATTACGGATACATGTGAAATTTGATTGAAATTGGTTCAGTCGTTTTGGAGTTTATTGGCAACATACATCGTGACTCAAGATTTTTATATATATAAGATATTATAATAATATTCTGGTTAAGTATTAAAAATAAGTTCTAGAGGTGTAACTGATGTTAAAGGTAAGGAGGATCTCTTTAGCTCTGAGTTGAGAGTGTTCAAGTGACAACAGACATTTAAGGGAAGGGTTGTAGTCATTAAGACCAGAGTCTCGCTTCAGTTCTCCTTTAGGTGGCAATATCGCAGATTGAGTGGCGAGATATTATGTCCTTCACTCACCCTTTTATCCTTGTCTTAAATTAAAATAAAATATGCACCTTACTATTCGTAAGGATGAAGTACTAGGATACAGTCTGAGACTAAATAAGAATAGTTCAAAACTAATCATAAATGAATTTTAATACTTAAAACTTATTTCATCTAAATATACTTGTGGATAGCGTAATAAGGTTTTGTATAAAATAAATTTAAGACGGTTTACGTACTATTTTTATTATCTTACCATTATGTTTACTAATACTATTCGCTTGTTCATAAATTTAACCTTTTGGTTTAAATATATAAAAGTATTGCTTCCCAAATTGTTATTAACTTAGATATATAATCTGCAATACGAATAAGTACTTTATTGGGTAATAAGAAAGATTTCAGGTTGATTTAGAGGTTGTAATTAAATTTACTGTCTACAAGGATTTGTAGACAAAGTCATATTTCTCATCTTCTTAAGGTTTAGTATATATTCTCATTTTATAATCGCTCCATTCAGGGTGTTTATTTATAATTTCATGTGTAATTTGTAGAAATGGCTGCGTACCTAATCTTGTGTTTTAGGTTTATTACTTGAAGAGGAGAGTAGATATAATTATTCTGAAACGTTTTTACGCGTATGAACAATAACTCATAAACCTGCAAGAGCATGAATATTTAACAGTTAAAAAAGTGTAGTCTGTACTAAAATTTAAAATAATATTTGTTGCAAATAATTTATTGAACTGGATAAGCGATATTAAAAATAACACTTTATTTGTACAATTACGTAAATAGGTACAGTAAGTCTGTAAAAGTATATTCATTGCTTAACCAGCAATTCCTTCCTAATAACATACATTTTATTTCCATAATTTCTAGGTAGCAGTTTTAATTAACACAAACTTGTTATACTATTTATGATTTTTAAGCGGTTAGTTACTAAAAAATTTACTGAAATACCTCGGTTTGGAAATAAAGAGCAATTTATAAGTTGAATTACATTAAACATTATTTCCAGAACTTAGATACAATTGTGATAAAGATGGGAAGCTGAAACAAACTGCACAGTAATATAATTACAACAACACCAACAGTTTGAATATCAATTTATAATCTTTCAAGTT
This sequence comes from Homalodisca vitripennis, assembly GCF_021130785.1. Classification (NCBI taxonomy): domain Eukaryota; kingdom Metazoa; phylum Arthropoda; class Insecta; order Hemiptera; family Cicadellidae; genus Homalodisca; species Homalodisca vitripennis. The sequence goes on along the minus strand of NC_060211.1, from coordinate 66,059,372 downwards.
TGATTTAGTTGCTAAATATCAAATCAAATTAAACTCAATTATTCTCCATTTAAATATAAATGATGAATTACACAATGAGTTAATTGTATTATTCACTGCATAGACCAATTGCCTGTGTGCAGAGATGAGTTCATATACAGAATTGTTTTAGTTAACGTTTTTAAGCTTTACTGAAACAAGTATTGTTTTTTGAAAAATAAACATAAACCGTTAGATTAAATGGTATTAAATAAAGATAAATTAATAAGTAACATTAAATATGTGTAAAAAAGAGAATCAAGTTAAGAGTGTTAGCAAATCAAAGTGAACTGTTGTGTTTAACAAATACAAAAAAATAACAAACATAAGTTAATTAGTACGAAAGGAGGCACTGTAACGGCTAGTAAATTTTTTTAACCCAAAAAACTGGGTAAAAGGAAAATATTACAAAAAGAAAAACACACTGAGGGAACAAATGTTGAAAATAGTCTATAATATCCCGAGGATTATTAAATACAGAAATCTAATTTTGGTTTATGATTTCGAAGTAGTGAAGAGATACTTTACAAGAAGAGGTGGAAATTAGGTGTGATCATATTTGCGAAATATTTATAATTCGTATAAATCACGGTAGATTTTGACTGCATGTTTCAATGGGCATGGTTAAAACTAGCCTATTTACAACTTTAGATTGTTTGTTTACAGCCAGATCTTCTTGGGTCTGTATACCGTAGTATTACAGTCCAAGACATATCAATGGAAGCCTGGGTTGTGACGCGATGTTGCCCGTTGTGTTGGAAGATTACTAGTGATGAGATAACTAATTACATTCAACAACCAGGCAATCGTTACTACATATATTTATTTTTTTTACATGTTCCTCGGTATTTTACCTTCAACATATAAATTAACATGTATTTACTCTTCGAGACAGAACGTGAGTAAAAAATAATAATAAAATAAAAACATAGAGCATAATCAACCGCCGACGAACAAAATGGATGCAAACAACCGGATCGAAGCAAGACGTCTCGTCGTTGCGTCGCCTGATATTGAGAATTAGTTGACATAACAATGTGGCAACGATGTAAGTTTAGGGATGAAGAGGGGTGCTGTTTCTGTCTATAAGGCCAGACTTGCAATATTGTGACTATAGTTAAGCTTGTATCGTACTCATATAAATATTCTATGCTCATACTCTTTTATTTCATAATAAGCAGGAATAATATGCATTATTATGCTAGATGGAGTTTACACAAATGTGGGAATAGGAGAAAAAATATATTTTCCATCAGGAATTTTGCGTCAAGAGACCACATCCGAGAGCCACGCGTCATTGTAACATAATGCATAAATAAATAATATAATATTTTAACAATATTGTTGATGAAAGCCTAAGACCATGATATAAATATTATAAATCGAAGATAGGAACTGTTAAAGTAATTACAAAGACTTCTGTAAAATATACAAAGGGGTGTATTATTTCTTGAAACAGATAAAATTTATGAGCTGTATCATAAAAATTTCAATTATAACTACTTTGTCATTCATTAACCATAACAGGCCTGCATTGAGGGGGCAGCCAATGGGAAGCTTCATTTCAATTGGAAGCGTAGGTAAATATCATATACGATATATATCATATGTCGTATGTTAAAAAATTTAAAATGGCTGAAACAATAATAAAAGTAATTTGAAAGTAGCACCAGATTATACAATAATGCATTAAAATAAGCAGGGCAATGAATTAATTAGGTTCAATCTACTGAGATTTAGGTAATAGCATCATGATAGAGAGCAGTATCTCGTATATAAGATTTCAATGTATTTTGCTCATCCTGCTTCTGAAGTCCCATTGGACATCATCCTTCGGATCTGAACATCGTCTGTTATACTGGGAATAATCTGTTCTTGGAAAATGTATTTATTGTTTAAATTAATAAAGGTGTCTATATGAATAAATTATTTACAAAAATTATAAGTAAAGAATATAAAAAAAAATTCATTTTGTGCATTGCATATTTTTGAAACAAAATATAGAAGTATGTACGCTTTTTATCAAAAATAGTTATATATAACGGGCACGTTAATCCGAACCACCATCGATTAAACGCCCATCTATTGAGATAAATTATGGTATTTTAGTTAGCACTGTTTGGAAATCGTAAAAGATTATGAAAAAAATGGATAATAACACAGTTTCAACAGTAAATCATATTTAGGCTAATATTTATAGCTTACATAAGAATAACAAATAGAATCTAATATATGAATAAAATTTCTAACCAGGCCAAAATTGTATATTTAAAACGTCGACATTTTGTTATAAGCAAAAATATATAATACAAAAATTGAAAAGAACTACTAACTGGTGTGTGTTTTCATTTATCCTATATCCTAATTACAATTCTTGTTTTGCCTTAGACATTAATATAACGCTGAATCTCAATCTATTATATCTTCATTAACTAAGCAAGTCCCCATTAATCAAGCAGATTGCATCTGTGACAAGATCACGCTGTCGCTGTAATTATAACCAACTGTTTATAGCACCTGGACTGTATATGTAGATAATTGGGTTTTCCTAAATATATAATATATTAAATGTATGTTTCCTGCGTATATTATTTTTCGTTTCCTTGCCAACAATATAGGGTACCATAAAAAAACATAAAATAGTTGGCACCTTTAACTGCTAATATGATTAGTTTTAATTCGTTTATATTTTATCGATTTAATACATTTTCTTTTAATAGTGCTACCAAATAAATCATTACAATAGACTGTTCAGATCATCAAAATAACAACACATAAAAAAAAAAAAATATATTTTTATTGGTTTTAATAAAAAGTAAAAAAAATACTGTTATTGGCACCCATTTAATAGTACTTGTCAAGCATAGTTATTTTCACCCTATTCTACTAAATAAAAATTTAAATATTAAGATGAATACAGTATTTGGAACCTCTTATACATATGTTTGAGGGATAATAGAGTTTGTATTTTGCTTAATAGCTCTTCAATAAACTCATAAAATCAATATATTTGAATGTTTACACAATATATTTCAATGTTATTAAAAAACACAATAATTTATGCCTTTTATAATATTGCACTACATAATTGTTTTACTGGTAGGGCCTTAATATATTAGCTTAGGCATTTTATAATCGGTCATAGGATTTAAGATGAACACTTGTACTAATATATTCATTACGTTCAACAAAAGTTGGACATACAAACACAGGGTCCAACTCATCAAATTCAAAGTCACTTGGCAAACATTCTTTATGATAAAACTTATCACATAGATCACATTCAAAATATGTGTCTTTAATGTTCGAACCGCACTTATAGCATAACCCACCCAGCTTTACTTTATTTCCTAAGTTTTACATTGACACATTTGGTTTGTTAACACACTTTACCAAGTCCAGTTTCTGTCCATTTTCTTGTTTAACAACTGTTTTGTATTCTTTCTTAGGTTGCTTTACGATGTATTTTGAGGTTGAAAATTTCTTCTTCTTTATTATGTTGTGTCTACCTCTTATGGTTTTTCTCTTTTAATTTTGTTTTCTTCATGTGTATCTTCATTTCTGACGTCTTTCTCTTCTCTTTAGCCTTCGTTTCCATTTTTAGTCAAAGTTTAATTTCCATTTCTTTGATGTAATGATAAAGGCAACTCTCTCTGTCTCCCTTTTTCCCTCCCTTTTTGGCGTTTCCAGCCACTGTGGATTTTCAAGAGGGGTTTTGTTAGGTTGAGTAGGGGTTGATTAGCACTGTTTTTCTCTAAACTTTAGTAGGTGTTGCGTCCATTTAGAAAAGATGTTGTGCTGATAAACTTTTGGGCTTACAATTTTCAGAAACTGTTGCACTAGTATGTAAACTTTTATTTTCATTGTTTAGGACTTTATGACTTGTGGATGGAATTGCGTTTGCGTTACTTTCTCCTGGTCTATCAATAAGTCTGATCACAATTTCACTTTTAATCCTCTTTGAATGTATCATAGAACCCTACAGAGTGTACAAACGAGGGGGAGGTTCTGTATTGTTGATGACCACATAAATAATATAACAGATTTTTCAAGGATTTTATTGCATATAATTACTTCAAACTGGTCAAAAGTTATTGTTTATTTGGGTGTGCTATTCTCGTCAACTTTTTTACGTTCTTTTCGAAGACACTTTGAAAAGTCTATAGCATACGATTTCCTTCGATAAAGTCCACAAGCCTTAAATCCATTCTTTAGGGTTTCGGGTTTTATCACTTCTACGAATTCCTTTAGAAGGGGTGCAGCGCATTCCCTGATGATTGCCTCCGTAGAATGGTCTTTTCTATATTTCATCAAAGCTTCTTTCCAGTCAGCTTTTATTGGTTAAAATGAAGCAACGTCAGCAGGTTGGAAAATACGTGTTGCATTCGGATACAAAGCTACTAAAATTATCCTTAGCTCAATGCACAGACTACTCAATTGATATGATAAATGACCTATATGCCTATCCACGAAAATGATTACAGGCAAAGCAAAAAACCTTATTTTGTATGAAATAAGTGTTGAAGACCTTGCCTATATACTAATAAAAAGCTCAACTTTCATCCAGCCATTATCACTGTGACCGATGCCGCAATCGTGTGGGAGAGAACTAATAATAATAGCAGATGGCAACTATTGGTAGGGAATGATAAGCACAGGTGCAACAACTTTACTAGACACTGAAAATGTAAACATAGCAGTAACGGCAGACTTCGCCTTTTCTTTGTCTCTTTCGTATATATTTTTTGAACCAAGTGGAGATAAAACCTTAGAATTTTTCGGGCACATTTGTAAATTAGTTTCGCCTCCATTAAATATTCTGTGCAGGTTGTCCAAAACATGTTCTTCTCTGAGAAAACTCTCAATATTTATGAACCAATTCTTAATGTCTGTTTTATTTACACAATAACGAGCTGCTGTGACTGCTTCTGAGGTGTGTTGTGTAATTTTAAGGTTGCGATAAAATAAGGCCTGGTACCAACCAATTCCGGTTAGGTTATCTTTAAATGGGTTTTGTCTATTGTCCTGCGTCAAAACCCCTGTAAACGAGGCTGAATATCTTCTTTTCTTTTACAAAATCCTTTTTTAATGTAATGGATTGTCCATTTTTAAGCAGATGTTCCTCTTTTTTCGCTAATATTAGCGAGGGGCCTCGCTCAGCCCTAGTATACTTTGCGCTTAATCAGAACTGGATTGTTGAATGGGGAATTCTATATTTCTATCCAGCCGCTTTTTCGATATCAATCCATATTTTACACCAATCAATGCTGCTTGTACAGCCTTAGTTTTATACCGCTCTTTTAGCATCCTTGGCAGATTTAAAATCTGGAAAAAACATCGAGATGTTAGGCGTATTGTTAAAGGAATAGGCTATGTTGGTTGGAGGTGTAGGCCTATACTAGAATAAAAAATGAAACAAACCTGGAAAATACATTAAATAATACGGTTTTTTTTTATGAACCGTGTGGTGATTTTCACCACAGGTTATTTCTATTTACGGGGTAACCCAGTGAACAGGGGGCAGCTTATTATTTGTTGTATGAGACAGAGTGAGAGAGAGAGGGGGAGTTGGGCAATGGGCAGCGGATTGGTAAGGTCGGCAGGGGTAACGCGGTGGAGACGTGCAGGGTCAGTCGTCGCAGTCTCGTTTGGTGAAGACCAGAGCAGGACGGTGTCCGGTGACCTTGTTGGCTATCTGCGGGGTTCGAAAAGGGATTAGTATGTTTTAGTTATATGTTGTTGGTTTTTTGGTTTAATGTTAATTGTAATTATTTTCTGGATATGAATTGGCTAATAATGATGAGTGGGTAGGTTGTTTGGATAGGTCAGGAGAGGGTGTTTGATGAGCTGCGCTAGGGGTTCATTTAAGAAAAATATGTAATGTTCGACAATGCTAGGGTTTGGGGAGAATAGTTTTGGAAATTTGTTTGGTGTAGGGTTCAAGTTTCAATAATTAAAAATGCGTCACAAATGACTGGCTGTTCTCTCGCCAAAATCCGCCTCTGGGTACACGCAGGGAGTGGATTAGCCGCGTGTCTAAAACGGTCGTTTGGATGTCGACTAGTGTAAGTTAGGGCCTGGGCATTACAACCGTCCAGCAATCATATAATTTAATTAACTTTTCAGAATTGTTTTACTTTTAATTCAAGTAGTCTATAACACAAGTGTTTATTAACATTGAAGGAAAATTGTAACTAATTAGTAAGAATCTTCTGAGGGCTCAGTAATTGGCTTACCATTAACTATATCTTGACTCAGTGCCAAGTAATAACAATAATACCATGGCAACTATGTTCAAATGTTATGCTATCTATTTAGAATGTGATTGGTTATTTTACATTCATGTAATATCTTTGGTAGAGTAACATGTAAAATTCAACGAGTTTAGAATGTGTTAAAACTGCTGTAGTTGCCACCCAGTGCCAAACACTAAAAAACACATTTTACATTATACAGTAGCTGTCAACCCCATAGTTATTTTAAATATGAGGTTATGGACAATGTTACAAATATTACATCAACATAGAAGGTTAGCTTAAATAATTAACAACATTTGTGTGGTGTGTTAACTAAGATAGAGTTTGTAGTAGACATATTCTTAAGGATTGATTAAGAAATAAGCTGATTTTTACATACCTTTTAATGTTGTAGAACACCTCACATAAGCTATAATCTTAAAGCTGCAAACCACGAAAATCACATGTAAAACTCTTTTGGTATTACAGTAACCTAACAGAGGAACCAGTTTGGCTAACAGAAATGTTGTAACACTGAAACTTCCCACAGGGTGACAACTACTGTAACAGTGGCAATGATCGTCTGGTCAATACTAAGCCCGAACTACTATGTAAGTTTTTTCTTATGTATTTAACCGATTTGGTAGTAGAGAAATGAAGTGAAACGCATCTAAAAGCAGATACCTAAATATTGTATGGAGGAAACAATAGCAAAAATAAATTGAATAGAGAATCATTACTCAAGGGTTATAATGAATGCGACAGCTGTCTATGTAGGGAGCCATGTTGTTTTTACCTCGTAAGATCAATGTTAAATCTTAAAAACTTATAGGCTGTATGTTTCATTGTAGGTTTATGAGAAATGTTTTGGTAGAAATACACAAAATTAACTAGAAAAAGTGTATTCTTTAATGTTATTTATTATACCTAAAGAATCTGACATAATTTGGTTTTATATAGTTGAATGAGGTGTAAGTTTTTATAGAAGAAACAAAAAGCTTTTCGATACCCTTTTCAACTAGCTATAGTGCCACGATATTGAGTTTTACTCTTTATGCCTTAGATTTTATCACATAATTATGAGAAATATCTTATTTTAAAAATTTTAATACTATATAATATATATATATATATATATATATATATATATATCTATAAGCGACTTTTACTCATGCAAAGAACTTATTTTGATAATATTTTTAACTATATTTTTGGACAAAAAGTTTGATATTTTCCTCCGAAGTTTTAAATATATTGACAAAATTCAGAAAATAATTGAATGCAACTAATTAATTATATAATATATTTATGAGAAATCTCACACAATTAAATATCTACGATTGTAAAGAGAACATTAAAGTGTTTAAAAATTTTAGATTGTTGTTATGGGATAACACTCAAGGTCAGTAAATGGGAGAGCCAAGATAGCTAGCATATATTTAAATGATAACCAGAGTCAATGGGCTACTGAAGTGAATGGCCACTAAGCAAAAAGAAAGATTTATTACCTAATGTATCTATCTTGATTGTTCACATTTTTAGTCGGATCTGTGCAGGTCAGTCGTTAACCATATATTACAAATATATTGTGAAAAACGGTTGTGAATATTTTACCTCGTTTACTAGATTCATTTTGACGAGAATTATATATTGTATATTTGCAAAAGCTTTATTTATTTATCATAATTCATTGGTTATAACGCTTACTAAATAAGAGTTTTCTTATTGCTTATTATAACTTAGTACTGTATTTGCTATATGAAAAATGGAATAAGATATTGTTATTATACATATTAGAGTGGTAAATATAAAATTAAAATAAACTGTGATAAAGTTTTCAAATGGAATCTGATTATTTTAATTCGGCCTCTATTAAAATATTTTAAATATTTACTTCAACTTACTGTATAGTGATTACTGTTACTTTTACAGTGATTATTGTTACTTTTGCGTTAGTTCAAGGAATAAAATTTACATGTTTTGGTTTAAAATTAATTTTATAATATTGTTTATTGACAGGGTAGTAAGTTTAAAATGAAATTTGGTATGATAAGTATGGTAAGTTTATGGCAACAGAAATTTCTCATTATAAATGAAAAACTAATGAAAACCGCTTTCTTACATGGTGCAGGTTCGATGTCCATGAGCCAGACTCTTAGTGATCAATTCATTTTTAAGTTTAAAATCAGGCATGATAGTCTGTATTCCGTAAAACCGGCTAGGATCCTATTACATTATATTTTTGTAATATGATCCAATAAGGACGGAGTGGAGTGCATATAGGAAGGAATGCTTCCAGTTTTTTTTTTGTTTAATGTCATGTCCCCTTTCAATGTGGCACTACAATATAATTGAAAGCAAAAATCTTTAATTCTATAGTGTTAATATATTTTTAGTGCAATTATTTATTCAAATTATGTTATTCAGATTTGTATTACTCTTGAATACGATTGTTGTACATTTTAATTATTATAAGTATTAATATTTATAAAATGGAAAATTATTACAGTTTTAACCATATATGTTAAAATTAAAAGTACTTTATAAGAAACTTTTTTATTTAAAAAGTATTTGACTACGAAATTATGAACAAACCTGTGTCTACGCAGTGATATTTGAAGCATAATTGGTGACAGTAAATCCAATTCAGGCAATATATTTCATAAATCATTATACAAGATATCCCTAAACATTATTAAACACCCAGTTTTTATCACTAAACAAAGAATTTAAGAAGAATTTTAAGCCACTCTTGCTGTATGATTATAGCAAAACAGGCTTATAATATGACAGTGATTATAACAGTAACTGCAGTAATTTTATTTATGTCGTAGTTATAAGATATTACTAGTCTTTTAAAACATTATAAATCGTACAACCAAATTAATTTTATTACAAGGGCTGTGATATAAAACACAATTTCACAACTACTAAATACGTCAACAGTAATGTTTGATGTAATAGACCAAATATGATGTCATACCCCTTGCGGTATGTGTGATAAGGTCTTGATGCTTTGAGAGGCGAGTCGACCAAATAATGAAGTTTAGTAATTGACATGAAAGGATTAGGACTTCGGGACACAAAGTTTGTTTGACCTCATTTAACTTTTCGTGATTGTTACATTTGCTTCAAGGTCAAATAAATGTCAAATACTAACACGTAATAAAGCTTACCTTGTTGCCTATCGTTGCATTTGATAACGATATTCCAAAAATAAATAATAAAAATAATACTTCTAGTTAGTAAAGTTCAATAACTTACTAATGAATGGGTGTTTAACAAGATCATCACGTTTATCATAATAGAAGTTGAATTTAAGATTAATCTAGTAATTAATTATATGAATGTGAAGGATTATGAGAATGGGCTGAGCCTTAGAGAAAAGTGTCACATAAGGATTTCCCAAAATCAGTCTTCTATTTATTCGTAATATATCTAAAGGCAAAAATTGACCTATCCAATTAGACATTTAATAGTATTTGGTATACAGACTGAATGAGGCAATCATGTAGAATTTAAATAAGAACAACAACAGAGTTAAGATTTTTACATAATTATTACTAGTGAGAACAAGTGTTATTTTCCTACGTCAAGTCACGTGACAGCGGCAATATTGCCACCTTGGAGATAACATAAGAAACAAAATTAATTATGGCATACATTATTGTGTGTGTGTGTGTGTGTTTTTATTATTAGCCAGCTATTTAGATAATACCGCAGATTAAACGCCAAAGCAGTTTAAATTATTTTATTAGCATATTTTGCTTCACATTTTTAAGGTTAATAGAACTATTAAAATTTTAATATTTTACGTATAACAAAGGTTAGTTATAATAATCTATTACATAAACGGAGATTCTTTAAAATTTACTAAATGAGAATCTGTGTATTGAGAATAATACCTTTCTATCAATGTAACTACTCAGAAAACTGTCTTAAATTTTTATTGAATTAAGTAAATGAAATTTCCACAAAGACACTATGGATCATTATACGAATTTAGGAACAGCTCAGGTCACAAAATTTAATTTTTTATATAATATAAATTTACTATTTATAGTTCTAATTACTGATCTATTATTATAAAACAGTGAGTAAATTTAAGTTTCATTCGTGACCGGTTTGAGCTTCGACTACGGCTATAATCTGGTTTTCTTGTTGTTTCTGTTCTAATAAGTACATTTATATTGTTAAGCAGTAAGGGATTTTAAAGTTATACATGTAGATTACATTCATATATGAAACTTTTTATGTTTTCAATAATATTTTACGAACAAAACACATTAAATTTATTATTTTCACGGTTAAAATTAATTTTATACTTATGCTCCAAACTCATTGATTTAGCTCATTATCTACTCCTATAGGAAATTATTAATCTCGTTGATATTACATTATGTTTCCAAATTTTTTACAAGAAAATAAAAAAAATAAAAAACACTAATTTCCTCGCATAGTTGAAGAGCTCACTACCAACTAATAGAATCACAGGATGACCAGACTAATGATAACACAGAACGTTTAACAGAAATAAAAGTCGTTTAACCAACTGCAGATAGTATATCTTTGTTTGCTAATGATCTAAGCTGTAGACAACAAGTGCGTGTTGTACATTTGCTATGTAAATGGTTACTGCTCATGCATAAGGTATATCACTAACTGATTACAGAGATAACTTGCTACTTATAAGTCTTTATACACTTTATTACTTATTAAAATATATAATTTTAACGGTTAGAGGTTGATCCTGTGGCCTCTTTATAATACCGATTAAATTTGCTCTAGCAATATATTCTGAAATTTCAGTTATGCATGTGATAATTAATCGTAAACTGCAGGGGAAATACAAAATTGTTACTTGTAAGAATGAGATAGGATATGTAATTGAGTTATAAAAAAGTATATGGTTTACAAATAAAACTAAAATGTAGTATATAGAAAGAACTTGTAATACCCTGTATTTAATAAATACCCTCAAAGGGACTAAAATTAAACATATACACCTAAGGTGGTGGACGTTTGATAGATTTACGTATAAAATGAAAAAAAGACCTGTATGTGGGAGGTTAAAATTAGATTTAACCATCAAATTCAAGGAAAAAAGTGCTTAATGATGTGATTCTTGTGAGTAAGGGAAGAGGGTTAAATCTGGAGTTGTTAAACGTAGGCGGCAGAAAAATACGAGTTCAGTTTAAGAAGTAAGGAGGATATAAATCTGATCGTTAATTGTAATATGTGATAAGGTAAATACCCTATACATAATAAATGTATAGGGTATACGAAATGGACATTATTTCTGGGGATAATACAATTCGAGAGAAATTATAACTAATGTAAGATAAAATATCATCATAAGCTACAATTACGCCATACTATGTGTCGTGACCGTGATTTGGCATAAGTTACACTTACAATGTCAAGCCAATTTACTCTTTTCATACGCAATATGCATTGTTAACAGCCCTCAGGTAGACTGAAGAGAAAATCGGCCAATGACGTTGAATCAAATGGCATGGATAGACTACGTAGTAATTTTTTGAATAACCTTAAGCTTGTTAATAAAATAGCTGTTTTAAATAAACATTGATTTTATAGCGTAAAATTAAGGTTGTGAAACTAATGCTGCCTTTTATTGCCGCTGGAATTTTTCAGACGCCTAATAAGATTTTAAGTTCTTTTATTAGTTTAATTAAAATTTAAAACACATTTTTGGACTAAGGAATAAGCAAAATGCATCGGTTAATATACATATGAATATGTATTGCATTTGTAGCTGAGGACTTTTCTTGATTCAGTCCCCTCCTTTAATTTCTCAGTCAAATGTGTCCCGATGATAATTAAAACCCATGTTAAAATGATGTAATGAAATTATATTGTTTTAATAAAAATAAAATTATATTATAAAAATAAAATTATAATCTTTGTTGATAATTCTTGGTTATACGAGTGAAATGCGGAATTTTGTGGATATACTGTTTTGTGCTGTTTACTGCTTTGTGAATATTTTATTGCTATATTATTGAATTGTAATGTTATATCATATTTAATATACAAGGTTGGCATACGCCACACCACGTGGATTAACTGAGGCTGCTTGACAATTTTCAGATCCACACCTAATTTCATACTTGACATGTTCTGTGGATAGATATACAGACATACGCTCGTACAATCAAACGGAAAAGAAATAATTACATCCCCTCGCAAACACACGAGAAATGTTGCCAGTATACAGAGTGATAGGCTTTAATGACGGCCGACCAAATGCCATAGTTTGACATGCAACATCGTACAACTTATTCTTATCTATGTAGATTTGAAGTGTAATGCAAAACATACAGTTTACAAACAAAATCTATGTCGAGATATTATGCCATATGATACATACAGTTTTTTCTCCTTTAATATCTGGTTTAATATCAGTGCTTAAATAATAAAAATAGTCCTCACAAGTCACCATTAAATGTTAATGGATGTTTTGGGACGATTAGGCTACATTTGTTAATAATATACATAATTACACATATAATTATATAGATTAATATTGAATCATGAACACTCATTATGAGTGTACTGATCTTGAATAAAATTGTATTTATTCTGATATTTTATCGTTGCCAACTATTCATAAACCCACTTTTAAAACCCCATTTAAGACATGGCTATTATGAGACAACACAATATAAACCGGGCATACAATGGAGACTCTGACAAGTGATAAGGGAAAGTTGTGTTTATCAAATATTGAATCTTTACTTTATAAGGAAATAGAAATTGATGTAATTAAATTAGTAATATGAAATCAATGTCAATTTCTGACTTATAGTATTGGCCTATGGATATTTCATAAGGTTGATTATAAAGTTGGTGAAGCTATGGAAGATCTGATAAATGTAATAAATGTATTTATATATCAATATGAAACAGATGAGGATCCCTGCTTGTTGAGCTAAAAAGTAATGAAAAGTAAAGAATGTCTTATTTTACCAGGCGAAGTTAGGGCTAAGAAGCCCTCTCTAACACTTAACCTGGGGACCAACGGCTTAAAGGTGACTTCCGAACCACCACCAATGGCCGGGCAGGCGGGCCGCTTGCAAGGACAGGATCGCTCAGCGGTCACCTGTGCAAGCAGCAGCCACGCTCGACGTTGCTTGATCTGGTTATCTTGCGATAACCGCCGTACCCACTACACTGCGCCATTGGCATAATTAATTAAAAAAGCTAACAATAATTAATTAAAAATATTCCCTTCTAAAGGTCACAACTATTGGGAGTTGTCTGTCACATACGCTGTATCGTATGGAAGGAATATTTATAAGCATAGAAACAATTATACATGAATGAAAATCGTTAATTATGTAACTTCTTATTTTGCTAAACGTAATTTCAATCAATGATAACAATCTGTGTAAGAGATACTGTCCGATATAACAACCTTGTGCTGTACTCACCCATAGGCTATCAATCAATAAACTAATCTCATGCAACTCATTGCGACGTTATTTTGCCCAATAACTTTGGCATCGGTTTAATAAGGCCAGTTAAATAACAATAACAAAACCAAGTAAAAATAGTAAATAATTATGTTTGAATTTCTTCATCGCACTTTTAATACACAACAATTTGATTTAAAATGACTTAGAGGTCCACTGAGAAACTCCACTGTACTATTTGAAGATATTACTATTTAAAAAATTTTAAATAGTACAAATAATAGTCAAATATATCTATTTTTATAATAATTCAACAAATGAATCCTCATGAAGAATGAAACCTTAGTGCGACATACATCTTGATCTAGTCTGTGGAGGATCGAAAAGTTACTATGATGACATAAGTTCTCAATTATAATTTTGTAATAGACATAATTGAACTTCCAACGAATTATGTACAAATAATTAAATAGAAAAAGAAATTTGATATCTTAATAAGGAAATTAAATGAATTACGATACATATTCAGCTGTTTCTGTTAGTTTTAAACTAAATAGATCCTCCCTTACCTAATTGTACAGTATGATTGATCTAACAAAAAAAACCTGGAATTGAAACTTGATATTGTTAAATTAAATATTTGTTATTGAGTTTTATAAAACAAAAACCGATAAAACAGATTAAGACAAGACAGGAGCCAAAAGGGAATGCATATCTAAATATAGTATTTTTATTTATGGTTTTTTTGTGTACCTGTTTGTCTGAGCCTGTAAATACCCAATATTGTATGGAAAAAGTGTTATATGTCATAAATCATAGCAATTTCTAAACTCTTGCACCATTTTCAGGTTGTTTTGTAAAAATTTTCAGTGTTGCTTAATATTAGTAATTTTTGGCTACCTTGATTTACCACGAATAAAGGGCATGTGATTGATTAATATAGGTTTGATTTATGTGTTCTGTAAACAAAAACCGGAGAAGACTCGAAAGTCGACTCCTTCAACGAGGATAGTATAAAAATTCATGTACTAGATCCAGTTTAGAATTTTATTAATGGGTTGTAGGGAAAGTAAATGTTTTAAGATGTATGTGGTGCGGCCAAAGTACTCGGTTGTAAACTTCATAGATATTGGTTTATGTAGAATTCGTAAAGCTGAGGAACAATTCAAATAAGTGGAAAAAGATCCAGAAAAGCTAAGAGAACTGGTAAAATGAGACTGGAAGGCATGACATGAAGTAAAACCCACCATTTAGATCTCGGCATTTTTAAAACAACTATATAAGACAAATAAAATTATCTTATTTTTGCTTCTTTAATAGTTTTAAATATTTTCAAGGAACGTTTTTTGCAACAACTATACTCCAATTTCAATGATTCCTAGTTTGTGCTCCTTGTACATTAAGAATAGATAAAAACCACTTTTGAATGGATGAGATAAGGACTGCTATATTAACTTAAGAATCATCGAAGGACTTGACGGAACGCAACTAAAGTATTTCATTAAGCACTTCCTTACACCCTATGTTAAATCTTCCTTTTTTCCATAACATAACACAGAGAGTTAATTATCGATATACGTCACTTGGTTAATGGGTCTGTATAGCGTGACTTACCCATCTTTAGAACCTGCGTGTGCATTCGGCCTCGGTTTATCTGAATAAACCTATTTCCACCTGCATATTCAACTGACAAAATGTTTACAATGCGTCTATAATGACAACTCCATATATATATATATTATACAGTTGAATAGGTTATTAATGTGTTTAATTTGCAAGAACTTATTTAATATGATTTGCTTCCTAGAAATCGAAGCATATTGAATTCGTTTGCCGTGCTGATCATTACTAAGAATTGGGTAAATCCTGTTTTTCAGGATTACAACAGTTCCAAGCATTCATTGATGGTAACTCTAAGAATATGCATTAAAAAATAAATAAGTTAGTTTTTTTTTGGTGAGTCAATACAATTAAAATATTTTAGCCTTGCAAACAATTTATTTAATTTGCTTTAAAGGCCATGTTGGAGCTGAACTTATTATATATAAACTCCAGTTTTTTATGTGGAATGTATATAAATTAAAAAGAATTATGAAATCTTCGAGGATAAAACTTGAAAAGGAGGATTTATGAATTCGTTTTATTGATAATAAAATTCCATAATTATTGAAGCCTAATCATTAGACTTATTAAGAGGTAAAGTTATTGGTCTTAAGTGTGCATGAATATGTTATTAATACTTAAGAGACCTATTAAAGACAGAAAAATCGTTTATAAAATAAAAAACTTTAAATTTCTTGCTTTGAAAATAACACTCTCCAATTAAAAGAAATTTTTAGAAGGAGTCTTTATGTAAACAGAAATGCTTAATATACATTTATTTTCATTAGATATTACGAGAAATGATACTTTACGTATAATTAGAGAAGTGATTATATGCGCTCCAGGGTATGAAAAATGTATATATATATATATATATATATATATATATATATATATATATATATATATATATATATATATATATATATATAATGGGTTTGGAATCATGGGTTAGAGAAACTTCATCATTTCCTTGATAGTTTAAATAAATTTTCATGTCTTAACTTTAATTGGAATATTAATCACAAAATCGTCACTTTTTTGGATGTTGAAGTTTTTCTAGAAAATCATATTTTAAAAACCAAAATACATGTTAAGGGTACTAACAAAATAAATTACTTGCATTACAGTAGCTGCCATCCAAATCATGTAAAAAAGTCCATTCCAAAAAGTCTTTCCCTTAGAGCCAAATCCTTATGTACAAACGCTTCAGATTTCAAAATTTACAAAAGCAAACTTACTAAAGCTCTTTCCAACAGGGGATACCCTACAAAACTTTTGAACCGGCAGCTCAGACAACCAAAAAAGGCTACAACTATTCCAAAATGATCCTAAATTTATAACAAAATTTTATCCTGGTTTGCACAAATTCAATAGAGTTATGAAAATTGGCTATGAAATTTTAAAAAAACTCGCCCTTAACTGAGAAATTATTGTCCAGGCCACCTAGAATAGTATTTAAGAGACCTAAAAATTTGAAGAATATGCTTGTAAGGCCCAAAATTCATGTTGGAAAAAAATTATGAAAATTTATCTTTTGGCTGTGAACCTTGTAATAAAACCACGTTGTGGTATTTGCAAAATTATGGATAAGACCGATCAATTCCAAAGTAGTGTAACTAAAAAAACTTATCCAATAGCTGGTAAATTGGACTGTACCTCCAACAATTCAATTTACCAGCTAACCTGTAGGTTTTGTCCCAAGGACTACATTGGGCAAACCTCTAATTCTTTGCGGGTAAGAATGACCGGTCACCGTTTTTCTATCAATCACAAAGACGACAAAAAACCAGTAGCCTTACACGCTATTCACCATAACAAAAGCTTTGAGGATTGTTACAAACTCAAAGCTATAAGCAAAATTACTCCTTGTGAAAACAGCTCTCGAAATGATTTAAATTTAAGGAATACTGAATTGGCACACCAACTTATATTAAAATCAAAACAACCATATGGACTTAACATTCGCTAAATTATTGTTTTCCACTTGAATAATTAGATTGTGATACAAATTTACCTAAATTCAAAATTATATTATATTATATTATGTTATTATTGTTAAATTAAAAACAACTAATCAAACCTTGTGTACATGTCAAAATTGTATTTACATTTAGAATGTTTATTATCAGGTGTTTCTTCCTTTGTTTGTTTATTTTATTCTGTGTTATTATTGTGTACTTGAAAAAGTTGTTAATACAACGAAATATTGTACAAGATAATTGTAGTTTTCTTTTGAACTGCTTAAGAGACTATATATATATATATATATATACGGCAATATTTTCGTGTAATTTTCAATATGGAGGAAAGTATTCATTTACCTAGGGACATGTATTTCCTCTAATTATGAAATAAAACCGTACATTATGTTATGTTATGCAAAGTTGATGCGTAAAGATTACCAGGAACGTTTAACATTCTACTTTTCCAATGCGCTACAATTTGCCTTAAGCGTGTGATAGCATCCACACCTATAGCATAGAAAGAAATTTTTAATTGTTGTTTCTTGTTCAGAAAGGTCACTGAACAGTTATAGATTTTACACGGTTAAAGATTGCCTGAAAGAATGTTCTAATCTCATGCAATGGAATGTCTTAAAGAGAATATTGTTTTCAAACCATCTATCACAAACAGAAATGGTCAGGTTTTTTATTTATATAATACCAGAGTAGTACATGCTATCTTCCATAATCCTAGTAAAACTTAAGCACAAGTTAAACTACCTCCATTCAAGCCCATACGTTTCAAAGATTCACGGTCCATCGTTTCCCGGTTTAGGAAAATTACAAATATGAAAAGCAAGCTCAAATTCATAATAACGGCCTCAAGAAGCAACATCACTCTGGACGCCTTTAACGAATCTTGGTTTCAACATTTTTTAGAAAGGATTCCCTTTATATATAACATACAAAGTTAGTGTTTCATACTTTTTTTGTATTATTATATGTGTATCGATGTATAATACCACCAAAATACTTATATGTGTATACAGTATTTATGATCAGTAAGATTGATTCTTCTTACCTAAAAGTCATAGTCAAATAGTTAACTATACTTAAATTAGTTTCAAATGAATTTAAACTCATTTTTAGTTATATTATTTCTTAAACATTTGTGTAATATAAATCATATGTAAATAATATATAAAAAATATAATATGTTGTCTCTCGACACTTAAAGAACAAGCAAAAGTTGCAAAATGTTTCTGCTATATTTAATTTTAATTTAGCTATTTGGCGCATTAATTAAATGACGCAATTTAACTTCATGTTAGCTAGAATAATTGGTGTCTGAATCAATATAGATACACATTATTTAAAATTTACCTTAAGTAATTTTATAAATAAAACATTTCGCTGTATAATGCTTTGAAATTTTATTGTTACAGGTTCGACTCCAATACTCCCTTATATTCTCCCTCGAATAAAATGCACTCAATGATTCAAGCTCCGGCTATCCGTGAACATCTGAAAGTCGCCCCCACATTTATACGCCCCCAGCAACTTTACAGTACATGTTTACACTTGAGTGGATTTCAACTTTACTTCAATAATTAAAGCAGTTCTGTGTAACTAATTTGCGGTAGATACGCATAACTATAAAACACACTAACTTGAATTTTCACCCCTTTATGCCACTTGATTTCATTTCACATTCATTTCTCTGTTAGTGCAGGGTTAAACTCACTAGAGTCATCAATTATGTAACAATCGAAATAGTCAAATAAATTAGTGTTTTACTGAGTTTTACCGATAATTGCAATCATGTGATTGCAAAAAACAAGACCTTTATTTTTATGTATTTTGAGAACAGTTTGAGTATAAACTAATACATTATTGCACCTGTAATATATTTAAGCAAGCATTTATTAAAAATGTTAAAATTAAATTTTTGTCAAGTAAGTACGAGTTAAGACCCAGCGTAGTATAATATTTTGCAATAAAAAATAATCGTTTAAGAATTAAGGTCGTTTTTACTAAACAATATCGCAATATTCCTTGTCTAACAGTTAAACGTACATGTTTTTCGAATAATTTACTTCTTATTTATTCAGAATAAATACGAAGGTGATTGAAATAAAGAAGTTATTTTATAAAAGATCTTGAAGAAAATAAGCCTGTAAATTTAGTCTAGATCTAACTAACTTGTCGGCTTTTTTCGCCAATGTATGATTTTGAAATGCAGTATAATATAAGGATACGTAAATTGCATTAAAGCACGTTTTCAGTTTAGAGGTAATACTCAAAGTAACTTTAAGCTTAGCTTACTTGAGTTGTGGAACTTTTATAGAGTTCATTTTATAGTCCCTATAATACAACGAAGTACTACACAAAGTGTTTAAACTTTTATTGAAAGAATCGGGGGCTCCTATATAACTATAGTTGTACTTAAATAGTGAAATTTAGGGTATAAGAATAATGCCAGCCTGACAGCTGACATTCCCATTGTTACAATTTACCGTGTGTGACAGGTACACAATACGTTAATGAGTATAATTCTGCTGAAAGTGTACGTGGATGAGCATTATCAAAGCCTAGCACTCGAAGTTCTGGAAAATTTTAATTATATATGTGGGGTTTGGTACTGTCCGACTACTTGTCTGTCTCTCTGTACTATATCTTGAGAACGAGCTGATATATAAATTGAAAATTTTTCATAAAGCTTTATAAATTTGTAAATAAACAGAGTACGATCATATGATACTTTACAATGTGAATAGAATTTACATGTATCCTAATGAAATCAGCTATAGCCCAAAAGTTTAGATTCAATTACAGCGAAGGCTGTTACAATATAAGAGGTGTTTGTCATTCCTACCTTGTAGTAATTACAGTTTATTTTTAATAAATCGTGTAGCCTACATGCGATTGCATAATGTTTTGATCAGCTAATGACAAGGGTGAAAATAAACTACCTCGGACAAATTATTATTCAGTATTGTTAACCATACGTTTAGTAGTGATAATGGAAAATATGAATCTATCTTTTTAACTATTACACGCAAATATAAATATGTTATCAATGTATTTTCAGATACTGGGTGATGCGGAAATAAACAGACTTATGTTTTGGATACAGTGAAAATAAGGTTTGGAACAGATTGTATCTTATACTTTACGTGGGACAGTGTTTTATACTCACGTACTTATTGAAATTGTGTAATTCAAAATTATAAAAGCGATGAATAATTTATATGAACGTTTGTTAAGGGTCTTGAGGAGATGAAAAAAATAATTAATTTCTGTGTGCCTGTCTAGAGAAGGCAGATTGTTCAGTACTGCCTGTCTAGTAGTAACCATTTTTTTCATTACATTTACTGACCGTAACAAAAACACATTATATTATAATTGCAGGAAATACTTTGCATACATTATGCTGTGCTTACATTGTGAACTTTTCTAATCACTTTCTGAAACAAACTAAAATGGGAATAGTATTTAGAAATACATTAATAAACGGTTTGACAAGTAGAGATAGGTAAGTCATTAGAGGGCGATGTTACAATCGCCTCGTTACTGAATGTAACGTCCCTTTGCTAATGTATAGTTGTGACCTCATCAGAGCCACTGCTATAAACTCCACTTGGTGGGTAGGTGGGTTTGAAGGTCACTTAGACAAACATCCGTTGTTTGTGAGTTATCAATACATTGCAAAAGAGGATTTATTAGAAGAAACATTATTATATGTAACCTTCATTTAATTTAAAAATGAATATAAATTAGAAAGTATTGGTCGAATAAAGTAAATATATCTCTTATATTTACATTTAATAATAGTAAAACTCCAAATTAAAAAGTAGTGACGTCATAAAAAGAATTCTAACTAAAATCGTATCCCAATTTTTGCAGCTGGGCCGCGCATTACTTGATTGTTTAGCTGTATTGAAATTAATTCTTTATCTCTGTAACATCAATTTATGATTTCAAACTTAAGTGCTGGACACAACAATCTCAAAGTGTATAGATACTTTATTTAAAAATATTGAACAAAACATTTGTTTGAATCCTTATAAATTCACTTACTAAGCCAAAAGTTCACTTAATTGTTCTTTACCTTATTTCTCTTGATGCTCACAATAATATTTTTAAAATTAATCGGTACAAAATCAGGAACTTTCAGTAGCCGGATTTGGTCGGCACGTTTAGAAAGATTCGTGCAATCTCATGAACCTTGTATGTAATGAATTTTTTAACAATGAAAATATTTTTATCGCTGCTAATACGCATACACACTTGCGCACTGAGGAAAACTCCTCAGTACTCCCATTTTAATATTTATCATTCAGGTTTTATTCACAGACACTAAACTGTCTAACAATAATGCTTCATTGTTATGCTACTCACGCCTCTTTATACTATCGATATTTCAAGACACTCTAAGGAAGTAATATCAATATTTTGTAATATCTATAAACAATAATATCGTCACCTATTAACTTAATTCTTTCAGATATGGACACCAGTGGGTAACAGCATTCAGGATTGGTATATATAAAACTTGCTTTGTGGTTTTTCAAATTCATTTCACTTTTGACGAAGAGAATAGATTTAAATCCTCTCAGGAGAATCTAAAAGGAGCGGTATTCGAACTAAAACCAAGCCTTTTGGTCTTAATATGATAAGCATTTGACTTAATATGGAAACGTACTCACAACTTGGCACCTGTTATTATTACAAATTTTTTTTTAAATTGGGATCCCTTGAATACAGGGTCGGCAGTGTCGGACCCTCATGGGACTGCAACAACAGCCAATAACCATGAACAGCCATCGTTCCAAGGTGACATGACTGAAATTATAATCGCGTTAGTCCATAGCACGTGATCATGGCAGGAGGCAGCTCCTACCACGAACCTTAACCATCCTGATATTTCTGTCACCACGTAAGCAAGCGCAAAGTCCTTTTAGGATTAACTGCAACGAAGGATTTCTTCAGCTTCTTGTCCTAAGTGTAAATATACATATGGTGTTCCCATAACATTTTATATTATCATTACATATTGTATAAATATTATCAAATTTATTCTCCTTGAAACGCTGTTTAATTTAGGGAGAAATAGAAATAAGGATCTGTTTACTGGAAGTGTCATTAAATCACAAAGTAAGGAAATAAAGGTGGGTAACAGGTCTCACGGGCCATTGAGCATACGTTTTGTTTGTTCTTCATGTAATTTAATGGGTTCACTACCAGCACAGGTTTTACTTTCAATTCCACTGTTTTATTCCTATTAATGGATCGTGCTACATACAAAGCTTGGTAAAAAGTAAAGCACAATTCAAACTTTCTTTCTAATCTGTGTAGAAACTATAAGAGCAACTAGGTAAGGAAGTATGCTCGACAGATCATGCTTGCTAGTGTAACTTACCATTAAAACCGTTTTTGCATCCTATTGTTAACAATATATCTATAAAATATGCATGTTTTAGATTTTACAAGATGAAAATTTACTTGAAAAGAGCATTTGTATGAAAAATTAATGCATTAATGCAAGCATTCCTATAAGTATCACGGACAGTTTCGAGTATAGAATCTATTAATCTGAAGGGACAAAATCACATTATTTCATTATTTCATACTATTTGTATTTAAAATAATGTAGGGCCTTTATTTAAAAAGTTTAAACTCACTCATCACTACATAGGTATACTAGATCTTCTAATTTAAAGAGTTCCTCTTTGTAGGGAATATTCAATAGCTCATTCTAATTTAAATACATTTATCCCAATAATGGACGTAGATTTTGCTTTGGGATCATAAGCTGTGCGGTTAAACAATTGTTTGATAGATACCACCTTCAATGTAACTAAACTAAATAATTTTTGAAATAGGGATGACAATTTGTCATAAATGAAAAAAAAATAGTTTATTAAGGACAAATTTTCTTTTTTTTGAATACACGCCTACATACCTGTTATTCCAAAAGGTATGTAGGTCAAAGTACTCGTTGGCGGGGTGGGGGGAGGCGTACACCAATAAATAAATCTTAGCCTTCAGATCTGATAATACTAGTTTACTTTAACACTCTGTTATGAGTGACATTTGTCTGGGACGAATATCGGTGACTGAATATACGTGCTCAAACAAAAAATATAGCTCTTAGTCCTGAAAACTTAATTTATGGCAATGCCATGTTCAATAAAAAAAAATTTTGATTAAAAATACTTACCTTTCACTTGTAGACTACAATTATAGGCTTCACAAAGTAAATGTGATAAATAATAATAATGGATGTAGACTACCAAATAATGCTGCTTTGATCTTTTCAACCACGAACCCGCCTAAAAAACTCCAAACTATTTAGCTATAGCTGAGATATTAACTAATAACACAAAAATTTGTCTACCAGAATGGTTAAGCACGTGCAATTTCATTTCAACAATTACATTTTAAACAATAGTTAAGAACTTTATTACTTTTATTATTTATTCTATTATTAGTCAGTACTAATAATTACTCACCTTACTAAATATTATAGCCTGTAGCGAACATGTATATTTACGGACATAGATTGCGAAAATTAGTATCGCGGCTAAGACATGCCAACTGAAAGTGGGTGTTCAACTCAGCCACGTAAAAAAGAAGTGGTATTAACAAATTTTTATTGTGTCATAAAATATTGTAATATATTATACACCATAAATATATTATGGGCACAAAAAAGAGTGCCTTGGGTATGGTTTGAAATGCCTAGCTAATCATAAACAACTTATAGTTTTGGCAATTTTTAGTCAAATAAATCATTAACATCGAGATGATAAAGCAGGTCCATTTTATAATTTATTATCATAAAATAATATCTTAGTATTGCAAACTATAAATCATGTAAATCATTACTCCATTGCTTAAAAAAAAATATACTGCAATGACTTTTTGTATCTAAAGATATATGGAAGTTCCCTGATAGCTAGTTTGGGCTAAATACTTAAGATCTTCTAGATTAGTTTTATCAAACAAAATATGTCCATAAAAACACTGGACAATTACATTGGGTTACGTTGGATAAACATTATCCCCTAGTTTAAGGAGACAAACATTTTAGAATACACGGAATCTAAATTGTTAGGTGAAAACCCAATTTAAACCCCAGCAACTTGTTGTATTTCAATTAGAACTTGATGACATGTACACGACGGTTTCTCTAAAAGAGGAGCAGTTAAAAACTACTCAACTAAACCAGACATACTAATGTTGCATTGAGTTTAAATTGTCAAATCTGTATCGCCTTAAACTTTTCTTTTAACAGTCCATAATCTGAAAGTTTTAATATTGAAATTTGGTTTTCTTACATAAGTAACCAATGGAGATTGTTTGCAGCAGAACACTCGAGCAGATGTGGTATTGCCGTAGGAAATCAGCGTAAACGGTTTTGTTACAGAGTTATCTAAAATGTATTCCATTTCTGCAAACCCATTTTATAGCGAGCAAAGTTTTAAGGGCAAAGTTTTGTGGAACAACAAAGCAAGTTGTTGAGATGTGACGTCCCTGAGGAGACCTTCGCATATACAGCAATGCACGTGTATATGTATGTATTCAACCGATTTTACAACTGTTTGTAAAACGCCGCGCCGATAACAAAATGTAAAATTTGTAAAAAGGAAAAACAGTAGCAGTCGTGGGACTGCCGATAGAAGTGAAAACGGAACTATTAAGTTGAGAGTAATTAAAACTATATGCAAAAATTATATGAAATCTTTTTATGTTTTATTTATTAGTTACATATGATGGGTTAAACAAATCATGAACAAAATATAAATACAAAGTGGTTGAAAAAATAATTAATATACAATTATCGTAACAATATCTTAATAAAAAAGTACTGTAAGTATTAAAGAATATTATTTTAATGAAAAAAGTTCAATGCAATCATTATACTTGTTGTAATTGCTCAATATTAATAGTTAGTTAAACATAGAATACAAGTGAGTAAACACCGAGTGAACAACAGTGAGTTGAACACCGTTGTAAATAATACAGTTATTGCTACGGATAAAGTATATAATTGCAATAACAATTAAACCCACAATATTTTTAAAACTAATAAATTAGTTAAATTAACTTGGTTCTTTCGTAAAGGTATTTTTATTGCACAATAAACTAATTTATTGAGTTAATACGGTATCAGTGAGCCAATGCGCCAACTACAGTTCCGGCAGAAACGTTCACTCATCACTTCATACGCTACTACAGGCTAAACTAAACTTCCAATAAAAAAATGATAAATTACAAAAATAATATTCATCTATTTTCACACAACTTTCTCGCTGACAAATTTTGTCTGACCAAAAAATAAAAAAAATCCTCGCTTACTACTTTTTTCTTGTCATTGTAAACGCTATGTAAAATGTAAACAATAATCAAAATTATTTCGAAATTTTTTTAATATTTAAAAATGTAACCAATAGATTGCCAATATTAAGAGCTTTAATTTGACGCATCTTACAGAATTGTACGACATTGGCTTCCCTTTAAATCGCGAGAGGAAGCCGTAAAGGTCACTGATTTTCGCAGTTTTAACACAGCGAGACTGACTTTTTCATGCAGGTTAGTAGTCCGCGGCCAAGTCTACGGTTAAAAAACACAGCGAGACTGACTTTTTCATGCAGGTTAGTATCATTAGCATGTCGGTGACGCGAACCGAGGATTTTACCCTCTACCAAAACGCTCATCGCGCCTAAAGAAGTTTTCACTTCAAAAATATTGAACGAATTTTTATTGCACGAGTCCGTATAATCATTTCATATATAGTCACGTATAGTCACTCATATCAGTCTTATAATAATGTAGCATTGTCAGCTCTAAAGGCTAACATTGATTTATTGCTGCACAACCCCACCTCCCCACGAATAATTTGATATAACAGGTAAGTAGGCGTGCATTCCTAAAAAAGAAAATCGTACTAGTTTTTATCATGTACTAATACTAATCAATATATTATTGTACGCTGATAATTACATGTTCCAGTTCGGAAAGCCATTCCTATACTGCGCTGACTGAAATGAGTCAGTCAACTAAAATGTCCCATCTGGCTCCTTGCCACAGAGGTGAAAACTGAAAAGAGAGATACCACCGTATTATAAAATTCAGAATAATGATGTCCTACATACTTCTTAGTTCAAAGTCTT
Organism: Homalodisca vitripennis; assembly: GCF_021130785.1. NCBI lineage: Eukaryota > Metazoa > Arthropoda > Insecta > Hemiptera > Cicadellidae > Homalodisca > Homalodisca vitripennis. The sequence continues at coordinate 66,032,955 of NC_060211.1, read as the reverse complement.
AGTTCTTAGTCAATGAAAGACTCAGAGTGAAAGAGATTCATCATAAAAAGTGGTTTCAAGCTTGTTAACGTTTCAACTTGTCCTAGCGAACCTATATAACCCACCATGATAGGTCTCCGTATATTAACGTTCCAAGATGCACATTCCACCTCTTTCTCACTTCCCCCATTGGCTATCATTGTTACTCATAATTGTAATCCAATCGATTTCACTAGTAGTGTTTCTTACTAGTTTGACCAAAAAATTATAATTTTTACTCTACTATTACCGGATTTTATGGTCTTCTATTTTAAAAACTTCAAATATTTTGAAAGCATGATAAAACAATCTTTAGATTCACTCTTCACCAATTTTTAAATTTAATTTATCTTTCTTTTTACGCGAACCTGTTTATTTCAATATTAAAATAGCATTTATGAAAATTAAATTTATGTTTCTTTATATTTAGGGTATTTGACATTTCATATTTATCCTAACTAGGTCTGCCATGTTGGAAGTCTTATTCAGTGAAAAATTTAAGTCCAAAATATATAGATTTTTAAATCTTAAGATAAATATGACTGTTAAATTATATTTTGCTGAAAAAGATGCAAAATGTTTGTTAGTAAAAGGTTTATTTATGCAAATTATATTTAAATTAAAATGATCGATAGAATATACATTAACGCTGTTAACCAAAAGTTTACGGTTTAGCTAGTACACAAAACCAACAACTTTCTCGCATTGTAACAGATACTAATGTCCTCATTTTTAACTCATAATTTAGAAGAGGTCACTACTAAAAAAGGTCATTAAGATGACTGCATTAAGACAAAGGAACGTAACCATGGGAAGAAAACCACAAAGCTCCTGAGGTTTTTTAAAGTTCTCTAGTATTTAAAAAGTTAAACACAGAAGATTCTACTAAAAGCTTCTCAATTATCCTAATTTGCTACTATGTAATTACTGCTAATGGATCACAGTGTTGTGATCCATGTGTTACACATTCTATTACCAACGCTTAGTCTCGTTAATCAGAAAACTTTGTTTTACATTTAAAAGTTTCATAGTTGTTTTAAGTAAATTATGCATACATTATTAATCAGAAGTTTTTCTTACAGTTGTAGGTCTTCTCAAACCCCAAACTATTCCACAGTTTCTTTGGATTTATTAAAATGTGCAAGGGTACATATCTCTAGTTTTTTAGTTTAGAATAAACTTAAATGTACCACCCTTGAGTTTTATCCAATAAGAACCTTTTTATATTTCAAAACAATGACATAGTTGTGATAGATCGTAGAAGGGAATTGTGTTCTTGTCAATGCACCAAAACGCCTTTTGATGTTTCTTTTAAAGTTGTAACTTTATAACGTTAAAACGATAAAGTAATAAAGCGTGATTGTTTTCTAAATAAACAATAAAAATAGCAAATAAGCTAGAAAGAGTTGTGCATGAAAATTAATTATATCTTTAATGTGGGACATCTTCCATAGATGTACATAACAGTATTTTAAATTTATTATGAAGTAATACTATTAAGATAGAGCTGCATGTATAGCCAGATCATAAGTTTACGTTACTACTGCGTTAATTTATGAAGAATTTGTAACAGTATGTCACTTGGTTTTCATGAATTAAAAAAAAATTGAAATAAAACAGACATGATAAAAAAATTTCCAAACACTCTTGTTGGTTCTGTATATAACATATACGTTTCGAATAACAATATTCCAAAGGTAAATCTTTATCTAGCCAAATTGAACTATTACTTTTTAACCTAAATATGCTTGCAACCATGGAATGTGCTGTATGTGATCATATATCATGGGTATAGATACGATAAAATCCTATTCAGATAATCTAGATATTTCCGTCAAAGGGGGAGTACTTAGTAGTAGAGGATCGTTGCTCTTACGCGGTTCGTACTGTCTCTAAAAAAGTTACTTTCACAGTCGTAACTCACTTTTATTCTGTGGATTATCGTTGTCCCTACTGTACTTAAATAATAACTTGTCTTAAAGACATTTACCTCAATGAATTCAGCATATATCGTAGATGATTTATATATTAATAAAAGTCGCAATAGTTCTAACAGTGTTACGTGTAAACACTGAACAACTCGCTCAGCTGAACAGAAGTGATTACAGTGTGGTTAGAACAGAACATGGGAGTTAACGGGCTTTGGGAGGCGGGTGGTATTTGTGTTTTCTGCCATAGACAATCAGCACGTGTAGCAGGTAGTGTTTCATGGTAGCAGCAGATGTTATGGTAATGCTACAAGACCCTCCCCATTATACACAGCTGTTCGAGGTGTTCTTGTATCAGTTGAGACTGTCGCTAGCAAGTGAATAAACGTTGGATGTATACATGTCTCTGCACAGGTTTTGTTAGAAACATGGCTTTAGCTGGAATGAAAATGATTAGGGCATTACTGGTAATGTAACTTAAGCAACAAAAAATTACAATTACTTCAACTATTTAGATATCTTTAACAATTTAGTGTTAAATCTTTGTCACAAGGCATATTTTACTGTATACGGATTATGTGTTATCGTTTTCAAAATAAAGATCGAAAAGTTTATACAGTATTTTTTATTACGATTTTGGCAAACTTTACTTGAACGTACTAAGGTAGTATGTATTTATTTATTAAAAATAAAGAGGATCTAATCTCATTTTTACTCATATTCTGTTTGTCCTCATGGGCTAATCTTATGAAATAGACAGAAAATAAGCAGTGGAATCGGTAAAATACAACGTCGGGAATACAGGTAAAAGTGCAAAGACCGCAGAGTGCATTTGAACAGCGCGAATTTAAGTCCAACAACTTAAACCACCTGGAACCTAACTCTTTCAGTTATAATATTGTATATGTTTAATGTCACTTTATCAGCAGGAAAAAGTGAGATTCACTTTGGAGATAGATTTGGATTCAATTGTAATAATAAATTTTTTATTTAAGTCGCTTTAATCTCTATCGAGCCAAAACAAACCACCCTCTTTTCGCACAAAATCATTGCTAAAAATTCTTCCGAATTGATTTTTATGTCCTTGCATGTAGTCCTTTTACTGCGATGTCATAAATAAGTTCGCAATCATTTCCTTCAGTTCCACATAATAAATTTCACAGAAAAGTTATTTCTATCTTACAGAAAAGTCACGTTTCAACAAATCTATCTGTTCTTAGTGACTGAGCGTTAGAAAACCCAACAAAAGAAGTTGGGGGAAAATGTCTATCTAAAAACCTATTTGCAGAACAATTTATGAGAAATAACAAAACTATAGACTAGAAATGTTTTTTTTAGCTTCACTTTTATATAATAATTGTCGAGTACGATGGTGATGCATATGACTCCGTCGAATTAGCCATTTTAGTACTCTTCACATAATTTTCAGCAAGCATAGCAACTGGAAACATCAATGTATGCAATATATACTAGCCAAAGTCAAACTTTACTAGTTTTAAAACTAAGTTACCACCAAAATATACAATCGATTGTCGGTTTATCAAGTTTGCAGACATAAACTACTGTTATCTTTTAAAAGGTTTCTAAATTAATATGATGTTTAAGTATTTCAATGAGACACTTTCATAATATAAATAATCCAACCAGTTTAATATAAATATAATTTAATTTATCTGCATTGGACACACGTAAGAACTAGTTTTACTCTAAGTTTTTTAATCTGTATTAAAACAAATTTAAATTGTTTATTTAAAATGTTAACGAACCTCATAAAATTATTGTAGTTAGCTTGTTTACAATTTAAATTTAGATTGTAAATATGTTGCCTTAATGCTATTACTAATTAAGAAACAAGAAGAACAGTATGGGGAAGAGGAATCAACTGATGTTAACTATGTTTCTTGTTTATCATCTTAATTTCCGACAACATATTATCCAATTATTGATCACTGCCCTTTACATATGATCCTCTAGGTCTGGTTTATAAAAGTGGTTTTACTTTTTGTAATATTCATAGCAGACACTGTCAGATTAAACATATGTATTCTTTGGACAGTACGATCAGAATTTGATAGGAGTGAATTTAAAACCTTCACAACTAACTCGAAAATAAATCCCACGTGCATTTCTTGGAATCCAACTTAACGAAGGCGAGGATGAATCCATTCACACAGAGTGGGACTGGGCGATCTGGGCATATTTTGTTTAGATCTTTTTTTACTATTGCTAGTATATTTCAATTCTCCTTAATTTTATATCGGTTATAACGTTACTAAGCACCTTTAATCACGAATTGTAACACATCTTTTATTAAAAGGAAGTTTTGAGGATACTTCATATTCTATTCTTGGAAAGAAATATAGGAAAGGTTAAATATATATACAAAAATGAATTTACGATACCATTTAGGTACTTTGAACACAGGTACTTAGGGAAGGCTACACTCAAGGCGCTGGTAAAATTTAAGGTTTCTAAATTTTTTTATAGTTTTTCAAAAGACATATTTTAGAACAAATACTTCATTCATTAAGTGTAGTAATGGTATTTTCTACAACACTTAATAACCAGTTATATATTTAAATTCCTCGTAATATGAATGTAAATTATTCATACAATTCAGTATAAGTTATAAATTTGTAGTCAAATAAGATTAGTGCTGCCTACTATTGTATATGCTCTATCAGTTGTTGGTGGACAAATCCAGTATTAGCCGGTGTTTGGAACTAAAGCTTAAGTCTTGATGAAACTGTAGTCAGTGTCCTGTTCAAGTAAAATTATACTGCTGACAAATACTCATGTGTTTACCGTCTACTTTGTGTAATGGGCTACTTTTATCACTAAATGTTCGGTTGCACACTAACCCAATATGTAACGTTATGTTATCAGGGTATTGCAGAAAGCTGTCAACATGCTCATGTATTTAACCTGTAATTTATGTTTTTGAGGAATACCTTTGCATATGTTTTCAATGGGGAAAAAAGCAAACCCAACAATGGCACTGGAAGTATCTTAGACCAAAAGTAGATTACAAGAGCTGGAAGTAGATACTTTTTGGCTGAAGTAGATTTCCGAAAGCTATATACTTATATAGTTCTCTGATCAGAGCACCAAGGCTGACTCAGTTGTGGCAATAAAAAGTATCCTCTAGGATGGATTTATTATTATTTAATTTATTATTAGTATAGAACAAAGGATTGACTGTATATTACACGAATGAACAATTAAAATAATCGTATACTTAAATACACTCGTTAGGTATTATTCGTGTAAAACTAGCAGTCATTATTGTCCGAATATCGTAAATTTCCACAAAAGCCTCGTTTTATAAAACGTACAGTGACATTGCTACATCCAACGTTTATCAACTAGATTGCGACAGTCTCAACTGATGCATGAAACATGAACACCTAGAACAGCTGTGCATAATGGGGAGGGTCTTGTAGCACTGCCAAGACATCTGCTGCCGTCATGAAACACTGCTTACTGTATGTGCTGATTGTCTATGGTATAAAATACATGTGCCTAACATTTTTTCACTTGAAATTAAAAACTTTGCATATTTATGAAGTAACAAATAATTGTGACTTCTCTTTTTGCGAGTAGGACATTGGATTTTAGATTACCATTGTTACCAATATATAATTTGTAATCAATATAGATTTTTCGAGTTATATTTCATAGATTTTATGATCAAAGCTGAACTACGACTTCATTAACTACAATTGTGTAAAATATAATAATATTAGATGCATTGAACCCTTTAGAATAATTAGCGGTATTTATATTCTAAATTATTAGTTTTTAAAAATGCATTAGAATTTTAATGAGGGGTTTCGTTTGTTTTTAATACAGTCAAATTGGTAACATTATTTAAACGTATACTAGATTAACAATAAGCCAGTCAGAACCGTAATTGCTGAACTTTCCCTGTTTAAAGTTCATGGTGCAAAAGTTGTGTTTATTTATTTGGAAATGAAGTACTTGATAGTGTAACCATCGATTGAGAAAATAATATTTTTGACAGGTTATAAACTCATACGTGGTTTTATGTTTTTGCAACATATATAGTTTTGCTAAATATCTAAAATCCTATTATAAACTCAAAGTATTCATCGTCAGCAACAGGTATTAGATAAAGAAAATTTCAACTTCTACTGAGATTGTCGAGAACTAGGTAACTCTTTTTCAAACATTCTTGTATAATAGCGATAAAAGGTTACTTGTTGTTCGGTTCCGTGATTTTCTTCTCTGTGGCCGCTGTCACCTACAAGAATGCTGCTAATAGCCAATTTCTTGATTAATTCCAATTAAAATCTTGACCTGCGGCCTCATTTTGGGTTCTTTATTCAACTTCGCATTCTTTATTCTGATGATTTTCCTGGCAATGTCTTGGATATTATTTATTGATTTTAATTCAGGCTTTGTTCTCAGGTATAAGATTATTGTCCTATCAACATTTCTTCAACAAAAGTCAGGCATATCATACATATATAATTGTATATACACCATTCTTGCACCGGTGTTAATGTTACATTGATATTATAATGTTACTCAATCCAGTGTTATTTTTGTCACAGGTAGAATCTAAATTATATCAGCTACTTCCGTTTTCGTATATATCACTTAGCCTATCACAGTGTCGGCAATTTGCATTCGTTAAAGATTGGGCAGGTTAAGGATTTTTAAATGGGTGCTAATAATCCAAAAAAAAAAAAAAAAAAAATCCAATGTGATGTTTCAATAATAGAAGATGTGGGTAAAGCGTTTTTTACAGATCATGTAAAACTACATCCTGCTGAGTCAGGCATCTAAGTTAATTTTTTAATCTAAATTTTGATATGAGTTCTGACAAATACATGAGTGAGGAAACATAAGTGACATGAGCAATATAAGTTAGTTTGCTACTTGACTTGTGAGCTGACAGGCACACATGTCCTCGTACACACATGTGTTTATATATGTGTATATAAACACATATACATATAAACACACAGTCTTAGACATTTCACTGTCGTGCTTTTAACTTAGAAAGATGTTAAATCATTATTATAGTGGAATAATGCACCATGCACATGTTTCTATCTTTACTGTTATCATATTTAACCGTATGAATCAACATAGCTGGACATATCCTAACCATTTCTCTGAGGTCAGTAGTACGTGGTCTACGTGACAAGACTGCTCTCATATCCGTTATGGTCTCCTAGAGAAGCAGGAATGTCAGTTGGATTAATACTGACAGTATTATGTGAGGTGCATAAACGTAGTCAAATATTTGTAATAAAACTCACTAAACAAGGAATGAAAGAAAGAAATCCCACTTTGTGCAAAACTTTTTACAAAGTTTTTTGTCCATACATAATATGTTCTTGAAGCTGATTAATATTCGCGGGATGAAAGAAAGAAATCCCACTTTGTGCAAAAGTTTTTACAAAGTTTTTTGTCCATACATAATATGTTCTTGAAGCTGATTAATATTCGCGTAAAAGTTTTGTCTAGAACTCACCTGTTGGCATTCCTGTAATCTTTGGTGTATTAACTACAAACTGCAAAATGTGCATTATTGTCGGCTTAACTAAAGTATCAGTATAAACAACACTTTTTTGGAGTAAATTGTGGAGAGTTCAATATCAAGTCATTGTTATCTCATCATAAGTCAACAGAAAACTAATATCTACTATAATGTAATGTAATTGACGGCATTCTGACACAACTGCATGCTAGAAGTATTTGGATTGTTGGCTAAACATCAGCACCAGCTGTAACAACACTCTGGTGTAGACATCATCAGTGTCAACATTGATCCATTCACTAATCAAATATCAACAGACATCTATCTGCTTCTCATTGGAGTGTGTGCTAAAAGATTATAGGCTACTATAACAAGTGTTAGGATTATTAGATACACGTCAGCCTGTTTAAGCTGTAACAACACTCTGATTAGAGCAAACCACAACAGCGTCAGCATTGAACTCTTGTTCTCTTATATCAGCTGACATTGTAGAATATACCAAATAACTATTAACTGAATGTTCTACAATACACTATTTGGTATGTTCTACAATATACCAATTCAACTGAATAGGGAAATCGCGGTGTTTAGATAGTGTCCATACGCGTTATAAAAACATTAAATTAATACATATCAATATACCCCTTACATCAACTGTCTCATTCAGCGTTTTTAATGTAATAAAAAAATTTAGGGTTGATGATAGCCTAAATAATGTTTTATTCCGAATTGGGAAATGTAATGAAACATACTGTATATAAGCTATTTATCAAATACATGGAAATAAAATTTGTTAAATAAGCTTTTATTTGAAAATTAGTTTAAAGTAATAATTTTTTGGCAAATAGATCATTTAAAATATAGTAATATGGAACCCATAAACGTTTCTTATACTGTAAAAATCTATATAAATCAATTCATCTTTATAGATAACTCTGTTAACTATGTTATATGTTATAACTAACTTAGTTAATAATGATTTATGCTTTTAAACTTAACCAATACATTTCACTATTCTAATATTATAACGTTTCTTACATATGCTAAGTTAGATCATACAATGTTTTAAATGCACACGCAACACGTTGTATTCTGTTGGATGTAATTTAAGTATTAAAGAAGTATATTCGAGTTTGATTGGTGTCTTGAATCAAGTACAAAATTAGTTTTTTCTCCTTAGCCAAATATTTTTGAAACAGTTTCTGTGTTGTAGGTTGAATATATTTTCTCTCTCCATTATCGTCAGGTTATCTTTACATAAATTCTTATTGTCAAATATAATTGATTATTTAAAAAAAATATTTTGCAAATTCCCCTAATTCAGAATAATTATATTTATCGTTATAAATATATATTAAACTTTATTAAAAAATCAAATTTAGAAATATAAAATGTAAGAAATGGCAATTTAACCCATAGGGAAAATTTTGTACTAATACTTCAACATTTAAGCCTGGTAATATTGTATTAATTTGGATCCTAAAATTTTTGTACAATTGAGATTGGCTGAGCCGTTAAAGCTCAATTGTCGTAACACATGCTTTCAGTTTTAAACTTTAAATGTGGAAAAATTAAAACATTTTATGGCCTTAAATTATATTTATATTGTCGGTTTACATAGAAAAATAGATGTGTGTGAGCATATGAAGAAAATTTCGTAATTTGTCTATAATGTGTAACTAGGTACAATGTTACAGAATTTTAATTTTTATGCTACACCTTTTTAATTAATGCTGATAAATAAAAGTAATAAGCGGAAGTACTTTTTCTTTTTTTCAATTTGTATAAATAAAAGTTATTCATGAAATAAAAGATACATTAAGATAAAATAAACTATTATTAATAATATATTAATGAATAGAGATGTATTTACTTCAAAACAATTTGATTTTATATTCTCTATAGGGGTGTCTGGTTTAATAGCAGAGAGATATATAACTTTAGGAGAAAAAAATTATATATTTGTTTGTACTACCAACTATGTAAAACCCTCGGTAATAGGAATAACAATGTTGGAATGAGACAAATAACGTTTGAATGATTTGACAACTTACATGTGTATGCTTCGTACGCCAGAGCGTGACAGCTGACAGCTCCAAGGACAAGAAATACAGTATACCCTCTTGAATCAGATTATTTTTTCAGACTATACATAGATAAAATCTTTTCTTTATAATGATCTTAAACATATAAAAATTAAATGTCTACAACTTGTACATTCAAGAAAATTAAGGCATTCCTGAGCTAAATTTTCCGCCAAAATAATAAAGATTGCTACAAAAGCAGCAGTCTTAATTAAAGTTCAGTTACAGAACAATTCAGTTGTAATTATACACATTTAGAGTCTGCGTGTACAGCAATCTTTATCTCCGTCATAATACTTCTTAATGGGGTTGGGACTAATTTATCTGTAATACTAGTACCATTTGCTTGTACATTTTAAAATTCATCCATATACCAATGCTTTTTAAAGAAGTCAAATGTATTAATATTGAAAATATGAACTGAAAACTGAAATACTTATAATTTTACTACAAAAGTAATCGATTTTTTATTATGACTTGAAGTTAGGAACACCTTAAGCCATAGAGTTATAACAAGGAATAAACAGTGTAATGAAATAATGTTGTGTTATTGTCCACAGTAACATTGCTAACTAGATGTCTCATCTACATTTATTTTTTATAAGATATAAATAATAAGCATACATTGATTTATTTAACCTGATTGATTTCTTTAATGGTTAAGATTTAACACTTTTAGTAACTAATAACAATATCAAAATTTAAAAAGTGTTTATATGCGTATGACATATATATTTAAGAAGTGGCATACCTACTATATTGCTACCACAAGTGCGTAGAAGTTTTAAAGGATTAACATCTTCTTATGGGTATAAAATCAAGATACATAATTCAATAATATAATATTGCAATAAATATTTCAATAGACAATGCAATGAAGTAAAGAGTTCATTGTTAAAAAATTTTAGACAATAGCGTGTATTCCAGGTAGAGTTCATTACTTGGTTTTTAATCTACGGTGTTCATGGTATAACAATATTTAAGGAGAAATGTGTTTGATATATATATAATATAACTTAAACACACACAGACTATAAATATATATATATATATTATATATATAAGTAGATAATAAATATGGGGTTCCTGGCGCACTTTCGGAGCCGACCGAAAAAGCAATGTAAAATACTGTTCAATGTACCATAAAGGAAGCTGAGAAATAACACAGCAAATCTCAATGAAAAATTAAGTTTATAAGTTTATTAAAACAGAATAGAAGATATTTTAAGAATGCTCCATTTTATTCTGTATCCTTATCGAAAATGTGGACAAAATTAACGAATACATTAAAAAACAGTTGCTGTATAGTTTTTTAACGATATCTTACAATATGTTTATTGGGGAAATAACAATACAAAAAAAAACTAACAGGAATACAAATAAAATTACAACAGATAAGGAAGGAAAGAAAGAAATAAGTTGATTACATACATAATATCTGCATTTAGCTTTAATCTTTTTACCAGTTAACTTGATCTATGTAAAAGAAGACAAAAAAGATAAAACTTTTTGTTAAGATAAAACACAAATGTTATATAAAAGAAGGTAACACATATTTTTCTAAGTCTAATACATTATTTTCGACGATTCCAAAAGAGATCAATTTAGAAGAATTAGGACTAATAAACACCAAAAATGTTGTTCCTACTATCTATCGAAAGAGATTCAATATTACAAACAAATTATTTCCAAATACATTTAAGAAAATTTAATCCATTAAATTCTATCTTTATAAAAAGTATTAAAAAAAGAGAACATGAATTTGAGGAAATAAGTATGGAAACTAGGAAAAGAAACTATCTAGAAAACTTAAAGAAGAACAGGAAAAATATAAAGATAGTTTGGAAAAAGATAAACAAATTAGAGAAATCGAAAACGAATTAGTTGATCATTTTTCGAAACAATGGAAGGATTTAAGTACTACAGGACGCTATAAAATCTCTGCATTTGTAGTTAATAGAAAGACTAGATTTAGCTATGTTGGAGTTTTAGCAGAAAAATATGGCAAAAATCTGTTTATTTTGTTAAAGGACTTTTTAAAAATAAGTTTATCGAATTGTACAACAACAAGGAAAATTTAAAGGAAGAAGGATTTATTTTAATCCCATATAATGACTTAAATATTATTTACTATCCAATCGATAAACCAATTATGGAGATAAAGACAGATGGTTTAACTTCTTTTAATGGTAATACTTTTCCTAAAATTGTTACACTAAACACTTTAGATTTTTAAAAAATAAGGAAGATATTATTTACAAAGAAAGAAGATAGAAATCAAGTACAAAATCTAAGAATGAATAACATTCTTGGAACCATAAAAGTAAAGGATTGTTAAAAAGATTAGAAGATTTACAAGAAGGATTAGAAATGGAAATAACTGCTTTGTCTACAATAGTTTATAGGAAAAAAGAAAGACACATTTTAAAATTCGAAAATATACAAGATTGTTATATTTCTAATTATTGGTTAGAAAAAGAAATAAGAGATAGAAAAATTGATCTAAATTACAAGTTAAAAAATTAAATTAGATATATTAAGAAAACACTCCAGGCCAACAAAAAGAAAGATTTGTATTTGTTGGGTAAAATTAGTCCCAAAATGTAAAAAATGTTAAAAAGAATAGAAAGACGTGTTTAGAATTTTAAATGTTGTCTTAATCCACTACCATACTTAGAACTTCTAAATCTGTATTTATAGAGTCTTCCTCCAGAAATATTTTGTAAATCGTTAGAATCTACATCAATTGTGCTGTTAACAACTTTTTTAATAATCTCTAATATTTTATCTTCGTCTTCTGTATCTAATGTAAAAGAATCTGATTCTGTATTGTTTAAAATATTTACAAAGCTTTTACTATTTTTAAACTGTATTTCTACGAGTTCTGGCTTATATTTTTCATCTAGAAGATTGTATAAACTTGCTCTTAAATTCTTAAAATTCTGTCTCGACATTTTGTATTAATTCTAAAAATTTTATTATTTTTTTCTTCTTCGATTTTATCTTTTTCGCTTTGTAATAATGTTAGTGCTCTATCCATTTATTAAGAAAAAAATTTGGAACGCGGAACGTGAACGTGAACGTGGAACGTAGAACGTGGGAACGTGAACGTGGAACGTAGAACGTGGAACGTGAACGTGGAACGTAGAACGTGGAACGTGAACGTGGAACGATCCAATGTCCAAGAGTGCAGTTTATCCCAGACATTCCAGATGTGGAAATATACTAAAATCAGGAAGTCTTCAGTCTTTCCCAGATCTCAGACAAATTTCAGTATGTTCATTATGTAAAATTTCTATCATTACGATTATATATTTTTAACTGTTGTGACTACAATTTACAAATTTAGGTTATTGCTTTCCACATAATTGATTTTTCATATTGTCTAATATTGTCTATATTAGTTGTGAGTGGTTATATGTTTCAGTTATATACTAATCATTTTGTCATAAAAAAATAACATCGATCAATTTTATATTTAGTAGTGGTTTACTCAATTAGATACATTTGTTTTGTCAGGGCTTCTTACACAATATTATTTCATGTTTAATATACAATTTTACGCAGCATATAGGCCTACTGGTCGAAAAATTTGTATAAGCAATATAATTTGTGAAATTGTCTTTTTTTATAAACAAGCAGAATAGATTTGGTGTTTTATTTAGAACATAAAAACAATAGTTTATATAGATTAAATTTCTTTGCGGTTTGGTTAATATTTAAATTTGTAGTGTTATCGAGGAATTAAATATTATTTGCTAATGTTAGTGTATTTTATTACCAACAAAAGTAGCTTACAGAATAGATAATTCTTCAGAACCAAATAAATTTGTTTATTTAAAACACAAAAATCTATCCACCAAGTTCCGAAAATTCAATTAAGCTCCTTGTAAATACAAAGTAAGCCTAAAATAATTTTGAATACAAGAGCCACACTATATAATACCAGACCTGCTGTATATCGTCAACCACCTGTTAAACTGCAGATAATCTACGGGTATGTATGAATACAGTTTCATTTCAGTGACTCCCAAGTATCCATAACACAGTACTTTCTAACTTTCATGCTGGCCTTAATTAACTTAAGGATAAGTTATAGTTTAATTGATCACTATAGAAGTTAATTGTAAAATAAATAATTTGTTCAACTTTAGTTATCAATAAATAAATAAAAAATTCTTTATATTGTTTTAATAATGACTTAAAAAACATTGTGTGACTTTAACAATGTTTTTATTCATCTCTTGTTGAATATATAAGGTTACTAAGAAATGACACTAGTAGCCTATATTATACACATTTATATAGTACTTTAGTTAAAGCAACTAAAAACGCATATGTGAAAACACAAGCATAAAACAATGACCTTCCTTATACTGAAACCACAGAATAAAAATCTTGAAATTATTTTGAGTCACTTTAAGCCAAAATATATAGTTGTCTAATAATTACTATATCATAGCTAAATAAGTAAATTAAAGTAAAATATCTGAAGCAAACAGTTAAACTATGATACAATCCTAGTTATATTATGTATTGTTAAACATACATCTCTTGCTATATTATATGCTGTTAACACCTTCATTGCGATACTTGGAATATACTGGCTTTAGGGCAGCAGAGAAAATAGCAGTGTTCCAGTCTCCATTTTAAACGTCTTAAACTTTCCTTGGTTTAAAGTAATAACATAAATGAAAATATTTCTTTGAAACGCCGAGGTACAAACTAAAATTCATTCTTTGGGAAACAACATTCAAGTCAATTTTGGTTAAAAATATTTGACGATGTCTATGCTATATATAAATAACACAGTTTTGTTATTGTGCTGCATTTGTAGGAATAGATATTTTTTCAACTACCCTTGACTGGAATTCATAAAAAAAATAATACTTTCTAATTAATTGTTTATTGAAACACATGATTTGATAAAAATCTTGGGAATGTATAGGAAATAAGTATAATGAAACTTACGGTTTTACAGCCTAGACATTCATGAATAACAAAGAAGGATTATCCCGTATAAATATCTGTGCCAAAGTTTGATTTTGATTCCTACATTTCTCGGAATTTGCTGCACATAAGTTTGTTTCAGGGCCTATAAGTTCGTCTCTTGTCTCCAAAGACGCTTATTAATAATTCTTTGGATTTTTTCCATTGATTATTTATTTACTTTGTTTAAATTCATGGAACTACGAGAAGACTATATTAGTTGTTTGTAAATTACCTTTTGTACTGTGCCTCAACTAAACTTTAATTTTTTTATTGTGTCTATATTCCTAAATACTTGTAGAGAAACAAACCAGTAATTTAATTACCTACACTGATAAACATTTTCCTGTTAGATACAGTGTCATAGATAGTTCAGAAATTAAAAATAAAATTCACCAAATACTTTAAAATATTAAACGACTATAGTTAACAGTCCCATGCTAAGGGCAAATTTTGATCTCATACTCCAGTCACGTAGAGTATGTAGAGTTCAGTTGGCCCTTAAGTGTTTCTGAATATAACCCTTGAATCCGGAGACTGTTGTGAGAAACGAACTTTCCTTTCAACGCCTAAGACTTTTTGGAAACCTTGCATCGGTCATAATAAACAGTGTTATTGTGCTGAAAACTGTTGTTGGCATCATTCTCTCAAACGAAATTAATACTTTATTTAAAGGCTGAGTAGTGACTAAAATGAAACACGTTAGAGTTATTTACAAGTTTAAATGTAATAATCACAGTATTCTACTATATTTTACAAAAAACATCAAGTAATATATAATAACTTATTTTTTCCGAAGCACATTGCAACATTTAATAATAAATATCTGGCTTAGTATTTTAAAACATATCCTAATCATACTTAATATAATACTTCATCGTAGCACCAAAGTGAGCGTGATTTTATTTCTTGATTTATCTTCGTTGATTTTGAGATAAACCAACTTGTGTACTTATATTATGCTAGTTTGCTCTGGGCTCCTAGCCTATACATTTGCTGTTCTTGCAATTTTATTCGTTGAAATTTCATATAGCAATGTCATAGTACCCTTCTAGATTCAGCAACCTAATTGTTAGACTAGAAGTAATCTAATTCTATGCCTTCTAAAATCACCTATATTAATTGATCCCTGTAAAAGAAGCAAACATTAACCACGCATGGTACTTGCATCATCCGATGAAAATATTTTTAGCTTAACTTGGTTCCATATTTTGAAATGAAAAATACCATCTGAAGTCAAATAAAACCAGTCATCCCTTGGCAAAAAGACATTTACTTTGGTTTCATTTGGACTGATTGTAAATTATATGTAAGTCTCCTATGAAGTGCACTATCTGACCGCTACCAACCTCATCTAACCCTCCTTTTAAAGCATAGGCTCTTCAGACAAGAAGTGAAAGTGTAAGTTTCCTATATTTCTTTGAAAAAATAGTGAGTTGTTTTTGTAGTAATTATGCCTTTGCTCTAAGTGTCATATTAGAAAGTCAGCTAAAACAAGAACATTGAATTAAATTTGTTTGTGCACAAAATATTAATAAAATATTGCACCTACTTTCAAAGTGTGATTTTCAAAAATTCTTCTACGTGGATTGCTGAAAGTCAACAGAGAATGAAAGGATCATTTTGGTAACATTAAGCATTCCTTGACCAGCCGTCCTGCTTACAGCTGTGCCCTGTAAAAGTTATATCATTAAATGGCATCATCCCTTCCACAACAGGATTACCAAACAGTGTCCTTCGAATTATAGTAAGCCGTCCTCCATTCCCAATATATTCTGCACTCTGCTTATTTCCAACAAGGCAAGTATAAAATAAAAGTAAATTCAACTTCAGAAACTATTGTAGATACTATCAGTTAGGATTGGTTTAAGGTAATACTGGAGAGGTACACTGAAATTATTGTCCATCAGCCTAACACTTGTAAAGTAATGTTTTAATGTAGTACATTTTTTAATCATACAAATATAATGGGAGCTTTTGATTTTTAGAGCTTATGCAAACATCATGTTTGAATAAATTCTGAATGTTGGTTTATTTTAAATTTGGTATATATATATTATATTTCTGCATTATTTTAGTTTTTCTTTTATTTTCCACATTTCATTCTTATCTAGGATAAAATATTGAATTAATCAAACAAATAATTAAAAAATCTAAAATAACGTAAAATGTTTCTAAGTTAATTTTAATATAAAACATAAGAAATCTAACATGTTTGTTTTCAATTGTAACGTAAATAGTTTTATTTACTTCTCTAATAGAAATGTAGCTCCAGGAATAGTAAATTAAATTAGAAAATTTGAAAAAGGGCTATATATAAATAAGGGTTTTACTGTTGTAATGGAGACCTTCAAAATATTTTAAAAGGTTATAGGCAATACATTTTAAAGGCGTGACATATAATAATACATCTCATATAATTTTTAAATCTAATAATTGGTAACCATATATCCCATTCTAGTACCGAACATCATATATCTACTAAGATAAACGAACACGATGTAAACAGGGCTATTGTGAATAATAACGGGTTTGTTGGCCAACCAATTAAAAGCTTTATATTATGTAATTAGTCAAATCAAGTAGTATTTAAATCATGCAAATGATGCTATTCAATCAATGACACTGTCAAAACGTAGTGAGTCAGCGAAATCTCTCAATGAGAAAACTGTATGTGTCTGCTCTAGTGCCATGCAAACATTATGTGCATAAATATGTTATGTGTTAAACTTCATATTCTATAAATAGAAGCACATACATGATTCATGCCGTACTTCAAGATATTAAGTTAAAAAATCGTTCAATATACAAACACATATCACTAGCCTAATTTCTTTTGAACATGTATTTACTTCAGCTTGGAAATAAAGCTTAACTAAAATTTATTCTATGACTAATAGCTTTCCTCATTGGAATATGATCAATTCTAAATGTTGTCAGCCTTATCTCTGTTTTAATACGAATGTAACTCAAATGGATCTATCTTAAATGTATACAAACCTAAAATAGAATGAACTTGTTTCAAATAAGGGATGAAAACTGAGGGAAGAACAGTTTGTGGATGGCTGGGACACTTAATACACAGTTGTGTTAGCCTGCCAGATGTTACAGAGTAAGCTGTATGTGTCTACTCAAGCCTCGGATTCATTTAACTTGTCATATTTAAAAGTAACTATTAGTTCCGTTTTGGAAAAAAGCTTCTTTCCCGCCGTGTCAAGATAGATGTAGTTCACTATTCAGTTTAGTTTATATTGGCAATATATTATGAACCTTACAGTGTCTTCTGGCTGCAATATATTAACTAACTGATATACGTTTTATATTATTACTAAACAGTATGTAAAGAGCTAATTAAGTTGTGGCACATAAAAATACACGTAAAAACACACACACACAAGGAACATTTACAATGAATTATTATCAAGTTACATTTTATTCTAAATATCCGATGACATAACCTAAAAATACTCTTTTCTGTTTTAACCATGTGGTCAGGAAGGTTTAAGGCCTACTTTATAAACATATGGACATAATACCGTTATTTAGTATCAGATTTGCTGTTAAAATGTCCTTGGATTCAACATTTATTTTATGGTTTAGTCAACTAAATGTGTACACCAGCAGTGTACACCCACATTGGTTACAGTAAAACCTCACTTATGGGTAACCCTATGTATGTCCAGGAACCGTACATCACTAACTGAAAACTTGGTTTTGGGGTAGAAGGGTAGATTGATTGGTCTATTCTACGGAGGACTGATAAAGTGTTTCTAGCTTGGAAATGATGATGCTGATCCCTTTTCACATTGAATGGAGATATCGGAACAGTGCTGAACTTCTCTTCTTCCAAAGGTGGCATGACCGAGATAAAGTACCCGGGCGATGTTTATCAATTGTGTTCAGAATACTTTGATTGTTTTGCAATACTGGGTGTGGTGTTTCCTATAACCTGGTGAATAAATAAATGTTTATTTGATGTAAGCACTAGGTTTTGTCTGTCGTGTTTAAATGAGATGACCCACTTAATATATATATATATATATATATATATATATATATATATATATATATATATATATATATAATTATATATAATAATATGTATATAATAATAATAATACATGTAATATATAATAATATATACAACATTATATATATATATATATAGGTATATATATATATGTAAAACTTAACATAACTTAATATATATTTATGCTTGTTAATTTTTTACCTGTTAAGTTTTTGTGAGATGGTTCTTGTTAAAATCTGGATTGTATAAGTAGTAAATTAAGTATATGTTATGGACTGATAGTAAGAGTATAGTATTTGTGCACCATGGTGGAAGAAAACATAAAAATAAGAAAAAAATATTGAATTGCCAACTACATGTATATTTTGTTTAATGTATTGCATTATATTGTAAATATAATGCACACGTGCTTCCAAGCACCAGACTCTGTAAATGTATGTAAATTTTTGAAATAAAGGTTTTTGTAAACTCTTAATCCAATGAAATTATAGTACTTTGGAAAATTAAACTCTTATAATTTTATATAAACCTGCTAGTATACAGTTTTTCGATTAGTTTGTGAAGATCCAAATATTTTAATGTTAGATTCTAATCTAGGAAGATAATGAAAGAATAACCTTGAAGAAACTTTGTAAAGCGGTTATGTACAATCCATAGATTTAAAATATTTAGTAAAAACCGGGGATAACCATTTTTATTTTTTATTTTTTGTATCGTAAGAGATAAGATTAAATTATAAAAACAACCTTGGCATGATTTTAACTAATAAATAATTTAATTTTAACACAAATGCAGTTTTTAAAAATTAACAAAATTGGTAAAATCAGACGACTATTCCAATTAATAAATAATATAATATTTTCCTTTAAATTAGAAAGCTACACAAACCTATTGCACAAGAAAGATATTTTTATAAATTTTCAAAATATAACAAAAATAACTTAAATATTTGACAATGTACTTTGTATAATATTTTGAGTTCCATTTTTCAGATTGCAAACTCTCTTCTCTCCTTAAAGAATTCGCAGAATAGGAAAACATTGTCTCTGAGTATGTATATATATAAGTAGATATGAATATGGCGGTTCTAGCTCACTTTTGGGACAGACAGAAATTCCATACAAAAATACTGTTTAAAGGACAATAAACGAATCTGTAAAATCAAACAGTAAGGCGGTTCTAGCTCACTTTTGGGACAGTCAGAAAATCAACGTAAAATACTGTTTAAAGGACAATAAACTAATCTGTAACTCACGAATGAAAAATTAACCGAATCTATAGCCGTTTTACTGTTCATTGTAGGCTTCTATATTTCTAAGCTGTTTTAATGAAAAAATCCAGAAATCTTAATAAAAGATCTATAAACGGAAATAATGAAATTTGCTAACAATCACTCGAGAAACCGGGGAGAATGTGAGTAAAACCGCATTCTTTTCACGAGGTTCTTCATTTACTTTCTCCAAATGTACTATAAAATCATCAAAGATTTCAGGTTTAAAATCGTAGTCAAATTCAATGTCTAAATAGTGAAAGATTATAGGTAAAATCTTCTCATAATAAACGTGTGTATTTAAACCTACAAACCTAATGTATTCTTTGAAAAGGAAAATAATTTTGTCAACGGTTCCAAGAGATAAGTAAAAATTTTTGTTCTTTTTTCTAAATTCTGAGACAAATTTTGTTTGCTTCTTATCTCCATATTGTAATTTTCTAAGCAGATTATTCAAATGTGTTAGCTTATTTCGAAATTTCTTAGGTTTAGGTCTTTCATACAAAATTAAATTACAATCTCTACAAACTAATCTTTTATCAATAATTTCTCCTCTATTATAACACTTGTAACAGTTGGCATTATACTCTTCCATTTACAAAAAGAATAAATGGAAGCTATGGAACTAAGTCTGCCGAGATATAAATTTTTCAGCGCAAATGTTTATGTTTATATTTCAACTACCGAGATAAAAAGAAATGATTTTATTTTATTATTCAACTATTTAGGATATTTTGTCTATGATTACAAAGATTATTACGGAAGAAATCGAGATTTTTCATCAGCGAAAGAGTATATTTTTAAAGTTTTAGAAGGAATGAAAGAGAACAATATGAACATCATTAACTACTGAATTTCTCTAATATCGTTCTTAATCACATCATAGGCTAAAAATTTCTCAGAAACCACAACCACATAACAAATCGCGTTTGTAACAGCATTTTGAAAATCCATATTGATAATTATATCGTTCTTTGAACTAGAAATATTTGTCAAACTCTTTGTTGTATCAATGACATAAATGGGTCTATTTGCTATAAATTCTTTGGGGTTGTAATACATTTCCATATTTTTGTAGTAAACTTTCTTAAAATCTTGATACATCTGATACATGATTCTGAAAAGACCTCCGGAAATGTTTAAATTTTGTAATTCATCTGGATAATAAGAACCGTTCAATTTTACTCTGATATTTTTTACATCCAAACTATCAAACTTTGAAGGATTTTTTTCTTGATTATTCTGTCTATCTGTTTGAAAACCAATGATAACGAACTTGGGATTGAAGATATTTCTATAAATATTTGTGATATCGAACGAATAAGTTGTTCCGGAAATACCTTTTTGCTCAATACATTGCCAATCTAGAAAATTAAACGTGATGTTTTGAGATTTTATAATTTCATCAATCAACTGAATTTTACTCGTGGTTTTGTAATCAATCATCGGAACTCTAATGAAAAACTCGTTAATTGTAATTTTGCCATCAACAGGCATAACATTTCCAGTTGCAGTCTTCAGAATCACATCATCGTCTTCTGCTCTTATAAAACTTAGATAAAATCCTCCTTTATAGATCGGAATAGTAACATTTTCAAAAAATCCTAAGCCGAAATGTGCTAAATCACCGACCGCTTCAAATTGTCCAAATTTAAAAGTTGATTCAAAACTGTTTGAAAATACATCACTTTTGGAATAACAAATGGTTCCTTTAATTGTGCTTAATTGGCCACAGTTTTCGACTTCTTCTATCAATTTATTGTGTTTTCTTACTTCAATCTTAGAAAATAAAAACGGTATAAAATTATCGATTAATCTAACATTATCAGTTCCAAGATATGCTTGACCATCTTGTTTTGTTAAAGTTCCAGAAATATAAAACTGGAAGTTAGACGAGCAAAAGTTATCTCCAAAATCAATATTAAACTCAGTTCTTTTATTCGGTTCATTCAAATGTTGTTTACTAATTGGATAGAAATTTTTAAACTCCGCCCTTTCAATATCACTAGCATACTTTCTGTAGTCCACCATTTAATAAGAGAAATTTTAAACATCATGTATAAGTCGATAAGAAAAGATTTTAGTCATTTTTTAATGATCTACTTCGTCATATTCAGGATTCTGTTCCTTAAATTTTGCGATCTCGGTCACATATTTCAATAAAATCTGCACAGGATAGTAACCGCTATCTATAATATTGTTCCAATCAACTGTATCTTTATTTTCATCCAAATACTTTAGACTCAAGTGTTGATAGAGACAAAGAACAGACATATGATCTTTTAATTGATAATGTATATTTTCTTGAATGAACTCTGGGGACAGATTTTGATATTTTGCAATGTTATACCAATTCAATTTGTTTACGTATAATCTCATCATATCTTCGGATAATTCATATTTTTGAGAAATGTCATCCCAATGTTCTTTTTTCAAATCTCTTTCGTGTTGCATGATAAAAAGATCGAAAGCACTGTAATGTCCCGCCATCTCTATTTATTAGGAAAAAATTTCAAGTTTTTATAAATTGGCTCTTTTTTGCGTTACATTCAGCACATTTTCCAGAAACTCTTTTAACTCCATTGATGTGAAATTTACAAGTTTGTTATCATATTCTGCTTTAAAATCTTCAATCTCGACAGCAAACGTATCTGAATCTGGAAGGTTTTGTAATAAATTTTCTAACTTGTTATCAAACTCATTTCTCAAACTATCAAAATTCAAACTATTATCTACATTTTGAATAATTTGTGTTCCAAATACGTCAAAAATATTTTGCGAATCCATATTTATTAAGCAATAATTTGTTGACAACTTCTTTAAAATCTTTACCATCAGTCAACTCATTCAAAACAAAAACACATAAATGACCACAAATTGGGGGATCTTTTAAATCTTGAATCTGAGAATCATTGTAGTAGACGCTTGATTTTTTCAAATATTTAATCAATTCTATAGGTGGTTTGTCCTCAATTCTTCCATACGAATCAAAATAACATGCATTCTTATCATTTTTATAATAACAAATCCAATGCGTTCCACTTCCCATAATAGAGTCTAAATTCACAATTCCACATTCAAATTTCTTAACTTTTTCAGGTAATGTATCTCTCATGAAAATTCCTCTAAAATGTTTAATGTTTTTGCAGAGTTCTTCCAATTCTCCGAATGTTAAGGGTTCAAATTTTTTTTCCGATGTTTGATTTCACGTAATTCAAAGTTTTTTCATCTAATCCAGATCCTGTAACATCTTCCAACTCTTTATCTAACCAATTTAAAATGTTTCGAACAATAGGAATCACATCTTTTTTAACGATTGGAGCAGCTTTACGAACATAAGGAACAACATTTTTAACAACTGGAATATTTTCTCCAAAATCTAATAAATCTTTCAAAAGTCCACCATTTTTAAGTTCTTTCAACTGATTATAAGAAAATTCTATTCTGGTTCCTTTATTGTTTTTCTTATGTTTTTCGAGTTTATTGTATTGTCTATTTGTTAAAAATATCTTATCTTCGCCATTTTTTAGTTGATCTATTTTAAATTGAATACTAACGGGTATTTTTTTCTTAAAAGCGGATTTTATTTTTTCTTTCTGATTTTTGCTGAAATTTACGTTCACCTCCATTTATATAGTTAAAATTTCAAGTTCTCTTCAATTCCCATTCCTAGTTTTCTCTTCAAAAACATTGCTCCAACTGTTGGAAGTGCAACAAATCTTTCACCTAAACTAGCATCTTTTGATAAAAATCTATCCATTGCCTTATCTTGCAAAACTTTATCTGCTATATGTCTGGAATTTGTGTCACTATGTTTTGCATAAAAAATATCGTGTTCCATAGCAGCTTGATCTAATTTATTTATACCAGGATCTCCTCTTTGTAGTCTTTTTTCGAGTTTTGTGCCAGGCCCCAGATACTGATAAGTTGGTACGTGTAATTCAAAAGGTAAATTGTTGATAAAATCATTCAAAAGTCCGCTACCTTCAATCATAGATGAACTTATTGCTGGCAAAACTCGCTTTAAATATTTAATTCCATCAGGTTTTTCAATCAATTCATCAAGTTTGTTCGAAATAAAATCTTTAATCGCTTTCTTTTCGTTCAAAAAATTGTTGTTTCCAGCCTTCTCTTGAGTATAAATATAATTTATAATTCCATCGAGTTTTGTCAAATCGTCGATATATCTGTACTCAATCTTATTATCATTGTATTTTCTTACACCTGATCCTTCGATTCGTTTTTCCCAAATTGGTTTAATCAAATTGATATATTTTTTTACCTTTACTTGACTTAGGCTTCTTAGTAGATGGATCATTATTTTTGTAAATTGAGTCAGATTCCCATAAAATTTCTGTATACTTTTTCAAATCTTCTTCAGAATATAAATTATCTTTTGGAACGTCATTGTCTGTTAATAATCTCCATAAACCTTGAGTACCTTCGTACATTTTTTCATTAATAATTATATCATTTTGTTCAAAATTAACGGGTAAATTTCCAATCATAAAACTTTTCTTTTTTCTATCCCAATACAAACCAAATTTATCATCTTTTACTCTAGGAAGGAATTTTTTACCAATTTCACCAATTATTATATCCGTTGTTCCAGGACTTATTGGTTCAACTATGGTAGAGTCTTCAATGATTCGAGGTCTAAATGGTGTTGAAGATGGTAATTTTGGCAATTCAAACTCAGATTCTGGAATCGAAATATCGGCAAATTGTCGTACAACTGGAACCAAATTCATTAAATTTTGATTATCGCTTAAAACATTTTCAATTTTGCCCTCAACATTTTTTATTGCAGAAGTTACAGGTTGATTAATTTTTTTAATAAGTTCTTGTTCTTCTTCATCAATTCGAATCTGTTCTTTAAATTCTTTGATTAATTTCTTTTCGATTTGATCAAGTTTTTTCGCTTCTTCAGAAGTTACGTTCACCATTTATTTAGGAAAATTTTGAAACGTGGAACACGAAACGTGGAACGTAAAACGTGAACGTGGAACGTAAAAACGTGAACGTGGAACGTAAAAACGTGAACAGATTTACCGTTTTTCAGTTGTTTTCATAATGTAAATAAAAAGTAAAGATAATGTAAAAATAATTGTAACAAATGTTTTATCAAGTAGATTTGCCAGACCACTGAGCAGCATTTATATTAGAAAATTTATTCAAATATTTACCATTTTTAGGCTTCAAAGTTAGATTAATAGTTAAAAATCCGTAGTCTTCCTTCCAAATTTTATCACACAGCTCATTAAATTGGTTAAAACTCATATCAGATCCCACATAATTGTTATAAATCTTTCTCGAATAGTGATCATCTTGCTTAAAAATACACAACATATTCAGATTATTTCTTATAACTTGTTTATCAACCTTTGAAAAGCATTGGGAAAGATAGATACAAGATATGTTTTTGTGACGGGACATTACGAAATATTCCTTAATAACGTCTTGATTTTCCAAAATACAATCATCAAAAACGATTAACGAATTGGGTTTACATTCGCTTAACGGAACTATGTCCTCAGAAGCATTATAAAAATGTGATACCTTTTTGCTTAAGTTTTTCTCAATATTTTCAAATCTTTCTTGTAATTTTTTATAGGCGTCTTGTTCTAAAGATTTACTAAAAACATACAAATTGGAATAAGGAATCAACCTATTGTAGATAAAATTCAATAGTAAAGTTGTTTTTCCACATCCACTTGAACCAACAATTAACAATCTGATTGGTTGATCTTTCTTATTTTCTTCAAACGTTTGAAGTTTTATCTGATCTTTTTGCTTTAAAAATTTCTCCATTTAAATAACGAAAATGAAGCTGTTCAAGTTGACTTCAGAAAGCTCTAAATTAGTTTTAAACTTGGAACATCCTATACACTTAGAGGAAGAATCAAATTATTTTATCGGTTTAAGCGGTTTTTATTCTGACAATTTTGTAATAAATATTAGTGAAAGTTCTCCTTATTGTATAGGATTTAGTGAGAAGAACGTAACAAAATATTATGGTTTAAACAAAGGATATTATACTTTCGATCAAATAAAAAATTCCCTTAAAAATTATCTGAAAACATTCAAACAATCAGATAAATCTTTAAACTTTGACGAAAACAAGTTTGAAATGCAAAAAAATTATCTCTCTAATAAAATTCAAATAAAATCACCAGTAAGAATAATGTTTTCAGCAATTATTGTAGATTTATTAGGGTTTGTTCAAGAAACTATTGAGCCAAATCAGGTATATTTAGGAAATAAAACGCCAAAATTTAGACCGTTTGATGTAATTGAAGTACATTGTAATCTCGTTGAACCTAGTTTTGAAAATCATACCGAACATTTACACAAAGAATCTGAAATTTTGTACACTTTCTTTCCAAATGTTGCTTATGGATCAAAAATCAGTGAAAAACCGAATGAAATCGATTATATTCCAATTAGAAAAAATATTAAAAGAATTCAAAAAATCGTTCTAACTATACAAGACTCTGAGGGAAATTTAATAAATAATGAGAGTAAAACAACAATATATTTAAGATTGTCGAAAGAATGATGAATCAAGGGGGGAACGAATCGTTCTTACCTTCAAACTTTCAAAACGAGTTGATAATGATGATAAATACCAATACTTTTATCTAAAAGATAAGGTAGCCCTCGAGGGCCACCTCACAAATATTCACAAAAAATACGAATAAAGACAATGTTAAAGAAAAATACAAAAAAAGCTTTGAAAACATAGATTCTGACAAGGGTATCGAATCGCGACTCTTTCAAAATCTTCATCCTGACCCTGTTTTCATCAATGAATCAGGACTTTATACTCAAAATAAAAATTGCTTGTTAAATTTTATTTCTATCTAAATGGAGTCAGTTGTAGACCTACTTAATAATCAACTAAAATTCAATAACAAACATATCTTTACGATTGTTGACGAAAACAATGTGATCTGGTTTAAGGCTAAAGACGTAGCAAAAATTCTAGAATATGAAAATACTATGCAAACGATCAGAATAAACGTTGACGAAGATGATAAAAACTTCTATTTTAATCTAAATATAAGGGGGGCTATAAATAGCTTACCTTCAAACTTCCAAAATAACACTGTTTTCGTTAATGAACCAGGTCTCTCAAAATAAAAATTACTAGTTAAATTTTTTTTCTATCTAAATGGAGTCAGTTGTGAATCTACTCAAATTCAATAATAAAGAAATTTTAACATTTGTTGACGAAAATAATGAATTTTGGTTTAAGGCGAAAGATGTTGCAGAGGTGTTAGAATATAAAGATACGAAGAAAGCAATTAAAGAACATGTCAAAGAAAAATATAAAAAAAGCTTCGAAAACATACATTCTGAAGGTAGGGGTGATTCGCCCCCGCCTTCAAACTTTCAAAAAAACACTGTTTTCATCAATGAAGCAGGCATATATTCTTTAATCTTGAAATCTAAAATGAAAATAGCAGAAATGTTTCAAGATTGGGTTTTAGAAGAAGTTTTACCAAGTATTCGTAAATTTGGTGTGTACAAACTTGAAAACAAGATTAAATATTTAGAGGACGAAGTTAAACACTTGCAAATTAAAGATGAAATAAAAACGGAAATAATCGCAAAACAAAGTGTAAAAATTGACTTAATGAAACCAGACCTTGTTTGTAAAGATTTTGCTAAGAAAAAACACCATGTTTTTGTATTAATTAAGAAGAATCACATGTGGGAATATCCTTATTACGTTATCAGAGCTCAAAAGAGAGAAATACCGAAAAGATTGAAAGAACTTGAAATTGATTACCCAGAAATGGAAATTTTATTAAGACAAGGAGATCCAAATTCTATCAATCTGTATAACCAAATGAAAGAATCTTTGAATATTTTATACAACGGAAATCATTTTACTACAAATATGGCAGAATCTCGACTGATTTATAGAATATCTAAATTACACGATGAAAATGTTACTCAATTTTACTAAAAACTCTTGAATTATGATATTTTGTTTGTAAATGTTTTTGATAATTATTTAACCATTTTATAGTTCTTCCACATTCACATTGAGTATCTTCATAATATAATCTATGGTGATTCTTCTTTACACAATCTTTACAATATGAGTCTTTCTTATCTCTACTATAGGGATGACTATTAAACTCTGAAATTTTTTTAGTTTCTTTACATTTAAGACATTCTTTCTCTTCCAAAGTTAATTTTTCTATTTTATCATACAGCTCTTTATGATACTTCCTATAACAATCTTTACAATTATAAATAATTCCATCTTTTCTACTTTTATGTTTATAAAAAGCTTCAAAACCTTTTATTTCTTTGCACATTGAACATTTCTTTTGAGCCTCCATTTATATAGAAAAAATCTTTGACTTTCTCAATTCATATTCATAAAACTTTCCGGTTATTTCTTCATTATTTAAATCTTTTATACTATAAGTTACAGGATCTGTGTTATTAATTTGATAAATCACAAAGATTTCTCTTGACCAATTGTTCTTATATTTGTTCGAAAATGTTTGTTTTTTACTAACAATTCTTACATGATCATTGACTTTAAATTTAGTTTTCGTGTGAATTTCTGGTGGAACATACTTAAAAACCGACTCTAATAACTCTTTTTCTGCATCTTTATCTACGTCTTTAGGCTTCATTTTGATTGTGCTATGAACAGTATCGTTATATTTCTTTACGATTTCTTGAAGAATATCGATCCATTTAAAGTTTTTATTAATCTCAAAAATTACTTTCATTCTCTCATTTTGAGTTCTGTTATATCTCTCTACAATACTTGATTTCTCTTCGTTTTCAGTATGATAAATCTTAATGTTGTATTTCCTCAAAACATCGTTAAATTCTTTATTTTTAAACTCTAAACCCTTATCTGTATGAAGTAAGTTAGGAGGTTTGTGATTGATCCTTATGGCATCTTTTACTATATCTTCGAAGGCTTTTGAAACATCTTTACCGTTTTTTCTTTTGATAGCTCTTGACCAAGCATATTTTGAGAAAGTATCAATAACATTTAACATATACTTAAATCCATCATTTTGATCTGAATAGTTAGACATTATAACTAAATCTGCTGCCCATAAATCGTCAATTCCTAAAGTTATAATTTTTCTCTTTTTAAACTTTTTTCGTACTGGTGCATGAATTTCTCTAGCTTCAATCTCGATTTCTTCCTTATTCTTAGATTCTTTCTTTACTTGTTTTTCATTTGGATTCTTTATAAATTTACTCTTATTTGTCTTACATTTTGAACATTTTGCTGCAATTCTATACAACCCGTTTTGAGTTTGAACGATTTTAGAATCTATATTTTTCGTTTTTTTCTTGCATTTGTGGCAGTGAATCAAATCATCTTCCATTTACATGTCAAAGTTTCCAAGTTTATTTAACTCATCTAATATATTAGATTTTGCTTCGCCTTTATATCCATACGGTACTGTATCGATCTTATTTTCTAGGACATTTCTCTTATCATCTTTAGCGTTCAGTGCCAGCTTGTTTATGGTGATGGTATACAATTCATGTTTATAGCTTTTTATTACAGTCATCTCCCTAAATTCTTCTTTATCTTCGAACAAACATCTCTTTAAGTTTTCGATATTTATTGTTTTATTTACAACGCTTCTCTTAATTCCTTTACACCTAACTGGGTTTTTATCTAGATATTTGTACGAGTACATCTTAGACCTTAAACCACAAAATTCTTCTAAAACTTCGCTATTTAACTCATCTTTGAATTTCCCTATTACCTTCTTATTTTTAGTCGTGAAACATTCATGATCTTTTGGATAATCACTTGTATCAAAGTCATCTATATTTTCTTTAATAATTTTAAAAGGATCTCGTTTCAATTCTAGAAAATAACTGTCTGTATCCATGTAACACAGATTCAAATCTGGATCAAACTTCTTTAATTTGTTGTAATAAAACTCGTACATTAGCAATTTTGAGAGGTCGAGAACTGAAAATCCTATGTAAATCGGTTTGTTAAATTTAACCTTTTGTTTGTACATGTGACTCGCTATACAGTTGTCGTCAAAGATGTTAAAGCATTTGAAGTTCGTTTTCTTGGCCTGTTTCATTGAAAATTCTTCATTTCCGTCTAATATCACATCTGTTTCTCACATTTTCCATAGATTTTCCAAAAACTGAGTTGTTCATCAGCTTATAAAAGTCCTTTTCAAAGTCACTTGTAGCTTTGGTTCTCATGTTTGTGTTAAAATCAATGTAATCTTTCATAAAAGGCTTCTGATCGAATGCAATAACTCTATTCACATGTTTCAAAATCATACCTTGTTCCAGATAGAATTTCAAATTTCTAGAATGAACAACATATTCAGTTTTATCCAGTAGAGTTGTGCAAAGTTTGTTGTTATAATGTTCTGGAGCAAGAGGCAAATCTTTATGATTTTCATGTAAATTCTTCGGATATTCTAGATCGACTTCGAGAATATAGCCATAATCTTCGTCGCCAGTGAGTTCCAAAATTTTTTCTTTCCAATCTGCTGTTGTATACGTTTTAGGATCCATCCACTTGATTTCGTTATATGGTAAATTTTGCATTAGGCCATACCCATAAAGGTTATTAGCATCGACGTACAACAAATAGTTTTCAGGCTTTGTCTTATCAAAATCTTTTAAATATTTGTTATTTGCTTTCACATATCGTTTAATACATTGAGAAATGCCTCCGCGAATACCTTTTTCGATCATCAAATACATATTATAATCACTAATTAATTGTAATTCTATATTCGTTAATTTTAACATAGCATCCCATGCAAGACTGGGAGCTGTTAGATAGTGTGCTGGATCAAGTTTATAGCAATTCAAACAAATATTCCTAAAATTTTCAAAGATATCAGCGAGCAATAGAACATCTTGAATGTTATAGAGATCAGAGTAATTTCCTAGATTTTTCTCTTTTAATTTGTTCCATACATTTAAGTAGTGTTGAAAATCTTTCTCAGATATGCTCTCATCTGTCAAAAGTGAATAGAAATCTTGAATTCTCAATTCTTCTGTGTAATCAAGTTTTTCAATACTGTCGATAAATTCGTAAGGAAATATGCCTTTTCCAGATAGAATTTTAAAGATTTCTTCTTCGTCATTTGGTTGTCTATCTAGAATTGCGTTCAGACCATCTTGTATAAAATGATTTGTATGTTTGAAGTCTTCTCTCTTTAGATTTTTAGCTAACTTTTCTATAGACGATGCCATAAATCTGAACGTGTCTACGAAAGAAAACTTGATGAACTTTCTTGGTTTATCATCTTCAAACTCATACCCATATCCTGAATTTACTGAATAATTTATGTATTTTTCATCGGTGTTTGCGATCAAATCAACGTTTCCATATTGTTTAGCCAATTCTTTTATGTACAAATGAGTGTCGTAACATGACATATTGTGACAGAAAACTGGAATATTCTGAGGAAATTTGAGATTCAAGTTACAAGATAAATGAGCTGAACCTCTAAATTTACCTGTTAAATGACAATGATCTCGTACTTTTTTTCTTGTTTGATTATCAAAACCCTCACATTCACAAATATGGCAAAGATTTGAATTTTGATATGCAATTTCTTCTTCTTCGGTCAATTTCATAGGTATTTTATTCTTAGAATTATACTTTTTAGCTATGTATTTCGATAATTTATTAAGTTCTTCAAACAATTTTGCAG
This sequence comes from Homalodisca vitripennis, assembly GCF_021130785.1. Classification (NCBI taxonomy): domain Eukaryota; kingdom Metazoa; phylum Arthropoda; class Insecta; order Hemiptera; family Cicadellidae; genus Homalodisca; species Homalodisca vitripennis. The sequence continues at coordinate 66,001,422 of NC_060211.1, read as the reverse complement.
GAACATTTGGCAAATCTTCTTCATTTTTGGCTCGATAACATATCGGCTTGTACATACGATTGGTCACATTAGACACTTAGTATAGAGTAAAACCATATGGAATGTGCTTCTGAATCTTGGTTGTGATCGATTTTTGCGGATTGTTTTTGCATGTGGGAATCTTCTCTAATATGCTTTCAAAATCCATATAAATAACGTAAGGATGAGAAAATTTCTTTTGATAATTAATAAATGTTGTTGTTTGACCTGGAAACGGCATAATTGGCTTACAAACTTCGTGATTTTTACAAATTTCTAAATGGTCTGTTAAATCTCCAGATTTGTAGAAATGGCTTAAACATCTTCTGCATAGAAATTTTTTGTGTTCATGCTTAGATAACTGAGAGAAAACGAGCTTATTTAAATCTGTTATCAAAACATAATGAGATTTGTCTTCTTGTTTAACATACAATAAGTCAATGTTTAACTCAGCGTCGTATTTTTCAGAAATTTGTAATGGAACAATATTGAGTTTCTCATCATAACTGTAGATATTTATAGACATTTTTGGATATTTGTACTTGGAATTGTGACTTCGTTTTTCAAATAATTGTATATCTTTTAAGGACATTGGATACTCGAAACCTGAAAATATCTCGTCATTTACAAATTTCTCGTATTGCTTTGCTCTGTCAGCATTCTTTTCGGGTTTTTCAATAGCGCATCGGATAGAATAAACAAAACAGAAATCATCTTTATTTTTGATATTTACACAAGCTTTCTTATCTTTGATTTTCTTTGGTAAATCGATATATGATCCTGCGTTCATAAATTCGTGTTTATTAAGGCTCAAAATCAGTTGTTTACAGCGTTTTAATGTCCATCCAGAACCTCGATTTGGATGATTTGTCTGTTCTCGATGTGTTAATTTATTAAATTGCTTAGTAATAAAGTCGTTTATGTCAAAGATCTCGTCTGCTTTTATAGTAAAATACATTGGGCAAGTTTGTGTTTCACCGTTCACTAAAGTTCTTTTGTATTCGCATTCCAAAGAGAGATATCCCTTCATATTTTTAACGGTTTCTTGAAATTTTTCGATTAAACTTTTAATTTCTGGACGCAAAATAGAAAGATATTTGTAAATTGACATGAAATTTTCATTTAAATTCGTTAAAAATGTATTGCTTGAAAAGACCATGGATAGAGGATAAAACTTCTACATCAATGATATTTTCGGGTTTCTCATTAAGAGTTTTGTCAATTTCTTCGATCATTTCAGACTTAGTTTTATCGTTTGTTTCAATGGACAATTTCTCAGCGATTGATTGAATTTTTTCATCTTTAAATAGATTGAGATCTTTTTTACTTTCCTTAAAATTTTTCTTTAGTTCACGCAATTTTTCTATATTATACATCTTCTCGTGATCGGCAATTTGATTTTCTTTAGCCCAAGTCTTCAAATAATTTAATTCTTTTTCATAAATATCTTTATTTTTCAGATGATTCTTTGACTTATAATGTCGGGTAAAATGATGTTCAAAAACATCTTTTTTGCAGTATGGGCACTCTATCTTTTTCCGCTCCATATTTAAAGAGCAAAAATTTGTAAACTAAAATTTTGAGAAGTGGTGATTTTTGACACAAATCAGCACAAATTGTAGTAAAACAGCTGTAGATTCTTCTATTTATTATAGAAAAATCTGTAAACTAAGACTTAAAATTATTGAAAAAATAGTATAGTTATAGTAATAAAAGTACTTTTATTACTATATTGGTTTGTAGGGGGTAATTTAAATTCTATAATACTATTTTTTCAATATTTTTTTTCTTTAACTTTTCCAAGATTTTTCATTAAGATTTTAATATATTTACAACAGAATTTTCGAGAAATATCGTTCACATTATCAACTTTAAAGCTAAAAATTCGCAATAATTAGAGAAATTCAGTAGATTTTCAGGATTTTTCAAAAAACTCTAGTATATGCACCTTAAGAGCTGTAGTTTTGACCCTAAAAAACCGTGTTTTTAGGGTCAAAACCCCGGTTTTTTGTGTATTTTGGAAGTATAGTGTTGATTTTTCACCTTAAAAGTGTAGAAGTATTAATTTTTTTCTATGTAAATGGCACTGTTACAAGAGTTGAATAAGGTTGGTGATTTAACATTCAAAGAATACAAGAAATTAATAGAATTAGAAGAAAAATAAGAAATACAAAATTGTGAATTTGGAGAAAATGAAAGATAAATTCGGGTTTACAATAATTGCCGAGTTGGAAGATTATAAAGTACACTTACCGAACAGATTTTTGACTGTTTTGGATGAAAAAAAGATTAAAGAATTGAACAAAAATGAAAAATTACACTTGGTTGTTACTGGAAAGAAGACTATAAAAGATAAAGACTGTGTTACAATTAACTTTGTAGAATAAAGATTTCGAAGGTTTCTGGATTTTTTCATTAAAATAGCTTAAGAAATTAGAAGCCTACAATGAACAGTAAAACAGCTATAGATTCGGTTAATTTTTCATTCGTGAGTTACAGATTAGTTTATTGTCCTTTAAACAGTATTTTACGTTGATTTTCTGACTGTCCCAAAAGTGAGCTAGAACCGCCTTACTGTTTGATTTTACAGATTCGTTTATTGTCCTTTAAACAGTATTTTGTATGGAATTTCTGTCTGTCCCAAAAGTGAGCTAGAACCGCCATATTCATATCTACTTATATATATATATATATATATATATATATATATATATATATATATATATAATTTCAATAAACATTGAATCGCAAAAAGTACTTGCTCCGCCGGGACTGGAACCCGGATCTCTCACTTGCCGGGTGAATTTTTACGATTCAATTATTTTGTATTTTGCCGTATCTGTCACATATACGTTTAAATAACCAAACACATGATCGTAAGACCAAATACCTGTTAAATGACCTTTATATACATTAAATTTGTATAAATGGCAATAGCCTTATTTAATTTCAATAAACATTGAATCGCAAAAAGTACTTGCTCCGCCGGGACTCGAACCCGGATCTTTCACTTGCCGGGTGAATGTGCTACCATTACACCACAGAGCCCTCACTTTTTACGATTCAATTATTTTGTATTTCGCCGTATCTGTCACATATGCGTTTAAATAACTAAACTTAACATATGATCGGAAGATCAAATACCTGTCAAACGACTTTTGTTTACATTAATCAAGTTCGTATAAATGGCAATAGCCTTATTTTATTTTTATCAATAAACATTGAATCGCAAAAAGTACTTGCTCCGACGGGACTCGAACCCGGATTTCTCACTTGCCGGGTGAATGTGCTACCATTACACCACAGAGCCCTCACTTTTTACGATTCAATTATTTTGTATTTCGCCGTATCTGTCACATATGCGTTTAAATAACTAAACTTAACATATGATCGGAAGATCAAATACCTGTCAAACGACTTTTGTTTACATTAATCAAGTTCGTATAAATGGCAATAGCCTTATTTTATTTTTATCAATAAAAATGTTTATTGATAAAAATAAAAATAAAAATAAAATAAAATAAGGCTAAAATATATATACTTTAAAGGTGTTATAGTTATAATCACTTTAAAAAGTGTAATGTCATAATTAATTAAACTGAAATAGGAATATACTAAAAATATTCAATACAGCATAATCGATTACAATTTCAACTAATTACACTAAATGTAAATATTTGTGTACAGAAAGTTCATTTGAATATTAAATTACGAACCAAGAAATAAAGTATCAATCAAATGAAGAAAGCAAGTACTATAGTATAACGTACGATAATACACAATATTTCATGCAACATTTAATACGTAACACAATGATCTCATATAATCATATAAAGTTTATACGTAGCGTTAACAATATACATGTACGAGTATACAGGTATACAGGGTGAGTTTTTTAAAGTGATCCAATAGCTAACTTTTTAATTACACGACTTAGCACCACACTTTAAATTTGGAACTTGCTCAATTTTAAGTTTCACTCAGGGATACACTGGAAATTTTCATAATTTTTGCCAATATGGCGGCCAACTTTAAAATATTTTATGGAACACCCTGTATTTTATGTTGTTTATATATTCTACACTACAAAATAAGACATTTTTGCATTTTAGAGCTTTTCTATATCTCTAATGGTTCAGGAGCTACGTGGACTGCAAGTTTTTATCATCAGTCCGAAAAAATCCGAAAACTTGCAGTCCACGTAGCTCCTGAACCATTAGAGATATAGAAAAGCTCTAAAATGCAAAAATGTCTTATTTTGTAGTGTAGAATATAAAAACAACATAAAATACAGGGTGTTCCATAAAATATTTTAAAGTTGGCCGCCATATTGGCAAAAATTATGAAAATTTCCAGTCCACGTAGCTCCTGAACCATTAGAGATATTGAAAAACTCTCAAAAGCAAAAATGTATTATTTTGTTGAGTAAAATCTAAAAACAACATAAAATATAGGGTGTTCCATAAGAGATTTTAAAGTTGACCGCCATATTGGAAAATGGCGGCCATCTTCAAAAAATTTGAAAGTGTATCCCTGAGTGAAACTTAAAATTGAGCAAGTTCCAAATTTAAAGTGTGGTGCTAAGTCGTGTAATTAAAAAGTTAGCTATTGGATCACTTTAAAAAACTCACCCTGTATAGGTTTTAGAAAATGCATATATTAACAGTATGAATCTATTGAGAAAGGCAGGTTTTGAGATTTTTTGTTATCCTAGTTAGGCTAAAACACAAGATTTTGTTTAGCAGCTGTTCCCCCACAGTTGTTGCTTTGATGAGATTAGTTTCTGAATGCATAATACAGGTAAAGAAAGAGTGTGTGTGTTTTTGTTGTAGGCTGAATTTATGTCTGTAGAGCCTGTCCTGAGACAGAAAAGATACTGAAAAATCCACCGTATGAAAAAAGATAAAATTTTGCTTTAAGTAATTCATAGAAGCTGGATCAGTTGGTAAGTAGAGATCAACACGTAGACTAAGACTATCAGACGAATCAGTGGAACCAAGTAAATAATCTCCACTCAGAAGTCCTAAGACGCCCATATTTAGACAAAGACTAATATATAAAACGACATAAAATCAAGAATTTGATAGAATTAAAATGTCAGATATGTAACTACATTTTTCCAGAACCAGAATGTCTATTAGATATTATATTTGCAACTAATGAGCGCATAGAGAAAATCATCCGTTATATAAAGAAATGACGATGATTTTGATGACTAAATAACATTCACAGTAAACTATTCTGTTTTCAGTTAAATAATATTATGAAACCATTCAGTTCTTTCATGAAAACCCTGTATTATATTGCTGTATTATACTTCAGTCGGTTTTCCACTTGTTAAAATTAAATAAATAATTATACAAGTTTTTCACTAACAATTGAGACCAATTAGTTTATTTTGTTATCTACTTATTGAGTGTTGGATTTAAGAACTTTGTATATGTATTATTATTGCAGTTATATATCATAACCCACCATTAAAATGTAACAATGTTTCAAGAGAGAATAAATAAATATTCAATTATTCATGTTTATAGCATATTTATTGTAACAAACCTGAAAGTAGGAATAAAAATCAATAGTTCATTTAGTATAATTAACTTACTGTTAAATGCTAAATCGAATATACGAAATAGCATATTTAAAATGCAATACGTTGCAAGTGTTGTAGAACGCAAATTGTACATATGAGCGAAAACCTGGCAATAGCAATGAGACGAACGAATCTAGGTCCCAACAATGTCTTCCTACAAAGAAGTAGTGTGAGCTCAGCCTTCGTTTGTATCAGATAAATCTAGGCTGTGGATAGAAAAATCTGTTCAGGCTTTTCATGAAATAAATTTGAGTGATTTTAGATACATAATAAATAACAACGAAAAGTTTTATTTTCATTCTTACAGACTCCAAATTTTAGAGATTTTTTAAAATTAATTAGATTAATTAATCTAATATAAAATAATGATTTGCTGTAATACTTTTTCTTTATGTACTTGTAGACCGTATCAAATACTCAGATAATTGAATAATGGTTTTAAAATATAGGCATAACGAATAGTATGAATTACAATTCATATACAAAAACTAACTGAATTTTAAATTCTTGATATCATTTGTAAGTAAGAAAAAGAATGATTGCCCTCTGTCAGGTAACATGACAGCGGCAATATTGCCACCTTGGAGTGACAAAAACTGGCAACCCCTCTCTACCTGACTTAATGGTATTAACTGTTTCTTTCTTTTCTGACCGTTATACAAAATTGTAAAACGCTTAAGGTAATAAATTAAGGTAATTGTAATTGGTAATTACATGGTTAAAAAAATGACGATACATATTATATTACTAAACATGAATTGATATTTTATACTTAAATCCTCCATTAATTATGATTAATACACGTTACAATAAACTATATTTAACTACTGAAGTTACTTTAAAATGTATAGAACAGCGAACTTGGTTCATTACACAATTTAAATATTTTTAAACAACATACGTGTACTCGTATGTACATTCATTTAATATAATAACAATTTTATAATTGCATTTTTTATCCTTTACTTGCTTTAATACAAATATATTAAAGAACGGCGTGTTATTTTAGTTTACCAGACTGTTATTTTATATAATAAGAGAATGACATATCATCATCACTAAACGATGGTGTTTACAGCCGTTGTTAAACAAGCCATAAATGTTGTGTACTATGCTCCATCGTAATTAAATACAAGTGTTAAAGATTGTCCATGAATTCCACGAATTAATCTTCTTTGGAAGTAAATAATATTTGTGAACAAGATCATGTGTCATTTAGTAAATGGGAATTTACAAGATGTATAATTCAATGTATTAAACAGTTCCTAGGTTGTTATGCACCATGTAAGAATGTAAATACATAGACCCCAACCCTGCATGTTGTAAAAGTCTGTCTATTGTCTTATTGTGTTGTGCTCCGTAACAAAAAGCATAAATACACTAAATTAAATCTGAATGAAATATTTTACAACGAACATTATTTTATTTTCACTAAATGTACCAATCTTATGTAAGTGAAATTCCAGTAGTATATTCCATTCAAATCGTGTTTCCACATCTAGAAAATCCTTTAAGCGAAATTAACAGTGAAAAAGGTTTGGAAGTATATCAATATACGTTGTGTTACTTTTTAACGCGAATGGTGGATTACATTAACTTACACTATAGCCTAACATTCAGTAAACTAATCAAGCCTTTTTAAGAGTCGAATCAACTCTTCATGAGTTGTTTTCTGTTAAATATTAGTTTTGTATATATTTGAATTACTTGAACACGTTCAATAATACCGCAAAAAGTACGCATTATTTAATTTTGGATGAGATAGTTGAAGAAGGTTACGAAAACCTCACCGCACTGATTAAATCGTGTAAACAAATGATTACGGAATAACTAATGAAAATTCATTAAATACGTTTTGCTATATCAAGGTTTAAATAAACTATTTTGTCAGTTACTAATCTTTTTTGATAGACTCCGATAAATTCTTGGAGCTGTCGTAACTAACAGTAAAGGTTTGTACGGTAATACTAATATTGCATGCAACCTGATTGTTTTATCCTACACTGCAGAGTCTCTTACTCAAAGATAATAGAGATTTTTTATTATGTATTTACAATTAGTCAAGGAGTATAAAGATTACTACATAAATCCCAACACTATAAGAATTATTTGTTATATTTTATAATATGAATCAGGTTTATTATATTCAATTAATTAGAAGAATATCCAAAACGACAGGTATGGTCAGGTGACTTTTAGGTCACTTTAAAATCACACAGAACTATATGAGTTAATATTATGAATCATATAATTTATGTTTTTACGGTATGTAAAATGTATGTATTGTAAAATATCAGAGTAATAGTAAGCACTGCATATACATAATAGAGTATATAAGGTAAGTAGTAACTAGTAGTAGTTGTTTTATATAGTAAACTATTCGCTATTGGCTATAGTCTAATTTTCATTCCTCAGTTCTTCTAGCGTATATCGTGAGAACTGTTCGTAATAAAAGCTTCATTCGTATTGAAAATAATTCATAGCATGGATAAATTCCTATCCTTGTTTGCAGGTCACTGTGGGCTTTTATGAGAATATAATATACACAGAAATAAATAGATTATAATTTGGATTTGTACGATATATCACTCTAAACAAACCCTTCCTATTTTTGACGTGACAACGTCTTAAATTAGGTTGCGGCTCGGAGTCACTCATGAAAAAGTGTAACGCCAGGTAACGTTACGATGCCCGTCCAGTGGGTCCGCCGCACGGGATCCGCACGGGATAAAGCAGATAACTGTGGGTCCGCCGCACGGGATAAAGCAGATAACTATGTTTATTCGTGAAAATGTGGAGTGCTTAGATTCGTCATTTACAACAACTACAACAATAAAGGTAAATAATTGTACACTGATATTTCATTATCGTAAACTATGATTAATTGATTAATTGTTAGATTGACACAAAAGTTGAGAAACTGAGTTTATAGGTTATGTCATACTATTGACAAATGTTGATAGTGTTAAGTAAATTATTAGTTTAAATCACTCTGCAATCAATCGTAATTCAGTCGATTGAGAAGAAACAGCGCGTATTGCTAGTCAAACATTTAAAATAACAAATTATAACCTCTAACCTGTCATAACAGTGCGACCAAACAAACGAACTAAACCGACCAATCACCACGCGCGGAGTTAGAATTTAACTGTGTTTAGCAAGAATTTCAAATTCCAATTTTAGTAAATGTTTTATTCAACTTTACCATTTACAATAACAAATTTTAATTAATTTCAAATTATGTACAATGTTTTAGTAAACAAAATATATTTCTATAGTTAAAATTTGTGCAATTCTTATTTTCATTGAATTCCTTGTTCCTATTGTGCAATTTAATAATATTCATATCAATAAATATTCTACCGAGAAAAAGACGTTGTCACGTAAAATCTTCGCCCGTAAAACCGACTTTACAGGCAACCATAATTTTTTTTATTTGGCTTATTCAAACTCCTTTCGATATCAGTGTATTAGTCCGGAAAACTAATAACCTGAAGTCTGCCTACAAGTATTTGATTTCCCGAAGAAAAATAGTTATCAATTTATTTATAATTATGTGTATATATCAACTTTGTATGAATCGACAAAAAGTCATCTTACGCTACCTTCTTAAGAAAGTAATCTAGCTCTTACATTTTTATTTTCAAGTATTAAAACCAGTAGTGATATATGACCCTTCTGATAAACAGATTTTAGCAAGGTAATGTATTTGCTTAAATCTAATTAGCTTCGAGATCGTTAGTTGGGATGGTATTGATAACGTTCGCAGTTTCAATACCCTTCATAGTGACGAGATCCGTGTAGCAATACTACGTAGTTTCATCCTTGATTTTTTTCTGATAGAAGGTGAGCTCCAACTCAGGACACTCAGTGCGCCAGAAAAAGGAATGAAACATACAGCAAACAAAAAAAAATTATGGAAACAATATATGCATTTAATTTTTAATTGCATGAAATTTTTTCGAAATTAAAAATTAAGTATTCACGGATAGTAATAACATTTTCTATGTATTTAATTAGAACTTTAATGAAATTGGTAAGCCAGTTAGCAAGGCATAGTACGTGTTTTATAATCAGTATGGGACAATAGATTAATGTTATAAGAGTTTAAAAGTTAACATTACCTTTTTGTTGTAGTCTTGCCTTGTAGCCTAATTCTGTTTAAAGCATACCAAATGGTTGTATTAAGGATTATTTATACTGTTATGAAAATAACGTGACCACATCTGTATACCAAAACGATTCTCCAGGATTACGACTGATAAATTATCAACATTAATATCAGGATCAGAAAACAAGAGACCATATAAACTATTTTAAGTTTACGAAAATATTTTACCTTATATAGAAAATAGGGAAAAATACATATATTAGTTTCTGGAACAAACATGTTTCTGCTGGAACTAATGTTACATGCAAAAATAGAAATGCAACTGGACTGTTTTGTTATCATTCCAAACATTTCATTCTGTCTACAACAACACTCATACAACCGCTATCCTCGAATTGGGATTGTTTATGTTTTTTAGCTGACCTTTAGCAAATCCTATCGCTCATGGCGAAAAATCGAAAACTAACTGACTATTTTAATTGAAATTTTGCATAAAGGTGCATTTATATGTTGAAAAAAAAAAAGAAAATTATTAATGGAGCGTTATTGAAGGAATATAATCACATGAATAACCTATCATGTGATATAAATTTACTAATAAAGATATAACCATCCAAAACATTTAACACTCTCTGAAAGAGTAAATAATTAGACAAAGTATTCTTTTATTCATTAATATTCTTTTATGCAACATAAATGGTTTTTTTTTGCTAGGTCCGTTCCTATTTCATTTAAGACTCTATATTGATTGTCCAAAAATAAAGACTGCTATAAAAATATTCTAGAAAAATATTTTTTGCACATATATTGGGCGATAAGATGACACATCGGAGTCTCTATCAGTAATAATTTGGAGCAACAGAAACGACTTTAAACTCGGGCGGAAAAACTCATATACTTAAAGATATTTTAAATATATAAAAAAGGAGAGGAGCAAAAACATATATGTTTTACTTAATTATTGCAGTAGTAATACCATCAGGACTATGGCTTAGTTTATTTTTCACGCATTTATAGCACTCACTACATCATACTGATTACACATCATAATCTGAGCTGCTAACAATGAATAAGTCACAACCAAACTCTTTAAATCGCAGTATAGCGATAATAACATTTTAAAAATGAAATAAATAATTAAAATTAGTTTTCTTGATTAATATGAGCTTACTTTAACAACGAATGGGAGAGTAATAGAGGAAGAGTGAAGAGGGTTTTTTATGGGGTTCGTTGCTAAACATATCCAGAAACATTTTGAGTATTTAATTTTTCATATGTAGTCACATATCTGAGAGCACCTGTCGTATAAAACCGTTTTATAATTTAATTTGGTTTTATATTGTAAGTTATAATTAGTCAATGATAATGGATTTTCTGTAAAGATAACCAAATTATTGTACAAGTTCCCTACACAAAGCGTCGCGTAAAAAGCTTACCTGGGATTGATTAGATAATTTTAATTTCATATACTATATAATTTTTGTAAAATATATACTCATTTGTTTTCATTTAGTATAACATTATTTATGTAGCAGTTTTTTCGTTGCCATCATGATTATCTATGATATAAATGTTATGCATTTAAACTAACGGTCAGATAAATCTCACAGAATTACTTAAACGATCATCGAACTAGATGTTGTCTACACAGGAGTGTGCAACATTTCAAGTCTATACCTCTGGTCATTCTGTAGATAGCGTCGTAGGGATATAAATTCAAACCAATATGTATTAGCCTCTCGAATAATAGGCTTTGCTAGCGATCGACCAATTAATATTAAGTTTTTAATAAAATACAAAATAAATAGGTGTTTTTAAATTTATATGTGGTTTTATTGTGACGCTCTTTTATAAGAGTTAAAAATGTTATTCGGAAAGGTAATATTGATGATTTATGCTTTGTATCTAAAAGAAGTCTCAAATGAAGCTAGCTTGAAGCAACTGACATACATATTATGAAAGCTAAGAAACGGTATTTACACAAAGATGGCCTGCAGAAGACTGCACAAGGTTGTTATACTGTTCAGAACGTGACAGGACGGATCTTATCGTTAATTATGCCTTAAGTCTTCAATATTTAACCCATTGAGCCTAAAATATTTTAACTGCAATTGATTTTTCATTTCTCTCTATAATGCAATTTTACGTATGAGAGTCATAATCATGCCTTGAGAAGAAAGCAAGATATAAGTACTAATAAAAACAAATCAGTGCGTTTTACAGTCCTTATGTATATAAAACAAAATATATAGCAAGAGAATTAATCTTTTAGCTTATTTAAAATTATATTTATTTGATTACTTATAAAAATTATATATTTTTTGGGACATTGTTTCAAGCTATGTGTTAGTAATTACATATATAAATCTACATGCTGAATATAAAAAAATGACTTGAAAATCACACACACACACACACACACACACACACACACACACACACACACACACACACACACACACACACACACACACACACACACACAGACATATCTTTGTGGATAAGAGTTCTATCACTAAGCAACGCTGCACATAAAAAATCGTTCATTCTAAGACCCACAAATATTGGTAGAATTGAGCAGCTTATCGTTTTTGGAAAGTCAGACTTTTGTGCCATCAAGAGGTTTTAAAAATTATTCATTCATTTGCTATCTCTTTTCATATTCATTATTTATATTTACTAAATGCTTTGTTCTTACATGGGCTGAACAATAATATTTTACACTATAATTCTGGATAGTTAAAATCCTGGAAAACTTAGATTCATGACGTATAAAACAACACATTGGAACCTTGGCTAACTCTTCCAATACTGAACTATGTTGTTGTGTATCAGTTTTAATATTGAAATTGTATATTAGTTCTAATAACTTACTGTGAAGTTATAAATCGGTTCTAATTATGTTGGTGTAGCTACATATATTGAAGATAGGTAACACCCATAACTCTCACAGTTTTTACTCTGAAATTAACAAATTTGAAATTAGAATAAACATTTAAATCACAATGAAGTATTATTTCTGTTTTGACCCTATAGGTGACTTTCAAAGATAGAGTTCTGTTCATAATTTAAGAATAACATATATTTAAATAAATTAAATAATACATTTGAACAGTCAATAGAAAAATGAAACTGTAATAACAAACTTCCGTTGAAGAGAATGTTTCTAAACTACCGCATGTGTTCCGTTTATTCTAATGTGTAGGCGTCAGCTGAATTATTCCATCCAAGCTCAGTTAACCAATTAAAAGTTAGTAAAACATTTACCACAACAATCTCAGGAATAACAGAGCTTATTGTATTAAATCACTGTCCAATTTCCAATAATTACTAAACACAAAAATTATTGTGAACATTTTTAATTCATTATAATATGAGAAATGTTTAAGCTGATTTAAAATGTTTTGTTAAAATGTAAAGTATGTAAAAATGTCAGACATACTCAGTCATTTTTCCTTGAGATGGACTGTTAGCGATTGATAGGTAATTCTTTTAGAATGTTTTATACAAAAGAAAATATTTATAGTAATATTGATTATTAATTCCTGCATTGATCCCTGCGTAAATTGTTAAGATATTATTTTATCCTGTTATAATAAACTACATCTTTTGTATCTAACTCTGTTTGACGTTATTAGTCTTGATAAATTACTTCAAAACAGTGATATTTTAAAATTATAGGTCGTAATATGGGGGGATCAACACACTGTACAATATATACCTGTTATTATAATGTCTGCAATAAGACGCACATGCCCACTTAACAGTCAAATTTGAACACGTGGCCTCATCTATGTATGTTTGTTTAATCTTGATAATACTTATTATGGAATCTGTGAAGTAGCAAACATGTTGTCTTTTTATAAGCCTGAAATGTGACAATTGAGAGGTATCAATTGTTTGATACTTCTGGCTTGTGCAAGTGTAAATCTAAAGTGATCGTGGTCTTATAAGCGTTGACGGATTTAGTTAAAAAAAAGTAACGTTGGCATTGTTATATAAAATTTATATATAAAAATTACAACATTAATACAAAATGTTTGTTACTTCCGGCTTGTCCAAGCCTATGTTTAAAGTAGTCGTGTTGCTTATTCTTCGACGCATTTCGTTGAAATAACTACCGTTGGAATTTAAATAATATTTTCTTAATATTTGGTATTTAGTAAAAGTTTTATATCTATATTGGGATTTTTTGTTATTCGTTTTTAAATATTTTTAACAGACCCCATTTTGTTAATATTCAATAAATTAACACATTTATTTTTTATAAATTTTCTTCCCAGATTCAAACCTATGTGCCAAATTTAGTTTCTGTAGCTTAAATTGTTTATAGATGATAATTTTTGTAGCAAAAAATACGAAATAGTGAGTAATGATTAAACGAGACATTTCATTACCTATGTTACTATGACATTTTTTGTTTAAAATGATGAGTACTATCAAAATTTATGACACTTTTGAGAACAATGTGTATATATCAATGTGCTGAGCGAAAATATGAATGAATCTGTGGTTATTGAGGTAACGACGATCTCGGGGCAACAACGGAGATTGAAATTAAATTAAATTCAAAATTGTATTTATAGAGGAAAAATTAGGACTAAAAAGTCCTCTGTTATACTTAACCTCTTAACACAAATAAACAAAGTACGATAAAATAATTCATATTACAACGTCATAACTGGCATGTAAAACTAAATTACTTTTAATAATTATTTACGATACAACACAAAATTTTACATTTTAAAATTAAAATTGTTTATATTGATTGAAATCTAACGAACATTTACTCACATTATTCTCATATGGCTCCAAAGCGTAATCCACTTTCATTATTGGGGTCTATGTAGGCCCCATTACATTATGCTATTATATAAGCTACCGAAACAAGGAGCAATTCAGTTTGGAGATCTTGCGTATCAATGTTGTAAAGGGCGAGTATAAACTGATTAAGTGCTGACCCCCAATACTTTGAAAATCTCATACTAATATTTAACTCTGTGAGTTTATATTAAGTGGTTGTTTCGGTCGGTATATTCTCTGAATGAAAATATTTTACTGTATATGAATCAATAACATTCTATGAAAAACCTTTTTATAGTTAATTTATATTGACAGAATATCAGGATTTTGGACATTTTCCAACGTTATATATTATTAAAGTATAATACCGCGTTTTAAGGATTGAAATATATTCTCTTCGTGAGGTACGGGAGGAATTATAAAATAAAATAGAACAGGAAGAAGAAAAGAAGCTAAAGAAAAGAGTTCAGACATACCCAAAAACTGCTTGGAGTCTAGTCCAGATATCGCCACTGCAGAGAATGCAAGTCCCGAGCACAAGTCGTGAAAAACAATCACATCATTACGGATGAAAGTGGGATACTATACTAAAATCGATGTCGGCTCTTTCTTTGGCACAGCGTTGTGTCATCTGCAACAATATTCTTATATTGTCTAAATAGATAGTGTTTATCTTTAAAAAGATTTAAATTACAAACAACTATACGTTACGCACACTTGTGAAAACAAGAAGGTTATTGGTGTTTTATATTCCAACGATTGTGATACATTAAGTCTTCTTTACGGCTTTGCATTTTTGGTTATACTTTATACATATCACTAATTCACCATAAACTTTTAATGTACTTAATCAACTTTTATTTTTAACTCGTTTTCCATCGGTCGATAAGAAAAAAAAACAGTGGAATTAGAAGTTTTAGCTGTGAACTCAATAACTTAACGGAAGAACAAACTTGTGCTCTATGACCCGTGAAACCAACTCCCCTAAATTTATTTTCTTGCTTTGTGATTTAAAGTAACTTTCAGTGAAAGCACACTTATATACGAGTATATTTCCCCCAACATTAAAAACCGGTTTGAGGATAATAGGTGTAATAATACTATAAAAACTTAAATAAATAAATAAATCAAAATGCCTTTATTACACGAGCGTATTTCAATTTTACAAATTGTTTTTCAAATCAACTCAAGTCAATAAATACATAAATATACAAATACACAATAAATTAATACTTAAATATCACAACACAACATAAAGCTTTACACAAACAATCCTATGGCTAACTACCTATGGCTAAAATGTTCCTTAAGTTTGAAATTATGAACAGATCTAATTTGTTTGAGGATAACAGGGAGACCGTTGAACATGGTCGGAACGAAATAGTCAAAACCTTTTCGCCCAACCTCAAGACGTACTTTAGGGAAGTGGAGCAATCTACGTTGCCGTGTGTTCCGCTCAGGCACATCCTCCCGACGAAGGAGTTACTCGCTGAGATACTCGGGCTCCCCGGTTGTTAGTGCCTTGTGGACCATGCAGCAGGTCATTATTCTGCACACGTCCTACATTGCGATGATATTAGCATCTTTTCGAGAAGGGGACACTTGATCAAATTTACTGAGGCTGAAGATAAATCTTATGGCAGAATTTTGCAGCCTTTGAATTCTGCCAGCGTCCTCCTTTGTAATACTATTTAAGTATGCAGGATAGCGGTAGTTAAATACAGATAAGACCATTGACTGCATGATCTGCATCTTGGCACACTCTGGCAGTAGTGTTCGGTATCTGTGCAGCCCTTTCAAACGACCTACAGCCCGCTGAACTCTAAATGTTACGTGCTCAGAGAAGGTGAGATTGCTGTCAAGCACAACGCCGAGACTTTTAACACTATGTTTCACTGTTAACCTCTCGCCGCCGAGCTCAACACTCACACCACGTTCACTGAGGGTCTTCATCAGAGCTTTTGGACCAGTGTGAAGCACGTTACATTTGCCTATGTTTAACTTTAGGCCATTTTTCTGAGACCAGTCAGAGATATTCAGCAGATCGGAATTTATTTGTAGGATAGCTGTGTTTGCTGCTTCATTGTCATAGGTCAAATGCAACTGGCAGTCGTCTGCGTAAAGGTGAGCTGTGCAATGTCTTACACACCTCGGCTGATCAGGCGTGTACAAGTTAAACAATATTGGACCCAAGCAAACACCTTGAGGCACGCCTCGCAGTCTGAAAAGGGGACTAGAAAACTAATTTTCCAATTTTGCTACCTGCAGTCGTTCTTGGAGATAATATTTCAACCAGTTTCGAACGCCGTGATAAAACCCATAATAATTCAATTTTGCAATCAATAATTCATGGTTTATAGAGTCGAAGGCTTGTGAATAATCCAAAAGAACGAAAGAACTATATTTTATCTTTAGATATAAATAAATCCTCAAACAAATTGACCAAAGCTGTACATGTGCTGTGATTTTGGCGAAAACCAGACTGAAGTTTTGGCATAATATTCTCTGATATTATGAACTGATTCATCTGTTTGATAACAATTTTTTCAATTATTTTAGACATTGCAGGCAAAACAGAAATTAGTCTTAAATCTACACAGTAGATGGGGGTGTGACCTTCGGTAAAGGGTGTACAATACTCATCTTCCAATTGGTAGGGAAGCTTTGAGTGGCCAAACTCAAATTTACTAAATGGGTCATGCTTTTTAGGGCATAGAAGCTAGCTGCTTTTATCATTTTGATTGATATTTGGTCGCAGTCTACAGCATCTGATTTGATGCTATTCATAGCAAGCATAACCTCGTTTTCGGACACCCTACTAAACCTAAATTTGTCATCATTTTCTTTCAAAGAGTTTGATTTGTAAAACGTCAACAATTCATCATCAACCATTCCATTGTTCCCCATATCAGCAAAATATTTATTTTGCATTAAATTAAATTAAATTGCGGAAATTGACATTTCTGTTAGCATCGGAACACTATACATAACTATTTTTCACAATTTAGGGCAAGAAACTGAGGAATTACCTATTATAAATTAGCCTTAAAAGAATATTTACGTTTGCTCCGGAGTGACCGAAATTTCAAGAGCGTTAGGATCTGTGGTATAGGGTTCTAGATATCAGTCATGTCACATTCTAAGAAGGACAGGCCAGTTATTTTCTAGCCCTTTCCAGTCAAAACAGGCGAGGAATATACGTACTTATGCTTAAGATAGACAAGAAAAACATTATTAGTCGGACATTCTGTGGAATAAAAATATTAAAAAATATTTTGTTTTGAAAAGGTTTAATTATCACTTTTTTCAAAGGGAATGGGATGTTTAAAAATAAATAATATTTCATTTTTAGCATAAAATTGCTGCCAAGTTAAGAGTTGTTTACATTATCTATTTTTTTGATTTTATATGTAAAATCGAAGAGTATAAAGATATATTATACAACAAATAAAGCGAAGTAGCTTTGAAAAAGCTAGATGTTTAGCATATGCGAACATTTTATGTCTAGTACTATCTCCTGAATTTGTGCCAACCTGTAGTGAAACATCGTGTATATGTCATCTTTTAAAATTAAACAAATGAATCACTTCATTGTAAAGTTTTAGAAAAAATAGTTTTCATAGCTACTTGATTTCAGCGAGACAATAATTTTCCAAGAATATCTACAACACTTTAAAATAAACTTTACACAATTACAAACTGCATTTCAAATCAAGTGATGAAAGATTTTTATGATATAAACGTACACCATGCCTATGCTGTACATGATAGGGAGTTCGAGGAGATGTCATATCTCAACTTGGCTTGTTCCACGAACTTTCCCCCAAAATTTGCTCTTAAGTAGGTTCAATGAAATGGAATTTTAGTTCAGTAACAATGTTTTCGTTTATTTTCTTGGGAATATCGCATCCGCATAAATTTTTGTGTACCAGTATAAAAATAGATAATTAAAAAACTTAAAATTAATATTATAAAGTTACCTACTAACGAAAATTTAAAATTTATTAGATATAAACTACATAATTATTTTCTACTCACTGAAAAAAAGTAAGTAAATTTTAACAGAGCAGTTTACACAAAATATTCGTATTCTTGTGATTAGGTTCTGCTCGAAATACAAGTTGAATGTAATTGAAATTAAATTGTGAGTATTGCACTGGATTTCAGTGCTTATGAAATTAATCTAATTATATTCGTAGAATTTTCTAATGGAGATATTACGTTAGGTAAAAGTAGTTAAAACATTTTACTCACAGTAAAAAACAACCATTATAGAACTTTCATTAAATTATAGTTGCTAAATTAAAACATAAAGTTAGAAAATTAAAAATTATTTATATTACTCGTATTTATTGTTTAATGCCAAGAGTTAAGGTTTTTTTATTTTACGTTCTTCGACACGCAGATGATTTATGCTGTTCTGTATATATTTATAAGAAAAAAATATCTGTCTATTGTCATCATATATCATAAAATAATTAATTGCATTCTATCATATTTCCGTTGATTAATTTATTACAGTAAAACTTTACAAAACCATCACCTATTTATGATTAGCTAGGAATTTCTGGCCAAAGAGAAAAAAGAAATTATACAATACCACATATTATATTTCAGTATGCTGATGATTCCATGTTCCAAATAGTCAGTCAATCGCCCACTAGACGGTCATTCAACATAAAGAAACAGTATGGCCCCTCACTATAGAGATCGGAAATGGAGTTGAACACTAAAAAGTGTAATGCAATTGCGCTATAAAATTAAAAAGAATAAAGTTCATCTTTTGTATACATTTGCTTCTTCACGGATATCTCTTTTATTGCAAGTCTACAGGGAAATACACAGAGTCCGTTATTAACTTTTGACGCCAGATTTATGCTAAACATGGCCAAAACCTTAGTCTACTAGATTTCGCGCCAAGATTGATATCGCTGATGAAGGTTCCCGCCTGTTTACTCTATAACTTTTTAAATTTCCCCATTTATTATCATTGTATCTCGTTACTTTAATCTCCTCAAAATTTGAATACAGTTTCTTAATATGTTTCATTTCCACTAAGCTTTTCCAGCTTTTTATCGTAAAAAAATTAAAAAAATTTTGAAAGCCTGAAGAAAAAATATACGGGTTTCACCAACGAACCAAAAGAAAATTCCAAAATTTTAATTTTTTTTAATTTAAATTTTCTTTTGTTATCAGTAAAAATCGTTTAAAACTCTGAATTTCTCTAATATATATTCCTAAAATATAATATGTACATTAATTTATTGATACATTTCAAAAAGCTAATGCAATTCGTACTTTTATCCATCGCCCTTTGTATAAATGAATTGAATTTATTAATAATTAATTCCCATGTATACATATTAAAATACATATGCATTTTACATTACATTCCAAAATATAGCTATAATGAAGTTTTAAAGTACATTTTACCGGCTAAAATGGTACTTGGTTAAGAGTAAATGATTTTGTGGGACATTACATGATCCAAACAATATAATACTGTAATACAAGTATATTATACAAATTAGTACAATATAGTTTACAATAATTCGAAATAGTGTCTATATATAACATTATATCTTAACAATTGTTTCATGGAAATATGATTAATTTATAGATAACCTATATATATTTAAATAATATTATGAAGCTGAACAATTGACTGTGTTATTAGCGTAAATAAAGGACAGAGTTTCTAATATGGCTTTAAATATCCCTGCTATAATTTCAATTTTGTAAGTACGAGGAGTTGAATATTAAAAAAGGTCACTACGATGAATGTATTAAGACAAAGAAATGCAACCACTAGAAGAAAGTTTTTAAGATTTTAAGGCTTTTTAAAAGCCCTCTAACAATTAAGCACTAACAACGAAGACGATTCTAGTTGAAGCTTTTCAATGCTCTTAAAGTCCCACAATTATAGGTAATGGATTTCAAAGAGCGAGTTAAGTGTTGATCGTTATACAACCAAATCTTAGTCTTGGTAATAATGTGAAAAATAACCTACAATTAAACTGTACCTGTTTATGTACAAATAGATTATGTACAAATTATTACTCACGAGTTGGTTATTTAGAGTTTTAAATAACTAAAAACTATTCTACAGTTTGCTATCGTGTAATAAGGTAGACACGGGAAAAAATAATTCAAATTCTTAGTAATTGTTTAATTATAGTTGTAATGAAATTACCTAGATTTCCATCCATTGATAACGATATTAAACGAAGTATTATATATAATTTAGGGATGTAACAGTGTTTAAAAACCGTCCAAGAGATTTATATTTTAACCATACCGTGTATAATGCTTAGTATTCAAGCGATGAAATAAAAAACTTTTCTTACCAAACAAAAAAAAAGAAAACAAATTGTATGCATATGAATATTATTTTTGAAGTGAAATAACTGTTATATAACTGTACACTTGAAATAAAGGCATAACAGTTTTGGTCATTAGAATACAATGGTAGCTGGTAGTACATCCGGCTCGTCAATTTACATCTATAAAGCATCTAGATGGCTTGAAAAGTTGGTCCTAGTATGTCATTAGTTTTTCGTTTAACTTAAAAGATTCCAAACGGATCAGACGTAATCGTAAAACGTCCAGGAAAGCTTGTGAGTCTGCCAAGAAAAACATAACATATTGATTTTAATAACGCCATTTAAAGGGAAATATTTATCCGGCAGCATAGGTAGTCTGATTTAAATATTGTTTTCTAACGTAAAAAATGCTTGTGAGTATGAAACCTGCTGGACGGGTTGTGGTTGTGGGGCCAAAAGATAAATATTTACGATAAACTGAAGGTAATTAGTAATAGAGTAATACTCACATGGTTACTATTTCAATAACAGTTAGTTTTACACGCATTCACTCACCCTTTCACTAGTACTATGTTAAAGTCCCATACATACTTAAGTGTCTATTAGCAGTTAGCATATTATTTACCACTGTATAAGTATACAGCCTGGGATTTGTTCAAATTATTAGAAGAATTTTTCGTGAGAAAGTAATAGATCGGCAGCCTCGCTACTGTTAGTGGAGGTAGAAATGGAAGGGTGTTAAAGCTATTACTTTAAATTACATTACTATTGCATTATTAAGATTAAAACTGTTCAAAATAACTGTCATCACATAAATAATAATTACATAAGCTTCAGTTATTATACTGAATGTTAATATACAAAATTTTTTGTTTTTATTATGGTGACCCTAAATAGTCTCGAACTCATAAGATTTAAGTAGATACTGGTGGAAATTAAAACTGCACCCTTTTAGAAATATTCAGGTTTATTAAATCAATTCAAATATCAATTATTAACCTTGTATTCCACCAAAACAATGTTTTGAACAATAGGTAAATATTACTACTTCCTTAGGCAAGGCACTTTCGATTTAATATTGGCTCACTGTCCTCTAAATACGTGAGTATAAAATATAAAAAATAAAATAATAATCTTGAATAAATCTGAATGAAATAAATTAAATAGGCTTCTTCTCAAAACTAATAAAATAATAATAATAAACTTCTTTCAAATTAAATTCTCAAACAAAACTAAACAATTCTCAACAGGAATTTTTCACAAGTTCCTACAGGATATGGTGCAGCACCTGCAGCTCTTAATTTTTACTACAATCCTTAGAATTTCAATTAAATTTTACGTTCGACTTTAATAAATTACTCCTTTACAATTCATATATATATATTATAGTCCTCACTCAACAGAATTTGATCGTTAATTTCAAATTTTCAATTCCAATTTTAAATTAATTTATTTCTTAATTTTGCAAAATTTAAAATTTAGAAAAATTTAATAATTCAGTCAAGGTACTTAGCTCTTTGGTCGTGAAGGTCTTGGAGTTCGGTATTAATATAATTTATACCGACGGATCCTACGCCCGACACTAGTTTTAAACTCGCACTAAAATGACTTTACCCTCTCGCTTCTCAACTCGAAATGGTAGCAGAACGTGGTTTCTCGGCCTGCACCGACTACGCTCCTGTTCCTGCAGGTCTGTTTAAATCTCTCCCAACGCAGGTTGGCCGCCTAACCAAGATAGAGTCCACTGTAAACTATTGTTTAGCATTCACTGCCATCAAGTCAGGTCTAGACCAGATTCCAAGCGCGTTGTGCCTGCCGCTGGATTACAATATAAATTTACTTTTTTATTCCCTATCCATTTACAATTCTAAAATAAATTTTTATTTATTAAAATTTTTATTTTTATTTAAAGTATACCATGTAATTGGTATAGTTATCGATAAAGAGACTAAAAGAAACCACTTTGCAGGGTATTTTATGGCCAGTTCATTTTACATTTTTGACATGCCAAGCGTGTTTTAAATTTGTCAAGCTTAGGAGAATGTGATACAATTTCTTATTTCTAGCCCTTATGATACATTGCAATTTTGACCTCTACCAAAACTAACGCAGCTGGCGATTCCTTTCTTAGTATATCTTTATCTATCAAACCAAAATTGAAATAGGGTAACATCTTTGGGAGGCGGATAGTACTTGTGTTTCATGCTATAGACAATCAGCACGTGTAGCAAGTATTGTTTTATGACGGCAGCAGATGTTATGGTAATGCTACAAGACCCTCCCCATTATGCACAGCTGTTCTAGGTGTTCATGTTTCATGCATTAGTTAAGACTGTAGCAAACAAATGAATAAGCCAAGCCTGGACTGTTTGGATGCTATTGAACATATTCTTGTATGAAATTTAGGTTTTGTTTTAAATTAAAAATCCTCGAGCATAACTGAAAAATACAGCTAAACAAAGTGGATTTCCTAAATTGAGATTGCTTTAATAATTACTTTTTAATATACATCCTAGACTAATATTTTAGTGTTTAATCCATTTAGTGTGACAAATATTTGTATTTATAATTATAATTAGCATTTTTAAATCAAGTGAACAAAATATTTAATTGTATGTAAGCTAGTAATACCATTAAATATTTACCAAATGATTTGGGGAAGTTTGCTGTCCGTACCTAGGTTGTATGTACTTTGTTTTAGGAAGAGGAGAGGCCCATCCCAAACTTATTCTGCAAGTTTTCATGGGCTTTGACCAATGCGAGAATTGTATCTAATATAAAAAGGAGAGTCACGTCATAATTAATCGATAGATCGGATAAAAAACAGTAACATGCAGAATTTGAACCTGCGCCAGCTGTAGCTCAAACGATAAGTCCGACGCTTTAGACCACTTGGAGACTGGCTGTAGCAGCTTTATTAGTATATATATATATGTTTGTGTGTGTGTGTGTGTGTGTGTGTGTGTGTGTGTGTGTGTGTGTGTGTGTGTGTGTGTGTAAAATATGATATTATTATTATAAAAAATTAGAACCAATTATGGCTCGTCCTTCTTTCATATAACATTTTTAATTGACTTGGACTTCACGGAAATCTATTAAATACAAAAGATACTACAGTTTTTATTTGTTCTATTCCACATTACTTTCAATTGATGATAACTCGATATGTTCTTGTTAACTTTTGTGAAATAAGTTCAACAACCTCATATTAAAAAATTTAGTACTTTTCATACGATCGGTGAATATATATCGGTTATTAATTTTTAACATTTTCCAAATAAGTCTGAACAAACGGGGAAAACGGATAGGAGAGAAAAAGAATGATAGCGCGTAATTATGCTCTGAATAACAAAATATTATAAATTATATCTGAATATTCTGAATAAACAGGTTCTCTCACTATAGAAGCTTCAAAATTCACCTATAAAATATATATTTGTGCTACACAAATTCCTAGTACTTTCAAGTATACTTAAAACTTTAAAATTAAATAGTTTACACTACAAAAATATGTTCATATTAATGGTAAATTGTAGTGTTATATAGTTAGTTTTCCTTAGAATTAGACAGTTATTTATAGAAAAATGTTTATGACTATTAAACGTAATTCTGGAATTAGAATAAAACATTACGTAAAATGTCTGTGGAGGAAATCTATGGGGTACTATCTTGACACTAACCTGTGATAGAATTATTCTTACATTTTAGTTTGTCATCCTTACCTTAAATAAAGTTTCTGGAAGGGAATTATCTACTTAACGAATTTATGATTGACATTTCATAGTATAAAGTAGTATATTCAATAGTACTCAAGAATTTGAGAGTAACTAAACTTTCAAAATAACTCGTAAATGGTATACTTGTATTCGTTATTTCTTTGATTCGTCATGTACAATTTTAAAAAGTTTTAAACATTTTAAAAACTTTAAACAGCAATTTCATCCGACTGAATCAACTTCTTCGAGTCCGATTTACGGCATAGTTTTCCATGCAACTAGACCCTTAATATGATGTACGATTCCACATATGCTGTATTTAAATATTTTCTTCTTACCACGATGGACCGTCCCCCAAAGGTAACCTCTGATCACCATGTACAGAGAAATGTTGATTAATATTACTAGTACCATTATGCCAAATTTGGTTGTAATATATCTTGCCGTTTAAAAGTTATAAAGTCGTCCTAAGATTTAATTGTCATCCTGCATTTAGAAAAAATAAAACGCCGCCATTTTTGATAGGAAAAACCTTTTGAGATCCGGTTTGTAGCATTGCATTCTACTACAGAAGACTTCTAGTTTGATGTACATATTGACTTATAATCTATTTTAAGATTTTCATCTTACTCCTTGCGAGCTGTCCACCTGATGAAATAACAATATGAAAATCACATAAAAGTTACATATTTATAGGTATTATTTATTGGTACACCAATTCTCATTGCTTCACAAGAAGTAAAAAAAATTTATTTTCAAACAGACTGTATATGTATTCCTTGTAAAATTGAGGTATATTTATTTAGAAATGTTAGTTATGGGTTGGACTAACACGATTAGCGCTGCCTACCACTATACGAGTAGGCCTACATGCAGCACCAGTTGTTGTTAGAGGACAAATCCAGTATTAGCGAGTGTTTGGAGTGGTTATTGCAAACTCACCAAAAGTTCAACATTTGATGAAACTGTATTCAGTGTGATATTCATTTAAGCCTATAAGGCTGTTAACATGCACGCGTGTTTATCGTCAACTTTGGGTAGCCCAACCTATGATCAATAAATGTTTGGTTGCACAATGATCCAACTGTTAATGATATAATATCACGTTATTATAGAAGGCTGTCATGATGCACATATGTATTTACAGTTGATTAGTGTATTCTCACATAATGTTTGGTTGCAAATTGACCTACAGGAATAAGGTATTTTTATGTTATGACGTCATCACAGATGGCTGTCTTAACATGCACGTGTGTTTAATGTCTACTGTGTGTTGTATTGGCTACCTGTAATCACTAATTGATGATAGCACACTGATCAAACTGGTAATGTTACATTATCACGTTATTACAGAAGGCTGTCATCATGCACATGTATTTCAAGTTGATTAGTGTATTCTCACATAATGTTTGGTTGCAAATTTACGTACAGGAATAAGTTATTGTTATGTTATGACGTCATCACAGAGGGTTGTCTCAACATGCACATGTGTTTACTGTCTACTGTGTGTTGTATTGGGCTACCTGTAATCACTAATTGATGATAGCACACTGAGCAAACTGGTAATGTTACATTATCACGTTATACAGAAGGCTGTAAACATGTGTTTACCGCTTACTTTTGTATTAGGCTACCTTTGATCATTAATTGTTCGGTTGCATACTGACCGAACTGGTAATGTTGCTAGCTCAGTTGCACAATATCAGGGCCAGTTTTAAGTTATCCTGATATTACAGAGAGTGAACTCGTAACAAAATCATGATTAGTTGGAGTGAGAGCTATATTGCATTTCGGTAACACTTTCCTGAAATTCAGCCCTCACATAGAAACATTATCGCATTATAGACCAATAAATCTTACACCGACATTTTATACTAGCAATTAGGAAGATAGCGTTACAGTGTATTTATGTTGTGAATTAATAAGGTGCTATAGAAGGAGATTACAGTTTGCTCCATGTTTAATGTTATGTAACCCACCGAACGGGGGTGACAAGGAAGTACATAAATATTATTTTTAATTATAAGTTGAATTTTTATATTATTTGAAATTAATGCAATGAATTATGATAAATATCCATATTATATCTTATTCTGAAGTAATAAATAAAATAGGTTTTATCACTGACATATTCTGGTGCACGGTGGATTGCTTTTTAACACCGTCCTTAAATATTTGAGGGAAGTCCAATGAATTAAATATAAAGCCGCATTTTATAAAAATTTTATAAATAACTCAGTGACTGTAATTCCTGTGCAGTAAATATCATGTCCTGCAGGACGTTTTACTCTTTATAATGCGTAATGTAAATGCTGCGTTGCCTAAATTACCTACAACTATATTATATGTAAATATAATTTTTTTAAATAAAAAAAAAATTGAATGTTATTCGTGATTAATATATTAACAGAGTTTGAGTGTTTACGTGAAAGTGGGTATTACAAACGAGTTAATTGTCAGAACTCATATTATTAATATTTTTTATTATCTTATATTTTTGTTAAACCCAAGATTATTTCCTAATCATATTAAAATAGTGGCCAATCTACATTCCTTATGTTATTTTGTTTTGGTAGTTATAATGTTGTTTCAATTCCCATACAGGGCAGTACAGACATATGATGTTCAATATTAGGCACAGGTTTTAATTATATTTTTATACTTTGGCCAGCCCATAATACTTAGTATGATGTAAATAGAATGCCAAAACGTGTGGTGACGTACATGTTATTGCATTGAGTATTAAATAATTTACTTAGGGTTATTAATTTTTATTTTTTATTAAAATAATTTATTAGCCTATTTACAAATTTATATTGTGGCGATATACAAAAAAGCCCATTTTAGCATATTGTAATGTACAGCTGGTTTGAGAAATACGTAAATAAATGACGATTCAATTATGATAATATCCTTAATTCAACTCTTAAGAATGAAAACTGATGTACTGTTCGTAGTGTGTATTTCCCTGATAGTAGTCAAATTGCTATGACATCTCTGCTGATCAGTTGAATTCTAAAATTCAAGTTTCATTATTGAATAATTTCTATTGAACAGAGCAAGATGATGAACAGCAGTTTCCATTTAATAAATGCATACAAACATGAGAATTATAATGTAAGCATCTCAAAAACAACTCAAGAGCAGCATGAAGTTAGAACCTGTGCGGTATAATTGAATGATTATTTAACACGAAATGTATCGCAATTTAATTTCTATATAATAAACTGATAAAACTAGCTACGTTTAATGCACTTTTCACCCATGCAGTGTTATTAAAAAAATGTACAGATTACAAATAAATATTATATTACATTTTTCAAAGATGACCAATTTCCTAGTTATTATCATCATGTGGGACTTAAAAACGTTAGATTTCTTATACTTAAAATAACATTAAAAAGTTATATGTTTTTAACTTCTACACGGTTATTAATTTCAACAAAGATAATTATATCTAAACTGTTACATACATTTGTTACAAGCTGTAGTCTAAGAACGGTTTATTTCTTGAAGAGGAGTTGAAGTTAGGAAGTGGTAGCCATCTATTCAAACAACACGTGAGATACATCAGCTACGTAAACTCGCCTAAAAACAAATTCGCGACGGTATTAGCCCATTTAATGATACAAATTACTATTATAACAACGTGCTCGTCGCCATAAGGACGACGCCACAACCTTTATCTATCTCCATCAAGCAAATAAAAGATCTTCAAGGGTAAGTTACTTTACTATTCACATCTTTACTTTATGTTACATTCATTTTATACGTTTGGCATCAAAGGGCTAATTTAATAATACGAAAAGATAAATTTTACTTACGGACAAAGCGCGCGAGGTCTGATGGGTTTACGTAGTTGGGCTGCTACAAAGGGTTTAGTAGGAAAAAAAATTCATACGCGTGCCAATTAGGTAGTTACTCCGCCCAATAATTTAGTTCCGGAACATTGGATGTAAAATAATATTATATTATACTGGCTGATTAGGTTGCGAAATTTACATTGTATGAAATTTAATTAACTAATTTACGGTACACCCCTAAACAAATTTTCAACATTAAATTTCACTTGGAAATATTTCCCACACAATCATTACCTTCTTAGATGTTGATGTGTTTTTTAGAAGAAGGCTTTCTTAAACAAAAATTCACGTTAAAGATACCAACACTATGAATTACTTAAATTATACTAGTTGTCATCCTACACATGTAAAAAAAAGTATTCCAAAAAGTTTAGCCATTCGAGCAAAGAATTTATGTAGCAAAGAGTCTGATTTCACAAATTATATTAACAAATTAACAAACACATTCAAAAATTTAAATTATCCCAACAAACTTGTAAAAAATCAAATTAATAGGACAACAAATTTTAATTACAACAAATCTTTTCCTGTGAATGAACCTAAATTTATTACCAAATTCTACCCCGGACTTAACAAAATATACCCTATAATTAAAACTGCTTTCCATATTCTACAGTCATCATCGGAAACTAAAGATATATTTTCAAAACCGCCTAGGGTCATCTTTAGAAGGCCGTCAAATCTTAAAAATATGCTAGTCCAAACCAATCTTAAACACAAAAATCGAGAGAAAATTTTTAACGGTTGTAAACCCTGTCAAAAAACCACGTTGTGGTACGTGCAAAATTATGTCCTCTAGTCAAAATTTTAGTAGTAACATAACCAGTAAAACGTATCCAATTAAGGAACAATTTATTGTAATTCAAGAAATATAATATATCAGCTAAATTGTAATTTTTGTAATAAACAATATATATTGGCCAAACCTCTAACCCTCTCCCGTATCAGAATGACAGGTCACCGTTACAGTATTGTTCATGGAGATGACAAGCCCCTCGCTGTACATTCCAGGGAACATAATCAGGACAAAATTGAAAAATGTTTACAAACTAAAAGGCATCAATAATGTTCCATTGCATGCTAACGAAAATTTAAAATAGGTTTAATTTGAGAAGGAGCGAAACTGCTCACCAACTTGTTTTAAGTCAAAATTTCCTTTAGGTTTGAACATTTGTTAATTTCAAAATTTTTTACTCTTTTGTGTTCATGATGAAACATCAGCTGTGAGGTATTTTCCCCTGTTTATTATTCTATTTAAGTTCTTTTTCTTGTTTCTATTTAGTTATTTTAATTATTTAATTTTGTTAAATATTTAACATTTTGTTTTATTATACAAGAATAAGAAATATGCATAAATTCATAAAAAGAGTTTACCAATATTTGGTTTTTTGGCCTTGAGGAGTATATGTAAAGGGCATTGACCCATAATTAGATAAGTTATCGGAAGTTACGATTAATCAACCAGATTATTGTTGAAACATTGACTTTAGGTCCACTTCCTCTTCCCCATCCTGTATATCTTGTTTCTGAGTTGGTAATAACATCAAGAAAACAAATTTACCTTTGAGCAAAGCGTTTTTCCTTGTTTAACGAAGTAATTTACCAACTAACTACAGTAACTTTGTACTACAGTAACTTGCAAAGTATGATTGCAAATAGAAGAATACTCAAAATGAAAACTCGTATTTATGTGTTTCCTGTCACTATATATTTTATTTAAATAAAACTAATTGTCTATAAAGATAAAAAAACTAAAATTAAAAAATATGATTTGTTTTTAACTTAATATATTTTAAAAAATACAAATAAATAACGATGCCAAGGGCAAAACGTTATATTTTGGTAAACCGACCGTAATAAATTAAATAAATTACAGTTTTAAAAATTAGGCCTCTATGGACCCCCATTTTATCTTACCCACCAATCCTGTGTAACTATAGACTAAAATATTTAATCTATCTAGTAGCATAAAGAACATTAAATGGAAAGCTTCCATTGTTTCCAATAGCGTTTATAAAACAAAAATTATTTATAACCATTAAACAAAAATACACAAGCATATATTAAAAATGTTCGCTTTAAATAATTTACTCTCTGATAATAATTTGCTACCTTTAGAAAAATCAACACATCACTGAATAACGATAACGACCACTTGAAGTATTTCATGTCAACATTCGATTAGTTAATGTGTATTATTGGCAATAGCGAAGTTTAGTGGTTGCACATAAAATCACTATACAGTTTTTCAACATCGCGCTATCCTTAAAAAGGCCATAATCAGAATTTTACACACGTGTATTATGCTTGTAGTTGATCACCGTCAACGAAACATCTTAACCCGGTGTAAAATAAAATGTCCGAAATTAGTCCTAATTTTTTATTGAAGTAGACCTTTTAGACCTGAATATAAAATATTTAGTTTTTAGTGAGATAGTTCAAACGCTACTGCGCTTCCGAAAATAAAATATAATATAAATATATTGCAACGACTAACATCTTACAAGATTTTACAAAGACTAAAAAGCTATTACATGCCCATAAATGGGATTTATATGTCTTCTGACAGAAATTGTAAAAATAACAAATATTATACAGTGCTTAACCAATCATAATAACTGTGACATTTCGGATAGTACTGATTTACATGAATGATTCTAAAATTAAAGTTACATATATTAAAGTATTGGAGAAGTAAGTGTTAATTATGAAGTATTCATAATGCTCTATACAGTATATTTTTTATTGTTAATTTGGTGTAATATATTAACTCTATGGGGCACAGTTAAAACAGTTATAATACCTGAAGGGTCATGCTATAAATACTTTTAAAGTTTTGTGTTAATACACTTTATTAAAAAAAAATGCGACGTAACTGGTATCATGGCAGTTCTAGAAAATAATGAATTAAAAAAAACATTGGAGAGCTGTTATTTCCTTTAGTTTTAACTAAGAAATGCACATATGTTTTTACAAAATAATCTTTATGATGTGTTTTCCATATTTATTACATAAGCAATACGAATTCGTAATGTTTTACTCCAGATATTGATGTAAAAAGTATCTATTCATATATGCGGGGAACGTATAAATAAATGGTACTAAATCCATGAAGTGAGTTAAAGTAGCGTAGTCTTCACTCGCGCCGACATTCCCCCTACTTCAATAACGACAGTGGACTTATTCCTTAAATAACTTGAAAAAAATATTTAATTTTTACATGTAACTTACATTAAAGCAGTAGTCAGATCTACTTTAAAACCTATTTTCTTTGCAAGTCTACTTATAAACAAGGTAGTTTTACGCCTCACCATGTGTAATATAACATTCTTCACAGGTGTATAGCTAAGTTCATTTCCGAGATGTCCTTAGGCCAGAAAAAAAATCATACAGGCAAAACCAATTTTTACATTATTCTGATAAGAATAAAAAAAAGAAATTGTTTATATTAAATTATTTCATTACGTAATTTATATGAATAACCTACAGCCCTCCAATAACCAGCAATTAGTACCGGAAAAATGTTTGGAACTGTTGTTTTAATAAGTTATTACCAAACAGCTGAAGTAAACAATTTTGTATAATTATTTGTGTCTTCAATACTTTATTAAATAATTCGTACAATTTAATTTGCCAGATAACTTGAATTATAAATACTGTTATTGTCTTCAAAACGCATGTTTGTTTATATTTTGTGATTTACAAGGCACTCTTCTACTTACAAGGTATGTATAATTATTTAAAATTATGCGTACCTTATAGATACAAAATTATACATACCTATCCAAAAAGTCACAGTTATTATGATTGGTTAAGCACTGAATTATACATTTTTAGAAAATAATCTTTTTTTTATAAAATAATTAGTTGGCCACTCCTAATTGACTGATTTTGAGGTTGGATTGATAGTTTTAAATGTTACTGTAATTGTTTTTAATCAGAAAACCCTATAGTCTTAAAGAAAATCCTTATATGGCAATTCAAAAATCTAACAAAAACCAAGTTTTGCATTTTAAAATTCCATTTGAAGGTGGATATAAGGAGGAATAACATCAATGTGATTCAAAAATGCGTTTAGTTTTAGTGCATCCATAAGGAAATGAACACAGATATCATCCAAATCTTAAAAAAAGAACCTCGGTTTACACTGTTTAATTCACTATTTAGTTGTAAATTCACAGATATTCATACCTTAAAATATTCTCCGTTGATAAAGAAAAGTTAAATTAGTTAATTAAACTAAATAATACAGCAAATAAAAAAAGTCTATCTATCCATCGTACCATCACAATCATTCCTCTTGTAATTGCCAATCTGCGGTGTCTACAATGATTTGCAACGTTTATTATTGGTTTAGTTACGAAACTGAAATAAACGTTAAATTTGAATTACATCAGCCAGTTAATATTTTGAAACATTAATGATTTACAAAATAATAACAAAATTTTAGAAATTAAATATGGCAAAAATAAAAATTGACAGATCGTCACCAAACTGCGGTTGGATTGAAACTTTCCAAACTATGTCGTGTGTTCTGCATATTCAAATTTGTTGGCGTCAGCTGAGTTATTCCAGCTAAGCCCAGTTTGCCAGTTATAAGTTAGTAAAGCTTTTTATCACATCAATTTTAGGAACAAGAATGCAAATTTTATTGACTATCAACAACCACCCGCGGCTTCGTACGCAATTTCTTTAGGTATTGCACCTGTATGAGCACTTCGGGTACAAAGTGAATTATATATCTGACGTCAATTGAGTTTGCCTTGTTGCCCTCAATAAAAAAAGGGAGGAATTGATATTAATTACAGTTTTATTACGTTATCAATATTTGTTGTTTCATAGCTGATTTTGTGATAGATCAGAGAAGCCTACTTCTGTCAAAAAACATCTTAGATGGGTTTTATTACAGTCTTAAAATTTACAGTACAATTCAGAGAGTAACTATGTATTTTATGTCTAGTACTTAATATTTTGTTAAAAAACGTACAGTTGAAAAAACAATATGAGACTACTAACGTGTTTTTTTTCTCTTGAAACTAAAGTTTTCAGAAATATCTTATAATATTTAGACCTTAAATTGGCACATTAGTCCCAAAACATAGCCCAGTAAACTTTCATCTAGCAAGTTCTTGCCGTCAGCATCACGGGGAGTATACGGAGTCAAAGTTTTAGACGGACTCTTTCAATTAATATTTAAACAGCTTTAGAGACATATATAGGATTTTTGGCTATCTCAGAGATAAGTAGAGCATAGTCCGGAGGAATTATCGAATTAAGAATGGGCCTATGTTTTATACCAGTGACTATAAAAACGTCCATGTAAAATTTCAGTACAATCGGTTTTAATAGTTTTATGCATGAAATAAAAACAAACAAAGGCACCACCGCACCGCATTTATAATATTAATAGGATGTGTTTTACTAACTGTAAAAATGGATATATTTCTTCAGATATCTACAGTAACTATAAAACCTGATTACTATATGGCTATACAATACCAAGCCTCACTTCACCCAATGAGTTCAATTTATTAGATCATTGTGTGAAAATTGCTCATGTTTCATTAAGGTCCAGGAATAGATAGAATAAAGTAGTATATAAACTGATAAGATAATTAATATTAGTAAAAATTAATATTAGTATAGTAAGACATCACTGAGCGGCTGGATAAGGAGCGAGCCCACGGGCTTAAGCCAAATTTAGGCCTAGCCTGAAGTAATGTGATAAACAATCCCAGGTTAGAATTCTACAGAGTAGAGGAGGGTTTTTTAGTAGGTAATAAAGCCGTTTTTTGGGGGATTACCACACTACAGGCAGGCCACCTTCGTGCGTAATTGCAATTTTCCTGCCTCTTCCTCAAAAAAAAGAAAAAAAAGAAAAAATCACAATTCTTAACTTCATGTTTTCCTATGGGCTTGATTATATAATGGCCAAGTATTATACTTTGAATTAATACTACTATAGGTGGAGTAATATCACATTTTATATTGTTATGCGTTATTGTTCTCAGAATTAGTATCGTATGCGACTTTAACCCAAACTGTTCTTAAAAATTTCAAAAACATACCTCCATTAGATTTGAACAAATTTAAGGACGTGTTATTCGTTTTCAATTGATGATCTTGTCCATCATTTAAAAAGTTAAAATTTATTGATTTATTCTTATTCAAGTCTTATGTTGAAGTAAAAAAAAATACAAAAAGAAATATTTATTTTTGTAAGCTTCCTCCAAACCAAGTGGGAGAATATTAGTCTCAACAATTTGGGCCAGATTAGTATATATGATAATACTAAGTGATAATAATAAATAAAAACAAAGGTCTAATGTGGGTTTACACATTACGTATCAACATGTTGGAATACTCAATTGTTACCAAAGCCCATCTAATGGAAATGTCGAGTCGTAATTTAGAAGCATTGAAATGCTTTTAGGAGAATCGTCCGAGTAAGTACGACTTCATAATTGTCTGAGTGCATTTAAAAAGAACCACAGACAATTTTATTCCTTTGCTAAGAGCATGGTATCCTTTTTATAATTCAGAATCTACCATTGTAATGCAATAAAAAATAATAAACCGTCATTAGCCAATCCTGTTAGATATTATTTTCTCTTCATTATTTATTTAATTCGCCTGTTTTCCCGTATTTTATAATATTTTTTACTATTACAAACCAATATACGACTAGGTTAATTTCTAATAAAAACTGATTTATAAGTATACACCATGATAATTCGTTTTTAATCGGGGATTCCATCCATTGAGTCTGTCCACTCTGTTTGGACACATCCTTTACACTAATGTTTAAAAATAGACCGGGTTATTTGATCAGAAATTAAGTAATCCCAACCTAACAAACTTTTTAGGTTTACTTAATAAATTTTAGTTTAAAAAAAATCAGAAACGTTAATATTGTATCCTTGGGAAATTAAAACAAAATTTTACGTTATTGCCACAACTAGAAACAAATAATTAGATAGGTATTTCACTGTTATGATAATATTTGGACCAAAATATTTTACATTTCATAACTTACGAACACAATTAATTCTTTAAAAAAAGTTCACATTTTAAAACACAATATGAACATATTTATCCTTAGAGATTAAAACTAAACTTTGTTATATACGTATGC
Organism: Homalodisca vitripennis; assembly: GCF_021130785.1. Classification (NCBI taxonomy): domain Eukaryota; kingdom Metazoa; phylum Arthropoda; class Insecta; order Hemiptera; family Cicadellidae; genus Homalodisca; species Homalodisca vitripennis. Next base: position 65,965,860 of record NC_060211.1, on the reverse strand, counting down.
ATATAAAATTAACTCAAAGTAAGTCGGTTCGTTCGTTTGTTTTACGACCTACACTTACAACAATAATTAACACGTAAAATCCCGCAAGCTAACGCGCACTTGTACTATCAACAACAAATTTTTCTCTTTCTAGCCTAGTGAGCCATTAGGATATACCAAAAGACATTTAAACCAGTCATTTTTAGACACATAACTTCCTACTTGTACAATAAATCCAGTACTTTCATAATTAATAACTGTTTAAAAAAAACCTATAAAGAACGCTAACTAGAGTCTCAAATATGAATCGAGTACAAAATGGTTGGCAATTAAAAGTTTTAGAAGTGAGAAATAACTACTTACAACCTAGTTACAAATAACATTTTGGAGCATACAGAATTTTTTAACTGTAACCACAACTCAGTATTTTCTTATTTTTAAGATATTCATAAAAGGCAACAAAAACAGAAAAGTAGAATTTCTTTCTTCGTAGGCCGTAATTTTTAAATGCTACCAATGAAAGAAAAGAAGATCTAATAAAAACTCTTAACATTGTTCTTAAAGCAGGTAAGCTGTTATTACTCATCAGGACAACGTTTCGCAAGAAATCCTCAAATTGCTAAGACACCCAGCCCCTAAACTTCTTGAAAACGTGCCAGTGTAGTGTAAAGAACTAGCTGTAATGTTTTTTGAGGAATCGCTTGCATTACCTGTACAATTGTATTACTATGACCAATAATATCTTGTGGCTTTGATTTGTACGCTCTATCTTTGGCATAAGCCTACGTGAAGTAGTCAAGTAGTGAAAGGTCCAGTGATTTGGCAGGCCACTGAATAAACTCACTTCTACTTATCCATTGAATTAAGGAAAATATTATCTAAGTAGTAATAGATTTACCAGATATAAGTGGATATGTTATGTTTTGTTGAATGCCGTTCACTTCGGAATGCCTAGATTGCTGCAATTATCTGTTGAAACACACATTATGAAAGTACACATCATCAGTACGATCCTTTCAACGAATAATTCGTCCATTAATTTGTCCTGTTATCACACCTAGCCAAACTTTAATTCTTCGGTGGTGTGTTTTGCTAGCATAAGGATAAAGATTACTCCACAGACGATATGTTATAACTAATAACGTCTCCGATAAGTTTTGAATATTGACTCGTCACTAAATACGGTACAATTTAATACAATAAATATAATTTATTATATGGTTATGTTATGGTGTGTCGCTTATCATTTAATTGCATTAACGTGTACAATTTACCGAAGTCATTTATTCGTTCAGGTCGTGAACAATGTGAATTTGCATTTAACTCTTTATTATTCAATTTTCAGCTCGTAAAAATGTGGAAAACCCTATTATTTTCATTTAAAAATTTCCCACTTCTTGACATACGAAGAGATGACATATGTGAGTAAAAACTAAATGCTTGGTATTATTGTTACTTTGTAGTATAATATAGTTTTGCACGTGGATAAGGATCTAAGCAAGTTTGACGTGTGTGCATACGAGCACACACATAAAAGCTTAACTTAGATTGGTTTAGCCATCCACTAGGCAGTATGATATAGTCAGCATGTTATCAGGATTTGAGCAAGTTTTACATGTGTGTATGCGAACCCACACATCGGAAGTATAACCGTATAGAACAATAAATAAAAATGTCAAAAATATTTTATTTACTCCTCCTAAGCCTCAATAATGATTAATATATTTGTTAAATATAATGAGTTCTAGATATATTTAGTTGGACGGTTTATATGTTATTTTAATATATTTTTATTAAAAAACACGGATAGTGGGAGGGTCATTTGTATTTTTAAATATATTAAATTAAAAACAAAAATCATATTTTTTAGTTTTAGTTTTTTTCATTTTTATAAGACAATTAGTTTTATATAAATATAATATACAGTGACAGGAAACACACAAATACGAGTGTGGTGAACCATACTTAGACAATAAGTTTCCGCCAATACCTTATAATACCAGTAGTTTTAACAAGAATTTGTTTTTAACTTTTGAGAAAAACTTTGTCTTGAAAGTGTATTTGTTATTAGACAGATGAATAGCCTTAGTTTATTGAGTTAGAAAATGTACTGTTTATCGTTATAAAAGAGACTAGTAAGTAAGTTGATTTAAATTTAAGTATTTTCACTTGAAAAAAGTCTGTTTCTATTACGTGAATGCCTAGTTCAGGTAAAAATTAAAAATTTATCGAAATTGATTTAAAGTTTCTTATTCAAGATGTAGCTCAGCATGGAATATTATAAACAAAAATTATATACAGGGTGAGTGGCTCTTGGTGTGAAAAAATTTTTTGGGTTATAATGCAATGTAAATGTGATACAATGGCGGTTAAAGGAAAGTCTAACTCAAAAAAATTAGGTCTGAAATGAATTGTTTTCAGTTTTTCTAAAAAGCCCGTGTTTTTGTACGTAAATCTGATATTTCTCAGCAACGTATAGACATATGTGAGCAAACTACATCATTTTTTTAGATTCTCAGTTTAAATTTTTCAAATTTGAAAAAGTTATCGGTTCAAACGGTAAGAAAAGAAAATTAAGCTTCAGGTCGATTCAAATGGCAAACTTGCTAAGTTTCAGGAAAACTGAAATATCATTGAACCCCATCTTTTTACCACACCTTGTACACAAGAATGTGTCAAGTGCTATTAAAAACTTTGCCATTTAATAGGCTTTAAAATTATATGCCATAGGACCAACTATTTAGGTGTTTTCCATTAAAAAAAATCAGTATAGGTTAAAAGTTAACACTGGGTAGTCATAGGACAGTATAATAAACAAATTTTTTGAGCATTAGTAAAGATATTAATAATGGAACTTTAATCAATTATCAATAAGGTAAAATGAAAATTAGAATACCTCATGAACACAAAACATTGAAAGTAAAATCATTGCACTTCATTCTCAAAATGGCGACCTTCCTTTCTCACACAAGCTCTTGCTCGCTTTCCTCATTGCTCCTACGGTCATTTTAAAAGACAGTTTTTTCCAGAAACCTTTGAGAAGCTAGACCGATTCTGCGTCGTAATTCTTCTTCTGAGTTTACTGGGGTGGAATAAACGTCCTGCTTAAAAAAACCCCACACAAAAAAAGTCCATAGGTGTAAGGTCGGGAGATCGTGCAGGCCATGCGACAGTTCCCCCACGTCCAATCCACTCGGGATAGTTTTCAGTCAGCCATTGACCTACTGTTGCATTAAAATGTGGAGGGGCTCCATCCTGCTGGAATAAAAGCTCGTCTCTTTCAACATTGTTCAAACCATCTAAACGGTTAGGTAGGTCGTGTTGCAAAAAATCTAAGTAGTTTGTTCCATTTACAGTTCCATTAAATATGTGAGGTCCAATCAATTGGTCGCCTAAGACCCCACACCAAACATTAATACTAAAACGCGTTTGAAAGGATTTTTCCTTTGTGCGGTATGGGTTTTGTTGATCCCAGTGGTGCATATTATGACAATTAAAAATTCCTGCTCTTGTAAACAATAACTCATCAGTCCAAAGGATTTTTCGAAAAAACATATGCTGCTCTATGTCTCTGTTTAGCAACCAACGACAGATTTTGTACTCTATGAGCATAATCAGTTGCTTTCAGACCTTGAACAGGCGTAAAATGGTATGGATGGAACCTATTCTTATGGAAAATGTCCAAAACCTTTCATAGTGATACACCTACGTCTCTAGCAAGTTGTATACTACTAACTTCTGGATAATTCCGAACTGAATTTAGAACTATTTCATCTAAATCCTAACATCATGAACAATGTGTGTCCTACTTCTTTAAGGTCTTTTGTGAACTGTACCTCCCTCCACAAGACGTTGATGGAGTCTGAGAACACAGAAAGACTGGGAAGTCGGCGATCAGGGTAGCGAACATTGATACTCTCTTTGGGAGTACGCGCATTTCCATCACAAAAACCCGTAAATAAAGTGCATATCAGCGTATTCTCGAGTCGTGAACTCCATGGCAGCCTACACTTGACTAAATTGAGCAGAAAAATAGTTTTATTGGAGGTAGAAGTAATTCATGTGGACACTGGCCTTACAAAACAAGATAAGGAATGAATGTAAAATACTGAGTGAAAGTGATAATATAAGGAATTAAAACATTGATAAAGGATGTGACCATTAATCCGTAACTAGCATCCACAAATTATTTTAAACTGCTTTACTAATTTTGTAATCTTCAATTTCTTATTTTATGAAGCAGTTTTATAAAAAATAAAAAAATAACGTAAAGTTGTTATTAAATTGTTTTAATATTTTTGTAGCTTGCATGTTTTTTAATATTCAAACCGATAAAAGTAGGTAACCAAATACTTAACCATGGTTATATCGCATACCATTTTAGAGCCTATTAAATGGCGAAGTTTTTAATATCACTTGACACATTCTTGTGTACAGGTGTGGTAAAAAAGATGGGGTTCAATGATATTTCAGTTTTTCTGAAACTTAGCAAGTTTGCCATTTGAATCGACCTGAAGCTTAATTTTCTATTCTTACCGTTTGAAAAGATAACTTTTTCAAATTTAAAATTTAACGGAGAATCTAAAAATGATGTAGTTTGCTCACATAGTCTATACGTTGCTGAGAAATATCAGATTTACGTACAAAAACACGGGCTTTTTAGAAAACCTGGAAATAATTCATTTCAGACCTAATTTTTTGAGTTAGACTTTCTTATAACCGCCATTGTATCACATTTACATTGCATTATAACTCAAAAAATTTTGTCACACCAAGAGCCACTCACCCTGTATACCTATATACCAAAAATGATATTCTCAGTGATTAAAAGAAAAATCTTTTTTTTTATTTGACTATATTGTGAATATAAAACAATAATTGCGGGATACCTTTTGGAATAGTTGCGATGTAAATCACTTGTGTAAAATATGATGTGAAGATGTAATAAAATAGGTGATAATGTAAGTTTTCCTAAAGTTCTACTGATATATTAGGACTATTATGATTAAGACTATAATCTTTGAAAACGTCACTAAGTTGAAATATTAAGAAATTGTAAAATTAAGACGTTTACTCATTGAATACAATAGAATTGGGAAAAAATTAGACAAGTAATAAATGAGTTTTTGTATCTAGATATAATTTATCCTAGACTAGGGAAGGAGTGGTAAATAGTGACATGTGGTAAATATTAAAACACTAAATGGCAGGGCAGAATATGTAATTTAACTATTGGGGACTTTCATAGTTTGTACCAAAGTTTTGTATGGGGTTTCAATCTTTAGTGTTACAGACTTGTAAAAAGCAATAACCAAATTATTATTTTTTGAAAGACCAACGCATTTAACAACATTTTCAGTGCTTGTTGGTAGCTGTAAATTTGAAAACTATCTTTTGGGCTAGCTGACTGTAATGGTTTTATTTAAACACAGCATATTCAGACACAAGTTTTAGGCAATTAAAATTCACGTGTGTTCTGTCGTACCTTTATGACATTATTATCTACTCAAAAACTTACAGAAACTGTATTCATTCCTATTTGAAATTTTAAGGTGTAAAGTAAAGTAAACATGTCTTATTTTACCTGGTGAAGTTAGGGCTAGGAAGCCCTCTCTAACACTTAACCTGGGCAACAACGGGTTAAAGGTGATTTGCATAGAAATTTATAGATAGAAATGTAAAAATTCAACGAAGTCGTAGGGCTAAGGACAAAATGAGTATTTCCAGGTTAAAAAGTAATTTAAAATTTCGGAGAATAATTGCTCTGTTAAATGAATAAAATAGAAAAAGTGTGCAAGTTTTTTTTTAGACTGAGGAGAGTTAACAGCTATTTCAAACTTTATAAAACTATATTAGTAATCCCCCAGTTTGACATTCCAAAACTTTCAAAAAGGAGTTCTATTTGGAATGATAACACAACTACCTAGTGCTGGGCTAGGGATTGCAATTAGAATACATGCCTTAATTTACAAACTTAACTTGCTACCTAAGGGATATAAGAGTTTTGCTAAACAATAATAGATTGACGGTTACGTTATAGTTTGATTTTGAAACAATACTCATCTTTGTGGAATTGTGTATAAAATTTATAACATTCTTCGCCATATTTCTGTAATTTTAATTAAAAATAAATTCACTACAAACAATTAAGTTATATAGCATTACGTTGTTATTTTTAATTAACATTAAATATCATTCAAACTCCATGTAGAGATAGAAAGACGTATTTAGGTTATTTAAGTATTTATATTTAGTATCTTTGTCGTTTGTACGTCTATATTCCACAGGATGTCTAGCAAACGGATTTGAACTAATATATTTCTTAATTTTACATAAACGTTAATATCCACATAAGTAAGATAGAATTATATTATAATGTTTGTGACAGTAAGGGATTTGGTTGAACCATAATGAAGCCTAATTATACGCTGGATATCTAATCATGAATTGAGCTATAGATTTGAAGTTTTGTATAATAATTCTATACAATCAACCTTTTTATATGTCCAGAGAAGATACTCTGTGGTTTGCCTGAATGAAGATTCATTGAAGCCTAATTCTCATAGGATATTTTAAGGAATGGGTTAGGTTATAAATTTTAATGTATTACAATGAGATGTCACTGATGTAGCCATGACGCTGTCCTAATATACGTATAGCTTAAATCAGCCGGCGTTAGGTCTCCTCAAGCATCATATAACATGATGTTTTGAATGAAATTTTATTAAAGTGAATTGAATTTATATATTGGCTTAACTATCAGCTAAGTTGTTTCAGGAGTCCTTTTGGGTTAGTCTTGGTATTAGAAACTATCTACACGGATCAAAGGTATTATTGGTTCTGAGTACAAATGTTGAATATGGCTGTATCAGCAAATAAATTCGATTATCAAACAAAATGGAGTATCGCTCCACAAAACTAATAATACACCAAACTATAGAAGGGTAATGCTCTGCTTTAGACGTAATGAAATGGATAAAGGATCTGGCTGCAAAACTAAAAACGAACTGGAATGTGTCAGAGTATAGCTCAACATTATAATTTTAATCGTAAAAAAATTACAAGATATTTTAGGTATATTTACGAGTAGCGGGATCAAGGAAGGTCATCGGACAATGGAATGAACTATAACTTTTCAGGATGTTAGTTTACATTAGCCTGTTGCTTGACACATGGTTTAACGTTTTCCTAACTTGTTAGGTTAGAATAAAACTTATATCGGATTAATACAATTATACAATCACATTCATAATATTTTTGAGAGGTTTACATCTAATATGGTTAGCCAATGGATAGGAATAGTTCAACGTTGATTTTGAGCTGGTGAATTCTGAGTAATAAAAGTTTCCCAAGAATTAAGTGCAGCAGTTAGAAGAATATTTGCCTGTGGTTCTTTTTAAAAGGCACTCTGACAATTATGAACTTGTGCTTCAGACGATTCTCCTAAAAGCTTTTCAATGTTTCTAAAATTACAACATTGCCACTCGACATTTCCACTAGACGGGCCGCAGTAAAAGTAGAGTATGCCAATATTTTCAGCATGTGTAATATATTTCCCGAGCCTTAGTTTTCCTTATGATAATGCTAGAGATTTGCTTATTGGCAAAAAAAAAAAATTGGGGAGTGCCGATGGCCGAGTGGTATAAGACGTTTGATTTTGGGTCTGATTTATAGATAGCGCAGATTCAGGTCCTGTCTGTGACTGTAACAACTTGTATCAGGACCATTGACCTTTGTCTCGCTCTTATTCTCTATGATATATATATATATATATATATATATATATATATATATATATATATATATATATGAGTAAAAGAGAAGAAACTTTATATAAGTTTAAAATTTGTCCACAAAATCTGTGTTTGTAGCTCCTTGTGTTTCGCTCCTGGATTTTTTTAAAATTAAGACATAATATTTAGTCACAAAATGCTAGTTCACCCAAATTTTAGTAGGTGAAACATACATTTTACAAAGAGAATAATGTCGAAGAGTACTTAATTAGCGTCGTTTAAATCTTGTGCAAATTATCACTTGATAAAAAATTGTGGAAATTAAATAACAAAATTATATATTATTATTAAATTACCATAACATTTATCAATTTTATGTATATATAAGAAACTAATTAAACTTCTTCAATTAAACTTTTAATGTTGTAATGAAAGCCAGTATCACGCAATGCTTGACGTAAGTCGTCATCATATTTTAATACACATTATAGTCATGAGCTAGAAACTTAATCCCAGAGTTAACAGTTGTAAAACATGTTTTCCTTGTTGAGTCCTACATTTTTTATAAATAAAATTTAGACAATTTAGACAATTATCATGTACAGGAGACGAATATCAATTATTACATTATATTGATAGCTGTAACGAACATTTACTGCCGTATCAAAGCTAAGTAGGGAATATAAGTGTTCTACGTGTTAAGTATATTAGAGGCTATACCTTCTATTAAATTGTAAAAAAATCTATATTAGTGCATGTATTTTAATGTTACTTTACATGAAAATAGCTTAATAGTATGACTCAGTACAATAATAATACTAATTTTAAGTACACATAATACTTTTACAGCTGTTATTCGTAGTGGCTAGAAAATAGGCTGAGTAATTGCTTGTTGCTTTTCACCGTTAATTAAATTTTTACTCCCGTCACGTTTTGGTACCACCTTTAAAAAGTCTGGTATAGTTTTCGAATGTATTTAATTTAATCAAACAAAAAATAAATTTCTTTGTTCCATCACTAACTTTTAGAGATATTTTGAAGTCGGTTTGTTTTATTTTAAACACACAGTAGTATTATTTTGTAATAATGATCGAATGAAGATATTAAATAAAATTAAGATGAGAAATTCGGCGAATAGCCCATTGTTGTTACGAACACTATTAAGCAAATTAGTTATATTACCAAAATAGGGTCAACTTTACACTGATCAATTTGATCGATCAAGCCATTGACTTTTCGTATTCTTATTCCACGCATGGTGCAGAGGTGCTTTTGTAGATCCTATCCTAAAACCCTGGTTTAGACAAAAAATCCACTACCATGTCCATTCCAATAGTTTTGACAATCATATATATATATATATATATGATTCTATACAAAATTACCTGTCTCAAATTATATACTGTCTACCTATAATTGTATAATATGTCACAAAATATTTCAAATGTACAAACTGATACCAGTGCCATCCCGAAAAATCTAGGATATTTTTCAAAAAGAAGGAAAAGAATTCGAATAACTTAAATCATAATCATAAATTATAGGTTTTAAATGTAAATTGAAGGCGAAATTATTATCTAGGTTACAGAGGAAATATTCATTCTTAAATCTCATAAAATTTTTAAATAATAATTAGGTGCTTATCGATGTTCAGCTAGGTTGACATTAGACATTGTATATGTATGGTTTTTAGATTGAGGATCACCAATTTTTCGTAAAAACTTGGTATAAATTAACCGTAAGATCTAAAGTTATATCTGGAATATTTATATTTCTTTATAACACGCAGGAAATTGAACTTTCTTCTAACTATAGTAAAATATAAAAAATAGACAAAATAATACAAAATATCTATAAAAACTTACTTGAAAAATATTAGTATAGTGACTTGTGTTTTAATTACGGTTGAAATAATATTAAAATTAAAATTGATTATTCTAATATTTTTAAGTTATTTTGCTTTTGTATGTTTGAATGTCTGTTTTGTATTATTTGAAATAATGTCAGTTAAGAAAAGGATATGTATTATATATGCAATTATAATTATTAATGCTGTTTCAACAATATGATTACCTACCCAATGTGTCCAGGCAAACAATTAAGGCTAACAAGTTGTGCAGTTCACAAGTAGATGATAAACAATTCCGAAAGCAGCAACAACTTAATTAACCACAACAGCATCCAGAGGTTTGTTTTAATTGTGAAATTTATTGTCACAGATGTAGTGAGATTTACACAATAAGATTTGATAATTTAATTTGTTGTAATGTAAATAAATAATTCCATCAAAATTATTCTCCTCGGTTAGGGTAGTGAAACACACTATATTAAGGACAAATTATCATGCAAATATTAAAATTAACTTCAAAATTTTAACTGGTATCGTAATTTATATCATGATATGATACTTGTATATTACATAAAATAATTTTATACATACTGTATATACATATTAAAAGTCCACCTCGTAGTTGATACTTAATACATAGCTTTATAAATAATTTTATATATCTATTATTTTATTTTGTTCTGAAAATGTAAATGATATTAAGTATAATGTTAAGTTTATTAGTTATTAATTTAAATATTTAAATAGCGCAGAAAAATAAACATAGTACTTTTGAAAACAATTAAGACAAATCTATTGGTAAAATTCTGAATTAAAAAATGTTATATTATATTTTATTATGTCTATATGTATTTATTATATGTCTAAAATACTTAATAATACATTTATTCCTCAGACGTTAATAAATGTGACAGAAAATTTGGTAGCAACATCTGTGATGTGAAATTAACAAATAAATAAAAACTCTAATTAATAGTTAGTTTACTCTAAATGTTAACATCTACTATCTTTACCTTATCTGATCAGTGCACACGATTTAGTACTAAAAGAAGTTTTAAAACAATTAACTTCACAATCAACTTAGCTAACTTAAATTAATTTCTATAAAGTAACTCACAAAGTTCTGCCATTAATAGATAAGAAAGGCATAAAAACAAACGGTATTTACAAATTAATGGGCTACAGTAGTCTGCTCAAGATTTGTTATACTGTACAGGAAGGAACTTGTTAATTTTCGCTTACTTCATGAATATATAAACCCCGTTGTGAGTCTTTAAGAGCCAGCTATACAAATATTGTTACTTTTTATTTGATAGCGTTATGAAAATGTCTCATTTTTAGAAAATAAATATACATGCAAAAGATTTTTTAATTTCCTTTTCAAAGTATATAATTTTAATATTCAAAGGATATAGCACAAAATATAGAGGATGTTCTGGATAATATACAAAAAGTCAAAATTAAAAAAAAAAGCTATTAAGCCTTTTGATAACTCGAAATTGAATGGTTTTATTTGGAAAACTTCTATAATTTTTCTATGACAAAAATAACGCATCAACAGTGCATACGCTTTAAAATTGTTATTATGTAGCTACATTCGAGCAGCCTGTAAAGTTGGTTCATTGATTTTAATTATTTGATAAAAAATAAAGGAGTAAAATACAGACTGTCAAAATATGAAATCATTGTATTTTTAAATTTTTTTATGCATTAAAGAAAACATACAGTATAAATTATTCGTAATTTTTAAAATTTTACCTATTGACGTGACAATTATTACTTCGAATGTCTTATTAGCCTTCATTTTGTTAGTAATTTAATATAACTTTGCACACTTTTTAAAGTTGCTTGAATTTGACAAAATATTAAAATACATACTTAGACGCGTGAAAAAACTGCCATGATCGTAACTATAAACTCCAAGTAATAATATTACATGTATTTAAATAGTATCCCGTATTGACAGACATAAACTCTATAAAAAAATGACTGTGTGTTAATGAGAAATTCCATTACATAATTTTTCCAAAAAATAGGTTTTTGTCCTATCTAAGCTCTTCTAAACAATCTGGAGTAATTGAATGGATTTTCGATTGCTGGGATATTGAGGGTTAATAGATCTATATTTTTTATATTACCTGTTTATTGATTTGTTTATATTTGCTTCATAGCGCTTTCATTGCCATATTTTAGGAATACTCATGGAAAAATTAAAATTATTAAAATTTCTATTTTTATTTCAGCTCTCTATTGTTGTTAGTTTTCGACTATCATCCAGTAATAAAAACACAGCATGTGGAAAACTATACTTTAACATAAAGGGGATAAAAGCCTGTAATATCTAAGTTTTTTCATAATTTTCGAAGAAATCATTTAAAATATTATGGTACGCTTTGTATTGGATTCAATAACACATAAAATAACATTTAAATAAGTCTGAAACGTATCTTCAAGATGGGAAATTACATCATAAAAATAATATATTTGATTGAATAAGAACACTGTTGTAACCATAAGATCTAGAGTATCTCTGTTTATATAAAATGTGTATATTTTTAATAATAATACACTACATGTGTTGAACGAGTGATAATGATTTTTACTCTAGAGAGAATCTAGCAATATTTTTGGGGCGAAGAGACTAGGGCCCACTATAGTCTTCCTACAAAGCGGAAGTGTGAGCTCCACCTTTGTTGGTATCAGATGTCTCTAAACGGCGTGAGATTACCTGTTATATTTTCTCTTTCACTCACACATTGTCTTTGATCTTAATTATGGATTTATTTAAGACGGGATGTTAGAAGATCTACTCTCTTCAGGTATTACAAGAAATGAGGAATTAAAATGAAAGCTTTATTCTCGATACTCTAAATAAACATATAAATAAGAACAAGTCTATCCAGACATTTTAATGTAGCAAAAAGGAATGAAAAACAAAGTTTTAATAAATAATAGAATTATTCTTTTCCCATAAGATTTTACAGAAACTTTTCATTTGTAAACATTTATCCTAACTATATCACTATATTCCTAACTATATCAGTATCCTAATATACTGAAAAATGAAACTTCTTATTTCGATAAGACAAGTAGGTTATAGTTTCGTAGGTTTATATTTAATTGATCAAATAAATATATCATCCTCAGTGAACTTCAATCTGACAACAAATTCGTAAAAATCAAGCTTTTAAAATTTTTTCATTGCAGACTGTAGGATCGGAGAGAGCTGCCTGAATATCATGATTCAAAATTTCTAAGCTTAGAAGTTTCTAGGAATACACATAGATCGAGGGTTGACATCGAATACACACATCAACTCGGTTTGAATAAATCTGTCTTTCTTAATTATGTTATGAGGTTCCTAGCCAAATCCTGACAATTGTAGTACTGATGGCGGTGTATAATAGCCTGATTTATCCAAAAGTTATGATTTATCTTCGCCGATATGTGTAAAATCACAGTTTTAAATCAAAATAAAGATTACCAAACTATTTTGAGCCTATATATTGTTATAACATACAAGTAATTTTTTCGATAGTAAAGGATGTTTTGAATAAAATTGAATTATTGATGATTTCTGCTATAAACTTTTTACAATTATATGAAACCGATAAAATCGAAATATCTAATATGTAATATAAATGTTTGTATTAGTTTGGTTTTGCGTCACCTTCTAAACAAATAATCAGTTAGAAGAAACAATAGTACAGATTATATATATATATATATATATATATATATATATCTTTAGCCGTTTTTTACCGGTTACTGGAACACTGTGAAATTAGTGATTTGTAATGAAAGCAGTGAGAAGTTGAGCAGTGTATATTAACAAAACTTTACTTCAACGGTTTTGTCTGGAAACACGATATGAATGTAGCGGAAGAAGGAATGGCGTGCAATAAGTCACGGTCGAGCTTTTATTGGTTTCTGTCGTTGGTTTGTGAACCAGTGTTACAAACTCCAAGCGCCTTGTACTCTCCTCAGTTCTTTGTCAAATAGCAGACGTACTGTTGATATTCAAAGTCCTTTCTATTATAGAAGAAATATTTACCTCGCTCTATGATTGATATGCTAATAAACTTAATAGATTTAATAAACTTTAAAGAATTGTTAATAATGTTTCTGTTTGTTACCAGTGAGTAAAAAAATAACTTGAACACTAAATATCCCTATATTTATTTGTTATATAATATTTTCTCTATTTATTTGTTTTTAGAAATAGCAATTTTAGAAGTACTGTAACTAAAATCAAGAAAATGATCCGTTCCAGCTCATCGTTACTCCATTAGTATTAGATTTGTTTGGAATTGACATAAAGTTCATGACGCAATTTCATTTAATATAATATTTATGTGAGAGTGGAAAGTCGCTGTGATAAAATTATTCATAAATTAAAAATATTATGTCTATTTAAAATAACATATTTTTAAGTATCTGATACTACCCACTTAGAGGTAGATTTATGTAAATCAATCCTATAAATACACATATTCGTTGAAATTGACTATTTCAGTTACCATAGAAAATACGAAGTAGATGGAAAGAAATGTGTGATAGAAACCTATATCGTCCTGCAGTAATTTATTGCAGTTTTTAGCTAATACGCTACTTGATCTAATGATTTAGTAGTAGGGGCATTGCTAACATTTAAGTTTCATCCTACAGAAAAAGGATTTTAGATTTTTGAGGTAATAGTTTGACTAATTATATCCAAAAACACTATGTTCATGTGCAATTGATATTTTCATGTTTTTCATGTTTATTTAGACTTGCGATATTGCAGACAAGAAGAATGAATCTGAAACGTCTTTAGGCTAATCAACTCAAAATCCTAAATAACAAATATCATATATATGATTTGTTTGGTAGTAGTGTTATAGTACTTTATTCTAACAATATTGTTACGTAGTAGTTCTCTAGACTAAATGTAGCGCAACAGGTTAACTAAAACTGCAAGAAAACTTACACTTTTTGCTTATTTTAATTTCAGATATCCTGTGGGCAGACATATAATCATACAGAAGAAATGTTGCCGTCCCCAAACAGAGAGAAGAGAACTTATGCCAATCCACTGGTTGACAGGCTTCAACATGCTGAGCCAAATCCCACAAATAAACACGCGCTATCATCAAACTCATACTTGTCACTGTAGAAAGATTCATATAAATTATTCAGTATACTAATAGATGAAATATTTCTCGACATAATTATTGGGTAGCTAGGATACATGTTGTCATTATTTTACGTTTTAAAATGTCATGTATCATACTTTGTTTGTTTACAAGCTCCTTCATCTGAAATTTCTTTTTGCCATCTTAATTACCTTAAAAAAAATCTAAACATTTTTGCTAACGATTAGCTAAATCTCTTGGAGCAACATGTAAAATAATCGACTATTTGTTGCCTATATAGAAATAAAGGTTCATTCAAATTTACTCTAGGTTAATAAGTCTATAGGTTAGGATATTCTAGAGATATAATGCAGGCATACTGATAGAAATTTAATTTTAAAACGCCTCAAGTAATATGTTTGCTAAAGATCAGCCAAAAATATGAAAAAACCGGCTCTCGAAGCACCTTAAATTCTTCATTTAATTTACAAATTTCCCCATACTAAAATACTCATATATCTGGGAGAAATACTTAAATACTGAGTTATTAATAGACACAATACACATTTTTAGTATCACGAGAATATTTGTATTATGATACTTCCACTTTATGTTAGAGGAAGACAGATGGCACGCGTCTGAAAGTGTTATCTACCTCAATCAAACCAGATAAAGCACATAATATTATGTATAAGTACTAGACTAGCGAAAGTACACACTATTATTTAGCAATATTGGAATGCTTAAAGTACGCAATGTTAGTATAAAGAATACATGCTATAGTTCCTGAAATATATTATCGCATTCATAGATTGAAGTAAAGTTACAAGTTATTAAATATAAGCCCTCTCCAAAATGTAGAAAATATTAAATGAAATTGGTTTCCTGTCACCTTCGAAAATAATTTATTTGTACAGTAGAAATATATTGCTGGGTATTTACCTTTTCCACCTAGGACAACAATTATCTTTTGAATAAATATATATATATATACTTATAAAACACATAACCAAATAATGAAACAGGTTTATGTTTTCATCCCGTAATGAAGCGCGAGAATTCAGTTAAAATGCGTATAAGATGACTTCAAACACTGCACATATAAAATGAGACTGAAACAGGAAGGAGTACACAAACACGAACATGTAGATATAATATTCATCACCAACCAATCCTCAATATAATTTTGCTAAGAATTATGTTTTAAATTGTGGAAGTACATTTAGTAGATTTATAAAATTAAAATATAAAAATATGCAACGTGCCATTTAGTGTTAAAAATACGATTTAACTACGATGCACCTCCCAATCATATATCAAAGAACGGGATCTGTCGCAACTTTCCAATACAAGAGTTTGTGAAGCGAGCGAGAACACCACGAGCAGCGGAAGCTGGAGGCGAGATGCAATAAGTTACAGCCGTCTTTTATTGGTTGCCGTCTCAGATTTGTTAACCTAAGGGCAGCTTGTTGCTTCCCTCTTTTACAAAAGAGAACTATATGTTATTTAACTTATGTGTAGTCCTACATAAGTTTAATGTCCTATTTAGGTATCACAGTGGTCCCTGATAGCTGTATAAGTAAAATCTGTGTTCCTAAGGAATTCAGGTTTGAATTCGCGTTAAAAATAATTGTTTTCAGCCTAGATTAATGAATTAGAATCGGGCTGGTGCTATACCATTAGGTTAATTCTTCTATATAAAGAGTACTTTATTGAAAACTTTGTATTTTTACAATTTGTACTAATGATTTTAAAAAATCATTTTGAACTCGACCCACAGGTTGTTGCAGGTCATCTGATTGTTGCATCATCAGGGCAAGTCTATTCTGTCAAGATGACGTCGCGTCAAGATAGTTCCTCATCGTTAACTTCGTTCTGAGTGTCCCTAGGGTTTGTCTCGTGCGTAGTGCCGCTCGTTTGATCTATATCTAAAACGATTTACTAAAGTCCCTCTTTGATCGAGTGTTTGTCCCTCTCGTTCCCCTTTTAAACGAAATAATTCTGTTGGTTGTAACAATTTCCGCTTCCTACCTCTACATTGCTAAGTAACTTTTTGCAAGACAGTATGTCGACCCTGTGATAATAATCATTTGTGAGAAGGTGCGACAATTTTAATGTCATGGCCATAAATACAGCTTCGGTAAGTTTTGCAGGTCTACTTAATGTAATATAAAAGACTAATGACTTTTCTTTTCTTATTTGTGTGTGTTACTCAATCACCTAAAAACCTACACGACCGATTGTACTTACATTTCACATACACATTCTTAAAGTTCTTCAGCTGAAATCTCTCTTTCTGTCTTATCAACAGATAGTAAATATTTTTTAATCACCTATAAAATTCAAAAATTATAATTATAATAACTTTTACACACTTAAATCCCATTACACTTCAGGAATTCTATACACTGGCCTAAAATAATTAATATTTTACTAGAACCGATGGAGTTATTCAATAAAATATAATAAAATTTAAACAAATTTCAGAATTACAAAAATACTTTTACTCTCCAACTCCAGTTCCCCATCCTTAAACTTAAATCTAAAATGGATCAAGAGGTTGGAATATATTTCAGTGACTTTAATTTACCATAGAAGAATTTTGGAATGCTTTTAAAACATGCTCTTGTTTTCAAAATGATACTTCAAGGATGAAATGAGTTATTTGAAATTTTGTAAGCAACATCTGCTAAGCCTGTTACATTTCTCGTGGTGTAGCATACACCAACATTCTAGATAGTATACTAAAGATAGCTGCAAGTGTATGAATGGGTTTTGTACTATCAGCTATAATGCTTATTAATCTTTACCTCTTCACCAAAATCCCACAACTAGTGTTGTGCCGCCACTATAGGCTATACGTACTACCTTCCTGTTGTTAATCAATAAATAATAACTTGCCCTTGAAATAAAAGTTTTATATTTTTCATTAATATAATATACTTTGTAATAAAGTATGAAAACATAAAAACTACAAGGTTATTAAAATTTGCTTCCGATAAGTAATAATGCAATATCTTTATAGTTATGTAGGATAAGAGGATTTAACTTCTGGCTGAAATAGAAGATTGGCAAAAGGTCATCGAGACCGGAAGCGTAAACCTTTAGGAAAGTACCGTAAAAAAATAAATTCAACAGAAGTTCCAAATATAAAGAGGTTTCCTGAAATATATGCATAATGGCGTTTTACGCTGTGGAAGCAAGAAACAGGAAATGAAAATCCCGCAATAGGTAAAAGAGTAAGTGTACAGTGACTCCTGTGCCGGGAACTCTTGCTTTCCGCCAAGACGGTAATTGTAACCGCATTTTCTACTGACGTTTATTTAATTTACCTTTTCAATCTTGGTAGTTATATTTCGTGCAATACAGGTAATGATATTGTCAAAACTATACATTGTTATCTATTATATTGTACCGTTGGACGATAACACATGAGGGTGGTAACTTCTGAGGTCGTAGTAATAAATACTAGAAATGCAAAGTTTACTTATAAGTTCAGTGTAATTACGAAAACTTGCAAGCACCACTTTTAGATGGTAAAGGAAAAGTATGTAATGCCACGTTGCTGCCAACTAGAACACAAGAACTAAAAACGAATATCTTCTAAGTGGGCCTAAAATATCCAATGTTCTCTGGAATTATGCCTACGATGTTCTACTTTATAAAACAATAAGATTTCACTTCCCTTCGCAATATGTAGACTCACAACCCGGGTGTCGGCGTCATGGCACGAGACATTGAAGCTGCAGTCTAAGAATGGTTATTTCTAGAAGAGGAGTAGAAGTTGGGAAACTGGTAGTCATCTACTCAAACAACACGTGAGATACATCAGGTACGTGAACTACGTGAACTCGCCTAAAACAAATTCGCGACGGTATTAGCCGTTTAATGATACAAATTACTTATTTTCACAACGTGTTCGCCATTAAGGACTACGCCACAACTTTTATCTATCTCAATCAAGCAAATAAAAGATCTTCAAGAGTAAGTAACTTTACTATTTACAACTTTACTTTACGTTACATTCATTTTTATATGTTTGGCATCAAAGGGCTAATTTAATAATACGAAAAGATAAATTTTACTTACGGACAAAGCGCGCGAGGTCTGATCGGTCACTTAGTTGGGCTGCTACAAAGGGTTAGAAGAAAATATTCATCCGCGTGCCAATTAGGTAGTTACTCCGCCGATAATTTAGTTCCGGAACATTGGATTAAAATAATATTAAATTATACTGGCTGACTAGGTTGCGAAATTTACATTATATGAAATTTAATTAACTAATTTACGGTACAGAATGAATTGGAGGTATCATTCAATTTTGTTTAAGCTACTGACAAAAAAACATATTCCTTAATATCTTTAGAAAATTTTGAAATATTAAATTAAATTGTTACACCTACTGGAGATAGTAACTATTTTTCAGCATTTAAATAGTGTTGCTCTTTATATATTTAAATAACGGTTTAGTTCAGTAATTAATTAATAATGGAAGACATTTCAGACATTAATCATATGTCAAACTTATACAGTGTCTTGGTAAATATAATGTGTTTTGGGGAAAGTGACTTTAATTGCGAATATAGTAATGTAATGGACGACGTTGTTCTCATTCTAAACCTTTTTATTTTTTTAAATGTATCAAACATTTCCAACATTCTCCACTCGATTGTAGATTTCAGTATTAATCAAGTTTGAAATTTTGTTATATAAAAAATTCTAGCTAGTGGGAACATTTAAATAAAAATAAAACATAGGTTTTTGTATAAAAGATATACCATAGAGAAAAGTTATCAGTTTAAATGATATAGTAAGTAATGTCATAAAATTGAAAAAGTAATATTTCATTTAATTGCGTCTTTTATAAAAAAATTAAATTTGTAAATCTTAATGATGTATTATGAAAAAATTAACACGTTACAAGGATATATAAGAGAAGGTTTACATAGGATTATTATTTGGCATACGTTTTTGTTCCTACTAATTTTTATAAAAGTTTAAATAATATAAGAGAGGCAGCGCACGTTAAATGTGATATATCTTGTTACAAAATTCAAATTCAAATTCAAATGACTTTATATATATCGTATATACAAAAGGGCAATGCTAAAATATTATAGTGGATATATGTTTATAAACTGGGTGAATTAAGAAAAAAATATGTTATTTACTGTTTTAGTTACCAATACAAATATGTTTAGAGCATACTAGTACATATAGTATTAATAAGCATACTTGCAAATTTTTATTGAAACTACGCAATTTAAGTACATGAGTTATTAATTAATAAGACAGTATCATTATTACATTAACTGTTGAAATTAATCACCAAATAAAACGTTCTTAAATATCATATTCATGGATATATTAATGATACACATGTACAGAGAATAGGATAGATAAAATCTTCATAAACCATACTAGAATACGACCGAACTTAATCATTGATGGTCTCTTAAAGTATAAATATTTAATGTTGAAATATAACTTATACATGTATAATCTGTATGTAGTAGTAAAATATAACTCCAGGGGAGGTAAAGATGTATTATTTGACTGTCCACTCGAGATATTTAATACGAATTGGCATAAATACATAGATTTTTGGATAAAGTTAAATATATAGCTATTCTTAAGGTATGCTAAAAATTTACAATTTAACATTTTAAAAGATCCGGCAACATTGAAACACTCGTATAAAAAAACCTACTTATTATTCAAAAGTAGGGTAATGTTCTTTTATAGCACAATATGTTGCTATAAAAAATATACCATATAGTTATTAACGCTTGAGCCTATATATCTTTCTAGCTGTGTATAATGCTGGAACTAAATGGTAGATGAAACATATTTACGCAATCTGTAGGTTAATAGTTATATTTTTAACAAACCTTTTTAGTTTAGCTTAAGAGTGCAGACCTGCAAGAAACCCTTCTAAAAATTTAATAAAGTTTTCCTCATTATTTCTTTTATTTTCATTCGTTTTTGTTTATAAATCTTTAATTTGGTGAAATGTTAAAACACTTGGTCTAGATTTTGCACTAGAGATAGAAAGCATTTTAAGTTCTGCTCATTCCTGGATATATGGTAATACTATGATAGATAATTGATTTTGTTAGAATGTAATAATAGGATACTAGTAAAAATTACAATACAAATTTACAAAATATACTGTGTTTATTATTTTGACTCATGCTATGTACTAATATGTCTATTATTGTGTTGTTGTTTTTTTTTAATTCCAATGAAAAGTTATGTATGAGAGCAAAATATTACGCATTAAAGAATATAACTATAGTTAGAATCCAGTATTTAGTAATCTATGACATTAGTAATCCACAGTGTAGGAATGCACCACACATTTAAAAAATGACCCACAAATTATGAAATATTTGGAAAGTCAAGAACTATTTTTTGGGACTGTAAAAATTGCAAATATTAATCTGTTTTTATTTTTGAAATATAAATGGTACCTAATTGGACATAAATAATTATAATAAAAATACCTACATACATTTTATACTTACGTACACTTAAAAAAAATTGTAATGTTCTAGGCTAATTTATTTCATCAATAATCTGTTAATCTATCTATTTATTTCTTAACAGGAGGTTCGTTGGTTTATCTGCCATCAATGCAGTTAAATAGACTTATGTACTGATATGACTGTTGTATATTACTTGGCTGGAACTATACATACAGATCACCAATCATAGAATATTATTGTATAATAATAGATACATCATTTTTCTGTCACAATATATCTAACTTGAATTATTGTACATTTAAGTATTAACTAGATATTTAAATTCTCTTATCCAATGTATAAGAGAGGTAATGTAAAAGGTAATGTAAGAGGTAATGTAAAAAAAAACTATTATAAAAGTCTTGCAATATATTTAATTTTGCTAACTCACAATTCTTAAAATACTTTAAACATTGTGACTTTTGGTTTTGTTTAGTTTTTTTTAAGGAACAGGTGGTTAATATTGTTAAGCCACGAAGACGGGCGTTATCACTTTTTGTCACTCCACGGTGGCAATATTGCTGCTGTCACGTGGCCTAACAGAGGGCAATCACACTTCTTCACAGTTGCTGGTAATGAAGAATGATCATAGTTGAAAAGGTTACGGCTAATATAGTGGACCAGGTTTTAAAATTATTACCAGTCTCTTGCTATCTTTTTAATAAATCAAAATAATATAACAAACATAATATAACATCCAGTTTACGCATAAGGCATTACTTTGTATATGTATATTAAAAGCATATGTATATATATATATATATATATATATATATATATATATATATATTCATAAATAAAAATCATAAATTCATTTAAAATTATGTAATTATTATGTTGTTAACTTCACATTATAGGGTTATGTGTATATTAGTATAATGAAAAGTCAACTAAAACCCTTTTTAAAATGTTTTATTCCCATTTCACCATGAGTTGAATAACGAACACGTGCATGGCAATAAAAACATTTTATTGGGGTTTTAGTTGACTTTTCATTATACTATGTAATTATTATAAATTCATATGCAATTTTTATTACTGTGATTGATGTTCTATTGATTTATGAAGTAAAAAGTACCGAAAGTATTAAAAATAAAGTTAATCAAGTCTAATAAAATGTTATTAATGTTATTTGATTGTTTTTTTTTTTAAAATTTTGTTTTATTGACTGTGTTTTGGATATAATTAGGTGACACCTTTGTTGGGTCTGTACAAAAGCGTGCTTTAGTGTACTATTTTACACTACGTACTCAAAATTCATTAGTATTACGTATTATCATCTGAGATAAAGATATTAAATCACAAACTATATCAATAAAACATATACATTTTACACTAATAATATTATAGACAAGCTGTAAAGTTTTTTTCGTTAAAAATAGGTATAAACCACAAATATTTATGTATACTTTAGTAAATACAGAATTTAATATGTACGCACAACATTATTTGAACTTTATGACATTATGAGAATGAAATAAACAAATCGGTTTAATTCAATATAGGACTTTTGACGCTTTTGTTGAAAATGATTTACTAACAAAATGAAATTCATTATAAAGGAACGCTTGAATGAACTCAAGCAAACTTTGTGGCCTGAAGCCCTAATCCCTTCATGTCAGTTACTAAACTTCATTATTTGGATGTCTCGCCTCTCAAAGCAGCAAGACCAAACCACAAGGGATTTGATGTCGTAGTTGGTTCATTGCATCAACCATCTCTGTTAATGTATTCGATTCTGTTGTCTATCTGTGCAATTGCATTTCAGCTTCTAAACCAGTACGGCAAATAAATTATTGTGTGAATTTTTAAATATGAAAATATATAATCTCAAGAAGACACGAATCATATTTTATGTACATATAACATTATTACGGCATAAATATTAATAATCGTTATAATCGTAAACTATTTTTGGTCTTATATATTTTTTCACAAATTTCACGTAGAAATCGGAAAAAGATCCACCAATATGTTGATCTGTTTGGGAACTTTAAGTTGAAATATCATTTCTTAGCTAAGATTAATACATTTTGCTTAGTATAATAGTGCCATTTTTATAAATGGAATATTAAAAGTAGATCTGAAGCCAATTTCACTTTATGGTATCACTGTTTTTAATAATGAAATTGGTTTATTTAACGTTAATTGACTGGCTGACCACTGTCACTGGTTATACTATCTGCTTACTTATTTAAAGTATCCTCGCCTTGTACCCTAATGACAGCTTTAAAAATTTCATTGAACATTCCTATATTATTAATCACTGTTCTGGTGTAATTTTTTTAAAGGAACTCATTTATTTCGATTACATAACCAAACCAAAAAAAATAATGCTTGAAATCTATAATTAAAAAGTTAATTCCAAATACTCAATTATGGTATAACTCATAAAATGTTTTAGGTAGTTTCAAATATATCTGCCTATCGCAATCGGCCTTATAACGGAAATCCTTTAATGTCCTATAATCATAATATGATAAAATTTTCGAAATCTTAGATTTCAAGATGGTGGATATTCCAAGAAAATAAATGTTTGTATATAAGTTTATACTAGGAACTATAGCACAAAACGGTATTTTAGAATTCTTACTTGTTTTTTTTTTATTTCTCAAAAGGTTTTTAGATACCTACAGTACAAAGTTTTAAATAGTATGCAGTATTAAGGGAATAATGAAACTATAAAATCAAAATAACCACCGTATTTCTTATTAAATTCCGACTAAAATTAGTACAGAGGCAATATTTTTATTTAGTATAATTGAGTTATCAAGCCAGTCTCAACCAACAAAAAAATTTAAAAATGACGGCCCTTAGGTCTGAAGCAAACATGTAAACTTGACTAATTCCCAACTCAAAAAAACTCAAAAAGATAGTTCAGAAGCAATTTATTTTGTAACTATAAAAACTTTTGATCTGTATATTTTACCCATATGACTGAAAGATTAACAATAGCAATTAACAATTTGAAGTTTGGAAAATGAATTTTACAACAGTTATCATATACTATCTTTCTGTTTTTTTTTATATCCCTTAAGATGTTTAGATAACAATTATTCAACATTGTGGGAATAATTGTATATATTTCTTTATAGATGCAGAATATAGGTGTTCAAATGTGTTAAAGTTAAACTCAATAAAGATTTAAAAACATATACAGCTTAAAAAACACAATATATAGTATATATCGTGATTGACTGGATACGGTCACAGGCAGTAATAATGTACGATATTACAAGTTTTCTCATACTAATATGACTTAAAAAAATCCATTTGTAATTAGTTAAATTAAAAATTACACATTAAAATTAAATAAGCATGTAGATGAGTATATGGATTAAAAGGACTCGGTTAGGTACGTGTTTGATTGGCATTAAGATTTAATAATGAAAATAATTTTATATTGGTAGATAAAGCGATACTTTAGTAATTAAATAACACTATTTTGGTGCAGTAAGATTTAAAAAGCTGTGTTCAGATAAAAAATAAATGTTACAGTTTTTTATTTTATGGTAAAACTTTAATAAAAATACGACTCGCCTCATATGTAAGTAGAAACTCTCCATAAATATGTAACGAATTTCATGAACAAATAACACTTTAATTGAAAATTTTTAGGCAAGCATGTAATGGTTGGTTGTTTTTTATTTGTTTTTATTTTAATATTATCCATATAAATGCATTACTATAATCGCAACTTATAGAGAGGTTACGAAAAAGTTATAGTGTTATTTTATTTAACTTATTATTTGCATTACAGAATTATACTGAGGCACTGCTAAGTTGATACCTTCTTTACCTATAACCACTTGTAAACTGGTATATTTCTGGGTTATTGATGTATTTTAAATATTTTTGTTGTATATACTTTACTACCATGTTTTTGCACGGTTATTACTTCAATGATTAGTTTTCCTATAAGTTTTCGTTTATTTATTCAAAAAAAGTTTAAAAAAATATTAGAATAAATGTTGTAAGCGAAAATATAAAGAGTTCGCTGATATCAGTTTATTACTGGTTATACATTAATACATAGCAAAATCCTTCATTAAAAAAGCTTAAGAATTATAGGTGCACTATCCTTACAACTAAATCTTACCGAATGAAATTATTAAAAAAAAAAACTATATTGGTTCTAATATATTACTAGTTGGTTGTAAAACTTAGGTTTATTATTTTACATTCGAAATATTTTTCACTCGGATAAGCAGATGATTATCTAAATAAACAGTATAAGAGGTATAAAACAGTCGGCTATAATTACTTCGGCAGTCAGATTGTGCTATAGATGCAATCTGGTTGATTAATGGGACTTGCTCGATTGCTGAAGACTTGCCAGACCAAGATTCAGCGTAATACTAATAGCTAAGGCCAGATAAGGAATGCATAATTAGTTATTTAGAAGATTCTTTTCAGGAACGCAAATTATTAACTAAACATTTTGACTAATATTTTGATAATTATTACTCTTACCTCCACTCACCACGAATTTTGTAGGCTACTGATACCCATAAAAAGATGTTTATTTATGCGTATACACAGGATGTTTCAGACCCACCATGCAGTATGTATATAAGTCAAACAAACCGCCAACCACCGTGATAGGTCATGTGATATCTAATTTTTACAGGTCAATGCCAAATTTTTTTTTACTAGAAAAGGAAGTAAACGTTTACGCCAATCCATATTTACTGATAAGATACGTAATAAGGATCATGCATAACATTGGTGCGACTAGGTTGAGAGGCTGTCATCAGAATTCGCTGTTAAAACTTAAATTAAAGATATTTCGTCACATTCTGTATACACGAATAAACGTAATAGAGCGTTTAGGTTACACAGACCATTAAAATGAGATACCACATGACTTATGTTCATAATTTAAAAACAAGTTCCAAAATTTCTCTTTGGGTACACTTTTTTGGACAATTATAATATAATACAATGAAAAATAATATATAATAAAATATATTTTACTGAATTCTTATGGTCAAAAATGGAAGTATCTGTTGAAAAGAATTATGCAGCTTGGTTTGTTTGGCTGCTATAAAACCTGCATATGTGGTCTGAAACACATCTATATAAATATGTTAGTAATGAAAATGTTTATTGTGTATCATGTTACGATTTATGTTAAGTTTTTATGTTTGGTTTTAGCATTGATTACTAAAAAAATACGACGGTGTGAAACTAGTTAAACTACAGTATGATCACAGATTCTACTTCATGCTGTTACTGTCCCACCTAACAGTGTCAGTATTATAGTACAGTTAACAAAGATATATGAAAATATAAAAGTTAGTCCTGAGTTTTGGTGATGGTAGTTAAAAAAAACAACTACATCCTCGAAAACTCCTGTAAATAGTTTGATGAAGGCTGCAGCACACAATGCTATCACCTGTAAACTATGTACGACTTGATGGATATTATGGACAATGAATTTATACGCATGGATAATTTAAAGACTGAGCTCGTCTATTTTGGTTTCCTGTTGAGGATACTGAATATAATGACCGATCTGTCAGTACAGCTTATCTTGGTCCACATCTTTAACTGTCACGTTTAAAAATAGAGAATAATTCATTTGCATAACAACTTTATGTTATTATTAGTATGATTATCCTCTTGAGCTAAGGTTCAATAGTTGGATTTTTTTATTGAATGCAATAATAATATACCATATAATACCAATTTAAAAATATTCGTCAAAACTCGGACAAAGTCAATGGAGTGGCCATCATCGAAATCAGTTGTCGGTATAGAAAGGAAATTTCGTTACTTTTCAAGTCTTTGGTTTACTTTATTCGAGATATCTAGCCGACAGACAGACATTTTTACAGACAAAAATGAACATATTTCAGCCCCTCGAATTATAAACTTTGCCAACGCTCACCCAATAAGCAAATGTTAAAAATATATGTTTTCCGTGTATTTTTTACTATTAATTACTTATTAAATTTACTGACACATCCTTTGCAGAATAGTATTTAAAAGGTTGAAGAAGTATATGATAGCTGGTTTTAGTTATTTAGCTATTACCAACACAATGAACTTGTGTAATAGGAAACGGAAGTGGAATCAAATTCAACTTAGAAACAATATTAATTATAACACTCCACATAGCTCTTAAGCCATGGCTTAACACAGGGGACCGTGTAACGCAGTGAGCATTGTATTCTGGTAATTGTCTTTCAGGCAGATAGTTTATTTCAGTTTCTTGAATATTAACTATTTTTCTTGAAGAAAGCCCACCCAGAATATCTATTTGCATTATTCTTGCGCTAGAAACCAAGCCTGAGAGACTTAAATATGTACCAATTTGAGCCACTATTTCACGTTTAAATTAAATTTTTTACATTATTTAAATGTTATGTTCCATATTTAAATGAGTTTTTACAAGTTATATAAGTTTTTTTTGTATTAAGTATATAAGTTATTTAGTATCATGAAGACCTGTGCATTATAATCGCATAGCCCAGGACGAGTCTGCTAATTTCTCTTGCGGTAAGTGTACAAGCCTAATTATCTCAAATATGATCTTAAATGTCGCATAACACTTGTCTTGTATTAGTATGCTATCGGAAAAAGTTATATTTTTTTATGAAAATTTGTGTGCTGGTTTATTTCAGAATGAAAAATATTCATTGAGGTTTGCAGTTTTTCTAGAATAATAGTTCTCATGCTAATTATTTATGCATTTTGAATTGGTAGAATAAAACATTACGCTTTATTACGTGGATTTATTCTGTATCACGCTCTTTATCGTCAAACGGTGACATCGGATTTATAGAACAGAACTAATTGCACCATATGTCTATTAAATGTTCCTTTTTTCACAGTATCTTTTAAATTAATATGTAAACTCACCAGTATTAATCTAAGCGATGAACTTTGTTGTTGACGATTGTAGGTTTTATTATTGACGTTGGATTATTTTAAATAATAACTAAACCATTATTATATCTTAACAATACATAAATACATTGTTAGGGACAAATCTACCGTCGGTTTTAGGTCGGTTACCGTGAAAAACAAAAAAATACATGTCAGTTACTAGTAAAATTGAAAGGTGAAAAATGAACCATTTTTACTGAAATAAAATTATTTGAAATCCAAGATAGTTAGTATAAGCATAAAATATTGAATTGCACAATAAACTAAAGAAACACTGCACAATGTGATGTGTTGCTTCCCTTCTCACGTCTCACCATATCTTGTATGTGAAAAATTTTGAATAACTATGTACTCTACGAAAAGTCTATATATATATATATATGTATGTATGTGTGTGTTGTGTGTGTGTGTGTGTGTGTGTGTGTGTGTGTGTGTGTGTGTGTGTGTTTGTTTTCACTTTATTCTTCACTATCTTGTTCAGTTTCCACAACGTATACTTAGAACTTAGAAATATCTAACTAATTTTATTACTAAGTAAGTAACACAAGCTTACTTCTATTAAAATATGAGTAATATTAACTATAACACAGTGCTTATCTTTGCCAGCACAGCAGTTAGGCTTTGTTGGTTGTAAAAACTAGAAATTGCCCGCATCTTCGCACGTAATTTCGCAGGTTTGCACCTGTTTGAGCACTTATAGTTTGAGTGAATTATATTTCCGGCACAAATGTTGAGTTTTCTTTCTTCCCACGGTCAAGAGAATATGTTCGAAAGTGTGTATTTTTGGTCTTTTTTAAATTTACTTCGCTTTTAGTATTTTTGCTCAAAAGACAACTTAGATGGGTTTCGTAACAGTCTTTAAATAAATAGTAAAGGCTTCTTAATACTTTAAAACATTTAGAGCTAGAATTGATACATAATAGGAAAAATTCCAGGGAATTCCATGTAGCATAGTTATTGTCGAATATTTCAAAGGGAGTCTTTGGAGTAGAATTCTGACTTTTTTATGGTTTAGTATGTTTTCTATGGTAGATTACTATTTGCCTAATTGCTGAAACCTAAAACGGTGTTATTAATTATGGTTAATTCTTAAAAAACTTAATTACTAGAAATGTTAACAAATAATACAATGTTTACAAAAATCTGTAAATTATATTTGGAAGGCTCATGCAATTAATATTACACAACTTTAGAGGCGAAAATCAGATTTTCGTTACTTCAATTACAACTATGGCGTAGCTTGGAGAGATTTTGAAATTAAAGTAAGTCTATTTTCACCCCATGAACCGCAAGAATGTCCATGTAAAATTTTAGTACAATCGGTTTAGTAGTTTATGCGTGAAAACAAAACAAACAGTCAAAGGCACGTTCAAATTTATAAACTTATTGGAATGTGAAGAGATCTCAACTAACAATTGTAGCACTGTGTTATCTAAAAAACATATATTTTATACTCATACAAAGTTTAATCAACGTATCTCAGGTCTAAGTGTATTAAACAATAGAATAATTACCGAGTATTAGAATAATAGATCTCTGTGTATCGGACCAAACCAACCTCATCAACCAAACCAAACAAACCAAGATTAAACATCGTGATGCCGATAATATCACTGATAATTGACTGTATTTGCTGTGTTATATCTGCTAATTGCTCATCGACAGAACTGTGTTACAAATACTGCCAATGTTTCATCCGTTAAATCCGGTGAAATTGATTTACCTGTTGCACAACGCGTTAAAACTAGCAAACTAAACCATAATATTTGAGATTACACGTCAATGTATGCATTTGCATAAAACTGATGCAGAATTTTATTTAATATCAAGTTCCTTTCAACATTATATATGCTTGTGGTAAAAATAATAGTGAATGATTAACAATTATTTTGGTCTATTAGAATAAACATCTTTCTATTACTCGGCCCAACGATTGCTATACATATCATTGTAAAATAAAATATATTAAAAGGAGGTAGATTATTAAAATAAGCGATTTACTTCACTTATAACAAGGGGTAAATCCTACGCCAACTCTAATACTGACTTTTAGGTACTCTAAATCTTCTTATAATCGAATTTTTGTTGGGCTCGGGACGAGAAACTGGACATAATAACGTAATAGTGGTAGGTAGAGTGTAACGTGTACGGCGTATATTGTACACACAAAAGGTTTTATTTGATTTAATAGTTATAGCCTGATTTATTTTTAATCGGTTTTTATTGTCTATCAATAAAATGTTCACTGTATTTATACTCAATAATGGGGCAACTTACATATTGCTTTTTGGTCACAGATTCTTTTCCTTTATACGTCTACTTCCGTTTTAGCATAGTCACTTCTTTCAGTTCACTATATTGAGTGATGCCAAGAATGAAGACCACTTGAATGGACTCTTCTTTAGAATGGCTTCTATGATGGTTTAACAAATTAAACAATATATAGCCATTAGAAATTAGAGTAAACTTAATAAAACCAATATCGCTTTACAATGTATAAATAATACTATACAAGTGGAGGTTTTGTATTGGTTTGATATTTTCTTCGTCTTTGAGAGAATCCCCCTTGTAATCCTCCATTATTACAGAATATAGTACTTTTACTTAAGGAAATATGTTGCTGATCCTTTACTGTCAAGTGTATACGCTATGAACGTATGCAGCAAAAAAAGATGTTAGATTCTCAACATTTCGTTTGAAACATAAAGACGGGTTTTCAAACAGAGAACAAACACGTCCCTTAAGGTTTGGACCGTTTCAGTAACCATTCGTTATGGTGCCACGGTAGAATTATAATTTTTAATGGCCTTTTGTTAAGTAAGGCCTTGTATCTGTCAGCCTAGAAAACATATCTTAGTATTCTTAAAGAATTACAAATATAGTTAACGAATGATGGAAATTGAGTTAGGCTGCAGATTAAATATTACAATAATTAGCTTATTTACAATACATTTGAGACAG
The DNA here is from genome assembly GCF_021130785.1 of Homalodisca vitripennis. Classification (NCBI taxonomy): domain Eukaryota; kingdom Metazoa; phylum Arthropoda; class Insecta; order Hemiptera; family Cicadellidae; genus Homalodisca; species Homalodisca vitripennis. The sequence goes on along the minus strand of NC_060211.1, from coordinate 65,934,803 downwards.
AATAGAATATTCATAAATTACAAATTCTTGGAAATTTTATGTTCTAAGTAACCCAACATACCTAACTGTACAATCCAGACTAACTTTTCTGCAATAAATAATCTGAATGAGTGATATCATGGTTGAAATGAATGCACGTGGAGAATCATCAACTCATCATTACACTAATGGTTGTGTTGTAATCGATATTACTATAAAGTTGGTTTCAGTTTCCCCATCTGTATTCCGATTATATCTCCGCTAACTAAGTTCTGACAATAATAGTTGAGATAATCCAACTTCCTAATTTCTCTCTACGGTAAAACATATTATTTTAATTTCATAGTATTATAATTTTTAAAGGGTAGTAGTATAAAACAATTCCACGATGCGTTGGTTTTAAATCGATTATTGATCCAATATTTATAACAAATATTTATATTTATACTCTTAAGAATACTAATTAAAAGAGTGATAATATCTACTGTTACATTAAACCCAAAAATCAAGTATTATACTCTATATATACTATAGTCGGTGACCAATGACGATTAAGCTTAAAACGAAGCCTCCGCATCGTTTCGACATCAAAAGCACAGACTAAAAATTGTAGTGCAAGTGTTTTATAACTGTAATAGATTTTTTTTATATTTTGAACAGATGATATTTTGCTAATGTATTTTTTTTTATTTTTCCTTTTTTTAAAGCTTTTTGCTAAATTTGGTTTTTTTAACTTAACTAGTTTTAAAGTTTATATTTTTAATGCAAAATAAAAAGTGGCGACTAGTGGCTATACGAGAGAATACACGACAGTTTATATGACTTTTTTTTAATGATGAGTAATCACCCACAGAGATTTTTGACACCGTTTTGTGGACACTCTGTATATGATTGTATATTCGATATCTATCAATGGGCGAATTAAAGCAAACATGCTGATGATGTGGTCGTCAATTAGCAGTATATGTTGCTAGTTGATATGTCCTGGCTGATTGGCTACTTTGTATACGTAACATTGCTGAGTAACGTCAGTCCGGTCAAATTAGTCTCAGTCTGCGTAATTGTTATGTCACGTGACTCTAGTAGTGAAGCTTAACTACTTAACTTCATCGTTTACAAACTAATATTATTATGACAAAGTTATGCATTTTATTTTACTTGTGATTTTTTAAGTATAAGTTAATTGTATAGAGATGCCAAAGCCAAAAACAAACTAACATATAGGCTTGAAATTCCAATGAAGTATACTTTCTATAGAGATAACAGTTTGACGATGGTGCATGGCGCTCCTTGGGATAAAGCTGAATATTCACATTGGTATTATCTATCGGTTAGAACACTACAAGATAAATAAAGTTAGTATATTCTTATGGTGTTTTAACATATGACACAGATATACATGAAGCCTAATGAAATGAGCAATACACATGAAACTTTTCATGATATCACTTATGTTGCACTTGGTGTGGCGTACACCTTGTTACACGAAAAACTAAGTCGATAAGGAATGAGAAATTTCATATTTTCTTGGATAAATTATTTCTTTTGTGTAGTTAAATCTTTTGTGTAGAAAAGTAATATACCTTTATTAAATTTAAATGTTTATAATAACGCAAAATCTATTTATTGTCATTGTTCTTCTAATATACAAGAACAGGTAGGAGGTGTATTTGCAAATATGTGTATACCACAAATAAATATTTTATCTTAAACTAACACACATAACGCACATTTTAATATTATTAATTAGAATAAATTAATCCATTATGTAAATGTGAGAATATTTTTCGGCTTCCAGAAATAATGTAACAAATTAAAACTGCATTAAACAATACTATAACTATCACGTTTAAGTTTTATTAAGTATATATTTTGCTGCATTTGTCTCAATACATCTGTATGGGTATACGTACCCGAAATATTATACTTTTTTTAATGTATTCTAATTCAAGTGGGCTTCGACATTTTATTGATGGACTAAATAAATGATCCGGTGTTACACAATGACATATATATTACCTATTTTGTAGTTGCTTGAATTATACCTGTGATTGATATGAAATATTTATGAAAAGATGTTAAAAATGTCCATCGCCTTTCGAAACGTTTGGTCAATAAATTTAGAACGCCACGTAAGCTGCACTACTAATCAATGTGGAATTTACAAGAAAAAGCCTTTGATAGATTGAACCTTTACTAAATATTAGGTTAGTATAAAGAATTACAACTGTTCTTGTATAGTTTATCGATGATTTTTGTTTAAGTTTTCGCCAAAAGGGAGTGTAAACATGTAAATATTTTCTTAAAAGAGTACATTTTAATATATAATTAATACAATAATATTGAAAAACAGTTTGTGATGAAAGTGTTTTTTATTGGAATGCAATATTCCCCCCTCCACCAATAAATCGTGCATATATTAAGACCATGATTGGTAATCTCCTGGACCCTTGTTCTTGATTTCGAGCACAGTGGTAGCGGTCACGCTGAGTCGGACACTTTTATTCTGGATTCTTTAAACTAGCGATCACTCATTAACCTAACTATATTAACTCACCAAATTATTCATACACGCCATGACTTCCGAAGCTGAGTGCAGACATACGGATCCAAGCCTATTAGTCAGAAACACTTCTCAAAAGTGGATCTTTTTTTATCTTTTATCGTCTTTAAACATTCCACAACAGGACATTTGTGGATAGCGTTGTAGTGCCAAGAGTCTTTAGAAAAAAATTTCAAGTTGAAAAACTTTCATTTATGGAATATAAGTTCTTGAAAATTTCCACGATCAGCCAGAAACATAGAAAGGTTGTATTTCTTTACATATTTTAGCTCCATGCACTTTTACAAGACACCTAAGGTTCTGGCTCTGGTCCGACGTGGTCTTACCACCACCCCTCATATGTATTTTAAGTGTTTCCTGGAACTTTCAGATGAATGGTTATACCTTAAAATGATTGCTTTCACAGAGAGCGATGAACTTAATGGGAATATATTCACAAATCGTGATAACAGCTGGTTTGATTAGAACTATAACTTTTTCTTACACCTCTGCACTGTTCCTACCTTCTTTCGGTATCTGTCTTCATAAAAACTAACTGCCCATATCACATAAAATACAAGAAGGTGGGTTAATTAATAGGCATCAACAGCCTATCTATGTATTTACATAATATACTGAAATTATACTGTGTACATATTTGTAGGACGAAATACAATTTAAACAAACCATTGACTTTTAGATGAGATTCCTTCCTTCCTCCGACTTCCCCCCATGTTGTCGTAGTAAATTTTCTATTGATTTATATCATGAGTGCTCCAGTATTTATAGTGCTATTCCGCTCCAAGCGAGCATCGGCGTTCCAGTTTTTTTCACTGAACGAAGTAATTTTGAGCAATTATTTTTACTCTGATTTTCAATGGAAAGATTTCTACTAAAATAACTAATAACAAAAATAGATAGACTGTTTTCTTATTTACATAATTATAAATTATTATATATAAATTATATATCATTATAGTAATGATAAGGATACAAATTTATGTAAATGACTTGTGTACAAACGCCTAATGCAGTAATTATAATGTTATATCATATCATTTCAGTGTTTCCTGTTTTAATTGTAATTATATTTTTTGTAATGATTTATTTTTGTTGTAATTTATGATTGTATTAATACCTATATAATAATAATACACTATATTACATATTAATATTACTTAAACTATGGTACTATTTGTTAGTTTTTAACAATTAGATCATTTGTTACTTTAGTACATATGTACCTTTTACAATCTAATTATGTTGTAACATAAAAATACAAAAATAAAACTGAATACAATAGCACACTGCGAGAGCACTCATGCTACAGTATTTCACCCGAGCACCGCAGTGTTAGTGTCTATTATCATCTTTTGCGACCAAACCTTTTTTACATTTATTTATAAAATAATTTACACATAGGTAAAGCTTTTTTTAGAATATATAAATATCAACTTGTAATACTATATAAAGGTCTAATGCACATTATACGGAGTTGAGAATTAAAACCACACTCTTTGGATAATTATTAAAGTATCACTAAATCCAAGCCCCTTTATGTATGCAAAAGAACTGTTCGAGTGTAAAGCCAGGATATCAAACAACAAGTAACTCACAAACCTGCTTTGTTTGCTACTGTATAATACAGGTAATATCACGCTTATTTGTGTTTGTTTAGTAGCTGTTGTTCATTAGCTTTGTTTGGCTGGTTTATGCCCAGTTAGAGAAAAAATTCAGAAAGGAAAGGATCCCAGGTGTTTTATAGATATTTAATAATGTTATCTTACCATATAAAATAAGCAGTGTTAATGTTTCAGGTGGTTTTTAGAAATAGCGAATACGGTTTTAGAACTTTTTGTGTTTCTCGTGGGTTTTTGGATGCGATAAATGTATTGGCGTAAATGCCAACTGTGAAAAATCACAGATTCTATCGCTATGTCTAACCAATGCTTTTGCCAAACTTACGAATATAGTTTTACTTATAAATCAGCTGCATATGTACATTATCCAATTAACTACCGAATCATTGAATAGAAAGCTTAGAAAATCTGTACATTTAGACGTAACCTTATCTTAAAAGTAGAGTGAATGTTTGTCTGAAAAATTTATGAAATACATCTTACGTGTTAATACGGCTTTTTGTCTAGGGTTCAGTAGACATGTTTAGTGAAAGACGCTGAGTTGAAGTTTACTTCAAAATTATTATTATTAAAAAAACCCTATAAATAAATATTAAACTACTAGGCCCTTATACTTCTATTACATTGTTGAACATATTCAAAGCATCTCGGAGATTCATATGGTGACAAGGGAAGATAGGATACTCTGCCGTAATTCCCGGAAAAAGAACTAGCACAGCTGTTCACAAGACATCACCGCCATGCAGATTTCAAATATTGTTTACACGCCATTCAATTTTGCCGGCGATCGAACCATCAAAACCAAAGTCGTCTCCAGTTGCAACTTCACCTCTAATTCGTTTAAAATTGGAGGTCAGATATGTCATAAAATAAATGTTCAGTTACTCAAAAACATTACTTCCGGTGAAACAGTTACAACCAGACCCTGAGCAATTTGTTCAAATCGTAAGGCGTCATGTCATCAGATTATGATGGTTTGTTTATTTAAAGGTTGTGGGTCTAGCCAAGAGTTAAAAATAACGTAAATGTTTAAAAAAAATTTATTAATGTTATTATTAATTCTAAAAAACTCACGTTGTTAGTTCTCAAGTAGGTTTACAAATATATTGTATGAAGTAAATCATGTATGGCTGTGGCATTATGTATCAAAAAGATAAGTCTATTTACATATTTTTATTTCAAAGACACAATAATAAAAAAGCCACTGCAACATGAAAAAGAATTATAGTTACATAAATGGACTAATTTGTATTAATTAAATTGTAATAATTGCGTCTCCTTTAATTTCATTTGGATATTACTTTTAGTTATATAAGTCCTAAGACTATTAATTTCTAAAGTTAAATATTTCCATTCAACCCTAATGATCAAGTCACGCTCATGCCATCGTGCCATCATGCCAGGTGTCATCTGAGATAACCGTAATTAAGTTATGGCTGTCGTGCGTGAGGGCATGGAGAGGTGATGGAATAAATATTATCGCTGGAGTAATGAAATGGTTAATGTTTCTGTTTACGGCTTATCTACGGTATTAGTGGTGATATCGATTCATTCGTGCATGGTCGCACACACAACTCTTTTAGGTCTCACATACCTAAACATTATTAAACATAAAAATATGTTACACGTGAAAAAGACATAAATACATTTTAATGAAATGGCAATGAGCTATGCATTTAAATGTTAGAACTGTATTGTGATATTAATACAAACACAACTTCTTGACTTTTGGTCTAACTACAAATTTTTTTATTTATAATACTATGGTGTTATTTACCTTCAGTCAATTTCCTTATAAGTACCTCAAAGGTTGATGGAAACATTATAACTTCCCACCTTCATCGCATTTATCCATTTAGAATGCGATTCTTTTCACCCAATTCAACTATTACGTCTGCATTTTCTACGTCATAAATGCGTTCTCTCTCTCTCTCTCTCTCTCTCTCTCTCTCTCTCTCTCTCTCTTTTTTTTTCGTATCTGCGCTTTAATGTAAATGTTGTAATAACTGCTCTGATATTCTTCATCCACGTAACGTATCTGCATATTCTAAATCTTTTCTTGAAGGTATCTTATAACTTATAAAACCTATCTGTAGAAAAACAATGTAGCAACTGGCTTATTTAGTGTAATTGGGTAACTTATGTTATATAATTGTACTAATTGATCGTGTTCTGAATCCTTACTATTGTGACGACGGGGCCCATCTCCCGCCGTCTGGTGTAGAGGAGAGGGGTCAGTGAGTGTCACATCTGGGTCATTCAGTGCAGTCGGGTCTTTATCGAGGTGCGGAGCGCGCGGTAGCCACGGTCGACAAGACAGCGGTTGCGGTAGTGTCCAGCCGGTAAGGTGCGTGTCGCGGCGGGCGGTTGTCACTGCTACGGGCAACAGTAGTAGGTCAGGGTTAACGAGAAATGGTTTAATAAAGTGAATTATTAAGTTGAGAGAGTTTTATTCGTGGGATTTTCCCTCTCACAGCCAAGCAGCCTCATCCCCCTTCTGACCCCTGGAAGCCTGCGAAGGCGGGATTAGATCTAGTAATTTTTGAAGGGGCAGTACGTGACACTATTATAAACTTCTGAAGTTAACTACTTCTATATAACCCTAATGATCAAGTCACGCTCACGCAACCAGGTGTCAGCTTGGATAATCATAATTAAGGTACAGTTGACGTGGGTGAGGTAACGGAGGGTGATGAGGTGGTTATTGAAGCAGGGGAATCAAACTTCACGGTTTTAATATTTCTGCTTGCGTCTTATCTATGATATCTGTGGGCGATATCCAATCACTCATGTGTGGGCTGTAAAGTAGGAACATTAAAGCATATATCTTAGTTCTAAGTATTCCAGTTTTATTGATATGCGACTTGATTATTCGAATGCTACCAATTAGTCTAGATGGTAACTTCTTATGAAAAGCTACGTATCTATGACATTAGATCTTAATAACAAAGTATGTATCAGTAATTTTTTCTTTTAATTTTACGTACATTCAAGATGAAAATTTATAATAAAAAAGTTGTGTTTAGAGTAAAATAAATATAAATAATATTTTTTACATACTATATTCTGATGTTAATCAACACTTTTGAGTAAGGCTGTTTATAGGTTGGTTTTTAAATTTGGCTTTAGAATGCTGATAACAAAACAGTTGGCAGACCAAAAAACAGCTGTTGTTAGTTGTTTCTTTTTGTTTTGTAAGCTGTTATTGTACGTTTTTTTATTTTATGCAGACACTCAAGCTTTGTTTAATGGGTTTTATCTAATTTTCTTGGGTTTTGTTAATCATAATACTTTATAAGAAAATTAAAATATTTACATAACTTATTTCAGTTTCCTTGTTTTATAATACAATAATTATGAGTGTAATACACAATATATTCAGTATACTGTGGGTATTAAGTTAATAAAATATAAGATTATAAAAGATATTTATATGTAGAGCAAAATTTTTCAGTTTAGCAACAAGATTTATATTATTTGAGTGAAAAGCTAAATTCGTACTGCATTCCATTAACTGCAATTGGGTGATGTAGTCGCAGCAACTTTAGGAGCATTGAAAAGCTTTTAGTAGAAACGTATGCATTTACAGTCTTTAAGTAGTTAAGGAGGTTCAAAAAAGACTGAGAAGCTTAATTTTCTTTTAGCGGTTACACTCTTTGTCTTAATTTAATTACTTTATTAGTCTTAAGGTTTAATCAACGACATCCTGGAATTTTAAGGGCAGTTACTAATGATTTCACCATTTAAAAATGTACAAATGGTTCTTTTTATATCTAACTATAATTATTAAAAATAAAAGCTAAAATTATTTCCCAGAATGTTTAATGGTATTATTGAATATTTAAGTCAAAGTTATTCACGTCAGTAAATATACTTGAAATAAAGGGGGTAATATACTTGAGGGGGGGGGGGGTTAATTATATTGAGGCTTATATTTTAATCTACGTGATATATGTATTATGCCATTTTAATAAAACAAAATTATTTCTTATCAGTCAGAAACACTTTATTGTTCCTCGAATGAACAGAATACCATACATTTTTATAGTATACTTATGAGTTTCGTTGGGGATTAGTCGTATGAAAAATTCATTTGTATTATCAGGGCTAGTTTCGTTTGACGTAAATCTAAAACCTAAATTAATGCACAGTGTTTACTTGTTCATCATGTGCATGGTTTCAGTATACATTGAGTATTGTATAACTTTACACGCCATTTTCCATAGTATTTGGAAAATACTAAAACTATTTTGATACATAAAGTGGCTAAAATAACAGTGGAAGATGAGTTTTTGTTATTTATCATTATATAAAGTAAAACTCATTATTATCTCCTTTAAAAGATCATTTATGTTTTTTAAAACGTTAAGAAGATAAAAAAAAACTAAATTTCAGTAAAATGTTCCAGATCTCAATAACAATGCTACATGGTAACTTTATCTCGTTCCCGTCATATAGATGAAGGTTTGGTCAAACGCACGTGTGCTCTCTGAGCAGAAGGTTACAACAGATGGAATGTAACTGTGTGCTCTCCCTGCGTACCATCAGGGTAGGGGTTGGCTGATTGCAATACGCCTGTGTGTCCTTATCGTCTATCACAGCTGTAAGATAACCTGAGATATATTATAGTTGTGTGCTCTCCCCGTCCATCAATATTTTGTATTGTATATTTATAAGGTTTCATATTGATTTATATTTTCAATCTATTACAAATAAGAAAATTTAATTAAAACTATATTTTATTATTATTTATATTTCTTACTATAGTGACAATTTTATTAATTTTTATATAACAAATTTCAAGAAGTTAACATTTCTGAGTAGTTGATGCCAACATCAATATTCAGACAATCTATTTTACAAAATATATTTCAAACAACAGTTGAACAATTTTGTTACTATGGTAATATGCATTTATAAGTGCATTTTAAATTTAAATGGAGGCAATAAACACTATTAAATTTCGTCTTCTCCCTTGACTTAAAATTATAAAAAAGCCGAGCTCCGGTACGATTTCCACTTTGTATGGGATGTTGGTCAGCAACAGAGTGATATAGACAAGTCGAACAGTGTTCCCCTGGTGATATTATGATAACAGTGACCAAAGGTGATATTATGGTACCTTGCATAAGAGTGAGTATAATGATGGTATAATAATGCCATCTGGAAATAATAAAAAAAATCATAGATCACCATACATCAAAAACCCCTTTTATAACATCAAGCTAAGAAATACATTCAAGGTCTCATATTTTGTACCTGTACACCATGCTGTAAGAAGGTAAGAAGTCTGCAGTCACATACTCTACATCCAGTTTCGAACTTAACTTCCAGAGATGGTCTGCAAGAACTTCAGAAATCTGCAGTCTAATACTCAGCATCCAAAGTCTCCATTTCATTTTGCTTTTATGTCCCTTAAACAGTTAGATGCTTCAAACTTATCTGTCTACAAGCTATCTCAATCTTGGACATGATACAAAACTAAGGGGTGGCTGGGGGTTTCATTTTATTTGCAATTTATAAACTATGTATGAATATAAATGAGCAATAAAACGAGTTGTATATTTTAATGGTCATATCCTTATACTAGGATCATCCATCTTAAAAACATAGTTACATTTACAGTATTGGTTTAGTTGGCAGCCAATGTGTTAAGTGAATTGAACGGAAAAGGATAGGTTGAAACTAAAATCCCTTCAAACTATGCTTGATTTACTATTTTTACGAGAATAACTTGTAGATATATATTAAACTTGTGTACTAGATATTCAGCATAAGACAACACTAGACAAATTGATTAAAGGTTATTAGTTCTTGTACACTTGGCATCGTTTACAAACTATATTCATGATTCTTTCATAGTATTACAGGGTCATAATTCTGAAAAGGGGAATAATAAAGGTGATAACTTTCTTGTATATTCTTGATTTCAACATCTCTGTAACATCGATCTCTGTTTCAGACATTGCTTGCAAATTAGAGAGGACTGGACTGGTATATGTAAATCATCACGCAATACTCATTCTTGTAGGAGAATACACCAGTTGTTTATAGTTTTTTTAATCAGCACAGCTTACATACTAAGAGAAGATTAGGTGGAGCACGTGCGAATAGAAGGAAGGTTTGCTTGCCCCACGCACCACCAAACTTGGCCAACTAAGCCATAGGAGCAATACTCAGTATCGTGTATTTTATAAGAGGTATTAATATTTGATTCAATAACTTATCACATTTACTTTATAACGCTTAAAAATGTATACAACATGTCATCTTGGAACTTAATATGATAATCACATTTTTTCAGTTAATCTTTAGTTTATCAGCTCCACTAAATTAATTAAATTTGTATAAATGGCAATAGCCGAATTTAATTTCAATAATCATTGAACTACAAAGAGTACTTGCTCAGCCAGGACTCGAACCCTAATATTTAACTTGCCGGGTGAATACGCTACCACTACACCACAGAACCCTTACTTTATACCATTTAATTATATTGTACTCGGCCGGTTTCTGTTACATTTGCGTTTAAATAACCAAACTAACATATGATCGGAAGACCAAATACCTGTCAAACGACTTTTATTTTACATTTAATAAATTTGTGTACATGCCAATAGCCGAATTTATGTACAAAAACCCAGATTATAGAAAGCACTGATCGCACTTCAGCTGCAATCTTACGTCATATTCGTGATCACCTGGAGAATACTCTGAAACACTCCCCTTTCTCCAAGAAAAGAAGGCGTTAGAAAGGTAAAATATATTTTTTTATTTAATACTAAATTTTACTTAACCTCCATTTCTCTAGAAATTTTCTAACAAATAGAAAAGATATTCACTAATTTTAGGCCACCTAACTTTGTGGCGTTATTCTCTCCCAACAGTATTTAAAAATACACTGGTCAACGTCTAGGGAATGTTACGAAATTAGAATAAATATAATCTTAGTAATCTTATAATTATTTTCAAAAACTAATGAATTGCTTAATATTTTTAGTCTGAGACTCACTACCAAGAAATAAAGAACTATTTATGTCTCTGTTATTGTGCAGCTACAACAACTGACAGACATGCTACAATCGCACTAATGACGATACGTAAGGTTTAATTGAGCTACAACTCTTTTACGCAGACTGTAGGATCTTTGTTTGGCTAAAAGGTCAAAGTGTTTTAAATGAAAAACTATCTCTTTTAACTGATAATATACTTGAAACCTTTTTCATACAAATTTTTACCATGCAATACAATTTTAAACATAAGTGATTTACTTGTAGTAGTACTGAAGGTAGTTAATTTACCAATACAAATTCTTTGTTCAGAGTGAAGTATATAATTTATTTTAATAAAAATTAAATAACATTATTTTCTAAATCTTTTTATAATGCACTATCAAATGAATTGCTTAATATTTTAGTCTGAGACTCACTACCAAGAAATAAAGAACTATTTATGTCTCTGTTATTGTGCAGCTACAACAACTGATAGACATGCTACAATCTCACTAATGACGATACGTAAGGTTTAATGGAGCTACAACTCTTTTACGCGACTGTAGGAATCTTTGTTTTGGCTAAAGGTCAAAGTGTTTAAATGAAAACTATCTCTTTTAACTGATAATATACTTGAAACCTTTTTCATACAAATTTTTACCATGCAATACAATTTAAACATAAGTGATTTACTTGTAGTACCTGAAGGTAGTTATTTACCAATACAATTCTTTGTTCAGAGTGAAGTATATAATTTATTTTAATAAATTGGGGGGGGGGGGGGGTGGGGGGGGGGGGGGGTGGGGGGGGGGGGGGGTGGGGGGGGGGGGGGGTGGGGGGGGGGGGGGGTGGGGGGGGGGGGGGGTGGATAATAATATTATAGACAAGCTATAAAGTTTTTTCATTAAACATAGGTTTAAACCACAAATATTTATGTATACTTTAGTAAATACAGAAGTTAATATGTACGCACAACATTATTTGAACTTTATGGCATTATGAGAATGAAAGAAACAAATCGGTTTTAATTTCAATATAGGACTTATGGCGTTTTTGTTGAAAATGATTTACTAACAAAATGAAATTCATTATAAAGGAACGCTTGAATGGACTCAAGCAAAATTTGTGGCCTGAAGCCCCAATCCCTTCATGTCAGTTACTAAACTTCATTATTTGGATGTCTCGCCTCTCAAAGCAGCCAGACCAAACCACAAGGGATTTGATGTCGTAGTTGGTTCATTGCATCAACCATCCCTGTTAATGTATTCGATTCTGTTGTCTATCTGTGCAATTGCATTTCAGCTTCAAAACCAGTATGGCAAATAAATTATTGTGTGAATTTTCAAATATGAAAATATATAATCTCAAGAAGACACGAATCATATTTTATGTACATATAAAATTATTACGGCATAAATATTAATAATCGTTATAATCGTAAACTATATTGGTCTTATATATTTTTTCACTTATTTCACGTAGAAATCGGAAAAGATCCACCAATATGTTGATTTGTTTGGGAACTTTAAGTTGAAATATCATTTCTTAGCTAAGATTAATACATTTTGCTTAGTATAATAGTGCCATTTTTATAAATGGATTGTTAAAAGTAGATCTGAAGCCAATTTCACTTTATGGTATCACTGTTTTTAATAATGAAATTCGTTTATTTAACGTTAATTGACTGGCTGACCACTGTCACTGGTTATACTATCTGCTTACTTATTTAAAATATCCTCGCCTTATACCCTAATGACAGCTTTAAAAATTTCATTGAACATTCCTATATTATTAATCACTATTCTGGTATAATATTTTTAAAGAAACTAATTTATTTCGGTTGCATAACCAAACCAATAAAATAAATAATATTTTAAAAATTAGTAATGAACTCGCTAATAATAATTAACGATTTAAACGTATTTAAATGTATTACATTGTGCTCCTTTAATACCAAAACATGTAACTGAGTGAAATCGTTATATATATATATATATATATATATATATATATATGTTATATATATATATATATGTTTTATAAATATATATATATATTACATATATTATATACGGAATGTTATACTGAATGTTTGAAATCTATAATTAAAAAGTTAATTCCAAATACTCACTTATGCTATAACTCATAAAATGTTTTAAGTAGTTTCAAATATATCTGCCTATCGCAATCGGCCTCATAACGGAAATCCTGTAATGTCCTGTAATCATAATATGATAAAGTTTTCGAAATCTTAGATTTCAAGATGGTGGCTATTCCAAGAAAATAAATGTTTGTATATAAGTTTATACTAGGAACTATAGCACAAAAACAGTATTTTAGAATTCTGAAATGTTTTTTTTATTTCTCAAAAGGTTTTTTAGATACCTACAGTACAAAGTTTTAAATAGTATGCAGTATTAAGGGAATAATTAAACTATACACACAAAATAACCACCGCATTTCTTATTAAATTCCGACTAAAATTAGTACAGAGGCAATATTTTTGTTTAGTTTAACTGAGTTATTAAGCCAGTCTCAACCAACAAAAAAAATTAAAAATGACGGCCCTTAGGTCTGAAGCAAACATGTAAACTTGACTAATTCCCAACTCAAAAAACTCAAAAAGATAGTTTAGAAGCAATTTATTTTGTAACTATAAAAACTTTTGAACTGTATATTTTACCCATATGACTCAAAGATTAACAATAGCGACAATTTAAAGTTTGGAAAATGAATTTTACAACAGTTATCATACACTATCTTTCTTTTTTTTTCTATATCTCTTAAGATGTTTAGATAACGATTATTCAACATTGTGGGAATAATTGTATATATTTCTTTATAGATGCAGAATATAGGTGTTCAAATATGTTAAAGTTAAACTCAATAAAGATTTAAAAACATATACAACTTAAAAAACACAATATATAATATATATCGTGATTGACTGGATACGGTTACAGGCAGTAATAAACTACGTTATTACAAGTTTTCTCATAATAATATGACTAAAAAAATCCATTTGTAATTAGTTAAATTAAAAATTACACATTAAAATTAAATAGGTATGTTACCTATATGAGATATGTTACATGTGAGTATATGGATTAAATGGACTCAGTTAGGTACGTGTTTGATTGGCATGAAGGTTTAATAATGAAAATAATTTTATATTGGTGGATAAAGCGATACTTTAGTAATTAAATAAAACTATTTTCGTGCATTAAGATTAAAAAAGCTGTGTTCAGATAAAAAATAAATGTAAACATTTTTTATTTTATAATAACATTTTAATAAAAATATGACTAGCCTCATATGTAAGTAGAAACTCTCCATAAATATGTAAGGAATTTCATGAAAAAAATAACACTTTAATTGACAATTTTTAGGCAAGGATGTAATGGTTGGTTGTTTTTTATTTGTTTTTATTTTAATATTATCCATATAAATGCATTACTATAATCGCAACTTATAGAGAGGATACGAAAAAGTTATAGTGTTATTTTATTTAACTTAATATTTGCATAACAGAATTATACTGAGGCACTGCTACGTTGATACCTTATTTACTTATAACCACTTGTAAACTGGTATATTTCTGGGTTATTGAAATATTTCAAATATTTTTGTTCTATATAATTTACTACCATGTTTTTGCACGGTTATTACTTCAATGATTATTTTTCCTGTAAGTCTTCGTTTATTTATTCAAAAAAAGTTTCAAAAAATATTAGAATAAATGTTGTAAGCGAAATTATAAAGAGTTCGCTGATATCAGTTTATTACTGGTTATACATTACGTATCTTAATACATTGCAAAACCCTTCATTAAAAAAAGCTTAAGAATCATAGGGGCACTATCCTTACAACTAAATCTTACCGAATGAAATTATAAAAAAAAACGATATTGGTTCTAATATATTACTAGTTGGTTGTAAAACTTAGGTTTATTATTTTACATTCGAAATATTTTTCTCTCGGATAAGCAGATGATTATCTAAATAAACAGTATAAGAGGTATAAACAGTCGGCTATAATTACTTCGGCAGTCAGATTGTGCTATAGATGCAATCTGGTTGATTAATGGGACTTGCTCGGTTGCTGAAGACTTTCCAGACCAAGATTCAGCGCAATACTAATAGCTAAGGCCAGATAAGGAATGCATAATTAGTTATTTAGAAGATTCTTTTCAGGAACGCAAATTATTAACTAAACATTTTGACTAATATTTTGATAATTATTACTCTTACCTCCACTCACCACGAATTTTGTAGGCTACTGATACCCATAAAAAGATGTTTATTTATGCGTATACACAGGATGTTTCAGACCCACCATGCAGTATGTATATAAGTCAAACAAACCGCCAACCACCGTGATAGGTCATGTGATATCTAATTTTTACAGGTCAATACCAAATTTTTTTTTACTAGAAAAGGAAGTAAACGTTTACGCCAATCCATATTTACTGATAAGATACGTAATAAGGATCATGCATAACATTGGTGCGACTAGGTTGAGAGGCTGTCATCAGAATTCGCTGTTAAAACTTAAATTAAAGATATTTCGTCACATTCTGTATACACGAATAAACGTAATAGAGCGTTTAGGTTACACAGACCATTAAAATGAGATACCACATGACTTATGTTCATAATTTAAAACAAGTTCCAAAATTTCTCTTTGGGTACACTTTTTTGGACAATTATAATATAATACAATGAAAAATAATATATAATAAAATATATTTTACTGAATTCTTATGGTCAAAAATGGAAGTATCTGTTGAAAAGAATTATGCAGCTTGGTTTGTTTGGCTGCTATAAAACCTGCATATGTGGTCTGAAACACACCTATATAAATATGTTAGGAATGAAAATGTTTATTGTGTATCATGTTACGATTTATGTTAAGTTTTTATGTTTGGTTTTAGCATTGATTACTAAAAAAATACGACGGTGTGAAACTAGTTAAACTACAGTATGATCACAGATTCTACTTCATGCTGTTACTGTCCCACCTAACAGTGTCAGTATTATAGTACAGTTAACAAAGATATATGAAAATATAAAAATTAGTCCTGAGTTTTGGTGATGGTAGTTAAAAAAAAAAAAACAACTACATCCACGAAAAGTCCTGTAAATAGTTTGATGGAGGCTGCAGCACACAATGCTATCACCTGTAAACTATGAACGACTTGATGGATATTGTGGACAATTAATTTATACGCATGGATAATTTAAAGACTGAACTCGTCTATTTTGGTTTCCTGTTGAGGATACTGAATATACTGACCGATCTGTCAGTACAGCTTATCTTGGTCCACATCTTTAACTGTCATGTTTAAGAATGGAGAATAATTCATTTGCATAACAACTTAATGTTATTATTAGTATGATTATCCTCTTGAGCTAAGGTTCAATGGTTGGATTTTGTTTATTGAATGCAATACTAATATACTATATAATATATATAATACCAATTTAAAAATATTCGCCAACACTCGGCCAAAGTAAATGGAGTGGCCATCATCGAAATCAGTTGCCGGTATAGAAAGGAAATTTCGTTCCTTTTCAAGTCTTTGGTTTACTTTATTCGAGATATATAGCTGACAGACAAACATATTTACAGACAAAAATGAACATATTTCAGCCCCTCGAATTATAAACTTTGCCAACGCTCTCCCAATAAGCAAATGTTAAAAATATATGTTTTCCGTGTATTTTTTACTATTAATTACTTATTAAATTTACTGACACATCCTTTGCAGAATAGTATTTAAAAGGTTGAAGAGGTATATGATAGCTGGTTTTAGTTATTTAGCTATTACCAACACAATGAACTTGTGTAATAGGAAACGGAAGTGGAATCAAATTCAACTCAAAAACAATATTAATTATAACACTCCACATAGCTCTTAAGCCTTGGCTTAACACAGGGGACCGTGTAACGCAGTGAGCATTGTATTCTGGTAATTGTCTTTCAGGCAGATAGTTTATTTCAGTTTCTTGAATATTAACTATTTTTCTTGAAGAAAGCCCACGTAGAATATCTATTTGCATTATTCTTGCGCTAGAAACCAAGCCTGAGAGACTTAAATATGTACCAATTTGAGCCAATATTTCACGTTTAAATTAAATTTTTTACATTATTTAAATCTTATGTTCCATATTTAAATGAGTTTTTACAAGTTATATAATTTTTTTTGTATTAAGTATATAAGTTATTTAGTATCATGAAGACCTGTGCATTATATTCGCATAGCCCAGGATGAGTCTGCTAATGTTTCCTGCGGTAAGTGTACAAGCCTAATTAATTATCTAAAATATTATCTTAAATGTCGCATAACACTTGTCTTGTATTAGTATGCAATCGGAAAAAGTTATATTTTTTTTATGAAAATTTGTGTGCTGGTTTATTTCAGAATGAAAAATATTCATTGAGGTTTGCAGTTTTTCTAGAATAATAGTTCTCATGCTAATTATTTATGCATTTTGAATTGGTAGAATAAAACATTACGCTTTATTACGTGGATTTATTCTGTATCACGCTCTTTATCGTCAAACGGAGACATTGGATTTATAGAACAGAACTTATTGCACCATATGTCTATTAAATGTTCTTGTTTTCACATTATCTTTGAAATTAATATGTAAACCCACCAGTATTAATCTAAGCGATGAATATTGTTGTTGACGATTGTAGGTTTATTATTGACGATGGATTATTTCAAATAATAACTAAAACATTATTATATCTTACCTATACGTAACTACATTGTTAAGGACAGATCTACCGTCGGTTTTTAGGTCGGTTACCGCGAAAAACAAAAAAATAAATGTCTGTTAACTAGTCAAATTGAAAGGTGAAAAATGAACCATTTTTACTTAAATAAAATTATTTGAAATACAAGATAGTCAGTATAAGCATAAAATATAGCATTGCACAATAAACTAAAGAAACACTGCACAATGTGATGTATTGCTTCCCTACTCACGTCTCACCATATCTTGTATGTGAAAAATTTCAATAAACTATGTACTCTATGAAAAGTCTATATATATATATATATATATATATATATATATATATATATATGTGTGTATGTGTGTGTGTGTGTGTGTGTGTGTGTGTGTTTGTGTGTGCGCGCGTGCGTGCGTGCGTGTGTTTTCACTTTATTCTTCAGTTTCCACAACGTATACTTAGAAATATCTAACTAATTTTATTACTAAGTAAGTAACACAAGCTTACTTCTATTAAAATATGAGTAATATTAACTATAACACAGTGCTTATCTTTGCCAGCACAGCAGTTTGGCTTTGTTGGTAGACCTGGTCTATAAGTGTTAAACGTATTAATTATAAGCTCCGAAAACTATTTTAAATTAGTCATGTAAATGTTCAATATCTATTTTTTTATTGCTGGACTCATATCAGGAAAGTGTACGTCCATTGTAATTAGCAGGAGACGGACATAGCCAGACTTACACTGTAAGTTATCAGTGAATGAATTTCCTTGTTAAGATAAACTATTCGTAGAACTAGTGTCTGAATTCCAAGAAGAAGGGGGCTACGTCACAGATCTGATAGTTGGCGCATGCACACTATGGTTTTATAAGGCCAACAGGACGCTCAAGATTTACCCGACCCAGGCTTCAAGATTAGTCAAGCAAACTGATAAGCGTTGACTGATTAGAGGCTACCGCTACCGTTGTATTATTGACCAGCCTTCAACTTAAAGTAGGCAATTAACATTCCCCTTGTAAGAAAGGTGCATCGATATTTTACGGGCGCGCTTATTTATTACAACTTTAATTTAACAACTAATTAATTAATAATACTTCCAAAAATACTAATAAATAATGAAGTTTACCATTGAACTTTCCCAAAAAGGTAAACCGTGTCTTCATTACGATGGATATAAATATAGAGAACACCGTACTCTTGTAAATGGAGACATAAACTGGCGCTGTTTGGGCCGCACGTGTGGTGCATCTGTACGGACTGACCAAAATCGAACTGAACTGACTGTGTGCAATAAAAAACACAGTGGTACGCACCCTGTTACTATGCACACATTATCACAATCACCTGCCACCCCTCGCCCAGCATCTTCCTGCTCCTCAATGACACCAACGTTATCACCTCTCATTTCGGAGCTGATTAATAAAAAGAAATGCTATACTGTAGAGACTCAAACTGATGACGACAGCCTTAGATCTAAAGATCAACTTCTGGCTAGAATATCCGAATTAACTGACAGACAGTCTAGCTTGATCTCGTATATCCAGGAATTAAAAAGGCTCCTGGAGATAGCAGAAGATAAACCCAATAAAAGTACAGCTAAATCAGTAACGGTAGGTGAGGAGAATGAGATATCAAGCTGCTGTGACAACAGTACTCAAACCGAGCCGCTAGGTGAATCTTCGAGAATTTGTAGAGATTGTAACGTAGCGCAGATCAAAATGGCTGAATTTGAAGAAATTAACTTAGGATTTCAGACTGAACTTGTTATTGTTAATGAAAAATATAATGACCTCCTCAAATTGCACAAAGAGCTTCTTCTTACAGTTGGTAAACGGGAAAGGAACGAGGACAGTCTTGTTAGTAAGCCGTTGGAGATTCATTCTGCCAATAATTTCTCTTCCCTAAATGATCTGCCGGTCCTAACATCTGAGTTAAATGAGAGTTTCACCGTCTCACAGTCGAAAAGAAGAAGAAAAAGAAGTAAAAACAAAATGAAGAAGAATATAAACATGCCACAGGAACAAGTCATTGCACCGGGACCCACAAGAAAACTATATGTATTCTCGGACAGTCACGGAAAGGATTTATGTCAGCACCTTGAAGGATTTGTGTGTAATAACTACACGGTGTTTGTTTGTTCTAACCCTGGCGCTCAATCTAATCATATATTGAGAAATGCCAAGGAAATGTCAAGTGAAATGACAGAAACAGATATAGGTGTAATATTTGTAGGAACAAATGATGTATCATCTTGTACACCACGCAATAATCGTCCTGCAAAACAGTTACCAAAACTTATAACTCAATTTGTCCAAACAAACAAACACACGCAATGGATAATAGTGCCGATACTCCATAGACACGATCTACATTGGAGGAACTATCTAAACTATCAAATAAATCTCACAAATAGTAAACTTAAAAAACTCTATGGTACTTGGGTTGTCGATATAAAAGACTTTGGAAGAAGATTTTTTACCAACCACGGACTGCATCTTAATAAATACGGAAAAATTGAAATAAGCAGAAGAATCTCGAACTGTGCACTGCAAAATACAAAAGTAAACTCTTCAACACAGTCAGAACCAAGAGATATAGCCACTTCGCAGCCTATAAATGAGTCTCTTCCTGTCCTACGAGAAATACCCAAATTATCTAACCGGGTCACTAACAGCATGATGTCCTCGACGCCTGCCTCAGCTCCTCTGAGGATGGACAATGGAACAACTCTTCCTTCTCCACCAGTATCCATGCAACAGTATGACACCTACTCTGATGCCCTCAAGACCACCTGCAACAGTAGTCATGCGGCTGCGACGGAGCCATCTGCAATTTCAACTGCAAGTGATGTTTCTGAAAAGAACTTTGAAAATCAGCGCACTTCACATCTTCAATCATTGAGTACTCAATGCGTAGGCCTGCCTGATCCAGATGGAGTTTGCAACACCAATTCAAAGAAACATTTTTTAGTAAACGTAAAAGAGCCTTTAACACATATCGTTGCCGTTCGTGCAAAATGTCTTATGTTAAAATTTCCATTTTTTTTTTATTGCATCATATGTTTTGACTTCACTATCCGGAACTTGTGTCAAAATGTCATATGTTTTTGACCAATAGAAAAAGAGCTGTAGCAAAATGCAAAATGCCATATGTTTTCATGTCAAGCCACCTGTTCCTGCAAATTGTCTCATGTTGTCATTGGATTGTTGATTGATTGGCAACTCAGCTCTAACATAATAATAGGTAAGTGAAATAAAGTATAATTTCTTATTTTTACTCAGCTGCTGTTTGTTAAAAGTTCTGGTTTGTTTTTAGGCAGATATATTAATGTTTTTACTGTAAATTATAACAATAATGCTCGATTTGACATCTAAAAGTAATTTGTCAGTGAAAGTGAGGTTATGGTTGTTGAATATTTTTGCAACAAAAACAATTTTTTAGTTTGATTTGGTTTGAAAAAGGATTCTTTATAGGATTCTAATGTTGCCAATGTGTTGGGGCGTTATTATATTTACTTACAAACTTATGTAAATTGTTTTATTAAGTGTTTAATGTTATTACTGCAAAATGTCGTAAGTTTTTCTTGTCAAAAGGCTTGTTTCAATTCATACTTAAGACTTTTTGAATCAAATGATTATGTAGTTATAAAATCTTAATTTAAACTACTTAATGTTGTATTATATTACAGTTACATCTAACATACTATTTAAGTATATTGGGCTTATTTATCCTAGGCCTAAGCCTAATTAAATTTATTTTAGGCCTACAGTTTTGTAACTGTACTTGAATTTATTAAACGTTTAATAAGGAATTATAAAATTATATTACCTTGTTGGGTTTGATTGTTGCAGGATTTATGTTTATTAGATTAGTTTATCAAAAGTTTTAGGCGCTAATCAAGACTTTATATCTAACTGAAACTTAGATACTGTAAAGTACATTACGATAATATATATGGGGCAAAACTTTAGAGAGTAATGAATTCACAACGCTATTGAGACCTAAGTTAGGCCTATTATAGATAACTGGTCGCGGTGTTGGCATATCCTGACATAACGGTGTCGTATAAAATCAAAGTATCAGTAAAATTGAATATTTCTGAATGTTTCACTATGCTTATCATTTTGTAACCAACTATATTTTGGCTATACCTAAAATACTGTTTTAATGCTAATATATTTATTTTTCGGCTATTAGATAATAATTTATCCCTAGTTACATTTTTTCTCAGTAAAATTAATTAGTATTTTACTACAGTAATTAGGCTACATCTGTTGTATTCTTTCAGATTATCAATTATGGCTCTCAGAGGCAGGCGCTTAGTTGAACTGGCGTTGGCAGAAAATGAGGTCTCACCAGAGGTTCGACAATCCATGGACCGTGAGTTTGGTATTGTGAACATCGACAACAACAGTACAACAAACCTTAATGAGCATACTTATTTTGTAAGTCCTAAGCCTACTACCAATATTGAAAATAACACTTCAAATACAGTAAAAACAAAACTCTGCCAAATTGTAAACTACAAAGAATTGTCAGATAGTGACAGTCCTTTATTTTCGGATTCAGATGAGTACAACTACGCTCCCAGTAGTGACTTTGGTGAGGTTTCTAGCAGTGATGAGGAACCAAAAAAGAAAAGAAGATCGAAGAAAATTAATAAAGTAAGTCTGCTGAAACACGTAGCAGTTCAGAAAGTAACAAACTATGAAAAACAACAGCAAATCGGACAAGAACCAGAAAGCAGCACAGAAAAAGAAACAGTAGTTTTTGAACAAATATTAACAGGTGATACCCAACTGAATACTAATAAAGATAGTGTAGTTAAAAACAGAGAAGGAGAAGAAAATAGAAATGAAGCTCGAGGGCAAGAAATAAGAGGGATAAAACAGAAACGTAAAAGAAGTCGGAAAGGTTTATCTAATCCACAGCAATGGCAAAGACAAGTCAACAAAGAAAAGAGGATGCGGGGAGAAAGTTACAAGGGCTTAAAAAAAAATAATGGAAAGTTTACATTGAGTGTTGACAAGGAAGGTAGGAAAATGAAATGTCGCTGTACGTGTAAGTGGAGTAGTAAGAATACCAACTCTTTGTCATGTTCAAGTCTGCAGGAGGAAGACAGAGAGAAAAACTTTAAATATTTTTGGAAAGTTTTAAATAATTGGTCTGGTAGAAAAGCCTACATCTCCTCTTTGATAGAAAGAAAGAAAATTACTAAAAGACGTAAAACATCTATTCTGACTGACTCAACTAAAAGAAATGTAACATACAAATATCATCTAATCAAAGACAACATGCGTATTAATGTTTGCAAGAAAATGTTTTTACACACATTGGATGTGGGTGAAAGAAGTGTTCAGTCATGGCTTCGTGAACTGTCACATGATAATACTGAGTTAGAGGAATACAATTTTGAACCATTAAATGTTAATAATCCTGTCATTCCTGTTGCAAAATCTAAGAAGAAGCGAGGTTCAGAGGATGTTAAGTCTCGCTCGGTAGAAGAGTTCTTCCATAGTCTCCCAAAGATGGAGTCCCACTACTGCAGGGCCTCAAGCCAAAAACTTTACCTTGAACCAGTATGGGAAAGTAAAGTAGCGCTCTTCAAGGAATACAAGCAAAATTTTTGCGTTGACAACAGTAGAAGTGCTAGTTGGTCAGTATTTTCTAGGGTTATGTATAAGCTTAACATTGATCTCTACCAACCCAAAAAAGACCAATGTGAAACATGCATTAAGCATAAACTAGGAACTGTGTCTGATGAAGAATTCAAAATACATCAAAATAAAAAAGAGAAATCCAGGGCAGAAAAGGAGAAAGATAAGGAAAGAGCATTAAGTAACGAATCATTGGGCGTTTACACAGTTGATGTTCAAGCCGTTCTTTTATTACCTAACATAATGAGTTCTTCTGCATACTACAAAACTAAACTAAAACTGCATAATTATACAATTTATAATGTGAAAAATGCAGAAGTAAATTGTTTTTTGTGGCATGAGGCCAATGGTAGCTTAGAAAGTGATGTGTTTGCTTCCATTCTGTACAAATTCTTACAAAAAGAAATTTGTGCAAAAAACCTTTCTGAAATCATAATTTGGTCAGATGGGTGCGGGTATCAGAATAGGTGCGAGAAGGTCTCAAATGCACTACTTCACCTTTCAAATGTTAATAAAGCAACAATATATCAAAAATACCTTGAAGTAGGACATACACAAATGGAGGTAGATTCGGTCCATAGTAAGATCGAGAAAAAAATTAAAGGAAAGGAGTTTTACGTGCCCTTTGACTATGTCAGATCGATTCGAGAAGCAAGGAGCAAACCAACAGAGTTTAATGTTGTAGTACTGAAGTACACTGATTTTATTGACTTTTCAAATGGCTACTATACTAGTGTGCGGCCTGGCATGAAGAAAGGTGATCCCATAGTCTCTGATGTGTGTGCGTTTCGCTATTTCAAAGGCTGCATTTACTTCAAGCTCGATTTGGAAGACAATTGGCAAACCCTTCCAAGACGACCCAAAACACATACTGCTTTTGAAAATTTATGTAGTCTTTACAAGTCGCCAATAAAAATTACTACAAGAAAGTTTGAAGATTTGCAGTATTTAAAAAAAGTTATTAATGAGGACTACCATAATTTTTATGATACACTTCCCCACGAGTGTAACGATGACAAAAGCCAATGCAGACATGTTTTACTTGTAAAATAGCAATGTTTTAACTTGCAATAATTTTTTTAAGTAAATGTAATGCAGATCAAATTTGTAAATATGGCCAAAATACTACACATTTCTCAACGTGTCCTATTCTATTTAATATTACGTTTGTTTGTGCATTTAAGTACTAATTCTAGTAGAGTAGTAAGTATCGATAAAACTGTATTGTTCTTAAAACTATGTATCTGTTTTCTTTTTTAAACCTTAATAATTCACAAAATAATGTCTATGTTTCAAAGCAAAATGGCCTATGTTTCGTTTTAAGTCTGACTTAAGTCTACATTAAGTGCAAAATGTCCTATGTTGTAATGCAAAATACGTTATGTTAGCCCGAATAAATGATTTTAACTGCAAAAAGTCGTATGTTCACTTAAACTTAAGAAAAATGGTTATATTACATTTATATATATTTGAGCTTAACCAATATCATTTTAAACATACATTTATTTATTACAAACCACATAGTTATATTACGTTAAAAGTTATCATGTTTTTTTTGTTTCCTGAAAAGTACACTTTTTTACATACAACATTTTGCATGAACGGCAACGATATAAAGGATTGTCATCGCCCCTGCAAAATGTCTCAAGCTCGGGAATTTTAACTATCGTACACCAAAATGCGCAATCAGCAACTAATAAACTCCAGGAGCTGGAGTTACTCTGTGACGAGCTCAAACCGGATATTCTGCTTTTGTCCGAACACGGTTTTAATGACAAAAATATTGATCTCTTTGTTATAGAAAACTACACACTTGCCAATAGTCTTAATAGGACCCACTTTAAAGGAGGCGGCGTTGCTGTTTTTGTCAAACCATGTTTTGAATTTAAAAGGTTGGATGGTACTCAAGTGGAGGAAAAGGTATTAGAGCTCTCGGGTATTTCTGTTAGTCTCAGTAATGGTCGCTCAATCTCGGTTTATGTGGTTTATAGATCTCCAGAAAGCTCGGAAAGCAAATACTTTGAATATCTTGAGAATTTTCTAGTAGAGTTAACATCAAAAAATCGACAATTTCTGATAGCTGGAGATTTCAATATTAACGTATTGAATCGGGGTTGTAGCAAAACCAGAAAGTTCCGAGATTTACTGGCTAGCTTCAATCTGGGATGGTTGGTGAATTCACCTACGAGAGTGTTTGGTGGTTCTCAGACAGCTATAGATAACGTTGTGACCGACATACCAGGGACGTTCGTGTCCGTTGTAGCCACTGCCATATCTGACCATGATGCGCAATTAATCAAAATCAGTCAACAGGTTAAAAAAACACAAGACGTCACTATATATAGAAGAGATACACGTCCTTCTAACATTAACCTGTTAAACAAACGGTTGAATCGAGAACTTTGGCAATTCAAAAAAATCCAAAACTCGTCGGAAATGTTCGATTATTTAAATGATTGCTTCATTTACAATCTAAATGTATACTGTCCATTAAAAAAAATTAATTATAAAGAGAAAAGAAAAACTAATTGGATTACTCCAGGAATAATTGTTTCTAGAAATAATTTACGGTTGTATTGGGAACAATCAAAACTATCAACAAGTGTAGAATTCAAAAATTTTGTAAAAAAGTATAAATTAATTTATCGAAAGGTTATTAAAGCGGCCAAAGCCTATGAATTTAATAAAGCAATTAAGGTAACAAAAAATGTACAAAAAACCGCTTGGGGTATAATTAATAAGCACAAAACTAAGGCACCCAATAAACCTATAGAAATTGAAATCAATCGGGAAATTATTAAGGACCATTCAGATGTGGCAAACATTTTTAATGACTTTTTTCTAATGTTTCAAATCAAAATCTTAGCTGTTCTTTTGAAACGAGTCAAACACCAAGTCCCGTCATGTCAATGGCGTTAACTCCTGTAACAGAGGAGGAAGTGGCTGGCGTGATGCGTTCTCTAAGGGTGTCGAAGTCAACTGACGTAAATGGCGTGTCGACATGACTTTTCAAGCAATGTTACATGCCTCTGCTGAAACCACTGACAATGATAATCAATACATCTTTCCAAGAAGGCATGTTTCCTACGGCACTGAAAAGAGCTGTAGTAATTCCAATTTTTAAGAAACATGATCCGTTGAAAGTAAATAATTATCGGCCAATCTCAATCCTACCAGTGCTAAGTAAGGTTTTTGAAAAACTTTTCTTAAGTAGGATGCTAAATTTTTTTGAGAAAAATAATATATTATCTCCAAATCAGTTTGGCTTTAGGCGAGGTAAATCCACAATCGATGCAATCACGCACTTAATTGAGCTGATTGTTGATAGCTTGGACAATAAAACAGTAACGCTCAGCGTTTTCCTTGACTTGACTAAGGCTTTCGATTGTGTGAATCACACCATTCTACTCAACAAATTGCACAGTAACGGTATTAGAGGTTTGCCGCTAAAGTGGCTTCAGTCATACCTCTCCGATAGAAAACAACAAGTATCAGTTCAAAATTCATTTTCACGTACAACCAGTCTTAGATATGGGGTCACTCAGGGATCCATCCTCGGACCAGTTTTGTTCCTGGTGTACGTAAACAATTTGAATTCAAAGATTCATAAAGGACACATAGTCCAATATGCAGATGACACGACTCTCTCTTTCACATGCAAGTCAAAATTTCAAGTTGAAATTCAAGCTTACGAAGAATTAAATGTATGTACACAATACTTTGAAAACATAAACTTGAAACTTAATTGTTCGAAAACAAATTACATGGTTTTTGGTGGAAGCACTGCACCATTTCAGTACAGACCTACTGTGATGTTGGACGACAAGGTCCTGGATGAAGTTGACTGTACGAAACTCCTGGGAATATACCTCGATAGAGGGTTGACTTGGAGGAACCATGTGGACAGTGTTTGTGCGAAACTATCAAGTAATATTTATCTCTTGAGAGGTCTTGCCGAATACTGTTCAGATCAATTAATGAAAATTGCATATTACGGTTTGGTCCACCCACATTTATCCTACGGTATTATATTGTGGGGTGGCTGTTCAAATGGTGACTTCCACAGACTTTTTGTCTTACAGAAGAGAGCTATTAGAATTATTGCTAAATGAAACTTTAGAGAGTCGTGTAGAAATTCATTTAGGGAGCTCAAAATACTAACATTGCCATGTTTGTATATACTGGAGACTACTGTACATTGTCGGTTTAAGAGCCAAATGGTTCGAGGTCGTGACATTCACAACTACGATACGAGGTATCGAGAAAATGTCAGACCTGCTCAGCATAGATTGAGAAGATATGAGCAACTTCCTTCTCAAGCCGGCATAAAGTTTCTAAATGGGCTCCCTGAAGAAATAAAATCAATAAATGATCTAAATCGGTTCAAAATTACATTGCGACACTTTTTAGTGTCTCATTCTTTTTATACAGTTGGTGAATTCATGGACCATCTCACTAGCTCCAATGTGCGGTAGTACAGGGGCGCTGATATCCAAAGTTATTTTTATTATATATTAATTTTACTGCTTGACAACTTTTATTGTTAACTAAAATCGATATTGTTTACAATATTTTAAAAATTAAATCGTTAGCATAAGACATTTCATTATTTTAATGAATATACAATTATTATTATGTGACGCATGCTATGCAATGTTAAAATTGTTTCTGGCAATAAAGTATATTGTATTGTATTGTATAATGGTTGTAAAAACTAGAAATTGCCCGCATCTTCGCACGTAATTTCGCAGGTTTGCACCTGTTTGAGCACTTCTAGATTGAGTGAATTATATTTCCGGCACAAATTTTGAGTTTTCTTTTTTCCCACGGTCAAGAGAATATGTTCAAAAGTGTGTATTTTTGGTCTTTTTAAAATTTACTTCGCTTTTAGTATTTTTGCTCAAAAGACAACTTAAATGGGTTTCGTAACAGTCTTTAAATAAATAGCAAAGGCTTCTTAATACTTTAAAACATTTAGAGCTAGAATTGATACATAGTAGCAAAAATTCCATGGAATTCCATCTAGCATAGTTATTGTCGAATATTTCAAAAGGAGTCCTTGGAGTAAAATTCTGACTTTTTTATGGTTTAGTAGGTTTTCTATGGTAGATTACTATTTGCCTAATTGCTGAAACCTAAAACGGTGTTATTAATTATGGTTAATTCTTAAAAAACTTAATTACTAGAAATTTTAACAAA
Source organism: Homalodisca vitripennis (assembly GCF_021130785.1). Taxonomy (NCBI): domain Eukaryota; kingdom Metazoa; phylum Arthropoda; class Insecta; order Hemiptera; family Cicadellidae; genus Homalodisca; species Homalodisca vitripennis. Next base: position 65,906,048 of record NC_060211.1, on the reverse strand, counting down.
TAATACAATGTTTACAAAAATCAGTAGATTATATTTGGAAGGCTCATGCAATTCATATTACACAAATTTAGAGACGAAAATCAGATTTTCGTTACTTCAATTACAACTATGGCGTAGCTTGGAGAGATTTTGAAATAAAAGTAGGTCTATTTTCACCCCATGAACCGCAAGAATGTCCATGTAAAATTTTAGTACAATCGGTTTAGTAGTTTATGCGTGAAAACAAAACAAACAGTCAAAGGCACGTTCAAATTTATAAACTTATTGGAATGTGAAGAGATCTCAACTAATAATTGTAGTACTGTGTTATCTAAAAACATATTTTATACTCATACGAAGTTTAATCAACTTATCTCAGGTCTAAGTGTATTAAACTATAGAATAATTACCGAGTATTAGAATAATAGATCTCTGTGTATCGGACCAAACCAACCTCATCAACCAAACCAAACAAACCAAGATTAAACACCGTGATGCCGATAATATCACTGATAATTGACTGTATTTGCTGTGTTATATCTGCTAATTGTTCATCGACAGAACTGTGTTACAAATACTGCCAATTTTCATCCTTTAAATCCGGTGAAATTGATTTACCTGTTACACAACGCGTTAAAACTAGCAAACTAAACCATAATATATGTCATTACACGTCAATGTATGCATTTGCATAACACTGATGCAGAATTTTATTAATATCAAGTTCCTTTCAACATTATATATGCTTGTGGTAAAAATAATAGTGAATGATTAACAATTATTCTGGTCTATTAGAATAATCATCTTTCTATTACTCGGCCCAACGATTGCTATACATATCATTGTATAATAAATATATTAAAAGGAGGTAGATTATTAAAATAAGCGATTTACTTCACTTATAACAAGGGGTAAATCCTACGCCAACTGTAATACTGACTTTTAGGTACTCTAAATCTTCTTATAATCGAATTTTTGATGGGCTCGGAACGAGAAACTGGACATAATAACGTAATAGTGGTACAATATACGTAATAGTGGTACAATATACGTGTACGGCGTATATTGTACACACAAAAGGTTTTCTTTGATTTAATAGTTATAGCCTGATTTATTTTTAAGCTGTTTTTATTGTCTATCAATAAAATGTTCGGTTCGCTGTATTTCTACTCAATAATGGGGCAACTTATATATTGCTTTTTGGTCACAGATTCTTATCATTTATACGTCTACTTCCGTTTTAGCATAGTCACTTCTTTCAGTTCACTATATTGAGTGATGCCAAGAATGAAGACCACTTGAATGGACTCTTCTTTAGAATGGCTTCTATGATGGTTTAACAAATTAAACAATATATAGCCATTAGAAATTAGAAGAAACTTAATAAAACCAATATCGCTTTACAATGTATAAATAATACTATACACGTGGAGGTTTTGTATTGGTTTGATATTTCCTTCGTCTTTAAGGGAATCCCCCTTGTAATCCCCCATTATTACAGAATATAGTACTTTTACTTAAGGAAATATGTTGCTGATCCTTTACTGTCAAGTGTATACGCTATGAACGTATGCAGCAAAAAGAGCTGTTAGATTCTCAACATTTCGTTTTGAAACATAAAGACGGGTTTTCAAACAGAGAACAAACACGTCCCTTAAGGTTTGGACCGTTTCAGTAACCATTCGTTATGGTGCCACGGTAGAATTATAAGTTTTAATGGCCCTTTGTTAAGTAAGGCCTTGTATCTGTCAGCCTAGAAAACATATCTTAGTATTCTTAAAGAATTACAAATATAGTTAACGAACGATGGAAATTGAGTTAGGCTGCAGATTAAATATTACAATAATTAGCTTATTTACAATACATTTGAGACAGAATAGAATATTCATAAATTACAAATTCTTGGAAATTTTATGTTCTAAGTAACCCAATATACCTAACTGTACAATCCAGACTAACTTTTCTGCAATAAATAATCTGAATGAGTGATATCATGGTTGAAATGAATGCACGTGGAGAATCATCAACTTATCATTAAACTAATGGTTGTGTTGTAATCGATATTACTATAAAGTTGGTTTCAGTTTCCCCATCTGTATTCCGATTATATCTCCGCTAACTAAGTTCTGGCAATAATGGTTGAGATAATCCAACCTCCTAATTTCTCTCTACGGTAAAACATATTATTTTAATTTAATAGTAGTATAATTTTAATGGGTTATAAAAACAAACAATTCCACGATGCGTTGGTTTTAAATCGATTATTGATCCAATATTTATAACAAATATTAATATTTATACTCTTAAGAATACTAATTATTAGTATTTTTATCTTATTGTTTCGTTATATTCGGTTCATTAAAGTTTAATAGTTTTACACTATAACACGGATTTTACCAATTATTTACCTGAAATAATCAATTGTAAGCTTTTAGACTGCTCAATTAAAAAGTGAAATTATATAAAATTGATTCAAATATTACTAAACGTTGAAATTGTACTGCCTTGCAAAAAATATTATTCATATATTTATTTTAAATAATCTTAGTATTTAATTCTTTTATATAATGAAATCAGCTATGAGTAATGACCGACGTCAATTAGTAAATCTGTTTTATTGAACGCTTATGGACACGTATAGACATTAATAGTTTAAATGTCCATATACTGTTTGTGTTAACTTGGAACTATTATAACTGAATAACAACTCAATTATAACGTTATAGTTTTTAATTCATGTTTATTTTTTTACTAAAAGCTGACTAAACGCGTTCTATAATCAATCTGCCAGTGATATTGCACCTATAGGGGACAAAAATAAAGCGACAGCCTGGCCTTAATGACTGCAACTATGCTCTGTTGTCACTTAAACACCCCATAATCAGCGATAAAGAGCTCCTCCTTATCATAAAACCAGAGCGCACCTAAAATATATTTTGAATATAAAAATCCAATATCATTGAAGTAACCCGATGTTTAATAATAATTTCCTATACATTTTTCTAAACAATAAAATAATCTATTCCACTAATTTTCCAGAGTCGTCTTGAAATTTAAAAATTGATGACTTTAAATAGTCAGAATATTTACAGAAATTATGTCACCACCACATGTATATTATAAATTAGGGTAGTTTTCTTCACACGGTAGGTCCTTTTGCTATTTTGTAACAACGTTTTATAATTTCAGCTTCATAGTATTAATTGTTACTTTGAAACAATTATAACTTAATCACCACTTATATAAGTCAAACGGATTAAAAAATGATAACTTTTAGATAGAATATACAAAAATATAAGTTTGTTCATATTTAAATCTGCATTCAAAAATGTTTTATTTCTTTTAGAATCGTCCTGTAAATAAGGTCTGACAAAATTGTCTTACATAAATCTAAGGCAAACATTAAGTACACGGTTATATCATGATTTTATTTTGGAGGTATGATATCAATATAATTCTAATGATACCCAATTGGGAAACTACAAACAATAATAATTCCTTATTGCTATGTTATTTTTGTAATATGTATGTAGAAGGTATTTTATTGTTTCAGTGTATTGGGTACATAGTTAGATATTTGTTCACGTCTGTATTGTTTACTTTCTCATTTAAAATATTTCTTTTTTAGCTATTTAGTGCAATTTGATTATTACTAAAATTATGATATTACTAAGTTTTCTCATGTTATAATACCAATGCTGTATTTCTTTCGTTCTTTGCTATAAAACCATGAGCAAGAGTATACAATTGCTACTGATATGATATGTCTATTTTGTAATATAAATTGCATATATTTACTACTGTATATTAATAATGACCTAGAATATTGTAGGAACTGGATTTACGAGGTGAAATACTACAGCAACTACTCCATACGCATATATAACCTATAATAACACAATACAAGAAAGCTTCGGTTTGACGTTTGTCACGCTGAATAGACTCTTAATGACATGAGATAACATTTGTTGGAAAATACTCAGGCTTCTTTCTTTTTCAATCAGTTATTGCTAGATATGAACTTTTAAAGCAGTTATGAAACGAAGAGACCTTTTAAATGTGTTTTTAATACGCAATGAAAAACTAATTGTTGGCATATACAGGTTTGTCGTGAATAAATGTTAATGTAGCAACATGTCAATAATGTTTACTTGATATTTTAAATAAATACAAATGAAAGAGTGATAATATCTACTATGTTACATTAAACCCAAAAATCAAGTATTAGACTCTATATATACTATAGTCGGTGACGAATGACGAATAAGCTCAAAACGAAGCCTCCGCATCGTTTCGACATCAAAAGCACAGACTACAAATTGTAGTGCAAGTGTTTTATAACTGTAATAGATTTTTTTTTTTTATTTTGAACAGATGATATTTTGCTAATGTATTTTTTTTTCCTTTTTTTTAAAGCTTGTTGCTAGATTTGGTTTCTTTAGCTTAACTAATTTTAAAGTTTATATATTTAATGCAAAATAAAAAGTGGCGACTAGTGGCTATACGAGACAATACACGACCGTAGTTTATATGACTTTTTTTAAATAATGCGTAATCACCCACAGAGATTTTTGACACCGTTTTGTGGACACTCTGTATATGATTGTATATTCGATATATATCAATGGGCGAATTAAAGCAAACATGCTGATGATGTGGTCGTCAATTAGCAGTATATGTTGCTAGTTGATATGTCCTGGCTGATTGGCTACTTTGTATACGTAACATTGTTGAGTAACGTCAGTCCGGTAAAATTAGTCTCAGTCTGCCTAATTATTATGTCACGTGACTCTAGTAGTGAAGCTTAACTACTTAACTTCAGCGTTTACAAACTAATATTATTATGACAAACTTATGCATTATATTTTACTTGTGATTTTTTAAATATAAGTTAATTGTTTAGATATGCCACAAAAACAAACTAACCTATAGGCTTGAAATGCTAATGAAATAAATAAAATAAATAAATAAATAAGGCCTTTATTCTTGAGCGGATTTCAGTTTACAATCTGTTTTACAAATCGACTCACGTCAAACTAATCATAACAGTACAATTCGTATTTTAAAACTGTGACACCCAAATATTGCGTGCTGGTAATTTACATAGAAAATTCATACTTAAACAACAATACATCATTAAGGTACCTATACAGTTTTAACAAACAAAGTCTTTATAACTGGTGGTAAGGCATTGTACTCCTGGGGTCCAAAGTACGAGAAGGACCTTTTTGTAGCCTCCAACCGCACACGCGGCAGTTGCAGCTTGTCGTCCTGTCGAGTGTGCCGTTCTCTTAGAGTCGCTCGCGCCACTAGTTTCCGTCTCAGGTAAGAGGGTTCACCAGTTACCAAAACCTTATGCACCAATGTCACAGTTTGGAGCCTACAAATATCTTGAACAGAGTGTAAATTTGCTCTTTTGCGATAAGGTGAGATGTGGTCAAATTTTTTTAGATTATAAACAAACCTCAGTGCACTGTTCTGTATCCGTGCAAGGATGACATTTGCCTCTTGAGTTAAGCAGCTACCAAACACTGGAAGGGCGTAATATATTGATGGAAATACCAGAGAATTTACAATATACAGCTTTGAAAGCATTGGAATTAACGCTCTGTATCTATTCAAAACTCTCAATTTACACATTGCACGTTGAGAAATCAATTCAACATGTTTAAGAAAGTTTAGCTGATTGTCAATTATAACTCCCAGGACTTTAACAAAAACACGAACCTCCAAACAAATACCCTCAACAGAAACAGAGAGAATACTCCTGTTCATGGTCTCTTTAATGGATGGTGAGCAAAAATGCACCACAGAACACTTATCTGCATTCAACTTTAGGCCATGTCCCTCCGACCACTCTTTAACCCTACGCAGATCAGCATTGAAACACTGCACCGCTTCATGGACACCTGGAGGGGGATATGTTAGAAGCATCTGAGAGTCATCCGCATAGGAGTAGAGTGAACACGAGGAAAATGCAAGTTCAAGATCAGCAGTATATAAAATGAACATAACAGGCCCTAAACATGACCCTTGAGGAACCCCTGTATCCTTCGACAGCGAGGAAGAGCAGTTTTCTTTTACCTTCGTCACCTGACTCCGTCCGCTCAAATATGAGCCAAACCATTTTATAGCGATTTCATTAAACCTATAGAAATTTAATTTGGCAAGAAACAGTTCATAATTCACTGAGTCGAACGCTTCAGAGAAATCAATGAACTATCATTTCTATAGAGATAACATTAAGTTTGACGATGGTGCATGGCGCTCCTTGGGATAAAGCTGAATATTCACATTGGTCTTATATATCGGTTAGATGACTGCAGGATAAATAAAGTTAGTATATTCATATGGTGTTTTAACATATGACATAGATTGACATGAAGCCTAACTAAATGAGCTATACACATGAAACTTTTCATGCTATAATTTATGTTGCACTTGGTGTGGCGTACACATTGTTACACGCAAAACTAAGTCGATAAGGAATGAGAAATTTCATATTTTCTTGGATAAATTATTTATTTTGTGTAGTTAAATCTTTTGTGTAGAAAAGATAATATACTTTTATTAAATTTAAATGTTTATAATAACGCAAAATCTATTTATTGTCATTGTTCTTCTAATATACAAGAACAGGTAGGGGGTGTATTTTCAAATATGTGTATACCACAAATAAATATTTTATCTTAAACTAACACACATTAACGCACATTTTAATATTAGTAATTAGAATAAATTAATCCATTATGTAAATTTGAGAATATTTTTCGGCTTCCAGAAATAATGTAACAAATTAAAACTGCATTAAACAATACTATAACTATCACGTTTAAGTTTTATTAAGCATATATTTTGCTGCATTAATTTGTCTCAATACATCTGTATGGTTATACGTACCCGAAATATTATACTTTTTTTTTTAATGTATCCTAATTCAAGTGGGCTTCGACATTTTACTGATGGACTAAATAAATGATCCGGTGGTACACAATGACAGATAGAATACGTATTTTGTAGTTGCTTGAATTAAAACCTGTGATTGGTATGAAATATTTATGAAAAGATGTTAAAAATGTCCATCGCCTTTCGAAACGTTTGGTCAATAAATTTAGAACGCCACGTAAACTGCACTACTAATCAATGTGGAATTAACATGAAAAAGCCTTTGATAGATTGAACCTTTACTAAATATTAGGTTAGTATAAAGAATTACAACTGTTCTTGTATAGTTTATCGATGATTTTTGTTTAAGTTTTCGCCAAAAGGGAGTGTAAACATGTAAATATTTTCTTAAAAGAGTACATTTTAATATATAATTAATACAATAATATTGAAAAACAGTTTGTGATGAAAGTGTTTTTTAATGGAATGCAATATTCCCCACCTCCCCCAATAAATCGTGCATATATTAAGACCATGATTGGTAATCTCCTGGACCCTTGTTCTTGATTTAGAGCACAGTGGTAGCGGTCACGCTGAGTCGGACACTTTTATTCTGGACTCTTTAAACTAGCGATCACTCATTAACCTAACTATATTAACTCACCAAATTATTCATACACACCATGACTTCCGAAGCTGAGTGCAGACATACGGATCCAAGCCTATTAGTCAGAAACACTTCTCAAAAGTGGATCTTTATTTATCTTTTATCGTCTTTAAACATTCCACAACAGGACATTTATGGATAGCGTTGTAGTGCCAAGAGTCTTTAAAAAAAATTTCAAGTTGAAAAACTTTTATTTATGGAATATAAGATCTCGAAAATTTCCACGATCAGCCAGAAACATAGACAGGTTATATTTCTTTACATATTTTAGCTCCATCTACTTTTACACGACACCTAAGTTTCTGGCTCTGGTCCGACGTGGTCTTACCACCACCCCTCATATGTGTTTTTAGTGTTTCCTGGAACTTTCAGATGAATGGTTATACCTTAAAATGATTGCTTTCACAGAGAGTGATGAACTTAATGGGAATATATTCACAAATCGTGATAACAGCTGGTTTTGTCGTGAACAACTTATTCGTACACATCTGCACTGTTCCTACCTTCTTTCGGTATCTGATTTCATAAAAACCAACCGCCCATATCACATAAAATACAAGAAGGTGGGTTAATTAATAGGCATCAACAGCCTATCTATGTATTTACATAATATACTGAAATTATAATTTGTACATATTTGTAGGACGAAATACAATTTAAACAAACCATTGACTTTTAGATGAGATTCCTTCCTTCCTCCGACTTCCCCCCATGTTGTCGTAGTAAATTTTCTATTGATTTATATCATGAGTGCTCCAGTATTTATAGTGCTATTCCGCTCCACGCGAGCATAGGCGTTCCAGTTTTTTTCACGGAATGAAGTAATTTTGAGCAATTATTTTTACTCTGATTTTCAATGGAAAGATTTCTACTAAAATAACTAATAAAAATAATAGATAGACTGTTTTCTAATTTATATCATTATAAATTATTATATAAATTATATATCATTATAGTAATGATAAGGATACAAATTTATGTAAATAACGTGTACAAACGCCTACTGCAGTAATTATTAATGTTATATCATATCATTTCAGTGTTTCCTGTTTTAATTGTAATTATATTTTTGGTAATGATTTATTTTTGTTGTAATTTATGACTGTATTAATACCTATATAATAATAATATACTATATTACATATTAATATTATTTAAACTATGGTACTATTTGTTAGTTTTTAACAATTAGATCATTTGTTACTTTAGTACATATGTACCTTTTACAATCTAATTATGTTGTAAAATAAAAATACAAAAATAAAACTGAATACAATAGCACACTGCGAGAGCACTCATGCTACAGTATTTCACCCGAGAACCGCAGTGTTAGTGTCTATTACCATCTTTTGCGACCAAACCTTTTTTACATTTATTTATAAAATAATTTACACATAGGTAAAGCTTTTCTTAGAATATATAAATATCAACTTGTAATACTATATAAAGGTCTAATGCACATTATACGGAGTTGAGAATTAAAACCACACTCTTTGGGTAATTATTAAAGTATCACTAAATCCAAGCCCCTTTATGTATGCAAAATAACTGTTCGAGTGTAAAGCCAGGATATCAAACAACAAGTAACTCACAAACCTGCTTTGTTTGCTACTGTATAATACAGGTAATGTCACGCGTATTTGTGTTTGTTTAGTAGCTGTTGTTCATTAGCTTTGTTTGGCTGGTTTATGCCCAGTTAGAGAAAAAATACAGAAAGGAAAGGATCCCAGGTGTGTATAGATATTTAATAATGTTATCTTACCATATAAAATAAGCAGTGTTAATGTTTCAGGGTTTTTTTAGAAATAGCGAATACGGTTCTAGAACTTTTTGTGTTTCTCGTGGGTTTTTGGATGCGATAAATGTATTGGCGTAAATGCCAACTGTGAAAAATCACAGATTCTATCGCTATGTCTAACCAATGCTTTTGCCAAACTTACGAATATAGTTTTACTTATAAATCAGCTGCATATGTACATTATCCAATTAACTACCGAATCATTGAATAGAAAGCTTAGAACATCTGTATATTTAGACGTAACCTTATCTTAAAAGTAGAGTGAATATGTGTCTGAAAAATTTATGAAATACAGCTTACGTGTTAATACGACTTTTAGTCTAGGGTTCAGTAGACATGTTTAGTGAAAGACGGTGAGTTGAAGTTTACTTCGAAATTATTATTATAAAAGAAAAACCTATAAATAAATATTAAACTACTAGGCCCTTATACTTCTATTACATTGTTGAACATATTCAAAGCATCTCGGAGATTCATATGGTGACAAGGGAAGATAGGATACTCTGCCGTAATTCCCGGAAAAAGAACTAGCACAGCTGTTCACAAGACATCACTGCCATGCGGATTTCAAATCTTGTTTACACGGCATTCAATTTTGCCGGCGATCGAACCACCAAAAAAAAGTCGTCTCCAGTTGCAACTTCACCTCTAATTTTTTTAAAATTGGAATTCAGATATATCATAAAATAAATGTTCAGTTATTATCATGCGTGTTCAGTTACTCAAAAACATTACTTCCGGTGAAACAGTTACTAGCAGACCCTGAGCAATTTGTTCAAATCGTAAGGCTGTCATGTCATCAGACTATAATGGTTTGTTTATTTAAAGGTTGTGGGTCTAGCCAAGAGTTAAACACAACGTAAATGTTTAAAAACAAGTATTAATGTTATTATTAATTCTAAAAAACTCATGTTGTTGGTTCTCAAGTACTCGTAGGTTTACAGAAAATATTGTATGAAGTAAATCATGTATGGCTGTGGCATTATGTATCAAAAAGATAGGTCTAGTTACATCTTTTTATTTCCGAGACACAATAATAAAAAAGCCACTGCAAAATAAAAAGGAATTACAGTTAAATAAATGGACTAATTTGTATTAATTAAATTGTAATAATTGCGTCTCCTTTAATTTCATTTGGATATTACTTTTAGTTCTAAGTCCTAAGACTATTAATTTCTAAAGTAAAATATTTCCATTCAACCCTAATGATCAAGTCACGCTCATGCCATCATCCATCATGCCAGGTGTCATCTGAGATAACCGTAATTAAGTTGTGGCTGTCGTGCGTGAGGGCATGGAGAGGTGATGGTGTAAATATTATCGCTGGAGTAATGAAATGGTTAATGTTTCTGTTTACGGCTTATATACGGTATTAGTGGTGATATCGATTCATTCGTGCATGGTCGCACAAACAACTCTTTCTGGTCTCACAGACCTAAACGTTATTAAACATAAAAATATGTTACACGTGAAAAAGACATAAATATATTTTATTGAAATTGCAATGAGCTATGCATTTAAATGTTAGAACTGTATTGTGATATTAATACAAACACAACTTCTTGACTTTTGGTCTAACTACAAATTTTTTTATTTATAATATGCTATGGTGTATTATTTACCTTCAGTCAATTTTCATATAAGTACCTCAAAGGTTGATGGAAACATTATAACTTCCCACCTTCATCGCATTTATCCATTTAGAATGCGATTCTTTTCACCCAATTCAACTATTACGTCTGCATTTTCTACGTCATAAATGCGTTCTCTCTCTCTCTCTCTCTCTCTCTCTCTCTCTCTCTCTCTCTCTCTCTCTCTCTCTCCACCCCACTTTCCCTTTCCTCCAACTGAAATGTTTTTCGTATCTGCGCTTTAATGTAAATGTTGTAATAACTGCTCTGATATTCTTCATCCACGTAACGTATCTGCATATTCTAAATCTTTTCTTGAAGGTACCTTATAACTTATAAAACCTATCAGTAGAAAAACAATGTAGCAACTGGCTTATTTAGTGTAATTGGGTAACTTATGTTATATAATTGTACTAATTGATCGTGTTCTGAATCCTTACTATTGTGACGACGGGGCCCATCTCCCGCCGTCTGGTGTAGAGGAGAGGGGTCAGTGAGTGTCACCTCTGGGTCATTCAGTGCAGTCGGGTCTTTATCGAGGTGCGGAGCGCGCGGTAGCCACGGTCGACAAGACAGCGGTTGCGGTGGTGTCCAGCCGGTAAGGTGCGTGTCGCGGCGGGCGGTTGTCACTGCTACGGGCAACAGTAGTAGGTCAGGGTTAACGAGAAATGGTTTAATAAAGTGAATTATTAAGTTGAGAGAGTTTTATTCGTGGGATTTTCCCTCTCACAGCCAAGCAGCCTCATCCCCCTTCTGACCCCTGGAAGCCTGCGAAGGCGGGATTAGATCTAGTAATTTTTGAAGGTGCAGTACGTGACACTATTATAAACTTCTGAAGTTCACTACTTCTATATAACCCTAATGATCAAGTCAACGTTCCACGCAACCTCAGCTTGGATAATCATAATTAAGGTACAGTTGACGTGGGTGAGGTAACGGAGGGTGATGAGGTGGTTATTGAAGCAGGGGAATCAAACTTCACGGTTTTAATATTTCTGCTTGCGTCTTATCTATGATATCTGTGGGCGATATCCAATCACTCATGTGTGGGCTGTAAAGTAGGAACATTAAAGCATATATCTTAGTTCTAAGTATTCCAGTTTTATTGATATGCGACTTGATTATTCGAATGCTACCAATTAGTCTAGATGGTAACTTCTTATGAAAAGCTACGTATCTATGACATTAGATCTTAATAACAAAGTATGTATCAGTAATTTTTTCTTTTAATTTTACGTACATTCAAGATGAAAATTTATAATAAAAAAGTTGTGTTTAGAGTAAAATAAATATAAATAATATTTTTTACATACTATATTCTGATGTTAATCAACACTTTTGAGTAAGGCTGTTTATAGGTTGGTTTTTAAATTTGGCTTTAGAATGCTGATAACAAAACAGTTGGCAGACCAAAAAACAGCTGTTGTTAGTTGTTTCTTTTGTTTTGTAAGCTGTTATTGTACGTTTTTTTATTTATTTTATGCAGACACTCAAGCTTTGTTTAATGGGTTTTATCTAATTTTCTTGGGTTTTGTTAATCATAATACTTTATAAGAAAATTAAAATATTTACATAACTTATTTCAGTTCCTTGTTTTATAATACAATAATTATGAGTGTAATACACAATATATTCAGTATACTGTGGGTATTAAGTTAATAAAATATAGGATTATAAAAGATAATCTCTAAGTTTTTAATTGTAGAGCAGAATTTTTCAGTTTAGCAACAAGATTTATATTATTTGAGTGAAAAGCTAAATTCGTACTGCATTCCATTAACTGCAATTGGGTGATGTAGTCGCAGCAACTTTAGGAGCATTGAAAAGCTTTTAGTAGAAACGTATGCATTTACAGTCTTTAAGTAGTTAAGGAGGTTCAAAAAAGACTGAGAAGCTTAATTTTCTTTTAGCGGTTACACTCTTTGTCTTAATTTAATTACTTTATTAGTCTTAAGGTTTAATCAACGACATCTGGAATTTTAAGGGCAGTTACTAATGATTTCACCATTTAAAAATGTACAAATGGTTCTTTTTATATCTAACTATAATTATTAAAAATAAAAGCTAAAATTATTTCCCAGAATGTTTAATGGTATTATTGAATATTTAAGTCAAAGTTATTCACGTCAGTAAATATACTTGAAATAAAGGGGGTAATATACTTGAGGGGGGGGGGGGTTAATTATATTGAGGCTTATATTTTAATCTACGTGATATATGTATTATGCCATTTTAATAAAACAAAATTATTTCTTATCAGTCAGAAACACTTTATTGTTCCTCGAATGAACAGAATACCATACATTTTTATAGTATACTTATGAGTTTCGTTGGGGATTAGTCGTATGAAAAATTCATTTGTATTATCAGGGCTAGTTTCGTTTGACGTAAATCTAAAACCTAAATTAATGCACAGTGTTTACTTGTTCATCATGTGCATGGTTTCAGTATACATTGAGTATTGTATAACTTTACACGCCATTTTCCATAGTATTTGGAAAATACTAAAACTATTTTGATACATAAAGTGGCTAAAATAACAGTGGAAGATGAGTTTTTGTTATTTATCATTATATAAAGTAAAACTCATTTATCCTTTAAAAGATCATTTATGTTTTTTAAAACGTTAAGAAGATAAAAAAAAACTAAATTTCAGTAAAATGTTCCAGATCTCAATAACAATGCTACATGGTAACTTTATCTCGTTCCCGTCATATAGATGAAGGTTTGGTCAAACGCACGTGTGCTCTCTGAGCAGAAGGTTACAACAGATGGAATGTAACTGTGTGCTCTCCCTGCGTACCATCAGGGTAGGGGTTGGCTGATTGCAATACGCCTGTGTGTCCTTATCGTCTATCACAGCTGTAAGATACCTGAGATATATTATAGTTGTGTGCTCTCCCCGTCCATCAATATTTTGTATTGTATATTTATAAGGTTTCATATTGATTTATATTTTCAATCTATTACAAATAAGAAAATTTAATTAAAACTATATTTTATTATTATTTATATTTCTTACTATAGTGACAATTTTATTAATTTTTATATAACAAATTTCAAGAAGTTAACATTTCTGAGTAGTTGATGCCAACATCAATATTCAGACAATCTATTTTACAAAATATATTTCAAACAACAGTTGAACAATTTTGTTACTATGGTAATATGCATTTATAAGTGCATTTTAAATTTAAATGGAGGCAATAAACACTATTAAATTTCGTCTTCTCCCTTGACTTAAAATTATAAAAAAGCCGAGCTCCGGTACGATTTCCACTTTGTATGGGATGTTGGTCAGCAACAGAGTGATATAGACAAGTCGAACAGTGTTCCCCTGGTGATATTATGATAACAGTGACCAAAGGTGATATTATGGTACCTTGCATAAGAGTGAGTATAATGATGGTATAATAATGCCATCTGGAAATAATAAAAAAAATCATAGATCACCATACATCAAAACCCCTTTTATAACATCAAGCTAAGAAATACATTCAAGGTCTCATATTTTGTACCTGTACACCATGCTGTAAGAAGGTAAGAAGTCTGCAGTCACATACTCTACATCCAGTTTCGAACTTAACTTCCAGAGATGGTCTGCAAGAACTTCAGAAATCTGCAGTCTAATACTCAGCATCCAAAGTCTCCATTTCATTTTGCTTTTATGTCCCTTAAACAGTTAGATGCTTCAAACTTATCTGTCTACAAGCTATCTCAATCTTGGACATGATACAAAACTAAGGGGTGGCTGGGGGTTCATTTTATTTGCAATTTATAAACTATGTATGAATATAAATGAGCAATAAAACGAGTTGTATATTTTAATGGTCATATCCTTATACTAGGATCATCCATCTTAAAAACATAGTTACATTTACAGTATTGGTTTAGTTGGCAGCCAATGTGTTAAGTGAATTGAACGGAAAAGGATAGGTTGAACTAAAATCCCTTCAAACTATGCTTGATTTACTATTTTTACGAGAATAACTTGTAGATATATATTAAACTTGTGTACTAGATATTCAGCATAAGACAACACTAGACAAATTGATTAAAGGTTATTAGTTCTTGTACACTTGGCATCGTTTACAAACTATATTCATGATTCTTTCATAGTATTACAGGGTCATAATTCTGAAAAGGGGAATAATAAAGGTGATAACTTTCTTGTATATTCTTGATTTCAACATCTCTGTAACATCGATCTCTGTTTCAGACATTGCTTGCAAATTAGAGAGGACTGGACTGGTATATGTAAATCATCACGCAATACTCATTCTTGTAGGAGAATACACCAGTTGTTTATAGTTTTTTAATCAGCACAGCTTACATACTAAGAGAAGATTAGGTGGAGCACGTGCGAATAGAAGGAAGGTTTGCTTGCCCCACGCACCACCAAACTTGGCCAACTAAGCCATAGGAGCAATACTCAGTATCGTGTATTTTATAAGAGGTATTAATATTTGATTCAATAACTTATCACATTTACTTTATAACGCTTAAAAATGTATACAACATGTCATCTTGGAACTTAATATGATAATCACATTTTTTCAGTTAATCTTTAGTTTATCAGCTCCACTAAATTAATTAAATTTGTATAAATGGCAATAGCCGAATTTAATTTCAATAATCATTGAACTACAAAGAGTACTTGCTCAGCCAGGACTCGAACCCTAATATTTAACTTGCCGGGTGAATACGCTACCACTACACCACAGAACCCTTACTTTATACCATTTAATTATATTGTACTCGGCCGGTTTCTGTTACATTTGCGTTTAAATAACCAAACTAACATATGATCGGAAGACCAAATACCTGTCAAACGACTTTTATTTACATTTAATAAATTTGTGTACATGCCAATAGCCGAATTTATGTACAAAAACCCAGATTATAGAAAGCACTGATCGCACTTCAGCTGCATCTTACGTCATATTCGTGATCACCTGGAGAATACTCTGAAACACTCCCTTTCTCCAAGAAAAGAAGGCGTTAGAAAGGTAAAATATATTTTTTTATTTAATACTAAATTTACTTAACCTCCATTTCTCTAGAAATTTTCTAACAAATAGAAAGATATTCACTAATTTTAGGCCACCTAACTTTGTGGCGTTATTCTCTCCCAACAGTATTTAAAATACACTGGTCAACGTCTAGGGAATGTTACGAAATTAGAATAAATATAATCTTAGTAATCTTATAATTATTTTCAAAAACTAATGAATTGCTTAATATTTTAGTCTGAGACTCACTACCAAGAAATAAAGAACTATTTATGTCTCTGTTATTGTGCAGCTACAACAACTGACAGACATGCTACAATCGCACTAATGACGATACGTAAGGTTTAATTGAGCTACAACTCTTTTACGCGACTGTAGGATCTTTGTTTGGCTAAAGGTCAAAGTGTTTAAATGAAAACTATCTCTTTTAACTGATAATATACTTGAAACCTTTTTCATACAAATTTTTACCATGCAATACAATTTAAACATAAGTGATTTACTTGTAGTACTGAAGGTAGTTATTTACCAATACAATTCTTTGTTCAGAGTGAAGTATATAATTTATTTTAATAAAAATTAAATAACATTATTTTCTAAATCTTTTTATAATGCACTATCAAATGAATTGCTTAATATTTTAGTCTGAGACTCACTACCAAGAAATAAAGAACTATTTATGTCTCTGTTATTGTGCAGCTACAACAACTGATAGACATGCTACAATCTCACTAATGACGATACGTAAGGTTTAATGGAGCTACAACTCTTTTACGCGACTGTAGGATCTTTGTTTGGCTAAAGGTCAAAGTGTTTAAATGAAAACTATCTCTTTTAACTGATAATATACTTGAAACCTTTTTCATACAAATTTTTACCATGCAATACAATTTAAACATAAGTGATTTACTTGTAGTACTGAAGGTAGTTATTTACCAATACAATTCTTTGTTCAGAGTGAAGTATATAATTTATTTTAATAAAAATTAAATAACATTATTTTCTAAATCTTTTTATAATGCACTATCAAACTTAATAAACATATCCCTATCATAAAATGAATTTGTTTTATGTAGTTTTTGTTTATATAGATGAAAATTTACGTAACCTTTCACCATACGATCAACAGTGTTAAGATATTCTTTGGAGTCTCTATACATTTTTTATGTTTGCCTTTACTACTATCAGCTGATAGTACCAAGTTTTTTATTATATTACATGATGTATTACATACATATTAAAATTGTCATACTATGAAAAGTTCTAATGTGCATGGAGTTTGGAATTACAATTATACAGTGAATAACTCTTTAAGAATCCTTGAAATCCTTTATATATGCAAAAGAAACCGTTCTAGAGTAAAGCCAGTATATGAAGCAACAAGTAACTTACAAACCTGCGTTGTCTAACTGGCAAAATCACACATATTTGTGATTATTTAATAGTTGTTGTTCGGTACCTTTGTTAGGTTGGTTGAGCCCAGTTAGTGAATACTGTAATACAGGGCATGAGAGATCCTGTGCATTGCTTTCAATATTTATTACATAGCACCTTATGAACTGAATTTAGCATGGTGTATATGTCCGATGAATTATATAAATGAAACTACGGTATCAAATTTTTGCGTTTGGCTTGAGTTTTTTTATTAATTGGCGTAGGTATGGACTGTTGAAAATTCTTGATACTCCAGATTCGATCTCTGTGGCTAACCAAAGCGTGTACACAAGTTTACGAATTTGCCTCCAAGGTTTTGATGAACATCTTGAAACAACGACAAAGATTTATATGGCGACTGATGCCGCCGACGAACGATCCAACTACTAAGACATCTAAAGTTGTAACTTCAACTTCAATTGTGTCAAAACCAGAGTCTTGATCTATCACAGTATAAATTCTGGTGCTATGAGTACTGACAAAAAAGAACACAAGTTTTTACATGATTTCTTAACTTGTAAGGCTAGTATGTTGTAAACTTATCATGATTTGGTTAGTAACAGATTATGGTTTTAGCTATGAATTGAAATTAATCTGCACGAGAACAAACAATTATTATTTCATATTGTTTCTATAACAAACACATGTATTTTTTATATTTAAATTTAGCTGACAGAAAGTAATTTGTACAGAGTATAACTACGGATCTCTTTGTTTCAGAACATTTTTAATTTGAGGAGTAGTTAAATTTCCCTATATGTGGATACAACCATCTAAAAACCCACGCAAATAAAAAAATATAACGTTTATAAAATAACATTAATAAAATACGTTCTTAAAACAAACGTTCAGTACGCTCAAACTATTTATGGGCTTTTTAGTAATGAACTTGTGTTAGTTGTTCAAAGAATAAATTTAAAAAACTGAAATTGATTTTGGACATTACAGAAGTCACTAAATTGTGATAATGTTTGATATTTGTATGTATTATAAAAGATAAAATTGTACTAAGGAATTTTTAATAAATAAAGTGTACGGTACGATTCATTTCAATTAAACTTGCTCTTGATAAAGTAGGTCTTTTTAATTCTAAGTTTATATAAAAAATATAATATAGAAACTAAAACTTTTAATTACTATGCCCCTTAAAAATATGCTGACTCCTTTCCGATATTGACTAATGGAGCTAAATGGATGTGTGTATAGATACTACATCAATCAAACTTCCTTGTAAGTGCATTTGAAATTACGAAAAATAATATTTGGCACATACCGAAACAACATATGTGAGGCATCACTTCTTTTTCTCTGGAGGCTATGAATATTTAATTGTTAGAAATAAAAAAAATATAGCCTTTTTCGTAAATGCGGTTCATTTGTGTGTTTTGAACACACAATTTTCCACCATGGTGTTTGCACCACCTTAAAACATTAACTATGTATATTATATATTTGTATTTAAGTTTATTATGATAGATATTCAACATTGTAAAAATATTTTGGCATAATTCCATATCAACATTTCATTTTCTTTTTATTTAGAAACAATTTTAATAATGAGCTATAATACTTAAAAGAATTAACTTACGATGTTTTGTATCAAGTAAAGTTAAATCGATTGAATTAAAATATATATTCTAAGTTAAAAACTTCTAAAGTAACAGTAACAGATTCTTCAGTAATAATGATCAAATCACGCACATGAATTAGCCAGGTGTCATCTTAGATAACAGTAATTGAGTTGCAGCTACGTGGGTGAGGGTGTAGAGGGTTGATGAGGTAGTTATTGTTGCTGGGGGAATGAAACACCACAGTTAGTCTTTATATTTTCGTCTAATGTACGATATCATTGAGTGATGTATATCTTGACTCATTGTGTGAGTGCCAGTAGACCATTTCCTTATATCATTGACGTAACGAAATTCCTAAAGCGTATCTTAGGTTAAAGTAATGCGCTAGTCTAGATTTGTTATTTAGGTATTTAACAGTTATAAATGTTATCAAATGCTACAAGACCCTATTCCTTTAACTCGATATCTCCTTATAAAAAATACGTATACGTGATACTGTGTCTTAAAATTTGAGTACAAACCAGTTTATAGTGTTCAATTACATTATAAGTAGATATCCTAACTACCTATGTCACATTGTGAACGTACGCATCATCTATCACCATGGTTACAGCTTTATTCCTAAATGAATCTCTACGAAATATGATATTGACGTTTTACAAGTGAATTAAAAAAGTATTTTCATTGTATGCAACCTAAACCTAGGTGGAGCCCCGGGGTCAGAACGTTTACTACACTACTAAATAAACACCTGTTTACACTTTAATCAAGTTTCAGTTGTTTTCGTGATATATGTTTATACCAAATGAGATGTCGGTAAATTTTTAGACAAGTGGTGGAATCCTACGATTGAATACATTTTATAAATACATCTGGAGGACATAGTTGGATTGCTAGAGGCGGGGAGTAAGACAGGCTGACCTACCAGAGAACGATTTACCAGATACCGAGGATTTTCGAAGGCCAGAACTTACCAGTGAGTGAGAGGTTTTAGATATGAGAGCTCACATGGGCCGAGAGGTACCAGAGGTGAGGAGGTTCTACAGGTTGAGATCTCCTAAAAGCCGCAATATTTAGTGTTTCCGAGTTACTTTTATGTGTAATCTTTTGACTTTTACGGACCAGGTGGTTTTAGTGGCGTAAGTTTTAAAGCACCAGCCTTGTGAACTGCAACAGAAATCTCCATAAATCTCGTGGCCAGTGACCCAAATGATCATGTTTTCTTTTGAATCTAATTTAAAAACTGATCAAACACAAAGTGCAATTAATATTTTTATTGCTGTTCTACATTGTTATCTCCACTTAACAATCCTAGAACTAAAGTACATGACTGTCACAGTCAACGTTTATGACGACTATACAATAACTACAGTAAATATAGTTAACACATTCCCTGATTCTCTATAATAAGTAATTGATACACTAAACCATCCAATAAAAATAACAAAAGAGGCTAAATATCTTTGGTAATAGTGATATGTTATAACAGAAAAACACAAGTGACAGTCCACGTAATGTTTTCTATTAAGAGGCATAATATCAGTCTGTGATAATAGTGATGTCTTACAAAAAAATCGAAAGTGACAGTTCACGTAATGCAGTCTATAATTTGTTTTTAATGAATGTAAAGTTCACAAGTATTGTGTTTGTTATGTGTAAGAATTATTCTTATTACCAATGCAGCGACCATCAAGATCAAAGCATTAATACGAGTACTATTATGTCAATATTAAAAGCTTTCTTTTTTATCCCTCTGTATTTATTTATTTATGTATACAAAAAACTACAAATCTTTTTACTTTTTTTTGTATTGTTCAATATGGAACAAACAAAACTTATTATTAAAACCTGCACACTTTTATGAGAATAATATAATTTATAAAATACTTTATTATCAACTTTAAAAGTACGAAAACTGTTCAGATAGTAAGCTATACAATAATAATCTTTTAAGCATGTTTATTTATTGAACTACTCCAATAGTTTTAAATTATTTTCTAACGTTCATTCAAAATTAATTTAAAACGAACAGCACTTATAACCACCTTTTGTTTGTTTCTAATCGATAAGAATAAACTGTGAAACCGAACATCGCGTCAGTACTGGCTGTGAGCCCATTAACTTGCCTGAAGAACTAACTTGTGCCCAATGGCCCGTAAAACCAACTACTACCCCACCTTTACTTTCTTACTTTGTGATTTAAGGTCACTTCCAGTGAATAAACACTATTTTGCCTTTATTTACATAAAGTATTAGATAGAGTTGAATATATTATAGAAAATACTTTAAAATATACCCATCAGATAAACTAACCTAAAAAGTTCAGAAAATTTATTTTTAAAATTTAGAACATTAATATATAGCCAACAGCTAAGTTCAAGGTTTCAATTTTGGCCCTTGATCCTCCCTAAGTTGAACTCCGGCTATATAATATAACGGCCTATACAACGTCTGTCTATCACAATCGTCCAGCTATTTTTTACCTACCCCCTAGAATATTACGGCCTATAAAAACTCTGGTTATCATAATCGTCCAGATATTTCTTTACCTACAACCTATACATATACCACCCCTGGCCAAAATAAATTCCGAGCTAAATGCTTTACATACACTGTGAATGCAATCTTTTATTTAATTTAAGTATTTAATAGACAGGTTTAAGGTTACCCTGTGAACGCCAAAACTTTCCTTTCTGCTGAAAACGTCCTTTCAACGATTTCTTTAGACTTTAAAGGAATTTTAATGGTCGATTTTCTAAATTTTTAATTACATTAAATGCGAATTACTACTGTCAGTTTTTACGGTCAGCGAAATTCACCTATCGAAATAATGAAATGAAACGTGCTCATAAAATATGCCATTCCCCTGCATGACAATGATGGTTCACACCGCAGCTTTTAACAAGAGTTAATCTGCAAGAAATATGCAGGAAAACCTTAAAAACCTCCTAATAGCCTTACAGTGCCTCCCACTATGATTATTTTTATTTCTTATTGTGACATGTTTTGAATATGAAGGAATCTCTGGGAAGAAAATGATTTGAGAGCCATGAAGAAGTCGAGGAACGCGTGCACAGTTCGCTTACAATTTACCATGAAACTTTCTATAACCAGGGACTACTGAAACTTACAGATCGGTGGCCAAAGTGTCTAGGTAACACAGGAAAATATATTGAAAATGTTTTCCAATTCATATCCAATTAAAATAAAAACATGTATTTACTTTCATAAAAGCATTCAATACATTGCAGTATACGTGTCACTATATCTTACCCTCTAGTATTGCTAATCGAGGGAAAACTTACTTTACATGCATTTAATTTTACGTAAATACATCTAAATTATTTGAGTAATAAATAGTTCTGATGATGATGAACAAGTTATAATAATTTATGGGTATAAGAAATCCCTTCTTACCATAAAGTGCTGAAATCCTTTTCATTTTCAAATAAATATAAAATTTGAGTCGTTGATTAATATAAAAAATTTATAATTATTAGAAACGTAATCTATCATTTTGAATTTTATATAGAGGTTATTCGTTCTAAAAATATAGTGTGTGACCATTGATTCCCTGTAAATTGAAATAGAACATAGCCTCTGGGGTTATCGGTATTGTATTAGTATTATTACTGTAGTGGAATGACTAAGTAAATGAGGTTGAAGGGATGGTTTGTAAATATAAATTGGAAGATATTTTTATGCAGCGCATACTGTTCCATCTTGAATATTTTTACTTTAAAATAAACAGGAAATGAGAAGTGACTCAGTTCTCAATAGCTTTGGAGGATTATAGTACCGATTTTTATGAGTGGTGAATAATGTTACTTTGTGACTGTATTACTGTGAGTTTATTTATTTATGAGTAGTATGATTTTTTTTGTTTTTGTTAAAATTGTTTTATTGAATTGAAAACATAGCCATTATCTATTTAAAAATGTATATATTTATATTTTGTAGGTAATGCACTGTTAAAACTTTACGGAAGATAATTTTGTTTTGTGTATTGTTTGCAAACAAAACTAATATTACTAAGATAATCAGTAGGGAAAAACCTTATCCTAACTTAACAAACTATTGAAATACAACGCAAAGCTCTGCGATTAATAGGCAAACGGAGCAGACAAAGAAACGCCATTTACACACAAATGGGCTGCAGGAGCCTGCGTAAGATTTGTTATACTGTTCAGAACGTTACGGGAAGGAACTTCTTGTTAATTATTGCTTACTTGAAGAATACTTAGCTCTTTTTTAAGTTCGGTACTCTTAAACCTAAAATATTGTATCGGCATTTTTAAATAATGCATTCTATAATTTTTAAATACGAGATCCGCCTGACAAGTGACTTTTCCGTGTACTAAACATTTACAATTGCTACTTCAAATTGATATAGGCAGATTGTGGTTTAATATTTCTCCTTCTACGTGGAAAAATTACATTTTATTGGCTCTCTTAGTTGTTTTTCAATATTTAGATAAAGTAGAAATTAATAAGTCCTACAATATAACACAATAATTACATTTAAACCATTTTTGAAAGATACGTTGTCATAAATCTGAGGACAATGCAAATACATGATACATATAAAATCACCTTCCCAAGACGCACATTATTGAAGATATTAATAAATTTAGGTTTTGTCTTACACAGAAACTACAAAATAAATTCGAACGAATTAAATCATTTTTATGTTTTGGCTTTCATAGTCTCTACATTAATTTGTTTAATATTTGTTTCCGTATATTTTATGAGTATACTCTTTTTGCATTCAGGTCCTTATATTGTGTACTAAATTGTTTTTGCAATAAATTCATTTTTACAGACGTTATACTAGGAATGGCCTATTAAAATATTATAATAAATGTGTGCAATTAAAACCTGAAACATTGGAATCGTGTGATATTGTTCTAAAAGTAAATTTTGTAATATTGTGCACTGATATTCTAATGACCTATGTGGTGTTAGATTAGAATATGATGATAGTAAATTAGAATATTTGACTATCATGTATAACAAACGGAGCGCATTGTAACTTATTATTATTATTATCTAGTAAATAAAATGTGTGATAAATCTTATCTTTAAAACCAAGACAAACCTGAGTACAAAGGATTTGTTAGATATTACACTAAAATCAGCAAAAATATAAGGTACGTTTTGAAATTAATTTTGAATAATAATATAATGTATATGGTCGGAACGTGTAGTAGAACTCTAGAGAAATCCTACAAATAATATTGTGGCTAAGAGACTAAGGTCTAATCATCTCTTCCTACAAAGTAGGAGTATGAGCTCTGTCTTTGTTGGTATCAGATCCCTTTAGGCGGGCCTGAGATTACCTGTGATATTTCTCTTTCACTCACGCAGCGTCTTTATTTAAGTTAATTATGCGATTGTAACTTTGATATATAGGCTAGACCATTCATTATCTTATTATTATAAGCAATGAATGGTTATTATTATATCCGTATTCTTTGTTTATGCAATTTAATTCACCTAACAGTTCCGTATAAACACGTAGTGAAACGTTACAGTTGTTCTTGTTACTGCAAAGTGAATAAGAACAATTCTATTTTCAACGAATTATGGCGTTGCAAAAATGAACTAATAAAGGAACATTACAATGTCCTTTAAGCACTTATATTAACGATGTGTTTTGAGAAATTTTGTTAATGTTGCGAAAGAATATATATTTGATAAGTGTTTGAATTAGAAACCGTTTTGTCACATTATACGTACATAAGCTTATTTATAAAATTATAAATTTAAATTTATGAAGTCGGAGGAACAAGTTTGTGTACAAAATGGGTAGATTCTTGTTTCAACCTCTAGACAATACTTCTGATGGATTTGCTCTCGGAGCAAATCTTTTTTTTCAGGGCGACATACTTCAATTTACTGTGCTACTACATAAAAAACCATACATTCATCGTACAGTGCATCTCTTGCAAAATTTTGACTCAAATGTGTTCCTTTCTAGAAAGACCTTATACTTAACCTTTGAATTATTCATTCTAATATTATGGTATTTGTCGTGAAAATTTATGTTTTTCACTGGTTGAGCTATTCTGAAATTATCAGGAAAGTGGATTATCTACAAGTGACAATAATTCATTATTAGGATTGTATTATATGCCATTATAAATTATATACCGTAGATTATATGACGTAGATGTTTTATAGAAAACAGCATAATAAGCCACTATTATTAATTGATGTATAAAAACTATTCTTTGTAAATAATTAGTGGTTCTTGATCTCCTCTAAGTAAAGAAAGCCGAAAGTTAGACAACTCTTCCCTAGACAGAACTCTTTAATGTCCAGTAGCACGTTGAGAAACAACCGCAATAACTTACTGCAAGATGATATTGGTTTCTGTCACTTACTTCCTTGCGTTCGCTTCTGTAATGTAAGAGTTACTATAGCAAATAGAGGCATAAATTAAAATATTACTTCAGGGATAAATTGTATGCTGCGTCTTTCTCAATCCAGATGAACGTAACAGTAATAAATATACATTATGAATAAATTAAATTTAAGCCATTGTTTATTCATAAAGCATTTTATAAATCTCATTGGTTTGTGCACTATGATTGATAGATAATTAGGAAATCAGAAATGTATGGTTGAAATGCTAATCACAAAAATGTATTGTTGTTCTACAGCAAAATCTAATTTAAAAAATAAAGTTAAAAAACGTTAAAATGTTGTCTAAATTCTATATTTAGATGAGTAATTCCTAACCAAATTCTAATGGTAGTTTTGAACTGTAATTACTTTATATGAAACCAATTATACACCTTACCTGTTAAAAAGCTCTAAAGAGTTAGAATCTATTAGATAGAGGAAACACTTATTATTTTAAGATGTCACAATACTTTACATTCAAAGTTAGTCAAGGATTACATATAAAAACTTTGTGAATTTACATAATTATTTCATTCTGTATTGACCTAATGATAAACATTATTCCATCTGGGGTTCTGATTTCTATTTGTCAAAGATTAACCCAGATTTCATTGATTCTTGCACACACAAAATAAACGAATTAAGATTAAGATAAGGAGTATGTTGCATATATTTTTCACTAACAGCGTCGCATGTAATGAAGTTATTTTGAGGATAAAATTTTTCTATAAAAAAAAACACTTGCAATGACATCTTCATAGCAATTTAAGGAAAAAAGAGCTTTTATAAATGTGCTTTGTTGAGTGTCCATAGTAACTGATAATTTGTTTAATAAAGTACGGATTGATTTAATGTGTAATAGCCTAAAAATTCTTTTAACCTTATTTCTCTTCTTAATTACAAATTATTTTTAAAATATTATATTTGAAAAGACATAATATCCTAAATTAATTGATTATTTTAAGGGGTTTTACGGATTGAAGTGAACTCAGTTTTCATCTATTTGTATATATGAAACGTATCCATAATTGAAATTACGCATATATTCATAAATTAAAGAACGTGCAATTCTAAGTTGTAAAAGAGGGCAGCAACAAGCTGCCCTTAGGTTAACAAATCTGAGACGGCAACCAATAAAAGACGGCTGTAACTTATTGCATCTCGCCTTCAACTTCAGCTAGTCGTGGTGTTCTCGCTCGCTTCACAAACTCTTGTATTGGGAAGTTGCGACGGATTCCGTTCTGACGTGTATTACTGGAGTACATCGTAATCAAATCGTATTTTTAACATTAAAGCCAATTGAAGTTATTTATATTTTCATTTTATCAATGTACAGCAACTATTTCACCACTTAAACATTGTTAGTTAAATTATTTTATGAATATGTTCATGATGAATATTTATTACATATACAGATCCGGGTTTATGTACATCTTTCCATTTCAGTCTGAATTGCTATGTCTAAGTCTACTTATATACGTACTAACTGAATTCCCGTACTTCGTTACCAAATAAGAAGTTATTAGACTACATATTTTTAAACGAAAATAGATTACCGGTCATCTAAGCTAAGATTTGTATTTCTAAAAAAAATTAAAAAATTGTTCATATAAACAGGCAAAGTTGGGGCCTCATGGCCCTTTCTTACACTTAACCTGAACAATAATTATTGACAAATATTAACCAAATTAATATTAACACTAATCTACTTTACTAAAGACAATAAATTGAACATTAATATAAACACGAAAAACTTATAAATATGATACTTATAAAAAAAATAAAAATATAGTTATACAATCATATCACAAAATAATATTACAACTTCCATTTTTAATAAGAACCAAAAATATTAATAATACCTAAAAAAAATCATTTTTAAATAATAATAAGAATATAATGAAATGGATAAATAAAAAAAATCCTATATGAGAAATAAATATGGATACTTGGTATTCTAGGTTTTTGTTTGTTACTAATCAGTAAAAAAAAATTACACTATGAACCATACTACAAGATTATATATAATGTATTAGCATATCAACCATAAAACTAGATATATTCTTTTATATAACAGAAAAGTTTCTGAATAACCAGTGTACGTCTACTAGCTGACAAAGAACTGAGAAGGGTACAAGGCGCTGAGAGTTTGCAACACTGGTTTACAAACCAACGACAGAAACCAATAAAAGCTCGACCGTGACTTATTGCATGCCCTTCCTTCTTCCACTACATTCATATCATGTTTTCAAAAGAAAGCCATTGAAGTAAAGTTTTGCTAATATACACTGCTCAGTTACTCATTGCTTTCATTTCAACTCATATTTCATCAGTGTACCAATAACTATTAAAACGGGTAATAGCATAATCCGTAAATGTTTTTCATGTAAGTGATTATTTCGGTTGAATATTACGCAGAACTTCTTACTAAAACAAACTTGGCATATCACTTTAGGTAATGTTATTTTAGGTATAAATGTATTATAAGTCTAGTATAAAATTTAACCAAAATAGGTGCTAAATACAATATATTTTCTTAAACGTGATTTGAGATAACTATGTGGTCCTTTATCTAAAATAATTATCTGAGTATAGTTTTAGCTTTAATGTACAAAAAGAGTTGTTTCTACATATTTCTTAATTCCCTGCGCTAAATTTTGAATACGTAGCAAAAATTTTAAAATAATATCCATCCCATACTATATTGCAGTAATGTTCACAATTCTGGCACCTGAGGAACGAACACTGGTATTTTTTAACAGCGGGCTAAATATGATTTGCAGAAAGACCTTTATCCAAAAGTTTAAATAGATATATCATACTAATCCCCAGTTTGGATTACATATATATGATAGAAATATCTAGTCGCCCGTATTCACGCACGTAAGTTATAGTGTTTTGTATATATCCTTGCATATGAAGCGGCTAAAAATGTATGATGAAAGAATATATACGGTACTGATGTTGCTGATGCCATTAGTTGCATCTATGTTACCTATTATTGCGTCACGCAATAATATTATTGTACATTTTTAACAATTGTCTGGGAAAGTTTGGACTTTTCCTTCAGATTTAAGTGAACAAATTTTCCTCATAAGGCTTTTAACCAGTATTTAATCAAATAGAAAATGTTTGTTTGCATTTTGCTGAATTTGTTTTGGCTGATACTAAAGTCTAAAGTAAAGTAAAGAGTAAAGAATGTCTTATTTTACCAGGCGAAGTTAGGGCTAAGAAGTCCTCTCTAACACAACCTGGGGACCAATGGCTTAAAGGTGACTTCCGAACCACCACCAATGGCCGGGTAGGCAGGCCGCTTGCAAGGACAGGATCGCTCAGCGGCCTCCAGACTGTCCTCAGGCATTTATGTCTTGAGGTCTTTAGCCAAGTACTGCCCTACTCAGGTACTGATGACGGCGTATTATGGCTTGATCTACCCCCACCTCACTTACGGTCTGGTGTTATGGGGAGCCAGCGCAAACAACCATTTCTTCCGAGCATTCAAAATTCAGAAGCAAGCGATTCGCATAATCGCAAAAATGAAATTCCGAGAATCGTGCAAAGAAGCCTTCAAAACGTTGCAACTGTTGACTCTGCCTTGTCTCTACATTCTTGAGACAAGCTCATTTTGTTTGTCCAAATGTGCATTAACCCGGGGCCGTGACATACACGAGTATGAGACAAGAGGCAGAGATGCCTACCGAACTGGAAGACACAGGACGGGGGTTTACGAACACTTGCCCTCCCAGGCAGGTATTCGGTTCATCAACAAGTTGCCAGATCAGTTAAGAAATGCCCCTACGCCTAAGGTGTTAAAAACTCGTTTAAGACGCTTTTTAGTGTCGCAAGCATTTTACAGTGCTGACGAGTTTATGGCATTCGACTGGGTGACCGCACAATTAGCAAACTGACTACCGGCGCTGGAAATGGGAATATTGGCTGGATGAATGTGGAGTTGGCTGAAAATTTGTACGTTTGAATGTGGTTTGAGGCGATGTGAAAGTTTTAAATTTTAGATATTAATTTTAGAATATCTTGACTCTTGCTATACATGTGATTATGTCCTGACAATAAAAAATTGATTTGATTGATTTGATTTGATTTGAGCGGTTACTTATCCAAGCAGCGGCCACGCTCGACGTTGCTTGATCTGGTTATCTTGCGATAACCGCCGTACCCGCTACACTGCGCCATTCGAAAAGTGCTATAAAGTATATATTGGTTTGCTAAACTTTATAGCACTCATAACATGTTATTCAACTTTTATCTCTACCATTGACACTACTGATAGCATTAGGCTCTAAATTCCCAAACTTTATTGAATTTTCCTCTGATAATCTGCATACAGTATTCTACATTTTGGAATTATTGGTAGACTCCATCCAGTTCGATAAATGTTCGAGAATTTTGCTTGAATACTAATCTGTTCCATGTTTCAGGTTTTAAACAAAATTTAAATAAGTCCAATATTTCCTTCTCTGAGAAATCAGCAGCTAGTAGGCTAACCCATTCCATGATATCTACTAAATATTTATTTAAAGTTTCGTTAGATTTGGGTGCAGAGAATGTTTTCAGATTAAACTTTTTCTCCGTATGAGTTAAAAGTTAAATGTTAGTTTTAAAGAAGATTTTATGAATTACACTAGTCCTTACATACTGCCCCTTAAGTTCCAAAATCTTGGCTAACAGAGGTCCGTAGCAGTACGCTGAAAAATCTCAACTGTTTCACTGACAAGAAATACCGTTATCTTTTTGATTTTTAACATAATCATAATGTAGTTTTACATCTCATGTTTGTTGAAACCATCAGTAACCTGGAACATTTTTAAATGTCGTTATAGCAGATTCGATAACTTTATATAGCCTAAAGTATATCGTTCAGTAACAATCACATCATTGTTAATTTCTTATTGAACCTTTGGAACCTGTAATATATTTTCTTCTAAGTTATCCCCAATTCCACCTCTACGTCATTTTTGAAGCAGTTTTATTACACTTTCATATCCCTTCCTGATGAAAATTTGATCCATGTATTTTATACATAATATTATATCAATATTACAAACCCCTCTCCACAGTTTTTTTTTCTTCAATAACATAAATATATGTTTTAAATTGTTCACACCGTTTCCCCAAGTAAGTTATACCTTCATCATACAATTTAAAATTATTTTTATCAGTTATTCCCTTACACACGAACAGTACAGTTTTGCATGCATTCACAGCAACTAATACTTCATTCTTATAATCCAGTGTATTTTTCTAATAGAAAAGATTTGGTTTTATCTGAAGATCCATAACGTGTCTTAAGATTTTTCTTTACTTAATAAATTAGTCCTAATTTGATTTGTCAACTCCTCATTATATTAATTCAAACAACATCTCCTCCAATAGCAGGTCTACCTTTAATGCCATGTTCGTTTACATTTATATTTATTTACACAAATTACATAAATTAAATTCAAAATTTTCTTAAAAATCTTTTTCTTCTTTTTGAAATATCTTACAGTACATCGAACAACCTCTGAATAGTGCAACTACAAGAAATGAATCAATGCAATGCAAAATGTTATTATATTCCATAGTTTGACTTACTAAAAGATTCTTGTACATTATTTGTTAGATTACAGCAGAATGGCGCACTTCAAATGTAGTGATATTTCTAATACGCTAGGCTAAATCATATTTTACCTCGCAAACTCATAGTTAAATAATTAAAATTACCTCATAAACAGTACAAACTCTTACTATTATAAACTATAACCAACTACAGTGGAGCAGTATTTAATCCAACACCATCTCTAAAAATATTTTTTAAATAAATTTATTTTAACTTCTGTTACTAGTTTTAGAATTGTTTAATACCGGCTACATGTGAAGATGGACAGTACTTTATCAAAATATAAAAACAATAAAACAATAGTTTATGTAAAGTTTAAAGTTCAAAATTGAAAACTGGCATTCTTTAAAATAATCTTCAACCAAACATTTTCTGAAAACAGGGCTTCAAATAAATTAAATTAAATCATAATGCTTCTTAACATAAAATGAATAGTAAAAATAAAATAAAATAAAATCTCTTATAAAATTTAAATAAATAATAGCTTTCTAAACTTAACTTGAAATGAATCAACTTATTCTCTCGTATAAGGGAACCTAAATTGAATTAGATTAAAACTTACTATGTGTTCTACTTTCTGCTACAGTTGGCGCAGATTCAAAGTGAAAACTGTAATTACACTATATTTCTTCAAAATCTCGTACCTTGAAATCTTGATATATTATTAATTCTGAGTATTGGATACTTTAATGTTTACAACAAACAACTTTCTAGTAATAATAAAACTGTGAACTTTACATTAATACACCCTTTGGTTGAACTTGTAATATCATGCAATCTTCCAATTTTTTCCAAATTTTATTAAACATAATTTAATTGACCCCGTATAAAGAAAACCTAATTATTTAACAATAATTTCCCCAACGACATCTTAAATGGAATATATAACTTGTACTTATGCAAAATACCAGACATTCATGTTTTTACACACAAGAAAATAAACTCAAACAAAATTATACGCTAAAAAGCGAAAAATACTGCAAAAATCGCAAGACGAAGCCCTAAATACCATATCTTCCCTAAACTACATTGCTTCATCTCCGGCGCCCCTGATAGTCTGACGACCATAAGTGTCTGAAGAAAATAATTGTTCAACCCTATTTTAGGCGTTTCTCGTAGTCGACGTCCAGAGAATCAACTGTCTCTATATTCCATTAACAACCTTCGCGGATTATTTCTTGAGAAATTGCATCAGCAATTACCTTGTAATTATAAATTCTAATTATGGACCAAATTATGTTTTATTGATATTTTATTTTATAACAATGTATTTATTTATTTTAATAAAAAACTTTGCGAATCCTAAAGTATAAATCTATGGTTTTAAATACAAATCAGTACAAGAGATCGTCTACAGGAGAGATTAACCTCAATGTTCACTGTAACATCTTAAAGTCCTGTAAGAACCTTTGTATTAAGTTAAAATTTTAAAGATATTTGCTAGATCAAATAGTTAACTTTGCTATAACTTGATATAATGAATATTTGTTTTAGAAACTATTATAGTAGATAGACTTATTACGAAAAAAATGAATTGAAGCATATTTAATGAACATTATATTATTAGTAATCTTCTATAGACCACCCAGAAATACCTTGCAAAGGCGAAGGAATACTCACTGTTCGTTTAGCATTAATACGAGTACTTCAGTGCTAGCATTAAAATACGCATTGTAGTATTACGGCAAATGGGTATTTTCTAGTATACTTCTAGTAGAAATATATACACATCTTGCAAATAATAAACAGAAAACAATTTAAATTTAAAGTGAGAAAAGTATATATATATATATATATATATATATATATATATATATATATATATATATATATGTATATCTATACAGAACTTTTGTTTTTTATGTCAGGTCAAAATTTAGGTCAGCTAAATTAATGAAATATTCATCATTGAAAATCGTGCAGAGATGTTGAATATTAATTAAACATTAGGGTAGTGGAATCAGTGTTTATTCATAATAAGGAGTCATTATTTTAATAAGGAATTAAGTAATAAAAAAGTGATTTCTTTCTCTTAACGCAAACCTTAAACCGTGACTGTTTGTGGCTCTGTGTTTTATTTTTACTTTCTCAGTACGGAAATTTTTTTGTATGCGAAGAAAAGGAATTGTGGAAGAATTTAATGCAGGAAATCTATATTTAAATATAATGAGCAAACATTATATGCGATCATCTTAAAGAAGCAATAAACTGCAATAGTGCAAGATATATTGATAGTTTTTGCACAAGTAATACGTTTGATTATAAATACGATTAGAATGTAATATAACTTGGCAATACTCATTTGCCAAAAAAAATCCTTGTGACGTATCTACAAAAGATATTCAAATGAAAACAATTTTTTTATTGAAAGTTCTTGGAGCAATTGGAACAACTTTATTATGTTATATTTACATGATAAGAATATATAAACTACGTTCACAATGTTTACAAACATTTTAATATTATTATGTTAAAACTTTAAGAATAATGGCTAGAGTTTGTAATTTTTTGCAGCAGTTTCACAATGTTAATTTATTTAAAACCATATTACAGTTGGTCCGTGTATATAAATCTATTTCGTTTAGGCTGGAATTTATGGGGTCTTTAATTTAGAAATTCACAGTTTTTCAGTACACAAAATGTTTACGTTACAGTTTGTGTTACGTTTCAGTACACGTTGGAGTTTACGTTTCGAACAAATATGGTAATCCTACGGGACGAAGTTGTTATCATTCCTAACATTCCACACATTTTTATACTGTCTACGGCAACATTCATACAACTGCCTAATTCCCATTCCTATCGTATGTATATATGTTTCATTACATAACAAATTTGTATTTTTACTACTGATTCTGAGCTACTATTAAAATTGATTGATGAATATTAAACTGCATGTTGTTAAAAACATAGAAGACCAAATTAACATATTTGAATGTAATCTCTCGTTAGTTCAAATATTTGACTTGTGCGTTAAACTGCGTTTGAATTGTGTTGAACCTAAAAACTCATAAATCATGTACCATAATAAACTAATCAACTAAAGAAAGCTGTTTTATTAATAATTTTAAATTTAAAATAATATTTTAATTTATTCTAGCATAATAATGGCATTTATAATTCATATAATAAAAATGGTATAACGAAAGTAACTAAAGGGGAAAATACTGTTTTTTATGCTTTAAAATGGTTCAAAATTGATTATATTTTTACATTTACTATGTGATAGTTTTTTAAAGTATTCTATGAAGATATTATTAATTATAATGACAGTCAAAGTATAATTCCGTAAAAATTTTCAGTCTTTATTCCACATAAAAGTTGTTTGAACATATTGGTAAAACATGTATTTCTAAATTCAAAGAGTAAATTGCATAAGTCAGTAAAAATGCGTTTCCAAAAATCATTTTTGTGGACGGGAAAGCAATATATTTTCTATTACGATATTCAATGTACTCTTACTTCTTTAGCTGTTGCGGGTTGTTCATTTCCTGTTTCTTTTTTCTGGTATATAAACAGTATTCTACATATATTACAGTAAAAACTTATGTATGTTTGGCATTTTTTATGAATGTAAACATGTACTAATTTTGTAACTATATGTATCTCTTGTTGAGAGTACAATGATTTGTAACTGAATGTACATTTAGAAAAATATTATACTCATTGTACTAACATATTTTGCATTTATTTATTCTTGTTCTGTTGGTCGTATTAGTCTATTTTAATGTTTATT
Source organism: Homalodisca vitripennis (assembly GCF_021130785.1). Taxonomy (NCBI): domain Eukaryota; kingdom Metazoa; phylum Arthropoda; class Insecta; order Hemiptera; family Cicadellidae; genus Homalodisca; species Homalodisca vitripennis. Next base: position 65,871,310 of record NC_060211.1, on the reverse strand, counting down.
TTTCCTGTCAAGTTACAAAAGGGAAAAAAGAATATATATTTCCGTAAAATATTTTTAACTGAATTGCCTGTACCATTGTTAGTAAAATGTAGCATTCACTCTTTTTTAGACAGAGTAAATGATTTTTATGATCAAAAGCAGGTCGGAACTACGTGTTAAAAATTTGAGTTTTAATTACAGTATGTGTATCTATTGTACCCGATCGCTTGATCTTGAGTGTGATCATCTCGGAGAGCAGTAATTGGTGGTATTTATCATTACAATTTTGGTTTTTCTGTAAGAGTATGATTAGAATTCGCCAAGACGAAAATATACGTTTTATAAAGCAATAAATGTAAGTACCAAATCTAAAGAACCATTCTGTTGAATTGAAGGGAGTAAGAACTATAGGTTTCATAACCTATCATTAGTTATGTTTCCTGTCTCCATAATTTTTCGGTGTAAATAAATTAAAACCTCTGAAATATCTTTGTACTCAAACATAAACAAACAAAATGGTTTCCTAACTGTGACAAGAAAATAGAGCCTGACTTAAATAATTCAACAATTATAAACTCAAACTGTTGGGCAGTTCGAAATTTTCTCCTTGCTGCACTTACAAAACAGCCTAACAGTATTAAAATCGCGTTATTATAATTATTGGTCACTTGAGCTTCGATCTATTACAAATTCCAAAGTTCCACTCTGTTGTTTGTAATAGATCTGTTTGAGTGTGTTAAACAATAAGATATGAGCTTCATTTTTGTGTTGATAAGGAACGATTTCACACCGCACACGGCATATTTAGTGTCCAGAGATCCAGTGTTTACTTGCTTTGTCTAAACACCCGGAACCTATATTAAATTTTGGCCGTAATGTATATGCTAAGTGATTTGAAACAACGTATAATAACTCTAAAAGGTCTGTTTTGGCACGTGTCTCGTATCTAGAAGGCTCTGATATACTATAGATGAATAATATATTAATTTTAAGGTTGCCTTACAAGTGGTTCAGAACTCTTCACCATCTTTGCATGTGCACATTTGTGCGTCAGTCTTCTTTAAAAGTGGAAATACCTAAACGGATTTAAGTAATTACGATGCCAAGAAAAGGCCGCATATTTGCGTAACCGTCAGTGTAATTATATTTACAACAAGAGCATAAAATAAAGCTCATTAAACAGTGTATATTTATATATATGCTTTAAAATATGGTATATCTAACGTGCATCTTTCTCAGTAGATGTTTAAACCATTTATGAGTTAACGGCAAAACTCTGCCAGTTCTACTCAGCTACATAAAATATCAAATAAAACAAGATGGGTATAAGCATGATTAAAATAGGGTTTTTAAATTTAACTTGTATTAACTTCATCCTGTCGCTGTTAAATGGGAATCACTTACTTATAAGAATTTTAATCCTCACATCAGGGGAGTTACATCCAAAGAACAATTAAGGAGTTTCATTCAGTCCATTTGAACTAAAAGATTTATTTATCTTATGTGATACGTTTGGAGGCGATCCGTATATCTTCTGTGTTGTGTGTCTTCGTTAAAGCTGTCCCAATCCCTAATCTTCCAGCTGCAGTATATTGAAAATAAAGCAAAATGTTCTCTCTAGATGCACGCTTTGGTTTTCGCGTGTTGAAACTTAAAATATATTGGTAAACGGCAATTACTTGGCTACCTCAACTCTTAAAATTATGTGATTAGATTGATAGTTTACTGTGTAATTGCTCACATACTAATTATACCTTCATTAGGGGTATAGAATAACAATAATGAACTTAAAAAAATTATAACACTGTAAATGCCCCTTATTGAAAATTAAATTGTTTAGATCTTATAATGTTATAATATATTAAAGAATATATTACAGATAATGTTAGTCATATTTCTGGCTTAATAAAACACGTTTATTGTTCATTCATGAATAAAAAAACAAGAACTACAATACATATTACATAATTACCGAATGCAAGGCAGGAATAAATTAAGTAGTTATTCCCGTTAACCTCTTCAACCATCCATCAAATATTAGTTCTTTGGTATTCATTCGCAATTTGCCCCACTTTAAGTAAGTCAAGAAGAAAGGTACATTTATGGCTAGTTAGTAATTTCCAGTTGAATCTATAGTAGGCACAGCAGAAATCGATGAGAGACTTTCAACTGCATGAATAGAATAGGTTCCACAATGGTTCCTAGGATTGGTACATAACTAACAGGTAATGTTGACTAATTGGGGGTAAAAGTGCTTATCAGCAAGTCTAGATTCCCTACTCGTAAAGCAATTTGTAAAGCTTCACATTCTTTCAAGGTTGCATCACTGAGATATGGAGCCTAATATTCTCCTCACGATGTCCGACAGTAGGCGGTCCTTATCATATCCTAAAAGTCACCACGGCTTTAAACATACTAAAAATCATAACACTCTGGAAGCAAAAGCGAAGATCTTTCAAGGGCTAAGTGCAATGAGAAATTTCCCCAGCCTTTCTTTTTAAGCGTTTATAAAACTTCTTAATAACAATAATACAAATAAAATATATGGTCAATTTAGAATACAATTTATAGATTTACTTCTTAAATGCTAGAATTTAAGAAAGTTTTAACTTAATAGCCATTCTAAAACATTGTGTGACTTATGCTATTGAATTCCGATACAGATTTGCCCTTTTTTTATAATTGTTACAATGTTAATTGAAGTGGCAAAATTTCTTTATCTCATAAATACGATTAAATGTAAAAATCGTAATATAATTAATATAATATAATCTAACATAATGCAGAAAAAAGAAATTATCACATGCACCTTCGACTACTAAGGAAACTATAATTCCCGTATCACTTCCATTTGAATACTCCATTACTTTATCGAACACGATTTATATAGTTAATTTATAGAACGAGCACAGTTTATTATAAATGAACAACATTTACGAACATATTTGTATTTTAAAAGGAAATGTTTTTAACAAATATTATTAGACAAATATTATATGACCAAAGAACATTTTATGGAGATAAATAATTTTAAACTTTACCATAAACAAGGTAGATATATACCAATCCATGTATCGCGTAAGAGATTTCCCTGTAGTTTCATGCAAAATTTCAAATGTGTAATTCATTCCCGCCTTAAAATATTTTGCGAACAATCGTACAGCTAGAAGATAAACATTGAATGAAAAGTATTGCTGACGCTTTGATAAATACTACGAATGAAAATGCTGCACGTCATACTCTCTATTGCTTATCAAGAATAAAAGCTTCATGTAAAATATTGATTACATAGCTAAAATTCCGCTCGAGATATCAGCCAAGGACATTTTGTTTGTTGCAAGGTTACGTTATTTTCAGCCTCTGCCAAATTGGTCAAAATAAAACAATCTTGTGCGTTTAGAAATCACACAACAATTCTAGACTAGAGTAAATTTAACTATCGTGATACCATGCGGCAGACATCTAAATAGAAAAGATATATAGACATACATAAGAACTTTATTATTCCACTGAGTTGTAGCATGGTATTCAAAAAATTCTTGTATGGATTTAAAAATATACGAAAAACTGATTGGTAGAAATAAATATCAATAGTGTTAACCAGTTAAGCGTCTGTTAGTTGAGAAATATTTTAATATTAACGTGCTGAAGTGAGCAGATTTTTAACGTACTTTGTTGACGGAGCAAAACTCTGATTATTATTTACTATGGTTCGGATTCAATTAAAACAAATAATCCTTTTTTATATATTTTATAAAAACTAAGAGTGGGGAATTGCCTATAATATTAACTGTAAATTTTTATCAACTTTCAATTTCTTATTATAAGACATGTATAAATTACTGTTATAAGTTATCTAATAATGGGGCAGGTATTGATAAAGAATAGTTAAGACTATAGTACATAAAAATAAATATTACCAATTTTCTTATCATTTATCAGTCGCAAACTTTAAAGGATCTCTCTAAAATTTGAATACTCGACATTAATGTGTTTTTTATTTAAAAACATTTAACATATATTTAAAAACAAATAATCCAACGTAACTTCAAATATATGTAACTTACTGTGTAAACATCTATAAAGATAACAACTATATATACCAATAAAAACTTGTTTCTCGAAGTAAGAAATACTTCTGAAACAATAATGCATGTCTACTAGTTCTTTATAAATTGAAAATACTGCAAGACTCTTAAGAGATTATAACACTTGTAACAAAACAGCGACAGAAACCAATAAAAGCTAAACATGACTTATTGAACTTCCCGCCTTCTTCCACTACATTTATATTGTTTCTCGGACAAAACGGGTGGGATGAAGCGTCGTTAACACACATTTCCCAATTCCACAATGCTATCTGTTGAACTGTCATAAAAATAACAGGAATTCAGCAATAACTGAAAACAACAAACATCGAAATTTATACTTTTATGTCGATTTTCCTGATTTTTATTGACGTTTGATGACGATTACGCAGACAAGAACTGATGGAAACTTTCTTTTATGAATTGAAGTAATTTTAGCGTAGATTACCATTATTGATAGATAGGTTTATTTCTTACACTAAAAGATATTTCTTGTTGATTGCGATGGGAAATCACAATTCTACTCGATTTTCATACAATAACTAATGATTACAATATTGTATGAATATATTTACACATACATGTAAAGTTGTACGTGGAAAGTTGCTAGAAGTTTCCGAAGTATTATGCCAATTAATATGTTATAATGTCGAAGATGGAGATTGTATTAGCTATTCTTAATTTTACTTACATTGAGAACAGCACAATACTAATAACTTTTTATTATTGTATTTCGTAGCAAAATAAAAAAAATAAAATGTTACTAGTATTTGTTGGTGTTCCCAATGTAGTGATATAATCTTTAATAATTATCATACAAAACACTTTTAGCATATATTAAACTAGTGAGCTAAAATATATAAAAATGCCATAACAATTATTTGCTTGTTTAAAATACAAAACTAGACAATCCCTTGAAGTGTATTATGTCATCATTGCAAGTTAGTTACTGTGTATCATTGCCAATAGAGAAGTTTATTTAGTATAGTTGGAAGAACTATATTTTGTTTTTAACATCTCGTTGTTCTTGAAAGGTTAATCTATATTAAATAGGTTAGTAATAAATATGTATTATGTTGTCAAAAGACCAACGTCAACAAAAATACATTAGACTGAAAGTGAATTACAATGGCTGGATGTTGTTGCTCTTTGATGGAAGTAGATTTTTCAGACTTCTATTTTATATATTTTAACACTGTAGGTTACAATGCAAAAGCTACTGTGGTGTTGAAAATACATTAGACTGAAAGTATAACGTATTTGCCAGAAATTGTCTTTTTGATTAATGTAGACATTTTAAATCTATATATGTACTTTTTATATTTTATTGATTTCTGGAAACAATAAACTCTATTATAGTAATAGTTTAAAATTTAATCTTTTTCGGATGATTATGACTAGTACATAATACAAGTCTAAATGATACAAGGCTTACAAAGCCTAAACAAGACGTAAAGGCCCGTGAAGCGGACATCTATGTCTTCTAGCAGAGATTGTAATAATGACAGTTTATTTTACATTGTTTGACCCATCATTATTCTAATTACTGTTACTGTTTGGAAGATATTGGTTCGTATGAATGAATTTAAAGGAAGAGTTACATATTAAATTTAATTACATATTAAGAGTTAAATCATTAAATTCATAAACAGTAAAACTTTAGGAGAGAGTGTTTATAAAGTTCTTTACAAATAATATTAATCAATTTTTTATTATTAAATAAACGGTTGTAGCTCAGCAGCTATAACATCGAAATTAAGAAAACAGGAAACATTTAAAATATGTACACACTATCATCTAAGAATAACCCATAATTAGTAGCATTGCAATCTTTGAAAATAAGAGTTTTCAAAATGTCAGAGTGTTATTCCCTTTGTTTTTAACGAAGAAAGGAAATAAATTTTAGCAAATTACCGTTTTAATGTATTTTACGTATTTAGTACATAAGCAATACAAAATCACAATACTGACATTGATGTAATGACAAGGTTACTAACTTCTAACTGATAAACTGGCTTCAGCTTAAATAATTCAGATGACGCCACACTACAAATTTGAATATACAGAACACATGCGATAGTTTAGTTAGTTTCACTCCAACTGTAGTTTAACCAGTTTGTAAAGTTTAATTTATTATATTTACTCTTTGATTTGTGTTTTAATTTAGTATATCACTGTTGTTTTTAATTACAAAAAGAATTCTTAGATGTATGAACGCTATGATCAGGTAAAAATAAATCAACAGCACGAATGGCTTACCTGTGGTTTTGTACTAAAAATTATATTATTAGAATATTATTTTATATAATTTATACAATATTTTTTTAGCAAATGCTCCAGTTTAATTGTGAAATCTCATTTTCAGGTATTGATCAATTGGACCATTCGATCAATTTGACGACAATATACCAGCCAGGTTTCTATGTTTTATATTTTCATTGTTCAAACGAATTATTTTTGCATGTTACATGTTATTTATGACTTCACAGTAAAAAGAAAATTAATTTGGAAATATTGGAAATAAAACTTGGAAATAAAACTATACTGTTTTCATTGACGCCCAATTCAATTTGAAAATTACTTTGGATTTACCCATATTCTTTGAATCCACACATGATGTTTAAATTCCGGTTTTTTAGTTTGATAAAAATCAATCATAAATACCTTATCATTGTACGCAGCATCTTTATCAAAAACCAGATTAACATTTTTCAAAACTCTTTTGTGTCCCAAATTCTTTTAAGTAATAATTTTGTGTGATTCTTCCTACACAAACAGTAAAAGCAGCAGAATTGACATATTCCTCAGCCAGCATGCATATACACTCTGCACTTTGTAACATATACCTTATAGAGATAATTTCAATAAAACAAACTTTAAGAGTACATTTAAGTTAGTCAGGTATAACCTCAGATATCGGTAATTAACTTGAGGGTTGAATGAATGGGAGTAGGAAGGGAGAGAGACTATATCTACCGTAATTTTCTCATGTTTGTGCTTGTTTATTATAGTGAACATGGGAAACCGACTTTGCTTCTGCCACTTAACAAAATTGAAGTAGAAATAAGAATACCAGAACAGACGTGTATATATTAATTTATAATAATCTATTAATTGAATAGTTCATTCAACATAATTTGTTTTTAATGTGGCTAAGAGTTGGAATCCAGTACAATAGTATTATAAGCTCATTTATATATAGAAATATAACACGCTTAAAAACTTTATTGTTTGTATACGCACTCATATAAAAGCCAGTCCTGTCTAACTTTTCAGTCATTAAAGATCTTTATCAATTTATATAGTATTAAAATAATTACTTTAGCAGACTTTTCTTAATTATTCAAGTACTAAACTATTTATTCCCATTAATTAAATTTGTCCATAGTACAGGATCTAAGTTTGAGTTTTATAAATACGTTACGTTTACCACAGATAAAAAAAATTAAAATTAGGTATTTAATTCATCTTGTAATCCTGGTAATCTTAAACTACGGTTTATTTTTTAATTTCTCTGTTCTAAAAACCATAAAAACATTTCTCTCTCAAAAAATGAAGCTATTTCCCAATTACTTCATTAGATTTGGGTATCTTCCAGTGAAAATTAACCTTCCAGTAACAATTAACCATTAACAGGATGGTGTATTATGCCATTATAAGAGTTATACATATGACGTACCTGCTATTTAATAGAAAATAGCATGCTAAGACACCTTTACTGGTAATCATTTATAAATAATTCTTTGTAAGTTACTTAATTGTAATTCCACAATAAGAGTGTTCTGTTGAAGTTTAAATAATTTTAATAGAAAGACCATAAGTGTTATGAAACAATATGTACAACATATGTACAGAATGAATATTGTTTTTAATATAACTAATATTTTCAACTATTTATGTTACTTGGATCATTAAACCTAAAATTGGTAAACTTTTCCCAAGACAGAACTCTCTAATGTCCAGTAGCGCGGTAGGAAACAACTGCAATAACTTACTGCAAGACGATATTAGTTTCTGTCACTTACTTCCTTGCGTTCACTTCTGTAAGGTAAGAGGTATTATAGAAACTGGAGCCATAAATTAAAATACTCCTTTGGTGTTAAATGATAATTTTGTGGCTTTTAATCCAGATATGAGTAAAAATAATAAATATAAATTATTAAAAACAATTGAATTCAAGCTGTTATTTAGTCGTGAAGAATTTAATAGGCATCGTTCATTCTCGTATTGTTGTATATGTGCTATATGAATGATAGCTATTTAGAAAATTAGGAATCCATACATAAAATTTAAATCGTAAAATTATATTGCATTGTTCGGAAAAATTAAATGTAAAATCTAACTAAAAAAGTCGTTAAAACATTGTATATATCGTTTACTTACATGCGGTATTTCTAACCAAATTCTAGCGACATTTTTGAACTGTAATTAACTTATAAATATCAACTACTTATAAACTTTACCTCTCCAAGAACTCTAAGACGTTACAATCCATTTGATTAAGAAAAACATTATTGTAAAATATCACATTGTTTTATATTAAAAGTTAGTCAGGAACTGCATGTAAAAATCTGAATAAACGTCATTCTAACATTCCCTATTTACCTCATAATAAAAAATGGATCCATCGGGAGTTCCGATTTCTGTCTGTCAAGGAATTAATCCTATTTACATCGGTCTCTCGAGTACCAGAATAAACTAATTATATACATACTGAGTATGCTGTATAAATATACTAAAGTAACAACATGAAGTTATTATATAGATGATTTGGTTCTATAAACACACCTGCAATGTCATCTTAATAGCAACCTAAAGGATAAAAAGCTTTTATTAGTGTGAATTTTTGGAATGCGATTAGTAGTAATTGATAATGGGGTGAATGAATTACGAATGGATTTTATGTATAATATCTATAATTTATTTTAAATCAAATTCTCTTGTTAAGTACAAATATTTTTTTTAATAATTTTTGCAAGTAGATAGAGACAAGTTTTTTATTCATTTTAATGGTTTTAAAAACTAAGTGCACCAATTTGAACGTCTTTATGAAGTTACAATGTTTAAAAATTAGGAGACTCATTCCAGAAGAGTTAGTAAAATCACGTTTCCATCTTTGTCTGTAGTCAAAATAAATTACGAACTATTGAACGTAAAGTTAAAATGTTATCACCTTAGACTACCTCAATTGTAATTGTTAATAGTACACATTGACCAATTGAGAGTCGCTCTCCGGGCCGGAATGTTTTCCATTGTAGGGCGAATGCAACGCCTCCCTCGCTGTATCGATTACTAGTATTAATTTAAATTTGTTTCTATATAAGCAATATCGAATTCGATAATGGTACATTTCCTTCTATTGTATTTATATATTATGTAGTAAAATTTGACTCTGAGAGGGTTAGCTCGAAGTAAATACATTTATAGTCATAAAACGATTTTTTAACTTTTATTTCTAGATACGCAGTACAAAGTTCAATTATTGTGAGTATCGTTCTATGAAGTTTTACTGAAGTTTAGATAACCCTAACTAAATTTCTGACTTTGACGACGATACAAACCCTTCTTAGAATGTCTTTAATCTATCCATAGATGTCGTGAACAATACGTTTATAGCGTGATACAGCGATTATATATATATATATAATATATATATATATATATATATTTTTATATATATATAATATATATATATATAATCATTTGGATCACTGTCCTGGAAAATAAAAGAGCATTTTTAAAAGTGACCAAATCAAGCGTATTATTATACCCTGATAGGGTGCTATTACCTTGTTATAATTTTTTGAAAATTAAATTTTGCTAAACATTGAAAAATCTTACCAAAATCAGTTACTGAGGAAATTTCTGTACACTTAAACCTATGAGTTTTTTTATTTATTAAGCTTTGCCTTTTGGATTTCGGTAAATGTCCAGACAATATAACGCAACAGAATGAGTTTGTTAGGGATAGCTAAAACACTGTTAAAATTTTTTTCCTAACAGTATAATTTATTTTTTATTTTAGATTCCAAGTTTTCTCAGTTTGTGTCTAATCAAAAACAATTTTCTCTGCAGTTTTACCGTTACTTATTAGGTATAAAATGTAAAGAAACAAAATTAAATATCTTATGAAAATTTTGCGATAACACCTTTAAACTAATAATAATATTACAAAATATACATTATAACCTCTTACAATTATTTCTGTGTGGACATTTTATGCTTTTTCTAAGCCTAAACATGACAGAGAATCGTCTCTGTCCACCAAAAAAAAAACGAAGCGCTTGGCCCCTACTCTACTACTACGTGTTTTGAAACTATGGAAACATCGCATTATTCCTCTAAAAGATTACGATGAGTGATTTTCTTAAAGTTTTTATAGAAACCACACGTGTACAACGAAAGTTTTAATTTTAATTTGTTTTAGCAGCCAACCATAAAAAATTTACATTGATTTTACATAAATATACTTTCACTCACCATCTTTTGTGATAAACAAATGGAAGCAAATTGAACAAGTTGTTCAATACTATAAAGTATGATTTAATCAAAAAGAGGCTCGTTACATAAAGAGAATATGTAAACGAATATGTTACAACTTCTCAGTACAAGAAGTTGTGTAGAGAGCTCTGAGAAGTGGAAATCGGCGACGACGTGTAATAAGTTGCAGCAGTCTGTTATTGGTTACTATCTCAGATATGTTAACTCTACATCTGTTCTCTAACTTTGCACAAATTTAAAAAAGATATTTCCTCATAATCGTATGAGTGATATTTACAAAGTCTCATATGTAATAGTAATAAGGAAGCATTTTATTTGAGAAGCAAAGAAAACGTTTTAGGTAATAACTTAATTTTAATAAAAAAAGCTATCACAAAACTTTTTAAAATCGTGACTTTCATCTGTAATACTCGATAGAAACATCATAAGACTTGGCACGTATCTTGGTTCTCTAACTCTTATATTTCTGGGGTCAAAGAATTAACTTATAATCCTAAACTCTTTGAATATCGTTTGCTGCTAGGAAAGAAAAGGTTGTATGCAATAATAATCAATATTGGCATACTCTTATAAAAACCACATAAGATTATATAAGGGGAATAATAAATAATGTATAAATAGTTATAGTATCATATTCGGTACTAAAATCAATGTTATACTAAACTAAGTGAAATAGTTTATTAAATTTAACTTTTAATTTTGATGAAAGCAATGTTTTATTTTAACATTTGGGATTATAGAGAGTTACAGATTGTTATTAAAGTGAAACGATACTAGTGATATATGGTCGGCCACAAAGAAGACGGGCAGGAAGTTTTAAGAATAGCTCCAGCGTTAGTGAATAACGGATTATATCGCTTTAGGTTTTTTAATCCATGTGCGTTCTTTGGCAATGAAAATCATACCAGGGGGTGCTAAGGCATGTTTTCTTTTAAAGTTCTACTATAATATCGTATGTAAGTATAGAAATCGCTTTGTAACCATAGGAAGACTAGATCGGCGAGCTGCTGAATGAATATGTGTACCAATATCGTACGCACGTTTAGTTTTTGTTAGAATTAGATTTTTAGCACCTTAAATATAGTAGTCTTAAATCACTTAGTCATAATAAACCCATAGTATTTGTTCTTGATGATAAAGTTAAAGTTCCAGTTATTTTAGATAAATTCAAGTATAGTAGCAAAATTAAAAAAAATAACTGATTAATATATTTCTCTATTTAATGGTACTAATAAAATTTAATATGAATAAAATAGAGATCAAATCTTTAAAATAGACCGGGTACACCTTCTATCATAAACTGAGCCCTCAATATTCTAGATCACCCCATTTGTATGGAAGGCAAAACCCGAATATTTAATTCCTTCTAGACCTAGTCCGTTGACTATACCGTATGCAATAAAAAAAAGTATTCGTCAATTATTTGAGCATACTAGTTTTTACATTACGAATTATTTGGATGTACTGTATATTATGAAAACGTGATATATGTTGTTTCAAATTTCAACATTTTCCACTTCATTTTAAATAAGATAACTTTCTCTGGAGAATTTTCTGATCGGTGGACACGTAAAAACGTTTTTCTGTAGTCAGGGTTTTGTATGGAATACGTGATTAGGTTATTCAGATACCATTTTGGTTGTCTAGAATAGATACATAAATAAGTTTGTGCCATTTTATTTATAGCGTGCATTTTTTACAGATATATATTTACATTTACACTCAATGTCAAAACAAAACTTTTATTATTAAACCTGGACATAAAAAATCTTTGACCTAAGCAAATGTTGATGATATATGTATTTTGTTCTTACAATATGGTTAAGTTATTTCTATATTTACCAGATATATTTACAAACAAATGTTATTATAATATATTTTTTATTGTGAGCAGTCATTTAGGCATTTTATATAAAACTGTCACTGTTAAGTGACTTGATACAGGGAAATCATTCTCCTTCTCACTTATTAGTATTGAGGAATGTTTATTGTTAAACAACTTACTATTATTACAATTGTATGGATATCAATTATTTAAAATCGGCTGGCATTCTTCTGGCAAATATATACCCTAGAAAATTTCTAGTATATAAAATTTTAAAAATGTTAAAATTTTCTTTTGTCTTGTAAGCTTTTAATGTGCCTATGATTATCTTGGGATAACAATAGATAATGGTTTAACATGGAAATACCGCATTGAGAAAATCAAGGAAAAGATTTACTCGTGTGTTGCTGTATTTTATAGATTAAAAAATATATTGAGTATTGAAAGCAAAATTACTCAATATATTAATTAGTAGAATTACTAATTAATTGCATATGGAACAGCTGCATGCAACCACCTCAATAAGATACAAAAGCTTCAAAAGAAATATCTGGATATGATGTTGAATGGCAGAGCTAATGGTATGACAGAAAAACAGTTGTATATACAAGCCAATAGCTTGACAGCAAGGGATTACTACAAGTACAGCATCATTGTATATTACTTTAGAGATAATAAACATAAAATTTCAAACAGTAAGAACAATTATATAGCTTTAAGAAATATTTAAAAAATCATAGTTTATAGAATAACAAATACTTTTGGTAAAAGATTGTCCAAATATATTTTTCCATGCCTATTTAACAGTCTACCAAATTATATTTGTAAAGAACATAATTATTGGAAGTTTAAAAAACTGGTTTACAGGTGGTTAATGGAAGAATTATAAATTTGGAATATAGATCTGTATAAACATTTCTTGATATTATTAACTTAATATTAACTTATATTAACTTAATTAGTAAAGGAGAATGTGTGATTAATGTAGGTATGTATGTATGTTATTATTGTAATGTTATTGTGGACATTTACTGTTGTATAATGATTGTTGCTGTGATAAACATATAGTCTATATTAACTTGTTGTTAAATTATACCATAATATTGTAATTTTTAATAGGTTAGTTATGTTATTGTTGGGGTCTGTTGTTGCATTTTGTTTATTGCTGTGATAAGCGTAGTGTATATTAATCTGTTATTGTGGTCCATGTTATATTTTTTATAGTTTTGTTGTGCTTTTAAAATATTATGAATAAACATTATTAGATTGTTATATATGTGATAAACATATATGCCTAGTATATATAGTTATTATAATATGTTATTTATTGTGTTATAGTCTAGCTTAATAGTTTTTAATTATTTATGTAACCTGATTAAGCTTCATGAATCTATGGTGGATCTGGTTGCCCTATTATAGATAAACTCAGATACAGAGTAAATTATATATTTGTTTGCAAATTCTGACATAACAATTGTCATTTTTTTGTTTTTAAAATGTTTTGGTGTGATGATGGGATTGTTTAAAAAAAATTGTTATAGATATATTTATACAGCATAGCCTATAACTTTTGTTTTTGTTGTTGCAGATATATAAGTTGTATTTGTCAAAGTTTATTAGTTCAATTATTATACTTTTTTAATGTAAACACATGCCAAATATAACACATGAATTTTATCGATACAATAATAAACTGTTTGCTAGGGTTTGACATTGGTATGAAAGCCTGGACTGAAGAGGGGAGGGGCTGCAGTTTGTGGTGGTTGCCGCGTAATATAAAAACAACCATACTACAGTAAGAGTGTATATACTGCAGTAAGAGAGGTTAGGGAACGGAAATTCGTTAGATATGACTAATCGATAAGCAATATGAAATAACTTACATTTTGGAAGGAGTAGGAAAATAAATTATTATCAACATATAAATACGTCAAAACACAATACAATAACACATGCACAATAGCGCATACACAATAACACAATACCAAAACATAATTAGGTTAGCACAGGGATAACACAAACACATATCACAGACTAAATAGGCAAACAGACACGTTAACATATATTTTGAATGCTGTAAATGTTACACATGGGTGAAATAAATTTAACACATTTATTTATTTATTTATTGATGATCAATTAACATGAACTTTAATAATTAGAGCAAAATTCAAGCTAGATTTGCACGTGCATTGAAATTGCAGAAATAAACACTGGTAGTGGTGGAACAAGGAACGCCTGATGGGAGGGGGTATTTATTCTTGTCTCATACCGATTGGAATTGGGTAAGGACATCTACTGCTTCTGAATCAAAATCATACAATCCAATCACACTATATGACCAGTGAAAATTTGTTATTAAGGAACATTAACTTTTAATTAGGCCAAAAATCAATTTTGAGGCCAGGGAATACGAAATACCTCAATGTAAATCTGTATTATAAGAAAAAGTTTTTGAATTACGTATGGTTAAATTTAAATGCACCAAATGGCCAGTCATACTAGTTTATTTATATAGGTCACCTAAAAATGTTTTGAATACGTATTTTTTGATAAGTTACAAATATTGTTTAATGTCTCAACATCAACCTCATATAAATTGATCATAATTTGAGACTTTATTATTAATGTATTAAAGAAAATGTCTTCTTCCATTTTAAAATTCAATAATTTACTTATTCTGTTGGTGTAAAACAACTGGTGGACGTTCCAACTAGGACAACAGAAAGCACAGTCCCTGCAATTGACAATTAATTGTCTCAGTAATATCCAAAATTTAAAAGTAACTGGTGTAATTTCGGAGCTCTCGGATCAAACGCACAGTTAGTAGAAATAGTTCAAGAACCCTCAAAATCTAATCAGAAATATAAGCAAGCTATCAGGAAATCTATTAACCAAACAAAGGATTGTTTCATCGAAATATTGCCCAAATATTGCTCCAACAAGCCTGGATGGAGTTGTACCAGGCCACATAGAACCCAAAATAAAATTGTTTTTGGACTGTTTTCTTAACTATTTTAACTTGTAATTACCTAAGTTTTAACAATAATTATTAGTGTTACCATACCATTTGAATAGGTAAATTAAGAAATACGGAATGGTAGAAAAAAAATTTCACAGCTAAGTCATATATTTAAAGAAAAAGAACTGATGACCTTAAAATTACCTTAAAGCCAAAAAAGAAACACAAACTAAAACAAGAGAAGTAAAAAAAAAACAATATTTTAATTCTAGAATAGTAAATTCTGAAAATTGTGTAAAGACTTGCGGATCAATAAATAGTGAGGTGGAGAAACAGTCAAATGGCATTGTAAATTTTAAAATAAAACATGATCAGTCAATAACAAACTGCCCTGACACAGTCTGTCAAGTATTTAATAACTTTTTACAAATGTAGTGAGAGAAAGTGTCATTCCTAACTTGGCTGCAAATCCAGACGCGATTGTAGAATTTCAACCAACCAGCAGAGTTTTCAAATTTACCCCAGTTACCGATAAGGAAATCTTAAAAATTATTAACTCTTTCAGAAAAAGTTCTACTTGTTTTGATAAAATATTTATAAGTCTAGTCAAACAAATCAAGGACACTATTTTTAAACCACTCACACTAATGTGATAAATCGATATTTAATTACCGGCATTTTTGCTGTCAAACTAAAAATAGCAAAAGTTATAAGAAAATTTAAAAAAGGAAAACTATAATATGTATCAAGTTACAGGCCAGTTCCAATACTTCCTTCTCCTTCTCAAAAATATATGATATAAATATCTCAATAAAATGCTGGCAGGTCAACTACCACAGCAGGTTAAAATTTTGTACAATATATAATTGATGCAATAGGTAGAAAAGAAATGTTGTTGGTGTATTTTTAGATATTTAAAAACCTTTCGACAGTGTCTCACACAACGAATGCTTAATGTCCTTTATAATTTTGGAATTAAAGGTACAGAGATATAGTATTTTAAAATTATTTAGCCAACGGTTCTCAGTTTGTTGAAATAAAATTTCAATCGGACAATGTTATACAAAACCATAGGTCATCAATTAGTAAAATCAATTTTGGAGTGCCACAGTGATCCATTTTGGTTCCACTATTGTTTGTATGCTATTTTACTGGATTCCCTGCTTTGTGTAAAAACAATACAGTTAGTATGGGCCTTTACGCTGTTGATGCTAATATACTCTTTGCAGGACAAAATCAAACAGAAATGGAGAAAATAGCTTCAATAGAATCCACAAAAATAAAACAATTTTTGAATAACAGTAAGTTATTACTAATCACTAAACCATCTTTATCGCATTTCATCCAAGACAAAACCGAAACCCAATAAGCCCTAATATTTTGATAGAAGATTTTACAGTTGAAAAACTAACTGATACAAAGTTTCTCGGATTATTAGTCGATGAAAATTTGACTTGGGATTTTCATGTTAAATATGATTTTTTTTAATTGTCATTCGGCCAGTACGCTCTGAGGAGAATGATACACTACTGTGATGTGACTCTTAAGACAGTTTCCTTTTCATTGTTTCAATTACATATTTTATATGGCATAAGAATATATAGTGGAACTTCAAAAAAGAATTTTGATGAAATATTGATATTACAAAAAAACGCTATGAGGATTATGCTTGGTTTAGAATTTAATCAATCAGTTAAAAATTCTTTCAAGAATTTAGAAATACTCACAGTGTACGATTTATATAGCAATGGAACACTTAAATACTGTCACCAAAACTATTTTTTTATCAGGCAAGAATGTAATCATGGATATAAATCAAGAAGTTTAGTAACTACTGAAAGACATAATCTTGAGATACACAAAAAAGACCTCTTACACTGGATTAAATTTTTTCCATATCTTCCAAAAAAATAGCTTGTGAAGTTAGTAACATTTATTTTATATCAAAATTTAAATCTTATTTATTAGAAATTAACTGTTAATCAAAAGACGAGTTTTTAAATTAAAAAATCAGGATAGTTTACCTAATTAATTTATGTATTTATCGGCAGAACCGTGTTAGCAGTGTAAATTATATGTAATTATGTAAATACTGTAAATGACTGTACTTTACAATTATTAAATAGTAGGGTGTGTACCTATGTTTATTTTAGATTTTCATCTTTTTGAAACAGGTTTGTTATTTAAATGTCAATTAATGTAATGTAAATTAAAAATATAGGAATCAAATTGGTTATACATATAGTTTTAAGCTACAAAGTGTGACGAAATTCTGTATATACAGAGTAAAAACACATACAGACAGACAGACGCTAAACGAAGCGAAATAGGGCACCTGTTATATTATTATTTGTTAGTTTGGCCTGCTGAACAATGTGGCAAAGTTTGTTCGAATGGTTGCTGGACACCCTGTATACTTGTATACTTGCATGAATAAAGAATATTTGGATCTTGAATAACTGGAATATATAAAACTGCCGGAAGTGAATCTTCTTGGGGTAAATAAGTTCGTAGGTAATTAAAACATAAAGTCGGGCTAGTGTCGGGATAATGTATACACCTTAATAGGTGTATAAATATATAAAACACCTTGGTCTAATTTAAGTTTACACACCCCACACTTAGCTGTAGCTGTAAAAGAATAACATCTCTTTTTGAAGTCGGAGTTTATTGAGTAATTGTCAACACACGAACTTGGATAACAGGAAGCGGAAGTGGAATCAAAGCAAACTTTGCAACAATATTAATTATAACCCTAAACATAGCTCTTAGCCCTCTAAGCTAAACACAGGGGAACGTCTTACGCTGGAGGCATTGTAGTCTGGTGATTGTCTTTGGAGAAGAGAGTTAATTTC
This sequence comes from Homalodisca vitripennis, assembly GCF_021130785.1. Classification (NCBI taxonomy): domain Eukaryota; kingdom Metazoa; phylum Arthropoda; class Insecta; order Hemiptera; family Cicadellidae; genus Homalodisca; species Homalodisca vitripennis. The sequence goes on along the minus strand of NC_060211.1, from coordinate 65,853,100 downwards.
ACTGTCTTGATTTTAAATACATAGCGAATCATTCACGAATAATCTAATGCAATTTCCCTCTTTAACTCTCAGGTCCAGAATGGTTTCATGTAAACGTACTATTATAGCTAACACATATGGAACATTGTATAAGGACTTTTCCAAATCCTTATTGTTTTTTACTGCATTGATTGTGTAGCAAGTAAATTATGAAGTTTAATTTTAATATTTTTTATAAAACTTTAGCATTATTAAAGTAAGAATAGTTCTGAAGGAATCCGCTAGAGAATTGTAAAAATTTTTAATAATAAAAGGGAACTACAGATTCCATGCTGTTAGATTGCTACGCATCCATCATATTAGTTTAATGCACACAAATGATACATAGGTAAATTAATAATTACATTGAACTTCAAACAGCTGTTATTATGATTAAATCTAACAAACTCGAGAATAGTATTCATAGCTTTCATAAATAAGGTATTTTTGGAAATTGGCTTTATCCCGACAACGTGCCTGATGAACTTTTGTTGATACCGAATCGTTTTAGCATAACATTGTACTGTTTTAAATATTTTACTTTTGTAGTAGCTTAGATCCTATTATGTTTTAGGATGTATCATTTGTTTATGAATAATCTAATTTTTATAAATATTCTACCAAAGCCTTCAAAAGTCTTCAAATCCTCCACAATGACATTCGTTAAAGCGTAGTCACAGGTTCCATTGCCTAAGAGGTCAAAACTATTGTAACCGCAGTTAGGTGGGTTTCTCCTAAAAAAGACTAGTACAGTGCACTAAAACTCAAGTAAATAACAAGTAAAAGTATAAAAAACTAAGTGTTTCCACGAAAATGAATCTAAATAAACTTTGGAATATTTTATGTTAGAATAAAAAAAATTTATTACATATTGAAAACAAAACCGGAACTAGTTTGGCTAGTACGGAAAGTGGGTACATGGCAATTTCTAATGTAGAGAAACAAGGCGATTTCGAACTTCAAAACATATTGGTAAAAGTCAAGTTGATGAAAATTCCTCATTACTGGAATGCTTATTGCTCAGCTTGATATTGTGGGTACTTCAGTTGGACATTTGAAACAGTATTTGAAAATGAAAATTTCCTAAAACATAATCTAATCGGCAATGACTAGGAATTTAAACACAAAACAGTGATTATTTCTATAGATGTAAGTTTTTTATGTCATATGTTTGAAATTAAAGAAACTCGCTTTGTGTTTAAAATCATTTATAAGTTTAATTTACCTACGCTATTCCATGAAATATATAATCACAGCTATAGCGACAGGAGCTGTGACTATTACTTTCTTTATATTATATCAATCACATACCATTAAATAATTTAGATGGCAAATAAACACCATATATGTATGTAAAAATAAATATATTGACAAGATAGTTCTTTAGGATGAAGAGCTGTATTGCATGCTGTAATATTGATTGTTAGCACAAACTATAGAGTGTGTTAATTTTCTTACGAACCACAAGCCATTAGATATTACGGTAAATTATTATCCAAAATAATATATTGAAAGCGATACAAAGCCACTTCAACTGTCTGGAATATCTGGCTGGTTATAACATGGTTAGTTTAGAATGTGTAATGTATTATCTAAGTTAAGGCAATGTATTATGTGAAGTGACCATTGAGTTTAACATCATCCAAGTGGTTTCCACTCAGCAATGGAATTTAGCATAGCTTTGACAAGAATAAAAACTCGTTTAAAAAAACCTGATATGTATAAACGGAAATATTAAATTTCAGTTAATTTTTAAATCCAATTAGTTTGATTACATTAGGAATTATCAAATATTTATAATACTTGGTCTTATATTGTGGATATCATATTTACAACAATATACAAATTACTAACCACACCAAATCAAACTTTTTTACTTTTTCTATTAACTCACAAAAGTGGCGTGCGTAAGCGTAAAGATAATTCAAGTTGTGTATTTCTCATATATTCTTGTCTTCTATAAAATAATCCCTTGAAATTTAATAAGTCACCAAAGTAATATATCAGCATTCTAAAAAAAGGTATATTTTTGACATTACAGTTACGGTTTTAATGTTACAGATATTCAATTTCTAACAAATACACTCAGAGAAAAAAATAATTTATACTCAAACATAATCAATTTCAATGTATTTTGTATAAATTATTATTATTTTAATCCATATTTCCTGGGGCCCCTTGTTTCAATACTCCTGAGACTTACATCTAGACTGTGAGTTTCTTTAATTATGGTTGGTTCAGTGAAACAAATGATATCTAATGAATTAAAAAATATAAGCCCTACCAAATGTTTAATTCAAGGGCGATATAAGAAGGATATTAAAATAAACCATTTTATCCAATATTTTAGATTATAATAAATAGATAAACATGACTACAGATCCATCACCCAGAAATTTAAATAAGATTTGTAAATAAAAACGAAGAATAATGCGAGTACATCGAGGAACGGGGAACTTGCGATATAGTTATATGTGGAGTACTGTGATTTTAAATTTATTATTATTGTTTAAAACGCTGCTTTGCATATGTTCTTAGAGTTTATGAGGATGGCTTCAGCAGAATCCTTACGGCGCAGAAGCCCAATGATAAAGCCCATATTTATTGCAGGAGCATCGTAATTGGTAACACGCGTTCAAATATTAAAGAAAAAACTATTTAAAACTAATTTATGCATATCACTCAAAGTAGCTTTTTTTAGTTTCATCGAATCGTGCAGTTAAGAAGGAAGTTTATAATAACACATTTTACATGTTTTTTTTTATTTAATATTTATCTCGTTTTTAAACAATTTAACTTTAACAAGATCTTGAGGAATGATTAATCTATGGAGATATTTTATTGAAATTTAACTATTATAATAAGAAATAACAAGAGGTTTTAAGGCAAAACAAACAGAATTTAGGGGGCAAGCGAGCCAAGTATATTTACATTTACTATATTGAATGGCAACATGGTTAGTTGCACATACTGATATACAGAAATGTATAACAACTAATAATTTAAAATAACTGAGCCAATGCAATAACCTTAAAACTGAAACGGTAACATATTTCTACACAAAATCATTCATTTATTGACTAAAGTTAGTATCTTTACAGTTGTCATCAAAACATTTGTTACATTTTACTGTATTTGAGCAATCACTATCTTGTGTATGTTGAAGTATTGTACATATGTTTTGGTCCATCTGAACTCTAAATTTGACCCCCGGCCAACAATACATATTTTTGTGTTTATCAAAAAGGTTCGCTCAACTATTTTGTAATACCATTTTTGAGAAATTGGTTTACATATATAATTATTTAGAGACAGAAACTGAAAGAATTCTGCTTGAAAAGTGGTTTTTTGTCTCGGAGTCATCACCTAAACACATATTTTCTTTACAGAGTAGGATATAAAAAAGTTTATGTGTAACAGTTTACTGATATTATATTATAAATATTTGAAATTGTATGTATAACATATAATAAGTTAAGCATTATTGTAACATTCCTTGTAGTGCTCGTAGTAGCAGCTTAAACCAGTTCAAGTCATGGATCTGGAGATGCATTGTCATCTGCAACTCTAGAGATAACTTTCAGGATGTTCCTTTCTGCTGTTGATGCGTAATTTTAAGTCAGCAAAAATAGTTGGAACTTTCTCAATTATATTGTCACAAATTTAACAAATAACTAGTAGAATAGGAAAGGGAAAGAAGTTTCATAAAGATGTCAATAGCTTATTAGTAAAGATTCATTGTAATTTCATGGATTTCTCAACTTCAGCATTTTGAACTAAATCACTACTTCCACCTATCATAAAAAACCGCTTGAATGAATTTTGAAACATTCGTTGACTCATATTAAGCAGTCGAATACCACTAAAATTTCTTGTAAACATATTAACATTGGAGTCTAATGTAGGACATGCAAAGTTAGTGGTTTGTTTTCACTTCATGAAATTACCAACAACAAGCTAATATGATCACTCATCGCTCTCCTTGAATGCCACACGGTCTCTGTTTCAATGATCTAATTATCGAGGTCCAATTAAATGTAAACATAGTAATGCCAATAATAACAATGGTAATTAATTGGCCGTATTTGCTGTTCGTTTATCTGCTAATTGATGATTGGCAGCTTTGTTTGACAAATATCCACAGAATGCGCACGATCCATATGCTACATTTTCAGACAACAATTTATCAGCTAGGCTAAATGATAAAACCAATAAACAAAACTATAATACTGGAGGCTCTTGGAGCAATTGGAGAAACTTATAAATATTCCTGTATGTAAAAAATACATAACATTTCCAATTTATTAATTTTTCAGGCGACCTGATGATGAAACCTTCGGTTTCGAAAGGCCTCGCCCATATTGGAAATGTTAAGTATTCTTTACATTTAGTAATATTTATAATACTGGACTAAAATTTCTGCGTTTGTAAGCAATTTTCAATTATCAGGGCTCTTAAAGAGACATAAACTGATATGAATTTAATAAATCCAACTCTTCTAAAGAGAAGGGTTGCATTTTTTAAATAAACAGGGGAATATTTTACGAACATATTCGTATGTTATTGCAATAATTCCAACGTTAAAAGTTAAAGCTACCGGGGAATATTTCAACATTGTACAGGTTAAGAATAATGAACAGCTTTTCATAAATTAGTAATTGATATAAAACCTTTGAAGATTGCTGGGCATTAACAATGTAAATGTGGCAAAGGTTTATTTTAAAATGACTTAAATACAGTTGGTAAATAGCTTTGAAAAATAAATATTTGTATATCAAAGGAGAATTTCTTAGAATAATTTTACTTACTATCCTATATTGCAGCAGAAACAAGTATAAACGTATGTGTATTGTGGCATTAAAACTATCCATATCCCAGAGCTCGTCAAGTTTGAATTTTAATTGCATCTTTAACTCAAATTGTCAAAAATCCCACAAAACTGGGAATCCAATAATAAATTGAATACATTGACGTAATACTTACGCGTTATATGTTATAAAGTGGGGACGCACGAATGTGTTCATGGTCATGAAAAGGCGTGTTATTCCTTACTCGTTTTGTTACTGGTCATCAAAGTCCTCGAATGTATTGTTCGTGGTAAGGTTAGCCATAGATTAGGTACCTTGCATATTTTGAGTGCAATATGAAGTTCTCTCCATACATATCACTTACTTAGCTAAGCTATATCTTTTGATTAGTGCTATAACAGTGTAAATAATCAGGATCGGGTGTAGCTGTATGGAGATGTACAACTAAAGTATTATCATCAGAATCGTCGAACTTATGGAACAAATCTGTATTTTAACAAGCTCTTCGAGCCTAAAGTTTTAATAAGTAGCAATACATTTAAAAATATATAGGTACCTTAATGTCAACCAAAATTAGTTTGATTTAAAACTATAAGAGAATATTGTTATAAAATTGTATTAACGACCCTGCATTTTCCGAAGATTAGTTTCAAATTAATTACGTCACATTACCTCCTACTCTATTTCTTCAGTACGATAAAATTCAATTTTTTCATGTAAATATATGTTATTTTACATGCTACTGCAGAACTATTTGTTATTTTCTTCAGATAAACACTGAAAACCCCCTTTTTAACATAAAACAGTTACGTTGTCACATGGTCCAAACACGGCCTCAAAAATAATGAAATTACAAAAATTGCTTCGAAAAAATATGAAGGTGTTATGCCTTTTAAACTTCTATGTTTAAGCGTGCAGGTTAAATACGAGTGCCATACTTATTTCATAGGAATTTCGTATTTATATTTAAGATGCGCTCCTTCAAATACTAGTTTTAAGAAGGTTTTCGATATGTATAACCTAATTCTGTGAAATATTAATAATTTTAACGTGTGATTTACCAACAATGCTTAGTTTATTACATTTATTTACCTACGATTTAGAATATTATCCTACAAAGTAGACAAAGTTTAGAGGTTAGCTTTAATTTTAAAATTTTACTAGATTACCTTAAAATCTTCGAGGGTACATATAAAATCTAACTAATCCAAACGACTCATAATTTTAAGTTGATAGTTCCTAAATTCAATATTTTGTAATTACTAATTGTTTACATTGAATATTATCCATGAATTGAAAAAAAGTATCAAGTAATTTTGGCAGATTGTTTAGTCTAATTAAGACAGGTTTTGAAAGGGTTATAAATCATATCAAATCAGGTTTCAAACAGTCTAATAAATACTCAAACTTCAATAACTGAAAAAACGAATGAGTACCTTAAAGGTTTAGAAAAAGTGCATTTTCGGTTCGTTTTAGACCAATATGAGGTAAATTCTATGTTTCTGCGACAAATATAGTAGAAACGACCATATGAGCGCCATCCAGTTATACTAATTATAAATAAATAGAGTTGACAATATTATTTAAATGCTATTTATTAGTCAGCTTTTAGTTTCCAGACCATCTCAATAATGAAATTAACTATGCATTTTTCTATGAAATATCAGGGTGCCTGTTACGTGACACACCGTGTGGCTTACTTCTACCTTGTTGCATTATTAAATTATTGGACTGAACAATTACTATCAAGTGAAAAATATATATTATAATATGTAAATTTAACGGTTCCTAAAAATAACCATATACATATTAACTCATATTATTATTTTATATAAACATTCTATTGTTTATTTGTATTTTAGTGGTCATGGTAAGAATAAAGAAGAAAGATATGGGGAAAAATATATATCACCCACAGCGGAGCTAATATCACTACAATGATAACGTTTTGTGGCCGAGGCCGATACCAAGCACATTGCCCACTGCAACATTGAAGAGGATTTCATGTTTTACAATCACCTGCCTATGATGAGAGTTACATTTCAAAGTCACTTTTCGAGATCATCAGGAGAGGGGAAAGATTCGAAGTCACTGTAATATACTGTAGTGGCTAATTTATTTAATGTATCGTATTACTCGTTTCCATCATTACAGCCTCACCTAAGACCTCTACAGCACCCCTACGACAGGTTCCGATTAGTTTTTGTTGGCATATTGTGTGTATATGTTCCCAGACATAGTCGACAGGGAGAGAATCTGTAAATATGACGCTATATTTTCCATTTAGTATTTGTTATGTTGAGATTACAAACTAATTAATATATTAAACAGGAAAGACATTGCAGCACAAACCGCTGCAGCCTAGCAACAGTGCCACTCTCACTTGAACTCCGCCAATTATGCACTAAGATGAATCACGTTCATTGGAAGCATAAATTAGACCCACAAATTACATAGTGCATAAGTCTTACCCCATATATATATATATATATATATATATATATATATATATATATATATATATATATATATATATATATATATCTGTATACCTTCATGTTCGACCATTACCGGGAACTATGGAGGAACCTGTTAGTAATCAGCTGTATACTCGTATAAGGTTATTTATACTTGGCAATATTGAGAGCATGTCTGTACAATGTAGTCTTTGAGACTAACCCTCATCAACGAGGACATAGAATCTGCTTACTCCTTGTTATTTCAATAATAACAAGGAAAATAATGTTGTAATGAAAAGGAATTCAAGCAAAATATGTCTTAATAAGAATAATAGGTAAAATTATTAAATAGTTTAGTTTGGTACTTGAAAAAGAAATTTGTTGATAAACACAAATTATAAGTGATTTGTTGTTGCATGTTCATCTTGTGTGTTTTAGACATCAATGGGGTTATCAAAATGCAATTAACATATTGTTTATTGTTTTGCCCTGAGTAGATTCAATAGGAAGATATATCTACCCAGCCGGATATCCTTCGGGAACAAAGTTTCCATGTTTTAAAACAATACTGTGCACATTTTCATCGTCCACAAGTCAGTGTATTACATCGTAAATGACACTAAAGAAAGTAATTTGGTTACAGGTACTGACTTCATTACTGTACTTTATAGGCAATACTCTTTTAAGGGTTATTACCTTCAACACTTGGTCACGTTGTATTACCAACACACATACCGTGGGTCACGATATGAGATTATCAATAATGTTTTATATTACGGAAGGACTGCTTTTCTTCCTTAATACTGCTAACATCTTGTGGTGTTTCGATTGTGTATTTGGATAATGGAGTGTTAACGATTTGTTAATGCCATTGTAACTTCGAAGGGTTTTAGGGACTCACTATGCAAAATTTAGATACAATCGGCCAGTAGTTTTTTAAAACTGTTGGGGGGAAAATAATAATTACATGCTACTAGTTAAGGCCTAATATAATAAATACCCTTTAGCGGGAATGCCCATTTATGTTAGTAGAACCAATGATTAATGAAGATTTCCTCATGAAGGATATCACTAGTTCACATTATAAATAAAATTACTTTTCATTTTGGCCAAATTTGGATTTTAATTGTCATATATTGATTATTCAATCTAGAAAATGAAAACGAAGTATGACTGAAGGATATATATTGGTAGAAATTACGTATTAAATTGTTTTACTGAATCAAAACTCAATATTTTGGGATGAAAAGCAAAGTGTATCATATACTCAAAATATTTAAACATGGAAGACCACTTAGGAGATTTTAAACATTTTAGAAATCCATCCCCTGTAAATGTATGGAATGTTTCAACAGGACAAACGCTTCAATTCTTCATATGAAAATATTATTCAAATGCAGTATAAATAAAATTATAACATCAATGAGCTTTCATGTTTGCAACAAAGAAAGTTCATATAAATTATGTCTCAAATGTAAATGTTTTATTTTCATAATCAACACAATGGAATGAGTTCTTGAATGAGAGAGAGAAAAGCATGTGGTTTCTTTAATCTTCCGTGGGGATTAAAAAAATATTTTGTTATCATACTGAGGATGATTCTAGCACTATACGTACTTGTCGTAAACATTTTAATTTAATGACACGACAAAATATCATTTTGTTATCAAAACCATTCCAACGAGTCCATTCTATTCTACTAACAAGAATAGTTACGCAAAGTTTACTACAAAGTTATTCGATTATTAGCGCAGTACGAAGATTTAATTGCCTTCATTGTTGAATGAACTTATTACGTATAAACTTTTGTCTATCTTGTAAATAAAAAAATTCGTAGAATTATATCGTACAAAATTCATAATATAAGATTTTCCTAAGCTCGCTGTATCCCATAACGTATACATATTTTATATATTGGCGTAAATTCATTACTAAATACAAAGATGTATACAAGGTGTTTGAAAAGTATGGGTACGGCTTAATATTTTACAAACCTCAGCAGATAACATCTATAAACTTTGCACAGTGTCATATGGCTATGTAAACTATTTTTCCTTGCTATTACCTTGACATGCCAACCATGGGGGGACGGCCCACAGAGGAAAACATGGAAATCTTAAATTAAAGCATGGGTCGAGTGATACCTGATTTGAAAGAGCTCACTTAGTAGAGTTGAATGCCGGAAACCGCATCTCAAAAGGTTTATCTAATCAGAAATGGCGGGTTGTTTTGCTCATGTAATGTAAACATTGTGAAGTACATTATGCGCTGCCATTTCTGACTATGTCACTGTGCAAAGTTTAAAGATGTTATTTGCTATGGTTTGTAAAATATTAAGCCGTACCTAGACTTTTCAAACACCTTGTATATAGCACAGTCTTAAAGAGAGTAGATAAGACAGTAATTGAGCAGTTTTATACTATGCACAACAATGCTATAATGTTTATTTATTTATTTATTTATTTATTTATCAACGGTCAGTGCCATTTACACAAATGTACAAACAAGCAACTAGTACATACAAAAGTACAAATTACAACATAAGTTAACAACAATATTTACTAGATAGCTTCAAGATGTATATAAATAATTTCCAACAAATAATTATTTTAAATACACAAATAGTAACAACAAAGAGTATAAACTAAGCAACAATCAATAAAATACTCTCTAACAACAATTGACTTCAACCAACCCAAGAACAATACTGATATGTAGGTATATAAATGCTATTAACTACAATGGGACCAACTAGCATTTGATCTAAATACATTTTAAATGCTATGCCTAAGAACAAAACGAAGATAAGACTAGAAAAAGAATAAGTATAAAATTTCCTGAATAATCACGAGCGCAATATGTTTTCCCTGAAGGTAGCGGGTGAAGAGCCAAAGAAGTCGGCCCCGTGCTGAAACAGAGTTCCCATGTCTCAGTAAACGAGGGATGATACTGTGGTAGCCGTAGCTGGTTAGCTGATGTGTCTTTCCAAAGAGGTCTCTCGACCTGGTGCCTCCGACTGGAACACGCAGATCTACCATGCCGAGGAGATCGGGGCAGTCGATACTACCATTTAGCAGTCTGTGCAGGAACATCAGGTCCAGATACCTTCTTCTTGACTCCAGCAGGGGCAGTCCAAGAGCATCCCTTAGCGTTGTCACCGGAACCTCCCTATAGTTAAATCCCAGCCGGACTCCAACTGTCTTCAAAAATCTTATCTGAATTCTTTCCAGTAGGTCACAATGGTTTTTCTGGAAAGGAGCCCACACCACGGACGCATACTCCAGATGTGGTCTGACCAGCGAGATGAAGAGATGTCTCAATGAGGGAACAGAAAGACCATCACGTGAGGCTCTTATGACAAATCCAAGGGAAGCGTTGGCTTTTTTAGAAATATGTTGCAAGTGCTCCCGAGGGTCAAGATTAGGTACCATTTATTATTCCAAGGTCCTTTGCACTCTCCACTCGCTTCAGATGGGCACCTCCAATAGTATAACCATACTCAAGAGCTGACCGAGAACGTGCAAATGTCATCACAAAACATTTGTCCGGATTCAAGTCCATGTCATTCAACACACACCATTCTACAAGACCATCCAAGTTACTTTGCAATCTACGGCAAATCATCAGGACCAGTTATCTCAACAAAGACCTTAGCATCATCTGCAAACAACAAGAAATTAGTTGAAAGCCTGTCGCCCACATCATCAATAAACAGGCTGAACAAAATGGGTCCCAGGAGTGAGCCCTGAGGTACGCCTGACAGAACGGGTATCGGTTTCAGAAACTGCTCCCCCAAACCGCACTTGTAGATGTCTATTATTAAGGTAGGACTCAAACCAGTCAAGCAAAACACCATGGATCCCAAAGGCCTCAAGTTTTTTGATCAGGTGGACGTGGCTAATGCGATCAAAAGCCTTAGAGAAATCCAGGTTAGACTGTGTCGATCTGAGTGTCCCTAGAGAAGGAACCGGATTACAGTGTTATGAAAAACAGCCAAATTAGTTGACGTGGAGCGACCCGCAAAGAACCCATGCTGTTCGGGACAAATAAAGCTCCTCAAAGAAAAAGAAATGAAATCCAAAACGATGCTTTCAAATATCTTGGCCAGACACGACTGTATAACTACAGGTCTGTAGTTTTGAACATTCCCCCCCAAGTCACCAGATTTGTGAATTGGAGTAACATAACCAGACTTAAGATTCTGGGGGGAAAACTCCTTTACTCATCAAAAGATTGAAAAAAATAGTGAGGTGGGGGGCAATTGCACTAGAGCAATATTTTATGACTCTGGGTGGTATACAGTCAGGGCCAGAACCCTTGTAGGGGTCCAGAGCTTCAAGCCTTTTTTCCATATCAGTACAATCAACAAAGCACGATGACAAGCTTGCATTTGACTGAGGAGGGTATGTAGAGGGATTACTTCTTGGCAACCGGTACACAGATGCAAAGAATCTGGAAAAAAAGTCACACATTATTGAAGGATCTTGCGTACTAACGTCATTGTAAATCAATCTTGATGGTATCCCCCAGGTTTTTTCCTTGACAGTTCACATGCGCCCAAAAAGCCTTGACGTTTTCCGGGATTGCCGAATTCAACCTCTGAATATATGAATCGTAATCACACCCTAGCGAGAACACTGCATGACCTTCTCAATCCACAAAAAACGCCAGTAGTCCTCATCTCTAAGAGTGGATTTAAAAGTCTTATGAGCAATCTTCTTCCTGGTAACCAAACTCACCAATTCCTTCGAGAACCGCGTGGAAACGTTTTACTTTCCAATATATCTTATGGGGGAATTTTCAACGATGACTTGTCCCAGTTGTTGGCAAAAGCCCATGAACGCAGTCTCCACATCATCACAATGAACAGGGTAGGGAGTATCCTGAATCCATGAGAAGGACGTTATCCATATTGCACCTATTTAAGTCCTTTTGAAATCGCTTAGGATCCCGTTGTATAGAGGAAGAAAACTCCGAAGTTAATTTCCAGGGCAGGATGATGTCTGTCCTGCTGCAATACTGTGTCAACGGCAGGGCTCACCGAGGTACACTTCATTGAGGCTAAGATCAAGTCCAAGATGACTCCCCTCTCGTTCAGAGTACTGTTATATTGTTGAAGATCTAATGTTGTGGCCATGTCAAAAATGTATTGGGCACTTAAATTAAAATTGTTACCCATCTTCAATATTGCGCCAGTCGATCATTGGAAGATTGAAGTCCCCCACTATGATAATGTCACTATACTTCGAACGCTCAGTAAAAGCTTCTTCAACTGACTCACAATAGGCAGCATAGGCACCGGGGGATTGATTTGGTGGAATATAAACCCCACCCACCACAACGCAAAAATTCAAACAACCGACTGCTACAAAACAAAGATTCAATTTCAGGTGCGGAGGTATGGACTGACCATGATTTCAACTCCTTGCACACTGCCACCAAAAACACCCCCACCGCTCAGCTTGGAGCTGGTTTCTTCATTCCTATCCTTTCGATAAATATTATAATTGTTCAGACCCCAATTCCTCGTTCCTGATGTCTTCATTAAGATTTGTTTCACAAAAAACAAGTACATCGTAAGCCCACAAAGGAGCTAAAACTTTAAGACTTGACAGTTTATATCTAAGACCATTCACATTCTGATACAACATACAAAGAGGCCCTCTGACCGTTGAAAGTTCCTAGTTTTTTTTTTATTTTTCTGTGCAATTGTTGGAACTCCATTGCACAAACTTAATAGTTAAATTCACCTCCCCAGCAGAAGTCCTTGACTGAAGCTCTTCTCTCAACTTTGCTAGGTGAAGACGCTCTCTTTTAGTTCTGTCCCTACCTAAAGACAGCTTAGCAAAAGACTCGTCCAAGGCTCTTACCACATTTTCATCGAAACTCTCTATTATCTTCCTAGACTCAAACTGGTCCTTTAGAATCACCTTTAGCGGGCGACACCCACCTTGGCTATTGGACCACGCCCCCAATCTGAACGCCTTTAGGTTCTTTGTATCAACACTCGGACACACCGTAGAGACCACAGTCCGAACCTTTTCCAGATCATATTTCTTCCGATCACTTGCATCCTTTGATTTAGATTCGGGAAGCTCGTAGATTATAACATTAGAAAGGCATTTTGAGCGTTCATTTATTTCCCGAAAGAATTTCCTCAGGGCTGATTCCCCCCGGCGCAGATTGAGCTTGCATATCAGATACCTTTGTTTCTAACACGGTGATTCGAGACTCAGGACTCCGTTAATCGTGGTTCAAAAGAATCCAACTTGTTGTTTAGAGCCTTTAAATCGTTTTTTATATCAGCAATGTCAGAGGACACTGTCTTGATAGAATCTAATGTTGCTATCAGAGTTGACATTTTCGAGGACAAATCAGATATCTGGGATAACAATTTGTTAATTGGCTGATCAGCAATGCGTACGCAGTCCACACGATTGCAAACCCATTTTTCATTATTGTCACTGGCGTATTTAGAATACTCAGATTTAGACATCCGCACGCACTCAATATGAAACCAACGCTCACACTCGTTGTCACAAGCAATTCCATCGTCAGAATCAAGTACCTTTATTAAACAAACAGGGCAGGTTTCCTCACAAGTCGTAGCCATTGCACCAGAGATAATAAGGACTTTGGCCTTTTATTATTTTTATTTTATCAGATATATAATGACAAAGACCACTTGTCCGCTATTCAAAATCTCCACAAAAATGATCACCAAGCTAATCTATAATCCATAGAAATTTTCCGTAATTCGCAAGAATAACTAAATTTTTCATATAGTATAATAACAGAGACCAGTTGCAGCTACTCGATCCACCACAATAGTGATCCTGTGCAAAAGATATATCTAACCAGAATTCTTGAGAATTTCATATAGTGCTAACTTCATAAAAACGATGTACGATACAGATGGCAGTGGCAAAAAAAACCAGCGCAGGTTCGTTCAAGTGCGACGCAGTCCAATCCAACACATATGCAGGCAGACAGACACTGGTGTTATTGACAATACAAGACTGATCGAATTTGCTAAAACTTGTTTATTATAGAAAATCAAAAGAAAAGACTGTTCATTTATAACCTTATTGCATGACAATTTTAAAAACAATTAGGCACATATAACTTACACAATATCAAGCCTAATAATAGTAGCAAATAATAGTTGGAGCACTAGTCAGAGCAGACAAGCAAATCGGCCATCTTGAAGCAAAAAAAAAAACAATGTTCTTGGTTTTTGAATGTAAATTGTGTACACTCTGAATAATCTTGAAACAAATATGGTCTACGACCCACCCAACTCTTTCTACAAAGCGGCAGTGTGAGCTCCACCTTAGTTGGTATCAGATCGGAGGCGGACCTGAAATGTCCTGTGATATTTGTTTCTCATTTAATCACTCCTTTGAGTTTGCTTGTGGAATTCTCTTTGACAGTGAATTCTAAAAGATTGGTCTCTTGCGTACGAATGGAGATAAGCTAAATAAACCACTCAAGGTATTTTACAATGAAAAATAGTTTGTTTTATTAGTCAATGTCCATTAGTAATAAATAATAAAGCATCTTGCTTTCCACAAAATTTAAACTAGGGAACAATAGATTTATATTTTTCTTATTATTATTCAAGGCGCTTTCAATTAGTTTTAAAACATAATTTAACTTTTAATATAATAATCTAAAGATTATAATAAGAAAATGTATTAAAATGTTTACCGATTAGTTAGCGAAGCCTCTTACTCGAAAAATGTTTTCTGTCTGTATGTTATTTTAATAAAACGTTATTTCTATGTGAGAAATATGGATACATTAGGGAATGCTCACTTTGCTAATAGTGTAGTTTAAAATTAGGTTATGTTTATGAAATATGTACTTAATATTATAACTAAATACCATAATTAAATGTTATTCCAAAAATATAAAAATTTTACGACCATGTAACACTTCTTGTTTTGTTACATAAGTGTTAAGTTATGCGTTATTAGAGATACAACGTCGAAAAACATTAAAAATATTTAAAGTATCTGAAGTGCAAGAATTATGTTTCATTTAATAAGATGTAACGGTCATGGTACTAAGACTTCTGAACAAACCACAGCAAAAAATCCGTATTGCTCTTTTCCTTGCTTCAAAAGCAAGGTACCACTAATTTACCAATAACTTTTGTAAATATTATTAAACATTTTTTAGAACCATGTCTGACCGCTTTATTTATATACAGTATACATAATTCTTAATTGCGAGTATGAGTTATTATATTTATACAAGTGCAAGTTTAAGGTAATTTTAAATTGCAAGAAAGGAGTATGCAACACAAATTGTTGCTAAAATATCCAATATCCAATTGCAAGCATAGAGATCATTTCACTGTTGACAGGTGGAATGACGGATAGAAATAGGGTTACCCTTTTAATGATAAGCTTCAATGTTTAAATTCCATGGTTGGGACGTGCGCGTATTATATATTTCACTGTTATCTACACGGAAATGAAGTTATGCAAAATTTAAAGTCAAGGATAAAATATTTTTCAATATATCTTGTTACAAGATAGATTATAATTTTATTTATTAGATTAGGTTTCATATCTATGTGTAATAAGATAAGTTTATACATTGTCACCATAATCATTTTGAATGGGTTGAAATAACACACGTTTTATATATGTATATATATATATATATATATATATATATATATATATATATATATATATATTTGTTAAAAATATCTTAAGAATGTACTGACTTTATTTACAAATTTATTTATTCTGATGTTATTCTTATTACAGTCAAGGTTCTCAAAAATACCAATGTAAACATATTGGCTAACGCTTAGCCAAGCCCCATGGGTGGACATGCAGTGTCATAAACTTAGTGTTACTCATATACAAATGAATATTCATGAAGAATGTTGTCTATAGGTCAGCTCATTTTCGAGACATAATATGGACAGATTGAATGATAGAGAGAGACAGCAATGCTATTTTTTCAATCCCTTCAGTGAAATCTTTGCTATTGATCAGACAATTAATAAAACTTTTAACATAGTGTCAAAGTAAATGTAACAATGTTTTGTAAAACATTTAGCTACGTAAGTATTAAAGAGTAGATAAAATGATACCTTGGAGATGTACGCCAAATCACGTTTAGTAGCATGCTTTGATGAGCTTATTTTCAAAATTACAAATCTATAGCTTATTTAATTCTCAAGATATTATTTTAAAAGGTGAATATAAAGAAAGACAATTACACAAAAAATAAGTTGACCCTATCACATGCACATTATAACATTTCTTGTAGAATAAATGTTTTATGCCAAAATTAAACTTTAAGAATGAAATAATTCTTGCTATATCCTACTGCATGAAAATACTATTCGTGTTTATTTAAATTACACTGCGTTTCATACCAGTGTTTTAGTAATACAATTCTACACACGTAGTCAAATGATGTTCTATGTGTTGGAAAAGTTCAGTTACACGTGCTAATGTGTCACATGTTTTAAACTCTTGTTGGTGTATTCCGTTTGTTTACTAATTAATTTGTTCTTTTATTATATTTTTTCCACCTCGGTTACCCCTAAAACCAATGTAGAAATATAAATTAACATTTAACCAAATCCCATGGAGTAAGGGATATTATCATTGAAATAAATATTCCTCACATAGAAACGAAGCATATTATTTATTAATTTTAATGAATTTTATTAATTTTAATGTAGAACCATTATTTGTATATACTTCTTACTGATCATTTAATGAGTTTTAAAACTTATTACTATCATATTTTCCTTGTCTAAAATAACTAACCTTAACTTTATAAGCTGAGGAATTAGTATGGGTTCGTTATGACTTAGTAATATGAGATCACTATATTTAAAATGTAACAGAAACCATTTGTAAAAAATCAATAAACGGTCTATGATTTCAGTATACAAAGATGGTTACGTTCGTTACATTTAGGTTTTCATCCAGCAGCTGGGAAGTCTAGTGATGCTATGGTTACAAAGCCATTGCTATAATTACATACATATTACTTAGTAACATTTTATCTTTTTAATCTCGACGATCAAGATAATAAAGGTGTTGTTTATTCGAGATGAATGCTGAAAGGAAAATCTGGCATCAGTAGTTATAATAGATATATTTCTTTCATTCAGGTTAGGATTTCAACTGTACTTGATGTGCTTTTACACTTTAAAACTATGTACATATTGAGCTATGCTTACGTTACATTTTTTCCAAACTCCTTGTAGGCCAAACTCAATTGGATGAAAAGAGTCACTAACTACATTAAAACTTAATTCTAGTATTCATTTACAAAGTTCAGTTTTCCAACTTGATCCTAGGGAAGAATATTAAAATATCTAGAACAGGACCTTTATTGTAAATGTTTCAAACTTGTATCCAGCGTAATTTTTATAAAACTTTAATTTTATTGAATACTCTATCTATGCTCTCATTTAAGATTTCCTTCTTTGTGTTCCATCCCCCTGCTATTAAAAAATATTAGGTACTGAAAAATGTCGATTTATAGGTGCAGTAAAGATGTGCCAAGTTTTATTGCTTTACCAGTAATTGTTTGAGAATTATCAAGTCAGGGTGGTTCTTGTTTTACACCCTGATAAATACACAAGACTTGGGAAAACACGAACAAAATTGGTATGAATACTGTAAAAACATTTAAAATACCATGAATATTTTAATTTATTTTTATATCATTTAGAAGCGCTAAGTTTGTGCATTGTAATTTATAATTATTATTAAAAAGCTTATCTTATCCCCTCAATTATTTCCTTTTATAGGTAAGAGTAATCTTTGTATCATTTAAGCTTATTTAAGAAATTTATGAAATGTCACTGGAAAAATATTTTTATAAAATGTATTGCTATATAAAAATATATTATTTATTATAATTTTGTATAATCTAATTATAATTTGTTCTTCAAGAATTACGTTCGATATACCTATAAATACTGTTTTATTTGTATTAAATATACATATGGCTTAATTTACTAACAGAGAAATTTATATAAATTTCCACCTAAAGTGATCAAACAAGTATAAATTTAATTGATTGCGCATTTCATCCGTTGTAATGAAATATATAGTAATGATCTTCAAAATTATATTATCACTGAAGTTTTAAATAAATTTATCAATTATGATTTGTGTTTAAATCATTAAAATTCTCTCAGTATTTTTGTAATAATTTAATAAACAGTGAATCTGATTAAAGAAGTGGCAACATTAATCTACCTCATACAATTACGTTTTCATTTATTGTTAATGCAGTCTTCTATAAATCATCCAATGAAATGTTTCCAAATCATGTAATTTAAGAAAGAACATTTTCGTCATCTTTATTATCTTAATGTTATAAAATGTTTTCAAAATTACAGTTGAAATTAAAAATGCAATCGAAATAAATGCTGGTATAACATTTGTTCAGAGTACTTCTAAACGTGGTATAAGAGAGTTACCGACATGAGTGTCAATGCACTCTTTCAACTGCTTCGGGCTTTTCATTTCCTGTTTCTTGTTTCCGGAACCTAAACGCCATTCTGCATACATTACAGTAAAGGGCTTAATAATGTTTGACAGTTTTCGTTAAATTAATGCATTGTTCTACTGTGTATGTATACAAAATTATGATAAAATATACACCTGTTACTGCTTATACATTTTAACTATATAAATATATAAGGTTAATTCATGGATCTGAACATAACTTTATTCCCTTTTTTACTTCTTTATCATGCTATCGATAATTTTGTTGATTTAGTGTTTTCATAAGTTATACCACACTTTAAGATAAAATAAACATTTGTATGTGGAATGTTTGCAATTCCCTTTTCCATAGTTTTGTTACATTTTTATGTATAACTATCATTAAAAAGCGTAAGTGGTCGTTGGTTCATGACTCATAGCAAGCAAATAATTACCTTACAAAAATATTGATCATAGTTATACTCGTTTATCCATCGTCTCCCGAGTCTGCTCCTACCTCCATCCCTCACACACCAATCTCACAGACACACATGATGGGTTCAAAGTTTCCACTGCAAGAT
This sequence comes from Homalodisca vitripennis, assembly GCF_021130785.1. Taxonomy (NCBI): domain Eukaryota; kingdom Metazoa; phylum Arthropoda; class Insecta; order Hemiptera; family Cicadellidae; genus Homalodisca; species Homalodisca vitripennis. The sequence continues at coordinate 65,833,751 of NC_060211.1, read as the reverse complement.
GCGGCTTATCCTCCTGAAGCTGCTGTAGAGGCGACTCCTGAAACTACACCCATTAAGGATCTACGCAATGTAGTGCGGGCAGGTCATCATCCCAACTCCACCATTCCTCGTGCTCTTAAAGCCGTCCTAATAATAAGTAATAGTCCTAATCATTCCCAGCCATCGTCTCCCATGAGGAAGGAGGCTTCACCGTTCCGTTTCACCATGGAATCTTCTGCCGTTTACCCTGCACAAGAGAGGAAGGATTCTCTTATCACCCAGAAGGTCCAGCGGCTTGTCACAGACAGAGTTCAGACATCGAGAGAGTAAATAGGCAAAACAAAGTCCAGAAGGCCGATGCAACCTACAAGTCCTATGCGAGTGTTCAGTGGCCAGGGGCTATCGTACGGCACGGAGCGTCCAGCTGAACCTCCTATTGACCAAGAGGACAGGGAAGTGGAGATAACCATGACTTCGGACACCAACTTCCATGTTTGGAACCAACGCCCCCAGTGCGACGGTGTAGTTCAGTATCGTGAATTGTGTTTTAAATTGGAATATAACGCAGAAGATACCCATAAAGCAGTCTTTAATTGTTTTGGACATCACATCTCGGATACTTATCAAAAGTTATGTTTCTTATGACCTATGTAGACAATTTAAACTTAAAAACACTACAAAGTAAACAGGAAATCTACAGGAGCAGTGTGGCTCAGAAATGTACTTGTTGGGTGAACAGGCACAAGGTATTTGTAATGAAGGCTTTCCTATCACTATGATTCATCCCTATTTTTGTGTAGTTAAAAGAATATAAATCGAAACCACAATATTTTCATACTCTTCTTTATTATTAAAATCCGATATATTCTTCTTAATTTTGTTTTCTACCGGTACGTGGGATAAATTGTAATAAAAATATCCAATACATATTAAACTGGCACATACGCAGTTCTTCTTGGTCCAATAATAGTATTGAATTTAATATTAAATTTGGTAACGATAACGATTATACATTACGTTGATATAAGGCTGTCTTAATGAATTGTATTATGCTAAGAATATTTACTATTAGCTACTATATCTTTGTTTGTTGCAGATTTACGAGAATTAAATAAACCAATAAAACGGATTATCTAAGTATCCAACATAAAGTAATCATGGTAAAGAATTCTACGAGTGTAAAGTCTTTAACCCCAAAATCAATAGTATTTTTTTTGACCAAGATATGTGCCAAGTTTTCAAGTCTCTATGATGTTTATCTCTGGTGTTACTTATATGGTTGTCACGATTTTAAGAAAAGTTCTTTATAAAGTAAAAACAAAAAGTCTAAACTTCTATATAATATATATATATATATATATATATATATATATATATATATATATATATATATATATATATATATATATATACCCAAGGCCAACTTATTGCATGTATTGTATTGAGAAGGTACAACATTTTCCGTTATATGTGTAGTTTCTGAAGGTTGCTTCTTCATTTATTTGTACTTTCCAGTAACTAATAGGTAGTTTTCGTTATTTATATGATTAATTGAAAGTTTAGAAAGTGAGGTAAATGTATTTTTAAGTAAAATGTTTGTAAATTGTATATTATTTCTAAGCTGTCTTCAGAACTGTATAAACTAAACAGACGCGTACACAAACATTGTACATGTGTGTTTTCCCTTCAAACTTAAGTAAACCTCTCATCGTATTTATCAATTAAACTAGTTCCATAATACTCTTTTAAGGAGTAGAGGCCTGTCACTGCGTTTTTGCGTCATCTCTACACAGGAACTGGTCTCAATATACACACTACGAGGTGATAATATTCCATCTCTATATTCTTTGTTTGAAGGTTATTTTTGACGATGGAAGGATTTGTGAAGGAAACAGGATTTTTTTTCCGGACATTTGCCATCGTTAAGTGAAACAAGAAAACAGTAAACACTACGTTTCGAGATCTGCAATCTGATCTCTTCTTCAGGTAAAGAAACTAACCTAATACATAATTACAAACTAGGTTAAAATAAACAAATCTTACTAAAGCGTTGTGGCACGGCTAAGTCAGGAATCACAACCTACATGTTGTATGTCAACTTCACTAACACTAAAGACATGCACTTAATACAAAACTATACAAAACACTAATCATTAAAACTAAACTACGGAATACAGGTCACAATACGTCTTCACTCGTCTACTAACCATCTACGACTGACCAGAGGGACTAGCCAATGGTACTCGTGACGGCTGGCTAAAACAAGATGGCGGAAATACAAGGGAAGGGGAACAGGAATGGGCCCTTTTCGTTATTATTGGTTCATGCGAGATGAACTTCTTAAAACCATATTGTGACTCCGCAGTGGTTTATTACAAAATATCCGAACCGTTTGATACTTTTGGTTTTCTCTTTAGTTCATTTTTTAGAATTGGCAACCAAAGCGGCCTAATCTCGACTGATGGTTGACTGATTGGTTGGTCCTGCCAATTTAATGTATGTTGCCTCAATTAATTTCCTTTTGAAGAAATGTGGTTCCCGATGTATTATGTGGGCTTCATCCCAATTCATATGATGGTCTTCGGACCAACAATGGTGTGCAATTTTTGACTTTTCTGTGAAACCCTTTCTCGTGTTTTCTTTGTGTTCTTTTATCCTTATGTTTAGTGGTCTTTTTGTCTCGCCTATGTATTCCCTATTGCAGCTACATTTTATACTGTAAACACAGTTTTTGGAATCCTGTGTGCCATTTTTTGGTTTTGTTTTTTACGAGACTTTGTCTAAGAGTGTGGTGTGTTTTTAAACGCGGTTCTAATGTTGTACTTTCTACCTACTCTTCTAATTTTCTTCCGATAATCCCGGCACATAAGGGATTGACATAAACGCAAATTTTATCACAATTCTGTTTTTCTGACTCAGTAATGATTCTTCTGGTTCGTTTGCACTTATTAATTACTAATTGAGGGTATCCATTGCTTCTGAGATCCGATTCAATTTTCTTTAATTCTTCTTTTAGTCCATGTTTATCTGAGCACAAGCTCTTTGCTCTATCAAACAACGAGTAGGCTACTCCTTCTTTGACAGATTTTTGATGGTTGGATTGATAATTTAAATATTTTCCTGTGGTGTTTTATCTTTCGAAAAACAGTTGTCTTAAGGACATCCCTATCTCTTAATACACACACATCCAAAAAGGGAAGCTTGTTTTGGGACTTCCACTTCCATTGTGAGGCGGATGGAAGGAGAAATACTATTAATGTGATTCAAAAAAATTATTTAATTTAATGTCTCCATGAGAAAAAATAACAAAGGTATCATCCACATACCTCCACCAAAATCTTCGGATTGAACTGAGCTGAAGCCAAAGCTTTTCGCTCAAATTCCTCCATAAAGATATTGGCGAAAATAGGAGACAGTGGAGAACCCATTGCCATCCCCTCATCTTGACGGTAAATTTTACCCTCTAACTCAAAATAATTGCATTGAGTGCATAGTTCTAACAGTTCCATAATTACTGGCACAGGAAGTTTAGTTCTATCCTTTAATGTTTGGTCTTCTTTGAGACGTGATTTAATAATTCCGAGAGTTTTCTGGAACTGGTACATTTGTAAATAGACTTTACGACATCAAAACTTATCAGTTTGTCAGTTTCAGTCAACTTTAGGGATTTTGACTTCTCTACGAAATCCCTGGAATTTTTGATGAAAGAGTTGATGAAAAAAGTGAAAGAGTTTTCCTACCAATGGTGTTAAGATGTCCAAGAGGACTTTAGACAATTCCCTGCAAGGTGAATCACGAGAACTAATGATGGGCCGGAGAGGGATGGTAGGTTTGTGGATTTTGGGAAGGCCATACATATGAGGGATTTTGGAGTGGTGAGAGTTAATTTAGATCTAAATTTATCTGAAAAAAATTCTTTTATGTTTTCTTAAGGTGTTTGCTACTTTACGTTCAAATAATCTTTACGTTTAAGAAAATTGAATCGGATCTCAGAAGCAATGGATACCCTCAATTAGTAATTAATAAGTGCAAACGAACCAGAAGAATCATTCCTGAGTCAGAAAAACAGAATTGTGATAAATTTGCGTTTATGTCAATCCCTTATGTGCCGGGATTATCGGAGAAAATTAGAAGAGTAGGTAGAAAGTACAACATTAGAACCGCGTTTAAAACACACAACACTCTTAGACAAAGTCTCGTAAAAAACAAAAACCAAAAAATGGCACACAGGATTCCAAAAACTGTGTTTACAGTATAAAATGTAGCTGCAATAGGGAATACATAGGCGAGACAAAAAGACCACTAAACATAAGGATAAAAGAACACAAAGAAAACACGAGAAAGGGTTTCACAGAAAAGTCCAAAAATTGCACACCATTGTTTGGTCCGAAGACCATCATATGAATTGGGATGAAGCCCACATAATACATCGGGAACCACATTTCTTCAAAAGGAAATTAATTGAGGCAACATACATTAAATTGGCAGACCAACCAATCAGTCAACCATCAGTCGAGATTAGGCCGCTTTGGTTGCCAATTCTAAAAAATGAACTCAAAGAGAAAACCAAAAGTATCAAACGGATCGGATATTTGTAATAAACCACTGCGGAGTCACAATATGGTTTTTAAGAAGTTCATCTCGCATGAACCAATAATAACGAAAGGGCCCATTCCTGTTCCCCTTCCCTTGTATTTCCGCCATCTTGTTTTAGCCAGCCGTCACGAGTACCATTGGCTAGTCCCTCTGGTCAGTCGTAGATGGTTAGTAGACGAGTGAAGACGTATTGTGACCTGTATTCCGTAGTTTAGTTTTAATGATTAGTGTTTTGTATAGTTTTGTATTAAGTGCATGTGTCTTTAGTGTTAGTGAAGTTGACATACAACATGTAGGTTGTGATTCCTGACTTAGCCGTGCCACAACGCTTTAGTAAGATTTGTTTATTTTAACCTAGTTTGTAATTATGTATTAGGTTAGTTTCTTTACCTGAAGAAGAGATCAGATTGCAGATCTCGAAACGTAGTGTTTTACTGTTTTCTTGTTTCACTTAACGATGGCAAATGTCCGGAAAAATCCTGTTTCCTTCACATCTCTATATATTGTTCATAGTTCTCCAGGTGTTATCTCAGACCTTTAACAAGCGTCAAGATATTTGATTTTGTTTATTAATATTTCATATTTTTAATAAAAAATCAAACTGCAGACGATCTATTTTTTATGAGGCTTCAAAATGAAAAACTTGGATGCTAAAATACTTCCTTATATTATACTGGTAAGGGAAATATTTTCGACAGTATTTTAGCCATACTTTACAATATCATAATGTTGCGTTATGTTATAAACGGTCATTTGGTAAAATCATAAATTGAAAGATTACAAAACTAAACAAATATTGCTTCATGTTTATTTACATTTCCTTAGTAACTTATCTCAATATGATTTGAAAATGTCTGTTTAGAGGATTTAAAAAAATCTGCATGTAACAAAATAGTATGACACCTGATGTGGCTTTTCATAAAAGGGTCCCTAATGTTTCCAGGACAGGGATGATAACATCCTTTTGAGACTTCGCTATCTTACCTGTATAACAAACGTTAGCCATCATATCAGAGGGTCGCAGTCTCCATACAATCCCATCTGTATGATTGTATGAACGTATCATTTGCATTATGCGTATTGCATAAAGGCTTTTAAATGAAGCTCCTAGATTTAAAAACTAATAAATTTATAATAATATAAATTAAAAGCGTGCTATTTATACACGTAGACTACAATTGGGTTTTATCTCGCCATCATAATTATTCAAAACAATAAATAATTTTAAGAATCTATGTCCTTACAATGATTAATAATATATCTAATATTTGTAACTATGAAGACAAATTGAATTAACAGAATTTTCCGTTATGTTTAATATTAATCGGTACTTAATTTAACCCATTATCATCAGTACATAACACGCAATAAGAATATGTATAACAGATTTTTATTGTTTAGAGCTTTGTCACCTGGCCATGAAGATGACATTGCGGTTGTTTAGGATTTGTATAAGACTAAACAATCGACCAAAATGACTTGATATGTTATAATGGTACTAAAAAATATAATTACATCAAACCCTTTCCGTATCTTAATTGGTTTATTCTGGGCTGTTGCCATTACTAACATGGTTACCAATAAGACCAATGTAATCAGGGTCATTTCCTTGACAGATAGAAATCGGGATTCCCAATGGTTTGTTTATTAATATGTCAATAGTGAATGAAAGACTGGTGTTTAGTCAGACAGTTCTTTTTCCCTATATAAAATAGACCTAATCTGTGTATAGTTGTATAATAGTTAAAGTGTATATGTACTTGATATTTATAAAGTAATTATGTTTAACATTATCGCTACAATGACGTAAAATATTCGGTTTCCAATTAAAGAATACAAACAATGTTTTAATTATATTTTAAACTAGTATAGGGATCAAATTTAGGCATATGACCATGTATACAGTTTCATGTATATTTCTTAGTTGTTGTTGTTTATCAACCTTAATATACAAATCACTTACATGAATCTAAATATCTTATGAATTAATAACGGACTATATTTAATTGTTCTTTATTAAAATATTTTGATGGATTAAATTTACTTCAGTAATATTAATTTACTAATGACTATAGAATAATTTCAATTTATGCCACTAGTTACTACAGTAACTCTTATTTTACAGAATCAAATGGAAGGAAGTAAGTGACAGAAACCAATATCGTCTTGCAGTAAGTTATTGCAGTTGTTTCCCACCGCGCTACTGGTCATTAGAGAATTCTGTCTGGGGAAAAGTTTGCCAACTTTCGGTTACGTCCTCAAAGTAATACAAATAATTGTAAGTATGGTCACCAATGAATTATATTTTAAGCACCATATTCATGCCACGTGTTTATACTCGTATATTATCGCAGATTTCTATAGAATTTTCTTTTGAAATCATATGAACGTTAAGAGACCATCCTTTTTATAAATTTCTCTTGAATATGAATAAGGATATTTAAAATTATATAAACACATACTCTGAGCTAGAATGTTTAGCTCATTGTTAGTAGTTAAGTGATTATAACAAATGAAGAGCCATTAATTACCTACAAATAGTATTTTATAAATAACTAGTAGTACATATGGATTAGGATACTATTTTTTAATAAATGACATGTACATTCTAGGTATTAAAAATGCATAAATAAACCTGATAATGGTTTATTGTCACTTGAAGGTATTGCAGTCGCGCGACTAATTTTGGAATAACTTAAATTTTAGTCTGAAGAGTAATGTTTTGACAACCTGAAGTCGGAGAGTGGAACCATGTTTATTATCTATGATTGTTTAATAGATACAACTTTTGTTTTATTGCTACATTCCATAATATTTCAATCCGTAACTCCAGCTATTTCAGTACCACTTGAAATATATCACTTTACAATAGAGGAATACTAAGCTCGTAAAAATATTACAGTAAGCACGTATTATGCATTGTAAACAAGCCCTATAATAATTTTGAACAGGAAGTAAATATGTTTATAGTATGTAATATTTAAGTGTTCATTGCTAATTGGTTCAAAAGGCAAAAAAATTTTCCACTGCTGTTTATTGAAGTTTTAACCATTGTATAGTTTTACTTGTTACATGTTAAAATATATATATCTGGTTTAAAAATATACCTTTACTAAACATTTGTACTTAAACTTCTTCCAGTTTAAATTATCCCCCGTGCTCTATAAAGCTTGTATTGTTGCCGTGATAAAGGAAATAATATATTTTAAATTTATCACCAAAAAACGAATATTTCAGGGAATTATAATCTACGTCTAATCTATCGGGGGTGTACTATATTAGTGGCAATAGTGTTGCTTCAACTAAGTATATATATATATATATATATATATATATATATATATATATATATATATATATAGCCTTAAAAATTAAATTCCATCAAAAGTGACCGAATTTCATGATTTCATACTAAATGAATATCACACTACTTCAGATCATTTAAATTTTATTTCGGTATGATAAGTTTTTGGACATGTTATCGATAACATCGTGGTCTTAACCAATAGAATATATATATACATACATACACACGGGCAAAACTTACACTTATATACTTATAAATAAAACAATATTCTTCCAGTTAAAGGTGTTTCCGTCGCCATAGTGGAGTTTATTTGTAACTAAATCGATCTGAAAAGACAACTTTGGTTAAAAAGTGACTAATTTCGATCATTGAAATCAACTTGCAATACTTTAGTGACGTTTGCATTGTTGCTATAATTAAGAAAATACATATTATATGAGCTAAAAACTAATTTTGTTATAAAACGATTACTAGTGCCGTTTATAATTTTCTTCCAATATAAGTTATTTTAGATACTGATAGTCTATTGTGGGCATTATACTATTGTGTGTTAATATTCTTCTTTTGAAGAGATCTGGATGTTTGAAATAAAAATTAAAGTATTTTCAAGTTGCTTCAACCCCATTTCCAACCCCAAGAAAATACGAGTGTGACAAGTTTCATACAAAAAATAAAGTTCTTGTTCTAAGAGCTTAAACTAAATTTGAACGCCTATGTATGGTTGAAAATGACTAATTACTAAATTTTACTGGTCTTTTAAAAGCAAAAAACATGTTTGTGTAAAACTTAATAGTTGTATTACATAAAGGTGTAAATGCTTTTATATATATATATATATATATATATATATATATATATATATATATATAATTCTTCTATGAGTTTTAGCACTCTTTCAACCACTAGTTATTTTATATTTTCTATGTATATTATGAGTTTTGTGTGTGTCAAATTATATCTTTGTAAGAAATCCCGAAGAAATCCCGGACTCTAGAAAAGAAACATCGTTTTCTAGGGATTCTAAACTTATTTAGATCTCCATGTATGGTTGATATTAAAGATAATTTTATAATTTTTCTTCACAAGTCCTGAGGCATACGTATGAAAAAGTTTAACATTTTAGGATTTTAGAAAGTTACAGAAGAAGTAATGAGTGAGTAAGAGAGCGCTTTACCTTTTGTATTTACATTAAATAAAGTATAAGGTCTTTATAGGAATGAATATATAAACAAGATTTTTTCAGTAATTTGCCCTGTTAGATAGATGTATAATTATTTATATATTAGCAGATTAAACTAAAACTACGTCACCCTGAAATAAAATGTTTGCTTCCACAAACAAATGTCCCTTTAGTATTTTTTTGAAATTAAAACAAGAATCAACTTCATTGTATACACAAACAAATTCCCCTGATTTTCAAATTTAAAATATATAATTTTATTAATCAGCTTGTATACAAACATTTAACATATATAGTCACTTTAAAACATTCTTCAAATGAATTGTTTATAACTGTGTTTGAGGGGATTGTAATGTTCCCTCTTTAGTTCTTTTACACGCAAGGCCATAATGCCCAAGGAAAGTTTTACATTTCACTACATATTTTAGGGAAAATTTCTTGTATTTTACTTGTATGAATAAAAATGCAGATTGTTGCTTATGATAATAAGATTGTAAATCTTTTCAAATTCGGATCAAAACGAAATGCCGTAATTTTAATAAAGGCAATGCGTGAGTGAAAGAGAAATATAACAGGTAATATCAGGCCCGCCTACAGCGATCTGATACCAACAAAGGCTGAGCTCATACTGTTACTTTGTAGAAATATATGTGTGGAATGTAGCTTCTTAGCCTAAAGATTAAATGTATCTAGTGTGTAAAATTCCTACCACACGTACTAAGCATCTAGATAATTGTATTGTCCAAAATAAATGTCAAACTATGCTTTATTTCTTTCCCACATTTTAGTACACTATGTAATAAAGCATTTAAACCTAAATATTGCTTATATTTATTTTATCTTGGTATTGAAGATAGGATTTATTACATATTTAATTTTACAGAACTGTCAACCTACGCTCTACTTGTTGTACTTCATAGTCAGATATTCTAATGTTATACCAGTTACTTATCAGTGTACAATACCTAAAATTTTAGTGTTGCAGTAATATAAAAACTTTTCCAGTATATCGAGTTTTTTATATAGATTTTTTATAATATTTGAAAAAGAAAATTAAAATATAACGTCGGTAAACATGAACAAATTTCAATTTAGGATTGAAAAATAATGTAGTAAATAATATAATATAGTGAATTCAAAAGTATTATAAACGTTTAAACACAATTACAAATGTTACTAATATCAAAAAGGGCCTATAAAAGACAACACAGGAAACATATTTAATAATTTTTGTTTTTATGAGGGTAAACTTTTCAGTTATAATTTTTATTTCTGTGGTATGTGGGAATGTAATGTTGTATGTATCTTTTTCGTAACGTCTACGGATTTATGACTAATAATCTTTCAAAGTTCTGTATATAAAAGTTTGTTATTTTATAGAACTTTATTTTTATTTTTTTATACTTTATAAATACTTGAATAAAAGTGAGGAGGCCAGGAAAACGGTCTGGGATATGTCAAATTTCCTAAAGTCATTGGTAAAATATAATGCTAACCACGTAGAAGGGAAACTATTTTACCACATTCTGCCAAAAGTATTTCGTAGTTATATTTGTAATTAGGAAAAATACATAGATTATGTTTAGTTTTCATTTTACATGTACACTACTCAAGTGGATGCCATATTACAAGAACATTGAATGCATGGTTTAAAGACACCGAAACATTATTTAAAGTTAAAAATACAGTGCTTACATAAGTGGTTTAATATTCAAGAAATGAGCAATAACTAACAAGAAGTTCCTTCCCGTCACGTCCTGAGCAGTATAACAAATCTTACGCAGGCTCCTGCAGCCCATTTGTGTGTAAATAGCGTTTCTTTCTCTACTCCGTTTGCCTATTAATGGCAGAGCTTTGCATGTTAGTTTAGTAATTTGTTGTTATTGCATAGGCTGATTAGGAGGTTTTTATTCTCTGCCACTATCCGTAGTAGTATTGTTTTCTTTGCAAATAAAATAAACAAAAAAGAATTTATGTAAAGTGTAACAGTGAAATATCAACGGATTAGTAAAGAGTTTGAGTGTTGCAATATTATGATTACATTTTTAACCGTCACAGGATAATTTAATACAAGTTGAACAACACGGTATTGCAATGGATATAGTTTGTTTAGTAAGCAAAGTCTTTTTTATCTTGTATAGTAAAAGCATACACATTAACTTTTTGTGCCAATAATATAAAACATTTCTTTTTTACTTGCCAACTCTTCCATAAAAATGTGTTTATTCATATAACAACGCATAAATGAATCATAATTCACCATGCAAAATAAAACCTTGCTCATTACCCTTATGACAGCTAAGTACAGAGCAGGTCTAAAATATTTCTTCACATATTTCTGACACTTTGACCACAAAAAACGAGATCTATCCTTAAAGCCTATTGGAAGGAGGCTTCAATAGACAATACTCTAAGGTGTTTGATACGTGTAACATAGATAGCGTGAACACTCTTATTATGAGCAGAGACTTCAATTTGTTTTAATAGCTGAAATTTTACCATCCTGCAGGGTAATAAACTTTTTAAACCTCGTTGAAACAATGCCTGTGACGAAAGAATTTTTAATTTTCTATTACTTAAAGTAATCCCCCTGAGGCTTTACTTTTTGCTAATCTACATTTCCCAGTAAAACCTGCGCAAGTTACAGCAAAACCCCAATCAAAGTGGATCACTAACTGCAAGTGTAGAGGAGTTAAATAATAGGTCTAGTTTACTGGAAAAGATAATGTTGTCTTTGTAAGTGAGTAAGACAAACGTGAATAGTTAAACTGTTTGTCTCCCTATTTGTTAATACCCAAGCTTTAACAGACTTTTTTACTGCGGAAGGTTTTGTTAAATGAATATTACATGACTCACAGTTATACAGGGTATGGATATGCTTAACTACAAGTTTCGCAAAACGTATCTTTCAAGTCTTTAATGCACCTTTGCGTATTCACCAACATAGAACACAATGTTTCTTGTATAAAAATGGAGTTTCGAGAAGATATTATATACAATTGTTGGCTCCATGTATTACTATGGCACATGTTAAATGTTAAACAACTGTACTATTTTGGCTTAACATGTATTTATTCTCATGTATTTTTTTTGTCATTATGGTTAAACGATGTTTAATCCAATGTAAGAATTTGATATCGCTCAGATAATTTCCAAGTATTGATATCCGCCATTACCATGGTCGATGTTGTTAATTTATAAATAAAGCTTACAAAACGTTATGTATACCTTTTGGTTCGATCTCTAGATATGGTTCAGAGAAAATAAACGCTTAGCCAACAAGTTATGTTTCAATAAGAATAATCAGAGAATCTTTAGGAGAATTAATATATTATGTATATAACATATATGCAGCTTATTATGCGATCTCCTTTATTCTAAACAGAGCAGATCATACACGATAGTTTGAATTAAATACAATAAAGAAAATATTAGTAAATGTAATGACTCAACCAGGATTCACAGCTTTAACACAAGATATAAAAAAGATTTAAACACGAAAGATATATGTATACTAGTACACAAAATAGTTTTGAATATATAGGTATAAAAATGTAAAATTATTTACCAAATAATGTCAATAATATACAATAAATTTAAGTTAGCAGTTAAGAGCTTCCTAGTTGAATACTGTTTATACGAGGTATGTGATTATTGTGACGTAACAAAATATATCTTTAATTGGATAATATTCTAGCCTTAGTGATTTGACCATTGTTATGCTGTACAGTCTTCAACAATAACAATCTTGAATCTTGAATTCATCCATTAGTTTTGCGCACAGTACTTTAATATCAAATAAGAACGTTGTGTGACAAAATCATACACCACGTGTAAAGTAGTGGAAGTCTGCGGAGACTGACGCCTGACGTCACTTCTCAACAACTTTATTGTTACACAAACTTTCCCAGCAAACTTGACTGAAATGGATTCACCGAAACGGAATACATTTGAGATAACTCTAAGAAAACAGTTTACGCTGATTAATTTCCGCAAAACTATATCTGATGAAGCTTTTTTTTCTAGCGCATAGTAAGACAAATCTAATAACAGTTTTAAACAATAATTAAAACAGTTTTAATCCCAAAAATTAAATACTCTTAGGCCTTTATTCTACCCGTCACCCTCTCAAAATTAGTTTAATAAATATTTTCATTTAAATTTTCTAAATGTTAGTATAAACGTTTTAAACGTGGACAATGTGTATAAAATATTTTGTATCTTGTATATTTGTTTTACTGGTATTTTTTTTATTTCACTAAAATATGTTTAGAATTTTAATATAAAAAAATTACATAAAGATTGTTGTACACTTTCCTCTTTGTGAAAATTTTGGTATTTGTAGCTTATTATCTCTAGCAATATAATTTGTTTGTAGCAATTCTAAATGGAAGATACGACACATATCTTGACCTATGTTTATAGGACATTTTTAAATTATGAGGACTATAATCTACTGAATTTTGTGATACCCTCTGGTGAACACACTAGTTGAATATATATTTAGCCAAGCAAAACGTGACCTTACTCAAGAGGCTGACAGTGGGAATCTTTCATATCATATACGTAGTATCCGAAAAGCATTGAAAACACCAATTTTATATCACTTACCCTTTGGTAAACTTACAATCCATAAAGACAACTTCCTGGTAGGCCTGATGCTGCAATCATAAGTTATCCTACTGAGCGAATTACAGTATTCGTAGATGACCACGTGCAATACCTGGTGGGATATACTCTATCCTACATCAAAGATACTGTATACTCTTTATGAAGACTCATGGATGTTTACCAGTCACTTCCTGACAATAATATTCTCAGAATAGATTTATCGATAGATGCAGAATTGCTTTACTCAAAAATTCCTCATTAAGTTAGTCTGAAAACTGCCAGACATTTTCTGGAATGAAGGCCAAATAATACTAAAACTTCATCAATCTTTCTAACCTCATTCTATTATTTAATTAGAAAAAAAATAAAAATCATGGAATTAAGCGATCTCTAAATTACAGTAAAAGCGATAGGTACTCGCATGGTACATCGTACGCTGAACTTTTTTTATGAGTTTAATGCAAGGAGTTTGATGAAATTAAATTTTTCCTCTTCAGTTGGGGCTTAGATTTACAGAAGAACATTTTTTTAGTCTGAAACCATGGTTCAGAGAAACTTCATCATTTCCTTATTAATTTAAATAACGCTTTATGTTTAAACTTTAACTAGAATATTAATTAAAAAATCATCATTATTTTGAAGTAAAAGTTTCAATACAAAATCACATTTTTAAGACGAAATTACATGCTAAGGACACTAAACAGTTATATTACAATATTTATAGTTATATTAATATTTACAATAAAGTACCTATAATCGAGAACTCTACACATAAAAGTCTTTCCATTACAGCCAAATCCTTATGACAATCATTTCAGATTTGGCCTGTAGCACGCCAATAACAAACGCTTTGAGGATTAATATAAGCCGAAAGATATAAGAAAAACTGAATTTTGTAAAAATCGCTAACGAAACTATTTGAATCTAAGGAATTAAGAATTGGCAAATCAGCTAATATCAAAGTGTAAAAACTCATATGTACTGAACAGCCACTGAGTTATTGCTATCTCCTTGAAACCTTACATTGCTGTCTAGTATATAAACATGAAATTAAACTTGTATTTTACTATATTTATTTTAAAATCAACAACATATCTTTTTGTCAGTACCTTTATTCACTTTTTATTCAATTTGAGATTAGCTTTTATTTATTTTTTTGTTTTGTTTATTCTTATTTGTTAAAGTGTTTTGTGTACTTTAAAACGTTGATATTATAATGAAATATTCTACAAATAATTGAAATTATCCTTTAAACTGCCAAAGTATTTTTTTTGACAAAACGTGATAGTAAATTATTTTTTTCTTTGACAAGGCAACACCGTCCCTCAGCGGTCGGCTCTTGAGCAACGATTAATCAACGATTCTATCCTATGTTACCCACAATGCTGAATACTTTTTGACTGATTATACAGGGATACAGTTTACATCATGACACATTCTTTGGATTTAACTCTTACTTGTGTTATTTTGTCTTACTTCAATGAAGATCAAATAACTTTTAAACTTCTCTTGAAATAATTTATTGTAAAATCGTTTTTGGTGAGTTTAGAAAAAAAGCAGGATATTTTTGTAAGATCATGTTTTGAACAATTATAACGATTTGAGTGATAGCATGTACTCACTCTATCAATTAATAATTTATGAAAGATAGGACGGAAAATATAGTTACGATATTTTCCGTAGCTGTTTCCTTATACCTATCAATAATTACACTCAAGTTTATACTTAACACTAGTCGTTTAGGAGTTGGAACCAGATCAATCAAAATTCAAAAATAAGTTCAATTTTTATTATTAATTTTGTTATGGACCGAAAAAGATGTTGGAGCAGTCGGGATTATAAATCACAATTAGTAGTATATACTATACTATAGTATATACTAATATATACGTCTCCCAGTGGAAATGAATTCATTTTCTTTCAAAAATTCTAACAATTACTGTCAGACCTGACTGACCATCGTAAACAATATGTCATGATGGGCGATTTAAAAATTGACGCGTTGGACAACACACACGATTCTACAGCTCGATTAGTTAAATTACTTAGGTCATGGGACACGGAGTTGCTAGTCTAAAAGTTGCAGATAACTATTTTCCTGGACAAAATGGAGGAAGAATGTGCCAGTGGGTTGCCTTCTCGCAGAAACTGTACAAAAGAGTAAATAAGCGATACTGTCATATGGTAAACTTTAATGAACATTGTTGTAGTTTTATGAATGTCAGAAACAAATATGTTAATTTCAAAACCATAAGTTACTTATTTCTGTGTGTATAACACATTTTATATGATTAATTAATTAAGTTTTTGTTATTGTTGTGGTGCCATGAATTGGTTACAAACAATTCCTTACCTGAATCAGTGGACCTAAAACACTTTTATTTACTAGTTTTGAATCTTTTTAATATATTTGTTTGGACTTTTAAGTGTAAAATTATAAATGCTTTATATGAACACTTATAAAACTACACATAGTAATATATTCATTGATAACTCTATCCATTATAATTTTGCAGGGTTTAAACTCAATTTTGATACAACTATACAATGTCGCCGCCTGTACAGTTGTGAGAGTCCGCGGGGAAAGACATCTGACGTCAAATCTCAACAAATTGCTTTGTTGTTACACAAACTTTCTCCGAAAACTCTAAAATGGGTTCACCGAAATGGAATAAATTTGAGATACGGTAACTCAAGCAAACCGCTTCCGTTTATTTCCTTTGGAAAACCTTATCTGTTTGGGCGTTCTCTTCTCACCAATCTTCTTAAGCTGTTATTTAAAATATCCCTTCCGTCTCAGTCAGTAAAAAGGTACATTTCACATGAGACTGACGTGTCAAAATGACAAAATGAAAATGCATTATTATTTTGTTTTATAATGCTTTAAAACTTTATATAACTAATCTCTTTCCAGACTTTGAATAATCGCCACCATTACTCCGTAAGAGATAACGAAAAAATTATTTAGTTCATATATTCTTAGAATATCTAAAATATGATCGGTTTGGTTCCATGATGGGAATTCGTCGTGTTAATATTTCACTCCAATCTAAATATTCGCCATCAAGAAAAGTTATTGGTTAAGACTGACTAACGAACTCATCTCAGCTATGTGCAAAAATGGTTTCCACATAACCTTTGTACCAATTAAGGTCTCAATCTTTAACAAACTACGGCATTTAAATTTTTCAGCACGTCTTATATAAGATAAAGAGATGGGTTGATATAAAATAATGCAAGATTGTGAACATAATCATTTTTGGATTAACTTGCGGAAATCCCATTACGAGAGTGATTGCAATAGACAGATTTTTGGTTTCAAGTTATCAAAACAAATAACGTCAGGATATGAAGATTAATTAACTGGATAAAATAACAACGTACATACAAGTATGCTGTATTTAGCCAACCCTCATCTCAAATTAATATGGGCAGGGAAAGCACAAAGTTACATTGCATCTGGCGAATCTTCCTGTTCGTATAGACAGCTAGGACACACAGGTATACTGTATTTAGGCACCCCTCATCTCAAATGATGGACGGGGAAAGCACACAGTTACATTGTATCTGGCGTATCTTCCTGTTCGTATAGACAGCAAGGACACACACGTATACTGTATTTATTCACCCCTCATCTCAAATGATGGACGGGGAAAGCACACAACTACATTGTATCTGGCGTATCTTTATGTTCATATAGACAGCAAGGACACACACGTATACTGTATTTATTCACAACCATCATTTCAAATGATGGACGGGGAAAGCACACAGTTACAATGTATCTGGCGTATCTTCATGTTCATATAGACAGCAAGGACACACACGTATACTGTATTTATTCACCCCTCATCTCAAATGATGGACGGGGAAAGCACACAGTTACATTGTATTTGGCGAATCTTCCTGTCCGTATAGACAGCAAGGACACACAGGTATACTGTATTTAGTCAATCATCATGTAAAGTGATGGACGGGGAAAGCACACAGTTACATTGTATCGGCAAATCTTCCTGTTCATATAGACAGCTAGGACAAAAAATGTATACTGTATTTAGTCAACCATCATTTAAAATGATGGACGGGGAAAGCACACAGTTACATTGTATCTGGCGTATTTATCTGTTCATATAAACAGCAAGGACACACAGGTATATTGTAATCGGCCAATCCTCTAACCAGATGATAGACAGCGAAAGCACACAGTTACTTTGAATCTGGAGTATCCTCCTGCTTCGAGAAAGTGATGGCAAGAGGACACGTGTGTTTGACCAAACCTCTTTCCAGATTACGGAAGAGGATACTGCTACTGTATAGGATTTTCAGTAGTATCTGGCAAATCCTCTTCCCTAGGTTTTTGCAGAAGCACCTAAATGCACTATATCTGTTCAAGTCTCTGCTAAAATGAAATTCTTGTATTGCTTCTAATCCGTATCTTATATATATATATCTACCATCTGGTTATATCAGGTTTCTTGTTACTTTTCTTGAAATTTTGTATAATTTTACCCCTTACTATCTATAAACAATTAATAATCTTTTGAAGCATATATGAGTTTTTTGTAATAACAAATCAATGTTACTATACCAGTAACTGTCATTTTATTTCTGTCATAAATCAAAATACTTTACATTTTTCCTACCCAAAACAACTAAATTTGTTTATTAAAAATATACAATTCTTAAAGGTACCCCAAAGCATGTTAGCATGGAGAATCTGAACAAATGAACTACAAGTATTTACGGTTTAAGTTTATTTCTAATGAAACTAGCCCTGTTAACACAAATATATATTGTTTCACACGAATTATCCCAATGAATCTCAAAACAATACGTATAATTTATTCTATGCTCCTTCCTTTTAGTCCGTCGACAATAAAATAACGTTTTTTATGTGGTAAAAAATATTTCTTTATTTTAAAGAGTAAAAAAAAATTTAATAACTTAGAATATAAAGAATATAGAATATAAAGTGTTCTATTTTAAATAGAACACTTTATATAAATATCCCCTTATAATTTAACATACTCACTGACAAATAAATTTGGCTGGATATTCAATAACACCATAACAAATCCTATCCAATGCAGAGTTAAGACATATTATTTAGTTGTATTGGCAGATTTTTAATTTTCTTAAATATCTTGGTTTATATTTTTGAATAATACAGCGAAATAATAAATGTGTATCTATAAATTAAGCAAATATATAAAATTAAAGTAATTTTTGGGATATAATGGAATCACATAAAGCAACGATATGTTTTTATCATTGGTAACTAAGCGTGATCTAAATTATTGAACCAAACTCGAAAACTTCATTCTACTATGTATATTTCAAATTTTACCTTTTGTTTGGTAATAGGTTTAATGAGCTATTTAATGTTTGACCATTTCATGTTAGGCCAATTAATGTTATCGAAGTTGTGAAATAATAATTAAACTGGCTTCACTGATAAATTGTCCATTGAGACATTTTTTTTTAAGGCAATGATTAAAAACAAAGTAATGTCCGTAATTAAATTCATATAAGGAGTGTAACCGATAAACAAAAAACTAAGTTTCTATGACCTTTCAGGACATCTCTGACTACTTAGAGACTGTACAACGATGCTACTAGAAGCTTTCGAATGCTCCTAAATCTGCGAACTACGTAAAAAAATTTTTTGAAGTGAAAACTTATTTAGGCGCGTTGAGCGTTTTGGTAGAGGGTAAAATCCTCGGTTCGCGTCACCGACATGCTAATGATACTAACCTGCATGAAAAAGTCAGTCTCGCTGTGTTTTTTAACCGTAGACTTGGCCGCGGACTACTAACCTGCATGAAAAAGTCAGTCTCGTTGTGTTAAAACTGTCCCGGCGGAGTATGAAAACAGACTGCGAAAATCAGTGACCTTTTATTTGATTTAAAAGTGAAGCCAATGTCGTACAATTCTGTAAGATGCGTCAAATTAAAGCTCTTAATATTGGCAATTTATTGGTTACATTTTTAAATATTAAAAAAATTTCGAAATAATTTTGATTATTGTTTACATTTTACATAGCGTTTACAATGACAAGAAAAAAGTAGTAAGCGAGGATTTTTTTTATTTTTTGGTCAGACAAAATTTGTCAGCGAGAAAGTTGTGTGAACATAGAAGAATATTTTTTTTTTAATTTATCATTTTTTTATTGGAAGTTTAGTTTAGCCTGTAGTAGCGTATGAAGTGATGAGTGGATGTTTATGCCGGAACTGTAGTTGGCGCATTGGCTCACTGATACCGTATTAACTCAATAAATTAGTTTATTGTGCAATAAAAATACCTTTACGAAAGAACCAAGTTAATTTAACTAATTTATTAGTTTAAAAAATATTGTGGGTTTAATTGTTATTGCAATTATATACTTTATCCGTAGCAATAACTGTATTATTTACAACGGTGTTCAACTCACTGTTGTTCACTTGGTGTTTACTCACTTGTATTCTATGTTTAACTAACTATTAATATTGAGCAATTACAACATATTTTTATACAGATAAATGAATAATGAAAACAACGAATATATTTTTAAACATTTTTAATATTTGTACGAATATTCGTATTTAAAATTTAGCATTATTCATTTTAATTATGTTTTTAATATTTAACCTCTTCATCATGAAATGAGTATTATTACGGTATAAGATTTATCTTACTAGCGTGGTAAAATAGATTTCTAGTTATTTGATAATATTTTTTCGTGGATTTTAAAATTGGAAAATTAAAAACGCGTCACATTTACAATTACAGATGTACTGCTACTATAACGTATTGTTAATTACTCTCAACTTAATAGTTCCGTTTTCACTTCTAGCTGCTACTGTTTTACTTGATAAAATGCAGTACAAGTTTACCTATTCACCTACATAGTTTAAATCTTGAAGTGAAATACTGCGCTCTACAACTAAAAACGTATAAATTACCTGGAAATATACTATATATTGTTTATTACCAATCGTAATGGTTAAGAAAAAAAATCATAAACTTTTTACTTTTTTCCACAAAAAACTACTTACTTTATGGTCTTCCGCTCTTAATGTAATAAAAAATACAATATTCTACATTGCTTCCGAAAAATGCGCTCGTGCGTACATGGTGGTTAAGAGTAATTAGTATCTCTCAGTGTTGACCAGCTGTGAAGGTGATAATCAAAATCTGGTCAACAATATACGATAACCAAAAATATAAAATCATGACTGTAATACCCTTTATCAAATGTTACTGAAGCTGAGTGAACATTACCAAGTTCCAAGTATGGGTCGATTCAATTTAAACGCAGCACGTTTTTCTCATAAGTCGGTAACAAGTCTTTAATAATTGGCATAAAATAAAAATGTTGGTTTAATATTCTTCAAAAGTTTCCTCTACTATAAACTTCATTATTGGCGATGGATATTTTAAGGGTAGTAGGATTTGACAATTAAAATATTATTTCATATTAAAAAATAATACTAGGTTTCTTAACACATGACAATGGCTAATGCTCGAAATTAAAGTATCCTTTCCTATTAAAAAACAAGTGATCTATTTGCGTAAAACGGTGATTAATAGTTTGCTATTAGTTACATTAATACCTTTGTGTTACTGTATCATAAAGTAAAATAACAACATATGATTTCAGTCAGCTTTTTTACTGCGTACATTTTGTTTTACTAAATGTATTTATTCTAAAGTGTTCTTATTGTATCATTATTACCCATAAAGTCAATGTAAAGATATTCGCTAATGCTCAAGTAAATTCCATAGAGTAAGATTCATCATCATCGAGCTTAGTGTTGCTCATATAAAAATTAGGCTTCATGCAAATTTTTACTATATAGATCATTTAGTTTACGAG
Source organism: Homalodisca vitripennis (assembly GCF_021130785.1). Classification (NCBI taxonomy): domain Eukaryota; kingdom Metazoa; phylum Arthropoda; class Insecta; order Hemiptera; family Cicadellidae; genus Homalodisca; species Homalodisca vitripennis. The sequence goes on along the minus strand of NC_060211.1, from coordinate 65,812,223 downwards.
TTATTGCACGGAGAGACAGACAGTCAAACATAATTGAAAATTGTTCTGCCTCTTAAACGATAGGCTTCGCTAACTTGCAGAGAAGAAGAATGATTCCATTATTAAACCATATAAAAATATTATATATTTTTGTAAATGAATAGAAATGAAATTAATTTCGTCAGTAATAGTCAACTGTGAAATTTCAAAAGCAGTATGTGCCTTAGCATTAGCAGATTATCATATTACATGGTAACTTCCATCACAATACTGTAAACCGTACAGAAGTTCTTGGAGAGAGTAAGGCTATTTGCAGGAACAATATTATATAACAACCAGTCACGCTTTAATTCAGCTTGAATCTTTGTTACTGCATGTCAGTAATCTTGGCCAATATTTCAAAATAGGTAGTAACATTTATTTATAATGACAATTTTGAAGAGAGCTAAAAATAATTTACAACCTTAAAAACTGGCTCTTTCCTTGAGCTTTTGCATGTGAGACGTGTAAAAATATGTATTTCAAACTTAATTAACTGCCACCATTTTCCATTATTGAGGTCAACTTTGTTTTGTTCTTTTATAACACGCAGTAGTTTTTATTATTCTTACTGCAAAAATCAATATTGAGATTTTTTTATTCTTTGTATTTCTCATGCACGGAGATGAGAGCTTGACATCTTTATGGTTTTCGGCGTAAGAAAAAGATAATAAAAACCTTCTTAAATATATTAAAAATATATGTATTTCAATATTGTAAATAGCAAACCTCAACATGTTATATTTGGCAATTTTCTATAGCTTTGTTTATTTATAACTGCGTTTTCAATATATAAAATACAGAGCGTTCGAAAATAAAGTTGGCCGTTACATAATAAATTGGCGTTAATTTATAAAGGATAGGTATACTAGTATTTTTAATTGTCTATACAAACAAGCCAAGACAATCTATTTAAATTTGCTGTCAGAAATACTTTCCGAAATTACAAAGGTGGCCCTTAAAAACCACCCTATATGGGTCCCACCAGTTGTTGATTGACAAATCCAGTATTAACAGCGTTTGGAGAAGCAAACTTACATAAACTGTATTCAGTGTAATTTTAAATTATGCGTATATGGCTGTCAACATGCACATGTGTTTACCGTCTACTTTGTGTATTGAGTTACCTTTCATCACTAATCGTTCGGTTGCACAGTTTTAGGCATAACTGGTGTGTTATTTTATTGTGTTATTTTTCTGTTATTGTGTTAAGCGTATTGTTGTATTATTGTTGGTACAGTCCATTTATGATTTAAAATTATTGTATGACATTAATTGCTTTACGTTTAGTAAATTATGTAATGTTAATGTCCATTTATAATTTCAAATTCTTGTATGACAGTAATTGCTTTACGTTTAGTAAATCAGGTAATGTTGAATTAGCATTATCTAATTTTACTTGGTAGTAAGATCATATTTATAAATAATTAACAACAAAATTACTTTAACAAAGAAGACACCGTGAAATTGCCTAAAAGCTAGCAACCATAGATACTGTAACCATATTGATAATGCATCGTCAGTGGTTGGTTAAACTTCAGCCATTGGCCCATACAGGCAACTTCTAACTATTGGCACTTTGGTTTTAATATGACTGTTGTTGCAAAAATTGGCTTTACATAGCGAGGTTAAAATATCTCTTCTTGGTATTTGTTTAAGCATTATTTCCGCGGTGTCAACCGCACAACTCCTATATTAATTACGACACAAGCGTCGTAAGCTTAAGAATAAAGACTATAATTTGTATTCTAAATGTATGCCCCTAGCGTAAGACAGAATATAGGTAACATGATTGACGTTAATAGTCCAAAATGAGTTATGCAATTTGAATTTAATAAGAACGTAACATATTTTAGTAATATAATAAAATATGTCCTATAATATAATTAGTAAGGAAAAACTAGGCAAAATATAAAATATTAACCTTTTTAATGGATAAAGATTTTTAGATATAAAAACGTGAGAAATTTAAATAATGTGTATATATATATATATCTTTATATATATTTATATATATTTCTTGTGTGCGTGTGTATGTTACTGAACTCCTCTTAAACGGGTGGACCGATTTTAATGAAACATTTTGTGTGTCTTCAGTTGGATCCGAGACTGGTTTTAGATTCATAATTCGGTCCAATTTTAATAGTTTATTTAATTAATTTGTTAATAATAAATTGTTTGTTGATGGTGGAGTGTTTTACATTGGATCCGCCAGACTGCGCCACGACCACGTAATACAAAGTGAACTGTTACTTAACAACTGTGAATATTTTCAGCTGAAGTTCATAAAAGAGGCAGAAACATTTGTTCACATTTAAAATTTAGAAAGTTCATATTTTACATTTGTAAAGTGCTTGATCAGTAGTGTAATGCAGATTGCAAAGATGAAGTTTCACCAATTGTTCTACGTAACATTATAATATTATAACACAGCCATAATGTTTTTTTCTATTTTAATTCCAGGTTTTCCCGACAGTTTGTGCTGCTATCAAATTTGTGCGTTGTTTTGTAACATTCTGTAATTATTGTGTGAGTGCTAATTGTTATAATACATTAATAGAGATTGAAGATGTTTGAAGTGCATAAAAAACTATAGTTATTTATTAAAGTTATTGAACTCATTTTGCAAATTTATTGAAGTGAGTATATTGGTCTCATACCTCAAATAACCTAAGTAGCATACAAATCAAAAGGTTGTGTTTCTATGTGTGAATATTGTTAAACAGTTCAGATAATCAAGTTTTAAACTAATTGGATTTAAAATAATTTGTTGTAATTAAAATTTTTTAATCTGCAGTCAGAATTGGTCACATAAGTTCAAATTAAGTAGCATACAAATCACATGTGTGAATAACTACTTATTGTTAATAGTTGTAGGAATTGGTTTTAAATTAAATTCTGTTGGCCAGTTTCCGATATTATACTGTAATTTTAAATTACTAATTTTATAACACGTATATTTTTTTAAATTTACAACTTAATTTATCGTAATGCTATTGAATGTACAATATTTTTTTGTTTTAATCCTTCAGGAATGTACATAAACAAATTAAATGGTTTTCCGATAGGGCTGAAGTATAATAAGTGGCCTCCATCACAATCGAATTATTGATATTTCTGAATAGCCTATCCAAACTACTATCCGAATTGGATTATAGTTATTTAAAGGCTGAAGTATAATAAGCAGCCACCATCACAATCGAATTATTGATATTTCTGAATAGCCTAATCCAAACTACTGAATTTCATTATAGTTATTTATTCGGTCAAATTTAATTAAATTTTTTAATTATAAATTGCTGTTGATGTTGGAGTGTTTATATATTGGATCCGACAGACTGCGCTACGACACGTAATATAAAGTGAACTGATACTTAACAGCTGTGAATATTTTCAGCTAAAGTTCACCAAAGAGGCAGAAAACATTTGTTTTACATTTAGATTACATTATTATAAAGTGCTTGATCAGTAGTCTAATGCAGATTGCAAAGTTAAATTTTCACCAATTGTTCTATGTAACATTATAATATTACAACACAGCCATACGTTTTAATCAATAATAGTCTTGAAAGCATAGAATAAGCATAAACATATAAAAATAACACCATACTTCTTATTTCAATATATTCTGTACTCACTTTGGAGGATAGAGATTATCCAGATATAAAAGTTTTTTTTAGCTTTTAACTGAAATTGACAGTTTGTGCTGCTATCAATGTGTGTGTGTTGATTTGTAAGGTTCATGTTTCAAAAGTAAATACGGCAAATAGCATTAAAATATAATAGAATGAAGTTATAAAAAAGTGTACTACGTGGCCGCGTTTATAAGTTTATAAAAGCCAACAGGCAAAAAAGAAGAAAATAAAAAATAAAACATCGTGTAATTATTGTGTGAGTTGCTAAATTTTGTAACAGTACATTAATATAGATTATTGGTCGCATTACCTCAAATAACCTAAGTAGCATACAAATCAAAAGGTTGTGTTTCTATGTGTGAATAACTAGTGTTAACATTTTAGATAATCAAGTTTTAAACTTATGGATTTAAAATAATTTGTTGTAATTTACATTTTTAATCTGCAGTCAAAATAAGTAGCATACAAATCCCATGTGTGAATAACTATTGTTAATATTGTAGGAATTGGTTTTAAAATAAATTCTGTTGCCAGTTCTGATACTATACTGTAATTTTTTAAATAACTATAATGAAATTCGGTAGTTTAGATAGGCTAATCAGGAATATCAATAATTCGATTGAGATGGTTGGCCACTTATTGTACTTCAGACCTATAAGGAATACTTATTTAGTATATTAGATACCGTAGTAGTCTACGTTGTTATACATTTTTATCTAGAAGTTACTTAATTAAAATTACATATTCAATAAGTTACTCATATTCATTGTGTACTATTGTACAGAATTTTATTTTTAAAGAGAAATGCCACGTCTTCGTGGAAGAGGATGAATAGTTATTCAATCATGTGATTTATATGCTACTTAATTTGAACTTATGTGACCAAACTGTTAACAATAGTTATTCACACATAGAAACACAACCTTTTGATTTGTATGCTACTTAGGTTATGCGACCAATATACTCACTTCGTTCAATAAATTTTCAAAATTAGTTCAATAATTAACTATAGTTTTTTATATACTTCAAACATCTTCAATCTCTATTAATTTAATATTACAATTAGCACTCACACAATAATTACACGATGTTACAAAACAACACACATATTTGATAGCAGCACAAACTGTCAGAAAACCTGGAATTAAAATAAAAAACATTTGAAACTGTGATCGTAGCGCATTCTGCTGGATACAATGTAAAACATTCCAAGATGGTCCACCCATTTAGGAGGAGTTCAGCTCCATACACACGCACACAAGAAATATAAATATAAAGATAATGAAATTCGGTAGTTTTAGATAGGCTAATTAGAAATATTCAATAATTTGATTGCGATGTTGGCCGCTTATTATAATTCAGCCTTTAAATAACTATAATCTAATTCAGTTCGTCATTTTAGTAGTTTAGATAGGCTATTCAGAAATATCTATAATTTGATTGTGATGGTGGCCTTTTATTATACTTCAGCCCTATACGGAATACTTATTTAGTATTTTAGATAAATTAAATTCTGTTGGCCAGTTCCGATACTACATATACTGTAATTTTAAATAACTATAATGAAAATTCGGTAGTTTTAGATAGACTATTCAGAAATATCAATAATTCGATTGTGATGGAGGTCACTTATTATACTTCAGCCCTATCGGAAAATCATCTAATTTGTTTGTGTTTACTCCTGAAGGATTAACAAAAAATATTGAACATTCAATGGCATTACGATAAATTAAGTTTGTAAATTGAAAAAATAAATCTGTTATAAAGTATTTTGTTTCAACTTTTTTACCTTCAGATGAAGTAAGTTTTCATTTAAAACATCCTCTACATTTCCCATCACTCATGTTATACTCACACACTATCGTTGGTCGAAGTTGTGACTTAATGTACATTTGATGAAGTTAGATATTGTAATAAACTTTTTAATAGACATTTTATCAAAACAGCCCAGATTGTTTACAGATTAATCAAAAGTTTAAAATTTTCGAATTAAAGACGTGTGTACAGGACAACGTCTGTCGGGTCTGCTAGTATATATATAAATACCGGATCCCACACTTTCCCTATTAAATTTATTATTATGTATAGAGATGAATTGAGTTTTTTGACGTATCAAAATGTTCTAATCCCCTCCTAAATAGGGTATTTTGGGGCTAAGTCAATAAGAACATAAGTATTCGTGTTTTCTATGGAAATAATAAGAAGACTCATACTATTGTTATTCACCATTTACTTACTTTTAGTTGTAACTAATCCAAAACTTCTAAATATGCAAATTATCAGAGTTTTATGACATGTTAGCCTTAAGGTTTTAAGAGATTATCCAAGAACTTGTTCTAATGTACACGTGTTATAGGTAGAAAAGTTTTTGAGTAACAAGACACGTCAATGTTTTCTGTGTAGATCTGAGTACCAATGTTGAATCAATTAGAGATAAATTTGCAACTAGATACGCCATTGGATTTGTAGTTCTATCGTCGGCGATGTTGAAAGACGCGAAGCGTATATAGCGTCGAGTCGGCGTAAGCAAGAGTTGAAATCTGCCTTGTAGTGATGTTTTGTGAACAGCCGCGCAAGTCCTCTCTCCGGAAATTGTGGTACTTTATCCGATCTTCCCATGTTGAGACCAGTCTCCATATGAATATTTGGTTTGCTTTATACATTATCAGCAAAATACTGCAAGTTGTGAGTACTAGCAGTATAATATCCGTGTCATTGGCTTCTTTTTTTGAAAAATAAGTTCTTTATCACAATTACTACAAAATATTTAAGCTTTCTGTTCAATAGCTTGTTTTTTTAATAAATATGCAACTGATTTACAAATAGAACTGCATTTTTAAGTTTAGCAATAAAAAACAGTGATCAGACACAAGAATTGCTTCTGTGATATCACTAATACATTCACAGTAGGCACTCACGAAAATAAATTTTAAGCGGTATAAAACCTCCAAGACACTCTAAAAGTTAAAAAAATGTATTCGCTATTTCTAAAACAAATCTGATACAGAAACACTGTTTTTTTTAGATTGTAAAATATGTATGGTTTAGATATAGTTATTAAATATTTATAAGGAACACCTGGAATCCTTTCCTTTTTGTATAAGACAGTTTCTTAACTTGGCATGAATCTTCAAAGCTAATGAACAACAGCTACTAAACAAACACAAATATGCTTGAAATTACTTGTATTATATCCTGCAGACAAAGCATGTTTGTGAGTTACTTGTTGTTTGATATCCTGGCTTTATACTCGAACAGATCCTTTGCACATATAAAGAGGCTTTTAGTAATACCTGATGAATTATCCACAGTGCGATTCCCTGCTCCATCAAATGCACATTAGACGTTTATACTGCACAAACAATTAAAATATGTATCAAAATTAGTTTTGTCATTGCGTAAATTATTCTAAAATAAAAACTTATAGGTCTTAAAAGCTAATAAAAGAGATACTAAACTTGTAATTATCACTTAATGTGACTATCAATGTTTTGAAAAAAGTATAAGCACTGCATAAAGATTTCAAGGATGAACACTTTGCCGATTTAAACGACCATCAAGCAGATACTCTAATGCGTTTTCTATATAAAACAGACATCGTAATAAAACAAAAGTTCATGAAATCACAACAGTTTTAGTTTTACAACAATATCATTTCTTTTCAATAATTATACTTTAAATACTACAATTACAGATTTATTATTAGTCCAAAATCTCATTCGAAAGTCAAGATGGTGTAATTTAATTGTGTTTTGTGCTACGAATACGTGCAGTATATTATCTACACATGATGTAAATTAAGTCATAATGCGCCTGAATACATTCCAGACGGATTTAGATGTCGATGTAAATTCATCACCATATGTATTAAAATACTCTTTTGGACTTTTTGAAGGGCAAAATATTCCCACCAAAACGAGTGTAGAAAGGGTCACTTTAAATTTTTAAACTGCAAACCCTTTCACGTGATATTTCATTTGAAAGTTAAATTGAAAGGAAACACAATAGCATGAAACACCTCTACGACGGTTTTAGCAAAAGTTGTTTGCACAAAACCCCTTACATATAAAGGATATAAATTAAGTCCTTATACGTCCGGATGTATCCTAAACAGATTGAGATATCAGTGGTTAGCCTTTCCCGTACTTAATAAACTTCTTTTTGAATTTTTTGAGGGATATAATGTTTACGTTTTTCAAAGAAGGGTAGAAGGGGGTAATTTTTAATTTTAAAATTGCAACCCCTATCTTGTAACATGCTATTTGAAAGGTAAATTCCATAAAACACAATGAAATGAAAAAAAACGTCTCTACGACGATCCTGGAAATGTTGTTAACAAACTCAGTGTTCCTCATATTTATATAAAACGAAGAAAATATCAATAATCTAGGTCATTTTATTCTTGAGGTATTTCTCGGATAGACAGACAGACAGATAGACTTATAGACAGACTTATCTAGCCTCTCAGTGCGATTCGCTAAAACTTATCCAGTAATTTTTACATTTATTTTCAACTGTTGCAATTAATCCTTTATATTTTATTATCCACGACTGATATTTTGAAATAACAGTATTTTGAACATATTTCATTTGCCACACGATACAAAAGGTAGATTTATTACAGGCCCAGAGTAAAAAACTAGCCTTTTATTATAATTTAAAAAACTATAAATCTTAAACAAGCTCAAAAATTAAGGTAATACCTAAGTGGTATATCAATTGCAGGCTGGAGAGAATGACGTTGGCATTGCACAAAATAATGAACATAAAACACGTCTCATACACCAGCGAACGAGGAATAATAAAGAAACATCTTAATCCTGAAGAATATGTATACACATACACATATATATATATCTGTCCTATAAAGTCTTTTACTTTTTATTACAAATTTGGACAAACTTAGTGTATAAATTTTTTGCGTTAATATTACTGATATGTTTCATTTTACGCTAAACTGAATATATTTGAATTTTGTGTAACGTGAAGGAAGATAGTACCAAATTATTAATCATAATATAGTTTTTATTATAATTTGAATTTGTTCTACACATGTAGCGAAAGGTATAATAAAATTAGATTTTTTAAATATTTTACCGTCAAATACTATAACATTTAAATTTAGTCAAATAAGCGCTTTGCAAATTGGTTAAAACAGTAGATGTGTTTTCCCATTTCATTTGTGTTTAGCTAAAACATCAGATAAGTAAATATTATTGACATATTATTTATTATATCATAAGACATGGAATTCACGCCAACAATCTATTTCCGACTAAGCATTTGTCTTAGTATTAAATCTGTACCAAAACTTTTAATATTAATTAAATTTTCCTAAACGGTTTCTCCATTTTTAACTTCTTTAATATTTCGTAACGATTAATTATTTTTGCTAAGAGGAAGCAGCCTAAGTGTTTTCAACAAAATTGTATCTCATATTATCCCGAATCTCATTAAAACTATTTGGCGTGACAAACTTCAAACCGAAGCTTAGATAGTAGTTGTTATGGTATTTAGCCTCGTAAATTCAGTTTCTTCTACATACACAATAATTGTCTGTATTAATATCATTTATATGATAAATATCAGCAGTTTATATCATAAAATGGACTGTAGCAGTTATCAGTTGTGTGCCCTTGCTCACGGTTACATAGCATCAAACAAAAGAAACAAAGCTAAACTATGTATTAATACCTCAGTTTTAGTAGTATACCTCAATCATATCGCTTTGAATCAATAACCTACGCAAAATTACTGAACAAAATAAATTAAAAAACAATACAGTACAGGAATGTATGTAAATAAATATTAGACTATACGATCCTGGACTAAATTAAGATATATACATACAGGGTGTCAATTAAGTCTGGAACCTCTTCTTTAATTTTTAAACCACAATATAAAAAAATACAAAAAATACCAGAGTACAATGCCGCAAACCGGACTTCAAAAGGTGGATTCATTCAGTATTTATAGCTATTTGAAGTATTTTAACAATTTAACAATGTAAATTATTAAGTATTACAAGTAAACACCAATTTTTTAAGTACCTGTGATCAAAGTAAGTGTTTAAAATGTTCCCCTACCATCGTCTGGCAATGTCCTAGGCGGTTGTAAAAGCCATCCACTGCATTTTGAAGGTAGTCACGAGGAATATCTTGAGCTTCTTGGACTATGAGATTTCTTAGGTGCGCCAAATCTCGAGGCTTAGTACGAAAAACTTTATCTTTGAGGTATCCCCAAAGAAAAAAAATCCAGCTGAGGTAAATCAGGGGAATGAGCAGGCCACTCTACTGCACCATGTCTTCCAATCCATCTGTGAAGGAATATTGTATCCAAGTATTCTCTAACAAGGAGAGCATAGTGTGGTGGCGCGCCATCTTGTTGGAAATAAATTCTTTGAAATTGTCGACCAAGAGCAGCTTGTAGTGCAGGAATTATCTCATTTTGGAGCTTTGCTAGATACGAGTCACCATTTAAATTACCATTGATAAATAATGGGCCCATAATTTGGTTTCCTATAATACCTGCCCAAACGTTAAGTTTTGTGGATGCTGTGTATGACTCAATCTGCCACTTTCACGTTCTAACAGTAGTTGTGTTATTGGTAATAATTATTGATTCCTGGCTTCGATTACTACATTGTCCAATGATGGGAGGGGAACATTTTGAACACTTACTTTGATCACAGGTACTTAAAAATCGGTGTTTACTTGTAATACTTAATAATTTACATTGATCAATTGTTTTAAAATTCAAATAGCTATAACTACTGAAGTTATGAGAGGGGATACCTCAAAGATAAAGTTTTTCGTACTAAGTCTCGAGATTTGACGCACCTAAGAAATCTCATAGTCCAAGAAGCTCAAGATATTCCTCGTGACTACCTTCAAAATGCAGTGGATGGCTTTTACAACCGCCTAGGACATTGCCAGACGATGGTAGGGGAACATTTTAAACACTTACTTTGATCACAGGTACTTAAAAATTGGTGTTTACTTGTAATACTTAATAATTTACATTGTTAAATTGTTATAAAATTCAAATAGCTATAAATACTGAATGAATCCACCTTTTGAAGTCCGGTTTGCGGCATTGTACTCTGCTAAGTAATACCTTTAATTTGATACCAAACTTGACCTATTCTGCTATTTAAGAATTTTGTCTGACTCCTTGTGGACCGTCCCCTAAAGGGATATTCCGGTCGGTAATTGGACAGATGTGTGCGTTACTATCACCAGTAATGGTTCAAAAATTAAAAAAGAGGTTCCAGACTTAATTGACACCCTGTATATATATATATATATATATATATATATATATATATATATATATATATATATATATATATGTATATATATATATGTGTGTGTGTGTGTGTGTGTGTGTGTGTGTGTGTGTGTGTGTATACCTATTTAATTTTTGCCTTAGAGTTCTATAAGACGAAATTTGTCTACACGATGGTTCAAAAATAAGTACCACACTTAGTAATGCACATTAAATGTGAAATCGTTTCCTAATTTATGATTGTTCAGATTGTTCATTGCCAATCCGATTATTTATATACCCTATGTGTATTTAAGAGTTTTAAGATATATTGTTTTAAAGTAACCCTAAACACATAAAGGTTAAACTTAAAAAACGTTCTTAAGAATTAGCACAGTAACTCAATGTAAGAATTTTTTTTAATTTAAACAAATAATATCTTAATTTAAAATTTAGCATTGACTAAGTTGCCATAAATATCCATATTATTGAATTTATTAAGTCATTAATTTAAAAGTTTTAAGAATATTCAGGTAGAATACTGTAACAAATTAGAAAACTAAATTAACAATTATAAACAAACATTATGTAGTACATTTATGTAGGTTTATGTAACATATACTTTATGTGCGTTACTGTTGTAACGATCTTTACTTCTGATTAAGGCGTGTTCAAGTGACAACAGACAGTCAAGGGAGGGGTTATTGTCATTAAGGCCAGGCTCTTGCTTCAGTTTTTGTCTCTTCCAGGTGGCAATATCGCAGGTTGAGTGATGAGATGTGCGTTCAGTCAGGTTTTAGTAAAAAAGACCTATTACAATTTATCGCTATAATGCAATTTTTATTAAATAAAAATAATATTTTAATTCACATAAACAACATTATTACTCAAATTTTAATATCCTTAAGTTTTGTATTATATTAATTAAGTTTAAAAAATTAATGTGTGTCACTACTCATAGTTTATTTTTATTACTAAGTTAGTTAGTTTTATAAAAATACTGTAAGAACTAATTTGAAATTAATTTAGGAAAATTAAGTTTTTATTTTTAAGTTGGGTGAAACAAGTTCGACTTTTAGCTTAATATTACCAATTAAAATTGTTGTATTTTATTTGCAATTTGGCAGCTTAACAACTCCTTACAGTTGATAATTTCCTGTGAATAATTTGTAAATCTGTGTGATAGTGTTAAAATATTACATTCGAATTACTAGAAATTTTAGGTTACAGTTATTATTATAATTAATACTCTTAATAGCATTAGTATTAATACTCAATAAAAAGTTTAGATCCTTAAGGACTTAAGATACAAACATAAAGCCATCCTGGAAGGCTTTTTATTTATGATCCCATCTACATGATACTTCTCATGAAAAAGAGAATACCTCCCTTTCTCTTGTTTTCTGGCGTATTTATTCCTCAGTAATAACGGACATCAAATCATTCCACTCATAATATATACGATGTTATTAGATTTGTATGCACAATAAAGGTACCACTTTTAAAACTGCCGTCTCTATCCTTGCTGGTTGTATACTAATGAATAACTTATTTAACAAACATATTTGAAATTAAAAGATATTTAGAACTTCATCTAAAACACTAAATTTCATATTTCCTAATAATTTTGTATATCTTGTTTAAACATAAATATAATCTTAATTGAGGTTTATACGAGCTATTCGTTGCTATTTATAAATATTAAACTAAGAAACAGGAGTATTTCTATTGTTCTGCCATTTTACGTAATTCAACATTAAAGCGTACTTTTTTAGTTGAAACTAGCATAATTTATTTGTCATATAACAACTAACTGTTGTGTAATAAATTACGTTCATTAGGGTAACAAGTGATATTTTCCGTGCTATTTAGTTTCTTCTTCTTAACAAGTTTTTCATTTTCATCGAGGAATCTTTTATTTTGGATTTCTCGTAATAATTTACTACTTAAAAAACAATGTCTAGTTTGAAGTGCATGCTTCGCCATTGCCGATCTTTTTTCTTATTGGTATTTTAAACATGTTTCTGAACTCTCTTGTATAAATTACTTTTTGCTTGACCAATGAATTTAATAACCAAAATTGTTACAGCTACATTGATAAATCACTGATATTTCTTTCTTATTTAGTTTTTCCTAACATATTCTTTGGTTTATTTTAGAATTTGAAGATACATGGATATTAATATGTTTATTTTATATTTTAGTAATATCTGTAATTAAATTATTGTAGAAAACAAATCCATTTCTCAGTGTATTTACATTTTATTAGATAGTGAGTTGTTCTATTAATTGTTGCCAACACTAAGATTTATTGAATCACTGTACTCGTTAAAAATAGTGTTTTATAAATGTAAGAGTATCAGCCAGTACTTGATGATTATGATAGTATCTTCAATAGGTAAAGCTGGATTAAGAGAAGCAACATCAAACGATGCAAGATTTTCTACTCAATCGCTCTTTAAAACTTCTGTGGAGTTTAGGAAATTATATTTTAGTGGAGGAAGTAAGGGGGTATTAAAATGTTGAAACTCCTGAAATAAACATTTTTATATCTTATATTAAGGTGAACTTATACAAGAAACAATGGTACTCATTTTATTATCAGGTTTATAAGTTTTTGGAAGACAGCACCATCTTGGTATAATTGAATTTGATACTGTGAGTTATTTAAAAATTTCTTTCGACATTCTAGCAGTTAGTTGGTGAAGTTGTATTGATGCAACATATTGATTTAAAGGATTCTTGTTGAATTCTACATTAAAACTACACTTAAGCATATTTTGTACTTTTGAGTGATATTTACTTTTGTTAAGTGATAATTATTGTGTCACTTTTATCTGTTTTTAATTTTTTTTTTATGACTTTATTATTGTATTATTTTTATTTCTAAATACATCTTGATGTTATTTTGAAATATTTGCTGTACATATTTTGTATTTAAATTTAATAAGAACTGAATTGTTTTTATTTGGAAATTATTCAAGAATTTTATGTCTACATCAATATAAAAATTAAATCTTCCCGTTAGTTAAAAGACTTTATGCAAAGTTTATAATTATTCAAGATTGTCATCTCTGCAGCTTAAAATGTACATGATGATAAATTGTGGCCTAACGTTTTGTTGAGGTATAATTTTCAGGCAATCTTTTAGTGTTTTGTTTTTTCAGAGAAGTGAATTGAATTTCTTTTTTTATATTTAAATTTAAATTTATGTTTGTATTCAATACTCTTCAGAATTATTCTGAGAGTAAAAAGTAATATATTCAAAGTTGACATACAATTAAAATTATTCTTTGCTATAATACTCGTATTTTTTATTACGCAAGTCTATTCCATAATCTGTTTAAATTATATGGTTGAACGTATTGAGAAAGATATTCCTAGCTATGCTTTGAGGCAACAGAAGAAGATAGTGAAGAATAAAGCGAAAACACATGTGCAGACTTTTCATAGACTACAAAGTTTATTGCAATTTATCAAACATACTCTGCACATGACAGATATAGTGAGACGTGACTGAAGAAGCGATATGTCAGGTTGTGCATTGTTTTGTGGTTTATTATTTTGTGGTATAGTTTTATGTTTATCCTGACTATCTTGTTTTAAAGCATTTTCTTAACCAACAACTTATTCTCTTTTATTTCTTGTTTTACTTAACTTTGTCAAATTAATTGACTGGGTTGACATGCTTCCTATCTTCATGTATGCTTGGACGTACGTATTACATTTTTGTTACGAAGTTTAAAGACAAAGACTGATTTGTCCTCAAGAAAGTAGTTGTGTATTTATAAGACTTAACGACGACTCAGTTATTGTTTAAAATACATCGTAAATAATAAATCTCAATACATAACAACAGTTAATCGCGTAACCTACTATTAGCATGTTTATAGCAATTTCCTAATGATACTCTTCCGGTGGAGTTTGGGACAGTGAAAAAGAAACATGTACTACTCATACGGTGCAGTTAGTTCTATGCACATCCACCAGTTACTTTACTTCACACTGCTTTACAGTTTTACTCATTGGTATTCCTGATGAAACATCTGCTGTCAGGTATTTGCCACGGATTATTATGGACAAAGTTCTTTTTTCTTGTTTAGTCATATTTCTAGTTAGTTTAGTAATTTGTTTTAATATTTATACAACGTTGCATGTTACATCTAAAGAAGTACGCCGAGACGCACGAAAATTTATAACAGTTTACAAATATTTGGTTTTTTATTTCTGTATAAAGAGAATCCATATATGTATATATACAGAATGTTCACGAAAAGTATGCCATATAATATTCCCATATAATAGTGCCATATAATAATTAATAATATAAACATAGGTCGAGAAAATTCTCGTTTAACCGGAAACGGCACTTTGTATTTTTATAAAGAAATAATAACGTCTAAAACTAATTAAGCTAAAGAAACCAAATTTTACACTTAGGTTTGAATATATAAGTGAAAATTTAAAAGAAATTATTGTATTCTTTACTTTAATATTAAAAAATGGCGTCTGTTGAAAATATTTTAAGTACCGAATAAATATCAAATAAATCAAACGAATCAAATAAACAAATCAATTCATTTTAGTTATAAAACATTTACCTCATGTCAAATATTTGACATCGGTAAAATTCCAACGGTAAGCCTACTCGTTCCATTGAATTATGTAAATGCATAAGCGAGCACGACTACTTTGAAAGTACGTTTGCACGAGCCGGGAGCAGCAAATATTTTGGATTGATAAGCAACAGCCGTATTACATCAGTTGCAAAATGTGTGCGAGATATAAAAATTTCAAATGTGTTTACCAATTCTAACGGTACTTTTTCCAACGAAATCCGTCAACGCAAAAGCGAGCACGACCACTTTTAAGATACACTTGCACAAGCCAGGAACAACAAACAACTGATACCTCTTACTTGTGTCATGTTTGGTGACAAAACAGCTGATTCCTATCAAATAAAAAAGGTTTGCTGCTCCCGGCTTGTGCAAGCGTACTTATAAAGTGTTCGTACTCGCTTTTATCCATTTTTCTATTGACAGATTCTTTGAGTAACACCAAAGTATATAAATGTGTATTCGTATCCTGTCTATATGAGTGTATTTAAATAAACGTCGTATCCGGTTACGTTTATAATACAATTTATAGAAATATTCTACAAGGAAAGAGTGCAAATATCTTTAAATTTTGACAGTATAAAACTATCTATTATTCCAAATACCTAATTATAATCCTCGTCATGCCTTGGATATTAGTATAAAGATATACATAGCATGAATCTTGGTCTGGCAAGTCTTCAGCAACCGAGCAAGGCCCATTAATCAAGCAGATTGCATCTATAGCATAATCTGACTGCCGAAGTAATTATAGTCAACTTTCAAAAACATAGACGTCATTTGAATAATTTTGTTATGCTTATCCTAGAAACAATATTCTTCCAACATCAAATATTAATTTCAAGCTTTAAAATATACAAGTAATACTAGCAATATAGTTTTTAATCGCTTCATTCGGTACTTGCATTTACAAGCAGTTATGAGGATACTGTGCCTCTAATTGTCAGGCTTTTATAACAGAAAGGTTGTAATATGCACTGAGTTCTCCAATATGTTAGCCATCAACTAAATGAGTAATGGGAAACCTTATTATTTTGTTTCCAACTTATATTCTAATGTCTTAAAAGAACTTACTTTTAACGACCAAACCTAAATGTATATAACTATTAACCACTTCCTACACAAATTCGTAATAAGTTTTAAAAATATAAATACATTTTAAATATATACAGAACACAGAAATATTGTAATTCATATTTTTAAATACCTTTAAACCCTCAGTAATATCCTGTAACACATATATTTAATTATTTGAAATACAATTATTACGTACAACTATATATCTTGTACCGGGTGTTCAATAATGCATTTACTTGGACAGTAATAAGAAAAAAACAATCCACCATAATCTTTTAGCAAACATGACTCATCAAATCGGTTATTTTAAAATTAGATTGGTTAAATACTTATAGGAAGTAAAGTCATATAAGAGAACCGTTGCATATTTAGTATAGCGTGACTATAAAAGATGACAAATTTATACTTAATTCGTTTTTTGTATGTACCTTTTTTGCATCTGAGTCGGAAATAATCTTAATATTTAGTTTTAATAATTAAATACGTGTATAAAATATACTATATTTCTTCATCAACTTTACATATTAGGCAACAATAATAAATGATTCATACTACTTTTAAAGCTGAAATAGCATTTCTCAGATATACAGCACTACTAAATACTTTCACAGAAATGGTTCATGAAATGAAACCAATTGTGACGTTGTAACCCGTGTGGTGTGGTCTGGTTGCTTTGAGAGGCGAGTCACCCAAATAATTAAGTTTAGTAACTGACATAAATGGATTATGGCTTCGGGCAACAATCTTTCCTTTAAGCTTTCTATCGTAATGATCTTCATTTTGTTGTCAAATAATTTTCAAGAATAAAGATATCATAAACCTTATATTGACAAAAACCGATTGGTTTATTCAATTTTCAAGATTCCATAAACATTCATTAACTGTTACCTAAACGTACAACTCACTTTTGTAGTTATTGAAGTATATATAAATAATTGTGTTTTATAGCTATATTTACTGAAAAAGTTTACAACTGAATAAAAATGTTTATTACTAAAACATGTACACATTTTACTAACAGATTGTGATTGAACATCTTTGCACCGGCTGCTAATACTCAGATAAGGCCTAGAGGTCTTAGTGAGTAATTAAAGCACACATTCCCACAAACCCAAAACAGTTCTCACCAATTTATTTCTGAACAAAAACTAACAAGAACAGAGAAAGAACAACCAAATAACGTTTATAGTACTGTATAAGTATTTCATTTCATAAATTTATTTAAAAGAACTTCAGTTATTTTAACATAAAAATCTATAAAAAATAAATCACAGTAATAAGTGATAATTATAGTATGGTACATGAAATATCTTTATATTAATTAACTTTTTCTTTCAAATTCTTACGTCGTCTACATTTAGCTTTTTATACAGTTACAATACTATACTATCTAAAAACTGGAATTCATTCCGTAGGTTTATTAATATGATAACAACAGACATGAGAAACTTTTTTATTTGGACACATATATGAATTAAAGTTTTTTATTATATCCTTTATTCATTACTAATAAGTGTAAAGAATTATTATTTCTCCGTTCAAGCCATGTAAAAGCAGCAATATTGCCGCCTCGGAGTGACAAAAAGTGACAATACCTATATACGTGGCTTAATAACATCAACCACCTGTTCCTTTTTAACAAAAAGAAAACACAACACATTATATACAATTAGTTTGTTAAATTGTGTGTTCCACTGTTCACTATATTCCAACACTTTTATAGAACCCAAAATTGTATACAAATGTTTTGTGACCCAGTTTATGATTATTTGAAAATATTTTCCACAAATGTTTCGATGGTAAAATTAGTTTGGTTAATTTTATAGGCTAATTTATATCATACCCTCTCGTGCACAAGTGAATCTGATTATGAATTAAACATTTATAGTTATCTGGCAGACTGGTAAAAACTAATGTTAGACTTCTTTTGAGTGGCAAAAATAGTGCATGTATAGTTGTGTTATGTTTTTTGAATTTTTTTAATTATATCAAATAAATATAAAACAACCAGCAGTAACGCACTACTATTCACGTATCGCTACTAAAAACGGGTCGTTATGGATATGTTTCTCTTAACATTTATTCTGAATATATTTATAGAATTTATTCTGAATTCTAAATGAGATTCTAAACATTTATTACTATAGTAAATATCACGGATAAATATTTAAATCTTCTGATACAAGTTTAAATAACGGTTTAATGTTACCGCGAACTTGTTTTTGAGTACAATGAAAAAAGTGGTTCTTTCTCAAATATTTTTGTCTTTCTCAAGATAAACGATTGCAGTAACAATTATACCATTGTAGCCGAGCGTGCAGGAATTCTAAAGTCATAGAATTTGATGTTATAAGGAATAAAGTAAGTAAGTAAGTAAATTTGAAACGGTTTTTGAAAGTGTTTTTGAGTTGATATACACATGTAAGGGTTTAATAAGCCTGTTTAAGTCATAAGGTGGATACCTATAGCCATTCAAGCCATTAAATTTGACTTTCAAATAGGGGTTGCAATTTTAAAATGTAAAGTGACCCCTCTACCTCCCTCAAAAAAGGGGAAAAAATATTTTGTCCTTCAAAAAGTTGAATATAGTTTTTAGTAGGTTTGGTAGACATTTTATATCGATAACCCAATCCGTTTAGAGCATATCCAGTCGTATCAGGACTTAATTTACAATCCGAATATTTTATCCAACTAACCAAAATAATAATGATATATAAACTACACAATTATAAACTAATACGTGTATAGAATATCTAATTCATTATTAACTGTTTTTAATCACCTAAAAAATGTATTAGTTTATTTTAATATTGTAATATACTAAACATAATATGATTTTGAATACAACAATACGCACATGCCAATACGCACAACATAATTACTAATAAATTAAAACAAGTGAGGTTATAACTGTCTTAAACATAACATTAGTATTTTTTTCATGGCTCTTCAAACAATACTGCTTAGTAGAAAAGAATAAGTACTCTCAATTTCGTTGCTCTTGTTTAAAACCGATGATTGTAGATAAAATACGGTGTACTTAGTTGAATATCGTGTAATGTTTTGAGTTCAATATTTTATCTTCTTTAGTAATAACGTAACAATTCTATTAAAAAGTATAATAAAGTAATCGTTCTTAAATATCCTGTGAGTAATCATAATGTAACACGAAGAATTGCATCTCATGAAACATATTGATTACTTGGTATAATATTTGACAAACATTATAGGATAACATCGTGTCGCCAAGCACCACCGTCACACCAGAATCCAGTCACGTCTGAAGCGTGCAGCTCAGTCCAGAGCATCGGGTTGAAATACATTACACAAGGAAGGAAAAGCTTTTTAAAACGTAAACTACATCAGAGTTCTATAATTATATCTGTACAGACTAAAGTTCCAATGCGCTGCAGATTTACAAAGTTCCAGTACAAAAAATTACAAAACTCAGTGCTTTTTCTTCAAGACATTCCTTTTTCAGTCTGTATTACAAAACTTTTGGAATCAAGTTATTGGATTTATGCTTGAGGGACCGTATAAGAAAGCGATTTACAATAGCTGTAGGCTTTGAAGAGAGATTAACAATTTGAACTATAGCAGTTGTGAAGTTCAAAATATTTAACCAACTCTTGTAGTACAATGTTAAATTCTTGATGGAATAAAATCAACACAACCAAGAACTTAATCTCTAATGCTCTTATTAGTAAAAAATATTTTAATGGGAGGAGAAGAGATTAGAAAAGTACGTACGTATATATATATACCAACTTTTCTACCCTAATAATATGATAAATATCACTGTACTATTCATAATAATATATACGAATATTACAGGTTTTTAAAACAATCTATGGATATGTTTTAGGATATGGTTCAATAAGTTGTTGAATTTTATGTTGAATGTTGAGTTCAATGCTCCTATAACACGGTAATTTATTCCGCTTAGTTAAGCGTCATTCTGTCTATTTATGCTTTTATAATATATTTTCTTAACTCAATAGTTACACCGAATTAAATTATTTTATAAGCATTTATTGCAATTTATTGGAATATAAATCAAAATACTGATTATTTATAATTATTTTAGAACATTAGTATTAAATGTTTTTGATTCGGTGTTAGAAAAGAGGGAATGAAGTCGGATAATAATTGTGTCGTTAGAAGAGTAAGTTTTCTGAAACAAAATGTAGTTTAGTGTATAATATAATATTAACCTTGCCATGGAACCGATTACTATAGCAAATATGTTACGGTACAGAAAAGGAACTGCTTCAGAGAGATACATTACTCCTGCAGTCATATAAAAGAATGAAATTAATATAGTAAATATTAATAAAAAGAAGGGTTATATGGTCAATGTTTTAAACATATAACCAACTACAACTACTAGTTTAGGCAAGGTTGAATACACATTTTGCGATACCGAATAGATTTAATTAGACTCAAGTTGATATAAGATACATTTTTTGGGGGAAATACTTCACCTGCATCCTCTTTAATACTCGTTAAAAAGCCTGAACTATACAAATACTAATGAAAAGGCTAACACCTTCAAAAATTGTGTTGGACAGATAATTTAGGGAGATACTGTGACTGAATATTTATGCTTGAAAAAGGATCTAACATACTTCGAACACAAGCTTTACTTTTCGTAAGAAAGTGTACCTAAAATCGAAGAAAATCATTGATGTCAACCACTGAACCCTGGCTTAACTTTCTGATTATCAGTCTTAGCTTTGGTATATTTTAATAACGGAACGCCTATTTAATTTTGTGCAGGAGGGATATATTTGGTTTCTATTTACAATATTAAAACCAATATATATGATGGGTTTGGATTTTCAAATAATACGATTAAGATTAATAAACTTATAGTCTCTTATTGGGTCAAAAAACCTTTGAACTATAGAGATATGTAATCTCACATTTACACCGAACGTACAGGTAATATTACAATTTGGAGTTTCAATAAGGCTATCAGACTGCAGCTGTTTGCTAGAGTTATCCTTTTTTAATATGAGCTCAAAACGTTTGAAAAATATACATTTTGATAATATAACCCTGGATCCAAGGCAACTTTCGATTATTTTATTCTATTTCAGTTATATTACAGTCTTGAAGTAAACAATATGATGTGAAAAATCTCAAATAGTTTCTAAGAATTTAAAAAAACTTTATTTTGTTTTTCTTTAATTAAAGAGGCCGTTTCTATCTTGCATGCCAATTTTATTTGTTGTTCAAGTATAAAATATAAATGGAAGTCTAAAGTTCATATACATTTAGTTTTCTTGAATTAAATTTAACTTTCCTTCAAAGTGCAATTTAAGCATTACTAAACAATATGCAGTTAAAATTCCATAAGTATGTAAATTTAACTGTTTAATCACTTAGTTTTAGTGTGATACAAAGTTTAAGTAGCAAAATTTAAAATTTAAATAGGCATTTCCTTAACTAATATGTATGTGTTTTACTGAACAACAAAATAATAATAATATTAAATCCATTATTTATAAGTATACACCCTAATATTAAAAAAATAGGTATAATCATTTTAATATTAAAATATTTTGAATAGAATGAAAATAATATTGTGAATATTTTGAGAAATCTTTGTCACTTCAATTATAAAAATATATTATAATTCTTTTAAACTCCCTTGCTTTTGAAGGGGATAAATAGACCCTTTAAAGGCTAAATTGCGGCTTATTAGGGTCCAAATGTCCCATGTTACCTGGGACCATAGTATTATCTACAATATATTTTGTCCATATATGGTAAACATTGGTTTCACGGGGTAACAAGTTTCAATGCATAGATAACTATTGCACAGTAGTTATTTAAATGTAGTTTCTGTCTTGTGTACCCGAAATTATGTTATACTTTGAAAGAAAATTAACGTTTAATGACCTGCAACCAATTAATCTGTACATTTGATATAGTTTAAAACGTATAGCAAAATTAAGGGTATCTACCAACATGGTAATGGTAAACTACATCTTGCGTAAGTGTTGCGTAAGAAGCTTTGCAGAAGTTACGTTCAAATTTTCACCCTAAAGCTCACTTAATTCTGATATGAGCATCTTTCATTCAAAATATGTAAACAAACACAAACATGCAGAAATTTAATTGACTCAAAAACGACTCTTAATCAAATTATATAGTTGGACATGCACTATCAATATGCAGTCATATATATAAATAATTCTTATCTTCGTGTGAATTAAGTTTATAAAAAATTAAGCTGCATGACGGAAATATATGTACGTGATACATTCATATATTCGTTTACTAAGTTGGATCAGTGTTTTAATATATAATATATACGTGTTTGGTTTGCTAGGGAGGATACTACAACGCGAGTGTATGTACTAAAATCAAAGTCTGTCCTTAACTGACTTTACTTTGAATCATTTTATATTCTGTGAGTAAAAATTTCACATACCTGAATATAATATGGTGTTTCACAGTTTATTTACGCATTTAACTATCTTCTATTTTCCCATGAGAACGAATAAGACCAATGTAAAAATATGCGTTAACGCTTAGTTGAATCCCACAAAGAGAGATGCATCATTATTGGACTCAGTAGTTCATCAATTGGTTTTATGAAGCTCGATTTAGAAACTAACTCTCATAAAAATGGTGAGACACATACATAGAAATACAATTTTCCGCCTCTCGAAAGAGAGGCTTACCCAAAACTCAGTAAGTATTTAATGTCATTTACTAATCTGTAGTAGCAAAATTTATAATCCATAGAAATGTTAGATGCTGTAATATTCATCATTTATGAACATAAGTAACAAAATAATTCCATTTTTTAATACGTTAGGTGAGGTTTTTAACTTATCTCCGATGATAAACAAGGAAACAACATTGTTTCTCTCAGTATCGAACAGAATTTCATAATCAAGTTCAAAGGCGCTGCGAGAGTGAAAGAGAAATAACACAGGTAATCTCAGACCCGCCTAGAGTGATCTGATACCAACAAAGACAGCTCATACGTTCGCTTTGTTGAAAGAGATGAGTGAGACATATAGTCTCTTCGCCTCAAGATTATTGATAGGTTCTCTTTGATGTTAACATTTTACATTACAACCAAGAACACTATAACATTGTTTTGCAATCGATGTTTAACATTGTTACATCGTTGTTCCCTACGGTTTCTTTTTCGTTCTCGAATATACCACTTTGTATTTCCATGATATACTTTATTTACATTAATATATAAAATATATGTATCTTATGAAAAATTCCACTACGAAAATCATAGCAACTCATAACACGATACCTGACGTCATTTCTCACTAACCTTGGTATGGAAATACTTTTCACACACGCCTTGTATAGTACCATTTAACGTTTCCTTTTAAGATTCTGTTGAATTCGTGTCTAATTTTTGGGACTGCTCATTTTCAACGTGTTAAAAAGTTAAGTTCATAAAAACATTACAAATTGGATTAGAATACTAATTATATTTGTTATAGATTCAGGGTGCATTTAATATTGTAAAAGAATAGTTGATATCACGTCTTAAACATCAAGAATCAGATTAGCAAAATGTTTTGACTCGTCTCAACTGTGTTGAATAAGTGTTTTCATTCTTTTCAGACGTTCATAGTATCTTTTATTGGCTTCCAAATATCACTAGTGAAAACTTGTTTAGCAGTATTACATTTAAGTAACAGTAAATCTACTATGCGATATACTGTATTAAATATATTACTATATTTAATACGATTTAAAGGCCATCAGCTAAATTACAAGTATCCATATGGTAGTTATCTTGAATTTAGTCATTAAAATATCTTTTACTTAACACAAAGATTTTTAAAAACCTGTTTGTGAACTTTCACATTACAGATCGTTTAAAATCTAGAAAAAGACAAAAAGGACAAGAATTTGTATAAAATACATTTTTAGAATTTTTATATTCAATTATATTTAAACCGCGCGTTGAGTAACAGACTTTGGTGAGGTTTCTTGCACAGTATAATATATATAGATAACACTTCTATTCACGAGATGTCCCGTGGACGGATGGCAAATATGCATATACAAAATGATGTAGAAGAGAAACTTTTACGCCCTCAGAAAGACAAAAGATAAATCATGTCAACCTATTGATACGTTTCACTGTTGCTGAGCTAAATTCCATGGTTAGAGATGCACTATCAGAGAGCCATCTTTGTCTATCTATAAATGTAGTTTAATTCAAAAAGCAAAGTGTGAAGTCAACATTTTCCACGAGATATCTTGCCTAATGATACAAGTACACTTTCGTTTAAAAAGTTGCGTTTCCTAGCATTGCAAAATTAACAAGTGTACTTGTGACGTAGAGTAATCCTAAATCAAATTCCTTAACACACTTTTAACATTGAATTTCAACTATACAATTTTTTTCTTTTAGTATATGTATAAATATATCTCATGTAAAAATTGTATACTTTTTTAGTAGTTTGTTAACAAAATTATTTGGTCTCGTAGTTTTTATTTACTCGCAATACTAATGTAAAATTATTCGTTAACGCTCAGCCAAATAACATTAAGTGACATGCACTATAATCGAACTTAGTGTTACTAATATATAAATGGAGCATAATGCTTATTTTAGTTCTATACGTGCGTTAGCTTATTGTAAATACATCATGTATACAAATAATTAGATATGAGATACTGTAAGGGTTTAAGATGGTGAAGGTTCGTAAATTTTTGTAACATATATCCAAACATTCACGAATCGTCATGCAATCATTGTTAATCTTTATTATTAATCCTTAAATCAATCTTTAAGATTAATTCATGATACAATATCTAGTTTTACATTATTATATCACCTTAACACCAGTAAAATATATTTATTCAGTAATAGATATAAAATAAAAAGGAAACATATTCATCCCAGCACAGCATGAAGATCACAAAATTTAAGTTTGTCTAAGATTTAGAAATACCAAATTATATACCCGTTTGAAGGTGAACGTATAGATAATTACTACCTAAAATATTTGAACAACTGTGATGATTATTAAAGTAAGTATGTGTAAGTATATTATTTTAAAATTTATTTTTTTTTAGATTTTTAAAACCCTTTCAAAAATCTTTCAACTTTACAAAAACGGAAACAAATTTAAGCACAGTGGAGTACTTAAAGTTTATCAATTAACATTAGTAGGTTAAACATGGACATAGTATGCTTTCCATGTGAAATAAGAGGATATATCGGTAGGTACGGGATAAATATCTACTTTGATACTGTAAAAAAATACTACTAACAGGTATTGCAGGAAGTATTTCCAGAAAATAATATTTTTCTCTTGAAAATCCTTTAGGAAGAGATGAAATTTCGCAATCTGAGAGATGGACCTGAAGATGCTGATTATACACTACAACACACCTTTTGATCTCTTCTGGAACTTATGAGCGATTTCCGTAAAAGTTGGTAATTTCCAGGATTATATTTTTTTTCTTTCATTTAAAAATATATACAGACTATTTTATGTGTATTGTACTAAAATGAACTGTTATGTAAACAAAAATCGTAGTCAATTCTCTACCCATTTAATTTAGACTAAGTTATATGTTATATCATAAGTAATTTTATATTTCGTTGTATTCATTTGAAAATATTTCCTATATTAATATTTGTACTATCGGGAATTTCTAGTTTTCAGTAACAATCGTAACATTTAAAATACTATACGCCTATATGATAGTAATAATTGAATAGCAATAACAATAAACCTACGAGTTGACAGGGCCTTTTATCTACCTCACTATTGCTGTTACCTGAAAAGATTTATAGCGTGTATGTGGGAAAAGTCTAATGAGATTGTAAACTTTAAACACTATATCTAAATAGATGAATGAATTTTAAGGACCTATTTAAAAATGTAAACGGATTTTAT
This sequence comes from Homalodisca vitripennis, assembly GCF_021130785.1. Classification (NCBI taxonomy): domain Eukaryota; kingdom Metazoa; phylum Arthropoda; class Insecta; order Hemiptera; family Cicadellidae; genus Homalodisca; species Homalodisca vitripennis. The sequence goes on along the minus strand of NC_060211.1, from coordinate 65,785,703 downwards.
ACGATAAAGGGAAGTATTGGCTACAAATTATAACTTGTTTCAGTAAAAGCTAGCTATGCCTCATAATGATAAACATCTGCCTATATTAAAACCATACAAACATATATAATTTTAATATGCTCAAGAACTTTTGCAGAGCAATGGAGAAAGTAATATTTATGATGCTTATTAACGTAATGAGAAAGAACATAAAATACAATTAACACATTTCTTACATCCTAATGTAAGTTTTCCTCTTACAAAAATTATGAGACTGAAATTACGAGAGCTAAAACATAATAAAACAAATATTTTCTTTATTATAAGACTTTTTCATGATAAAAATTTTGTTAAGATTGATCTTTAACTTGTAATCTAAGTAGGGGTTTATTTTGATTTCGAGAAGAGGACATGCCATGGAAAGAAGAAATAACTCAATCTCTTACTTTTAAATATGAGAAGTTAAATGTACCCGAGACTAAAGTAGACAGATACAGTTTTCTCTGTGACATCTGGGAAGCTCAGTCTGTCGTACCAAAACTTGTTGACATACGTCACAACCATGCTCAATAAGTTCTCGTCTTAGTTTTTCGTTATTTATAACATGTCTGCTTGAATATGGTGATGTAAGCTTTGAAGTTTGAACACATTTATGACGGAAAATCCTTTTCAGATGGTGTAATTAATTTTAGATTTAAAGAAACTTAGTTTAGCATTTTTTCATGTTAAAATGTTTTTACGTAACATAAACTTGTGAGTTACAAAAAAATGAAAACCTTCAATTTTTGTATATAAAGTTAGACGCTATATAACAGGTTCCAATAAGCTACACGAGTGCAATTATTCTACTTATATCTCCCGAGGATACACATAATATATTTATCCCGTAAATTTTAAATTAAAATAATCCGTATGCATGCCTTTACTCTAATTTGTTTTTGATCCTCTACGGGAGGAATAATTATGAATTTTATAAATTGGAGAAAGTATATTTATTTAAATAATTAATAATTTTTGTATGTATATGTTTAGTTGATGTAGAGCTAATTTTTATTTTAAATAGGTTATTTAATCTAAGCTCTGTACTGCCTAAATTATAGGTCGTAGCTTAAATCTGATGGCATAATCGAAAGACAAAATTAAATTTCTGACAAGAAATGTGCAGTGACTGAAAACAAACACTTCAATAATCATTAAATGTTACTTTGGTTAAGCTTTTCGTTTTCAAAGGAAACATCGTCAGACCCTCATAACTGAAATAAACAATATTATAGCAACAATATAAACTGTTTAGCCCTTACATAAAAAAGCTTGTTATTAAAAATAAAAGGAGCCTAGGAAATATGCATAATTTATATGTGAAAATTAATATTTAATGACATTAAAGACAATAATGGTGAATTTTTGAAACCCCAGCATTATATATTTCCTAAATCATTTTGGTTCATTCTTATAAAAATTATTGTATACAAGCATCGAGAAGGTTTTTTGTTATGTATTTCTTTCAATGGTTACACTTGCGAAAAACAGTGTTCAGTTTGACGTGCAGCTTTAAATGGATTGTAATAAATTGATTACTTAGATTTACCCAACTGTTTTTATTTTATAATTAATTGTAATGTTACAAAATAAAAAAGACTTAATCATGGTACTTTGAGTAAGTTGCTAAAATATGGTCTACTAATCGTGTCAGGGTTGATCCACTAAACCCGACAAGAATTTTATTAGCACAATTTCAAGTTTTAATTTTAGAGTTAGTCCGTATTTAGCAGTTTTGAGGTTATATACTTAATTTTTGCCCTTGGTTTTCTTCCATGAAACTTTTTTATGTACTCAGTGAGGCTTTCTTGTTAAAACGACATTGACATGTGAAGTAGACTTGATTTAAAGGTATAGTTGCTTGCTAATCTGGTTATTTGTAACAACCTTTGTCGCCAGTTCTAAAGAAAAAGTCAGAGTGCACCTGCTGTGATGTTAGACCACCAACGACCCCTCATAATAGAGACGCGGCAAATATGTTTATGATATTACTCTAGCATAGCATACCAATATCAATAGGTATGCAAGTGAAAGGCTTCATCTAATCTGAATAATATATAAATTTGTGTACCTCTTGTGGAAAGATTTTTATAAACACACCTGTTTGCGCGTTCACAGTTAAATGTTAGTCTACTATATTTTCTATCTGCTCAGGCCAAAGTACCATTGAAATTTACATAAAATTTTTTATTTCCGTCTTGGAACAGAAAAATACCTATTTTCTAATTTATTTTCTTGTTGTTGAATTCAAAATCTCCCCATCAACGGAATATCAAAATTGAAATTGTAATTTAGTTCGTATTTTTATGTATTTATTACTTTAAAAGACTAGCCTATGTGGTCAATTTCAGATTGATTTTTACCTTAATAATACTGTACTTGGATGTATTTGTTTATGTCACATTAATTATCAGACTTAAAATAAGAAGGAACTTCCATGTAAATCGCTTCTGGCAAAAATTTTAATGTAACTCACATTGTACATTGGAACATGGAAAGCAACGTACAAAACGTATTTTTTTATAAATCTCGAATATCCAAATAAGTCACATTTTAAATCCATTTTTCTCAAATCTACGGCTTACGAAACATTCTTCTTTATTATTAGTTGAATTAGTTTATTTTTAACCAAAAACCTTTGATGGTTACGTCAAGTAGTGGACTTTTGCAATATGTGTAACTTGTAACAATAAAAGTTGTATTATATCAAACATGTCACTCCTCTTGTCTCCGAAGTCACTTATCGACTATCCTATGTTAACGCTTGTTTCGTAGACGTATATATCAAAACTGTTTTAAGTACATTCATAAGTCGTATAAAGCCATTGTGCAGACACCGAGTTATCACTTAGAAATATAATGCTAAGTTAGTTCAACATCCAATATTATCACTAAGACATCAAGAATTGTCTCGCTTGGACACTTATTGGCCATAGAAATTTTGTAGTTTTAAAGGCAAGAACTCTCGCTATATAATTTATTTTGCGTTATAATAATTTAATTTGTTTCTACGATTTTTCTTATCCATATAACTAGATGAAGTTTGTGTTAGTTTTTAAAAGCGAGTATTAGCTCTGGTGCTCAATCATCTTTCGTCCGATCAGCTCTAACAAGAAGCATCAAATTATTTTGTTTGTAGAACATTAGTGAACATTTGTGTAAATACTTGTAAATGCTTGTTGAAATAAAGCCACAATCATAACGATACAGTGGCAAATACGTTATTTACATTGACAACATGTAATCAGTATATATTATGAATCTACCTAATACATCAATATTCCTCGAAATTGTCACATTTTGCACTTAACGGTACTGTAGTGGACGGCTACATAGAAAGGATGGGGGTCGATTTTGTATTCCTTTCACGTAAAGCACGCTTGGGTCCTAAGTGTTTCTGAATATACCCCGTAGAGGTGAGGGATCTTAGTGAAAAACAAAGTTCCCTTTCAAAGCCAAAGACCTTATGAAAACCTTGACTTGTTTGAAGTTTAGTGATGGCGTTTAAAAACTTTTAGAATACTTTTCGAAAACAATCATTTATATTCTAAATAGTATAATAAAACTTGACCAAAATTAAATATTATTGATTTATAAAACTAAGAATACAGTTTTGAGCAACTAACCCTGTTGATTAATTTTGTAAAAAAAAAACAAAATAAATAATAAACAGAAATTACATAATAATGTTTTTTTTTAGTGTAAATAACAATAAATATTTAACCGGCATGTAATATTATGTAACCAGATAAAGTTAAATTATCTTCTAATGATAATTATGTCATTATTTTTGTGGAATATTTAAAATAGGGTTATGAGGTGGACCCATTTTGTCTTAGTGTTAGAATAAGAAGTGCTCAGACTATATATTACATATTTTATATTACAATTAAACAGACAATATATTAAGGTTACTAGCATAGACTGTTGTTTAGTCTTACACTGTTTCATTCAAATTATATTCGCGGACGCATTGCTTTAATAGTAGTTTTTTTATTTAATATTACATTTCATTTGAATAATTAATTATTCAGTTTTACTCCAATCCGGCTCCACGTATTGGAATCATAGTGGTAGCCAATGAATATATTTATAAATTATTGACGTCTTTACTCCACTTAGGTTTGTTCAGTAGATACATTGTTTATTAAGTAGTTTACGTAAAAATGTTATAGATGGAATTTGATCAAATATATTATTTTTTATTCCTAGTAATAAAACAAGTATAATGAATTTATATAAATATTTCCAGAGTATAAATATTTTTAAGAAACAAAGCATTGTTCTTTGATTCAATTTGTTTTACATTTATAAATAAAAGATGTCTATGAAGAGATCAGCTTCGCGTTTGTAGCAATGAACCGGATTACTCAGAATAACAATTTTTGTGTCGCTGCTGTTATACAAATTGCACTTCATGGGTATGTTTTAAACTGATATTATGGATATTTTTTTAACTATAAAAGCAGATGATAACAGCTTGTATACGAAAAACATTTTTTTAACTACTAACTAATTCTATAATACTTCTTCATAAAATACATAATTTACATACAAACATATTATAGTTACCCAATGGGCACGTCGAAAGGTGGATGTAATACGAGTGATGAAAATACACTTAGAGATACGTACAAAATATATTAGAAGTATATTGATTATGAAGTTCAGATTGAAATAAGCTGTCACCGCTAATATATAAGGAATAAGTCAGGAAATATATTGTGACTGCGATAGCTGTGATTGTTACATACAGGACCTAATACTGGGAAAATTCCACAACATTAAGTTTTATGTTACATTGACTTCTAAGTTTTAAGTGGTTGTAATGCCCGATTAAAAATAGCATAAACATTTAAATAATTAAAACATTTACAACAGTACATTACAAAAGTGAAAGGTTTATACTTATATTACGTTTTGGTCAGCTATTATATTTTAAGGGTGAAAAGTTTTCAACTGTCCGCCATCTTAAAACTAAATGTAATATTACAATATTAATTGTAATCTTACATAGTTACACAAATTGTAATCCATTAGCAGCTTGTAGTAATGAACTCCTCTATTCCATGTAACAATATCCTATAGTTTATGAAGACAGTATTCCAGATGATACTGGAAGCTGTGACCTTTCACGTGTCAAAACATCTATGAGAACGTCTATACGTCTATACCTGAGACCTCCTTGATCCAGAAGTTACGTATCCCATAGTTATAACACACAGCTCCTAAAGAGCAGGGATTCTAAGAACCTGGGTAGTTTCACAAGGTTTTACTTGGATTCCGCACAGCATATTCAACACTGTTGAGTATTTATTTGATCTTCAATCAACCAAAAATTATACTATTCTGGAGATAACAGGAGATTTGATTATACTATAAAAAATTTAAACATGTTTCTAAATTATTTATATTAACATTTTTAACAAAAGTAATTCAATACGTTCATAACGAACGAGAACTGGCATCAGTTAAGCTGTAAACCTTTTCCTTATTTAGCAAAATGTCGAAGTTAGAGAGGGCAGCACATATAAATGTACACATAAATAAATGGAAAAATGCACACGTAAGTTGTATATAATTCGTTTTAAAAAATTATCTAGAAAAAAATCCATTAACTTAAACTGTGATAATATCTATTATATGTAACTAAAACTTTAAAAGGAAGTAATAATAGCTCTTCAGCTATTACTGAAACCAAAACCCTTTATATATTCAAAGGAACTGTTCAAGTGAAAAGGGAGGATATCAAACAACAAGTAACTCACAAACCTGCTTTGTCTGCAGCTGTGAATTACTGTCAATGTCACGTTTAATAGCTTTGTATCTTCCTGGTTGTTGCTCAGTCGGTTACTTCATCGTTTAGTGTAGTTTTAATAAAAGGTGGAAGAATCTAATTCTGTTTCTACATATATGTATATACGTTCATATAAAACCATAAAGAACAATTTGCAATTAATTATTAGAAGAATGGTTACTATGGTAAGTTTATTCTAATATTAATAAATGTTCCTTAATTTGTATCATGCTAAAATTTAACATGCGTTGGCTGTAAGTTAACTGATCGTATGCCTTGAGGTTCTGGACGAGTTTCATTTATTTCGCAAAGACAAATCCAGATGTGGAATTGCTAAGCTTTAGCCAATGAGTAGCAAATTCCTTTATAATATGGTAGTAATATCCTCAATTTCTGTTCTAAAGTTTCAATTAGGGAACAGGTGATTAAAACATCTCTTAATATTTCTGAAACCATACAAGTTTTCTTTACCACAGTAGTATTTATTACGTATACACCATAGTAACAATATTATTTTGCGTAAAATGTACGGCGTACGGTAACGGAGTTAAACATTATATTTAGCATTCAAAATATGTAATGGCGTAAATATTGTAGTGACTTTAGCATTTCTTTGTTTGAAGGTTGTTGCACTTATAGTTTTTTATTAAGTGCATGTTTATAGAGTTAGTGAAATTGACAAACAACATGTAGGTTGTGATTCCTGACTTAGGCGTGCAACAACGCTTTGGTAAGATTTGTTTATTTTAACCTAGTTTGTAATATTATGTATTAGGTTAGTTCTTTACCTGAAGAAGAGATCAGATTGCAGATCTCGAAACGTAGTGTTACTGATTTATTGTTTCACTGAACGATGGCAAATGTCCGGAAAAATCCTGTTTCCTTGACTTTAGCATATTGAGTTTATAAGTATATTAATTCCTCTTTTGCCTGAAGAAATGTAAAAAATGCAAGATAATAATGATAATTAATAGTGGAGAAAACTTAGTTCTATTCCATTAACAACTTTTGTAAACTCAACGGACTGTTCCCCCAAGCAGTTTGTAACTATGTACAATTAAAGTGGAATTACTCTTTAATTGAAATTTACTTTATAATCATTTAGTTGGAATTATGTTTCCTACCATTACTTATAAAATTCAAAGCAGTAACAGACATGATTGCTGCAATGGGTTGGTATACAGTTTTAAGAAAGATGGGGCACAAGCTACGTTGACAGCTCTATGTAGGCCCAAACGGGGTCATAAATTGGCATTTGTCAGTGAAGAGAAATTGTTGTAATGCGTACAACAAAATTTTATGACGCATTTTAATAATTTAATTAATAAACCCGAATTTCGAAATAAATCATAGTAGAGAAAACACACACGCATATATATACGTATAAAATTTTTTGTAGGTATAGGGAAACATCCAAGGAAAAAAATTTAACTATGTATTACATCATATCTTTCATAATTATCTATTGATAGAGTGAGTGCATGCTTTCACTTAAACCGTTATAATTGTTTATAACTGTTTATAATATATACTCATTTGAAAACTTCAAACTCGTATTAAAAGACTTGTAGGCCAAGTAACAAAATTCTGTTAACAGTATTTATAGTACTAATTGGGGAGAGGGACATTATTTTCTAAATGGGGGTGCTCAGCCCTAGCCCCTCATACCCAAAGTAAACATTTTGAAATGGAAACTAATAACTTTGGACACCTCAAATTGAAGCTCAACAACAATTATTAGTCCAAAAAAACTACTGTATTACTGTTGTAAGTCCCTTTTAAAATTGAAATCAATGTTGAAATTGGTAGAAATTGATGTTTAAGGAAAAAACCTATTTTCAAATTCTTGCTAAAAATTTCAAACGGTTCCTTGTTTAAGCTTATAAATTCAGAGAAAGGTAGAGTTAGAAGGGTGTAAAGGGGGACGGGGGTTATTTAACTTTCTCATTTTATCAAGTCTTAATTTCGATATTTACTTATAAAACTTCTGTTTGAGAGGATACGGAGGAAATATTTACGCTATTTTAAATCCCTAGGTCTAACTGTCTTCATTTAAGTATTGCTACTTTATGTTCTCCGTTGTTTTTGAACACTTTACACCAAATAAGGATGATAAAGGTGCCCACGTAGATAGAGCTTTTAACAGTATTGCTACATTCAGAAGACTAAACCTGTCAGAATGATTTTTTACTTTGAGAACGCAACACCGTCCCTCAGTGGTCGGCTCTCGAGCAACGATTCTATCCGTACGCATAATGCTGAACACTATTTGACTGATTTTACAGGTATATTGATACAGCTTTAATCATGATACATTCTTTGGATTTAACTCTTACTTGTGTTATTTTATCTTACCTCAATGAAGATCAAATAACTTTTACACTTCTTTTGAAATACTTGATTGTGACCTTTTTGACTTAAACATTCTCACCAAAACACTCCTGAAATTTAGAAACCAATTCATTCTTACCAGTCATAAATCGTTTTTATATCTCAATAGGAGCGTTTTTGTGTCCGTTTAACCAAACTGACTACAGACATGTGATATTATATATTACTACTTATTTTTGGAAATAATTACAGATTGATCCTTACTTTATTGAACTCTATTAACCCCATCAACAATATCTTTTAATAAACACAAATGAACAATCACAAGCTATTTTTGAAAGATCGTGTTCTAAACAATTATAACGGTTTAGTTGATAGCATGTACTCACTCTATCAATGGATAATTATGAAAGATAGGATGTAATACATAGTTACGATCTTTTCCTTAGATTTTTCCCTATACCTACAACTAATTATACTCAAGTTTATAATTAACATTAGTCATTAAGAAGTTTAAACGAAATCAATCAAAATTAAAAAAAAATATGCATTTGTTATTATTAATTTTTAATTAACTTAATGAATAAATTACAAACAATATATTACCATATGTTTTATCATAAATGAATATTGGTATAAATTAATTATATAATACAAAAGTATATTATTAACTATAAAACAATTGTAGTTTACAGCTTTTGAAATTAGTAACAGGGGCTCGTTTCAAGTAAACAACTTTTTAATTATTTTACTAAACATTGTATTGTGTCATTAATGGTTGTACTGTGGCTTATTGTACATCAACCCACTCCTCAGATGTACAATAACAGAGTCATTACCACCTAAGAAAAGGCCAAAGAATTATGTATATGTTGTAAGGAACCCCATTATAAATAATTGGCCATTTTGGCAAAATATCACTTTAAAAAACAAACATATGCAAAAATTCACAAACAAATTAAATTGAACTGGTTAACCAAAATTATCAATTTTCAAATAATAATTAGATGAAATTCAACTCATGTGTGAGGGTCTTCTTGTTGTTACTGAAATTGGTTTCAACATTGAAAACAACGCGCTGTCAAAAGCCCAAATTACACGTTGACTTTTACGTATTGTAGACCTTACCCCAAAGTAAAAGGGGCTACCAATTTTACGAAACAAAATTTCAAGTTTTTCACCTTTCCGATCCAAGAATGAACCGAAAAAGATTTTGAAGCAGTGGGGATCATAAGTTACAATTATTGGTGAACCTAATATATAGGTCTCCCAGTTAATAAGATGAAGACCTGGCAGTAATCACCGTCAAGAATATGTCATGAAGGCCGATTTAAAAATTTACGTGTTGGACAACACACATGGTTCTACAGTTCAATTAGTTAAATTACTTACATCATGCGACCTGGAGTTGATAGTCAAAACTCTGACGAGAGTAACGGCTACAACTCAACCGGCTATCGACAACATCATCACCAATCATCCAAGTGTCGTGGTGTGTGTGGTGTAAGTAGAGATAAAGATCTGACCAATAAGGGCAAGAAGCCGTCACTGGAGTGAAGTTTGAAAGGGCACCCAAAATTAAGGAAACATCGCTCACCTCAACACTTGCCTCTCAATATAAAAGTGGAATTTACTTCACTCTTCTCAACCCTTAGAGAAGCAGTTGAAAACGTTTAACGATATCCTAAATTTACACATTAACAAATGCTGCTTTTCAATAACAATCAGTATTTGCGAAAAAAAAATAAAAAAACAAATGGATCACAAAAGGAATTTTCTTTTCGATAGAAAAAAAGAAATTTTAACTTTAATTTTAATTAAAAAAATATATATAAAAATATGTACCGGTACCGAAAAGTGATCCAAGCAGCGAAAGCATACGATATCTCCCAATCTATTCTTTCTTTACAAAATATTTAAAAAACGACTTGGGACATCATTAACAATAAAACAAAAATAAAAGATGGAACAGAGGTTTAACGAGTTTTTCGCATCCATTCCTGTTGGGCAAGGTCCTCGGCCATTTGAACCGCAAATACGTCCCTCGGGAACACAGAGTCGAGCAGTCTCAATGTTGTTGACGCCTGTCATTGAGGATGAGCTGCACTGAATTATTCAGCAGCTCCAAGCAAAAAGTTAAAAAAAAGTTCATCTAGTGTCCACATGGCTCATCAAATAATGCATCAAGCATTTGGTAGGACCACTCCCTCAATTGGTAAATACTTAATTTAAAACGGTTTTCCCCTCCCTCCTGAAAATTGCAAAAGTTGTTGAAATTTACAAGAAAGTCAACGTATTTTTGATCAATATCTATGGGCCTATCTCAATTTTGGCAATAAAAAGCAGAATTTTTGGTAAGCTTTTTTATAATATTGCTTCAATATTTGGACAAATACAGTCAACTCTCAAATGAACAATTTGTACTGATGGCTTATAATGGTTTAATTTTTCCTACGGGGTGGTCTTGTGGGGAGCGTGCGCAAACTCTCAGTTTCAGACAGCATTCAAACTCCTAAAAACCTGTTCAAAAAAACTGCTCGAATATAAAACTCAGAGAGTCGTGCAGGTAAACTTTCAAGGAATGGTAGCTGTTGAGTCACCCGTGCCTTTACATTTTGGAAACTACATTGCTTTTCTTATGTATAAGTGTTCCTTAACCAGAGGACGTGACATACGTAGGAATGAGACACGAGGTAGAGAACTACTACGAACTGCAAGACACAGAACGGTGGTTTTGGACACCTACTGTCGCAATTTTATTAACATACTGCCAAATTTTGTAACGCCCAATGCGTTTAAAATACGCCGTAAACGCCTTTTGACGTCACAAGAATTCTTAAGCAGACTAAGCTTAACCAGTAAACAGTTTCAGCATGGCATTCTTTCGCATTCTAGCAAAAATTTTAACTAAAAATATTCCAAAATAGGGAAAAATAGATTTTTAATAATTTATATATTTTTCTTTTACAACGCAATGGCCATTTAAAATTATTTTTGTACTAACGTTATTGTTATATCACGTATCATTTTCATAGAAATGTTTAAGTATTATACAGCATTGAGGGAGTATTGTAAAAACGATTACTACAGTGTTTATTAATAGAAAGTCAGACAAAACTTTGTACATTAACAGTATTCGTACACAGCTTAGATTAAGCTTTTAGACAGTATAGAATGTTTAACTTCTCTTGAAGGAAATTTATAATAAAAGTTTTGAAGTTTTCCCTTATGATAATTTTATGTACTTTTGTAGTAAACAAATTCAAACGAAAGGCCAGAACAATTTCCATATAAATAGACTGTAGAGGCAGGTTCTCTTTGCTTACACACGGTGAGTGATGCCAAAGTAAACTTTCTTAATTATATTGTTGTGAACATTATATACGTTGCATTGAATACATGATACTTTATTACTTCCTCTGAATTAAAACTGTATTTACAATTGAGATTTCTGAATAGGTATTGTATTTATTACATTATGTTTCTACTAAGTACGTACATTACGATAATTACCTATAAATATGATTTTAAATATCATTCACATTGAAAAAATACGTCGTATGTTCAGTTTGTACATGTAAAATCAAATGAAGTATTTATATATAGTTGTTTTATTAAATAGGTAGATATCAACCGTAGCTATTTAATGTAATCGGTTTGTATGATCAGAACCTAAACCAATGGTTTATAGTGTTTTAATGGTTTACAGTAATAGTTTATAGTTACCTTTAACAGGCCAATATGAAAGCGTAAATGATGTACAACAAAAACATCAAAGATATAGTAAAATAACCGAAAGTAAATTTGCATTTTATAAGCAAACAAACTGGGTTTTCTTTAAAATGAAAACATCCTCCTAAGCAGAACACTATTTTAAGCTATGCTAATTTTGGTGCAGGTCGAAATGGAATGATTAATAGGATCAAGAGCATAAAATAGTTTTTTTTTATTTTTATTTTAGCATTAGCTTGACGCATTTAAATTCAACCGGCAGACACATAAATAACATATCAATCATTCAAGTAATTAAAACAAGACCTCCTAACGTGACGAATTTCAGTCTTCTTATCTATTTGTCTTACGGTCATAAAAATACCACATATGGGATTGACGTTAGTTCTGCTTCTTAATGCTTGCAAAAATATTGGAGAAACTTTCAAAAATTTTAGTTATTTCTATACCCATTAGTCACGTTGTGTGCCAAAACTAGAGTATATGATGATTTATTACTTTTAAAAATTCCTTCTATCGAATAAGGAAAAGCAGATTGAGTTCTCGTACTGCGCAATTGGCTGTCGGCTCTTAGAATAACAAGCTTGTTGTTAAAGCGAATCGGAACAGAAACTCTAAGCCTTACAACAGAAACGTATCTTTTAAATAAGTCTAGATGTCTTCTAATTGCTTGGAATTTTAACTGAACTTGAGAGAACGAGAGAGGTAATCGGTCCTTAACAAAAATACCATACTAAGAATATAAATTTGTTGTTAAAATGATGAAATTAGTATGATTATAATTAATTCGAAATGATTTTTACAAACATTAAATTTTATCGTGTACTTCTAAAAAAGCGCAATGGCTGATATCTTAAAACCTCTTACTTGTTGGCAATAAATAATTAACTTATTGACGTGATATGTAAGCACTCTATTAGTACTTACTTTAATTTTAATTGGCTATAAAATCCGTTATCAACATTACTTCTGCAATATTACTCCATTGCTTAGTATTTAAATAGTCAGTCTATGAAAACACTCCAGAATTAACAAAAATCATATATCAGCAAACACTATATCAAATGGTCAGGCAAATATAAAGCACTGTTGAGTTTGGCTATCCGATAGAGAATAACTCAGGTAAAACCACTTCCTTTCCAAAATTTTAACAACGCTTTTTAAAAATTGTAAAAAGTATCTAAAATATGAAGTTTTAAATTTGTTTTATACTATCTAATACTTTTTAAAATATACTCTAACATATGTCTACATTAAAACATTTTTATTAACTTTTTGCAGATATGGAGATGGCAGTTTATTGGTTAAGACTGTTTTATGACATCATCCAAGCTATATGTAATCACGGCCTAACTTAGATTTGCAATAATTTCCGACATTAGTCGTGCTTATAATTGTTTCCGCATTATAGTTCAATAATACTCAAACATTATACGGCAAAAATCATCTAGCAATTTTACAAGCTTTTAAAGCAGATGAGAATAAACTTTTGAAAATTACGATGTATTAAAACAAATATAAGCTTTTACTATCGAAGCTTCTAATTGCTGCAATATTCAACGTAAAAATATTGAACTATGTACAGGAATAATAGTAGTTTATAGTTGCCTATTATTTTTAAAAGACATGTAATATTATGATTTATTCGGAAATAACTGAGTTAAAGTACTCCAAACGTATAAGAATGTTTACATAACGATACAAGATTTATAAAAACCAACATTCTGTGAAATTAATTCATCATCATCATTTTGATAAATAAAAAAGGGCTAAATGTGAAAACCACCTTTCATCCGACTAAGCTAAATCTGAGGATATTTTAAATAGAATTTATTGTGAAACGTCTCTCAAAATGGAGTCCTTAAGGTCGTATAGTTTAATACATTATTTGAATACGAAGGAAGTCTTATGTAAACGACATATAAAAAGTTAACAGTATACTTCTCAGGTTTAAACTTAAGTTTAAATGGTAATTACTATTGCCAATTACTACAATTTGAAAATAACAATATCTACTAAAAATAATAATTACCTCATATATAAAGGTTTAAGTTTAAGAATATACATCTTTAGTAGAACACAATATGGAAATAAACTATTTTCAGTTTTTACAGATTGTATCGGTTAGTATCGGATTATTTCACATAGACAATTTAAAATAATAATAAATAGACTAACTAATTCTGTTAGAGATGCAGCCTCAAAAAGTGTTTTACAAATATGTATAACACAATATGAATAAACCTTCTAACACTTTTTTTAACTTTTAATCAAAAACAAAAGCAATTCAACAAACCACAATTAAAAATTGAAAATTCAACAATAGTGGAGTAAACAAATTAAACTGCAACGAGTGTCAATCCCACTATATTGGACAAACCGGCCGATCCTTCAAAATTAGATTTAATGAACACATAAAAGCATTAAAAACATCATCAAATTCAAAATATGCAGTCCATTTAAATAACACCGGCCATACATACACTAACATCGAAAACAATCTTGAAATTTTACACAAAAGCAAAAAAAGTCACTTATTATCTACTTTAGAACATTTTGAAATTTACAAACGTGCCAACATTAATCATAATATACTATTAATAGCAATATAATTAAATTTTGCAAATTAAATGACAAAGATTTTCTAAAAGAAAATGTATTATTCGATAGACTTTTAAACAATGTACATTGATCACACATAAAATTAATTAAAACAAATTTAGCCACCCAGGTAATGAAAAAGCACATGACAAATTGGTTTTAATTATTTATTTTCATAATTAATTTAACCTTAGTTAGTACCTGAACATGAAATCCCAGATTTCGAAATGTACATTGTAAGAAAAATAAAAGTTAAAAAAAGTGTTAAAAGGTTTATTCATATTGCGTTATACATAACTAATTCTTATTAATACTATAAAATGTACAACTTAAATTATACGGTACTCCACTCAGACACAAATTTCACATTATATATACAAGGTTGTAATATTTTGTCTATACACATATTAACATTAGCATTATATTACTGCAGGTGAATTAGAAGTTATCCACTTGTGTTGTACAAGGCAAGGTATAGGTACAGTTTATATCGTGTAGCGTAATAAGCTTCAATGAGAAACATACAGAATGTAAAGTCCAAAACACATTGATTTACATTAATCGATTCAAGTGTGACGTGTACTTTTCTGTTTTACCTGAGCAATTGTTATGCCACTGTAATTTTGTATTAGTAATCGGAGCGCTCCTACCGTAATAATTTTTCGTATTTTTATTTCAATTGGCCAACGAGTTAAGTTTAAGTTAAGTTAAATATATATTTGTTTATTTAGTTTAAGACCTTAGCACTGTGAGAGAAATAGGCAATACAGAATGAAATATGTGAAATATTGGTTTTAATTTCTAATTGCCTGATATTTAATTAGAGACCTTGCAACTTACTATTAGAAAATAATCAACCGAAATCTGTGGCTAATTTAAGTACCTAAGGCTTAGTGTCGTAAACCTAATAGTTCTTGCGTGCATGGTAGTGGTCTCGATTGAGCATACCTGAGGGCAGGAAACTGTTCCTTGTTGGAGACCTGCGACTATCACACCCCATCAACAAGGTGGCGCCCTTATTACCGAGCAAACCGTAACCATCTGGGTATCCGTCAATCTTAGTAGTCCTCTGTCACTGCGCAAGAACTTGGTTGTCCTGGCGCTCTACCAATACTCTG
The DNA here is from genome assembly GCF_021130785.1 of Homalodisca vitripennis. Lineage (NCBI taxonomy): Eukaryota > Metazoa > Arthropoda > Insecta > Hemiptera > Cicadellidae > Homalodisca > Homalodisca vitripennis. The sequence continues at coordinate 65,770,106 of NC_060211.1, read as the reverse complement.
GCCTTCTCCACTGAGCGAGGCCGACAATGTTGCTAACCCGCGAGGAGGGGTGGCAAACTGGCGCCCAACGCGGGGCCCCTTGTGTTAGCACCTGACTTCCACAGAATATAAAATTTTATTGAACTTGTGGTGTGAATATTTTGACAGATAGTATTTAGTATTTTGTTGTTTGTTAATATTGGGAAACACTGGTAATGTCTTGTTAATCGTTGGTTGCATTCTAGTGTTGTTATTTGGTTGGAAAGAACTGCATTTTTAGGATTGGCTAAAATGAGTGCGAGGTGATATTTCCATGTGGGCTGTATGAATTTTTCTGCTTATCTGGTGAATTTTTAGTATCCTACCTCACGATGAATGCGTATCATCTTCGTAAGACTGAGGTTATCTACGAACTTAAAATTAGGACTGTTGATACCGATGGCAACGCTAATGAACTGAGTAAGCGTCTGACTCAATGTTTTTTGGCTGATACCCAGGTTGATGAAACCGTTGTAAACTCTTTGGATGCCGATGCGGAGTTGGAGGAATGCGAAGGGAAGTGCCAGGACTTATCTTCGCTAGTGAGTGATTACGAAGGCACGAATAATGACAACGAGTTTCATCGTATTGTGGCTCGTCTTTGGCATTTGTATCTCCGAGTGGAGAGAATTCCGATTGGGGCATCTTCTGATAGTGAGCAAGCGGGAAGTAAGGAAAAGTTGCTGAGTAGAAGTAAGGAGCTATTGGATTCTTTTAGAGGGCCTTCTGATTCGAAGAACCAACCGGATCCCAGGACATCGGCCGGTGGTTTTCAACAGCTTCAACGACCAGAGGATGGAGCGCAAGAAACTAATTTTGAACTGCCCAAAACTTTAGAGTTGGCATTTAAACCAAATAAAACCACTGAAGACGACGAGAACCTGGCGACAGAAAGGAAACTTCTAGAGGAATGGCGGAATAGGGAAGAAAGAAAACTACAACAGGAAAGGCGTCACCAAGAGGAATGGCTCCAAAAGGAAGAGAGAAAACTACAAGAAGAAAGAAGAAAACAGGAGGCAAGATGGAAACAAGAAGAAGGACGACTGCAAGAAGCCCGAAGACAGCAAGAAGAGAAATGGAAGTTAGAAGAACTGCGACTTCGAGGACCTCAGCAGAGAACAGAAGAAAGAATCCCGCACGAGGATTTGAGAGGTCAAGAAAGAAGAGGACCTCCAGAGGACGACTACCTTCCCAGATTTTCACTAACTCGAAACGACACAGGCGCTGGTTCCCGGCCCAGATATGTCCCAGTCTACAAGTGGGGGCTAAAGTTTGACAACTCCGGACCAAGTATCGCTGCATTTCTTGAAAGAGTAGAAGAACTTCGTCGGGCAAGAGGAGTCACACATCAAGAGCTATACGAGTCTGCGGTTAATTTATTTGCCGGATCAGCGCTTGTCTGGTACCGTGCTGCGTCTTTTCGGATTCAGTCATGGCATCAGTTGACGATGGAGCTCAAAGAAGTCTTTCAGCCTGCGGATTATGACATAAGACTTCATCAGGAAATCTTTAATCGGCTGCAGGGAGATAATGAGCCGATAGATCTGTATATAGCCGCTATGGAGGGTTTATATGGAAGATTAGCAGTAGCTGTTCCTGAACCTACTCGCTTAGCACAGATCTATAATAACCTGCACCCTCAGCTGCAAGATCGATTGGCACTTTGCAGCATTCAAACTCTTGAACAGTTGAGATCCATGGGACGTAGAGCCGAAGCGGGCCGACTAAGTATGGTTAGAATAAGGCCCGCAACTACAAGGGAAAATACCCTTGAACCGGACCTTGCTTATCACGATCAGAATCACCCACGAAAACCTTTATCCGGACGTGTGGCCAGCGTACAATCTGCAAATTCAGACCGCCAGGACCCTGTCTGCTGGAATTGTGGAGATAAGGGCCACCGCTTCAGGTTTTGTAGTAAACCAAAACGAAGGTTTTCTTTTGGTTGTGGAAAGGAGGACGTATTTAAACGAGACTGTGTAAAATGCAGCTCAAAAAACGGGCAAGGCAAGGGGTCAGAAAGGAAGTAGGTGGTTCTGGCTCCTTGGATACTGAGACCATCCCGGCCAAAAAACTATGTCATTCATAACCCACAAGAAGACCATAGGCCTTATTTGAAAGTGAGGGTGTTTGGCCGTGAAGTTACCGCCCTCTTAGACTCGGGAGCTTCCCAAACGTTTTTAGGTGGACATGGAATGTGGATTTTGAATCAGTTTCCCGCTCGCTTTCAGAGTGCCAGTGGACGTTTTGTAGAAACAGCCGACTCAACACGCCATGAGGTCCAGGGCTTTGTCAATCTACCCATAACTTTACAGGGCCGTACTAAAAGTTTAAAGGTTTGCGTTGTACCATCACTGCAGCATACCTTAATCCTAGGCATCGACTTCTGGGAAATAATGCACATTGTTGCGGATATGCGCAATCGGAAGTGGGACTTTGCAACGAAGAGTGTGGATTTATTTTGTGGTTATGTTGAGGGAATCACATCGGAAGACAATCTAACTCTAGCAGAGAGAAAACGGCTACAAGATCTTCTCGAGGAGCATTTCGAGGATGAGCCATCAACATTGGGTAGAACAGACCGTGTGAAGCACGTCATCGACACTGGGGGTGTGCCACCAATCAAACAGCGGTACTACAATGTATCCCCTGCTCGTCAAAAACTCATCAATGAGGAGCTAGACCGCATGTTGCAGTTAGGGGTTGTAGAGCCTTCACAAAGCGCCTGGTCCTCGCCAATTATGTTACTGGATAAACCTGATGGCAGTAAAAGGTTTGTTGTGGACTTCAGGGCGGTGAATGCAGTGAGCCGAAAAGACGCCTACCCTCTACCACAGGTGACCGCTATCCTGGATAGACTGAGGGACGCTCGATTCTTATCTAGCCTGGACATTAAGAGCGCCTATTGGCAAATTGAACTAGACGAGGCAAGTAAGGAGAAGACCGCGTTTGCAATACCGGGTCGTGGCTTATACCAGTTCGTCACGATGCCCTTTGGTCTGTGCGGAGCTCCCGCAACATGGCAGCGCTTCGTTGACACAGTCTTGGGACCAGAGCTGGAGCCGAATGTCTTCGTCTATCTAGACGACATTATAGTTGTGACATCTACATTTGAGTCCCATCTTAAAACCTTGAAAGAGATATTTAGAAGAGTTCTTGAAGCAAAGCTCACCCTCAATAGAGAAAAGTGCAAGTTTTGCAGGAGAGAACTGAAGTACCTGGGCTACATTGTCAGTGGGGAGGGTTTGCGAGTCGACCCTGAAAAAGTAAAGGCGATTGTGGATATCCCAATCCCCCGGAACCAAAAGGAGGTTCGTCAATTTACTGGAATGGCCTCGTGGTACAGACGCTTCATTCCCAACTTTGCGTCACGTATGACTCCTTTGACTTCCTTACTGAAACGGAGAAATCAGTTCGAATTGACTCCAGAAGCCGAGATGGCCTTCCAGGACTAAAATCCTGCCTGATTAGCGCTCCAATATTATCCTGTCCAGACTTTTCGAAGCCTTTCACAATCTCCTGTGACGCCTCAGGCGTGGGGATCGGCGCTGTTCTTAGCCAAGACAGTGAGCAAGGAGAAAGTGTTGTTGCCTATGCCAGCCGCACATTAACTCGGCAAGAGCAGAACTTCTCGGCCACTGAAAGGGAGTGCCTTGCGGTGATCTTTGCTGTGGAGAAATTCCGGCCTTACGTGGAAGGAACCAGGTTCACGGTCGTGACAGACCACTATAGTTTGCTTTGGCTAAGTAACTTGAAGGACCCGACAGGACGTCTGGCTCGTTGGGCTTTGCGATTGCAGCCCTATGATTTTCACCTAGTACACCGTAAGGGGCAAGAGAACGTTGTGCCAGATCTTCTCTCTCGGACCACTCCACCGATATCGACTGATCCCTCTCATCCAGACGTGATTCATTGTGACTTGATTGAGATACCAGCTACAATACAGGACCAGTGGTACAAAGGAATGTTGGAAAAGGTTAAAATGGGCCCTCAAAAATATTGTCAGTGGCGAACTCAGGAGGAGAAACTGTGGAAGAATGTGAGCACCCTGGAACCCTCGCTTCACCAAGATAACTGGAGATTAGTACTCCCAAAAGATCTCAGATCCCAGGCCTTGTTCGAATGCCACGATACTCCAACTGCTGGACATCTAGGTGTGTCAAAGACCTATAAACGTATCCAACAGCTGTACTATTGGCCAAAAATGCGGAAGGATGTAGCCACTTATGTTTCAAAATGTGCTGTATGTCAACGGACTAAGTACGACCAACAACTCCCTGCGGGCGTTATGGGCAGCAGACGTGCAGTTGATTCTCCATGGCAGATGATCGCTGCAGACCTGATTGGCCCTCTGCCACGATCAGTAAGAGGCTTTAAGTACCTGTTGGTTATTACTGACACGTTTACCAAGTACTCAGTCCTACGACCTCTCCGAGCTGCTACGGCAAGGCTCGTGTCTCAACACCTGGAAGAGAACATCTTTATGGTTTACGGAGTACCACGGTACTTCATATGTGATAACGGGTCTGAGTTCATCGGGAAACCAGTGAAGGACCTTGCCAAACAGTACAATGTCAAGATACTACTGAACGCAAGTCGACACCCACAGGCGAACCCGGCAGAGAGGGTTAATCGGGATATCGTTGCTATGTTTCGAGCTTATGTAACAGACAACCACCGGGAATGGGACAAATTCATTCCAAAAATAGGTTTTGCACTCCGCACCGCGCATCATGAGGTGAAACAGCATTCACCCGCGTTTTTGAACTTTGGGCGAGAACTCGCTACGTCGGGAGACGGATATGAAGTTCTTAACGATGGTTCGGGTGTACCCTCTACTGAGGATTGTGGTCCCTTTAGTGAGAAACTACGAGAGCTTAAGGACATATTCCAAGAGGTTTCAGAGAGACTGAAAACAGCCCATGAAAAAAATGCTAAACGCTATAACCTGCGCAGACGACCTGTGACTTATAGAGTGGGAGACGTCGTCTTGAAAAGAAACTTTGTACAGTCTGATGCTACTAACTACTTTGCAGCCAAACTAGCACCACGCTATGTTGGACCCTACGTAATAGTTGAACAGGTATCTCCTCTGATCTATAAGCTGGCGGACATGGACGGCAAGAAGATAGGCCAGTGGCATGTGTCGGACTTTAAGAAATTTCGGCAGTGAAGAAAATTTGGGAAATTTTCTGCCGGATGGGGGGTGTTTGTGACGTGTACTTTTCTGTTTTACCTGAGCAATTGTTATGTAGAACTGATCACTCTACATAACGAAATTTTACATCCAAATGAAGAAGCGCGCATTCATTGTTGCTGCAATAACAGAACGGTCACTGATTAGACGCCAATCAGCTGTTCAAATAAAGGAGTTAGGCTAAGGTGAGCCATTACCATGCCATTGATATTTTGTCGCTTGCGTATGTCAGTTAGTAAAATTTCAGTATAATAATTTTGTCTTTACAGAATTAAATATCTACGGTAAACTAAGCCTTGGGCCTCGTAGTAAGATTGTCAAGTCCTGTCGATAAACGTAGGAAATTAATACGTTATCTGTAATAAATTAATACTAATCTAGTCTTTTAATAGTTCACGGAGATAAATAGTTGTAAATACGTGTTCATAGTGTCAAATACTGTAACCACAAATTGTTTCTGTAAATTGTACATAATTAGGCCGAGATATTATCTCGTAACAATTGCATCGTCTCTCATAAATTTCCTTACTAAACTTGTTAACTGTTCTATAAATATTGAATCGGTAACTTTATGTCCTAATGTTTGTATATTATTTAGTTTTACTCAGAATAATGTAAAGGCAGTTGTCATGAAATTTATACCTACCATTGCCGTGAAAGTGCATACATTATTGCATTATGTTAATACTTCAATACACTTTACTATAATTATTGTAATTAATTAGTTTAAGTAAGAACAAACGTAATTAATTTTTTCTGTGTCAGAATAATTATGCTTTGTGTTTAAGACCAATATTGTATATCATTGTAATTGACAGATTCTGCGCTTTTTTAATGTACTTATGTTTATACATTAAACGTTTCTTTACATTTTACTGGCCGCTGTAAGCTAAATACGAGTATGTTAGACACACCAACAATACTGACAGATGTTGCTGTTTTAGTCAGCTGGTTTCTTTTAAGTTAATTTTGACATTGTTTTCATGATTGATGATAAGTAGTGTTTACTGATTTCAATGAGCCGCAGAAAATGAATAAAACTGACTTTATGAAATTAAAGTTTCAATATTGGATTGCACGGACGATACAATCGACGGCTCGTGTGTGTGTTTCGTGTCCGCCCAGTTGGTGAGTAGACTTTACACTACTTATTCCATCGTGCTCCCCTGGGAGGTCGGACTAACTCCGTCAATGTCATTGTGGAGCCTCTACCTATCGGACTAGGAGTGAATAACTGCATCAGGGTGGATCCAGTTTCGAACTTTGACAAATGGGACTCAACTTTAATTTAATGTCTAGCCATTATGTATTCATGTGAATTATTGTTTTGTAACTTTGTAGTTCAGGAATATGGTCATAATGATTTTGGCCACTGTAATTTTGTATTAGTAATCGGAGCGCTCCTACCGTAATAATTTTTCGTATTTTTATTTCAATTGGCCAACGAGTTAAGTTTAAGTTAAGTTAAATATATATTTGTTTATTTAGTTTAAGACCTTAGCACTGTGAGAGAAATAGGCAATACAGAATGAAATATGTGAAATATTGGTTTTAATTTCTAATTGCCTGATATTTAATTAGAGACCTTGCAACTTACTATTAGAAAATAATCAACCGAAATCTGTGGCTAATTTAAGTACCTAAGGCTTAGTGTCGTAAACCTAATAGTTCTTGCGTGCATGGTAGTGGTCTCGATTGAGCATACCTGAGGGCAGGAAACTGTTCCTTGTTGGAGACCTGCGACTATCACACCCCATCAACAAGGTGGCGCCCTTATTACCGAGCAAACCGTAACCATCTGGGTATCCGTCAATCTTAGTAGTCCTCTGTCACTGCGCAAGAACTTGGTTGTCCTGGCGCTCTACCAATACTCACGCCCTTCTCCACTGAGCGAGGCCGACAATATTGCTAACCCGCGAGGAGGGGTGGCACAAGGGGGCAAAAACAGTTATATTTTATAATCGATTATAAAATTAATGTAATGTATAAAGTACAAACAATATATTACCAAATCTTTTTATCATAAATGAATATTGGTCTTAATTGATAATGTAATACAAAAGTATATTATGAGCTACAAGGGAGAGGTGTAGTTTACGGGTCTACAGATTACCAAACAGGGGCTTGCAGTCTTGTAAACGACTTCTACTTGTTTTAATAAACATTACGTTTAGTCATTAGTGGGGTTATATTGCGGATTAATCAGCCACATGCCACAGATGCACAATAACAGGAACTTTGCAATGTTTTAGTACTACTGCTACACATAGAATGTTTAAGTAACATTAGGAGCTGTTATTTTTATATTTTAAAAAGCTACTGTTATCCAATTTTTCAAAAAAACAAACAATATGCTTTTTAAATATTTTATAATATGTGCATGCACATTTTTAAATTTCATACGTAACACACCTTAACATATTAAAACCGTTTCCTTGGAGTCCTAAATACGTGGTATACTGACTAGAGCACTACTCCTTTGTAATGTTGTGGAAAAATGAAAATAATATTCGGTTTAATGTAGTGAATAATGTGCTATAATTTTCTTAGTACGGCTTTCTTACATAATTTGTATATATTAAATATTAAAATAAGTCAGTTGAAGACCTCTAAGAACATTTTATGATGTTGGGGCTTTTTCTAGCGTATATCATTAGAATAAGCTTTATTGATCACAAACAACAATATCTTATATTCACTACGCAAACAAAACATATTTGCCAAATTATTACTACACGCGTAATTTAATATAGTTTACTGTTAAACCTTAGTAACGCTTGTAATGAAATTGTACATTTTTACGGGAAAATGTCGAGGTTTTTAACTATTGAACTTGACATAGTCAGTGGCTATTTCTGTTACAAATCAACCTTGTTTTTTAATGAAAACTTGCATTTTACTTTATAAATTATATGATAAAATCTAAGTAAGTTATTATTTAGTATTATATTTAGGTAGTAACAAACAACTGGAATCATATTAAAGTTGAACACATATAGATTAACTAAATTAGTTAGATGCGTATTTAAATGATAATTAAATATCTCAAATTTAAATCTTTAAGTTTCATATAATTATTTCCCAAAGTTTCAAAGATATCAAAGATCTCACAAAATTAGTAAAATATGTTAATTAAACTTCAAACTAAATGTGGAGATTAACTCGACACAAACTAAATTTTCCATTTGGGACAAGCGGACTACCCAAAATTCTTGTTGTTGCTACATTTCACCACTTTTATCTCTATTAAAGAACTTTTTGCATAGACCTTTTACTTGTTAATATTTACTGTTTTAGAATTTACCAACAAATTCACAGTTAAAATTTGTATTTCTAAGCATTACAACGGATTCAATTCATACTACTTCTCTGTCATAAAAAGGATGATTTTTAAAAATTTAATCCTATAATATCATATAATTAAATTACATCACGTAACATCCATATAAAACTAGTGGTTCGTGACATCATACAAAAACAAAAATGCGGTAACCTAAAAAATATCAAAGCACAGAAGTAAAGTTTTTTATAATAAGTCAAAATGCCTCATTGAAATAACCACACCAATTCATATATTAAAGTATAATTTTTAATTTAAAAAGTTTTAAATATTTATAAGTAACATAAGTCCATATGAATGAACATTTATCTAATAGATCCAGAGATGGAAATAGAAAACGATTATGCTACTTTATGTTTTCTAAATTTGCAAACATATTTTTTTAAGTATTAGCATGGTCCTATTGTTTTGTTCTGTATTTAAAATACAGTATATTATCTCAAAATGTAGCTAAATTAATTTATGAGTAGTCATATCATGGTTAATACACGGTGTTCAACATTGCAGTATAAATATATAAAAGATCAATGGAAAAGTAACGTGAGATGTAAAGGGTGCTGTACCAAATTTGCTTACCATTACTTACTTTATTCATGAAAAGTATGTTCAAAATTTTCAGTTTATTTGTCAAAATGAGGGAATAGGAATAGGTTTTATAGTGACTTGTATTTTTCAGTATATCTTTTATGAATAAAATTTAGCAAAAAGCCTTTAACTAGACAATTTACTGACATATTTGAATGATACCTTTGTTGTTTTCCTCATGAAGTGTTTAAAACTATTGTTTTATAAAAATACACACAAACATACGACATAATGTGTACTTTCATTGAATAAATATTTCCAGTGAGCTAGGGAGGGTATCACAAAGATAGAGTGCGCTGAAACCCAGTCTTGTATCTAACTTTCATCTCTTACTTTGTATTGTATTATTTTTTATTTTTACTTTGTGCCAAAACATTTTACATATTTTAATATTATATAAATTTCACAATGTTTGTTTTACATCTATCATCCAAATATTTCCTTGTTGCCATCATTGTTACTAATAATACCAATTAAAAAAGATCAAAATCAGCTAGAAGCTGAGATTCTCTAATAGTCATTAGTAATAAACATTAATTAATATCACGATACTCTTTCCTTGTATGATACGTTGGGTGAATGTTTTAATCTATCCTTGCTGATAAATAAGGAAACATTCTTGTACTATCCGATATCAAACTGAATTTCATAATAAAGTTCAAAGGCGCTGCGTGATTGAAAGAGAAATATGACAGGTAATCTCAGACGCGCCTATAGGGTACTGATACCAACAAAGGTTGAGATCACGCTGTCCTTGTAGGAAGAGATGAGTGTTACTTATGGTTTCCTCACCTAAATATTATTAATATGTTCTCTTAACATTATTTATGTTTCATTTACATAACTATTTGTATATATTAATGAATATACTTTATGTACGTCACTATATACGTTTAGTGCGCTTCTCGGAATATTTCGCTATGAAAATGACACACAATAACTGAGGTAATTTCTAACTGATTTAAACTATCCTCGGTTCAGCAATAGCATTTACACATTCTTTGTTTGATTTCATCTTATTTCTCTTTAGAGATGATGGTAAATTTGTGTTATTGGTTATATTAATTTCTCATTTTTATGTCAGGTCATGTAAAATGTATTCTAACAATAAAATATTTAATTTCTTACGCATGAACTATGAAATTGTGTCAGGTAACATTACTGTGACACTTGTCATGTTTTCACAGCTTTTTTGGCTTCAAAATTGAATTCGTCCAAAAACTTTTCAGCAGTAATTCAATTAAATAACATTAAAATCAATATGCTATGTAATGTGTTTTGAAGGCTATCTATTGAATTTAAAGTATTCATATCGTGGTCAACTTGTATGTTGTTATTTACTTTTCCTTTATTCAACCCGGTATTGTAGTATAAAAATTATAATACAATTTTTAAATGAACTAGTACCTTATAAATAGATTTAGTATCCAAATTTCGACACCTAGGACAAAAATAGTATTAAAAAAATAAGTTTTTATAATCCTCCTACATAATTTAGTACACCGCACCACGTGTCGTGTAACAGACTTTAGTGAGGTTCTTTCCACAGTTTAAAATCTAGATAATTTCCCTCTCGAGATGTCCTACAAATATAGATAAGAATACAAAATAATGCAGAATAGACATATTCAGTCTCCCAGGTACCCAAGAAAGAAATTGTGTCTGCCTACTAAGAGACGGACACTTCCCAAACTTATTTACTGATTCTGCATGTTAGACATGAGAACTTGTTCTTATTTATGTAAAAATTTAGTTTAAAGCACAATTTTAAGTCTAAAGACGAAATTATTCTGGAGATATATGTAGATCAATTAATACACATACTTTTTTTACCAAGTTGCGTTTCATAGCAGTATTAAATAAAACTTGTTTCGGTGCAATGAAGTACGTAAAGATGAAATGCTTTAACACATTTATTGCATTAAATTTTAACTCTATAATAATGTCTCTTTAGTGTATGAGTAAATATGTTACAGATTAAAATTATTTACATTATTTAACTGTTTTTACATATCTGGTAGTTCTCGTACTTTCTCGTGGCCATTATGATTACCCATGAAACCAATATAATTATATTCACTAACGCTGCGCCAAATCCCATTAATGGACACGTATCCCAATCAACCTTATCTATATAGAAATGAATTATTAGGCAATAATTCAAGTCCATAGGTAAGTTATTTTAGTGATATTTATTGAGGTAATTTAGATATATCGTAATTTTAATTATAGTGAATATTTGTAAATTGAATATAAAGATATATAAGCATACTATGAATTGACAAATCATTACAGTACTAGTGCTGTACAAATGACACTTCCAATTTACTATTATTCATTAATTTTCTAGTTTTGATTTTCAAGATAACATTCACTCCTGTAATCCATAATGTTTTTATAATGGATATAGCATTACAAGTAACAAACTTTCCTCCAATAACGCTAAACACTAAATTTCATATTAGTCACATATTTTGAAATACCTAATTATATACCCATTTGAATGTGGTAGTATGCAAAATTATTTTTGAGAAGACAGTGCCTGCCGCGCTAATATGTCATTTACAAATATGTTTTTTCTCATCTAAAATCTTGAATTTTTAAAAGGAAACACTTAAGTTATTCTTCTAAGAATGTACAATTTAAATATGTATTTTCTATTTTGCATCATAAGAACGTTTGTTAGGTCAAAATACATTTTAGTTAATATTATTGACTTGTACTAATTAATTTAAATGTAATAGATTGATTATATTATTAATAATAGATTGAATATTTTCTTCTTCAATGTACTTAGCACCAAAGAGCATTACAATTACTATTCAATTTCAAAGGTTATTGGTTAACAGAATTTATTTTCCGAAACTAAATAAAAATGAGGGGTTTGATAGAAATTATTACAACTATTAATACAAAACACTTCCGGTTATTGTAGTTAAGTAATCAGTAGGAAGTTGAATATCTTTATAGTATACAATATGAAATAAAAGAATATATCGGTTGTTCTGTGATAAATGTCGAATACGTATGTGTGTGTACAATGCTCACGTAGTAGTACAGGAAGCATTCCCCAAAAATGATGTTTTCCTCTTTTGAAAGTCCTTTAAGAACAGATGAGTTTTCGCAATCTGAGTGATGGAGCTGAAGATTCTACGAGTATACAGTACTACGACACATCTTTTGTTAACTCTCCTGCAATGTATGAGTTATTTCTGGAAAGATCTAGAAATTTAAAGGAATATCTATATAACTTTAAGAGATTGTATAATATTACTACTCTAGAATTACCAAGCGTATTTTACTTATCCTAAAACCTATATTTATAAAAATAGTAGGAACTTCTCCGACAATCTAGCAATCCATTTAACTTAATTTAAAGTTTAACGTTATAAGTAAAGTTATATTTCATCGGAATACTTATTTTTGATTACAACCGTAACATTTCATATACTATCTTCCTAAATAATCGCGTTAATAGTGTACCACTAACAATAAACATATGAGTTCATAAAAAATTATGCACTTTATCTCTGTGACTCTTGCTGTTACCATAAATTATTTATACTGTGTATATAGGGGTGAAATCACGAGATTGTGAACTTTAAACGAAATTGTTTATCAGTAATCAAAGATTAATCAAATAATCTTTATAAAAGCGATAAATAAATGGATTTTGATGAACTATTTTACAATATCAATAGGACTGTACAGGGTATTAAATTAGCAATCTGCAAATTCTTGGTCTAAAGTATTTAAAAAGTAAATTTAATACAATACCTAAATATATTAACCACGCCTACCGTATGTTTTGTTATCATAGAACTTTGGAGGTTGGATTTGCAATAATATTGTCATACTAAATTTAAAAAAAAGATTTTTATTCACCAAGACTTGTTTGATCAGAAACAATTTTGTTACGATCGGTATATTACTTAAATTTTAGTCTGAAATTGATTATTCTAAGGAAAATACGTTTATCATGACATAAGAAAACAACATGTTACGTTATGAAAGCAAAACTTCACAACCGTTACTTTTACAAGTGAGAAGTTAAATGAACACGAGACTAGATTAGGCAGATACAGTTCTCTGTAACATCTGAACATTTGGGAGGCTAAGTCTCTCGTAACCAAACTCGTTGACACATGTCCCAAACATACTTCATCACTTCCTGCCTCAGTTTTCTTTCCTTATTTGTCCTAAGTTAGTTTTAAAAGGAACTAAAGACTTTAGAGTTTGATAACTTTTTAATATAGAAAATACTTCAGGTATCATATTAGGATTGAAGTAAACTTATTTTGGAACTTGTATTTTATGTTTAAATGCTTATAGTGAAATAAATTGGGTAAGTATAACAAAATAATAATGTACTTTGTGTGAATAAGAATCGATTTCATAAGTTTAATATTTTAATTATAGATACTTAAGATACAATTAAAATATAGTTAGAATTTGTAAATTAAAAATTGTAATAATGACAATTTGTATATTAATACTCTAATAGCTTTACAGCTAATAATCTTTTCAATTATGACGTTGTTCTATAATTTATTACTTTGCCGGCCCCCATTTTTAATAGTTTTTATAAAACATTTAAATAGCACAAAAACGAAATTTAAATCTGTGTACTTTTAGTAACTTGTAGAATTGTTGTTTATAAATCTAATTTTGTGTGTTCCATCAAACAATAAAACCATTTTATTTTTTAGTTTAAAATTAACCACTTAGTGCTAGTCAACTTTCAGCTTGTTATCAGTTAACATCATTTATTTTGTTCTTATCTTCTTAAGTAAATTTAACTTCATTAGTAACTCACCGAAAACTGCTTTGTGAATTTGAATTTGTGTATATATAAAAAAATGGAGATTATTATAAGGTGGACGATAGCTTAACAATCAGGCCAGTTGTAACAATGTAGATGGAATGTTTTTGGGTATTATGCTATATAACCATACGTGTTATAGCTAAATATTTATTATGCATTATTTATTGAAGTTATTAATCCAAAAGACACCATAGTGCATTTAGACTACTTAATATCACGCAGTATATAGCAGCAGTGGATTAATTATACTATACTAGCAGGCAAACATTTTCCTATGTATTTTCCTACGGGATGTTTCTTATTGTAAGCACAGATGATTGGGGGTTCATAGTCCATCGTTGGTGTCTATCTGACCAAGATCAAAGTACGATTGACATTTTGGTGATACTATTTTCTTATGCAATAGAGTAAATGTTATCAATATTTCAAATTTTATTTTCCTGTTTGATGAATACAAATAATTCTCCACTAACTAACACAATGATGGCAAGTATATATTATGGTATATTTTAACATTGTTTTATGTCAAAAGATTATTATAGGAAATTTATATTAATAATGGACCAAGTAATAACCTATATCTAACATAAATGATTAAAGTTTAATTTTATTTAATATGACTAGTTTATTAGACGGAATAATCAACCTTGAGAAAAAAAATCCTGATATATTTATATATAAATATATATATATATATATATATATATATATATATATATATATATATATATGTGTGTACATAAAATATTCAGTATATACATATATACTGATTGTTTTATGTACCCCTGATATACATACGTGATATACAGTACGTAGTTACTTTTGTCACTTTGATTATTTGACTTAATATAAGGACATATTTCCATATAAATGGCTTGTGGCACAAGTTTCCGTGTGACTCAGTGTTGGAGAAGCAACGCACAAAACTTTCTTTTTGTGAATATCATATATCGAATATTAGTAATTTTTATATACTATGTTGTGTTAAATACGGTTTATAAGATTTTCTCCTTCATTATGTACTCAATTTTCTAAAGAGTTCTTACATTGTGTGAGGATTTGATATTGGAAGTTCGTCCTTATTAACCCTGTTATATTACAATATAAAACATGCATAGATAGTTTGCTTCAGTACTTTTGGGCATTGACAAAATTGACAGCTTCTTCAATTTATGTTAGAAACAAAGACTGTGTGAGAGATAATCTTGAAAAATCTAAACGGTTTTGTCATTAATCGTCAATTATATCTAATTATTAAATTTGGAATAGGTTTGACAAGTGTTTTGCCAGAGAGAAAGATAAAAATAGGGCTTAACCTTGAAGTTTATAGCCCATCAAACCGTTCTGAATAACTAGGACCCTGTCCGATGTTTATAAGAATCAAGGAAATTCCGTATAGGTATTCCGGTAAGAAGTCTGTAAATTTATTAATAGACATACGAAGAAAAAGCGAAGTAACTGTAACTATGGTACAAACAGTTGGGACTCAATGGAGAAGTTTTGAGTTAGGTTTCGGTTAACCTTTCCGAACGTAAAGAAAGAGATCTTTATTCTGTCGCTGAGCAAGATATATGTGTAGATTTAAAGATTTATTAGGGACCGAAAAAATGCAATGAGTTACACACAATATTGGTCAGACTCTGATACTTAAAGTATCTATTACAGTATAGTATTTTTTTAAACTAACTCTAGAGATTTCGTTTATATTGTTTATAATAACGGTGGATGCATTTGCCTATTTGAGTGTTTACGGACTTTTTAAAGGTGTTTCCTGAGATGGTAAACTAAGTTAATTATAGTTGGATCCTAAGCTTATACAAAACACTATACCCGCTTAACAAATTGGAAGTAAATTCTGAGATCTTTTATAATAGTAATTGTTATAGCTCCCAACAACGAAAATCTTGATTTTAATATAATTCATTTCTAAAAGAGGGGAAAAGTGGTCAGTTTCTTCACTTGATATATCCACAGACACATACTCACAGCATTCATATGTACATATACATACAAATACTCTTGAACAATTCTTATTTAATATCAATTCAAAAGTTTACTATATGAATTTAAAAAATATAAAGTAGTGAAAAAATGACTTTACGTTATGCAATGACTCGAAAGTTTTATTTCACTGGACAAATTGTTTTACATTTATAAAGATATAGCGTATTGTAGGTGTATACTTATGTATTAATTGTAAATTGTGACCTCGGAATTGGTATATAAAAATATTACACGATTCATAAGGTTTTGCCTAATTAATACTGTTTAAAACACACGAAATATTCTTTTGATACCTTACAAGCATAATATTTTTGAGTTGGCAAAGCACCGTTTTAAAGGTTTTTTTTCGTAACGGTTCTCTTATTAGATTTCTTTAATATAGTTGTTGGAGAACGTGTACACATTAAGTAACATCCCGCCAAGACAGGGCATAGCATAGCTGTGATCCTACGAAAGTATGCAAAGCCTAATAAATGAAGTTGTTGTTCACATGTCCCATTTAAGAAAACTATATGTTAGCATAATGGCATCCATCTCATTTTAATTGTTTTAATGAGTCCTTCTATGATCAATTAGAGTTTATAACAAGATCTACGTATGCTGCTATAAAAGGAAGGTGATATATATATATATCTATTTTTGAAATCATATATTAAAACAATAAGCAAAATATAAAAAAAACTGTAAATATTATTTTTAATTGCTTAGGATATTCTTGCATATCATATTTCACTATTTAAACTAATTTTATCTAAACATAATTAATTATTATGAGTATATTCTGCAAAGCCGTAATAAAATATTTAAATTTACCTTGACAAAAGACATTGATACAAAAAAGGCCCCAGGAGAGATCCTTGGGGTTCAAGATTGGTGATTATACCTTTTGTAGTGAAAAACTCTTCGAATTTTACTTTTTTAACTATATTATACGAGCGGGTTAAGACAGTTATTGTCTTGCTCATCAAACATTCATAATACTATATATTAAGATATACATTATTAATTCGTGTAAGACAATTGTGTAGAAAACCATATTACCACTTAGAAAGTAAATGTTAATTTTGATCAACATCCATTTATTTCTTGGACATCTAGAACTATCTGACTTAATTATTTAAAGGCTCTAGAAATACTTAAAAGTTAAAGGAGATAATAAAATTGTCAAATAATATGTATTCAGTAAACATTTTCTATATGTATTTTATACATAAAAGTAAATAAAGTACATAGATGATTTTTATACGCCCGTTTTAGATCTGGGGCTCCAATTAGAACATCTTTAGTCCAATTGACCGTAAAAGGAAACGTGAATTAATTTTATTTGTAGAACATATGCTATAAATTTTCGTACATTCTCGTTGAAGTAAAGCCTTAATCGTAAAAATAATACAGTATATTGTTAAAAACGTTGCTTACACTAAATTAATACAACCAGTGGACTACTATGTTAGATATATACCGAAAAGATCAATATTCCTCAAAATAAAAGATTTAAAATAAAAACCACTGCAGTGACAGTCACATTGAAAGGGGCGTGGGTCGATTTTGTATTCGTGTCACGTAGACAACGCTTGGTTCCTAAGTGTTTCTGAATACGTCCCGTAGAGATGGGAATCTTTTTAGTGAGAAAAAGCTTCCCTTTTAAAGCCCAAGTCTACATGGAAACCTTGAACTAGTCCTTAATCTATGGCTAATATATAAACGTTGGAATCTTTAAAGCACTGTTAAATTTTAGGCAATAAAGCCTGTGTACGTCTTGCAGCCTCATCTATTATTCATATATTTTTAATACTCCTAGTAACAGTCTTTTGTCTAGTAATCTCGAGCATGTTAATAATAGACTAAGTCCTATGCCAAACCAGCACACTGACCATCAAATTTCCAATAAAAATTTCGTAATTCCAACAACTAGGCAAAGAGAAACGTACATTATTTGGGAACCTATTTATAGAAATAAATTAGATTTTTTACCTAGTTCACCTCGTGGCCTAAATTTTTAAAATTAAGAAATTGAACGGGTAGAGTATTACATTATTGTACGCTTTTTAACGAACCAAATAGTTAATTTACAAGTAAATGAAACAAACCGTTATGCTAAACAGCGGCAAATTATAGCGATTATACAAGAACAAAATTAATGAGACAAGCGATTTTGATCATTCTAGGCCACTACTGATCCTGTATGCGGGGACGAAACCTAAACATGATCGATTGCACAAAGTCTAGGATCTAATAGACCTTTTGATATAGGAATTTAAAAATATGATGTGAAAAGTTAATATAAGAATCTTGATACGCACCTACTAACTGAATTATATCTAAAGTTAATTCAAATTAAAACTATTACTACATTTTTATAAAATACGTTATACCAGAATGTGTATTTACTGTAAGAAAATCCCAGAAGAATAAACAGAATAGTTGAACGTATATTGTGTTGAGGTTTATCGCCTTCCACCCAACTTAACGTCTGTTGTAACTAACTTTCTATACCGACTAGCTGTACAAGTGTAGATGAGTTATTTACAACAGTTGGCTATAGTGACAAGACCAAGAGTGTTTTCAATAAGAAATATTTGTATCTAAAACCATATTCAGCCCTTAATTTCCTTTTTGAAATAATTACGGTTAACGTCTCATTAAAGTATATGATTAATAAGAACCCAAAACGTTTTTCGCTATTTTGCTCTGTCTATCGTGTACTCTTTGGAGTACTACGGAGTATGAATGAAAAATATTACAAACTTTTTCTTTTTTATTAAATATATAAACTTTTCAGGAAAAAATTACAACCAGCTTATAAGGATTACTGGTATTACAAGAACAATTTTTTTAAATTAGTTTAAAACCTTAATAATAAATGTATATGGAGGTGTATAGGCAGCCCGGAATTGCAAAGAAAAATTCCTCTCTCAGTTAGAAGCTTTATGAAGGAAGTAACATAATGTTTGTATAATTACAGCTAATTATCTATGTAACAAGTTAATTAAGACAGCTGGTGTTAACTTTTCTTTATTATTTTGGGGGAATTCAATGCCCCTCCATAGTTTTAATGCAACTGAAAGTATTATTGTCAGTCAATAAATTGTTACTATAATACAATCAATCACCAGTTTCATCAATGGTTATTCTGTAAATAAATTTTATTCATTAAGCATCAGTGAACCGTTTTTCTTCGTGTGGTTAAACAACAATACTTTAAAACAGCTTAGTATACTCAAAAAGTTACCAAATGTAATAATTTTTAATCTAAGTATATAAATTTACATAAATTAATATGAGATCGTAGTAATATTATAGACACATATTTTCTTACAAGGTTATGATATATCAGGAAAAATATTAGATATATTGGTTTCTTTATTACATCAAAGAACTGAAACACTTGAAATTTTGTAGAACAAATTTTGTTATTTTGCAAAATAAAAGTTACGTGTGACTTATTTTTACAGCTAAGTTGAATATTAGTAAAATTATTTATTGCGTCTCCTGGACTGTAGTGGGTTGTATTATACCCTTTTTTCTTTCAATAGTAGGTTGATTACAATTAATAAGAAAAAATATTTGTGATGCTATTATTGGAATCTTCGCGCAAAATGTTTTATTTTATAATATGGTGATGGACTACTAACTTCTAAATACTACTTTTCAAATCCATGAAGTATTCCAGACGAGAATTGTATATAATTAAAATTAACAGGACCTCCAACTATATAAATTGCGCAGCTTTGTATTAAGAGTTCTGTTTCCGCTAAGCTTTTACAGTTTTCAGGAGAAGTATATCGGTCGTTAAAGCTTAATAACTTATATTTTAAAATATGATTTTAAATGTTTACATCTATTTTAGATATGAAAAGTGCATCAATATCATAACAAAGTTCTTAATGCATCTCTGGTAAATTTTAATTATGTTGATATTGTAAAATAGTTTTTCAAATATGCTCTTACCATGATTAAAAACGTCGTATTGCAATGAAAGGCATTTCATCATTTCTTAATAATTTTTAAGGAACGCTATGTTTATCATGATTAAGTTGCAAAAAATAATAAATTGTTAACAATTAAATTGAATGAACAATTTGAGTTGAAAATTTTATTGTTTAATTTATATCAGCAAAAATAAAAATGTTATTAAAAAGGTTATCTTGCATTTTGTTTACTCTAATGATACTTATTAACATTTAAATTCGTAACATTTGAAAAGAAGATTAAAACTAAAACCCTGTACGTAATGTAACCACATTGTATTTTAAGATTAAAATGAATTAGATGATGACCAAATACCTCTGAAAACCTTTATGAAAAAACTTGAAAAACCGTTATTTCATAATCAGTTTAATCATATATCGTGTATGCCCAGTTTATACCAATTCATAATATCAGTTTTAAAATGTATATTTAATAATTTCTGATTATTTAAAAACAAACTTAAAAAACTTGTTTCATACATCTTAATATATATATATATTTATTTATTTATTTATAATGCATCGTCTTGTATAACACATTTCGCTTGTTAAAACATTTACTGTTGATAAAAAATAATTCTTGTTAATATTTGTTTTACAAAACAATAATATATATGACCTGACGGATTAGACTTTATGGTTAATGGATTATAAATAAACAAAGTAACATATAGCTCCAACCATAAGGGATTCGAACATAAATTCAAGTCGGGTTCCCGGATATGTGAGCCATCAATTCATTTAGCTGATCCTGCCACAGAATCTCTTGAGAATATACCCTCCAAATTTCAACATCGTATATTTTACTAGACTTATCAAAAATCTGTTAGTTTTATTTTAAGATTTTCTTAAAAGTATTCAGTAAGTTAACTAAATATTTGTATCTATAATTATTTATTGGTTTTAAGCATGTACTAATTGATGAATAATTATAAAAAGTGTTACATACTTTTAACTTTAACTACTACTAATAATAATAAAATTAGACAAACATTTCTTAACAAAATACAATATATGCAGAAATACAATAAAATACAAAAATATACTATAAACAATATTAAACAGGTTTCATTACAAAGTCCGTAACGCGACAAGGTTAAGGTTTTATACCTCAGCATCACTTAAACCGAAGAAATATTTTATATAAATTTGGTTATATGTTATCAAACATGTAAAATATGGACGTTAAAAATGTTAAATATACAAAATTGTATAAAAAAGGCATAACAGATTATTTGGGGAGCCGCTAACATATAACGCTAACTTTTTTGTTCACTTTGATGTGAATAATATCTACTTATTTTTAAATCGTGCATTATAACATACTAGACAATTCAAATAAAAACAATGAGTTAAAACAAAATTTATTGGTTGGTTTTAACGATGTGCAACAATTCCTATTGGGAAATTTTTAATTCAGTACCTAATCTTCTGATAAGGTCACAAGCTACATAGTAATGACAGCACGTTCAATGATACTGATTATAATACATGGTTGCAGAGCAGTTGCTTGCCTAGTGACCAAAGCTGCAAACTGAAATTTTCCTGTTCATTTCTTAAACGGAAACCATTTATCTAAGAATAATAAACGAAAATCTGTCTTAAAAAAATAGCAACGTCTTATACATTACAGGCAACACATCGTTGTAGGCAGAATTTCCTTTAGAAATATTATATAAGAAGCAAACTTGCGTAAATGTTGAATAGTTTATAAGCGTTGAATAATATGTAATTCATTTGTACTATGTACAGAGATAATGAATTAAATTTGTACAATGTTACAAAAACACTCATACTGTTCACTTCTGATCGTTTTTTATTTTCGACTGAGAGAAACATCTCATTCCGGTATAAATATGGTGGTATCAGTTAGACACATTGCCAATGCCTCGGCCACGAAGATAAAGTCTCATAAACTCTGTATTATTAATAATGAATTATGTAATACATAATAAAATAATTCATGCCATAACTTTTTGTAGTAAAAATCTAGTATTCAAGTTAACCCTTTCAGTGAAGCATGTTTTGTTTTATTTATTATTTTATTGGCTTTCAGATGATTATTTAAAATTTGGTTTATGTTTGAGTTTGGGTTTGTTTTTGTTAGGTCGTTAAATTTCCTAGCAGAAAAAGTCTGTAGCAATGTCTTTGTTAATTACACCATTTTGTAGTTTTCAGTTGTTATCAACATCCGTGAAGCCAAGATTTTTGTTAAAGAGTAGTATTTTTATAACCTAATTAAATAACGCACCTTGAAATCTTAAAAAGAGGTGTTCCAAATTTCTCAATAAATTTTTTAGTTAGCAAATCTCTAATAATTATATTTGATGTCTAAATAATGTTTGTAAGTTTATTTTATTTACCTAACACACACTCACACACACACACACACACACACACACACACACACACACACACACACACACACACACACACACACACACACACACACACACACACAGATATACATAACTTATTTTAGTAGTGCTATATCAGTTAAAAGTCAGTCAGCAATATTCTTCCAAACAAAATGCCAATACAGAATACATCAGTGTTAAGTTTCAAACATTAAACGATGTAATTTAATCCAAACTACTTTTGCAACGATTATAACTCGTTTGTATTAATATTTACTATCAAATTTGAAGGCTATGTTTTATATAATAGAGCAGTCCACATTCAAATAGTCCAATTATAGCTGGTAAATCTAAATCCTCTCTGCACCTCACGTTCATCTCTATTGCCAATCTTACTCCAATATTTTTTAATTTATCTGTTTTGTTGACGACTTGAGATTTTGGTTTAAGAGAAAAGGTAAAAGAACCATGACGAAAGTTACTTTACAAACGTACCTTAAGCACTTGACAATATTACCACCTTGAGGCGACAAAAAGACTACACGAGCCTGGTTTTAACGACGCAACCCCTCCTTAGCTGTCGGTTCTTCAGCAACTAAATCACCATATCTATCCGTTATACACCATGCTTAATACTGTTGGAAAAAGTTAAGAAAAAAAGAAAACCATTCATGTACCGTTTCCTGTATTTAGCTATTGCTTGTGTTCAATCATACTTAGTTAAGTAAAAAAATATATGGAGAGAGAGAGAGAGAGAGAGAGAGAGAGAGAGAGAGAGAGAGAGAGAGAGAGAGCCTGCAGGTTGCTCGCAGGAACTGTACAAGAGTAAACTATCATACTCATGCGACCTATCTGTCAGAGTGAGCGATACTATCATACGGTAAACTTTAATGAATATTTTCTTAGTTTTCTGTACGTCGGAAACAAATATGTTTATTTGTAAACAATACGTTTCTTAGTTCAGTGTGAATGAAACATTTTATATGATTCATTAATACACGTTCTTGTTAATTTGGTCTTTTTACCATATGGCCTTGAACTTTTAAGTGTAAAATTAGACATGCTTTCTATCAACAGTTATAACACTACACATAGGAATTTCTTCATCAATAACTCTTTCCATTGTCTTTGTGCAGGATTTAAAACTCATATTTTATACAAATATTCGCCGCCTGTATAGTTTTGATCTGACGTGTAATTTCAACAAACTGTTTTGGTGTTTCACAAATTTTTTCCTTTTGTAGAAATTAAAATTACTATATTATACAGTTTAATTTGTGACAGTACACTAGGTATAATGAACTGTGGCATTAACAATAAACTAGCTATATTATACCATTATTTGCAACATATTTACTTAATATATATATTTAGGAACACTACACACTGCTAATCGAACAGTTGTAGTGGACAATACAAACAGAAATTGAGAATTTTCTTTCTTGCATCAACTAAAACAGTGAAAACATTTAATAAAAGCAATTTTTTTTTTCAAGAAATTCTAATTTTGGAACGGTTCTACTTCAAATAATGTGTTTTATCCTGATGAGAATTATATTCAATCACATTTAGTTCACATGCGTAAATTAAGCACTAATTTATTTCAATAGCAAAAATACACAATAATAATAATTTCTATTTTTATTAAAAAAATAAGATTGTACATCTTTACACATCCTATTTATTTAAAAAAATTTTGCTCCCTGTTTTGGAAGTTATTGTTTCTTTTTGGCATTTCATATCCTCTTCCCTAGTCATCTGAGTTAATAAGCTTACGTACTGAGTTTCTGTAACACACTACATAAAGTCAACTAAAGAAGTGAAATTTAAATTCTGAATATATCAACTAAATTGTATTGATTATTCTACTTTTTTAGTTAACGTTATTGATTCTGGTGTAAAATTATAACTTAGTTTTATACGTAAAAGTAGTAACAAATATTGTATAAACAAGTAAAATCTAGAATTTCAACCAAAGTATAGAGCCATTTTCAGTTAACAGATAACTGATTAAAGGCAAAGAAATAGGCAATTAAGCTAGTCAGTTAGGCCCTCACATTTACTAAAACTTCTATCCATCAGTCAATAAAACAATAAACACAGGAAAAAGAAACCATATGAGACCAGTTATGTATAAAGTCTCATTAATTTTAACATATTCTCTTGGAAATAGATTTCCCGAAAGGTTTTATCAATTTAACAAAAATGTAAAAAAAAAATTAGTTGTAAATATACTTTATCAGTGGAATTTATTCAATTTTGTCCTAATACTTTGCGGAAATCATTCGCAAAGTAATTCATAATTTGCTATATAAACTTTGTTCCATGAAAGGTCATTATACCGTAAGCTATATTTTAAACTTTTTAACTATATTTTCATACTGATATGTGTAGCAGCAGGCATTACCAAATATATCACTTAATATAATTAGGGAAAGTATAAGATTAGTTATCAATGGGATATAAGTAGTACATACAGTATATGGCGTTTCTAGGTTGAACTAGAGACATGGGCGTGACAAGGGTGAGGTCAAAGGCCGCAACCAAGTGCCGCCACTAATACTTGACCTGCCTGCAATGGACTTTGACCTTTAGATCGGCCTTTGACCTCTGACCACCACCATCTTGACTCACATAACCACCGTTATCACGTAACATGCAATGGAATTTTACCTCTGGATTAGACTGACCTATGAAGTGGGAAAATCATCCCTCAATAGCTGGAATTTTTCCCTCAATTAAGGGAATTTGTCAAAAATTACGTTCTAAGCTCAATATTTTTGGCGGGAAACTCAAAATCCTGCTCTTTTATTGGTCAAATTATCAAAGGTGGGGCATTTTTAACGAGAACTCACACATTTTGGCCGAAATTTTTGGACTAGGATGAAGATTTCGGACATTGATCTTTCTCGCTATGTGGGAATTTTCTCTCTGTGAATGAATCTTACGCTCTTAACCTTGAACATCTCCGGCCCCGAGATCAAAATAGTGCATTATCCTTGAAAACTAGACTTACTACGTTTTCATTTTGGAGCTAAATACAGATATTGTTTTTTTAAAATGATAGACAGGGAGAGAGTGACACTAACCACACCAAGTTTCAATCCTAATCGGCAAAGGTGAATTGTAAACTGTACGAAGTAAATGAGTACTCTACTTCAACTATTAATAATAAATATATTAAGGTTATTAAATTTCATAACTATTGTCCTAACTAAAACATAATATTTACTTAATTTATAAGGTATTGATCTACTATTGATATAGGTAGTGATGTGGAAAACATTAATAGTGGCAATATCTACTATCCAAGTTCATCGAATATGAATCAATTTCTGTAATTGCGTGAAACTCATCTTTGTAAAATTGTAAAGAATTAACAGTATATCACTGAACAACATTTAGTCATATGTTGGTTAAACCGTTGGTTTAACGGTTCTATTTCTTGTCACAAACTCTTTAAGCTAAAAATGGGACTTAATTAACTTTTGACTTATAAGTGTAAACTAAAAAAAAACACTAATGTAACCGTATACAAATTTCCATGATATTTTTCTAAAACATTTTTACACTTATAAATATTTTGGTTTGACTTACACACTACAGATACTCTTAAAACACCGTTTTTTATCAAGGTCTGATTTACGTGAAATTAAGGCCCATCTGCAACTTAAACACACGTATCTTAACTTTTTGTTAGTTTTACTATAATTATTCAGTAGCTCTTTTGTTTAAGTTGTTATATAAATGTTTAAAACTAGGCACACATATTGGCTAATACTTGACAGATATCATTCTACCATATTTCTTTACCTAAAAACTAAGAATGTAAACTGCTAATTGTTTATCCAACAACTAAAAACCAAAGCACTTACACAGTAAAAACTTTCCTGAACAAAAACAGTTTTCTTCTAAATCCATTAACCGTGTTCTACATAAAATACAATTAGTAAAATATTAATAATAATTTTCTCTGTGTAATGCGCAATACTGACAATTTTTAAAATCTGAAATGAACGTTAACGCCATGAATCTAGATGAATGATCATGTATCGCGTTACGTGGTACACAGTAAACATTGTGTGTTATAAATTTAATACTATTCTAGAGATACAGCAATTAGTAGAATAAGGTGTCTCGTTATCTTTACCACAAACATCTAATAGGTTGAAATCTTATTGTATAATATGTAGGCCTATATCCCAAAAATCCAAAGCTGATAAATTAAGTAACCAGCTGAATGGAAAAACGTCAAATTAATTGTTTCTTTTATGAATTTCGATAGTAAAATAAAGAAGGCCAAACTGTAAGTATTATTCCATATTACAATGAATGCAATAGCAGGTTATAAATCAATGTAAATTGTAAACCTTTATCTATATAGTGTTAATATATCATTAATTTAGTACCCTGCCTGGCTATGCTGTTGGAATATAAACTCTAAATTTAATATTTCAATTAATAAAATAATTGAGTTCACTAATTTTTTTCACTCTCAAATAGACATCAAAGTAAAACATAATTTATATTTAATTTATGGTTGTATTTTATATTTATTATTATTTAATATTTAAACAACTTAAAGCATCATTATGTCTAGTTAATTTGTACCCGAAACACGAATTAAAATTAAACTGACTAAAGTAACAATTTAAATTTACGGTTGGTTTCTAAATCTAAGGAACCTTCAGAAGTCATCTACACACTGATTTATTGCGCAGAAAAAATAATGCAATCTCGTACAAAGTTTGTGCAATTTCAAGGAATATGATTAAAGAAGTGAGTAATATATATATATATATATATATATATATATATATATATATATATATATATACTATAGTAATATATATGAGGTTTAAAACAGCATTTTCTCCTCAAGCAACTCTTCCAGAGTTAAAGACAAAATTAAAATATTAATTTGTCAAGATTACGACCATTTATCATCGTAACTTCTTACAAACAATTGCCGTTTAGAGATATGTCATCAGCTCTCTTCAAATCCTAAATTGTTAACAGTCAAATTTGTTTGCAGAGCAAAGGTGAACTAAGAAACACAAAGTTTCATTGGACCTAATGTAAATGGGAGCTTTCAGTCTGTTATACAATATATGGACAGTCACGAAATGTAATAAAAGATACATTCTTGTAGTATACGTTATAATGCCGCTATTCATTATTGGCACATCGATCACTTCCATACTTTCTAAATTAGGTCAAGATTACATTTAAGAAAACATCATTATTTAATTTGAAGTGGAATATTGAGGGCATTTAATGATCTCGAAATAATAATCAAGTCAAAATTGCCTGCTTATTTATTTTATACGATTAACAATTCTCTTATGTTGCAATTTTCTTAATTACATGTGGTTAACTTCGTACATTTGAGAATTCTCTTATTTAGTAATTTTCTAAACCACGTTGTGTGGTTAGTGTCACTCTGTCGCTACCTACCAATATCCAAGAAGAGATCTAAAGAAAGTCTTTGGATCTCTTCAAGAACTCGGTTGCTCAACTGTGCTTAAAGATCGTGTCTATCACATGATAGTGCACTCAATTTTGTACCTGACGAGACTACCACTTCACTTATTTATAGGTGTCTCTGATGAAACTATGTAAAAGTTTCGTTTTGAGCTTCTTCGTCGTTGAATATCTTTGGATCTCTTCAGACGAACATGACTCCAAATTCCAGAATTCAAATCTGTGAAAACTTCATATACCAAATGCTGATTCAAGGTGAACTGAAGATTCAACTCAAAATTCAATTGGATCAACCCTTCCTTCGATAGTGACGTTATGTGCAATTTAAGGAATTTGTACACAGATGAGATCAGTACTCAGATATTTTGAACACATTTCTAAATAATTCTTTATTTAGATTTTCGATTTTTGTGTTTTTTCTAAAGAAATCAAATACATTATATATATATATATATATATATATATATATATATATATATATATAATGTATTTGATTTCTTTAGAAAAAACACAAAAATAGAAAATCTAAATAAAGAATTATTTAGAAATGTGTTCAAAATATCTGAGTACTGACAGAATATTGAATTTTGCTACTCATACATATTGAACAGTCAATATAAAAGTAAATATAACTGATGGATCTGGAGGTGGAGAGATAAAATGTTAGAAACATTTAGCAAGCCAGAGTTGGTGACAGGTTCAACTGTCACGTTTGTTTACACTCGTACACGACAGCCACATCAAACCGTATCGTCGGTCATGTTTTGTTTTACTTCACAAACGTTCTTGTCATATTTAATGCTAAACAATGTTTTCTAAATCTGTTAAATGTATTGTTTAATAATTTATTATCATTATTCTGTTTCTATTGTTATGTATATATTATACAATAGGCTACATTATCTGCAACTTTAACGACATTAATAAATGAGTAGTCATATCATAGTAATACCTGGTGTTCTGTATTACAATATAAATTAAAAAACATAATTTAAGAATTAATGTGAGATGCGAAGGGTGCTGTACTAAATTTACTTACCACATCTAAGTAATTCACTGATGAAAATAATCAAAATATTGAAGGATGTCATGCGAGTAAAATATGATTTGTTGTAAATTATATTATCATAAATATTTCAATTCTCATTACATGCACGAAATATATTTATATACATGTCATTCCCTTAGCGATATTAATATTTCGACTTTCTATCCGAAAAGAACTTCAATTTTATCGTTTTAGAAATAGAAAATCTATAGAATACTAAAGCTTCAAATAATATATAGCCAATTCTTAATCATAAAGTATGGTAGTAAATCTTCAATTCCGTCCTTACAAAGGTATGAGATACCTATATAATTACAAAATAACGTAAAATTTATTTTGCGACTAGTAAAGTGTTGCTTCAACAACTGATAAGAGCACTTTCCAGTCAAAACTGTATAGATATTTTCCATTTGATTCTTCGTAGGATCATACAATCTCCAAGTCAGACTATATTCAGTACCTATCCCTTTTGTGTAGATTGTCAAATACGACCCAATTTATGCGTTTGGTTTCTAAAACACATTTAAGATAAAAGTTTGAAGTATATAATGGCTTCTACTATAACACAAGATTAAGCTATCCGATCCAATATAGAAGAGATTAAGATATTATGTAAATAAAAATATTTTATTTACCAAATTGAATTTTCAGATAATTCCAAACGTAAAATCCGTATTAAGAAACCTCATCCTCTTGTTGTTATTTAATAGTCGGTAAGCGATAATGAATCCTATCCCCGAGTGACTGAAACAAATCCTTTCAGTATAATTGTTACGAGCGTATTGTGATTTAACATTTTTTTTTCATCTGTGGTGAAGTATAGATTATTTTATAAATTATCTACATTATAGGCTAGTGAAGTCAATTACCAAAGGGCATGCACAAATATATTTCTGCAGACTTTTTGCCTTTATTTGTGTCCATTTGATACCTCTAGAACTAAGTGGCGTATATAATTTTATCATATTTTAAGTAATTTGTTATATCACATTGCCACATGATAGATTATAAAAGAATAAAACTTAAAATTCACTTAGTTATCTCACTCAGCATCACTGGTGTAAATGGCGATAACAGACAAAATCATCTCAACGGTATAATACATGTTTATCCTATGTAAGTCGATGCTATCCAGCATCTTATAGAATGAAATATTGTGAACCTTGAGAGGCAAATACGAGGATATTAACAATAATTTACTCTTTATAAAAATTTTAGAATAAGTATTTTAGTTTGATATTATTTTTACATTTTAAGAAATTTTACTATTATATGAATATTTAGACAATAATTAATACATTTCATTAACAATGTACCGTATAAAGAATAAATTTTTTTTTTTATGATCATAAAAAGGGTCCATGAGGCAGAATCCAAATCTACTTACACAATTATATAACCGACCATGAAAAATTTAAAGCTAACGTAGATATAACTTCAAATCATTTATTCATTAATATACAAAAACTTAAAGTGTATTTTGCTTTAAGTACGATTTCAATTGGCACACAGCAGACGTCAGGTGTCAAATTTTTCTTTGGATGTGTGTTAACTGCATGATAATATGTTTGGTAAATGGGTAAAGAAGTTTCATTGTGAACGCTTTAGCTGTTCCAATGGTGCCACATCTGACTGACTAACCGGTTCACAAAAGTGGAGCTAGACACTAATGTTCGTTCACAATTCTTATTTTAATATAAACTTGTGTAGTACGAGTAGTTCTAACGTAGAGGGTTTGAAACGTTTCAGTACCCTTTTTGTCAGATTAGCTTTGGTTTGCGCTGCTGTTAACATACAGAATTGGAATAGGTATTATTATAGTATTATCCACCTTAATGCCTAGATTTTATTAAAGTTTTGAATTATATAGTGATAAGCTTATTTAATTTTTATATTATCTCAGGTTCAAGTAAGTTAAGAGTGAATGGTGGGGTGGTAATATGGTTCTGATCAATAAATTATATTACGACAATTCTCTCCTTCTTACTATTTAGTTGATACATATATTTTCAATTGATCATTAATTTGTAGGTATAACCTTAGGAAATTGGAGTACACTGAAAATGTATTTGGAATACATATGCAGAGAAAACGAATCCGACAATTCTAAATTATAGCATTAAATTAAGGATTATAGCAAGGACGAGGTGCAAAGGACTGTCTGTGATATATTATTGTTAGCCAACAGTTGAAATATGCACACACCATGGTTTGCTGACCTATGGGTAATGACGTAATCGTCATGGCAAAATCATTAACTTTTCGTCAAGGTTGCATGTAAAATTTAATTCTAAAACAAATTTAATGAGGGTGCATGTTTCACTAGGTAAATGTTTAAATATGATATTGCTTCACTACGTTTATGAAACATTTATTGATTACATTTTCTTGTTGCATGATTGCCTATATTTATTTTTAATTTGTCATTCTTGCAATCTGTAATGAGTATTAAAGGGTAAATCTTTCTCTATCATTTGCATTTCTCTACAGGTCAAGCAGTGTGTACTTTATATGTTATAAGAACAAAATTTTATCAATTGGTTCAGCCTCTTGTACGATATTAAGCTGAAATATAAAGAAGGTAATAGTGACGATTATATGGACTTTAATACACAAATGACCACCATCCATTACAGTTTTTATAAATAATGTGCAGTGTGTGCAGTGAATATTAGTGGAATTAAGACGTACAGCTATTTTACACACACACACACACACACACACACACACACACACACACACACACACACACACACACACACACACACACACACACACACACACACACACACACACACACACACACACACACACACACACACACACACACACACATATATATATATATATATATATATATATATATAATTTCAATAAACATTGAATCACAAATATATATATACACATATATATATATATATATATATATATATATATATATATATATATATATATTATATATATGTGTGTATGTATTTATAATATATGTATATATGTATTATATATATATGTGTATAAAAATATTGATTAATTGCATAATAAACAATAAGAAAGTGGCATAAAAGTTAAATGTATATTTTTATAATACGTTTGTTAGGTCAAAGTAGATTTTACCGGCTGATATATAACTTTTTGTTATTTATATTTATGTATGTATATATATATATATATATATATTATATCTGATCAAATCTTAAATATATCGGAGGAGCAATACATTGTAGAATTTGTTTGCATACATAGTTATAGTGGTACAACAACAC
This sequence comes from Homalodisca vitripennis, assembly GCF_021130785.1. Classification (NCBI taxonomy): domain Eukaryota; kingdom Metazoa; phylum Arthropoda; class Insecta; order Hemiptera; family Cicadellidae; genus Homalodisca; species Homalodisca vitripennis. Next base: position 65,738,014 of record NC_060211.1, on the reverse strand, counting down.
CCCCCTTTTGAAGTCAGATGTAATTTTACTGTTATCAACACAATTAACTGGGTAAAAAGAAGTGGAATTCAATTAAAAGCCAACTTTGCAACAATATTAATTATAACACTAATTATAACAGAGTTCTTAACCCTTTAAAATAAACATAGGGGACTGTATAACGCTGCAAGCATTGGTATTATAGTGATTGTCTTTGAAGCAAGCAGCCCATTTCAGTGTCTTTCGGTAACAAAATCATATATCAATAACTTTTATGTTTATATAAAAAGTTTTCCTCGCTACACATAAGTCCGGGAGGGTAATGTGTATATATTACAGCCTCTACTATACTTTTTGTGGGTCTTTTCTAAAGACTAAATGTTTGTAATTCTTTTTTAACAGGAAAAATATGCAAATTCATGTTTAAATGTTGGATTAGTTGAAATATGTTTAGCTTATTACTGCATTTTACTCTTATGAAAGATAAATAGTGATTCGATACTGAGAGGTTTCTCGGAATCAGTCCCATTAGCTCCTTACAAACGCTGCTGTTACACACCTAAAACTAATTATATTGTATCACAAACACCTGCATCACAGTTAAACAAAGGGCTGGAACACAATCCACAGCTTTCATAGCCTCGTTGTAGGGGGGATTACTGTATCCCGTCAGACTTCAGCTGTATGACATTAACCGTCGTTGATTTCATAAAAAATTTCAGCAAATAGCTTATTAATTTCAATCTTTATCTACCGTTAATGGTTCTTTATATACCGTTATTTTTTGTGTTCTTATTTGACTATGATCTATCCAGTTTATTTATAAACCATTAAAACGTCTTCAAGTGCTTGATGTTTGAAAACCGTAATATGGTGTTTAAGAGTACTATTATTTCCTTAATGTAACATGTAAGACTAAACCAAACAAGAAATTATGTCTGGTAAAATTTTAAATATTGATTTTCATTGAATAAGGAATACATAGTAGCATAAGTTGGGACAGTGGAACAAGTTTGGTTCGAAAGAAAAGTAGTCGCGTGACATTTCTCACGTAGAGGCAAAAAACGACTCGTGTTAGACTAAGACTTTTATATGTTGTATAATACCAATATTTGGCATTCTGGTAACTGTGAGGTAACTAAATCTAACATATAACAAAATAGGCCACTGTTGCTGTTCACTTTTTAATCGCAGCTGATTCGTATATAGTCTTTAGTATTTAATTTCAAATATTTTATAGCATGCCCAGTCAAGAGCATATTTCAAGATGGGCCTAACACGTGGACTTATGAATTTTCTTTTATCTACACTAATTGATCAATTTATTTCCTTGCTATAGTTATTTTTAATCCTTACATGATAGAAAATATAACTTTGTTTATAGGATTAAAATCTACCTCTAGCTTTGATGTAAAAAATTCTATACCTAACTTTAGTTTATTAGTATAAATGTTTCAATTGGGTTTAGCCAATTAATCTTATTATAGAGTGTGGAAAGTTCATTGATGGACATTTTAGCTCAGGTTTTTGTAACGAAATTTATTTCCTTGCTATAGTTATTTTTAATCCATACATGATAGAAAATATAACTTTGTTTATAGGATTAAAATCTACCTCTAGCTTTGATGTAAAAAATTCTATACCTAACTTTAGTTTATTATGTATCAGAAATGCCCAAAATTTTACCTAACCATTCTCGCTGACAATGATTCACTCAAACACACATGGCCTCATTCAAACTTCTCTCCTACAGCTTGCAGGTCTGGCAATACGATTCTGTGAATTTTTGTGCTCTTAATTGTCCCAAAGATTCATCATAAACTCATTAACAGAGTAAAATGCCTTTGAAACTAAAATGGTTTTCAATTTAACTTTTGATTTTTTTCGATTTTTTTAAATACCTTCAGAGAGATTGGTGATTAGTCTGATACCAACTGAAGAAGTCAAATTTCTGAAAGCAGATGTTCTGTGTTGTTGGACTCGAAAGTTGTCTCTGTCTCTAGTCTCAAGATGGTAAACATCACCGCTTCGAACCAAATCGCACATTAATCTGTATAAATGGATCACCTCGGGTAGTTAAGTTAAGTTTAGAGCGCAGCTCAATAATGCTAATGACTCTGTATGGAAAGCTGGGCGTTGGCTGGATGACAAGATTCTGGATTCTTATTTTGATGCGTTTAATGGCAGCAATAAGGCAAAAGCCTTGTTTTTAGGTCCCTCTGTAACACAAATTATTAACCATGGTAGCCCTGATGTTGTAAAGCAACAACTGAACGATCTTTCTTTTTACTCATTTGACTTTGCTTTTCTTTGTATAAATAATAATGGAGCGGATCTCAAGTTTGATAATGGTATTCATTGGAGTTTACTTTTTATTGATATTAATACTAAGTCTGGTCACTATCTTGACTCTTTCTAACACTAATTTGAGCATTGCTAAAAAGATTTTTGTGCATAAATTGAATTTTGAGGAAAACATGTTTTTTGTAACTAAACGTAGTCAACAGAGCAAAGATTTTGAATGTGGTATACATGTCCTTGTGAATACCAAGCTTGTCTATGACGGATAGTGTAGTGCTGTTAGGATACGTAACACTTCTTTCAATGATTGGTGTATTTCTTCTCACATATTTGTGCCTCACCCAAGTGGTGTCAATGTAAATAGTAATAAGGGGACCTCCTCTGACATTCCTGTGGTAGGCCTGGAACGAAATGAGGCTGGAAGCTGTAGCTCAGTTGAAAGCATTAGTAATAGTAAATGTGAGACTCTTTAATAGACAAAACAAAGGTTAAGGATAATCTTTGGACAAGGGTGGGTCCCAATCATAGCAAAAAATTAAAGTCCAATAGAATACAAGCTCAAATAAAATCTAGTTTTGTCTACAAAAATACTCTGATTCATACTCAATTGGGTGTCTATCATCCGCGGGGGTATTGGTGATTGGGGACTCTTTGTTGAGGTACGCGGGTACCCCTTGTGCTGAGAATGGGGCAACCGTTGATGTCTGTCCTGGGGCAAAAATAGTACATATTAAGCAAAAGCTTTTGGGGTATGTGGCTTCTCAGCCAAAACTTATCTTCATTCATGCTGGGACAAATAATCTGGTAAATGGGTACAATGGGGGTGCTGGATATAATGGTGGATAGGGAAAGAAGGCTGCTCTCCACAGCATGGCTGATCTGCTGAGTGTTGCTAAGGGTCAGTTCCTTAAATCTAAGATCATCAAGGTCACCCCTCTTTGAATGTTTTGCCCTCAGTGGCCAGCTCTGTACAACCACCTCTATCTCCCACTTTGTCGGGAAACGCAGTCATAGGCCGCCATCTCTCTGCAGATTAGCCCATGTGAACATTCGTTCAATTAACACGGGGTTCGGTGAGCTCTGCTCTGTGGTTGAGGATTTTGACTTTGATTTCCTGGGTATCTCAGAAACCTGGCTTACTCCTGATATGTCTTCGGATTGTTACAGTTTGAAGGGCTATTCATTTAGGTGTTTTGATAGGACGTGTGGCCCTGGCTTGCCTTCAGATGGCGGCGGTGTCGCTGTCTATTTCAGCGAAAGATTCGATATGAAGCGGATCTATCTTGATCATATTGATGGCCGGCTGGAATAAATATACGTGTTGGGAAAAGTTCAGGGATTACGCTTGTGTGTCTGTCTGATCAGCAAGCCTCCGAATATCCCTTACTCATGCTTTGCTTCTCTGTTCCACGCCCTCTTCATTGATATGCTCTCTCAAGTTGATGAGGTGATTTTGATGGGCGACTTTAATGTTGATCTTCTTGGGAACGATATACCGGAGTTCAAGTATTTCAGGAATCTCTTGGCATAGATTAACCTTGCTCAGATCGTCAATGGGCCAACCCGCGAAAGAGGCAATACCGCAGCCTTGATTGATCATATCATCGTTAGGAATTCCTTGAGCAACATGACTGTTGGTGTGGTTGACACGTCTAAGATCTTGGATGGTCGAGGCAAGCGTATCACTGACCACAAGTTGGTTTTCTGTGACTGCCCTTGCAAGACTAAGGAAAGGATGAAGGAAAAATTCATTTCCTACAGAGAACTGTCAAAGATGGATCTGCAAATGTTTTCCTCAGAGCTTTCCTCCATTGAATGGCATAGGGTTGAACTTCAGAGTGATGTTGACGATGCTGTGGATATTTTAACCGCGGGAATTACACAGGTATTTGATGCATGTGCTCCATTGGTAAAAAAGCTTGTGACCAAAAGGAAGGCACCCTGGCGAAATTAAGAAATAATGCTTCTGACACGCACAAAAAACCAATTTAAAAAATATATTCTTTGTCGTAATGATGCACTTGCGAAAGCGGCATACTGTAGCGCACGCAATAAACTCAATTACGCCGTTATAAAGGAAAAAAAAAGATTATTTTGCGGCAAAGTTAAAGTGCAGTGACTCAAAATCTTTCTGGGCAACCTTGCGCGCAGGAGATCTAAAGGTAGGCACTGCTGGCGGTTCTGTATAGGTTAATATTTCCGCGGATGAAATTAACCGCTACTTTGCTGGCTTGGACGGCGATAACAGTGTGAACGCGGAAAGGCTCGCTATTTATAAGCACGCTAGTTGCGAAAAGGTGCAAGATAAATTTCAGTTTTGGCAGGTGAGCGAGAGTGAGGTAAAAAACATTATCAACAGTATCTCCACAGCGGCCTTTGGCATTGACGGAATTTCAATCATCATGGTCAGAGCAGTTAGTCCTTTCAGTATCAAGGCTATCACCCATATCATTAATCTCTCTCTCTCTCTCCTCTGGCCGATTCCCCTCTGGATGGAAAAAAGCATGGTCATCCCTCTTTCCAAAAATAGTAATCCTACAAGTGTGTCCGAGCTTAGGCCAATATCCATTTTACCAGTTCTGTCTAAGGTATTGGAAAGAATTGTGACAAATCAGTTGGTTTCCTTCCTGGAGTGCAGCGGTGTTTTGCCCGATAGTCAGTCTGGTTTCAGTAAGGGTTTCAGTACGACATCTGCTCTACTAAGTTTGACAAGCCAAATGTTTTCCGCCAGGGATGAGAATTTCTGTAGTAATTTAGCTGCTCTTGATTTCTCACGTGAATTCGATTCAGTGAATTTTGATATGTTTTTAGCTAAGCTGCATTACTACGGGTTTGATCAGGTTTCAACAATGTGGTTTTGCTCTTATCTGATCGACAGAACCCAGGTAACCAAGGTGAATGATCGTCTTTCAGGGATTGCTCTCAAGGAGTCAGGGGCTCCTCAGGGTAGCTGCTTAGGTCCTATTATGTTTCTATTGTATAACTTACTGCGGATCTTAATCTTGAGTTATCATTCTGTTCCCTTTACTCCTACGCTGAAGATACTCAGCTTGTGTTGTAATATCCCCCATTACAGCCTTCCTTTGCAATGCAGCAGATTAATGCTGATTTGTCGAGGGTCAGGCTCTGGGCTGACGATCACGGGCTTCAGTTGAATCCAAGAAAGTGTTCACTTGTTAATTTTTACCCCCTTGAAATGCAGTCTTTCTTGGTAATGGACCCTCGGGTGTTTCCTTGGGAGGTGTTCCTTTGGAGGTTTCGGACACAGTAAAAATCCTTGGCGTTACTTTTGACAAGCAGTTAACCTTCTTGAACCATGTTCAAAATATCAATCATGGTGTAATGAATAGGTTAAGAGTATTGTTTAGGTTTAAGGAGTTACTCCAGGAGGAAGTGAAACTTAAGATTGTCAAAGCTGTGGTTTTCCCAGTTATTGTTTATGCTCTTCCTGTATTTAGGGGAAGAACTCTGCTGTAAGATTTGTGTACGGCCTGAGAAAATTGCTACAGACCCGGGCTGATATTAAGGACTGTCACACTCGACAGGACGCCATGCTGGAGTTGCCCAGGGTCAGGCTGGAGATGGGGAGGAATGGATTTAGATACTTTGGCCCCCAGATATACAACAGCGTCCCTCACAGTCTAAAGGCTTTTGGATATTCCTCGTTTAAAAACAATCTCAGACTGGCTTTGGAGGAGGAGTGTTTCACCCCTAAATAGCTGTTTAATGTAATGTATTATCGGTTTGATTAGTTTAATTTTGAATTTCTCGGATGATGATAGATAGATTTGTATGTGCCTTGATTTAAAATGTATGACTTGAGTTATTTTGAAAAACAACAATGTAATGTTGAAAATCGCTTCAAATAAAGACGTTATTATTATTATTATCATGTACCGTTGGACGATAACACATGAGGGTGGTGACTTCAGAGGTCGTAGTAATAAATACTAGAAATGCAAAGTTTACTTATAAGTTCAGTTTAATTACGAAAACTTACAAGACCACTTTTATATGGTAAAGGAAAAGTATGTAATGCCACGTTGCTGCCAATTAGAACACATGAACTAAAAACGAATATCTTCTAAGTGGGCCTAAAATATCCAATGTTCTCTGGAATTATGCCTACGATGTTCTACTTTATAAAACAATAAGATTTCACTTCCCTTCGCAATATTTAGACTCACAACCCGGGTGTCGGCGTCATGGCACGAGACATTGAAGCTGCAGTCTAAGAACGGTTATTTCTAGAAGAGGAGTAGAGTTGGGAAACTGGTAGCCATCTACTCAAACAACACGTGAGATACATCAGGTACGTGAGCTACGTGAACTCGCCTAAAACAAATTCGCGACGGTATTAGCCATTTAATGATACAAATTACGTATTATAACAAAGTGTTCGCCATTAAGGACGACGCCACAACTTTTATCTATCTCAATCAAGCAAATAAAAGATCTTCAAGGGTAAGTAACTTTACTATTTACAACTTTACTTTACTTTACATTCATTTTTATATGTTTGGCATCAAAGGGCTAATTTAATAATACGAAAAGATAAATTTTACTTACGGACAAAGCGCGCGAGGTCTGATCGGTCACGTAGTTGGGCTGCTACAAAGGGTTAGAAGAAAATATTCATCCGTTTGCCAATTAGGTAGTTACTCCGCCGATAATTTAGTTCCGGAACATTGGATAAAATAATATTAGACTATGCTGGCTGACTAGGTTGCGAAATTTACATTATATGAAATTTAATTAACTAATTTACAGTACAATCATATAGAGACAAGAAAAAGTAAGTAATCCAGCTCCTTAAAAGCTGATGTTGAGGATTGGCCTAAGCGTTAGTGAACATTTTACATAAATTTTATTTGCAATCTAGTAGAATATATATTAGTAGTGTAACCATAACGATAATAATAATAATATCCTTCATTGCATAAATAGTTGCATAACATGCGTCAATACTGCTATAAATATAACTATAATACTTTTTAAAACTCCAACAATATCTTGATCGATATCGGAACTGGGATTTCACTTTCACTATTAATAAACATCCACATAATTATTAATATATTATATTATATATATATTAATAAACCACAAGCAAAACATCTACTTTAGAATGAAATTTCCTAATAGCAAGAACCTATTTTCCACTGATCTCAACACTGAAAACACTACTTAAAGCTGTAAGCAGGTAATTAAATTCCCTGAACAAAGGTTTCTTTTTGTTCAGCCCTCCTCGAGCCGGAAATTAAGGTAGTCTAAACTCCAAGGCCAGCAGTGGTAACAATACCGACCTGTTAAGTTGCTTATAAGGAAAGTATATAAAAATGCTAACAAAGAACTTAACATTGGAATTAATCAAGCTAAATACTTCCCTTATTCAGTTAGACAATATGGAAGTTAGAAAGGACAGTAGGTTATGGATACTGGTGGAACACTGGAGTGAAGCTGCATTCATTCCTAGCTTATCAGTGGGTTAATAAAGGGGTGAGGGATACATAGGTTCTGATCCCTTGTGGTGTTGCTTTCGTAGTTGAAATTTTTATCTGCCTAATATATTCTTATATTTCAGGTAATAACTAGGTTATATTTAGCTATTTTGGTGCATATTAAACTCTAACTGTGTGGTAATATTTATTTTGTAAAGTTGATCATATGAAGATTATAAATACCTATAAAAAACTTTCAACTTCGTTATAAAAAATCTGAAATAATAAAATATTCTATCAATAATATGTAAAATATTTACGTGATATAACTGTATATGATAATATTATCTTAAAACCCTCTAAATAATTAATATTATGGACATAGATTTATACTGTAACTAAATTTGGTTGTTAATTTTAAAGTAAAAATGTTAAAAAATAGATAGTCCCTTCCTGCCTACTCTACAAAGCAAAAATAAATGTGTTAAAGATTAGTAGGTAAATAATAAATTTTTTTTTAATTTTATGAATAGCATATTGAGATGTTTTTTATTAATGCTCGGTTGTGAATCTAGAACTGTTAACAATGAATATCTATAACTATAGTAACAGGCGGTTTAAAGGTACATTTGTGTTTTTTACTAACCAAAAAATTAAAATATTTATGTTTTTAAAATAATTACACTCCAAAAATATGTTTACCGTTTAAGGAGAAAAAAGATAAGGATTAAGTGTTTTATGACATAACTGATTTATAACAAATACAAGGATTTACACACACTTTAGTTTGATAAAAATAAGCATCTTAGATTTAGTTTCATTAATAAAACTTCCACAACATTTCGTTTATTTTCAAATTTAATAACATAGTGTAACACATTTGTGCTTAAAGAAATACCTTGATATTACAGAAGTATGTGAAATAATTTTTAACATGGTGTAAACAATAAATGTTCCAATTTCAATTTTGTATACCGAAAGAAGGCCCTTTTAGAATTTAAATAGGCCTTAAAAAATTTTAAAAACGTTCTGACAACTAGTAGACAATAAATGCACAATATTCTACTACAAGCTTGCTATTGCTCCTAAATTTACGAGTAGGTCAAACAATATTATTTAATGGATTGCAGTTTGAGCCCTGCTTTTCAAATTCAGTTAAGAATTTATCATTTTGTCATCCCAAAACAATTTAATACATGAAATTACTTACATATTTTCATACAATGTTATAACAGTTATTCGAATATCGACCTTGATTATTTATAAACTTCAAACGACTGAGAACATAATCACACATTTTTAGCAATACAGGTTTGTCGTTATTAACAGGTTCAAATACATTTCTAATTAGCCTATGTTTCTGGGTTCTTCGAGATTCTGCGGTTTTGAAGCATACACAGTCTACTTTATAAAACCTCACACATGGAATCAGGACTGGCGAGCGCGAAGGCAAATCGTAGAGATTGCCAATCCAGAGCACTGACTTTAATGTTAATGTAAATGTACAACAAATAGAGATAAACTAATATTTTAAGTGAGAGTGTAACACATGGGGGAGAGAGTAAGTATGGTCAGCAGTGGCTAGAGAGTACATAAGTGTCCCAGGCGGGACCGAGAGTATAACGAGCAAGCGTGCTGTCGCTTGCAAGGTGGTCAATTGATAAGTCAACCGTTGTGATTGGTTGGTGAGTGTACAGTAAACAGCTGATTCGGGAAACAATGGTTCATTGGTCTGTCACTGTACGTGAATATTTGAATCCAGTAAGGAATGGTATTGTAGGCACTAGGCCGCAGAAAGAGATATAGAATTAATGTAGTATATACAGTTAAGTAAATAAAGGCAAATATAGAGTATAAATTGCCCAAAAAATATATACATAATTATTGTTCAATAAAAGTAGCCTTTTCATATTAGGCAATAAGAAAAACAAGTTATTTACGCAATAATACTTAACAACAGGATTTCTGAGTTAACATTAAGTAACTTTCTGAGTTAACATTTCCTTGATGAAAATAAAGACCAGTCAGTGCAGTACTCGAAATACCTCTCTATACCATATTACCGGGCACATTGATTTCTGCTTGGATTACATTATAAGGGTATACGTCCGACTAGTAACGAAGTTATGCTGATTAACGCGTCCATTTAGTTTGAAGCATGCCTAATCACACCACAAAATTAATCGCAAGACATTTGGATCAGCCTCTGAACGGATAATTATTGTCTTACAGTATTCCAATAGCCTATTGGAATCATTCTCGTGAAGAGCTTGAAGTAAAGACTGTATGAATTAAATTTGAATTGATTTAACATTATTTGCACGCTTGTTCTTGATATTTTTCGTTTAATAGATTTACCAGGACTGGCTACAAAAGCTCGAGCAACTATCTGCAGGTTTTCTTCGTTGCAAATTTATCGTGGACGACTAAACTTTGGGGCATTTAAAACGCTTCTTGTGAGGGGGTATCGCAACACCTAGATATTTAACACCAAATTCTTCAGTTATTAGAGCAGTAATTTTTTATGATTGCACCACAACTGAAGGATGTAAACTGGTTGTAAAAACATACAGAAACAAATAACAGATGCAAAGAGCGTCACTATACACTATCCACTGGAACAGATATCAATGAAATTCCTCCGTGTTGCTGCCATCTTAACGTTGTTACCAACCTATCCAAACAAAATATCCCAATTTATGGGGAAACTGATATATGCGCCACCTTGTTAATTGTTTTCCTTTTCACTCATGACTTCATTGTTAATACATAAGCTAAAATCCGTTTCAAATATATGATACGAAACAATGATAAAGTATTTTAAAATGCTTTAAATTTTTAGGTTCATTTAAAAATCAATGATTAGCAAAAATCATGTTAGGATCGAAGTCCTCCAAAGCTCGAGATTACATAACAATTACGGTAATTACATGACAATTAAACAAAATTTAAAAGATAGCAAAAATAAGAACTTTAATGAGAACGTTTTTCAAGCATGATAATACAACTGCTAATCCTATCTTTTCAGCTGGAGTATTTGATGGACTAGTCTCTCTCGTAATATTCAGTTTTCTTTCAGTTTTAACTTCAAATTTCACAGAACTAATGAAATTGTGTGTAAAAGTGTAAGCCACTTGTGTTTTATATTTTAATCCATCAACAGGTGTAGCAAGTAGTGTTTCGTGATGGCAACAGATGTTACGGTAATACAGACCCTCCCCATTATACACAGCTGTTCTAGGTGTTTATGTTTCATGCATAAGTCAAGAATGTCGAAAGCAAGTGGACAAGCTGGCTTGTATGCATGTCATTGTAGATATTTAAATGAAATATGTATTTGGTTCCGTTAACTATACTCAGAAATTAGTGGTTATAAAACTTGTCCACGAATATTATCATAGTGCTTCAAATATTTTTTACTCTTTGTTAATTCAAAAGACTCCAAGCTTTAAATAAGTTATTTTTATTTAAAGATTTCCACTATTTATTTATTTGTTTGTAGTTATTTATTTGTAAATTTAGATATTAATTTCTGCTTACATTTTACCCTGAAGATTATTTAATTTATTACACAATAATTTACGTTAATTACATACAATTTCTAGCAGTTAGTTACATATTTCCTTCGTTAGTTAAATTGGAATTATTCCGTCCTTCTTTTCTCGACATATCCACAAGATAATTCCAGGGAAATATGAAAAGAAAATTATTATATTTATTTATCATTAAAGTTGTATAATAATACATCATCATTATACAAGTGTAGAGAATCGAAATTTATTTTTTTGCTGATATAATTTCAGCAATAATTATAAACTGATTTAATTATCAAAAATTTAAAAGCAATATCTATCCGTCTTTGCATGAGCAGACTGTAATATTTTATGATTATTTCCAAAATCACTTTTGTAAAGAAGTTGTCGGGCAGAAGCGGGCTATGTACGGGAAGAGCATTGCGTAACAGTCAGTAAAACAACGATAAAGCCTCAATCTTTGATGCTAAACGTCATTAATCGATATTATAACCTTAAGGCTTAAACGACTAGCACTGCTTATTACCATATAGGCCATACCAACTCTTGTTGTTGGACAAATACAGTATTAGCGTGTGTTTTGAGTGGCTAATGCAAACACACCAAAGCTGAACTCTTGATGAAACTGTAGTCAGTTTGGTATTAAATTATTGGTGTCCAAATTCACATGTATTCAGTCTACTAAAGTCTACTGTGTGTATTGGATTACAACTGTTTTACAAATGGTTTGATTGCGTACAGATCCAATTGTTAATGTTACGTTACCACGCTATTAGAAATGGTTGCCAAATCAACTGGTTGAACAAACACATACTTTGTGATAATTTTTAACACTCACCATTCACGATTTACAATTGTATGGCAATAATTATTTTACGTTTTATATATTATTAAACAATATTTATAATTCATAATTACCGAAATTTCATAAGATAAACACTATTAATAACATGAGCAAAATGATCTATCATGGTTGCCTTGTTGATAATATATTCTATTGTATTATATTCTAACACTACACTTTTAAAAGTAGTTGATAAAATCTTTTGTATCAGAACTAATTTGAATTAACAAAATTAAGCGTGAAGAAAGGAATTTTTGAGAAATATTTATTTACAATAATATCAGTTATTACAAAACTATGCCGTACATCCCGCAGTTATCTGTACAATACATCTTATAGAATAAAAGTATTTTACAATACAGATACACAGATACACAATGCTAACCTTATAAGGTCCAAGAACATACTGAAGTATTCTGGTCTTGTCTATAGGTTTCTCGACAACACATCTTGTTGGACAAATGTACTTCACAACACATGTATACACTATAAATGTTGGCCTTATAAGGGATATGTACTTACTGAGGTATTGAAGTGACAAAGCAAACGTATTCTTTTCAAATGATTATTTAAATAAAACTTTGTTTTTATAACACTATGGTTAGGAAAAACGTTGAAATTATATTAAATAATGCTAACATTCTGTTCGCAAAGTGTCTTCGACATTGCTTAGGCAATTAACATCCGGAGGTTTTCGGTTTCATTATGAGAAGTGAGCTCCGCTGTGTACTCGGCCGCATAATACAACAATAATTAAATGTATGGCTTTAAAGGGAATGTCGATAGAAGGGATGGCTGCATAGAGACAAGCCAAGTCTGTGACCCGAAACTGAAATTGCTTAGTTACCCAACTTCATTACTTAGATAGCGGGTTCAGCGCAAATCAGCAAGCCCTCAATAGAGTAGTATAATTTTGTAGGAAGAACTGATTTTCTTTATTTTAACAATCGTAGCAATTTATTTTCGAAATACAAGTTTTTTTATCTTTAACGTAGAAATTAAAGTAAACTCCTTCGCGTAATATTCATAAATAAACATTGTACACTTAAAACTAGTGGTTAGCGACTGACAGACTTATTAACGTATATGATTTAAGTGTTTCTATTATTAGTTTTTTCAGCCTTTTATACGGGTTTTTGTTCAATTATTACATTATTTTAAAGGAAAACATCTAATGAAAGATATATTTTTACCTTTACAACTGATATTTAAAAAAACTGTAGAAATATTTATAATAGATGATAGTTATGCATAAATAACTATTTGACAAAATAAAAATATTCATAATATAATATAAGTTTATCAAACAATATATTTATTTAATACGTTATAAAACGTTATTATCATAAGTACTTCAATATTATTATGTTTCCAATACCCAGTTTCATTTAATCAATAATTAATTTTGAGCAAATTAGTGGTTCTTTTAATTATATGACGATTAGGGTAGTAACAAATGAAGTATAAACTGAACATTTAAAAGGAGAATAGATAAAAAATTTAAAATGTGTGTTTGAACTTGAAATTTCGAATAAATGTTTTAATTGTATTAAAGAAATTGATGGAGTGTCAATGTGAGTTGTGTTTTCATAAAGGATTATATTTAATTTTTCTTTAACTTTGACAAAGCAAGATGGCCAAGCATATCCTTCTGTATAATGTTTGAATTATTGCCAGTTGTATACCAATTTTCCGTAATTGAAATAACAAAACATATTAAATGAGAAAAAATAGAAAATTGTGGTCAATTTAGTACAATCAAGGGAAATATTTCTTATTCTTAATGTTATGTCATTATTATTGGAATTGAATCAATTTTTAAATTTAGGCAATGCAATCGTTTAGAAACTTGTCTAATTTGGACTAGCATTTATTGGAAATGTATATTTCCCGATCAATATACGTGGATTAAAAAATATGCTCATAAAACGTTGTAACACTAGCAGACTTTATCTTCAGAGTGAATTATTAACCAATAGAGAGCGAAAATTATCGGAACATAAGTCATTTTAAATGTGTCCTAATAATATAATTAAAAAATTATCTTTCCACCTCAGTCAGAACAAGTAAGTAGGTTTTTTTCGCAGCTGAAACCGTATTAAATATATTCTAATGGGATTTAAATGTACTCTATATCTATAAAAGTATCTAAAAAAATATTTATAACAAAGTGTTTTTGAAATGGTATAACTCTTCTATATAGTTTTACGGTTTCATTAGGTTTAACAATAACAGAGTTGTAATTTGAATAAAGTTTCAAACGTTACCGCTTATTTTTTCCAACGAAATCTGTCAACGCATAAGGGAGTGCTGCCACTTTAAAGATACTCTTGCGCAAGCTAGGACGAACGAACAAACTGATACCTATCAACTATGAAGTGTTTGGCTCTCCTACATTGTGCAAGCGTACCATTAATGTGGGCGTGCTCGCTTATGCGTTAACAGATTTCTTAGGAAAAAGTACTGTTATAATTGCCATAGCAATTTCAAAATAGTTGTTTTATTAATTTGTATAACCTATTTAAAAATCCGACTTTTAACTAAAAACATTAATTGTTTCCAGGTTGTGCCAGCTTTCCTAAAAAATAATCGTCCTAACCTTTGCTTTGCCGGATTTCTTTGCAGGTGCAATTTTAATCGGTATGACAATTAATATTCAGTAGTTGTCATGTCCGTTTTTATTAACTGTATTGGCTTTTTTAATGCACTTTAAAAACTTTAAAATACACCATTTTGTAAACATAAGAAATAAAATTGGTTTAATTTTAATTTTGGTTTATTTCAACAATAACAATTATTGTTTAAATTGTTTATATATATATATATATATATATATATATATATTTTTTTTTTTCACTTGTATATTTCGGGGGATTTAATACCCCCGTCTTCAGGAGGTTTTAAATAAAAATAAGTACAAAACTATAACCTGTAAACTAGAATTAATAAAACATAAATGTAAACACAGTGCATAACATTTGATAAAGCCCAGCTGACGTGAAATTTTTCTAATTCAATCTTGTTGGAACAGTTGATTTTTATAAAAGGTGGAATACAACTTGAAATTTATGGCAAATTTTGAATGTTATAAAATTGTAAAAAAATTTATCTTAAATTTAGACCAAATGGATTGTTTGTCTTCAACATAATTTGATGAGCTTGCTCCATGTGCTTTAATTTTAATCTGTTGTAGTTTTCATCAGGGCATTGTGGTAGTTGGTGTATTCCTTTTAATTTAAAAGATTTTCTCCTGTTTGTGTTCTAGACAATGTCTTGCCAATGGTTTATCTTCATCTTTATGAAAAATGTCAAACTTATGCCCTGTCTTACGGATTCTTAAATGGTTCGATGTTTGGCCAATATATTGTTTGGAGCAAAACTTACAATTAATTTGGTATATCATATATATATATATATATATATATATATATATATATATATATATATAAAGTTTCAGTTCAAATTATGGTTACACTCTGTTTAGGTTTTAATGGAGAAAGATTTTCGAAACACCTTTCTAGGAAAAATAAGTTAACTTTTTAAGTCACTGTTATAACTTTGCCCATCTCTAAAAAAATAGGAGCGGCTCAAATTGTTTTAATGTATAGACGCATTTCCAAGGTCTTGATAAAATAAGAAGAACAGTGTAAACTAAAGATTTTTTTCTAAATCTAGTACAAAATAGCAGCTCATTGAAATTAATTAAGTTAAAAGCATGGATGGATTCTACTACATATTCGTAGGCCAAAGGTAAAATAACCCCCTCTAGGAAACACAAGCGAACCATTTATCCAAAATTGGCATTTAGGAGTATAGTTTAACATTATTTTTTTATTAAAGTTACATTAGCACTAGTAATTAAATTACGTTAAAAAATAAAACGCCTGACATTTATTACTCTATCTTTTTGGTATCGGATGTTCAATCTGCTTGCCCAGGACAATGTTAAAATGTCCATGCCTGACGTAGAGACGGCACGTTGTATGGATTCGCACAGGTCTTTATGAATTTTCGCTACTATTCTGTCCCTAAGGTCATTAATTCGTAACTGGGATTTCGTTTTAAGGACGCTGTTTTTAATTTCCTATAAAAATAGTAAGGTGGATAGATTTAGCTCAATACTTTCTCTTATACCTATCCAGTGGTTTAGAATAGAAAGATGATTGAAATATTCGTGGACATGCACGCCATAGTGTGAGGTGATCCATCCTGCTGGAGCCAAACTTTATTTTACTGTTGGTTGCTACTTGGATAGCTGGATAAACATGGTTTAAGCATTAAAGTTTCAATAAATAAAAAATGGTCCAAAAAACTGAACCCTCACAATGTAAAGTAAAAAGTTAATTTTCAGGGATCTGGGTATGTAGTTCTCTCAGTCAATGACGGTTAACATCAACCCAATAACCACCATTGTCTATGTTAACGTTACCGTTTAACATGAATGGTGCTTCATCTGAGAAAGCAATGTTGTATAATTTAATAGTATTATTATCAAAGTGCCACATCATTATTTCACAAAACTCTACTAGACGATAAAAATTTTCCTCACTTAGATCATGAACTAAACGAATTGTGTACGCTTTATAACCACTGTCATGTAAAACTTTGAAAATTTATGTTTGCGACAAACAGTACATAATATTTGAGCAAAATTTTTTTGAGGTATGTTGTCCTCCTACAACAGACTGTAAAACGTCAAGTGACAATATTTCGTTTGAATCCGAATTTGGTCGTACAGGATTTAGATGGCTTTACGCTGCCTGTTTCCTGGAAACTTTGCATTGTTTTTGAACTCTTGATTTAGATACAGAGTTTCGATTAAGATAAGTGTTATTAACTAAATTCCTTACTTCGTCATAAGATATCATCCGGTCTCCGTAGCCTGTCATAATATGCTTTTATTCACTTATACACTCCATATCACAAACACTCGTCTTAAATTTGTTAATATTACAACCAGTATCATAAAACTGGTAGCTAATAAGGTAGCTTTGTCCTGCAGCAGGTAATAACTGTAAAACAGGCTTAAGTTTGTAAGGAAAAGGGTTGTCTATTGACGTTATTCATACATTCTTTATATGGATGTTAATGTTTTACCTGAATTAGTTTTAATTAATTTTAATGACCTGCCATTTTTACTGGGTTGATGATACTCTTTTTTCAAGACTTTTTAAAGAGAGGTATCACTTCATGAGTCTTTAAATTAAAAAGTTATTATAATTCCTTCTAAAAATCATATAATAGCTAAAGTTGTAACAGTGAATAAAAATTTCACTTCTATTTCCCTGAAAAATGTCCCGATTTCCATCTTTATCCATCAAAAACTAAACAGAGTGTATACATTACTTTAACTCATATTAACTATAAAGTGTATAAATATATAAAATTAAGTATAATTTTTGAAATTAGAGATTTGTTTAGTGCTACTCTGTTAAGTTTATTAGTTTAAGTAACAATTTAAGATAAAAGTACTCCATACCAAATGACATGTAACAAGTTGAACTGAAGTTTTACGTAACAATTTAGTCTACAGCTCATTTTGTAAGTCTGCGTGTGTTATTTATATGCAATAATATACATACACTGTTACACTCGGTTTCTTTATAAAAATGGAATTTAGCAATTTTCTTGTTGACTTAGTGGTTATTTATGAGACCAATATAAATATATTCACTAACCTTCAGCCAAATTCCATGGAGTGACATGCATCATCATTTGACTTAGTGTTTCTCATAGGCTATAAAAAACTAAGCTCAATGCATAATGGAATGTCAATAAATCAATTCGTTTTAAATTTTATGGGTGGAAAGACACGTAGAGACACACTCAGCTAATAAGTGGCGGATTCTTGTTAGAAAATCTGTATTAGAGCCTAATTTTCTTTATATATAGTTTTTAACTGCCTATTAGTTATAGGTATTTGTTAAATCAAAAGTTATTACAATTTTCTTAGGATTATTAACATTGAAACGATATTATTTTGTGACCATAGTCGTACTATTTACGGTTAAACAGAATGGAAGTATACCATGTCGGGAATTTTTTATTTGTGTAATTGGTGTCCTAAACTCTAAATATGTACTCCCGTAATGTTATGGTAGCTTATGAATATTTAATTCAAAAGTATATTACTGTTCTTTTAATTGTGTGCACTAAGATTTCAAATAAAGTAAGGAAGTATTCATAATTTATAGTATAGAGAATAAATTTTCGGTTCCATTAAGAACTTTTATAGACTCAGTAGACTCTTAGCACAGTCAGGCTTTTACTGTGTAAAATTAAAATGCATTTGCTCTTTAATTGTGCTTTCCGTCATCATTGCGTTGTTGGAACAATCTTCATTTCAAAGATTAAAACATTCATTTATAAAATTTAAAATTTAAAAAGATGTGATTGCTACATGAGGTGGCTAATTTAACTTTTAAGAAAGATAGGTTGATTCAATCAGATATCGTCTTTTGCGGAATTTTCATGGTATTGAACCAAAAACATTAACACCTATGTTTCGTGTTATTCCGACCAGGCCTTACGCCTCACGCTAAAGAAATATTGTAATTAGATTATAATTATTTGTAGATGTAATTACATGATGTATAGTAATGTACGTAGTTGTTTTGTTTAATTATTTCTGTTACTAGTCATTATTTACTATGTCCATTGTTTTAAAAATATGTTTGTCATAGAAAAACAATCCTATAGTAAATTCTTCTTTCTTAATAATATTGCATGGTGGTAAACGTTATACGTTTTTGTCCTCAAGAACTTACGACATACTTAGAAATATACAGTACAGCTAAGATACAGTGACCCTG
This sequence comes from Homalodisca vitripennis, assembly GCF_021130785.1. Lineage (NCBI taxonomy): Eukaryota > Metazoa > Arthropoda > Insecta > Hemiptera > Cicadellidae > Homalodisca > Homalodisca vitripennis. The sequence continues at coordinate 65,719,104 of NC_060211.1, read as the reverse complement.
TTATACAGTAAGAGTGGCACCACTGTGACCGTTGAAGCGGTGATAATCTTGTCAACACATTACCTACTCATATCCTAACAAATATTCTTAGTTGAACCACATAGAGGCACAATGTAACACCTGGCATCTGTTTTGTTTCATAAAACACTATGCACCATTATGGGCCGATGAAAACGGTATTTACGGAAAAATCACTGCAGCGGTATTTATTAGAGTTTAAATAATTGTAAATTATACTATATGTTACTTTTAAGGCGCTTAAGCTTAGAATTTAGTTTGAGATTTATAGCCATGCCCAATACAAAGATCCTTTTATACAAATACAAATGTTTAATTGTGATCATTGATCTGGTGAATATGAAATATTAGCTACCAACTATTCGTTGCATAGTAAAACTTCTATAAATGAAGAGAGATATTACCAAGATACGATATGTATCCAACATTTTATTTAGTGGCAAATGTTCATAAAACTCCACACATTCACTTCAACAGGTACACCATGTTGGGGCCTAAATAGTATAGGTTTTATCGAGCCTACAAGGATTATACCATGGAGATATGGGTTTTCTACCATAATTTACGTCAGGGATGCTATTTGAGATTACACTGTGAATTTCATGGTTTAAACCTTTAGAGTCTGCCCTAAAGCAAAGAGGTTGTAGTGTTTGTAGATAAATGTTTCTTAACCAAAAATAAAATATTTCAGTGATGGTGAATAAGATGTTATTGCTCATGTCAGTGTTGTTCTCTCTGTCTCTCCAAGTGTAGCTAGCATGTTTGTAAAAGTCTTAAAACAGGAAGGCACAATTCGGTATTTTCTTGTTATAATTCCTAATTGAATATGAAGAAATGGTAAGTATAATAATAATTAAATAATATTTACATGGCCACTAAAGAATTTGACTCATTCATATCAGAATCAGCGTGGCTCTAAAGACCTACCTTTGTGCAGTGAGATAAGACTGCTTGCAGAAAGTTATATTAGAGTTACAGTTAATAAAACGTTTATATTTAATGTGATTCTGTAACGAATGTTCATAAGTAAATATTCTAAATAAAATAAAATGTAATTATATAATTATATTTTATATAGAATTTTGTTCCTAGTTATTGTTTTATTTATTCAATAATTATTTGTGGCTGTAGTGTACCCATTAGCTCGACGTAAATAGTTTAACCTTAACGGAGTCCCATGGAGAAACTCTATGTTGCACATCTAGAAATTAAGCTTAGTAAAAGATTTCAAGTCTATACGTCAGTTCATTTTCGTGATACTGTGAGTACAGTTAAATTGATTGACAGTAAAAAAAATTAATATGTTCTTTCCCCCGAGTAGTATTTTTCGTGAATTTTCAGACCGTGAAAATAGAGTTCTAAAAGGAATAATTTAATGGCTTGTTAAAACTGTTGCCCTTTGCTTGATTCTCATCGGTATATAAAGAAATTGAAAGATAGTTGATTTTTCTTCTTAAATTTATCATTTAATTATGACATGAAGAAACATGCTGCCTGTTAATGCAGAGTTTCCACCAGAACTGAAATTGTTGCAGCTGTGGGTAGACCGACAAGGATGTGGTCGAACTTGTGAGTGAGGGGTAAACTTCAGTTATATATTAGTAAAGTTAGGTTGCGGAAAGTTGTTAGTGGTGTATCTTAAGCAAGTAAACGGTGTTTTTACCATTGTAAATTGTTTTACAATGGTAATTGTTTTATTATATATATATATATATATATATATATATATATATTAAAGGACCTAGAAAGGATTCAAATCTGATTGCTCTGTAGTAAATGCACGAAATATGTATATTATTTGTTTTGATATTTTAATAAATTTCCATTTGTTAAACTATAACTAAACAAGGTTAATTATTTATTATTTGTATTTTAGTTTCTTGATGCAGAGAAATAGAAACGGTAAATCTTAAGATCTTACATCTTAAGATTTACCATAGAAAATTTATATATATATATATATATATATATAGAAATTTTTTTTAATGTTATTCTCCGCCGTCAAAAAACATAAACAGACCGGTATTGTTTATACAACCTTTTAAAATACTTGAAACAAGGTTTATTATTCTAATTTTTTTTATCTCTTAAGATTTGAAGCATATTACCGTTTAATGGTTCTAAAACATATTGCTTTCTTTTAGTAAATAAAGGTTCTCATATAACCGCGTGAAAAGTGTGTATGGCCGAAAGATATGACCGAAGTATTTCAAATTATCATATAACAAAGCAGGAATAAAAAAAACTTTACTAGCGTTGTTAGGTAAGAGAATGTAATGAAACATTACTAGATATTATTTCCTGAAAGAGATTAAATCTATTAAAATTTTAGGTGCGATTGTCAAACCTTCCAGAAAATTTCCAACGTAAATGTAATCCCTTACGAAATCAGTGATTATATTAATAGCTTTGTGGATCTCCTTTCTTTTCTTTTTATAAGTAACAAGAAGAATAAACCGTTGTTTCCGAAATACCTTCCACAAAATAAAATTTACCTTGTAGATGTTGTGATTAATACTACAGTTGCATTAAACCACAGTTTTACCAATTACTGCAATATTTTGGAAATTGATTTCTACATTTATGGTTACTTACTCGAAATAGATTATTTTTACATCCATTAAATATTTAATTATATTTTCAACTCCACCACCTAGAGCAAGTATAAACTATATAAAATTAAACATTTTTAGAAACCAAATTTATTCTTATAGCTATTTTAAACTGTTACAGTTTCAATATGGACATCAAGCATGGACGTCAAACACTTTAATATTGCAAATTAGTTACAGTATCTATATTTTAGCATTAAGTTCCTATTTTATGATAAAATTTAATAATAAATCATTTCTAAATTAAGAGTGTAGCAGAGTGTATACTTTGAGATCTTTTATTACTAAACCGATGTTCACATAAAACATCAAGTGCGCAAATATAGACTTTCACAACAGCTAGATCAAAAGGTTTATTGGTTTGAATAAGAGTAACATATTATTATGGACATTAAAAACATCTGAAACAAATTGCTATTAATGAAACTAAGCGTGTCCGAGCACAAAAAGAACTATTTTGTTGTACAGAATTAGTTACTAATAGATAAGGTGTTTCAGACAACCCGTCTCTAAGGTCTTACGGTCAAGCGGCTAACTGCATGAATCTAGTTTAAATCGATTTACCAATAAACTATGACAAATTTTAATTTAAATAATTTTAACTGTGTAATAATACACACTATTGCAAAATCAAATGATTCCACTTTCGAATCTAAAGATATAAAATAAACACACGTTATTTTGTTACGAATTTAGAGAACTATTAATCATAAAATTGGTAGCATAAAAAAGGGCTGTATTAATTGGTGGTATAAACGCAAGAAAATCTCTTAATAGTGACCTTCAGGTAATACAAAAGTATAATAGGGAACAGTGCTTCTTTTTTTATAGACACTCCTGTGAATGTACACCAAAATAGAGTGTCGATTGTTCATGCTACAGGCTCTTAAAGAAGACTCATGCATTGCTGTGTTTTTCCAAATCTTTCTACCACTGGAAAGTTTACGTTTACGAGTATAAAGTATAGAAAGAATACCGTTTTCTATAAACTACTATTTAAAAAAAGATAACATTTGTTGCCAACATTTAAATTTTAAGTTAAGTTTCTTAAGTTTGAAGTTTCTAAGATTCGAATATGGGAACATCTATATTTTGGATCCCTGAATTTTTTGAGAACTTATAGTATTAAAAATATTACTGTAGATTTAGTAGTAATCCGTTAAATTAAATCTCAATAGCTAGCTGTTAACAGTCAGATATGATGATTGGTCTGAACAATCTATAGATTGGCACATAGTATCTTTTTCAAAAATGTACTTTAATATTAATACAGAATCATAAGCCTATTTTCTCTAAGTTTGTATTCAGTTGAAAGTGTAAAAGTATATGAGCAGTCTCAAGTACACCGGTAACTAAATAAATTTAACCTGATTACAGGTACCGATGTTTTATATTAAAACGTACATTAAATATCACCATTGAAAAACAAAAGATAGTCACTCTAAACATAAATTAAAATACTGAGGATATATCGGCTAAAATAATGTACATATTTTTTATTCTCATTTCCGTATTGAAATCACATGGATGCCCATGAAGAATAAATACGACATAAATACAAATGGAGTAATAAAGAAATGGACAAATTATTAATAATATGGTTAATAGTTTATTTAAACAACACAAATTTCAGTTCCTAGAAACATAAGATATACGTGTATAATGACAAAATAATGGACAGAGTATTTAGTGAATAGCAAAATGTTGCTGCAGGAACTATTAAGAGCACTCTCCAGTCACAACTCTAGAGATATTCTCCATCGGAATCTCATTAGGATGATACCATCTCCAAGTGAGGCTTCAATTGTACGTATCTCACTTGTTAAAATTTTCAATAGCGTAATAATTTATTCAGTTTATCTTAGCAATGCATTTTTGTTATAAGTTGTGTAAGAGCCTGTACTATAATACCAAAGTAACGTTCAGTTACTAAACCCATTGCTAAATAGGTTTGGATATTGTGAAAGTTAAAAAAAAATTACCAATTTATATTTTCTGAAGACCTGCATTAAAGGTATTTAAAACTATTTTATTAAATTTATATTAAACTAATAGCAAAGCATTAATAAAGCATATCAGCCAAAGTTCCATAAAAACTCAATATGTTTATTTCGAGAACGAAATGTCTTATAAACTTAAAATATTGCATCAAGCTTTTTTCTATATATGTTATATTGAGTTTGATAAAGTTTTACTCTATACAATAATTATATTAATTCTAATGATCATTATGCATTGTTCTTATAGGTAAACATGATTCCTAAAAGACATTCTCAGAATAAATAAATATACCAACAAAATGAGTACAATATGTAATAATACAAGTAACTTAGTAACACATAAAGCGTTGAAATGGAGCAAAGGATTGAATATTTTGCTTGAAACCTTACGGTTGTGTACCAGGCTCTCTATAACATTCACGCAGTATTCAAAAAATGGTATTTCGCAAAATATTGTAATACAAAATCACATATAAAATGCCATCTGTTTCCACTCAGTTTTTACTAATTTATGTAGCCTGCAATATTTGCTCTGACATTATGGTAACCCATTACATTAAAATAAATTGTTCTTTATCGCTCTTGTAAATCCCGTGGGAAGACTTGATGATGTTTATTATCACAGATGTTGCCTAGACATAAAACTTCAACTTTAATTTTAAGTCTTTTGGTTGGTTCGTTTCAGATGTATCGTGTGGTCAGTCATACATACACTCCGACAGAAAAGATAATGATGTTTTCTAGCCCTTTGTATACTATGATTCGGTAACGTCAGATAATAAAAATAAATCTGGCATACAGAGGATCGTTTAATTGCTTTCGCAAAATGTTTTTATTACATTGATGCTCCACAGTACATGCGTGTTAAAGTATTTGAAAAGTTAAAATTGTTTAAAACATTCATTCCATTATGACATAAACAAGCTATCTGTGGATACAGAGATTTACTAGAATTATTGCAGCTGTGTAGAAACAAGACCGACAAGGATGTGGTCGAACTTGTGAGTGAGGGGTAAACTTTAGTTATACATTAGTAAAGTTAGGTTTCGAGGAGTTGTTAGTACTATGTCTTCAGCAAGCAAACGATCCTTCCATTATCCAATTTGAAAATAGGATATTTCTTGAAAAATAAATATTTACTGACACTTGCTCCTGTTAAATTTTTTTATATTGATTAAACTTACGATACACGAAATTGTTTCTTGATCTATAGCTATAGCCTATATTGCAGACGATTAATTATTAATGAGGTATTATTAGTTAAAAAACAATAAATGCGTGGTAACTTTGCTCCAGGGCAATCATTGTTTTCAAATATATGCCTTAGGTTGTAGTTTAAATATTTTTTAAGGCAATATAATAGAATTTTTGGTAAAGGAAAAGAGAAATATTAAAAGTAAAATGTTATAAAAAATAATAAAAAAATCATTGTTGAGATTAATATAAGCTAATTATAAAGGATGATTAGCAATTCACCAAATCTTTATTTTACAGAAAATATGAGGAAACTTAAGTGTTTCTTACACTGCGTATGCATTAACTGTAAAGTGACAGCTATACGGTTTTGCAGCGTTAGCATAACCGTGTAAGGCACAAGCCTACTAATTCTGTTACTGACCATATGATGTCTAGTTATGTGAAAATTGTTCTGAGCTGTGAAACTGTAAAGATAGTTATTTAACTCCCCTGAAAATGTTTCAGCTACATTAGTCGTATGTTAAAGCTTTGTATACAAATATTTCTAGTAACAACTGTCATTTTGTATAGTATACTGATAAGGTTTTTAACTTATACTTATTTATATAAATCATGCACTTAATAATCATGTTTTTCATCAATTTCCCATATATTTGTTTTAACAACTACTCGGTTTACTCACACGCCCTCAGCTACAGTTAAGGATATATATATATATATATATATATATATATATATATATATATATATATATATATATATATGTATAATTTCAATAAATATTGAATCGCAAAAAGTACTTCCTCCCCCGGGACTCGAACCCGGATCTCTCACTTGCCGGGTGAATGTGGTACAATTACACCACCGAGCCCTCACTTTTTACGATTCAATTATTTTGTATTTGGCCGTTTCTTTCACATATGTGTTTAAATAACCTAACTAACATATGATCGGAAGACCAAATACCTGTCAAATGACTTCTGTTTACATTCATTAAATTTGTATAACTGGCAATAGCCTAATTTAATTTCAATAAATTAAATTATATATATATATATATATATATATATATATATATATATATATATATATATATATACATATATACATAATTTTTCCGTTTCATATGTATTGAAAACTGGTTGTAGTTGTTAGTTACAAGTTTTTAAAACCGCCAGTCCCATTCGTATACATTAAATAACAACTGTAATATAAACATCATTGTCGCGGGGCTAAGAATTAAAAATAATTCCTTACTTCTTTTCATTTAGTTTGCTCATAAGCATTATAAATTTTTTACAATTTCAAGTTTTAGAAGTATCCATATCAGTAAATCTAGAATTACTCACTAGTCCATTTTATAGCCAGTTATAATAATTTGGTAACATGGTTGCACTTATATGTACAATAGATTCAAGGCAAGCCATTAAATCAATGAGGCATTTTATACTGGCATTTAATTCCATAGGATTGGTACTAATAAGGAGGAAGAAATAAAAATATTAAAAAAATAAACATATTTTGTATTCAAATACAATTAAACAACTAAAGTTTATCTAAGTTTTAGTTATGACTAGTCATAATATATTTAATATAAGATGATTTTTAATACTGCTTGCATAAGTATTAATAGAATATTTATAAAGAGATTTAGTAAAATTAGATGAGACAGCGAATTTTTTTAACTTTCTTTTATTTTAACCCGTATTCAACGATTGGATGTACAAAAACAAGTGAAGTCATGTCAAAATGTTTCTCAGGACAATTCCACAGGACAGGAATACTAATTTAAATTTTGCAGACTCGAGTGTGTCTTGACTTTACTTTAATAAGTTTGGAAGATTCCTTGTAGCGAATCCGGAAGTATACAACAGCTTGTCACGTAAAACATTGAAGGGCTAAAACTTTTCATTTCCAACAGGCCAATAAACATTGCAATACTACCTAATTCAATTTAAATTCATATTTATATTTAAGTACTTTTCAATGTTTAATAACCATATTAAAAAAAAAGTTAAAATAAGAGTCATATCTCAACACTTAGATCACAATGCATAACACTAAAACATATTATTTATTTATTGCAATAATTTATCAGATACCACGATTAATAAAAATAATATCTCCTAATAATTATTAAACGTATTAAATCAAAGGTTTTATATATTTTTGTTTAATATAATTTAAGTCAGTTACTTATTAACACCATGACCAGCTCTATAGGTTTTAGAATATTCCGCATCATTCGGCCTGGTTTAACACGACGATTTATTTAATGTTAGTCCACTTCAATTATTTAACTTTTATCCTGGCAATCTTTGATTTTTGATTTCCTTCCTCATGAGAAGTAACATTTCAAGAATAGGTTCTAACCACCGTTTTTTGCACGATGAAGGGAAAAAAATATTTCAACTTATTGTCCTGTGTGCCAGTATCATTTAACACTCTTGATATTTTAAATAATTTTATACAGGGTAGCGCCTAATTCTTCTCCCGCCAATTTTTCCCTTTCCGCAAAATAGTGCACCTTTTAAAAACCTGCATTCTCTTGACAATATTTTCAACATTGTAAACCTATGTCTCCAAAACCGTTATAGTTTTGAATATTCTAGGTCTATCTCGCCATATAGGAGGACTCATTCATGCCATGAATATGTATAGTATAATTTCCAGACCTGTTTAGGCATAGTCCATGATTTTTACTAAATGGGAACCTCTCAACCATCTAGCTATTACCATCTACCCTGTCATTATCTTAGTGAAACATTAAGATGATGGACCAGTTAGTTTTTTCTGTACAGTATAACAAATCATTAACAGATCTATATACTTTTAGGAAAAATTCCATATGTCAATTTCTTCTACAATTATTACTGTAGGAGTCTCCTGCCATATAATTTTGTTAATTTTAAATTCCTAGACTCTAGATTAGTTCAATACATTAAATTTATAATACTAAGCTATGTTTTCATTAACATTATAAAATACGTATTCAATATGTTTAATTTGCCACACCAGTCATATGTATAGATAGAAGTTTGAAGTTTTAACTATACGCCTATATGTTTTACCTGTACGTGTAAAAATCATTTTTGAATAAAATATAAAATAAGGATTTATAAGTAATGTCCTATGATCATCGTTGGTACTATATAGATATTAATGTTTCACACATATCTGCTAGATTGTAGCAATAGACTACTGGGGAGAATGCCGAAAAGTGCCATATGAGCCAATAGTAACGTAAGGAACATTTCCTCATCCGATATCTCAGCGATTTTTTTATTGTTTACAGTAGTTTTTGAGGCTACTTATTACATATCTTGAACCACAGGATTTTTTTATATTGTTATCACAATGAAAAATATTATTCTATAATCATAAAAAAACAAAAAATAATTTAAACTGCATCAATTAATTATATATATATATATATATATATATATTACACGTCAGTATACTTAAATATTAATGTATATTTAATCTGTGTCTTGTACAAGTACACATTTTAGCAATACCTATTTAGAAATTAAAGAGATGCAATACCAACAATGATTTCAAATATTTATTCAAACTGTTAATGTAACATATGTTTTTCTTCACAACAGAATTCTGATACTGTATGCAATATGTTCTAAATTTAATAACACTCCTAGTTGGGATTTCCTGCAGTGCTCCATCTCTATACGAAGTATCAGTCAAACCATTACACATTCATTGGAGGTAACTTGTACAAGGAAGCTGTGATGAAATGAAATGAAAAATGACTTTATTAGAGGCGAAGTTAGGACTATAAAGTCCTCTCTACCACTTAACCTCAATATAATATAAATGATAATATAAAATCAAACATTTTCATATACTTTTAATAATATTTACTTAAAAATAATATTTAGCTATTGTCTGCTATAAGCTTTACAAACTAATATTAAGCACTTAATGAAATTTTAGTTGAACATTTAATTTTCAAAAAAATACAGATTATGTAGTTTTTAAATATTTTCTTAAATTAGATCTTAACCGTTGTATCTACTTTCATGGCAAAAATGAGTATTTGAGATATAATTTATTCTATTTCTAATTTCAACTGGACGTAATAAATATGTATGACTATATTTCATAAGTTGTAATTAAATGGTACTTTTTGGTAAATAACCTGGATATTACAGGTTAAAACTGATAATTTATATTTAAAATACATTATGAAACATCTCACGATGGAGATTCACATATTTTATCCTTATACCCATATCATCGTCAAGTGAATTTAACTTTCAATAATATGTATAAAAGTATCTAAAACCCTATTTCCACTGATAAATAATATTTTTACTTTCCAAATTTTTTAGATAATATAAAATATTAAAGTCGTAACATTCTGTTGTATAACAAACAAGATGTTTTATATTTCTAATACAGATTTAATAAGAGTTAAACAGCACTATGACAATATTCTACTTTATTAATTGTTAGTGATCACGAGGAACGGAAAAAATGTAATTTCTCTCGGAATGTCTGTCCATTCCATTACTCAATAACGATCTGATGTATAGACGTAACATTTTGAGTGAATTTTCACTCCTATAGAGGAAAAATCGACATGTATAATGACGCTTTGTACCTTATATGAATTAGCTGAACGTTAACAAATAGGTTCATATTATTATTAAGCGTAATCGTGGTTTTAATAATACAATTATCAAAATTCACAATTTCTCAAAAAAAATTTTTAATATTAGCCTATATTCTATAATTTTTTTAAACGTGTTTCATATTAATATATAAAGCTACAGAAATGTGTCATGCAACTTCAATAATACCTGTAACACAACAAATGATGTGGTATTGTCAGAACATATTTTAAAATAGAATACAATTTAAAAGTTTATTGGCCTAGCCGAACAGAATAAATTTAATTTAATACTTAGCCAAACTCATATTTTGTTCACTTATAAACTTGTAATTAACCCTTACCATGGTTGGAAGGATAGTATAAAATATGCTTACACTGTACCGTTGCTATGTATTATTAAAACTGCACTTTTTCATTATAAAGTATAAAAATATTTGACAGTAGCAGTAAAGTTTTTATAAATGAGTTTGTCGAGAAAAGGCAAGATTATATGATATATCAAGTGTAACACAACACGTGAGTGTAGGGTTTGATGTTGAAGTCGTATACGAGTGTAAACAAACGTGACAGTTAAAGCTGTCTTTGACACTGTTTTGCTGAAGATTTCCAATATTGTATCTGTCAGCCACTGTACTCCCCTGTTAAAAATATTTAAAATAGTTTCCTGTTATCAATAAATGTTTATCATTTATAAATATTTTTAATTTAATAGGAAATAAAGTTATTTTCATGGATGGATATTTTGAGGTTGTAATTGTGTCACACCAACATATTTCTTTCTAATTATTGGAATATATCGCGTATTGTGTAACCTTCTCAGTCATCTTTATAGTGCGCCCTATTTTCTTCATCGGCAGCAGTAGAACACTTAGAAGAGCCATAGTAGCAATCTGTGAATGTGATAAAACTGTTTAGCCAAATCACATGCAGTGTCAAGCATCATCGTCAAACTCGGTGTTATCCATGTACGACTGAAGTTTAAATGAACAGTTTAAATCAATTGGTCAGTTAATTTCCAAGGCATTGTTTAGACTGACATAAAATATATTTTTTGATATCTACAACGATAAATTAGTATTCAGGAATTCACTATTTGTCTATATATTCAATATTATACAATTTAGAAATTTACGAAATGTTAATTCTGTAATCACAGGCTCAGAAGCCAAATATATGCTTAGATTAGCGCAGACAGGAAATCTTGTACGGGTCTGTCACAGTATGTTTGAGCTAGGTTTAATTTTAAAGGTGAGAGTATATATTTTATATATATATATATATATATATATATATATATATATATATATATATATACTTATATTTGTGAGTGTGTTGTAAATTATATAAATATATACGAGTATACGAGTAATATCTTTACTATGTCATCAGAGTGCCAGCACATATCATATACCTACAAGTAATCTTAATCAGTTTCTCTATTGCTCGCAAGTGAGGCATGCCAGTTTCTCTATTGCTTTTTAAGGAACTGACATTTTTCTCATACTATCACAGTTCTCAAGACTGTCAACATATTTCATGTACCTTTTTTTCAAATAAAATTAGTTTTAATATTAATGCCAATTGTATGGGAGTTAATTAAATTATTCATCTTTAAAAGTTATGGAAATATGCTTATAAAACCTGTTACTAAAACTAATACTCGTAACAAAGGATCACATAGAACTGCTCATGAAGATATTTTTTGAATATTTAGATATATTTCTACTAACCATGAATTTTGGATAATAATAAAATATTATTGATATAATACATTTTTTAATATCATGGCTGAAACTAATTATGGTTTAATGAGGATAGTTTAATCTCAACAACAACCTTTAAAAATATTTTATGTCATATAAGGTTACAACGCGCTTGTAACAGAGTGAAATGATATACAAATCATTGCTATAGTTTGCGTATCGTATCTCGTTATTGTTTTTATCTTTATTTGTATATTAATAGTAAACATTGTAACTGGCAATGATAGAATTAAAATTATACACGTCATACCTTGTTACGCGATTTTTTCAATTGTAGGATTAACTAACAAGTATATAAGAGGCTTATTATATTTGAGCACATATTCATTCTTTGCAAATTGCAAAATAACTAAAAAAAATATTTTATGAAAACTAAAAATGTTACCTCACACTCGTGATTATCAGTTAATAGAAGAAACTATGGATCCATGCTGATTAATACTTCGCGAAAAATAATGTTTCCGTTAAATAAGTTTACTAAGGAATATTTAATTGCTTATAAAAGAGCTGCAGTTTATTATTTATCTATATGCCTATTTGCTGTTCTGGTATACGTATAGTATTATATTTCATTATAAAAGGTGAACTTACTGATGTGTGAACAAAATAACACCCAGTCTAAATGTACTAAGATAAAGTCTTGATTTTAAATAACGCTTTTAACCGTTACGAAGTAAATATAAGGTCAATTTCAGACATTGATTTTTGTTTATTCCATAGTCAGGTATGGGGTATATAAGGGTATATTATACTGGCTATCGGGGATTGATAAGAAATAAACGAGAGTTAAATTCTCAAAACTGACAAATTTAAATGAATTAAAAGTTTATTCGTCTTAGCTGATAAGGTTGTTGCGTTTTCATGTTAATATCCTTAATTACAGAATTGGAACACTACCATGCTTGTATTTAATATGCTGCATATTTTCATCTAAGCGTATATAAACTGTTTCATGTAGCTACAACGTTTGAACTAGAACTGAAATTATTGCAGCTGAGGGTAGAAAGAAGGCAAACAGGGATATAGTCGAACGTTTGAGTGAGAATTGAATTTCAGTTAAACATTAGATATGAAGAGGGGATATGTTAGTTCTATGTTTGAAACAAATACATAATTATAAAATGTTCTCAAATATTTGTAAATTTTTAATAAAATAATTGTTATTGGTTTTCATACTAATTTCTACGTAAGCTATGGTATATTTAATTCTTACTATTCTATACTTTTGCATAATTTCTTCCAACTATCTTTTAAAGGTTGATAAAATACAATACATAATTTTAATTATTAGTTACTTTTAGATCTACGGTTTGCCAATATTTGTGTAATATGACTGTTAGTTTATGCTACTATATTATAAAAGGTCTAAAGCTATATTAGAGGTCCTAAATATCTTTTTGAAGTTAAATATATGATATAAAGCAAAACTAATGGCTTAATTTATTGCATACCGACATTATCAAAAACCTCTTCCCAAACATGTATAAAGGTTTTTGTTGCTTAGAATAATGTTAAATAACATTATATGGTCCTTAATATCACTAAAGTTTGGCTGTAAGGAACAATAACGCTTTGCAAACATAATTAAAATTTGAAGATATTTTCTAAAGTATTCACTGATATTCACTGTGAATAGTGCACACTATTCTATGATATTCACTGAAACTATTCTCAGTGATTAATAATATGTTTGTGATCAGTGTTTAAAGATTCCTAGAAGCAAATCTTGATGTTTTAAAACATGTTTTGAAGTAAACTATTGAAAAGCTACTAACTTTAGGTTTCTAAAGGATTGGATTAAGTTTTTCAGCACAGTACTTGTGATTTTCATACAACGATGAAAGGAGGGTCCGGTTAATGTAATTTGGCTTGCCTTTTAGAAGCATTCAGGTCATATTGATTGTATAAAATTTTATACTGACTCCATTTAGTTGTAAAAATTGCTATTGAAAAACCGTTTCATTTATGTGGAGACAAGATCACGCGTTCTTGTATATTTATATTCGACACAACCCATCTAAAAGTTTAGTCCAGCAATTATTTAGAATGAACGCTCAATAAGCATAAAAACAGATGTTAAACGACATCGAAAGAGGAAATATTCCTAATTACGAAAATGGTGTAAACATTTGTACAAAAGTCTAGTGGGATGAAAGGTAATGTAAAGATCTAAGTCAATATAGACACCATGAAACAATGTGACTACGGTGCTCTATGTCTGTTTCTCATATCAAGTCATTGTTCAAGACAAATGTACAGTTTATTGGACTCGAACGTTTACTCATGAGAAATATTCACTTTAAATCTGTAGTTGTTTCTTTACTTGGTCTAGCAGCATTGAAATAATAGTTTGATGAAGAAATCTCCTTCACATATCATACCGTACTCCTCCAGGACAATAATATTTTCATATTTTTAATTAGAAGTATTATTTGACATACTTGTTAAGTTAGCATATGAACCATATATAAATTGAGATTGGTTTATATATAAATAAATAGTTATGTATTATGTTTGGTTTATTTTAATTAAGAGTTGAACAATAACAAATCTGAATTTTGTGAAATTTAGATAGACAAAGATATTTTTATTATAGAAGAATAAAATTAATACAAAATACATCATAAAACTAATTTGTGTTTATGATAATTTAACTAATACCACATATAATGTTTTTTAATAAAAATATATTTCATATGATATTTAATTTATATTTGGAGTCACTGCAGAACAAAAAAAGTTGCTGCAAAAGTTGTTCTCCAATGTGACTTAGTAAGGGGAAACTGGCAGTGACCCAGAAACTTACTTAAATATTTAACTTCTAGTACTCAATGACCTGTAACCTTACTTAGTCAACCATTAAATTTGTTCCGTTGTTTGAACCAATATCAATAAAACTGTTCAACTATACTTGTTGCGGAAATTGAGCACTTAATCAATTTTTAGCAGAATATAAATAAGAATGTGTGATATATAACATTCTGTATAACCTTTATGTCTTTTTTTGCTCTTTTATTCTTAAAATGTGAACAGAGTTATTTCACTAGTCGACATTAGGGCCAAAATGAGACCGTAGCCTAAAGTAATCACCGCAATGGCCAGGCAGGTGGCCAAAGACTTGTCGCTCTCAGTTTTCTATCCAAATCGCAGCTCAATTTAGCTTATAATAGTTGTCCAGCGATAGCCGCTACAACTGAAATTCTAAAAGCACTGAATACGAATTTACTCATGAAGTAAAAAATAATAGTCCACAATCAACAATAAAATATATTTGTAAAGTTTTCCAGGACTTTGTATCCTCATAATTATTAATCATTGTGGACTCCTGGATATATCAATATCAATCACTTCACCTTTATAATATTGCTTTCAAGAATATAGACTTATGTTAAACATTGTTTAATTAATATTCTCAAACTAAGTAAATAAATTCACTTTATAACAGTTATTAAAATATGTAAACAAGGCCTTTTGAGGATTTTTCTGGTTTCCTCTTCAGGTGAAAAATCCTTGTTAGAGAAAGCATTATAGTTTACACACAAACATGGGTTTGAACACACGAAAGTCAAACTAAACTAAACTAAAGTTGCTATTCTAACACAAAGAATCTATTAAAAGGACAGTTCGATTTACGTGTCAGTTACAAGTGTCAGTTGTATCCATTTAAAATAATCAATAATAAATTGGTAATTAAGTTATAAATGATATAAATTCCTATTTAAGTAATAGCCTTAGTAAATTAAATAAAATAGATCTGTTCTCTGATTATAATTGAAATAGAGACAGATAAGTATATATTAGAAATATAAGGGGGTAAAAATGATGCCAGTCACGAAAACTTTGTGTAGATATCGCAACCTAAGCCGAGGCTCTCATGGGTTTTACTCTGCGTTTATGGAAGAATGTGCGTTTGACAAAAACCACTAGAATCACCGCTATCACATCACAAAAATCACTGGCCACGGAATGGGACGTTGGGTGACTAAAAATCGATCTATCAAATTAAACCCCATAAATCTTATGGATCTTAACAAGTGACAAATAGAGACAACGCCCACACTGCTCGTGGCCTTGTAAGACTCCGACTCACTCTTCGGCCGGCCAATACACTGAGGACGCAATGCGGAACAGGATGTCACGTGACCTCAGGCGATTGCAATCGGCCAACGGCAATAATCATCTCATTTAACATCTAGAATCTTATTGAAACTCTGAACAGTTGTTTGATTAGTTTATACAGAAAACGCAAATACAAACCAAATTACCTTAAATATAGTTAACAATTAGCTCAGAGCACTAGAAACAGAGTTTATCAAGAACGAGTATATTGTTATTATTTTATTCTTATATAGCTTGTAGTTTATCTATTATATTTCATAGCCATATATACATGTATGTAGCATACACTAGAACTAATTACAATACAATAGGTTTACTCTACATTATATAATAAACATAGGCTAAACTATAATTTATAGCCAAACGATAGTGACCCAGTTTTACAGTCAGGTGTGATTCCACTGCAGCAGTTGCAGCGGTGACATGGTGCAAATTTAACTTATCTACAACCAAACAATGTTTTGTTCCACTAAAAACCGAAATTATACGCAAATGTTACACTAGGCACTTGCTATTTTGTACAGTTCTTTGTATGTATTTTTATCAAAATGAATTCATTTATGTAAACCAAACAAAAAGTTTGAATATATTGGCATAAGCGTTCTAAGGCCTATATGTTTGGAAATTCTCGGGACTTATAACCTACATTACATCATTAGTGTATTTATGTAGGAAAGCAATAAAAAGTGAAATTTTATATATTATTGCTCTTTGAATCGTTTGGAGAGAGAGATTAGGTTTAATAAGAGCAGATAAACTGTTTTTATATTTTAAATTAATATAAATATGTGGATATAAATAGTAGATAGGGAAAGGAGAGTACGGTTCATTGTATGATATCTCTCCGACTTTCTTCTGGCTTCAGGCCTGTACGATCCAAATGCGATTAAAAATGAAAATATTTTATGATATCGTTAATTAAACACCTTTTATACATAATAATTTGTTGATAATGTTTCAAAATAACGTTTGTTAAAACTGTGTAAAATAAATAGAAACGAAATATTATAAGGCATCATGGAGACAAACTAAAACGTGTTTTTTATTTTTATTTTTTATTAAGCGTAGAACCAGAGTATCTACAGAAATCAGATAAAATGAAAAGCTACCTCATATATATATATATATATATATATATATATATATATATATATATATATATTTCTGACTAAGGATATACTGTATTCAGAACATAAAACAAAAACAATATATTTTTAGAGTTTTATGACAATAGTGTTACTCTGTTATGACAAGAATTTAGTTTGCAAATGTAAAATAACTACAAATAAGCTAGAATCTCATATAGGGAAATTTTGTATTTAAATTACACACCACTCTAATAAAACACTAAGCTGACACACTAAATATAGGTTTATAATATGGTTCTATTTATATAATAACTCTATCAGTGTATTCGTCCAAATAAACTTGTAAATACCCAAGAATACCAGGCGTCACTTACCTTAAAAGCGCAATTAACAACGATTACTTAGGTTAAACAAGAGGCATTTCTCGACTATAGGCTGGAAGATGATGACACAATTGTCATTCACAGGTTTCATGCTGCTCGCACTTCTTATTGAAACAAATTTAACTTTAAAAATAAACTATATATCTATATCTGATAAGGAATTGTATTTACAATATTTTCGCAGAAAGGTTTAATCTTTACGATGGAATATACATATTTTAAAAAACAATAAAAACTACTTGAATTTAACTAGTTCTTACAAGGCGTGCGGTTTTTATTATGCTAGTATTATGTACCTTCAGCAATTTTTCTTCATGCATATCATTTAGTTTTACTCCAGACAATTCTATAAAACGTTTTACGTCCTAATTAGTGTTCCGAAGGGTTAATAATTTATACAATTTTTAAAATCCAACTTAAAGTGTCCTTACAATAAATTTCATAAAACAATGTCAGTAATGTAAAGAATAACATGGTACATAGCTCCAAGCTCTGTTCAAAACGTTCCAACACGGCCTTTACATAATTAAAGAAACAGTTTAAGAGAAATTGCAACATGTCATTTTATCAGGGGGTTTAAATAAGGCATTTTTTATTTTTTGGGGAGGAAAATATTTTTAGTTTAATGACATGTTAAGATTTTTTACTTCTTCCACCTACAATTATACTCCAGTAGATCCACATCTACGTTAGCTGGCGGGGTCCGGCTCGACCGGGTAAGACACGGGGTTTCAGGATAAATCCGCCGGAGTTCGCTTCAAGGGCTGAAGCGCCTTACAGCGGATGGCTCAGGTACTACAGTACGTAAGTACGCTGTGCCTGGCTGGTTCGCTCTGTCGGTCGGAGTCTCTCAGTCGAAGTCATCGTCGAGTCGGAGTCGCCGCCCCCACATACGACACGATAAGGTGCAAGTAAGTCCTAGCCGTAATAGGTACTTATTTACCTGCCAAAACACGTTTTTACCTGCACTTACCCAGTCACTAACGACATTACGTACTCAAGCTGCTAATAGAATATTATTTTAGATATAAAGTATAGCAAGAAAATAAATCAGTACGAATAGAATTAGATTCTATTACTAGTAACGAGGAGTTTGAATTTAGTTTAAATTTAGTTTTATTTAGTTTATCGTTTCTTTTCGAGGCCGCTGGGTCGCTTGACGTACGTTGGCACCAGCGTTTGTAAATTTTGGACTAGGCATTACCGTAGTTTAGTTGTTACATAGTTTATCGTTTCGTTTCGAAGCCACTGGGTTGCTTGACGTATGTTGGCACCAGTTTTCCTTAGCATCGGGCTAGACGTAATTTAGTTATGCTTTTATTTAGTTTATTGTTTCCTTTCGAGGCCGCTGGGTTGCTTGAGTTACGTTGGCACTAGCGTTCCTTAGTTTTGGACTAGGCGTAAATGCAGTTTAGTGTAGCTTATATTTAGTTTATCGTTTCGTTTTGAGTTATGTATTGTTATAAACTATCTCCGACCCGATTAAACGTTATAAAATATTCTTTATTAAAAAAACTATTTCATGTAATTATTGATTTTAAATCATGTATTACACAGCCCATGTTTACATACACATTTCTAAAAAATAAACACAAACTAATCCAGCAAAATGAGTACCTTTGGACAACGTTAAATTTGAAGAACTTTTTGTCAACATGTTTTTGTAACAAAAGTGTCTAAATAACAGTTAGTACAATCACTAAACCTTTCGTACAGACAGTCTAGTTTACCCTGACATTTCTTTGTTTGTGCATATTAAGGTTTTGAAATGAATACTTCAAGCATTTACATTACACTCTAACGAAAATTTAACATTTAAAGAAGAAATAGTGACAATATCAGAACTTTAGTTGTATAAAGTCTTACGTGGTTGCCAAGAACTGGAGACAGAGCAATAAGCTGAGAGCTACTTCTACAGCTGTGACACTACTGCCCGGTGTGTGCGCGCCGAGAAGTCGAATTGGGAATTCCTCTCTGTCCGACCTGATAACATAATATAACACGTCATATTAAGACGATTTCCCTACAATATGAGGTTATATAACGATTTGAACGTTTAAACTGGTTAATTTGTTTGAATGTTTTTATGTGGTGTGGAATTTGGTTCAGACTGCAAATATATTGTTTGCTGTGAAATGCAGTTGTTTCATGTATTTTGTACCAGATCTATCAGTTATAGTGGTTAATCTTTCGGCTATAGCTATTGTATAAAATGATAAATATTGTCTAATAAGCACTAGCGTATCTAAAAAAAAATTATAGTACATTCAGCTTACCTAAACATCAACATTCCAAAAACACATAATACATTAGTAAATAATGTTTACATCTCCTAGCAATTGTTACGGTGTCTCTATTTGGTAGTTATAGCACACACAGCTATTATAACTAAAGGTAGCATTCCTGTTTTTATGAACAATTCAAAAGCTTTATTTGTCCTCCAGTTTTAATTATCAACATTATACTAGATAAAGTATAGGGTAGTGTGCTACAGTACCATATTATATAGGGAAGAATAATAAACACTGCTACTGGAAACATTAGTATTAGACTTAATAAAAGGATTTAAAAATAGGTTGGGTAGTCAAATGGTTTTGCTTCTTCATTATAGCAGTGCAAAAAATTTTATAAATGCAAATTTATTTGCAATAAGAGATACATATTTTACTTTTAGTTTTCCCTGAAAACGTTTCATCATCGTGCGTATTACATTACTATTATATTTGGTTCTATTGCGTAATTAACCACATATTTCTTCCACTAGTAATGTAAAATTGATAAGGAAACTTGTTTTTGTTTGTATTAAAATGCATAGTAATTTATACACTTACGTTTCATCGCATAAAGAAGGGTTGATGAAAGAAAAATGAAAACAGACACAATATACAACTGCACTGTTATATATTATCCAATCTCAGCACTAAGGACAAGAGTAATTCTCGGTCCTATTTGTAATGCCTGCTCTCAATTACAGGGTTGTCACAAATACCAACTTTACTAAATTGTAATTGCTTGCCAATAATCGTTTATTTTTAGCCTGAGTTTCATAAATACCGTCATACGTTCCTGATAAAAATGACATGTTATAACTGTCCAACACTTATTAGTGTCACGTGACCTTTCACTCCCACAGGAAAAACATTGGAAATAACCTTTATTACGCTTTATTTACACTTCTTTATAGTCTGACATTTATTTCGGAAATAACGTTATCCTATGAAGGTGATTCTTCGAATGGAGCTAAAAGTGTTCTGCCTGTTCATTATGTGGTTATCCTTAATCTATTTCACAAAATGTTGTACTTTGGAGTAATTAACAACCAGTTCTGAAATAATCTAAGCATAGACACTTTTACAACTAAGCGACACTTAGAACGTTCATATAAGCAAGTTAGATGCACGCTAAACCACGTGTCCCGTAACATGCTTCGCTGCGATTTTTACCTACGTGTGCTCATGTCAAATAGTAAAATTTTATTTGATTGTTTACAAACAAATTAATTCTTTAATATGCTCTTTGCCATCAAATGTACACATAAGAACAATGTGAAAACATTTGCTAACGCTTAGCCCAATATAATGGATTTATGCACTATTGTAAAGCTCTAGGTTGTTTCAAAGGAAAGGATGGTTCATTTAAAACTTTACTTTAATTGGTGGTTTGTGATTAAAATATCGTTCGAAATAAATGGCTGACACATACGCAGACACACATTTTCTCAGATCCCCGGCCATTGTAAGAGAAATAGAGATAGCCTACTGAGATCTGCGCTTTAAAGACAAATCCAAGCATTAGGTTGGACTGCAACATCATATAACTCATTTATTCTTAATATAAAAGACAATGAAAAATAGAACTATAGAACATATATATTTGTTCAATAGATTGAGTTTATTACCAGTGAAACATAAAGACCACACATCAAATTACTTTATTACTTTAATATTTTGGTTCAGTTACGTTCTATTTTATAATAATACTTTTCAATTTTATAATAACTTTAATTAACAGGTAAGTAATAAAACATAATCGAAAAATGTTTATAAAACGTAAATATGA
Source organism: Homalodisca vitripennis (assembly GCF_021130785.1). Classification (NCBI taxonomy): domain Eukaryota; kingdom Metazoa; phylum Arthropoda; class Insecta; order Hemiptera; family Cicadellidae; genus Homalodisca; species Homalodisca vitripennis. The sequence goes on along the minus strand of NC_060211.1, from coordinate 65,697,232 downwards.
GTTATAATAGATTATTAAGTGCAACATTTTACTTTAAACAACTAAGGACAGTTGTAGTTTACAGCTTTAAACATTATCTAACAGGGGCTCGCAATCATGTAAGCGACTTGTACTTGTAGTTTCACTATACTTTTTATAGTGTCATTAGTGGGGTTATTCTGTGGCTTTATCAGCGACTTTCCTCAGATGCACAATAACAAGGATATTACAGCATGTTTAGTTTTATTTAAGTGCCATTAGAATCTATCAATTAAATAATAATGACACTCTCAGTAACGTTTCTTGCACATGTAAAAATAATAATGTTAATTTACGATTAGAATATTTAAATAAACTTTGATGGCATTATATAGTAAGGTTTTTTCAAAGTGTTAAATATATAACGGCGCTTTTATCTACTTCTTCTATACTTGTTACACATTATTTTTTTCTTTTGATGTTTAATTGCACTTGCGTGCCCGTGTTTGTTATCCAACTTAAAATAGTAGAACATATTTAAAACACATCACCGAAACATGTTTAGTTTGAATTAAACACAAAACACAAAGAATATCAAGTTAATATTAACACAATCTGCCAGTTGGGTTTTGACGACCATTTTTAGTAAACTTTTTCCCACGTTTTGAAAATATAAAGGCACTTCTACCCAATCGTTCCACGTGCGTATCCATGTTTATTATTAGTCCAAGCAAAGCCGAACATGTTCAAACCACTTCCCCGGAGTCAATAGAACGTGGTATACGTGACTACGTGATTAGTGTACTTATTTGTTCGTTTTAATCGTGAAACAGGAATGCCATATGTTTTAATACCTTTAACAATTAACTTGTATAACTGACTATAGTAGTTTTTGCTATTAATTGCCATATTAACGTAGATGAAGCTTAATCTTAAATAATTAAAAGTGATATATGAAATATTTTTGTTAGAGCAAATTAATAAATCAATTACACTTTTGGAACACTTCTGATGACTTTAACTATCAGAAATAATGAAATCTTCTTTCCATATGTAATTCAGTATCAAAAATTTGCAAGTAGAAACTTTATGTTATTTACGGTCATTGACCAACTACAATGCCAAATTCTGGATTTGTAATGCAATAAAAAATATGTATTGAATCATCGCTTATATATTGAACTTAACATTAAAGTTACTGTTACATTTGAAGAATCCGTGTGATGACAATAAAAAACTAAGGAATCTTTTCCAAAATAACTTTTAATGTTATCCATTACATTTAAAGTTTTTACGGCAGGTGTTATATTAAGTTTTACATATTAACAACTTTTTCTTATAAACAGACATTTACAATAAATTCTAATCTTAAAAAAGAATACCTCATATTTTATTTAATATGAAATTTTATAAGTAGGTAGTTTTAAATCCCTTCGTTAATGATAAAAGAGAACACTGTCTTAGAAAATATTGCGCTGATTCTCATTTAAATAATATAAAATTTAAAGCAAGTATAATTACTATTAAGCATTAACGAATTTTTAGGATTGAAATCCACCTCCTTCTTCAGGTAATAAAGATACTAATAAGAGGGATGTAATACTATACACAAGAGATACTAATACTATATGAGGGATATAAGCAAACCTTTTAAACGTGGTGGTTTTTAAAAGTGTGGTGATGAACTCATTACAAACTAAATAAAATATATGTACGAAAAATATTGTACGATCAACAAATAGGCAATGACTGACAGGTACAGCACCAGCCTAAAGTGCATACAGTTAGAATAAGGATAAGGATTGTTAATGCACAGAACATGCACTATTCCATGCATGTCACACCTACCAGATAATGCAGAAGATTATAACAAATATTCTTTTTAAAACAGTTTTAACAGCGTGTGGGCAGACATATAAGCAGACAAAAACAGAAACAGAGAGATTAAAATATGTCCAGCTCCTCTAGTGTTGAAATATAATTTCTACATACAAAACATAGAGTCCTATAACATCGCACTGCATGAAATTTGTCTGAGTTCTAGTGAACATTTTGCATAGGTCTTATACGGTATAAGTATGACAGCAACGAGGTCATCTCTAAATCAATATATTTGTAAACAAACTGACTATATTTTTATTATATTTTACGTTGTGAAATATTTACAAAAGTATTCTGATACAATTAAATATATACTTAAATATTCTTCTTTGAAACTTTAGAAAAGGCTGTTCCACTCGACATGCGTTATGGCTTACTCCTAACTTGTATTTACGCTATGATCTAAGATTCTTTCATAACAATTACGTTATAAACCATATCCAGGCGCTATATAGACAAATATTTACATTGGTGTTCAATATAATTTTGCCATTCATTTATACTTCAAAGCTAAGTAATAAAATAAATTATATTGGTAAAAATATACCCTTTTTCTGTTCAATTATTTGAGAGTATATAAACGATACCAACCATAAACCAAAAACATTTTCTTGAAATGAATCTGTAGTATAAATAGCGTGCAACCCTAATATTTTGGTGAAATGATGTAATATTTTACGGAATACATAAAGTTGAGTGTTTACTGCAATGCTCACTCATTTAAATAAAATTCCATCGCATGCCATTAGAGATATTTTTTACAAGCTGATCAACTACAATACTCACTGCTGCGTTTAAAGCTTATTTAATCACTTTGCCCTGCAGTAAGATTAAAGGATACAATTGTTTTTTCTTGCTCGAAGTATAAAACTTAACTACTGCTTCTCCAAAAATATTGAACTCATAATTTATACGTGTGTTCTACTGTTATACATTCCAATTGTTTTGTTATCTATAGGCAATTATTACTCCATATAAAGAGGGTTATTTAAATTTGCAACTAGGATCTCAACTATTAAAATATATAAATAAGAATACACCACTTGATTCCATCTATATTAAACTTAAAGAAATCTTGTTATAATAATGAGGACGTCCTTTGGATAAAGGTAAGTATTATATGACGTCACCACCTAGGTTTATGATACCATTCAAACAGATAAATTTAGTGAAGTCAACAACAACAATGCAAAACTTTGAATATACACATCATGCTCAATCCCTTATTACAATATGTACTAACTATATATATAAAATATGTCCACTTCTTATGTATTAAAGAAATCAAAATGAAAGTATACTTAACAGATGGATGCGGTGGTGGAAGATACATACATTTAGCAAATCAGTGTCGGTGACAGGTTTAGCCATCACAATAGTTTACACTCGTATACGACAGTTACGTCAAACAGTTTCGATGGTCATGTTTTGTTTCACTTGACACAGGTCATTGTGTTCCCCTAATGTTACACGAAGACTTTTTAATTTTAAATTAAATAAATAAATTTATAGTTCATAGCTATTGTATGGTAATAACAATACTTCAGAATTATTAGTTATTACCATATATATAAGCAGTCACGGTGGAGCAAGTACTTTTTGTGATTCAAAGTTTATTGAAATTAAATTAGGCTATTGCCACTTATACAAATTTAATGAAACACACACACACACACACACACACACACACACACACACACACACACACATATATATATATATATATATATATATATATATACTTTGTTGTATTCTGTAGAAACATTTTTATAGTCTATGATTTTTATCTTTGAAATCATGTTTACCCACTAAACCAATTTTAAATTTTCATCGATGATCAGCTTAATCCCATAGATGACACGATGTTGCTTACTATCAGGGCTGCTGCTTAGACATGAAGCCTTAGAGCTAATATTCAAGTTTATTAGTTTGTACATTATATAGATTTTCATACAAAAAGTTCTGCAGAAAATCGTACACAATGTACGAATTTAAACGTTTTGTAACTCCTAATCGTATAAATTTTATTAAAAGAATGATGTGTTAAAATTATTATGTCATTAGATAAGCATTATTTAAGCCTAGCACTCGGCTTACTAATAAAAAAAATTTAATTTTTCATCGTAAATTAACTGACCTATATCTTTAAATTTAGTATAGAGCTTCATTTTTACATAATACAGCACCAAAAACTATAACAGTACAAACCTTTTGAAAAAATTATGACATGTTAAACATTAGTAATATATACACAAGTAGGCTGGTAAATTTAACTATAGACTTAAAATATTACATGGAACCTTAGCAAAGCCTGTTACACGATACATGTTTTGTATTACCTCTCAGACATTACAAACAATGAAATAACTTTTAATATTTTAGTAATTTTTCATACAATATGTATTATTTATTTCATATACAATAACATATGTATATATAATCATTTGTCCCATTACTAGGGACATAAACGCAAGATAAGAATTTCACGGATAGTAAAACACTTCAAACTATATTTGTACTACTAGTACTGCACAGGCTAAGGTAATGGGCGAAATGGAATCATTACGGTACAGCCAAGATATAGTGACCCCTTTATACAGTTAGGTGTCGCACCACTGCGACAGTTGAAGCTGTGACAATCCTGTTAGCTAAACTTTCTACTTGCGGCCTAAATAATATTCTTATGCAGTTGAACCACCTTGTGACTTAATATGATACCTGACATCTATTGTGTTTCATTGAAAACTATGTATCAATTTTGGTGATGATAAACCGTATTTTGAACACTGCAGGTGTATTTATTAAAGTTCAAATATCTTGAAATTATACATTTTAATTTTGATGAGTTTTTGGCTTAGAATTAGTTGTGTATGGAGATACAATTTAGAACCATACCTCTTTACCCATTAAAAAGGCCCTTTTGTACAAAATTATGTTTTCATTATAATCATTGTTCTGACGAAGAGGAAATATCAGGTATTAAACATACATGGAATGGTAAAACTTCTTGAAGTAAAAAAAAATGTTTTAAAATTAGGATATGTAATTTTTACATCTTGCTAAAGGGAATATTATTATCAATCTCCAGATGATAACTTCAACATATACACGATATTGCATCCTATTGAGAGCTGAAAAGTATTAAATTAAATAAGCAGAGACACAGTTATAAACTGTTTTTCTACGATAATTTACGTCAGGGATGCTATTTGAGATTTCTCAGCGAATTTCAGGGTTTAAAATTTTAGAATCTGTCATGAAGTAAAGGGATTTGAGTGGTTGAAGTTAAATATTTTCTTTAAAATAAAATCAGTTACTTATCTACAAATTAAGCTTCATGCAAAGTTTCAAGTCTATAGGGCAGTTTATTGTCGTGGTACCCTGGTTACATTTAAACTCATTGATAAATGAATAAATAATTCTGTCCTCGTGTATTATGTTTCCTTAACTTTCAAACAAGTCCAGTAAGGCTTCCATTTGATTGATGCTTCTAGTTACATGAATGTTACAACATGAAATATTATTTGTCTTTATCTGTAAAACTCATTTTATTATGACAAGCATGTTGCTTGTTGATACAGAGTTTCCACCAGAACTGAAATTTATGTAAGTGTTGGTGGAAACAAGACCGACAAGGATGTGGTCGAACTTGTGAGTGAGGGACAAACTTAGTTATACATTAGTAAACTTAGATTGTTGGTAGTTGTTAGTGGTATGTCTTGCGCAAGTAAACAGTGTTTTAGGATTTGAAATCAGTTCAAAAATATTCATATTTACTGAAATTATATTGCAACATATGTTATTCTTATATAATTTATTACAATCGTAATATAATAAATGGTTTCTCTTTTAGCTACTAAAATAAACTGTAATTAACACGAATGATAAGTATTTAGTTTAGTTTAATAATAGTAAAAATATAAAAAATATACAACAATTTAAAAAAAACTATACGCATATATAGTAACTTTGCTACAGACCCAGCGGGGATCACTTCTGGCTGGTTTATATCTACCAGTTGAACCCCCCACTGGGCACAACAAAAACCGATGTGCCACTTCAATGTGGGCAACCTTATGGATGTCCAGTAGCGGCGCATCACTAAACGCAAATTCTGAGATTCTGGGGTCCATGGGCAATTCAATAGGTCTAGTCTACGGTGGAGGTTGACTGTTGGAGTTGGTGGGGTTTGTTCCCTTACCTCAGAGGTTCTTGTTAACCTCAACAAGGGTATGCCACCTCCTGCCTACTTTGACTGGAGAGGCCCGGTTCAGAGCTGGCCTCCCCTTCTTCCGGGATGACTTTGAGATGTAGTGCCCTAATTTCTCCACATGGTACTCGATAATAGGTGGCCCCTACTCCCTAACCTTGCCCATCCTGAATATCCTATCACTCCGGAAGCAGCGCAAAGATTCTTACAGGACTAAGTGTTTCTTGTCCTAAGAGAACAAAAAAACTTTGCTACAGAAGAATCCGTGTTAAATTTTATGTTTTGAACGTATTCAATTAAAGTGTTTTCAGTTAACTAACAAATAAACTTTGATTTTTGTCTTCGTGACCTATAGGAAAATGGAACAGTTAGTAAAGTTGTAATTTAAAATGTCTTACTTGGCCGTTTCGGTTTTATTCATTAAATTAAAAAAGCTTAATAAACCGTAGGAATCTGTGGATCATGTCAGTGTTTACGTCTAAGGCTTCAAATAAAGAGGGCATTTAAGGATGTAATATTTAAATAAATTTTATGTAAAACTTTTTTAATTCTAAATTTGTTGTCTTTAATCGAATGAACCACGCCCGGCTTTATCACATCGGGACCAAGCAAATAATTTATCATTCCTTATTATTATTACTATATGTCTAAAATCAAATTTAAAGGATGAAATCTATTACACTTACTGCTTCACATTGTTTTTACTCGTATTAAATAAAACTAGAGGTGTTTTTAATACGTTATGTTCCATGCGCTAATCGTCATTGAAATTAGGTTTGTGGTAAATAGTATGAATTTCATTTTATATAATTATACTTTATTAGTTTACCTTAGAGCCTAAATTTATCACATAAAAATTTAATTCTGTATAATTTTCTAAATTGTCTAGATTTAAAAATAATATTTTCACGAGGGCCGAATAAAAAATTAAGATCAGCTAGTCGCAATGCTCTATTTTAATCTAATTTTGTTCGTATATGTTGGGATAAATAGATTATGAAGAATTCTAACGGAAGTTTTGGTTCACTGTAATGGTATGTCTTCTTTATCCATCTCAAAATGGGCATGGAAATCCATGACAGGCTGTTTTATGTGTGTATTCAGAGGGTGGGATGTCCTAAAAATTTAGTGTTTTCTAAAGAAAGCGCACAAAAAAATTTAAACTATTAATCGAAACTTCAAAATCAAAAGCATAAATTTGCTGAGGTAAACAAGGAATTAAGAAATTTGATTCGGATCCTAGACATAATGGATACCCTCAATCATAAATAACCAATAGCAAAAGAAAGAAGTGAATCATTCCCGAGTCAGTAAATGGTATAAAAGGTGAACTACGATTTGTATAAATGTCTATTATGTCAGGATTATCGGACATTAAATAGTAGGTAGATATCATAAGATGAAAGTTGCAATTTAAACACATATTATCTTTTGTAAGGTTTTTGTGGTTGGTTTAGTTTAAGGTTGTGATATATATATATATATATATATATATATATTATATATATATATATATAATATATATATATATATATATAATATATATATATATATATATATATATATATATATATATATATATATATATATATATATCACAACCTTAAACTAAACCAACCACAAAAACCTTACAAAAGATAATATGTGTTTAAATTGCAACTTTCATCTTATGATATCTACCTACTATTTAATGTCCGATAATCCTGACATAATAGACATTTATACAAATCGTAGTTCACCTTTTATACCATTTACTGACTCGGGAATGATTCACTTCTTTCTTTTGCTATTGGTTATTTATGATTGAGGGTATCCATTATGTCTAGGATCCGAATCAAATTTCTTAATTCCTTGTTTACCTCAGCAAATTTATGCTTTTGATTTTGAAGTTTCGATTAATAGTTTAAATTTTTTTGTGCGCTTTCTTTAGAAAACACTAAATTTTTAGGACATCCCACCCTCTGAATACACACATAAAACAGCCTGTCATGGATTTCCATGCCCATTTTGAGATGGATAAAGAAGACATACCATTACAGTGAACCAAAACTTCCGTTAGAATTCTTCATAATCTATTTATCCCAACATATACGAACAAAATTAGATTAAAAATAGAGCATTGCGACTAGCTGATCTTAATTTTTTATTCTGAGAGGATTTAAATAACAGGTTCGATTGGCAATACAACACCCTCAAATGAACCCACACATATTTTATTTGTAATAGCATCTCATTAGAGCATTATAAGAGCATCTCATAAAGAGCATTATATTGATTACAATTTTATATTAACAATGGATAACATCAACCGACATATTGATCACAAACTTTAATGCCTTAATACTTTGAACACAATATGTTTAATATTAAATTATTCATTACAATTTATGTTTAATTTTATTAACTATAACATTTACTAGTAATTTTTTTAGTATTGCAATAAATATGTGTTCATGGACTAACGTGAGAAAACTTTCTTTTAAAATATCTAAACATTTACATAAATTTACATGATTAAAACAAATGAGTGACTTTTCGAATTTTAAATTACATATATGAAATAAGAAAATATGAAATCCAATATTATACTATTCATTTGATTTCTACACATTATAATCCTTTCTTTTCATTATTTAGGTACAGGTACCTTGGAATTGTAAATAATTAATGAACCCTGATATATAATACTACGTTCCTAAAATTACTTACTTTTTATTGCACTTGACACTTATTACGCCTAAAAGATATTTCCCCGCACACGAACACACAAGCACTGGCACTCCCGAACGTCCCTTTTCGAATCCCTTCCTCGACTTCCTCCTGTCCTCCTTGTTCTTCAGTTTTGATGTTGTCCTCCCGCCAGCTCATGACCACGCCTCTGCCAAATCTCTCCATCATAATTGGTGAGTACCAATTTTACATATCAGCATGGCTGTCCCTTACATCGTCGCATGATTTTTAGAAATAAGAATTTCCGCTGCTTAAACAAGCATTTCCTGTTTGTTCATCATCGGTGTCTGGGCGGATGTGCGTATCCACTTAACTCCGGAGGATGTTTGTCTCGAATTGTAATACAAGACTTCCTTTCCAGCAACTATCTGTACATTGATTCTATGAATTTTATTATACTAATAATTACATATGTCTTACATTCCCCAGGCTTAACGACGATTCTACCTACGAATCGTACTAATTGTCTAATTTAGGTTATCCATTGGGTAGTCACGTTCATGTACTGTAGGCTTCAGGAATTTTATTTTGATGCTGTTAATGTGGATTAAGTAAAGGGCTATAAAAAGAAGTAATGTTAATATAGAAGTCCAGGCTAATTAAATGTACAAAATGAGTTCCGTGTTGTTTACTATGTTTTTGTCGTCGTGTTTTAGCTGAAAGTGATGTTGTCTTTGTAGATTGTGAACGAAGTAGGTGGGTGTCGATATGTTTCTGATTCGAGGGGTAATATAGTTATAGAGTGAAATTTTGACCAAGAAATGGGCAGAAGATATGTTATTTGATAGTTGTCAGGGTTTTTGGAACCTCATGGTGTTACTGTGTTTATTAGTGTTAATTCTTCGTGGTGTAGAGAACATTCACAAGGTAGGATGATTTCTAGAGTTCCTGTGTTGTTCGGTTTTGGATGTAGTGATGGGTCTTCTGATGTGAGCATACTACTTTCAGGTTTGTTTGGACGTTTGTTACGAGAAATTTGTTCGGTGAGACTTGTGTTACTAAAGGCATCGGGGTTTCGTTGAAGCAAGTGAATGCACAGGTAGCTCTGAGAGTAGGGAGTGTTGTTGTGTTGAGAATGCTGTGTAGTCATCTTAAGGACTGATCACTGTTGACTGTTGCCCTGGGAATCAAGCAAAGTGGGAGTTTAATTTGGTTACGACCCTTGCCTTCTGGATGGATGGCTGTGGTGAAGTCTTGTGTGCGTATGACGATGGATTTTTCATATGTAATATAACATAGTTTGTCTTGCCAATGGAGAGGGATGGGTATGTTCTGAAATATCTTATATGTGAGGGTAGATTGTTTTAAGGGAACTTTGATTTTTATAAGGATGTATTGTTGCGTGATAATGCAGGTAGTGATTTTTAAGGTGTAGTATAAGGATAACTTTGTAATTTACTTTTGGGTATTAGGAATTCTGGTAATGTGTTAGCAAGGCAACTTCTGCGAATTTCCCTCATATTCTCGTGATAATAGTTGTAATATATATAACTCCATGTTTGCTCTGCTAAGGCGTAGGTTTGTTTGAGATTGTTGAGTGTGGAATTGTTTGATATGAGTTTTATCTGTTCTTCCATGATTTTTAAACTGCTATGAAACTTGTCTGCTAGGATTGATACTCCGTCACTGAAATTCTTTATATTGTTTGTCGTAAGTAGGAGGTCTTGATGGCCGGTGTCCACTGTATCTATAAGTGCATTCGTTTGCTGTGTAATCTCTTTCTCGTTGTCTGCCAAGTCATGTATTTGGTGTTCTGTCGCAATGTCACAAAACCATTCGAAGAAATCTCCGACGAACGTGAGCGATCTTCTGTTTGTATCAGGTTGTTGTCTTTGGATGAGTGGGAGGTGTTCTGCTACCATTTATTGATATATGAAGGTTTGCAATGTGTATAAGGTGTTTGTGTGTGTAAAGATTGTTCTGTATCTTGCAATAGGTTTGAGAGTTGTTGAGATTTTTAGGGCAGAAATTTAGAGAGGGTTCGTTTTTAGGTAAATTTTGCAGTGTGTTGAAAGGAATTTTGTATATGATAAGCATGGAACTCATTTAAGGTAGTGTCTGAGGCATTGGAGTAAAGTACGCTCCTGTGAAGATTTGTACTAGAGGCTTATTGGATTCTCCTGTGTTGTGGGTTGATGTGCTGGGAAAGGTGGTCAAAAGAGGCATGGCAAGTGCTGTCAGTAGTAGTAGTAGTAGTAGGAAGGGCTGTAAAGACTTCATCTGTCTCGTGGGTGGTCGGGATCGGTTAGAGAGCTGTAGACTGGTGTCTTGTAGATTGGTGTCTTGTAGACTGGTGTTGTAGTTGGATTTTTGGTTCGAAATTCTAAAACTAAATATCTACAGGTTACATATACATTTTAGGTTAATATTGTATAATTAATACATATTTATGCATAAGGTTTTTATTTACAGAAATCTTTTAATGACCTCTCGATGGTGTGTCGTATTTCCCAAGCTCTGTGTAATAATATTTACCAAGCATGTTAATCTCTAGTGTTCTTAAATAAGGTTCAAAATTATGTTAATATATTATATTACAAAAAGATACTACGCACCTTTGTTTCTGAGGAAAATGTAATGTCCCTTCTTTGTGCTTATTGTCCATAGTCATTATTATGATCATAATATATGTTGCCAAATCAAGGCTGTATAGTTTCTTAATGAGCAATATTGCAGGTAGTTAGTTGTATTAAGCGTAAATCACGTTTCTATGCGTGTCTTTCAGTTTGCCTTTTCGCTCTCTTCAAATTTTACTACAAGGCAGTGAGTGCACAGTGATGTTCATAAGAAATATTGTATATTTTATTATTACTCAAGTCCCTTCATATTTGTCTTATATTCTCTTATAGAATAATTTAATTGTAGCAACATGTATTGGTTGTTGTGTTAACCTTCCCTGTGGTACATTTCTACTGCATACAGTATGTCACTTCGTTAATTTTTTCTTGACAACGATAGGACATCTAAATGTTGTTTGGAATTTACTGTATTTCTTTGTGTGGTCTTTCGGGAAATGGACCAAGACTTCATCGCCGGGGTTAAATCCAAATGAGTTTTGTCACTGTCAAAGTATTTCTTTTGCGCTTCCTGTGTTTTTTTCGTGATTTTCGGCATATCTTTTCGTATTTGTTCTAAAATTTCTATATTTTCCAACACCATTTTTTTCGGGATTAACCTGTAAATATATACAATCAGATGGTAAGTTAGCTTCGTAACTAAACATGAGATAGTGCGGTGTATAGCCTGTTGAAATGTTTACAGACATTTTGAAGGCAAATGTAACTATTTGTACATATTTTGACCAAGTTTGGGGGTTTTCCACAACGTAATGAGATATTGCCTTGATTAGCGTGTGGTTGTATTTTTCAACCGCACTTGTACTTGTGACATATAAGCAGCGCCTGGCCTTTGTTCAATCCCGAGTGCATTTAGTAACTGTGTAATTACAGAATTCATAAAGTGTGTTCCTCTGTCATGATTAATAATTCTAGGAAATCCAAATGTGCAGAATAGATTTAATAATTTTTTCGCCACCGTGTTCGCATCTGCATTTCTACAAGGGGTTGCAAATGGCATTCTAGTGCAGGCATCGGTTGCAACTAGGATATATTTGTAACCATTGCTTTGCATAGTATTACCTACAAAGTCAATTGTTATTCTGTCAAAGGGCTTTATGGAGGGTGCAATAGGTTGTAGTAGGCCGTAATTTTTGTTCGTTTTTGGACTACGTAGTTGACATTCTTTACAAGTTTTTGTATATTAGAGGATAACGCGGTACATGTTCGGCCAGTGATATCGTAATTTTATTTTTGAAAATGTTTTGTAATGTGATAAGTGTCCACCCGTGTAGGGGTTGTCATGGAATATCTTTAATATTTCTTGTGTTTGTTTTTGGGGTATAGCCAATAAGTTTCTAGTTTCTCGTCCGTTGAAAGTTTTGAAATATAACAATCCATATATTATTTCTTTGTAATGTCATGAAGTCCGTCTGATTTTTTTTACTTACCGCCTCAGGTGAGGTCATCGCAAGGCGTATTTGTTTCAAATAACTGTCTTGAGCTTGTATTAGGGGTAGATTTGTCTGTATTAAAGTATTGACGGTTAAACACACGTCCGTGAATTCTTCATCCAAAGGTTGTTCTAAAGGATTTCTGCTTAAGGCGTCTGCTAACACGTTTGTAGTGCCACGTTTATGTTTTACTATAATGTCGTAGTCTGTTAATGACAGTGCTAATCTGTTTAATCTAATGGAAGTGTGCTTAAAATTTTTATAAAACTGTAATGTGGCACAGTCCGTATAAACTGTTGTTTGTCTACCAAGCGTGAATTCTCTGAAGTAGTTCACAGCATAGGTTAGCGCTAGCATTTCACGTTCAGCATTGCTGTAACGCATTTGGATATTTGAATATTTTTTGACATGTAATAAATTGGGTACATTCTATTATTTTCTTCATCTAACTGTACTAACGCTGCTCCGCATCCAATCAAACTGCTATCTACATAAATGTGTGCTTCCCTGTTGTCCTTCCAATGTGATAGTAATGGTGGGTTTGTCAAAATTTGTTTGATTTTTATAAAAGCCTGTTCACATAGGTCCGTCCATTTAAATGATAAGTTTTTATATGAATCTTTTATTATCTCAGTAAGGGGTTGTGCTATTTTGGCATAATTTTGGATGAATCTGCGGAAGAATGCTGAGCATCCTAAAAATTTTCTCACTTGCCTTACACAAGTTGGTCTTTTAAATTCGGTGATAGCTTCTACTGACTGTTTTTGGGGTAAAATGCCTTCCTCTGATACCTCGTGTCCTAAAATGTTTACACTTTTGTAGAGAAATTTACACTTTTTTGTATTTAGTTTCAAATTAGCTTTTTCTAGTTCATCTAATATAGTTTCTAGATTATGTAAGTCATTTTTAAATGAGTCACCATATCAAATTAGGTCATCCACGTAACAGATGACTTTATTATAAAGGTGACGGTTTAATATCGCATTCAAGGCTTTACTAAATAATGTGGAAAGTCCCATCGGCAGTCGGCAAAACTTTAGAAGTCTATCGGGTGTTTTTATGGCCAGGATATGCCTATCTTCTTTCTTAACCTTCATGGAATAAAATGCATTTTTAAGGTCTAATTTTGTAAATGTGTGCGCTTTGTTCAAAGATATTTAAACCAGGTTTACTGAAGGAATGGTGTGGGCATCTGTTTTCAACTGTGCATTAATACTGAGATCCGCTACCATTCTGTCGCTTCCATCTTTATTTTTCACTAAAAATACTGGGCTTGCATATTCTGTGTAATCCTAACATTCCTCTAATATTTTGGCTTGTACTAAATCGTCCAATAATTTGTTTAGTTTTTCCCTTTCTGTTTTACTCTGCCTATACTGTGGTGAGTTTACAGGTTTCGTATTCGGTTTTAATTCGAGTTTAACAGGAGGTATGTTTGCAGGAGTTAAATCGATTACTTTTGTTGTAAATATGTGTCTGTATTTTTGTAAAACGTTAAGGAACTTTTTGTGTTTTGGAGGGTTAAATGCGGTGAGATATCAAATACTATGCCGTCCTTATCTGTCAATATTGTATTTTGTGTGGCACCTGTAGTGGGATGGTGTTCCAGGGTAGGCTCTGGTTCAAGAGTTGGGTAATGTATATGTCCTATCGTAGTATGTGCGGGTATCCTTTTTAGGAAATTTGATGCATTGTAAATATTTACAATCGTATCTGTACCATCTTCCCCTTCTGAAAGATATGCATGACATTTCTTTTTTATTCTTAGATTCCTATCTGTTTCGATGGCTGTTCGGGACTCTATACCTTTTAAGGAGCTAATCCTAATGTGCTGATGAGGTTCATTAATTATGTCTTGTGGGGCTGTTACCTCTGTTACTTGCTGTACTTCTAATTCCTTTGAGTTTTTAAAATTCTTGATATCTAACTGCCACTGTTCATTCATAGTTATTATATATTCAATGTTCAATTTGGTAATTTTTATTGTTTTATTTTTATAGTTTAACTCTACGCAGTTCTGAAATATGAATATGTTTCCTACCAATATTGGGCTGTTTAGATCAGGTGTCACATAAAACGTGTCTTCAAGTATTACTTTGCCAATTTTATGGCGATTTTTGTTGAACGCAAAACTGTTAATGGTAGACCTTTAGCTGATATCAACGAGGGTATGTTACTAGTATTTAATTTTGTTTCACAAACTAGGTCTGCTCTAATAATGTTTATGTTACATCCTGTATCTATAATGCAGGGTACTTGATGTCGAGGGTTTGTGGTCAAGGCTACGTGTATTATTAGGACAGGTATCTTCTTCGTGGTTTATTTTCGCAATTAAATATGAGTTCATAAATATCCTCTAATAATATTTTTTTAATTTTCCTTGGTTTGTATATCCTGTCTTGCGTTATTTCTTGCAAATTGGCACAATCTATCATATTCTGTTTCTTCTGTTGCTCTATGTGATTTCAAATCTGTATAGTGTCTATCTCAATGGTTTCTTCCAATCCAGTATGTGTGTTTACCTCCCCCATTGTACTACAATCTGGGTCCTGTTTTACATGCGCTACTCCCTTTAATATGCTAGGTTTTATCTGCCGTGTAAAATGTTCTGAGACTGCAAGGTTTCTTGTAAAGCTGGGTTTATTTATATTTGTTGTCCCCGTGGGGTTTGGTTCGCTTAGGGTTGGGTTTGGATTGAACACAGGTTGAAGTTTTATGGTGTGTATAGGCTTTCGCATAATAGGTTGTTCGATTTCTTGCATCTTCTTTAAATATCACTTCTGAGCTGTTCTTTCCAGGGGTTGATAGTGGTAGTACTTTGGGGTTAGTTGGAGTAAATGTAATAGACTTTATACATTTGTAAGTTTGTCGATTCCTTCGGTTAAGATCTATGGTGTTATTTGTTTTCGCTTTTGATGTTGTTCTCCCGCCAGCTCATGACCACGCCTCTGCCAAATCTCTCCATCATAATTGGTAAGTACCAATTTTACATATCAGCATGGCTGTCCCTTACATCGTCGCATGATTTTTAGAAATAAGCATTTCCGCTGCTTAAACAAGCATTTCCTGTTTGTTCATCATCGGTGTCTGGGCGGATGTGCGTATCCACTTACATCCGGAGGATGTTTGTCTCGAATTGTAATACAAGACTTCCTTTCCAGCAACTATCTGTACATTGATTCTCTGAATTTTACTATACTAATAATTACATATGTCTTACACCTTATAATAACTCTCGGAAAACATATTAAATTATCACATGTAAAAATGTTATCTGTTTTAACTAACTTTGTTTACAAACTTACATAGTCTGCAATTTTCACTCTGACATTATGGTTACCCATGAGACTAATGTAAATTGCCCATTAACGCTCAGTTAAATCCCATTGAGAGGCTCGATGGTTTTTATAATAACATAGCTGTTTCTAAGACATGAGCTTGAAGCTCATTTCATGCAAACACATCGACACAAAAGGTTAAAACTGTTCTACCGTTCGTATATTATGTGTCGCTAACGTTCAGCTAATGAAAATAAAGCTGGATATACATTGGATAATTTAATTTCTATTTTAAAAAGTTTCAATTTGATTGATGATCTTCGTTACAAGTATGTTACAATATTGAAAAATAATTATAATTGTAAAACATTCATTCGATTGTGATATATACACACTGCCTGTGGATTCCGAGTTTCTACCAGAACTGAAATTATTGGACCTGAGGGTGCAAAGAAGACTATCAAGGATGTGGTCGAACTTGTAAGTGAGGGGTAAACTTCAGTTATACATTAGTGAAGTTAGGTTCCGGGAAGTTGTTAATGTAAGCAAGGAAACTATCCTTCCATTTCCAAATATTAAGAGTGGATGTATTTTTTTTATCAATATTTACTGTCATTATCTTTAACAATGTGGCAGTTGTTTATATATTTATTACACTTACAACATATAAACTTTTTATATTCTTCTACAGAAAAAACCGGCATTAGATTAGGTTACCTAGGAAGTTATGTTTATTTAATATCAATCAAAGATTTTAAAATTTTTTTGGCATTATTAGTTAAAGAAAAAGATATAATCTTAATAAAGTTGCTCCTATACAATCAATAATTTTAAAGATACTCTGGAGCTTTTTTAAATAAAAATGTTGTTAAGAGACCATAGTGTGATAGGTCATAAAAGTAACAGTAATATATAATTTATAAAAATGTAAGAAGTAATATATTAAAGTTTCATCTTTATTTCACCGTTTCTTTAGTTTACAGTAACTGTGATGTAAGTTTAGTGCTTCCTACACTGCCTACGTAGAAACTATAAAGTCATAGCAATATGGTTTTGCAGCATTCATAAAACTGTGTAAGGAACACCCCAACGAATTTGTTCACTAACAATATGATTTCAAGTTATGTTACCATTGTTCTGAGCTGTAAGATTGGTAGCTTAATATGAATTGTAAAACGCTAAAAAACATAATGCAGTATGTGATGTGTAGTGATATTGGTGTCACGACCCTGTTTCAGCTATTAGCTAATAGTTGAAACTGTTATTAGGTGTAATAAACTGACAGGTTTTTAAATTTGAACCTAGTCATATAGATCATTTCCATAATATTTATGCTATCATTCTATTTCTTATATATTTGTTCTCAGTTTCTCACAAGCGCTACAGCTAGATTTAACTATATGATAGGTTTAAAAATAGGTATAACATAATGATTCCTAATATATTTCACTCATGTGTTTATTTAGTAATTTATCGAGGCTTTAATATACCAGAATAAGATAGATATAAAAAAATTGTGACGATCCCAGCATATAGATGTAAGGCCAGACCGGTAACACCTTATACGGTCTCAATCAGCCATTTAAAAATATTAAATTATCAGTGATATATTTAGTTTTTATCAAACAATGAACAATTGATACAATGCAGTCGGTCGTATAACCAAAGCATATGGTGAAAATACATAATGTAATTTAACATATGAATAGTAAGTCCAGATCTGTCAACATTAAGCATGAAAACTGTCCATACGTAAAGCATTTGCGCAATTAATTTGCAGAAAATAAGAAGAATGTGCCCAATCTGCTGAGTTAGCGTCCGAGGGGGGGCATCGCCACTCTGGGTGGAAGTCCATTGTCCTCTAAGCGGTCGTGCTGGAGTTAGAAAGCATTATGCACGCGTGATATCGCTCTCTATCCCGTTCTAAATTTCTAGCCTTAAAATTTGGACTCAATTTTGAATTAATTTCTAATTGTTGAACAGATAAAGCAAATTCTTCTATTCGGTCAACCAAGGGAGAGTTTATATTATAAATACCCAATTAATCTCGACTAGAGTCCATCATAGCGTCTGAGATCGAACCCGAGAACATTCTAAGTAAATTAAGCGTGGTCAACACCATAGAGTGACACATTTCTTTTAAAGTATACATCAGAGCAGTTAAACGATATGAACAGAAAGTAAACAGTAATTAAATAGCTGTACAACATAAGCATAGTCGGTTTTCTCATTGTCTGAGGCGTCAGAGCATGAATCTAAACGTAGTTTAAATTTCTATATGCGATCGTTACAATATCATCCAGTGCAGTCAACTGTCTACTTTGATCTGTTTGATAAGATAGTCATGCCAGTGGTGTATGAAAACAGACAGATCAAAACTAAAAAAAGGATTGCGCCTCTTCTTACATAAAATTTAAAAATATATACATGTTTTGTCTGCTTTATATTTATTAAAAACTGTTAAAATTGTTAATCAGTGGTTAGGTTCTTTAATACTGTCAGTCCCAGGCATCTACGTTAAGTACTAACAATAAGTGTAAACACCGTAAGTATTGACACTGTAAGTGTAAAAATCATATTTATAATAGTGTTCCTGTGGGCTCATAATGTAAAGATTTTCTCAATTTATTTATATTAAGTTTACTCCTAAATGTTTCTAAATGTATACATATCAATTATCCTAAGGGGACATGCTCACTACTCTATTTCCGGTTACAATAAATTTGGTAATTTATTTGCACTTACGGTACTCTAGTTTAGTAAGCCATTAAGTCAATGAAAATATAGTTTATACTGGCATATAATTTAATAGAATTGTTACGAATAAAGATAAAGAAATGATAAGCTTTGAAGTGTACAGATGCCATATTCAAAATATACATACAAAACTAAATTTTAAAGTTTATAGTGACCAGTCAGAATATAATTAATGTAACACCATGTAAATACTGCTTGAATAAGTTTAATAATAGACGAAAGTATAAAAACTTATTTAATAAGACTAGATGAGACAGCGACTTTTAATTTAACCGGTATTCAAAGACAGGATGTACAAAAACTATTGAAGTCACGTTCAAAATGTTTCTCTGAATAACTGAACATGAAAGAAATTGATTTAATTTTAGTAGACTTAAGTGTGTTGGCACATTTCTTGAATAAGTGTGGAAGTTTTGTTGAAGCGAATTCTAAAGTATACAACAGGTTGTCACGTAAAACATTAAAAGGCTAAAACTTTTCACTTCATACAATCTATTGCTATGCTATTATGCTATTGCTAATCCATCTACTACTTAATTTGTATTACACAAACAATACCCTCTCTTAAAATTCCCAGTTAATTTTAAATTTTTGATAGCCTGAGATAAGAGGAATCTCTTACAACCAAGATTATATCGCCTATGTCTTCAAAACTCTTAAATAATTCGAACTACAATATGTTAAAATATATTGGTAACGTTTCAAATTTTTTTGTATTAATGCCCAGTGGTTTATATCAAACCAATATTAGAATTTCCATAACTATATCAAATAGTTCCTACGAAAATGTCCCTTTCATGCAAAAAGTTTAGTTGCGAAAATAATGAAAACGTATCATACAAATTATATTGTTTACTTGAAGCTTTATTGTTAATGCGTTGCATTATTATGTATATTATTATTTTTAGCGATATAATCAATAAATGTTCAATTAGAAATAGGCCATCGCTCTTGAAATATTGCAGTAAAAAATCTCGGGATTTTTACTCAATAAATATGAAATTATAAATATAATGATCACAACACATCCCACTGTCACATCACAAGATAAACATAACCAAATGAAGCACAGAAACATTAGCTTTAAAACAAACAACATAAAACTAAACTGCTGTTTTGCCACTTAAATACTGCATAGCCATGATAATAAGCTATGAAGATACGATAAATATGCTGTAGAAAACGATCCAGTCTGAAGCTTGTTAGATTAAAAGATACCGTATTAATGTTTATGAATTCAAAATTAAATAATTGTATTATTATTACATCATATTTAAAGACATTGTTTCATTATATGTTTCGGCCCTGTCTCTTAAAGCAAATAATTATAAATTTCTTCTTCTCTGTTTTATTACGAAAATCAATTACCACATTTTAACGTATACAAAGTTTAGGATATAAAATCACCATATCCGGCATTCTTTGAATAACACAAGATTTGTTAAGTATCTGAAATACTTTATAAATACTAGATTTATTGACTATCTGAAATACTTAATAAATCTAAAATATCTTATAATGTTCCAATATAAATAAATTTATGGTTATTCCGTTAACAGTAACCAGTAATTAAGTGAATGAGGTAGGTAAATTGTAAAACCTATATTGAAAAATTACAATAACAAGTATGAAATTTACAACCAAAATACGCAAATCAATCTTTAGAGCGCCTATAATGTTACACTGAAACGCCTAAAAAAGTTGGTCAGGGAGCATTTTTCAACCAATATTGACTTTTATTTATTTATTTACTTAGTTAATTGATTTATAATGAAAAGGCACTATCCCATTTAACTTTATTGACTAAAAAATATACATCGTCTTAAATACATTTTTGTATTTATTGAAAATCAAGTATATAAATATTAAAACTCTGAGTATTAAAATTTTATTTTCATAAAATTACGTACAATTTTGTGTATTGTGGAATGCTTAGTTAAATAAGTAAATATTTGGTATAGTTTCTCAAAAAAAATGTTACCTTTTATATATATATATATATATATATATATATATATATACATAAGCAAAATCATCATCTTTATTATTTCACAGTTAACTGTATCATGTATTTGGTTAGCATAAACGTGGTTGCGTGCTTGTAGGTTCCATGGTAAATAGATTTGAGTCAATTATTACTCCCGTAAATCATGTATGTAATGGTTTATTTAATCTCCGTTTTGAAATTCTAGAGAAATCAAATATGGGCTTAATAAATATTTTAAAACACTATTATAATAATTTAGTAACAATTCGTAATAACATATTTTATTGTATTTTTCAACAAAAGAGAAACTGTCAAAAACAATTAGTATCGTTTCCTGTTTGTTTGTATTCTTTAGTATTTGGTTTTATTGATAATTTTATTCCATAAGGTGACAGATTCATGTCAAAGTATAGAGAATTAATGCTCTCTTCAAAGAAAATCACAAGCTTTGATGCTATAAATAATATTCATCTTTGTCCGTTCAGGCGTGGTTTCATTTGCCACTGTGCTTCACCTAAGGGCAACTTAAATATTTTCGTTTTGATTATTGAATAATATTTTTATTTTTATATTTAACACACCATGTAACAGATGCTTTTAAAATGTATTAAAAGTTATTTTGTTTACATGACCACAAAATTTCTATATCACATATGCAGATAATACAATAAAAATTAAATTTTATTAACATGAGCAGGTTATGGTTGGGTAACGTGATATTACTGCACCTGAATTATTTCTTTCAGATTAATTTACGGAGTGGTATTAATTTAAAGTCAATTTCATACATAAAACTCGTATATTTTAATGTGAGATGAAAAAAATAATCTCCATTCATCAAGCCGACCTTAATTTCCTCGCTTAATCGATCTTTTGTATTGTGTTATATTGTAGAAAAGGGACAGAACAATTAACTTATAACCCAACGAAATACTCGAACGTGAACAGTATAGGAACGTTAAAATCAACAAAACTTGTATTCATTAAAATATTTCAAATGTTATTAAACATTTTATTTTCCTATACAACCCAATACTATCATTAAATTGATAGTTCCATAATATCACGATAAAAATGAATAACTGCTAGTTATATACAGTCAAACTAGGACTTATTTCAAGCAACAGTTCATTAATGAATTAATTCTAAAATAAATCATGCTTATCTGTGTATGGTAAGAGAAACATGACAAATGGTTATAATAAGTTATATTCTAATTTATTGGGTTTTAGTATTACTCCATCCAAATCAATTGCTTCACTGTAATATCCAAAATTATCTTTTTATTTAGCGTTTTTAATAAATAATTAAGTGTATTTCCATTATAACTAATGAAAGTGAACCAGATGTGTTTTAACCTTTAAAGTAGTCATGATAATTGAATAATGGTAAAGTAATGATTAGTATTTATAAACTAACCACACTGACGCAAATAATATATATATATATTTTGAAAATTAAAGATATACACTTATATATATGTGTGTATATATATATATATATATATATATATACTTTTAAATCCTAAACTATATTTTGGAATTAGCATTAACTTATTCAACTATGCCCCTAAATAATAAATGTTTAACTCTTAGACTTCATACTATCATCTTATTGATATTTTTTAAGATACATGCTTCGTTCACTTTATAGCCGCTTTTGAAATATCAAGTTAAATACTAAAAGAAACTAAAGAAATATATTTATTTATACATATTTACTTATTAAACAGCTGAAAACTCTTTAATGTGTAACGACGAATATTTAAATTAGTATATACGGTTAGTTTTATTTTAATACTTATGTATTGGCGATAGTTTACAATATTCTTAAATTTGGAACGCAATAAAGATACATTATTATGTACAGCCATCATGAATTTTACTGCGACTGTTTTCTATACAGTTTTGTCTTGTTGTAATAAAAATATTTTGAAAATTAAAGATATACACTTATATATATATATATACACACACACACACACATATGTGTGTGTGTGTGTGTGTGTGCGTTTGACAAAATATCTATTTCTATCAATATTATGCAAATTAATATCGTAACATAATTTAAAGAGAATTCAATATAAATTCCCGAATTTGGTATTCTTTACAAAAATAGGTTTACAAAAATATTTGATGCATACCCAAACTTTGCAGAGCCGATATGTGGATAGAGGGGATGGCAATATGTGCAGCGGCGGACACCTACGCCCAGAAATGTAAGTATATGGTAAGATTTGAGTTGAGTAAAAAAAACTTTATAATAATTTGTTACTAAATTCACACTGGAAATTGATGATGGCAGGGTAGACGACTAATTTACATGCAACGTACTTAAATGATGTATTAAGATAAATTTAGCATTCATATCCCTGTATATCCTAACTGGAAGAGGCTTTCTTGGCAACTGATCAGTATAAATAGAAGATGTTATCATCAGTCTTCGTTTGAGTGTCACATCCATTACAACTACATCCCTCTCTGTGACAGGGCAAGAGACGTATTGTCTGTGTTGGGTCCTTGAGTGTCGCAGGAAATATCATTTAACCAAATTTAGGAATAATTATGGACTACTTAGTTTAATAATACAGTAATATGCCAAAGACAACATGGGATATACTAATAATTTATAGTATTGAAGAACTTTAAATACTACACACTTTTGATATGATAACACTTTATTCTACTTTCCCTGTAAGTTACCAGCCCGAATCATTCCATATATTGCTGTAATTTGTTGGCGTGTATAAATTTTAATATTTTTTCCCTCCACCAAGGTTAAGGATAGATGGTGCCAATGAAGTAACTTGAGTTCTTGTTTAGTAGACTGGTTAAAAAACACCATCTTCATTCGAAATTGTTCTAAAGTTTTCATCAGTTTCCTTATAACTATCTCGGAGATACTTTTTGAATTATTACATTATTTATTACGTAATATACTAATAAATAGGGCATTAATAATTACTACGTCTAATTGGTTTTTAATTAGTGATTACTTAATGTAAAAGTCATTTAGTTAGTGTGTGGTAATCATAATAATATAAGTTTTCACAAGATTATGAATTTCATAACATAATTCCTGCTTCAATATAAAGCTTAAATGAATATTCAATAGCATTTACAATTATTTTCCAAAATTCGTCTAGCAATTAAAATTACATTAAAATGCTCTCCTTACAAGCATATGCACACCTTGAAAATTCGTCAACTATGAAGCACAGATTGTAAAGCTTTTAAAATGAAATTTTATGTGTTCTGAAAGAAGGATTTAAAAATAAACTGCTTATTACGTATGGTTCTTGAAAAGAGCACATTGGTAGTATGTGTATTTTTACAGATTTTTATAGTTTCATACATTACATTTACAGCATCAGTGAGCGTAAGTTTAGCCTGTTTAGGAGGTTAGAATTATGTAGTCAGTGAGCGTAAGTTTTGCCTATTCAGGAGGTTAGAATTATTTAAAAAAAGTTAAAGACTGTTTAATGCAGTATAAATTCCTTTTTTATATTATTTAACTCTTTATTTATATTCTATTGATAATAATTTTAGCATTACATATCTAGAAGTTTTAACGAACCAAAAGGTTTGAAACAACTACAAATCTTGCCATTGAGGTATATGTACGCTTTTACGGTACTGACAATATTCTTTATGAGAAGTAAAAATTTCAAGCTAACGAATGAATATAAATTGAGATTACGAAATTCAGAAGACTTACCTGTGCCAAAGCCATCAAATACTTTTATTACCAAAATATTTTTTTATTTGGCACCACGAATGTTCAATGTATTGCCTTCGAACGTAAGGAGTCAAAATTCAACCAAAGTTTTCTCAAAATACCTGAAGGATTAGCTTTTTTTAATAGAAAATATAAAAATATGCTGTTTAAGTTTAACGTCTAAAGGAAAGAATTGTTATTACTATGTTTGTTATTGCTTGCTATTGTTACGTTTGTTATTGTGTGTTATTATTAGGCTTTGTTATTACTTGTTATTGTTATATTTTGTTATTACTTGTTATTTTACGTTTTGTTATTACTTGATATTATATTGTTATTTGCTATTAGTTTATGTACACAGTACTATATGTATTTATAGATATGTTGTCCACCATTCAGTTATGTATGTGAGATTGTGAGATTGAGTGGAATTTAATTGTTTAAAAAACGAGTTGCTCATTTCATTTACTAATGTGTTTGTACAGATGCGATGTAAAAATAAAATCAAGTTCCATTTGAAATATTAAGGGAATGGCTCCAACGTGCAACATTTAATGTCTCAACTTTAATATTGTAGTATGTATTGTGGTAATCTGTAGGAAAAGGATTCAACACGCGGAGATTTACATCTAAATATATAAAAGTGTATTTAAATTATATAAATCCCTTTCTGTATTTAATTATGTACAGTTTGAAAAGCCGTTTTTATTCAGAAATGTACAATAAATAAATCTCCAAACAGGCAATGCCTTGGAGGTTTTCTTTGTTTCTCCTAAATGTGTTTTAACTTTTAATCTATCAGGAAATATGTTTGTGAGTGTGTACGGTCTGGATAGGTTAAAAACTGTAGCAGAGAATGGCATTAGTGAAAATAGTGTGTAGCAAGTATCAGGTCAAGCCCGTGCAACCGAGACTCTCAATAGTGTTTTCTTATGTTTAATACTATGTAGTAATATATTGTTAACATTATTGTTGATAATGCTGGTGTAAATTTAGTAACTTATTTTGGAGAAATAAAGTTTCTTTCTTTCATTTTTTTAAACTACTCAAGAACAATTTCAAATATTCTTTGAACTTTTAATGTAAAATATTTTTTCTTCATAACATTACTAAATATCTTAATCAATTAAGCCTTTCTATATAATTATAATAATATAATTACCCATGAGGTAATTTTTATTGTATAATCACGCAACCTGCTTTTCTTGAAATTGAAAGAGAACGTTCCTCTAAAAACAAATCCGTAATATGGAAAGCAAGACTACTTTTATTTATATTCAAACTAAGAGATCATCTAAAATGTAAAAATCTCTAAGGAAAACTTTTTTCAGTTCCTATTACTGTTTAATTTTTACGCTTAAAATTTATGGCTCGACACAATTTTTGAATTAGCATCAGCTAGCTAAATACAGATCCTTAAATTCGTGCCTACTTTCCCTTTATCTAGTTCTATATAACTGCTATTTATGTCCCTGATACTTGGTTTTAAGTATATAAACATATGGAAAATTTAACATGGAGATAAACTATCCTCCGATATTTTAACCGTCTCCAAACCCCATCATAACGATTCTTAAAACAGTAAGTCTCGGAAACAAATTATATTGATAAGGAAAGTACGTTTGGTAAACGCAAACAGTTAAAGTTGCATCACGGTTCCTAGACTATTAAAAAGAGACTAACTAACTTGACTAACTAAGGAACTTAACCAAGTCATGAACACGATCTATTTAGACAACATCTTTGACCTTGAACCAGCTTGAGTTGATATCTTTCAATACTTAGTTGTTAATTGAACTTTGTTAAATATTGAATTTATATTTATAAAACTGTATAGATGCCATATTTTTTACATTCTTATTTATTTGTTATTTATATGTAAAACATTACTTCCTTTCATCCTTTATTAAGAAAATCCATTTCCACCGTTGCCGAAATAGAGTATGCAGTTAGTAAGGCCTTGATACGGCAATTCTATAGTATTGGCAGAAATTGAATCTGTAACACAGGTAGAGGGTTCGAAACATTACAGATAAATTACACTGGAACTGTATTCAATACGATACAAATAATACTACTAGATGAGTGTTTCTGCAATGCTCCATCTCTATACTGTATTTTGTACGAGGAGCCCTAGAAAAATTAATTGTAAATATAAAATTATTATGCCTTAATCCATTTAAAATAAGAGTATATATATAATTTATATATATTATAAATATGTATATATTTATATATATATATATAATATATAAATGTATATACATATTTATATATATAATATATAAATAAATAAATAAATAAATATATATATATATATATATATATATATATATATATATATATATATATATATATATAATGCTTAAGTCTCGAAGTAACAAAAAGTGCGAATGGATCACACGACACAACTCTGGAAAGCTGAACACGATGGGAATACTAATTTGAGTTTGTTAGACCATATTTGACAAGTATCTTCCTGAGTAAGTATGAACAAATACTAGAAGTTAATTCTAAAGTGTTAAACAAGTTGTCACGTAAAACATTGAAGAGCTAGAAACGTTCCGCTTCTTACGGATTGGATTAGGTGTTGCATTACAGTATGTATTTATAATTAGTACAACGATAGAAGTAGGGCCCGACAATTGTAATTTATCCACGTACATGTGGTATTTTATGTACATATTGATAGTAAGAAATTGTGCATTGAGTCTTTTTCATTGCCAAAATATTTATCCAGAAAATCCCTTTCAAATGCAACGGATTTGAAACTTGTAATCTTGTCCCCACATAAATATGTGGACACAAGATTAATAGTTCTTGTGAAGTTATATTTGACACTAACCATCTAATAGTTTTATTCGTGTATTTTTTAGAAATGTTTTAGTCACTTCTTTCTTGATAAGCATACAACTAGGTTTTACATGAAACTAAAAGAGGAAATATTTCAAAATTGGTACGAAAGGCTAGAGGGATGGAGTATAACGTAAGGAACTGGGGACGTATTAACATAAACTTGTAATACACGGTTATCTAGTCGATTTACATATCAGAAAACAACATGACTTCTGCGCTCTAAGACTTTATCCCAAAATGAAAACAATGTTACAAAAAACTACAAGTTTATTCGATTCAAAAGTTTATTTCTGAGAAAGATTCTGCTTAAATCACTAGTTGCTTATTTACATGGCGAAGTAGCATACATATGTCTAGACGGGGGAAACTCCCTAAAATCGGGTATTAGATTCCTTCAGCAGGTCACACATATATTCTTGAGATCTACTTCAAAGCTATAAAACTATTGCATAACATTTATATTAAGTACTAGCAGTTTCCCGCTGCTTCGCGCGCAATTTTCCGTTGAAAACAGTACACTATATTCACTTATTCTTTTTCTATCACATTCTAAACATTGCTGAGATAATTGACAGTCATTCCTTCGTGAGCCTCTTGGGCGCATTATGAAGGTATGTATCATATTCCTGCCTCTATCTTTCGTGGTTTTTGCCTAGTGTTGATAAGTTATTCAGAACAGTTACTGTATACGGATGAATCTCGATAAACTAATTAGGTTATAAAGAATCACATTCGGTCTGTTAAAATTAATTTTCTGTCTAAGATATTTCCAGTATTATTTTAGGAGTGTGCCTTCAAGAAAATGTATCAAATAAACCAAGTTTCGATCATAAAGTGTCTTCTTACGGCTCTTTTCATTTACCTTCGATGTAATCAAATTCGATTACCTTATGTGCAAAATTCAGGGATTTGTATAATGAGGTTGTTTTCATAATAGCGTTTAATAGTATTTTCTTTGAATTAAATAGTTTATTGATCATGAATCTGAATTTAAAAAACACTACTGATGAAGCACTTTACAGTAAAAATGTTTTAAATTTTAAATGTAAACAAATGTTTCTGCCTCATTGATGAACTTCAGCTGAAATTATTATCAGCTGTTAAGTATCAGTTCGCTTTGTATTACGTGTCGTAGCGCAGTCTATCGGATCCAATATAAAACACACCAACATCAACAACAATTTATAATTAAAAAATTAATGAAATAAATTAAAATTGGACCAAATACCTCTCTAAAAGTATGCCTATGTTACTTCCAGGAACGTGTAGAATCACTGTACAAAATTTCACGATGTTTCGTGCATTGGTTCCAGAGCTATAACGGAACAAAGAAACAAACATTCGCATTTATATATATATATATATATATATATATATATATATAGAAGATTATGGTCACCTTTATTAAGTTTCTATAGAAACAAAATACAAATTTACATGGGCTTTTATACAAATCAAACATTTTTATTACGCTTACTTTATTTTGCTTGTGAGTAAAACAAACATAAATTCAGAATTCAGTCGATTACTTCGAAATTTTTCGGTTATATTAGTTTAGTTTGACAAGATAAATGTTTTTTAATATAAGAATAATATCTCGTCCATAGATATCTTAAAGGTTATTTGCATTACCACAAGTTAACCAGATATCTATTTTTAACAAAATTAAATTTGTTTGAAAACTCAATTAAAATTATAGCCAATACAGAATTCATAGGTGCTGCAAAGTAAATCCAATCCCAATTTTACTTAGCAAAGTAGTAACTGGCGGTGAGCCAATAACTTACTTAAACATAAAACTTCTAGCGCAACCTTACTTTGACAAGCATTTTTGTTTTGTTGCTAGAATATTGTTCAATAAAACTGTAAAAAACTTTTATTGATGTACACCATGTTGTTGAGGACATTGTGTACTTAAATAAATGTTTAAAAAATATAAATAACAGTGTATTTTATATCATACTATAGATAATCTTGTTTCCTTTTTACTTTGGTACTATTGTTCTTTAAATGTAAATGGTAATTATTTTTCTAGTCGATATTAGACACATGTTAACCTAGGAATCACCGTTTTAAATGTCCATCCGAACCACCATAAGGGGGTAGTGAAAACCATAAGGTTAAGATTATCTTTCCTTAAAGATAATATACATTTGAAATATCCAAATTATCCACTAGTTACAGAACAAAAATATGTGAAATGTTTTTTTAATCAATAAAAACAATCTGCATTCTTTATGAAGATTTCGTGTGGACAGACGTACCGATAAAAGGCAAACAAGACAGAATTTAAAATTAAAATTAAACTAATGCTCAACTAATTAACCATTATATAGTAACTCTCTATCGATTCTTTTCTTATATTTCATTATCTAAGATTGGTGTAGAAAGGTTTCAGAACAAGTACCTTGAAAATATGTGAAAGATTAACCGGAGATTATTACAAAGTTGATCCAATTGTGATAAAATATGTCTTTAATAAATACATACAAATATGCCGGAAAGAAAGTTTAAATTATTCGAAATAAATAACATTTTGACATACGAGAACAAAAAGATTTTAAAAGGTGAGGTATAGTAAAATGTAATATCAGAGATATAAAAAGCTTGGATGTAAAGAGTAGTGAAAGAGAATATATAATAATTTACATTCTAAGTTTGTTCAATTCCTCTCTAATTGGGTATATAATAGGAGCTGGTATTTAAAATTACTCACTACAATAAAATTGCTAATATAAATTTGTCACTAAAAAACAATACAATTTTTTAAGTTACGACGTTACAAACTCACGACGATCTGTAATCCTATTCCTTATTAGGGTCGTAATTTATGGAATTTATTTTCACTTTATAAAGGTAAATTCCTAACTCTACCTCTGATGCTAAAATACTGCCTAAATATCTTCGATGTACATTCAGAACCGCAAATGACGAGGGCTTTTCAAAGACAAAAGCCTACTTATGCCAAATACCACATGAAGTGGTACATATTCTTTGCTTTCAGCACTCAGGAATTCGTGAGCTAGTAGAACAATGCCCAAATACGTGAAGTTTCCGATGTAAATTTGACAAACGTTTCCAGAACCCGGACATTCCAACAGACCGCATGCTGCTAGAATACGGGATCTGCTGAGGGCTGGAAGCTTGAACAGATCATGAACTACAAGAAGTTTAAAAAATTACCAAAGTTCGTTGTTGTATTATAGCGCTTTAGAGGCTGGCTCTGAAGTCAAATGAATGAATTATAATTTATCATTAATTTTTCTTTTAAAATCAAACAAAACAAATCACAAGACAATACTAAAAGCCAATCTTTGTAGGTTAACTTTAGTTTTGTTTTAATTTATTTTAGTTTATTAAAAATTTGAAATTATATTTACCTATATACATAATTGTTTTGTTTATTAAATATTTAAAAGACAGTGGTGTTAGTAAAACAACTTAATTTATTTTTGTAATATATTCTTATTAAGGTAAAGTATAATAATTACCCAATTAATTTAAATATAGAGTACATATTAAATTTTCATTAAATATACATGTGGAAATTTAATTTGTTCTTGCAATAGTAACAGTGTAAATATTTATAAACAATACATTTTAAATATCGCAATACAACGAGAAATATGAACGTACATTTTGTGTGGAAACATACATAAATGTATTTAATAATTGTATTTAATCATGTAATGTAATTTAATTTGTAATAGGAAAATTACCATTTATCTGGGCTAATGATCAGTAAAAGTAGAAGGTGATGTCATCAGTCTTCGCCTGGGTGTCACATCCATCACCACGACATATCTCTTTGTGACACGACAAGAAATGTATTGTCTGTGTCGGGCTCTTGAGTGTCAAAGGTAAAATAAATATCTACATAAACCGTTTTAAAATATTTATACTTTGTGCAGTTTCATAAGAACGATAAACCTCATTTTAAAATCTGCTATATTCATATCGACTTAAA
The DNA here is from genome assembly GCF_021130785.1 of Homalodisca vitripennis. Classification (NCBI taxonomy): domain Eukaryota; kingdom Metazoa; phylum Arthropoda; class Insecta; order Hemiptera; family Cicadellidae; genus Homalodisca; species Homalodisca vitripennis. Next base: position 65,665,882 of record NC_060211.1, on the reverse strand, counting down.
CAATACGCTCTTATAACATTACCAGAGAAATAAATCAGTTTGACACATTTTAAGTAACTTTATGTACTCGGATTATACTATACGTTAATCAAATCAAATTTATTAAATAGTTGTGCAGGCTTCCTACTAAAATCCTATAGAATACTGCCTTTTTGAAAGTCCGTTACAACCGTTGTATAATCTATCATATTCACATATATTTATGTAAGACTTGAAGTTTCAAAGCTTTCTTATAGCATCGCTATTTACTTTATTGCTCTGTATATGTAAATCGTTAATGTCCAGTTTCATACTGATGATATTAATATATCTTTGTTCTTAGTTGTGTTATCAGATAATTCAGGTCTGAAAGCAATAATTTCAGCTTTAAATTATTTTACAGTGACGTACTTTGCCTTGAATCCGAACAGTTACTTTTACTGTACAATACGTTTATACTTCTCAGCTGTTGAATCCTCTTTTATTATAGGGAATGTTAGAGAGAAGATATCTTCAGATTCCAGATGCTTCTGAAGAAAGGTAGATATGCCGTTTCATTGCATCTTGGTTTGCTTTATATTTAGTGGAGAGTATAGTGTACAGAACGTTACATTTCGCCCTAAAAAATATGAAAGAGAGCTTAAACGTAATATGGCCATATGTGAAGATTAATTATGACGTATAACGGCATGTAAGCCACCACCTAAGTAACCATCCGAGTCAACATATTTTACTACATTTTAATACATTAAAAACCTCTACAACAAACAAATAACTGCTAGACTTATGTATCATTAATATTGAAATGACAATGGCTCGATTGTAGCTCATTTTACCATGATTTTTAGTAATATTGTTGTAATTCTAATTAGTTCCAGGTGCCACGCTACGAAATAACTGGTTTTGACAGTTTTATATCCTCTCCACTGTTTTTCGGGTTTGATGTGATTTTTTGTTTAGGTTCCAGTGCAGTGACATTACTTGACACTCTCTCATGTCTATGTATTACGCCGATGCTTTACCATTTCGGCATGGATTAGACATTTTATTTATGTCCAAAGCTGCTTTTAAGAATCGTTCTACAACAATATTGTAACATTTAGAGTTATTCAGAGATTTCTATAATAGAAACGTAGTTTAATAGTATTGTAACCTATATCGATGGCAAATTCCCCATAAACTCTTAAACCAGATATAGTAAATAACAAACTTTAGAAACAAAGAAGTTCGACTTACGTACCTATATATTTGATCTAGCACGACTACTTTTATATTTAGATTTTACACTGATATGAAGTAGGTGTTCAGATTATTATAAGCCATAAATTATAGGCAACCAAATATATGAAAAGCATCTGACCTGCAAAATCGGAATGAATCTGTTGGAGTAAACGAGTAGGGTGTGGATTTGACAATTGGAATGGGGTGGTGTGAGGGTGGGTTGAAGGGGAGCGGTCGACCGCAGACGGGATCAGGGTGCGATGGTTGTCCCATTACCAGCACAATATACTGGTACACATTCCACGTAAATTTTATATATACTTATATATAATATATATATATATATATATATATATATATATACACTAATCACTGTGTTGAAAGAAGAAAACAAATAAACTATTTTTCATTTCTATATTTCGGGGAATTTAATACCCCCGTCTTCAGGAAGTTTTAAATAAAAAATTAATACAAAACTATAAAACGTAAACAATAATTAAGCTTATTTTATATATATTTATTTATATATATATGTGTGTGTGTGTGTGTGTGTGTGTGTGTGTGTGTGTGTGTGTGTGTGTGTGTGTGTGTGTGTGTGTGTGTGTGTGTGTGTGTGTGTGTGTGTGTGTGTGTGTGTGTAGATATGTATATATGTAGATTACAAAATTATTAAATAAAAATAAACTTCATGGTCCATTGTATTAAAAAAGTTACTATGACAACTTATAATAATTTTAACGTAGCTATTGGAGCGACGTAAAACTATGGTGTTTATTAAGGAATGAAAACATGCTTGATGAATATAATTTATTCCTTATTTTACAGATTTATATATTGAATTTTTAATTTTCGTCGATATTTAAAATTTGGATCTTATAACTAATAATGAAAAATCATAGTAATAGTAAGTTATTAGGTGAAATTAATCTCTATTTATATTCGATACATTCTGTACGATTAGTGTAAAAAATCCTGTAAAATAATGTAAGTAGTATGTTCCTGGAATTTTGAATCAAAGTAATTACTCACTATGCTTTTAGATTTATGTATAGGTTATTTAAAATTTACTTTGTTTTAGTTATTACTTCATTTGTATTAAAATAATTCAGCTTCAAAACAGATGTCTAGTATGAAATTTGTGCATAAATGCGGGTTAATATTAAGAACACATTTTATAAAGAATCGTGTATGTAAGTTGAATTCGCAGCGCCGATGCAGCTGTTGCAGTGGTTCCACACCTGACTGTACATCTGGGTCACTGGTAAATTTGTATATTAGTATTTAGATGAAGTTCATTAACTAATGTAATATTAATAATTATAGAATATGGAGTGTTTAATATACAAGTATTTATATAGACAATAACACTGAACTATTATTGTTGTTTTAAATTCATAAGTGATATTAAGTGATACCAGATTATAGTTAATTTATCGTGGTATCAGTTATTATCTCACATAAAAACAATTCAACTGGTTAAGAACAAGCCTAAATATATTTCTTATTTAAAGAACAACCCTCCACCAGTATTAATTTAACTATCTCCCAAGTTTTCAGCCTTTTAATTAAAAGTTAAACTAATCCAGACAATGTAAACAGAATAAAATGATTATAGTATTAAAAATTTATGTAACTGTATTGTCAGAATTTTGCGAGTGTATTTAGTCGCTAACTGCAGCAGACACACTTGTGCGCCTGCTGTCTTATTAAAATACTTATCCTCACCGAAAATAGAGCCGTACTGTTAACAATTTGGAATATAGGTAGACAGTTATCGTACAATATTTACAGTAGAAATGTGTAATATAGCTAGGTAGCTAATGTACACTATTTATTAACATGGATTATATGTAGGCATTTATTGTACAGTAGTAAACAATGTGTAATATTGCTACAGAGGTAATGTACATAGTTATCAACATGTTTATATAATATGTATATGTATCCTAATTGTGTTTTGTTTTGGTACAACACAATACCAATAACAATTAGGTTAGCACAGGGATAACACAAACACATAGCACATACTAACTAAGCAAACAGATAGGTACATTTAAATATATTTTGAATGCTATGAATGTTACACATGGGTGAAATAATTTGACACATTTTTTTAGGTAGTCTACTAGTCTACTTAAAAATTTGAGCAAGATTCAGGCTAGATTTACATGTGCATTTCAATTGTAGAGATAAACACTGATAGTGGCCGAACAAGCCTGATGGGGGGGGGGGGTATTTATTCTTGTCCCATACCGATTGGAATTGGGTAGGATATTTGGGCCCCACTGACAAGTGTTGTACTTAGCGGGGCCACTGAAATGTAAACTTTTGGAAATAAACCTATTCAATTCAATAAATAGGTATTGTACAATATTTGACAATGTGTAATATTGCTGGATAGTTAATGCACAATAGTTATAAACATGTATTATTTTAAGCCAGTTATTTTACATTAGTTAACAATGTATAATATTGCTAGACAGTTAATGTATAGTACATATCAACATAACTAGACAATTTTTGTACAGTAGTTAACACGTTAACTGTAGCAGACGCCCTAGTGGGCTTGGACTTAATGCTTTATTGCTTGCTCTATACTTCTCATTACTCAAGATAGAACAGTGTTAAAGATGTGAATGTAAACTATAATTAAAAAATGTTTATATTATTAAAACCAAAATGTAAATTTCATGTACTTACATGCACGATCATAGATCTCGACTTTAATTATACAGAACTGCCACGTCATAAAAGTGTGATATCTAATAATTATCTCGCTCTCAAAGAATCTTTCCAGATTTTCAAGTGACATTTTTCACTAACATTCGTGTATTTGTCTAAAATACATATAGTTGCCGTGCTATTAAACACTCTTCAATACTAAATAAATTTTATAAAAAAACGTATTTTGGTAATAAAATCACGAATTGAGATATATATATATATATATATATTTCAATATCATAAGTATTTTCTTGCTATACAACAAGAACAATAGATTAACTTTAAATCACTTTGCACAGAGCATTTGGCACAAGATCGGAGCAATCAAAGGCGGTTGATCCTATCATGAACGTACATATTAAAAACTGCTTTTTTACTTACACAAACACACCTTAACTCATAGAAGTGACACCACTTATACGAAAGTGGAGAGAGAAAAAATTTATGAATTTTGATCACAAAATTCCTAAATTACGTAATACTAATGACGTATGAGTAATTTCACAGTAATTTCCTTTTGACGAGTACAAAGACCTCTGGAATTTAAACATATACGGAGTCAAAGACCTCTAACTCAGTAAAAAGGTTTTCTTCACAATAATTGGAAGACTTAATGTTTTACTATAGAGAATTTGTTTATCGTAGTACCAATGTTCCAAGTAGTACTTTTTTACGTATCCCCCAACCACTAATGCACCAACTATGTTTTAAAACAGGTAAGTGTAACATAACCCTATGTTAACTTATACGTAAATAGATACTGTTAAGATATTTCCAAATAAAAAGGAGTTTTAAATTAACTATTATAATTTCTTTCAGCTGTACAATCAGGAATAAATTATATTCATCTAGCATGTTTTCATTTCTTAATAAAACCATTTTTATACGACGCTCCAACTAGCTAGGTTATAATAATTCTAAGTTTGCAACGTGAATTTTTTGTAATGGAATAGTTAACTGGTTTATTATAATTGTATAAAGTTTATTTTATATATATATATATATATATATATATATATATATATATATATATATATATATATATACTCATTCGCCTTGTTTTATTAATTCGAAAACCATTAGATATACAATTACGTCTTTTTAATTTTACCCTTACACGATTTTTAATTTTTCCGTACTTTTTCCCACAAAATGTATAACACTTACAAGTGAAGAAATTTCGTTTTGAAGAAAGGATTCACAGATAAAGGTTTACGCTATTTATAAGTCCGCTGAGTAAAAATTAAAAGTCAAATGATGTGAGGAACAAATTAATGCGATAGGATGTTCATTCGTGCTCTTCCTTAATAGTATGGACTAAAGAACAAAACTAAATTGCGCACGTACCTTAAGGCCTTGACATTATAGCCACCTTAAGTCATCAAAACGTTACAATATGAGTCTGGTTTTAAACGACATAATCCCTTCCTTGAGCAATTCCTAATCACCATATATATCTAAATGATTTAATGTCTTAAATTGAGTAAACATTTTTTCACTCAATAATACAATTTTGCTCACTTTCTAAATTAAAAAAATAATTTCTTAAGCCCCTTCACTTCTGGAATGCACCTTATAAAAATTTATTCTTCCTATATGATTGCCAGGCTTTAACATAAATTGTATATAATTGTGATTGAACGCTGTATTTATGAATCTATTGATATTTCTATAGGTACACACACACACACACACACACACACACACACACACACACACACACACACACACACACACACACACACACACACACACACACACACACACACACATATATATATATTTACATACATATGAAATTAAGTTTACTACCATTGTACAAAAAATTAAAAACCTTGTGAACGAAAAAATCTGTATGCCCGATAAAATAGAGTAGTCATAATTTATATATTTACCGCATAAATGTAGCATACATTTTTCTTTTTCATCCTAGCAATTTCAAACTAAATATGTTTAAAAATTTAAGAAATAAAACACTCATGGTGAATAACCTTCATATTTTTACAACGCATTGTCTTGTTTTAAAGTTCATATTCAATTTGTTTTAACAAATGCGCTATATGAAAAACAATTCCATTACAAATTAATTGTTAGTTCTTAATATTATGGTAAGCGTTGTACATGTCAGTCCTTAGAAACTTATTGGTACTTACATAATTACAAAGTAATAAGCAGTGTATTTAATCTATAATGAAGGATTGCTCTAAAGAACTGATAAGAACACCCTCCAGTCACAACTATACAGATATTCTCCATTGGAATCTCATTAGCATGATACCATCTTAAAGAGAGACTTCAGTCTCCATCTCTCTTGGTCAGACTTTCTAAGGGGTAGCAATTTATGAACTTAATGTTAACATTATATTTTCATTATGAGTTGTATAAAACAAGATTAACATTTAGGTACCATACCATTATCCAAAACGTTTAAATAGTACGTAAGTAATTGTACTAAATTACATTTTCAGAGAACTCCAAAAAAGGTACTATTAAGTACTCACCCATTCATAGTCTAATATTATCGGTTATTAATAAATTACTAATTTAATTAAGCTTTGCTATCAACAATCTTAATGAAAAATTCTATTTTTTTTGTTGTTGAGAAAAAAACAACTTAAAACTTACGTTTTGCATAAAGCTTTATTTTTACATATTTAACATAGAGGTCGATGACTTGTGATTAATGTAAATTCTGATGAATGCTAGCAAACATTTTGCATTGCTCATAACAGCTAAGAATGGTGGCAATGGGAAAATTCAAAATAAATCAATTTATAGAAAACTGAGTGCAATGTGATATTTCAATATGTGACTGCACATCAGAAACATATAAAGATTAATGAAATGATCAATAGGCTGAAAATTTCTCGTACAATCGTGGGATTGCGTAATATGTTTCCTCTAAAATATTACACAGTCTTCAACTCATTATATTATGCTACATATTGTGCTATAATGTCACATGTACGATTGCCATTTGTACTGTAATTAGTTTAAAACTTTTTAGAGCATGTGGGTTTCTCTTTGACATCATAGTTACCAAACGGGCTAACATAAAATATTCATTAACGTTCCACCAACTGCCATCGAAAGCCTTGATTTGGCTTATTATTAGAGCTGTTAAACTCTTAGCGAAACTGAAATTCTATAGTTTTCATTGACTTTGATATATCATAAGGAAATTTATACAAATATACCGAGAAAATTAAAATTCACACGAAATAAAAAAAATATACGTTGTACATTGGCTTTTAATATAAAATAAGACAAATTTTAATTAAATCAACTCATTACTACTCAGGTTTACATAATGCATAAGTTATGATAATTGACCAAATTAAATTTGCAGATAAATCCCAAACGTAGAAACTGTATTAAAACACTCATCTATTAACAGGGGTATTTTTTATTAAATAATGATTAGTGAACGCTTTTACCCGAGTGATTAGAAAAACTTAGCTTATTCCACGAGAACGAACTGACCTATAATCTTGAAATTTTGCATGCGTCTTCATTTATAAATATATAGCATGAAGAACACTATAATATCTCCTACATGAGACTTGTAGTTATAGCAAACATTTTTCATTGGTGTTATGGGTTAACATTACGGCTACGAGATCATCTCAGAAACAATATTTTTGTTATATTGAGTAGACTAATGAGTTTATCACTTTTTAGAAATATTGCATGGGACCTTTGCAAAGTCTGTTACAAAACACATGCCGTAGCTTACTCCTACGTTGTATTTACACAATGAGATAGCATGCTTTTTGTATAAATTAATTAGTTATAAACCATTGTTGGACTGCCTACTTGTATCATTATTAAGAGTATTTCGCACATACACTACCTTGCACAATGTCCCTAGTATAGCCTTGATCTCATTACTAAACTGAATTTACTTACGAATAGTGGATTTATCTTTGCCAAATATGGTGTCCAAATAAGTTTTAGTAAATTTCAACTTACTAAGTTACCTTTGAGAATAATTTATCAATTCAAATTAATGTCTTTACTCAATATAAAAAGGATGGAAATAATCCCTCAGTTAATAAACAGATCGCAACTATAAAACTTCCTCTAACTCGCATTTACTAATAATTTGTATCCTTTACATGTTGATCTTCAAACGTAACGAGTAATAAATCAACTTTTAAATGTATCATTCAATAATTTGCCAAATTGTAGGCATTAAGGTTGAGAGGACTTTCCCTAATAATTATTTTCATTATTGTTGACGTAAGTAGACGATAACCATTTCAAACAGAAACTAAAATACTTAAAATATTATACAGTCAGGTGTGGCTCCACTGCAACAGCTGATGCGGTGACTATTCTGCCAACTAAACTTTATACTTATTTACCAACTAAACTATTCTCCTCCAATTTAACCACATTGAGCCAAAATGTGATATGTGTCATCTGCTGTGTTTTATTTGAACACTATTTTAGTACCATTTATTGTATTTAAACTAATGGTGTGAAATTGTTTTTACTTTATTTAAACCTAACCAACTAGTTAAAAAAAATACACGTAACTTCAATTATGTATAAATGTCATTAATCACATTAGAAATAGGCCTGATTGCAGATATAGAATCTAGTGCTATTGAATCTTTGGGATTAGCGCTAGTTCACATACCTCTCATTGCAGCGTCTAGAACCTCATGCTGTCACTGATTTGACTCCTGGATATAAAGTCGTTTGTGAGAGCGTCACATTACAGACGCTGCAGTATGAGGGAGACGAACTGGAGCTAAACTGATATGTACATTCAGTCAAATTTTTTTCGCACAATAACTACTTTATGTATTAGATTCTTGTATCATGGAATGTTGAAAAACTTTTGTTGTTTTGGGGTTGCGTGTTGTAAGTTTTGTGAAGGAATTTTTATCTTAATTTACTGTACAACTAAGACACTTTTCCTCAAAAAGATTCGATATCACGAACTGCTTCAATATTACTAACTTAACAAACTAATGTAGTGTACGGTATATAAATAAACTAAATTTTGTTTCCGTGGTTGCACAGCATATACTATTACGATATTTTTATATACAAATTATAAATACTGTCAACCAGTTATATTCTTAAAAAGTTTTAATGATATTATTAAAGCTTATTATCGTTCAAAGGCTCTACATTATATAGTTTTATTTTATTTTCTAAACAATAAGATTTACAGTCATAACCATACTGAAGTTTTATGACATACACTATAATAATATAGCAGTGATAAGAAAGAACAAGATTACAAGCATTTTTATGTAAACTGAATTAGTAAAATATTACTAGATTGTATTTTAATAATGTTCTCAATTATATTAAAGGCCTGAGTGTGATTGTCAAATTTGTTTATTTCTAAAACATTTAGCTGATAACAGACATAGCAACAAACAACTAATACCTCTAAACTGTGACATGTTTGTCGCTCACAGCTCGTGCAAACGTATCTTTAAAGTGGTTGCACTCGTTTATGCGTTGTCGGATTACGTTGAAAAACTACCGTTGCAATTGTTATGAAAATATTTAGTTTCTTCTAATTTTTTTTAAATCTATGTAAAAACGTTAAAACCAATAAAAGGACAATGCAAATGGATACTGCTTCTGGCTTGTGCAACTTAAGTAAAATGGTCGAGTTCGCTTATTTATAGGCAGAGTTCATTAAAAGAAGTACCTTTGCAATTGCATTCAATTATTTATATTTGGTGTCTAGTAAATGCTTTATAACGTTTAATAGCAGAACATTATTTTTATAAATATGTATCTTATCAATTTAAACCTAAATTTAAAATTTTATCTCTTACCTTAACTATTTTTAAAGAAACCTCTAATAAATATTAAAAATTGAGGCTAGTGGCTTAACAAGAGACATTTTTCAACCTATTTTTATATGCCATTTATTATTATAAATTATGAGAACTACCATATACAGAACCCCCCTTCTGACACCCTTCTGTGGACACTCTGTACATAATATACTCCTACAAACAAAGCAATAGAAAAGATAACAATTTTCTTGCTTTCTGTATACTATGCTTCGCAAACGTTGAGCCAATGAAAATAAAACGGGATATATACGTGATAATTTAATTACAATTAAAAATATTACCAATTGATTGATCCTCCATTTTATATGCATGTCATGTTATAAATATTAATAATCCTAATATTATTATAAATGCAAAAGTATCTTTTGTTTGTGTGCCTTGTTTCCACCTATAAACTATTCAACAGATTGTACTGAAATTTTACATGGACATTCCTACAGTCCCTGGGATGAATATAGGCATATTCTCACTATTAAAACGTATCTGGTCTACGCCCCACTGGTCTAAAAAACAAAAAGAAATCCCATCTTGGACTCTAGAGTTTTATTACTGTATTAAAAGATATTGTTAAAGTAATACGCTGCTCTTTGTAAAAATTGCATTGTGACAGCATGATCATATGTTTAATTAATTAAGTTAACAACTATTTTAATTATAATATTTATGCTTCATGATAAAAATGTAACTGAAATTAAACTTCTAGTCTTAGCCCTAAGATGTACGTAAATATTAATAACAAAGCAAACTCAAGTACGGCAAAAAGTTTTGTTGAAGCGAATTCTAAAGTATACAACATGTTGTCACGTAAAACATTGAGGGGGTAAAACTTTTCACTTCTTAAACATAATAAACATTGTAACACTACTCAATTTACATTATACATACAATACCTTTTCTTAAAATTGTAATTTACTAAAAAATGCTTCAACCGAAATATATAATAAAATTTAAGATAAGAGGAATCTCTTAGATACAGGATCAAAACGCTTCTGTCTTCAGAATATTACCTTACTACTACAAAACATAATTTTTTCAATTAAGATATTTATCAGGGAATATGATTATTGTGATAATATTGATTATACCTCTAATGTTATAACTACAGTAAACATCCGCTATTAGTACATGCTGGGACCTATAAAATTCTAGTCTCTGAAAGCTAGTTTTTAATAAACAATTGAAAGTTGTGTTAAAAATATTTTATTGCTCCACCAATTATTGATAAAGATTTTAATATCGTGTTTTAACGAAACGCAGAGATTATTTAATTGTATGTGTAAAGATTATTTATGAACGAAATATAAAACATGCAATTATTAGTTATCTTCCTTTAAACGTCCTTGATGCCATATGGGTGGGTAATGTTGTATCACACACAGTTGACAGATTGCACCAATAGACTACAGGGGAGCTGGTCGAAAAATGTTTATTATAAGAATCAATAGTAACGAAAGGAACATTTACTCAGCCATTAACTGAACGAAGTTTTTTCGTTGTTTACTGTTTTTTCTATGACATACATATATATTACGACAGGATTTTCAAGGGAAATTATATTTGATGTTTTTTTTTTTTTAATTTTAGTTTCAAAAAAGAAAAATATATTGATAAACTTTATAATTGCTCCTTTATATATATATATATATACAAAGTGGTGAGTAATATTGGTCTTTTCAAAGAAAATCTCAAAGCTTTGATGCTATAAAATAATCTTTGTCTTTCCAGTTGTGGTTTCATTTTATTTATCCAGTTGCTGTGTTTTACACGTCCGTTGCCTGGAAGTAACCTAAACATTTTCTATTTAAAACTTCAAATAATACTTATATTTTAATAATTTACACATTACTTTAAATTGTATAAATGGCAATAGCCTTATTTAATTTCAATAAACATTGAATCACAAAAAAGTTCTTGCTCCGCCGGGAGTCGAACCCGGATCTCTTACTTGCCGGGTGAATGTACTACCATTACACCACAGAGCGCTTACTTTTTCCGATTCAATTATTTTGTATCTGGCCGTATCTGTCACATATGTGTTTCAATAAGCATACGGCCAGATACAAAATAATTGAATCGGAAAAAGTAAGCGCTCTGTGGTGTAATGGTAGCACATTCACCCGGCAAGTAAGAGATCCGGGTTCGACTCCCGGCGGAGCAAGTACGTTTAGTGATTCAATGTTTATTGAAATTACACATTACTTTGTTATGTATAAAAAAATTATATTATTCACATGGTATTTCTTTTAATTCTGATATTTATTATACAGATTTCAATACATTATGATTTATTGTTCACCAATTAGAGTAAATAACGGCATACCAACTCGTTGTTGTTAAGTGTTATATTGGATGACATATAACAGAGTTATATTTTTAACAAAATATCTATACATGTTACTACCATAAGTGCCTGCAAAATCACGTGATACCGTTACAATACATAGCTGCACCGCGTGAAAGAGTCGTCTCGTCAATCCCCTGCAATAAATAGAAACAGCGTTATTCCATTAGTGAAATACAAACAGTAATAAAATATACTTTATTTTATATTAAAGTACATCTTATCTTTTTGCTTTTTTATATTTCAACTATTATTTTTCATTATAAGAAGACACTTTTCACTTGTTTTTTTTTTTTTTATTTACCAAAGGTGTTTCTGGTTCAATCAATTTTTATATATATGGTAGCATTTTTGCAGGTTGCAGGTTTTTCTTTGTTTTTCTCTCTTCTTTTTTATCTTCTTAGGTTATTGATTTCAAGTACTCCTAAGCACCCCTTAAAAGTCGATTAATATTGTGTGCTTTAAAATACTTGGCATTTATATTGAAGATCTGCCAATGAATATGAAAAAAAAACATACTCTCGACCACTCTTACTTATCAAACCGAGTTATTGCTTATTTTTAATTATTGCACTTAAAGTTATCTAGATTATACCTCTGCAAAATAAATAATAATAAATAATATAATAAATAATATAATAAATAATAAATCATTTATTTCCCCAAAATAACAAACTGGATATTACAAACAAATATTATTGCCAGTGCTTAATAATAAATAATACTATTACATAACGTATTTACAATAGCAGTAAATAACAAATACAAAAAAATGTTTTCCACTTATTTTATTTCTACTTTATGTACTTAGAGTAATAAAATATAAAAAGCAGATTACATCCTTTTAGGTTTTTCTTTTTTTTTTTAACCAATAATTAGGCCAATAAATTTATACAATAAGGGAAATTTAGGTACCCCATAAGGCTGTGCCTGTGTTGGGGATACTATATACAAAAAGGGTAAAAAATAAAAATTGCGGAAACGAGCAAGAATGAAATTATAAAAATGAGTTATTGTAGCTTATGTAGTAAATAATGTACTATTAGGTATGTTTCAAAGTTTAAATTTATTATAACTATTGTGCTGTATTAAATAAAAAGGATTTATGCATGACTTACAATATTAAAATGTTAGGCTTTATACATGTAACATTAAATATTATATTATAAATAATTTTTTTATAATGCTCTAACGTGTCTATTTAAATAGATTTATGACTTATCAGATAAGACTAACCATACACTAATTTATTATCTTAAACATATACTCAATATCATTTTGACCTATCAACCATACTCTAATTTTTTTAGAAAATATATTTATGTTCCTACTATTTTTGACTAATTCCGGCAGTAAATTATATGTCCTCGGAGCTATAAAAGAAAAAAATTTTGTAAAATGTGTTTTTTGAGGCTTTGGTACACAAAAATTATTTGCATTTCTTAATCTCATTTCTGCTTTATTTACATTTTTCAGAGCATTACCACTTCTCATATAAAACAATTTTAATACTTTATAAATGTACATATAACGAAGGGGTAATATGTTCATGCTTACAAATAAGGGATAAGAATGTTCCCTAAAATTAGCTTTGGTCATTAGTCTTATAAAAATCTTTTGTATTGTTATTAATGTTCCTAAATTTGTGATATACGTTCCGCCCCAGCAGGAGAGAGCGTAATCAAGCCTACTATGAATTAAAGAAAAGTAAACCGTGCGAAGTACGTCTGATGGGCATAATTGTCTAAGAAAATTATAAATACGAAGTTGATTCATCAATTTTCCCTTCAAAATTGCTATATGTGGTTTCCAATTTAGTTCCCTATCTAATACGATTCCCAGATACTTAATAGTATCAACCCCCCTAATTTTGAAACAAAAATCATCACAAAACGTTGGAACCTCTAAGCAGTTTAAACATCTGTACACTAACGGATTTTGGGTTGTTTTTTCTCCCCTTAGGCTAAAATGTATATAATTTGATTTCTCTGGACTGAGCACCATCTTATTTACTTGGAACCACCACCTCAACAATATCAGATCGAAATTGATATGCTGCTCTACATCGTCACGACTATTTTCAATATAACACAAGGCAGTGTCGTCAGCAAATGATGTAACATATCCTTTGAACTTAGCATTGCAAAGATCATTTATGTAAATCAAAAACAAAATCGGGCCCAAAACCGATCCCTGTGGGACTCCGTGCTCAATTTCCCCAAAATCACTCAAAAGTCCATTTATTCTAACCCTCTGTTTTCTCGATTTTAAATAGCTGCAAAACCAGTCATACACGACACCTCTAATTCCACAATTATACATTTTATTTAATAATATTTCATGATTTACCGTATCGAATGCTTTCTTTATATCCAAAAATATCCCACTTACTTTTTTATTATCATTCATCCCATGCTCTACCTTGCTCATAAAATGTAACAAAGCAGATTCCGTACTACACCCATTTCTGAACCCAAATTGATTTTTACTTAAAAACTCAGTTTTTTGAAAGATATTTAACCAGTCTCTGCTTAACTACCTTTTCAAATATTTTGGAGAAGGTCGAGAGAAGGGACACAGGCCTATGGTTGCTGCACTTAGTACTAGGGCCTTTTTTATGTAAAGGCACCACAACTGCTTCCTTCAATTGATTTGGGAAAATGCCACTTGTTAAACTTAAATTTATCAAAAATAAAAGAACGTCTGAAATTTTTGAAAATACGTTTTTAATTAGGTTAGTACTTAAACCATCAATTCCAGGCGATTTATTTATTCTTAACGAACTTACAATCTTTTCCAGCTCATACATTGTAACGGGTTCAAAGAACATAGACGATAACTCTATTTTTTCCTTAAAAAAATGTACGATATTTTGAGGAAAGGTATCAATAAAGTTTTCTTCTAAAGAAATCAAATCTCTAACAACCCCCAAAAAATATGAATTAAACTGATTGGCTATAATGAAAGGATCTCGTTCAATAACATTATTTATTTCCAGCGCATATGTTTCTCTCCCTTTAGCCCCTTGCCCGGTAATTTCATTTACAGCTTTCCACGTCGCTTTGCTGTCACCTTTGCAATTTTGGAACAATTCTCTGTAATAACTTTGTTTTGTTTGATTTATATCAAACTGCAGAATATTTCTGTACCGTATAAAATTTGTTCTTAATTTTTCATTGCTTGGATTCCGTTTAGCTATTTTAAATAAATATTTTTTAAGTTTAATCCTCTTTATTAGTTTGTCTGTCACCCACGGTTTAATCTTTTTCATTCCCTTATTTATGTGTGTTGTTTTAATATAACATTGTTCGACATACATTTTAAAAACGTTTACAAATGTGTCATAAGCAAGAGACGCGTCAATGCAGTTGTAAACAGCTGTCCAATCCGCATTTTCAAGCCGGCCGTGCAACAGCTGATAGTCAATGCGACGTGCCACGGCCGCTACGGTGGCAGTGGACGCGTTCACGACAGGTCCGGCCCGCCCCTGCACGCGCACCACACACAGGCTGTGGTCGGTTATACCCGCTTCAACAACACTCCCCAAGACACACAATCTGCTCTTATCCAATATTCGTGTATAGACGTGATCTAAGCATGTGCTTGAAACGACGTGCAAGTCATCCGCACTACGGACTGTTCTTGTGGGTTCATTTATAACAGATTCAAACCCATAACTTGACAATAAAATTTTATAATTATCTGTATTCAAATCATCTTTTAAAATATCAATATTAATGTCTCCAATTATAAAAAAATTTGAATTTATTCTTTTATTACAATAACGGTCAAGGTATTGTTCAAATTCATTGAGAAAATTTACTACACTCGATTCATGTAATCTATACACTGCCAATACAGAAAAACGTTGTTTATAAGCCAAAAAGGAAAACTTTAGAATGTCCGCAGACAATATTTTTTCCGAAGAAACACTTACACCTTCTATAGTTTCAACTCTAATATAAATCATTACTCCACCAGCCCTGTAATGTTCGTTATAATTGCCAATCATAGTAAAATTAGGTAAACTGTATAAATCTTTTTCATGTTCATAAATCCAAATTTCAGTTAAAATAATAATATCTGGTAAAGGTTTGCATGAAAATATTTCTAATATGAATAAGTCGAAATTTTTCCTCATGCTTCTTATATTCTGATGGACAATTATTAGATTGTTTCCTTTTTCATCCAAAATGTTGTTTGGTACGATGTTTTTCAATTATAATGACATTGAATATATGCGTAACATAAAAATACAAGAATAAAACATATTCATAAACATAAAATTGTTTAGAAAATTATTTCGACTTACAATACGTTATCGCCGTTCCTAATAACAGTAAAATGCCAAATTGTAAAATTAAGACTTAATATTAACAGAATAACATAATTCACCAGAGTATGAAACTAATAAAATTAAATCTCTTTTCTCAATAAACAGATAAAACCACACACAAAAAATAAATCAAAACAGAAAAGGGCGCTGTTGAACTCACTGAAGTTTGTCAAGATCCGCTTGGCAGGTGATTGCGATGGCGTCGTCCTCCTCACACTTACGCAAGAAAATGTTTCCTCCTCGCTGCCACAAAAACTTGAATCCTTTGTTCTTCTTAAGTTCTCTTGCCTTGGCGAAAAGGATTCTTCTGGTGCGGGTCAGGGATTCATTTATGAAGACCGGCTTGTCCTCCGCCATCCCCATATGACGAGTAGAAAAGTCGCGTTTTTCACGCTTCTTCTGCATCAAGGCTTCTTTGTCTATACGACGTACAAACCTCACCACAATGCCAGCTGGTTTAGTAGAATCGGTTTTATATTTAAGTCTGTGGCAAGCATCGATCATAGAACTATCGATTGCGTAGCCCAGTCCTGATCCAACCTTTTTAATTAGCTCAAATGTTTGCTCTTGAGATTCCCGCCTCGATTCCTCAGGGACGCCTTGAATTTCAATAGTGTTTCTTCGGGAGTACTGTTCCGCCTCTTCGAGCCTCCCTTCGAGTGTAGAAACCTTCTTTTTAAGCATTCTGTTTTCAGTTGCTAATTCTTCGTACTTTTTCAGTACTTCCTCCATCCTCGAGGTTTGTGCATTCACTGCGTCGGTATTCCTCTCCAGTGTCTCGTATAGGGCTTCGTGCGATTTATTAAAATCAGCTACGATCTTGGCTTGTTCTGCTCTCATCTCACGCAAAACCTTCATTACATCGTCGATGTTTAGCTCACCCGCGGCCGCTTGTGACTCCAGTCTCATACTCTTCCGTCTTGTTGACTGACACGGCTCACACCTCCATGCAACGTTCTCAGATAATAAAGTGTCTATGTCCACTTTACTCATCTTTACACACTGGCCGTGAAAGACACGTGAGCAGTCTTCACATTTAATTTTTATTTGATTGGCACCAAGTTTCTTCGAGCACACACCGCACGACGACATTTTATATAAATAAAAAACTATTGACAACAATCGGCTAAATCCACAATACCTTACTAGGCAAAAACCAAAATAACACTCTACAGAAAAAGACCTATGACAGCAAACAGCACAATTCACGCTAAAATAAAGCTCTACAGCTACGTCCAGATAAGATAACGCGCTCTCCGATATGTACTGCTCGGCCGCTGACTCATCACTGTTTTAAACATAACTATTTTCTTATTTGACTGAATAGATATATTTTCAGAAAGTATATAACTGGCTGAGTTTAATAATATAGGTGGATATTAATCAGTTAGGTCATAACATTTACTAAAAACTTCTGCACTGACTACCATACGGAGGAAATAGAGTATTTATTTTATCAGTTTATAGTTAACGCAGGCTAAGGAAATAGTATGTGGACAGTTTATGGAAAATATACCTTAACGCTTCAAATTTTCAATTGTAAATGGTTTTCATACTTATTTCACAAATGCAATAAAAATTTCAAAAAATTAGTAATTGTTGTTTTATCATTGGAAATCGTCTCATATTTTAATGATACCAGTGCCAAATGAATTGATATATTCAATCACCAACGTATTCCATAATTAACTTTTCGACATAGGCACTCGAATTATATATATATTTATAATTTATATTTTCAGACTAATACGTCTAAGAACAGTCAATGATAATTACTAAGAAAGGAAAAGGAATATAAAATTTAAATTCATGTACATTCATGTCATTTAAATGTCAACGACAATATTAATTTTAATGAAATATCTAGTCACAGTTGTAACAGCAAGAGTTTACCCAGGAAAAATAATACTTTTAATCTTCCGGCAAATTAACTATCTGTTTCAATTACTGTGCTCACACAATGAATTATCAATTAATTATAATTGCTTGCCAATAACCTTTTAGTTATTAACCTGCACTTAATATAGTCCCTCATACATCCTTACATAATTGGCAGGTAATGACATTCCTACGCTTTTTATTGTTCTGTCACCTTATTCTACGACATGAAAAACATTTTCACTTATCTCTGCCTCACTTATTTTGATTCTGATCTTTGACCAAGAAGAAACTGGTTTGGCTGCACTTTATGTGCATAGCCTCATCCAAGGATTGTTATTTTCGTCAGACGATGCAAATTACAGATAGTTCTGTACGTAATCTAACATAGTTCAGTATATACGTTCAGATAAAAAAGGTAGGAGTACACCACAACACGTGTCACGTAACAGGAGTTGCTGAAGTTGTTCTAAACATTATAATTGTTTTACCAATTAGGCTACATGTGTTACACTTTTCCATATTAGAATGCTTCATGCATATCATGCTTCATAATTGTTCTTAGTTTGTTCACAAACACATTTAATTTGTGATTTACTATTTGCCATTATGATTTCCTATAATACCAATGTGTACATTATTGCTAACGATCAGCAAAATCTCATGAAGTCACATGGACCATTGTAGCAATAAAATTTGATTGAAAGGAAGTTTGATTTAAAATTTAAATTCATAGTTGGGGTCCTTCTCGAGATATCGTACGGAACAACAAACAGGCCCATAGACAGACAAATGTTTCCATCTCCTCGATTTAATAGGCTCCGCTGACGCCAAGCAAATAAAACGAACTTTCCTAATAGTTCAATATGTGGGATTAATTACTATTTACGTAAAACATTTACGTAAATAAAACAGAAATAAACATATCGCAATAGATATATTCTTCTTAAAAAATAGATCAGTGCAGAGGACAAGCAATTATCATAACATGGACAGTAGCAATGCGCTATTGTTCAGTGATATAATATAAATGCAGCGTGTCCATAAAGTACTCTATAAAACTTAACCATTTTATTTGAGTAGTCCAAATAAGTAATAAATGTAATATAACATATATTCATACCATGCTTAGTTTACCGTCTGTTTTTCTATTGTGACTTACTGGAAATAATATTTATATATATATTAAATTAAAATTAAATTTAAGAAGTTGTTGAAAACAATTTCAGGAAAATATCACATCTAATTTTAAAATGGTGGCCATGCAATGTTATAAAATACTAATAACTTATAAAACGGTAAAATTTTTAAAAGTATTAATATATGGGTTTCTCAATCTAGTAGTCAAAGCAACCTAGCGTAGCTTGGTGAAAGTCTGTATTTTCCATTAACCTGAGGGCCAATGGGTTTCTTGTAATCGGTTAGGAGTTGACTCGTTTCACGGAAAGAGGTTTGCTGTGGTTTATTAATTAGTAGTGATTTCATTATTGCCAGATAAAATGATAGACTATTATATGTCATAGAAATATTTACATTACCCGGAAAATCTAAAGAAAATGGTTTTGTTACACAGGTAGAACGACAGACAATATTACAGAAAATATATTTCCATTTTCTATTAAACGTAAAACATTATACTCGCTTACTGAGTAATATGCATTAACGACCAAATTCCATGGTCGGGTATGCGAAATCACAGAACTCATTCTTCACTTTGTATAAAGAAATTTGATGCGAAACTATAAGTTTACGGATGAAATATTGACAGATATATCCTCAGTATAATACACTCATATTCTTTTCATACAATTTGAAAAAAAAAACTACTGCATAGTTACTTTTAATTCTATAGAAAGTACTATTAGAGTCTGTCGATTTTATTTTTATGACACTCTTCTAGTATTTTTTTTTGCATTTTTTGAAATATATATCGGTACTTCTACCTAATTGTTATAAAACTGTTACACGTTGTATTTCTTTTCATATTTTATACCGCATGCATGCCCGTGTTTAATTGTCAAACAAAACGTAGCTAAATATATTCAAACCGATTCCCGGAATCAGAGATACGTGGTATACGAGAATACGTGTCTGGAAACAGGAATACCATATTTAGATTTATACCTTTAACAATGTTCTTATCTCGTTTAACTGAATTCAGTAGCTGTAGCCATTATAAGACATATTGACTTAGTCGAATTAACATATTTACTAAAAACATATTTTTTAATTTATAATTGTCCACGAATAAATTATTAAAACAAGTAAGTCCATTTTAGAAAATTTGTGATAGCCCTTATGATTACAAATAATAAACTATACTTGTAATACAGTATCAAATATATGCAAGTATAAATTGTTTTATTTCACGGTATTCCATTGTCCTTCTGAAATTCCTGATTCCGGATATTAGTGTAATAAAAACTGTGGCAAATCAGAATAATGTACTGAATTTAAAGCTAAGATCAATGTTACATTCTTAGAACTCCTGTAAAAATATACAATTTGTGTTCAGAATAACTTTGAATATCTTAAACCTTGAAGTTGTAATGGCAAGATTTATATATGGTTGTACCAGTCAACAATCTTGTTTTGTACATTATTACACCTTCACTCCTAAAAGGACTAATTCGGCTTATGTAAGTTAACGTTAAATATCCTATGTATGTATTTGGAAATAGCTTGATTGCTGTCAAAGGCGGACACCTTAAAACAGTGTTTCAGTTGGTCAGTTGCACTTAAATGATGAAAAGATGTTATGCATTTGCTATTACTCTTAAACGTTGCAAAATTTGTACAAAGGTTTCTCAAGTATTAAATCCATCTTCTTTCTCAGATATTAAACTCATAGTATAAAACTTGTAATATGCACAAAAAACTTTCAAACGAAAAAGTATCGCGATGAACACACTCCCAACTAAACTACAATTTAT
Organism: Homalodisca vitripennis; assembly: GCF_021130785.1. Lineage (NCBI taxonomy): Eukaryota > Metazoa > Arthropoda > Insecta > Hemiptera > Cicadellidae > Homalodisca > Homalodisca vitripennis. The sequence goes on along the minus strand of NC_060211.1, from coordinate 65,644,636 downwards.
AACGAAATATGTATGCCAATGAAATAAGCAATGCCTGACTGTACAACAGCAACTTAAAGGTCAGACTGGTGAGAATGAAGCCAAGCAATACCACTGGAACAGTTGACACTGCTCAACATGTTGCACACGTACTTGAGAAGGTGGAAGACTAAACAAAAATTCACTTTCAATACTGTGAGGACAGACAGATATATAGATAGACAGATATAAGTGGCAAACTTACAGTTCAATGTGAATTATAAATAGCGTTTGTTCAAAATATTTCGGTGAATTGGGTGTAATATTTTACGGAAAAAATATTATTGCGGATAAAATATCAATTTAAATAACCTAATGGCATCTCATTGGAGTTAATTTGGGCAAGTGGATCGGCTACAATACTACTACTGCATATTGTGCTCATATAATTACTTTGTCCCGCATTAAAACTAGAGGTATACCTTAGAAGTATACTCTGGTGTTAAGATCGTTTATTCTTGGTGATAGTATCAAACTTATTGACTGGCTTCTTTGGAAATATTGGGTTTACTACTCTATCGATAAATACTCGTACGTGTGTCCTACTATATTACATATCTATTTTGTTGTTTTCCCAAAAGCAACTATCACTTCACTTAAAGAGAAGCCCTTAAGAGTGGACCTCGCTCCCCCGCTACAAAAAACGCAGAATCTACAACTTAATTTGATCACTATTATAGCGATCAAAACTTTTGTCAACAATTATATAGATTTAAATCCATTAGGGAACGTCTTTCAGATAAAGTTTTGAAATATTAAATATAAAATTAGTTGATTCATACACAAAATTATTGCCTTCTTAGTAGAACACGTCACTGTAACACCGATTTATATATTAACTGTACATATTGTGTAAAAAATATTATTGAATTAATTGGTAGAAAAATTCAAAAAATTGGTTCTAAGATTTTTTTAATATATGTCTACTTATATTTTATTTATTGCATATATTGTTTGTAAGATTGAGGATTCAATTTCAAAAAAATGTGTATGTTCAAATTAGTTTTAGCACGCAATAATAACTACATTGTAATCGGATAACGTTTCAATTCCACAATTTGTACAATCTCTTATAATTGTTAGTTATCCCATAATGTTTACTCACATATTATTTATAAAACGCATGACTTTATAATTTACTTATCATATGATTAAAATGATATCATAGCAAAAAGCAAAGCCTTTTTGGAATACACAACATGTAGACCACCCTATTGTAATCTATGTTCCAAGTAAGAAATTAAGGTTTAATGTTAATTTCAAATGTTCAACGCATTCGTGTAACTGAAATCAATACAACAGTATACTGAAGAGATGAATGCGGTGGTGGAAGATAAATGCTACATACATTCAACAAGTTAGCCTCGGTTATACAACGGATACATCTAACAGTATTTGGCGGTTATGTTTTGTTTCACTTGAAATACGTCATTGTACTTCCCTAATGTTACATTAAACTTTAGAAAAACGTAATTTATTAATAAATTATTCGTATATTTATTTATATTTTTCATGTTTTGTATTTAACTGGAATACATAACAGGAATCTTAACTGACCATGAAAACCATGAATAGGCCGTGAATTCCGTTCACGGTGAAAGAAACCTTAAAGTAGCTGTGAGTTTATCGTACAAAACTCGAAAAATCTCTATAACTTCCTTTTAAAAGAATCAGAATCCGTTGTCGCTGTGACTATGTCGTGTATTCCGGTCCAAACATGTGTGCGAGAATTAAGCAAATCTAATCGCGGTGACTAGTGGTTATCGGCTCGTAGTAATATAACGGAGCGGTTAACTCGAGTGACCGTGGGCTGGCCGACCCTCGCAAACAACATCCACCACTGCTACATGGCACTTGACAGTGGCGTTTCGCAGTCTCCATGACGTAATAGGTACTGTTTGTACCTAGTAGTGTTTGGGGGAGCATTGAACCGTTGATCTGCATTCCAGTTGGCGCAGTTAATCGCCAATCCTCATGGACGTGCCAATAATCCTTTTAAATATGGTTAAAAATATTTATTTTAGTAGATAAATAATAAACGTATTGTTAATTTTTCATAAAAATTATTAATCGTGATGTCCAAGATGGTTGGATCGTTCATAATTTCTTCTACAAACAGTTTTCTACGTTGTACACAGCAGCACATACGTTTAACGAAGAGTCCATCGTCCGCCAATACCGACGATTAACTGGCAACCTCTCTGAATCCTTTCATTGTTCTCACATATCTACTACGTCACCTCGACCAGCTGCGACCCTGAGTGGTGAGTGGTTGTTTGAGATGGTCGCGCCTACACTTTGCGCTCGGCTAGCTCGCGCTCGCTTGAGAGAGCCTCTCCACATTGTGATTCAATAACCTACTTAGACCGGTTTCACACGGGCCACAAAACGTCAAACACAGCTTTTCGATCTCTATCGCCAACTGTTCGCCTGTTGGACGAATAGGGGTTACAAACAGCAGGTTTGCAGCTGTATAATATATTTTTTATGTTGAAAACAGTGATAGTGGCCTTTTTCCGTTAAATACTACAGTGGACAAATATGATAAACTAACTTAAACTTAGGTATTCCCACATACACTCGTTATCCTTAAAAACCTAAAACTAAACTGTTAAATTTTAAACATGCTTACTAATATATAGGTTCAAACAAAATTTTATGATACCTTGTATGAAGCCTAAATCTTTGATAACGAAAGGCCTCGCACAAAATACAGTATTACATTGTAAATGGTGCAATTATTACTAAATTGTGTTAAACTACAGTTTTTGAATGTTCCTAAGGTTATATATTTTGGAATTTTTTTCTAAATACATGATCATTTATTGTACAAACAGTAAAAAATGCACAACAGATTTGAAATGAAATATACGTCATATCTGTTTACATTTGTTACAGTTTGAATTTGGAAACTAAGCAATTATTCATACCCTTTAAAATTTAAAACTAGTTATAAAATCAGTGCTCTTGATATTATTCCGTACAACTAAATTTTACCTTTAATTTCGTTTATTATGGAAAACACCTACTAATAAATCGTGTCTAAATTAAGACTGTAGTAGAATTTATATGTTGAGATCTTTTATTACGGAGAATTTAAACCATTGTTCACAAAAATATATCAAATGCGTAAGTACAGAGCTTCACAGTTAGATCAAAAGGTTTGTTTGTTCAATTAGGAGTAAAATTCTAGTATTGTAGACATCGTAAACATCTAATACAAACTGTTTAGTCTGCTATAAATAAACCTGAGCATGTGCGAACACAAACAAATATAACTGTTAGTGTACAGGATTAGTTGCCAAGTATACAGAGAGTTTGAGACCACCCGTCTCAAATGTAACATGGTAAAACAGCTAATTTCAAGCATTTAATTTAAAAGGATTCCCCATTAAATCAAGTAGGAAAGATTTTTATAAGTACAACTCTGTATATACGAATAATAACCTAACAGCAAATGGTCGCATGTTCAAATCTAAAACCTTTTAAATACAAACACACGTAATGTTGTTTATAATTTTTCAGAACTTTGAGTTATAAGATTGTTGGCAAAGCTTTGCAAATATGTTGTATGATGGCCTAAAGAGCATAAGGTACTTTGGTATAATAGAAAGGCAAATAATAAAGGAAGGATTTTCTTACAGTACCGGGTGAATGTGCTACCTAATTTAATGTATTGAAATTAAATTAGGCTATTGACACTTATACAAATTTAATGAATGTAAACAGAAGTCCTTTGACAAGTATTTGGTCTTCCGATCATATGTTAGTTTGGTTATTTAAACAAATAAGTGAAAGAAACGGCCAAATACAAAATAATTGAATCGTAAAAAGTGAAGGCTCTGTGGTGTAATGGTAGCAAATTCACCCTTGAAGTGAGAGATCCGGGTTCGAGTCTCGGCGGAGCAAGTACTTTTTGCGATTCAATATTTATTGAAATTAAATTAGGCTATTGCCACTTATAAAAATGTTATGAATGGAAACAGAAGTCATTTGACAAGTATTTGGTCTTCCGATCATATGTTAGTTTGGTTATTAAACACATATGTGGAAGAAACGGCTAAATACAAAATAATTGAATCGTAATAAGTGAGAGCTATATATATATATATATATATATATATATATATATATATATATATATATATATATATATATATATATACTTATATATATATATATATATATATATATATATATATATATATATAAGTAGATAGTAATATGGCGGTTTCTAGCTCACTTTTGGGACAGTCAGAAAATCAACGTAAAATACTGTTTAAAGGACATTAAACCTATTCTGTAACTCACGAATGAAAAATTAACCGAATCTATAGCTGTTTTACTGTTTTAATGTTTGCTTCTACATTTATAAGCTGTTTTAATGAAAAAATCCAGAAATCTCAATGAAAAATCTTTATTCTACAAAGTTAATTGTAACACAGTCTTTATCTTTAATAGTCTTCTTTCCAGTAACAATCAAGTGTAATTTTTCATTTTTTGGTTTAATTCTTTAATCTTTTTTTCATCCAAAACAGTCAAAAATATCTGTTCGGTAAGTGTACTTTACAATCTTCAACTCGGCAATTATTGTCATCCCGAACTTATCTTTCATTTTCTCCAAATTCAAGATTCTATATCTCTTTTTTTTCTTCCAATTCCACTAATTTCTTATATTCTTTGAATCTTAGTTCACCAACCTTATTCAACTCTTGTAACAGCGCCGCCATTTATTATAGAAAAAATCTTTTAACTAAATTTAGTTAAAAGATTTTCTATAATAAATAGAACAATCTGAAAACATTTTGACCAGAAATTGTGCTGATTTGTGTCAAAAATCACTACTTCTCAAAATTTATTTTTACAAATTTTTGCTCTTTAAATAGAACAATCTGAAAACATTTGACCAGAAATTGTGCTGATTTGTGTCAAAAAATCACCACTTCTCAAAATTTTAGTTTACAAATTTTTGCTCTTTAAATTATGGAGCGGAAAAAGATAGAGTGCCCATACTGCAAAAAAGATGTTTTCGAACATCATTTTACCCGACATTATAAGTCGAAAAATCATTTGAAGAACAAAGAAATTTATAATAAAGAACTAAATTATTTGAGGACTTGGGCTAAAGAGAATCAAATCGATGGTCACGAGAAGATGTACAATATAGAAAAATTGCGTGAACTAAAGAAAAATTTTAAGGAAAAGTAAAAAAGATCTCAATCTATTTAAAGATGAAAAAATTCAATCAATCGCTGAGAAATTGTCCATTGAAACAAACGATAAAACTAAGTCTGAAATGATCGAAGAAATTGACAAAACTCTTAATGAGAAACCTGAAAATATCATTGATGTAGAAGTTTTATCCTCAATACATGGTCTATTTAAGCAATACATTTTAACAAATTTGAACGACAATTTCATGTCAATTTACAAATATCTTTCTATTTTTGCGCCCAGAAATTAAAAGTTTAATCGAAAAATTTCAAGAAACTGTGAAAAATAGTAAAAGGATATCTCTCTTTAGAATGCGAATACGAACGAACTTTAGTGAACGGTGAAACACAAAATTGTCCAATGTACTTTACTATAAAAGCAGACGAGATCTTTGATGTAAACGACTTTATTACTAAGCAATTTAATAAATTAACACATCGAGAGAACAGGACAAATCATCCAAATAAGGGTTCTGGATGGACATTTAAAAGCTGCAAACAACTAGTTTTGAGCTTTAATAAACACGAAATAATGAACGCAGGATCATATATCGATTTGCCAAAGAAAATCAAAGATAAGAAAGCTTGTGTAAATATCAAAAATAAAGATGATTTCTGTTTTTTTATTCTATCCGATGCGCTATTGAAAAACCCGAAAAGAATGCTGACAGAGCAAAGCAATACGAGAAATTTGTAAATGACGAGATATTTTCAGGTTTCGAGTATCCAATGTCCTTAAAAAGATATACAATTATTTGAAAAACGAAGTCACAATTTCCAAGTACAAATATCCAAAAATGTCTATAAATATCTACAGTTTATGATGAGAAACTCAATATTGGTTCCATTACAAATTTCTGAAAAATACGACGCTGAGTTAAACATTGACTTATTGTATGTTAAACAAGAAGACAAATCTCATTATGTTTTGATAACAGATTTAAATAAGCTCGTTTTCTCTCAGTTATCTAAGCATGAGGAACACAAAAAATTTCTATGCAGAAGATGTTTAAAGCCATTTCTACAAATCTGGAGATTTAACAGACCATTTAGAAATTTGTAAAAATCACGAAGTTTGTAAGCCAATTATGCCGTTTCCAGGTCAAACAACAACATTTATTAATTATCAAAAGAAATTTTCTCATCCTTACGTTATTTATATGGATTTTGAAAGCATATTAGAGAAGATTCCCACATGCAAAAACAATCCACAAAGATCGATTACAACCAAGATTCAGAAGCACATTCCTTATGGTTTTACTCTATATTTAGTGTCAAATGTGACAAATCGCATGTACAAACCTATATGTTATAGAGCAAAAAATGAAGAAGATTTGCCAAATGTTCCTGCAAAAATTGTTTTGAAGAACTTAATAAATTATCGAAATACATAGCTAAAAAGTATAATTCTAAGAATAAAATACCTATGAAATTGACCGAAAGGAAGAAGAATTAGCGTAACAAAATTCTAGTCTTTGTCATATTTGTGAATGTGAGGGTTTTGATAATCAAACAAACAAGAAAAAAAAGTACGAGATCATTGTCATTTAACAGGTAAATTTCGAGGCGCAGCTCATTCATGTTGTAATCTGAATTTGAAATTTCCCAGAAACATCCCAGTTTTCTGTCATAATATGTCAAATTACGATACTCATTTGTAAATAAAGGAGATGGCTAAACAATAATGGAAATGTTGATTTGATCGCAAACACAGATGAAAAATATATAAATTATTCAGTAAATTCAGGATATGGACATGAATTCGAAGGTGATAAGCCAAGAAAATTCATCAAGTTTTCGTTCGTAGACACGTTCAGATTCATGGCCTCGTCTATAGAAAAGTTAGCTAAAAATCTAAAGAAAGAAGACTTCAAACATACAAATCATTTTATACAAGATAGACGAATATTGAACGCAATTCTAGAAAGACAACCATATGACGAAGAAGAAATCTTTAAAATTCTATCTGGGAAAGGTATATTTCCTTACGAATTTATCGATAGTATTGAAAAACTTGATTACACAGAAGAGCTGAAAATTCACGATTTCTATTCACTTTTGACAGACGAGAGGCATATCTGAGAAAGATTATCAACACTACTTGAGCGTTTGGAACAAATTAAAAGAGAAAAATCTTGGAAATTACTCTGATTTGTACAATATCCAAGATGTACTATTGCTCGCTGATATATTTGAAAATTTCAGAAATATTTGCTTAAATTGCTATAAACTTGATCCGGCACATTATCTAACAGCTCCAAGTCTTGCTTGGGACGCAATGTTTAAAATTAACGAAGATAGAATTACAATTAATTAGTGATTATAATATGTATTTGATGATCGAAAAAGGTATTCGCGGAGGCATTTCTCAGTGTATTAAACGATATGTGAAAGCAAATAACAAATATTTAAAAGATTTTGATAAGACAAAAGCCCGAAAACTATTTGTTGTACGTCGATGCAAACAACCTTTATGGGTATGGACTTATGCAAAAACTGCCGCATAGTGATATCAAGTGATGGATCCTAAAACGTATACAAAAGAAGAGTGGCAAGAAACAATTTTAGAACTTAAGGAGAAGAAGATTATGGATATATTTTAGAAGTTGATCTTGAATATCCAACAAATTTTGCATGAACATCACAAAGATTTACCTCTTGCTCCAGAACATCATAACAACAAACTTTGCACAACTCTTTTAAACAAAACAGAATATGTTGTTCATTCTAGAAATTTGAAATTCTATCTAGAACAAGGTATGATTTTAAAACATGTGAATAGGGTTATTGCGTTTGATCAGAAACCTTTCATGAAAGAATATATCGATTTTAATACTAGTATGAGAACCAAGGCTATAAGTGACTTTGAGAAGGACTTTTATAAGCTTATGAACAACTCGGTTTTTGGAAAATCGATGGAAAATATAAGAAATAGATGTGATATTAAACTAGGAAACGAAGAATTTTCAATGAAACAAGCTAAGAAAACGAATTTCAAATGTTTCAATATCTTTGACGACAAACTGTATAGCGAGTCACATGTACAAACAAAAAGGTTAAATTTAACAAACCGATTTTACATAGGATTTTCAGTTCTCGACCTCTCAAAATTGCTAATGTACGAGTTTTATTACAACAAATTAAAGAAGTTTGATCCAGATTTGAATCTGTGTTACATGGATACAGACAGTTATTTTCTAGAATTGAAACGAGATCCCTTTAAAATTATTAAAGAAAATATAGATGATTTCGATACGAGCGACTATCCAAAAGATCACGAATGTTTCACTACTAAAAATAAGAAGGTAATAGGGAAATTCAAAGACGAATTGAACGGCGAGATATTAGAAGAATTTTGTGGTTTAAGGTCTAAGATGTACTCGTACAAATATCTAGATAAAAACCAGTTAGGTGTAAAGGAATTAAGAGAAGCGTTGTAAATAAAACAATAAATATCGAAAACTTGAAGAGATGTTTGTTCGAAGATAAAGAAGAATTTAGGGAGATGACAGTAATCAAAAGCTATAAAACATGATTTGTATACCATCACCATAAACAAGCTGGCACTGAACGCTAAAGATGATAAGAGAAATGTCCTAGAAAATAAGATCGATACAGTACCGTATGGCTATGAAGCAAAATCTGATATATTAGACGAATTAAATAAACTTGGAACTTTGATATGTAAATGGAAGATGATTTAATTCACTGTCACAAGTGTAAAAAGAAAACGAAAAAATATAGATTCAAAAATCGTTCAAACTCAAAAACGGGTTGTATAGAATTGCAGCAAAATGTTCAAAATGTAAGACAAACAAGAGTAAGTTTATAAAGAATCCAAATCCAAAACCTGTTAAGCAAGAATTGAAGACTAAAGATGAGATAGAGATTGAAGCTCGAGAAATTCATGCACCAGTACGAAAGAAGTTTAAAAAGAGAAAAATTATAACATTAGGAATTGACGATTTATGGGCAGCAGATTTAGTTATAATGTTTAACTATTCAGATCAAAATGATGGATTTAAGTATATGTTAAAATGTTATTGATACTTTCTCAAAATATGCTTGGTCAAGAGCTATCAAAAGAAAAAACGGCAAGGATATTTCAAAAGCTTTCGAAGATATAGTAAAAGATGCCATAAGGATCAATCACAAACCTCCAAACCTACTTCATACAGATAAGGGTTTAGAGTTTAAAAATAAAAGAATTAAACGATGTTTGAGGAAATACAACATTAAGATTTATCATACTGAAAACGAAGAGAAATCAAGTATTGTAGAGAGATATAACAGAACTCAAAAATGAGAGAATGAAAGTAATTTTTGAGATTAATAAAAAACTTTAAATGGATCGATATTCTTCAAGAAATCGTAAATAAATATAACGATACTGTTCATAGCACAATCAAAATGAAGCCTAAAGACGTAGATAAAGATGCAGAAAAAGAGTTATTAGAGTCGGTTTTTAAGTATGTTCCACCAGAAATTCACACGAAAACTAAATTTAAGTCAATGATCATGTAAGAATTGTTAGTAAAAAAACAAACATTTCCGAACAAATATAAGAACAATTGGTCAAGAGAAATCTTTGTGATTTATCAAATTAATAACACAGATCCTGTAACTTATAGTATATAAAAGATTTAAATAATGAAGAAATAACCGGAAAGTTTTATGAATATGAATTGAGAAAGTCAAAGATTTTTTTCTATATAAATGGAGGCCCAAAAGAAATGTTCAGTGTGCAAAGAAATAAAAGGTTTTGAAGCTTTTTAAAAAATAAGACTAAAAAAGACGGATTTTGAATATTATTGTAAGGATTGTCGTAAAAAATATGAAAGAGATTTATACGATACAATGGAAAAAATTAACTTTAGAAGAGAAAGAGTGTCACATTTGTAAAGAAATTAAGAATATTTCTGAATTTAATAATCGACATTATAGTAAAGATAGAAAGGACGCTTTTTGTAAGGAATGTGCTAGAAGAATGTACCGAGAAAGTCAAAGAAAGAGACTCATTGTGAATGTGGAAGAACTCTTCAGTGGTTACCTTATCTTCAAAAACATTTACAAACAAATATCATAATTCGAGAGTTTAATAAAATTTATTAACATTTTCATCGTGTAATTTAGATATTCTATAAATCAGTCGAGATTCTGTCATATTTTGTGGTAAAATGATTTCCGTTGTATAAGATATTCAAAAGATTCTTTCATTTGGTTATACAGATTGATAGAATTTGGTTCGTCATCAATGAACAAAATCTCTAATTCAGGATAATTTATTTTTTAGATGTTTTAATCGGTTTGGTATTTCTCGTTTCTGAGCTCTGATAACGTAATAAGGCCATTCCCACATGTGATTCTTCTTAATTAATACAAAAACATGGTGTTTTTTCTTATCAAAATCTTTACATACCACATCTCTCTTCATTAATTCCATTCGCAATTCCTTGATTCTCTATTTTCAATGATTTCATTTCATCTTTAATTTGTAACTGTTTTATTTCATCTTTTAAACTGCTTATTTTCGTTTTCAAGTTTGTACTCGCCATATTTTCTAATACTTGGTAAAACTTCCTCTAAAACCCAATTTTGAAATAATTCTGCAATCTTCATTTCAGATTTCAGTATTAAAGAATATATGCCCGGTTCATTATAAAAATAGTGTTTTTTTGAAAGTTTGAAAGTAAGAACGATTCGTTCCCCCCTTCTGAATCTATGTTATCGAAGCTTTTTTTTATATTTTTCTTTAACGTGATCTCTAATCGCTTTCATCGTATTTTTTAAATTCCAATATTTCTGCAATATCTTTTGCTTTAGAACCAAAATTCATTATTATCATCGACAATTGTAAAGATATGTTTGTTTTCAAATCTAAGTTGATTATTGAGCAGATCCACAACAGACTCCATTTAGATAGAAAAAATTTAACAAGCAATTTTTATTTTGAGTATAAAGTCCTGATTCATTAATGAAAATAGTGTCAGGATGAAGATTTTGAAAGGGTCTATGGCATAGACTCTTGTAATTTTATATATTTAAAGGCTATTTTCTCGTCATTATCAATATTATTTATGATAGCTTGTCTAGTATTTTTCATATTCTAACACCTCTGCAACATCTCTCGCCTTAAATCAAAATTCATTATTTTCGTCAACAATTGTAAAGATATGTTTGCTTTTAAATCTAAGTTGATTATTGAGTAGGTCTACAACTGACTCCATTTAACTAGTAATTTTTATTTTGAGAATGAAGGCCAGATTCATTGATAAAAACAGTGTCAGGATGAAGATTGTTAAGGGGCCATTCGAATAGCCCCTTGTTTTTTAAGTAAAAATATTGAATTTTGTCATCATCATCAACTTATTTTTATTCCTTTTCAATCTTAAATATATTGTTGTTTTACTCTCATTATTTAATAAATTTCCCTCAGAGTCTTGTATAGTTAGAACGATTTTTTTGAATTCTTTTAAAATTTTTTCTAATTGGAATATAATCGATTTTCATTCGGTTTTTCACTGATTTTTGATCCATAAGCAACATTTGGGAAAAAAGTGTACAAAATTTCTGATTCTTTGTGTAAATGTTCGGTATGGTTTTTCAAAACTAGGTTCAACGAGATTGCAGTGCACTTCAATTACATCAAACGGTTCCTAAAATTTTGGCGTTTTATTTCCTAAATATACCTGATTTGGCTCAATAGTTTCTTGAACAAACCCTAACAAATCTACAATAATTGCTGAAAAACATTATTCTTACTGGTGATTTTATTTGAATTTTATTAGAGAGATAATTTTTTTTGCATTTCAAACTTGTTTTCGTCAAAGTTTACAGATTTTTCTGATTGTTTGAATGTTTTCAGATAATTTTTAAGGGAATTTTTTATTTGATCGAAAGTATAATATCCTTTGTTTAAACCATAATATTTTGTTATGTTCTTCTCACTAAATCCTATACAATAAGGAGAACTTTCACTAATATTTATTACAAAATTGTCAGAATAAAAACCGCTTAAACCGATAAAAATAATTTGATTCTTCCTCTAAGTGTATAGGATGTTCCAAGTTTAAAACTAATTTAGAGCTTTCTGAAGTCAACTTGAACAGCTTCATTTTCGCTATTTAAATGGAGAAATTTTTAAAGCAAAAAGATCAGATAAAACTTCAAAACGTTTGAAGAAAATAAGAAAGATCAACCAATCAGATTGTTAATTGTTGGTTCAAGTGGATGTGGAAAAACAACTTTACTATTGAATTTTATCTACAATAGGTTGATTCCTTATTCCAATTTGTATGTTTTTAGTAAATCTTTAGAACAAGACGCCTATAAAAAATTACAAGAAAGATTTGAAAATATTGAGAAAAACTTAAACAAAAAAATATCACATTTTTATAATGCTTCCGAGGACATAGTTCACTTAAGCGAATGTAAACCCAATTCGTTAATCGTTTTTGATGATTGTATTTTGGAAAATCAGGACGTTATTAAGGAATATTTCGTAATGTCTCGTCACAAAAACATGTCTTGTATCTATCTTTCCCAATGCTTTTCAAAGGTTGATAAACAAGTTATATTAGAAATAATTTGAATATGTTGTGTGTTTTTAAGCAAGACGATCACTATTCGAGAAAAGATTTATAACAATTATGTGGGATCTGATATGAGTTTTAACCACTTTATTGAGTTATGTGATAAAATTTGGAAGGAAAGGACTACGGATTTTTAACTATTAATCTAAATTTGAAGCCTAAAAATGGTAAATATCTGAATAAATTTTTCTAATATAAATGCTGCTCAGTGGTCTGACAAATCTACTTGATAAAATATTTGTAACAATTATTTTTATATTATCTTTAATTTTTATTTACATTATGAAAATAACAGAAAAACGGTAAATCTGTTCACGTTCCACGTTCACGTTCCACGTTCACGTTCCACGTTCACGTTTCATGTTTCACGTTCATGTTTCACGTTCGTGTTCACGTTTCACGTTCATGTTTTACGTTTCGTGTTTTACGTTTCACGTTCGTGTTTCACGTTCGTGTGTCACGTTCGGGTTTTTACGTTCCACGTTCACGTTTTTACGTTCCGTGTTCACGTTCTCGTTCACGTTTCTCGTTCTCGTTCACGTTCTCGTTCACGTTCTCGTTCACGTTTTTACGTTCCACGTTCACGTTTTACGTTCCACGTTCACGTTTTACGTTCCACGTTCACGTTTTTACGTTCCACGTTTCACGTTTTATACGTTCCACGTTCACGTTTTACGTTCCACGTTCACGTTTTTACGTTCCACGTTTCAATATTTTCCTAAATAAATGGCGAACGTAACTTCAGAAGAAGCAAAAAACTTGATCAAATAGAAAAGAAATTAATCAAAGAATTTAAAGAACAGATTCGAATTGATGAAAAAGAACAAGAATTTATTCAAAAAATCAATCAAACCTGTAACTTCTGCAATAAAAAACGTTGAGGGCAAAATTGAAAATGTTTTAAGTGATAATCAAAATTTGATGAATTTGGTTCCAGTTGTACGACAATTTGCCGATATTTCAATTCCAGAATCTGAAGTGGAAGAGTTTGAATTGCCAAAAATTACCATCTTCAACACCATTTAGACCTCGAATCATTGAAGACTCTACCATAGTTGAACCAATAAAGTCCTGGAACAACGGATATAATAATTGGTGAAATTGGTAAAAAATTCCTTCCTAGAGTAAAAGATGATAAATTTGGTTTGTATTGGGATAAAAAGAAGAAAAGTTTTATGATTGGAAATTTACCCGTTAATTTTGAAACATAATGATATAATTATTGAAGATAAAACATATAAAGGAACTCAAGGTTTATGGAGATTATTAACAGGCACTGATGTTCCAAAAGACGGTTTTATATTCTGAAGAAGACTTGAAAAAGTATACTGAAATTTTATGGAAATCTGATTCAATTTACAAAAATAATGATCCATCAACTAAGAAACCAAAAGTCAAGTAAAAGGTAAAAAATATCTCAATTTGATTAAACCAATTTGGGGAAAAACGAATCGAAGGATCTGGTATAAGAAAATACAGTGATAATAAGATTGAGTACAGATATATCGACGATTTGACAAAACTCGATGGAATTATAATTATATTTATGCTCAAGAAAAAGGCTGGAAACAACAATTTTTTTGAACGAAAAAGAAAGCGATTAAAGATTTTATTTCGAACAAACTTGATGAAATGATTGAAAAACCTGATGGAATTAAATATTTAAAACGAGTTTTGCCGGCAATAAGTTCATCTATGATTGAGGGTAGTGGACTTTTGAATGATTTTATCAACAATTTACCTTTTGAATTACACGTACCAACTTATCAGTATCTGGGGCCTGGCACAAAACTCGAAAAAAGACTAAAAAGAGGAGATCCTGGTATAAATAAATTAGATCAAGCTGCTATGGAACACGATATTTTTTATGCAAAACATAGAGACACAAATTCCAGACATATCGCAGATAAAGTTTTTGCAAGATAAGGCAATGGATAGATTTTTATCAAAAGATGCTAGTTTAGGTGAAAGATTTGTTGCGCTTCCAACAGCTGGAGCAATGTTTTTGAAGAGAAAACTAGGAATGGGAATCGAAGAGAACTTGAAATTTTAACTATATAAATGGAGGTGAACGTAAACTTCAGCAAAAATCAGAAAGAAAAAATAAAATCCGCTTTTAAGAAGAAAATACCCGTTAGTATTCAATTTAAAATAGATCAACTAAAAAATGGCGAAGATAAGATATTTTTAACAAATAGACAATACAATAAACTCGAAAAACATAAGAAAAACAATAAAGGAACCAGAATAGAATTTTCTTATAATCAGTTGAAAAGAACTTAAAAATGGTGGACTTTTGAAAGATTTATTAGATTTTGGAGAAAATATTCCAGTTGTTAAAAATGTTGTTCCTTATGTTCGTAAAGCTGCTCCAATCGTTAAAAAAAGATGTGATTCCTATTGTTCGAAACATTTTAAATTGGTTAGATAAAGAGTTGGAAGATGTTACAGGATTGGATTAGATGAAAAAACTTTGAATTACGTGAAATCAAAACATTGAAAAAAAAATTTAAACTTTAACATTCGGGGAATTGGAAGAAATCTGCAAAAAATATTAAACATTTTAGAGGAATCTTCATGAGAGATACATTACCTGAAAAAGTTAAGAAATTTGAATGTGGAATTGTGAATTTAGACTCGATTATGGGAAGTGGAAACGCATTGGATTTGTTATTATAAAAATGATAAGAATGCATGTTATTTTGATTCGTATGGAAGAATTGAGGACAAACCACCTATAGAATTGATTAAATATTTGAAAAAATCAAGCGTCTACTACAATGATTCTCAGATTCAAGACTATAAAGATCCCCCAATTTGTGGTCATTTATGTGTTTTTGTGTTGAATGAACTGAGTGATGGTAAAGATTTTAAAGAAGTTGTTAACAATTATTGCTTAATAAATATGGATTCACAAAATATTTTTTGACGTATTTGGTACACAAATTATTCAAAATGTAGATAATAGTTTCAATTTTGATAGTTTGAGAAATGAGTTTGATAACAAGTTAGAAAATTTATTACAAAACCTTCCAGATTCAGATATGTTTGCTGTCGAGATTGAAGATTTTAAAGCAGAATATGATAACAAACTTGCAAATTTCATGAGTTCAAATGAAAGTTGCTGATAAAATAAAAACATTGGAAAAAAGAAGTTGATGATGGTGTAAAAAAATTATTTACCAATTTAATGTCTCATATCGAAAAAGCTGATAAAATTACTGAAGCGATCAAAGTTGAAAAGAATTATGTTAGTTTGGCTAAATAAGAAAAGAATTGTCGGTGTTCGACCTGGTATTGACAAAAATGATGTTGTTGTTAAAGAACAAATTTTAAAACCTCTAAAATTATCAGAAAACATCGATATTGTTGATTTACATGATCCGAATGTTAAAAAATGCCTTAGATTTTAAAGGAAAAAGAATTAGCAGTGTTAGTAAAGGAATTAATCCATTTGATGTTGTTGTAATGATTCAATTAGAAGATCATATTAAAATGTTTAATGAACTAAACAAAAATTACGAGAATCATAAACAGCATGTTAAAGATTTTACAACAGAAGTCTATGACAAGTTAGAAGCCAGAAATAGAAGATCAGTAGACGATGTTGGTGAATTACTTGATAAAGTAAATAAACTAGAAGAAAACTTTTAATACATATAAAAATAATGTTAATGAATTAGTTGGTGAAGTAATTAACAAAATTCTGGAAATTTTGATACACGTTTCAATGAGAAAGTAAACTTTTTTGAAAATTTAGGTACACGTTTCAATGAGAACGTAACACATAATAATGAATTACTTAAAAGAATAGATAATCAATACTCTTTATATCTCGATAAAGTAAATAAAACTAGAAGAAAACTTTAATACATTTAAAGAAGATGTTAATAAAAACTTTTGAAAATATTGATAACAGATTTAATGGGATTAGGCGGCTATGATGACTAATTTTTCCTTATATAAATGGCGCTCATATACTGTGTGAGGTGTAAGGCAAAAACTGAAACAAATGATATAAAATACTATGCAAACATCAATGGAGTTAAGAGAATATCTGGAAAATGTGCTGAATGTAACTCAAAAAAGAGTCAATTTATAAAAAACTTGAAATTTTTTCTTAAATAAATAGAGATGGCGGGACATTACAGTGCTTTCGATCTTTTTATAATGCAACACGAAAGAGATTTGAAAAAAGAACATTGGGATGACATTTCTCAAAAATATGAATTATCGAAGATATGATGAGATTATACGTAAACAAATTGAATTGGTATAACATTGCTAAATATCAAAATCTGTCCCCCCAGAGTTCATTCAAGAAAATATACATTATCAATTAAAAGATCATATGTCTGTTCTTTGTCTCTATCAACACTTGAGTATAAAATTTTTGGATGAAAATAAAGATACAGTTGATTGGAATAATATTATAGATAGCGGTTACTATCCTGTGCAGATTTTATTGAAATATGTGACCGAGATCGCAAAATTTAAGGGAACAGAATCCTGAATATGACGAAGTAGATCATTAAAAAATGACTAAAATCTTTTCTTATCGACTTATACATGACGTTTAAAATTTCTAATTTTCTCTTATTAAATGGTGGACTACAAAAGTATTCAGGTGATATTGAAAGGGCGGAGTTTAAAAATTTCTATCCAATTAGTAAAACAACATTTGAATGAACCGAATAAAAGAAACTGAGTTTAATATTGATTTTGGAGATAATTTTTGCTCGTCTAACTTCCAGTTTTATATTTCTGGAACTTTAACAAAACAAGATGGTCAAGCATATCTTGGAACTGATAATGTTAGATTAATCGATAAATTTTATACCGTTTTTATTTTCTAAGATTGAAGTAAGAAAACACAATAAATTGATAGAAGAAGTCGAAAACTGTGGCCAATTAAGCACAATTAAAGGAACTATTTGTTATTCCAAAAGTGATGTATTTTCAAACAGTTTTGAATCAACTTTTAAATTTGGACAATTTGAAGCGGTCGGTGATTTAGCACATTTCGGCTTAGGATTTTTTGAAAATGTTACTATTCCGATCTATAAAGGAGGATTTTATCTAAGTTTTATAAGAGCCAGAAGACGATGATGTGATTCTGAAGACTGCAACTGGAAATGTTATGCCTGTTGATGGCAAAATTACAATTAACGAGTTTTTCATTAGAGTTCCGATGATTGATTACAAAACCACGAGTAAATTCAGTTGATTGATGAAATTATAAAATCTCAAAACATCACGTTTAATTTTCTAGATTGGCAATGTATTGAGCAAAAAGGTATTTCCGGAACAACTTATTCTTTCGATATCACAAATATTTATAGAAATATCTTCAATCCCAAGTTCGTTATCATAGGTTTTTCAAACAGATAGACAGAATAATCAAGAGAAAAATCCTTCAAAGTTTGATAGTTTGAATGTAAAAAAATATCAGAGTAAAATTGAACGGTTCTTATTATCCAGATGAATTACAACATTTAAACATTTCAGGAGGTCTTTTCAGAATCATGTATCAGATGTATCAAGATTTTAAGAAAGTTTACTACAAAAATATGGAAATGTATTATAATCCTAAAGAATTTTTAGCGAATAGACCTATTTATGTCATTGATACAACAAAGAGTTTGACAAATATTTCTGCTTCAAAGAACGATATAATTATCAATATGGATTTTCAAAATGCTGTTACAAACGCGATTTGTTATGTGGTTGTGGTTTCTGAGAAATTTTTAGCCTATTGATATGATTAAGAAACGATATTAAAGAAATTCAGGTAAAAAATCGTCTTATTTTCTGTTGAGCGAATGTTAGCAAATTTCATTATTTCCGTTTATAGATTTTTCATTGAGATTTCTGGATTTTTTCATTAAAACAGCTTATAAATGTAGAAGCAAACATTAACACAGTAAAACAGCTATAGAATCGGTTAATTTTTCATTCGTGAGTTACAGATTAGTTTATTGTCCTTTAAACAGTAATTTTACGTTGATTTTCTGACTGTCCCAAAAGTGAGCTAGAACCGCCATATTCATATCTACTTATATATATATCTGTGTGTGTGTGTGTGTGTGTGTGTGTGTGTGTGTGTGTGTTATTTTTAAACTCATTCTACCACAGTAAACTTTACTTTTTTGAAAGAAGAAAAGAAAAGTGTTTTGTAATACTATAAAACACCGTTTAAGAAGAGATTACATTTTTCTTTGCAAACATTCAAGATTTTATTAAATGATCAAAACATACTGTCTGTTTGAATTGTAAGGTTCCAAGTTTCCAAAACGCTCTGGTATTGGAACTACATTTATCATTAAGAAACCTATTGTTACACAAGTTTTTTACAGTTGATACAGTAGGATATCCAACTAAACTAATTTTGTTATTAGCTGTTATATATTTGAGACAGTTGGTCTGAAGACTGTTCAGCTTTCTCAAATTGTTCTTCAGTATCAACACTAGTATGCTGAATCATAAGCCAATTTCCTCTCTGTCAGGTTTAACTTGAAAATAAAAAAAAAATAAAAAGTATAGGGGCAACCGCAACTAAATTACACCGATACCTAAATTGAAGTAATCTAATCACAGGTACCAATAATCTATTTTATTTATATTAAAACGTACGTTAAGTACAACCAGACAAATGTAAAAAAATACTCTGAATATAACTCTGCATTTTGAGGATATATCAACCAACATAATATATTTTCGTAAATGTTTTGTAATCATTAAAATATTGCAACATTAATTTCATTTCAACAAATTAACACCAATAGTTCAGAACAACGTAAATAAATTAAAATTTGAATTCGGATGCCCGTGATGACAAAAACAGTTTAGTAACGCTTTGCCCTGTTTAAAAGTTTGAAGTTATTTTTTTATAAACGTGATTTAAAATATTTATGCCGTAATAAAGAAATGAATGGGTGCTCAATAATATGGGTAATAATTTATGTAATCCGAATAAATTGTAATCAAATAAATATATGATATACGTATATAATGACAAAATAATGGAGCGGAGTATTTAGTGACTAGTACAATGTTGCTCCCAGAGCTGATAAGAGCACTCTCCAGTCACAACTCTACATATTTCGCATTGGAATCTCATTAGGAAGATAACATCTCTAAGTGAGACTTCAGTTGTTTCTATCTCTCTTTTTTAAATTTTGCAAAGCGTAAGAAGTTATTCATTTTATTTTAACAATATGTTTTTGTTTCAACTAGTTTATAAATATAATTTATAGTTATAAGAGCTTCACCTATAAATTAACAATCATTTGGCATTGTACTAGTGAGTAATCAGGATGCCAACGAAAAAATCACAGAGTATATAAATTGAATGCAATATGACATGTAAAGTAACAAATAAATGGTAATAAATTTATCAAATGACTGAAAATTTTGCATGTAATCTTAGGGTCAGGAAACAGACTTTCCATAGAGTTCACACCGTCTTCAACACATTTCATTTAGGTAAATATTGTGTTAAAATGTAGCAATATAAAGTGCCATTTGTTTTTTACTCAGGTTGCTTACAAGTTTACACAGTTTGCGGTTTTCATTTTGACATAATTGTTACCCATTATACTAGTATAAATTGTTCATTAACGCTTAGTTAAATCCCAGGGAAAGACGCGATGTTGGTTATTATGAGAGCTGTTGCTTAGATACGAAAGTTTAAGAAAATTGTAAGCCTATAGCTTTTCAGAGGTATGATCGTGTTACCTGATAACATCATGCAACATCATAAACATGATAAAAGACACTATTAGAACATAATAATTCTTTAATCCAATATGCTTTAAATCGTGATTCAAACGTATTGATAACAGTTTTCTGTGGGATCAAAGTTTGAACTAACACTGAAAATATTGCACCTGTGGGTATACACAAGACCATAGAGAATGTGGAGGAACTTTTAAGTGAGGAGTGCACTTCTGTTATACATTAGACATGCGGAGAGGAGTGGCAAGTTTGAAACAATTAAAAGGTTTATAGCTATACTGGAGGTCCTGCAGATGAATATATAAAAATTGCAAAGATAATATATTACCCAAAATTAAATTCTAGGTAAAAAGATTTATTTAGCTAAAATATATATATATATATATATATATATACAAAAATATATGTATATATTAAAGAAACAAACTCAGCGTAAACAAATTGAGTGCCGAAAGATATTTAAAGAGACTTAGTAACAATAAAGCATAATGAAATGAGCAAAGGACTGAACTGAAATTTGGCATGCAAATCTTAGGGTTTTGAACAAATTTCATTAGGCTAAATATTGTGTTACATTGTAGCGATGTATAAATGCAGTTTGTTCTTTTAATCAGGTTGCTTACATATTTAAATAGTTTGCGATTTTCATTTCAACATTATTGGTAACCATTAAACGAGTATAAATTGTTCATTAACGCTTAGTTAAATCCCATGGAAATAGGAGATGTTGTATATTATGAGAGCTGTTGCTTAGACTCGAAAATTTTAGAAAATTGTAACTCTACAGCTTTAAAAGAATAACAGAATTTCGAAAATTTGCCATCGTTATAGGTTTGTTTGTTTTGATATAGGCCTATCATGTGGACAGTCACACAATCACACCGTCAGAAAGAATAAATCTTTTCTTGCACTTAATATACCTTGCTTCGCTAACGTTCAGCCAATGAAAACAAAGCCTACTAAACATGTGACAAATTTACAACTATTTAAAAATGTTTCCGTTGGATTGATGATCTATGTTACATGTATATAAAAATATAAAAAAGATATTATAATTGGTTGAAAAGCGTTGATTATGACACAAACATGCTGCTTTTGGATACAGAGTTTCTACAAGAACTGGAATTGTTGCAGCTGCTGTTAGAAACGAGACCAACAAGGATGTGGTCGAACTTGTAATTGAGGCTTAAACTCAGTTATATATTAGTAAACTTAGGTTGTTGGTAGTTGTTAGTGGTATATCTTGCGCGAGTAAACGATCCTTCCATTTTAAAATATTACAATTGGATATTTTAGATAATTATATATATTTTTATGGATATTTGCAATTAGCGAGTGTGTCACACAATTAAGATTACAGACAATCAAGATAATTTTATTTAAAGTTGCTACATACTAGGTAAAGTTATCCAATTATAGTACTAGCTATTTTAAACCTCCTAATATAATGCTGTAGTTTATGTAATATGTATACCTTATATTATTTTTATCGGCAAAGGTAGTAAAACCAATCAATCCTACTTTTTCACTGTTACTTTTTCTCAACTATTTTATAAAGTACTTTATTAAAGCAGGAAATTACACAGATCTCTTTATATCCTTCAAAAACTGTTTGAAACAATAAGACGTCTTTGCTTGCGATATGTGATTATTTAAAATACCATAGATTTACCACCACGATTTTAAAGAGGTAATGTACATATTTATGTTATAGCTGCAGTAATATCTCTACTTAAGGTGCATGTTCAGTGATACAGTGAAAAGGACATGAATTGCACTTGTAACTTACAGCAAAATAATTATGACTGGATTATCTTAAGTTTACTAAGAAATATTTCATGGCATATGATAGAACTCTAAATGATAAATTGTATATATGCATTTTCGATGTCATTATCTACGAGTTAATAATTTTATCATATATTTTATTTTTATAAAAAAAATGTAGTGATGTGTAAAGCAATTAACATCTAGTCTACATGTATTAAGATAAATAGTTCATTATTGATAATACTGATAATCGTTATTGAATAAGCATAATTATATACATAGCAGGTCTATTTTGGTTGTTGATGGATGGTTTTTAGTGAGTTACAAAAGAAAATAAAGAAATAATCCATTGGTTAATAAGAGGATTGCTAAAAAATAATTGATAGTGGAAATCTCAGCTGTAACATTTTAAAAACAATCTAAGATATGATCGTGTTACCTGATAATGATGTTGCTTCTCTATCATGGAACATCATAAAAATAAGAAAATATACTACTAAAACATAATCATTCTTTAATTCAATATGCTGTAAATTATGACTCAAACGTATTGGATACAGTTTCCTGTATGCGGAAAGTTTGAACTAAGATTGAAAATATTGCACCTGTTGGTATAAACAAGACCATAGAGAATGTGGAGGACTTTTAAGTGAGGTGTGCACTTCAGTTATACATTAGGCATGCGGAGAGGAGTGACAAGTTTGAAAGAATTAAAAGTTTTATAGCTATACTAGAGGGCCTACAGATGAATGTATAAATAGGGCAAGATAATATATAACTCAAAACATGTATGTAGGTGGAAAACTGTATATAGCTAATACATAAAAACTCCAAAAACACTTTAGAAATATTAAGACAAATATCGGGGCGGTGTAGAATAACGTAAAATAACAGTGTATATTCCTTACACTGACCAAATAACGTGTGTAATGAATATTACAATTGCGTAAACGTCATTAAAATTTGAAAATACAGTATTACAAATTCAATAATAATGCCTTTATGATGAGTTGTCTATTAATATAGAGAGTAATCTCAGTCACTAACTCGCTAGCGTTTAACCTGAATATCAAAATGAGAATAACTTTGTAAAAAATATATCCGGTTATCTTCTAAAACAGAGATGAAAATAATTCTGATAGCCTCTTTAGGTTTATGAATATAGGCTACTATTATTACATTTTAATTTCAGGCCTTATTAATTTCACTTAGTTATAAATATAGTACTGTCGAAACGTTTTGAGACATTTATACGTATGTAAAAACCATTTCTTATTTAATTTTAGTTTAAATTCATTGGTAAGGTTTAAAATCTAGCTCTATGTGCATTTCATATTTCTTAACGACAAAGAAAAAAATAATGGAACACCAGTATGAACTCGATGAGAATAATAACTTAATGTTAGTAACATATTTAAAAACTATTTCCCTGAGTAAGTTTGGAAAATTCATAGAAGCAAATTGTAAAGTGTTAAAGCAGGTTGTCACGTAAAACATTGAACAACTACCAACTTTTCACTTCTTACTGATCGGACTAAGTTTGGGTGCACAGTACTTATTTTGAATTCGTACACGGATGGAAGTAGGGCGCGGCTAATGTAAATTATCTTGACATTTCCAGGACATATTGATTGAAAATATTTTGCATTAACTTTCTTTATTGGCATAAAAGCTGATCCAGCAACCCCGTTGCATTTAGTAGGAGGAAAATATTATTAGTTTTTGCATAGGTATATTCAATACTACCTTTTTAAAATCCCAATTTTCTTAATTTTCAAGGAGATGGGAGGAAATTTTCGCTTTATAGGCATACAACCAAATGTTACACTTAATCGTAAAAGGAAATATTCTTAAGTATAGAACTAGTATCAAAATTGGTACGAAAAGCTAGAGGGATGATATACAATGTAAGGGTTTGCGGCCGTATTGACTCCAAAACGAAACAGACAGAGTAAATCTAGCCAATATAGTTACCGGGAATCAATGTGACCTCGTCATTTTAACACTATCTCATATTAAGTGATGTTGAGAAAGAAAATATAATTTTTTGGAATCAAAAGTTTACTTATAAGAAAGATTCTGCTTTCATTACTGGTTATTTTTTTACTAAGTCAAGCAGCTTATAAATCGCTTGACGAATAAAACTCCATTAATTGCCACATATTCAACTCCTTCAGAAGATCACACATCTATAGCTCAGGTTTTAGTTTAAAGCTATATAATTATTTAATCTATATTTTAAGTATTATACTGTATTTTGTTACTACAAAAACAAAATATAAATGTACATAGATTTTTTACACATTAAACAGTTTGTATTACGTTTAGTTTATTTTGCTCTTGAGTTAAACAATAACAATTCAGAGCTTTGTTGAATATTGTAAAAGGCATGATATTTATTTTATAATAGAAGAATAGTAATACTACAAAAATATCTTAAAAGTTATTTGCGTTGACGATAAGTTAACATAGTAGAGGCATTATTTATAGCAGATTTTACAACTTTTGAAGTAAAAGTAATTAGTTTAAAAACTCAATTATACTTTCAGTGATTACAGAATACAAAGGTGCTGCAAATTTAATCCGATCCCAATGTTACTTAGTAAAGGAGAAACTGGTGGCGAGCCAGAAACTTACATAAACATTTAACTTCTAGCGCTCAATGGCCTGTAACTTGCCTTACTTGGTCAAGCATTACATTGGTTTTGTTGCTGGAAACCTTGCTCAATAAAACTGTCACGAAAACATTGTTCAACTAAACCATGCTTGTCGAGAACGTTGTGCACTTAATAAATGTTTTCCAGAATATAAATAAGATCGTATGTTATATAACATTCTATATAAACCTAAACCCGTTACTTTTATATTACTGTTAGTTTTTACAGGTAAACGCTATTTATTTTTCTAGTCGAAATTAAGGCCATGAATCCCTCTTTAATCCGGGAACAACCGACTTAAAAGTGCCATCGGAACCACACAATTACCGAACATGTGGTCTAACAGTTTTCATCAAGTGAAAGATCATTTACTAGTCAAATAGAATACTTTTATTTAACAATTTCAAGGTTAACGTACAATATATGCCAGTTAATTGCAGAGGCAAATACCTGTGACATGATAGTGTAATTGAGATAGATTCTCGGTTCTTGGAGACTTAACAGGTTCAATTTACAAATTGAAAGAAATAAAAAAAGTTGTAAATTAAAAAATGTAACTATTTTGGTTATTATATATAAAAAAACTACCAAGATTATAAGATTTAAACATAACTTAAATGTAAAGAATTTAAGGAGAGTGATAAATCACAAATGATTGTATGCTTAAAAAAATACATTTATGAAAATATGAGCTGTAAACCAAAAGTTTGAAAAGGTGACATTTAAGGATTGATGGAGGAAATGAAAAGAGGGGTTGGGGGAGACTTATGACCAAACATTGCAAAAGGAGAAAAGTACTTTATAAATGAATTTTCCTGAAATCACAAATTGAGTGGTCTGTTAAGCTGGCAAAGTAAAATACTCGTTTTTATGTGAATTATTTTATTATTTAATTTATGACAAAAAATTTTCCATTTATGTTAATATTGTCCTACTGGAAAAGCATTTCTTAGCAACTGATCAGTAAAAGTAGAAGATGTTGTCATCAGTCTTCGTTTGAGTGTCACATCCATTACTTCATCCCTCTCTGTGACAGAACAAGAAATGTACTGTCTGTGTTGGATCCTTGAGTGTCTCAGGTAAAGAAACATTCAACCAAGTTTAGGAATATTGATGGCCTACGATGTTTTGCGATAAACAGTAATGTTTCCATAAAGAACATCACAGGAATTATTCATAAAAATAAAGAATATAATATATACTCACTTAATTATAAAATAAAAATACTTTCCTAGTAAGATACCTGAACATATTATTCCACATATACCCATTATTCCTGTCTTAGTTGCTCTCATAAGGGTAAACGCGCCATAGTAACTTAATTTATAATTTGCACGAAAACTAAGTTGCAAGAAACACAACTTGGATTTTGAAGATCAATTAATAAATATTAAATTTGCAAAATTAAACAGTTTTTATGAATATCTTATACGTAAGGACTCCTTAATTAAAATTCATCTGCAAAATTAAATTACACATGTCTAACGGGTCTTGTTAAGGGAAAAATTATTTTCTGGAAGGCTCGGACCCACTGCTAGGCAGGCCAGCATACCGAGGACGCTTAGACGAGCACACTATGTCACGTGACCTTAGGCGATGTTAATCAGCTAATGTGTATAATCTATTGATTTAACGTCCATAGTGCAACTAAAAACAGTTTATTCATTAGCTAATACAGAAAAATTCAAACCAAATAGTTTTTCATAATAGGTTTAAACATGACATAAAGTTATATTTTACAATATAACCTTATTCTAATAAAAAGTCATTGTAAATATTATACAACATAATTACACTTTTGTTTGGTAAATAGCTCTAAGCACTGGACTGAGAGATTATAAAGTACATTAGTATTATTTTACAATAACTACATATTTCTAAATGTAGCTTGTAGTTTAGTTATTATATTGAATTTCCATACGGTATGTAAATAAAAATGTAGAATACACTAGAATTACGTGCACTGCAAGAGGCTTACATTACCTTAGGTAATAAACATAGCCTAAACATTAATATCTAGCCAAACCATAGTGACCCAGTTACACAGTCAGGTGTGACACCACTGCAACAGCTGAAGCAGAGACAGTGCTCCCAATTCAACTTATCACATAATGTTTTATTGCAGTTAAACAACATTGATGCGCAAATGTTACTCGAAGCATATGCTGAGGTTTGTACAATATTCCGTATCTAATTAGATCCAAATGAGTGTGTGTGTGTGTGTGTGTGTGTGTGCTGATAATACATTTGAATAATAATATGTCACATAGCAGTGGAAGGAAAACCTCTGCAAATCACCTAAAATTATCACACAAACCCAGAAAAACTATGTCGCCCGTTGTAGGAAACATGTACAAAATATGTACATGTAAAAAACCAGCATCGATAACATAACTAATAATTTATTGGTTAAAAATAATCTACTTGTATAAGTAACTTTGATGTTGTAGAAACGTTTGTATTATTCCTCCAACAAAGAATATATACAGTATGTGAAGAAAAGCATACAGTACATTTCTGTGTCTGAGTGTGCTCATGATTTCGAACGAAGTGTATCCTGTGAACATAAGTTGAAAAATGTGAAACTTAACCACTTGACGCCATTTTGTATTTTTCATAAAACATTTATTATCCTTCGATCTCGTAAAGCAACAAATCAAAATTTTAGTTTTTTAGAGTAGGTTTAGACAAATAAGAGGAAAAATTAACTAAATAATTGTGTAATTTACTTTAAAATTTTTAAAATAGTGCCAGTTAAAAAAACAGTTTAGCTACTACAAAAAATAAAAGACACTAAATATTGTGTAATGTTCATTCCAATTTCAAGGTACTCTTTACAACAAAACAAGTCAGCGTAAAAGCAAGCACAGCCACTTTAAAAGTACGCTTTCACAATTCGGTGACAAAAAACATGTGAAAATGCTTCTTAACTGACAATAGTGGTTGTTGCTAGTGGCTAAGGTTCAGAGAACATATTTTACAAACAGTAAAATGGTAGCTAGTAGCTAAATGACACGTTTATCTACTTATGTTTACAGGACATTAAAATAATCATTAGTACTATCAGTTAAATAAGGTTACTGACACCATTTCTGGACTCCCTGAATACAATACTCATAAATAATTCGAAACAATTTACTTCCATAAAAAAGCGAATATTTCAATAAATCATCTTTTTCCGGTCTAAAGCTATATTTCCAAGACTATATATTTGTCTGTTTGTCTAATCAAGAAGGCATATACATAATATACGGTAAAAGGGGCTACTTCTGGCAGTTGTATTGTACTTCTGGTCTGATGTATTTAATTGCCTGATCATGAAAGTACATACACAAACTGGTCTGAAAATAAAATTTTTGTCAATCGGCTTCTAGTTCCGGTCTAAATTATATCTCTTTAGTACTGGTAGTCGATTAAGAGCATAATAAATGTGTCAAGTTTCACATTTTTAGGACATCGGAAATCTTAGAAATAAAAATATTGTTCTAAATTTAGTACAAATTTGTTTCAAGCCCTCTGGGTAGTTGATTTTAATAAATTTTTTTATTTTGAGAGGAGGACGAGATTAAAGTTAAAACTTTATCTTTTTACGGCATTGTGAATTCGGAAAAATAGAAATATAGTATTCTAGTGATTGAAATCCTATGGAATGTTGATCTTCATTAAAAATCTTTATTTAACTCTTGTGAACATCACGTAAGTGTATGGAATTTCTTTTTCAGTGACATCGATAAGTTATAACAATGTAAGTTAAAAATAGTGGTTGCAAGTCAATTCATCATTATTCATGATTGATGTGGATGAAAATAAAAAATTTTCCATTTTAGCCGTATAATATCTGTGGGTTATATTTTAGATTTATTAGATATTGGAAAGTTGGAGGATTATTAATGAACGATTCAGTGCTTGACCTTCCATGTATAGAATATTTTACTTTATTTCAGATTTTACACAATACGGACGGAACATATGGCATAAAATCAATTATGTTATAACCAAAGTTAAAATTACAAAATATTTAAAATAAATTAACTAATAAATCAGTAACAGCTTGTATTTAAAACTAGATATTTGTATTAAACTCCATATTTACTTCATATGTAGGAAACATCATTCAAACTTCGTAAACCCGGTAAAGTCATGACAAAGCACAACTCTGGAGGACTTAACATGACTGGAATATTAATTTGGATATTTTTAGACATAATTTGTCGAAACCTTCGTTGAATACGTTTATAGCATAACTATAGGTAAATTCTAAAGAATTATACAAGTTGTCACGTAACAAACTGAAGAACTAAAACTTGCTACTTCCTACAGAACTTTCTACAACACAATACTTATTTTGAATTGGAATGCTCTATATAAATCGTCTCTTTTTATATTTTTAAAATAAATTTTAGTAATTGAAAAGTTAAAAATGTAATATATTTTAGTTTTATATAATCCTAAAAATATTGCTTCTTATTAATTTATCTTAAATACGTAAACTTAATTTTCAAATATACGTTAAAATTAGTTATTACGCACACCTAATAGTTAACATAACAGGGTAATGAGTTGAACATGAGTTTATTACACTGATTTTAAAAAATATTTGCCAATGTATTGTATGTAACCTATTATTAGGCTCTGTAATCATAAACCTCATTAGAGCATGTAATATCTACCAAAAGTGTGGTATTGTTAATTTAATATCTCAGCCTCTATAGGTATACATGAGTTTATGGAGCTCTGAGCCTCCGTTATTCTACTTTTCACTACAACTTCCTGTTGAAAAATAACAAGAAGTTTCAGACTTCTGCCGTTTTTAAATTTTCATTGAAACAAAAATATCTGTAACACTGTGTTTTCAAATATATAATTTGATCTATTTACAGATGGATAGCCATTACAAATAATAACTAAAATTCAGGTTAAAAAAGTAGTGGGTATTCCACAACCAGAGTTTTGTAACAATCTTTGATCTGATCTAGAGCCCATATCATTTTCTAGATATTCTATGGATAATTTGAATATATATATATATATATATATATATATATATATATATATATATATATATATATATATATATTGAATAATAATTTGAACGAACCCTTAAGGATTTTTATTTTTCAAAGCGTATATATTTGAGATTTATTGTGGTGCCATTAGAGACTTGGGGTCCTAAGATTAGCCCCGAGCATTAAACTAATGGGACTGATGGTCCTGTTTGAAGTGGTGCGTGGTGGAGTGGATGACTCTGCTTGCTTAGTGGTCCTGCCATATCACGTTTCTTCTTCAATAGGGAGAGTAAACTGCTATTTTCGCTCCTATTATGCTGTACAGCCGTGCATGCGTCTGTCTATTTCATAGTAAGCGCATAGTAAAGCACACAATAAGCGGTTTATTGTCAAAGTTTCTAAATAATTTTATAAATATACTTAAATATTTTTACGTTCTAATCTTATAATGACTGCAATCTTGTAAGTGTTATATGTGTAATTAAAGTAGTTTCTTGCAAATTTTACTGTGATTTAAGAATTTAAAACTAATATTTTATTTTCATACGAGCCAGTACTTGGTATCAATTGGAAGCGCTCTCACAGGAAATATGAGCTTCTAAATTCCAAAGTAAATCTTATGAGTGCTGTTTTGTTTAGTATAAAACTGTGGATTACTCAAACACAGGTAATACAAAGGCTTTTATTTTCTATTCACTAAACAATTTAAAATCACATGAGTGGTGATGATATCCGTTAAACCACTTAATATCAGATTGTTAATTCGTGATAATTAATATTGTTTATAAAACTTTCTTTATTCTTATTCATAGTTTATTATATACATTAGAATATACACGTAATATATGTTTTGTTACATTAGTATTGTATTCTTATTTGTTCATCTTAGGCAAGCAATGATTTGTTCCATGTAGCACATCAATTATACATTACTATACATTATCAGTTTTATATTATTTTTGTGTGTGTATGTTGAGTAAATTAATCAACGAAATTTATTATTTATTTTAAATGAACGAAGTAATATTTTAGAAGAAAATATATTTTCAATTATTCTTGTCTTCTCAAACAACTTTTTTACAAGCATTCTATTTATTTGATTGAATGGCTCCGCCTTTATCAATAATCACTAAGGAAACGTAATGTAAAGATCCAGATCTTTCTTAGTGAAAATACATATAATTGAATATCAGGAACATAGTTTTCGTAAAAACGATTGAGTAGTGAAAACGATGTATCTGGTGTGACATATAATATCAGTCGGGACAGGTCTTCAAAATCGATGGAATATTTCGTAAGAGTGTTTCTTGTATCAAAATGAACTAACAGTTGAGTTTGACTAATTGAATATGTATTTTTCCAGTTTGACGAATTCGTAAAACAAAGTTGCAGACTTGATGTGAAGCGATATCATTCAATTTATTGGTATTATTATTCATATTCAAAAATCATTTGGTAATTTCATGGTAATCTTTGGTTTGATTATTGTTAGTATCCATGTTTATATGATAATTACAAAAGGCTATGATTTATAACAGAGAATCACTATACATCAAAAAGATCACTATATGATTTTGACATATAGATTAGCATAACGTTTATTTAGACTATGGTATAGCATGCAGAAATTTTGGTTTAATATGCCAAACTACAATGTCTGATTCATTAGAGTTTTACTATGTTACTTTAAGTACCGAAATAATATTTTTTAGTGATGCATTATATTTTTTAGTATAGGAGTTTCACTGTATTTATGTTATATATACATTAAATACGACATGTTATTGTTATTAAAACAATTGTCTCAAAGTCACTGGTATCTTTTAATCAGCAAGGATAAAAAGTTATTCACAATTAATCAAGTCGCCCTTAATCTGCTTCTCGATCGATCCTGTCTCCAGTAATGGATTATCTCGCATAAACCTGTGGAAAACCGACAGAGCAATTACCTTATAACTTTTTGTTGACCTAAGATTTTTTTATACTACCAAATTAAATAATCCAGAGTATGTATTAGTATTACGGAACCAAATAACTATTCCGTACGTAAAAAAGAGTTATAAATGGAGTTATAAAAAAATTTAGATTAAGACAAGATTACTTATTACTTACAAGAAGTAGTAGTGCAACAGTAAGAGGATGAAAAAAGATGAGAACGCGAAAATATTATCTATTGCAAGAGGATTTATAGCGATCTGAAGCATAATAAGTAGAAATTTGACGGACGGATACTACATGTTACTGTTCGCCTCTATTGTACTTTTATTCTCCAGGGTGTAAAACTATCGATGTCAAATTTTCCATATAGAAATTTTTTTACATTAAATTTTATACGAATATCAGTGCTTTTTATTAGGCAAACTAAGAACAGTGATTGTTGTGGTATTTTATATATATACATTGTATATACAGTGTTTTTATTGAATGAAATTAACGGCCAAATCAAGATCTGGTTGAATTTCATGGAATTTATATTAATTAAAATTAAATTCATATGTAATATTGCGTCGTGTTACTGGCTGAGTGCTAAAAATAACTATCACTCATAAGGCTAGCAATATTTTTATTTTATATGTATGTTTTTACGATATCTTTAAAATAAACCAGAAATTATTGAAATCTGGAATTGACTTAAAATTGTACATGAAGCTTCACTTCTATATGAGGAACACAGAGTTCGATTATAGTCACTCAATAGACTTGGCTAATCTTTAGTGTTTATATTTACGTCTTATATGTCACCGAAATTTTAGTGAGAAAATAACAGAAAAAGTAAACTTAAACAAATTAAGTTTACACATACGTGATTTTTATATAACATATGAACACATGCATTGCTGTCTTAAAAAATCCAATATACTATTATTATGTACAGACTTACGTAAATATACGTATATAGCTCTTTAAAACCTAAACCTTGCAATCCACTTTCGGTTTAATATATTATCAGTGCATTAATTGAGTTTGTCTTGTCTCAACAAAGAAATTAATTATAGCATACGTAGGACTGCCTATTACTATCAAATAGCATATCCTTTCGTTATTATGAATAAATTCCAACTATTTTAATGCCAAATAAAAGTAAATCCCAAAAGTCATGCATAGATAATCTATTGATTAATTTAAGAAGGTTTAATTAACCAAAAAGAAATAATAATTTTTATTAATAGACATTGGAATATTGTGTCTTTAGGGGTAATTATTGCAAAAGATACCAATAGGTAAGGTATCGTCAACAATTTTTCAATATAAGATATATAATAAAGCTTGAAAGTAAAAGTTTGTGAAAATAGAGATTAAATGATTTACTCTGAAATTTATGGAATCTTTCTTTAGTTTTCTTAACTAGTAGCACCTGGTGTATCAATTTATTAATTACAGTGAAATCGCTAATACAAATATTTCACAATAGATAGTAAAACCTTTTTAGTTATGACATTACATACTCATGGTAATATGAAAACTTCTTAATGTGGTTAAAATTTATGGAAATTAATTTCTCTTTATGATCTTTGTTGACGGGATATCAATTCCTCCTCTTGAATGCTAAAATATCTTCACAGTAAAGTTTAAAACGCAAATGAAAAGGGCATCAATAGCTTACTTAAGCCACATACCCCATAAGTGGTAATTCTTCTTCTGCTAAGAGCATTCAGAATTCGTGAGCTTTTAGAAAAAATCTCAAATGCGGGAAGTTTCCATTGTACTTCTTTGTTTGAAGGTTATTTTTGACGATGGAAGGATTGTGAAGGAAACAGGATTTTCCCGGACATTTGCCATCGTTTAGTGAAACAAGAAATCAGTAACACTACGTTTCGAGATCTGCAATCTGATCTCTTCTTCATGTAAAGAACTAACTTATAGATTTAGTGAAGTGGACAAACAACATGTAGGTTGTGATTCCTGACTTAGTCGTGCCACAACGCTTTGGTAAGATTTGTTTATTTTAACCTAGTGTGTAATTATGTATTAGGTTAGTTCTTTACCTGAAGAAGAGATCAGATTGCCGATCTCGAAACGTGGTGTTACTGATTTCTTGTTTCACTGAACGATGGCAAATGTCCGGAAAAATCCTGTTTCCTTTCCATTGTATATTTAGTAATGTAGTGTTTATTTTCAAAATAATAATATTCAACCTCAAGAATGCAATTATTGTTCGCTGATGGACAAAATCAAGTTATCAAGGTAGTTATTTGTCTGCAAGTAGGTCACAGGCCGGATCAACCTGTGTTAGTTCTTATCAGCTGGGTTAGTAAACATTGCTGCAGCACCAGTTGGCCAAACTAAAATTCAACTACTCTTGTCTTGATTATTCCTGCTCTTGGATGACTCTGCATCACTGCCGTCTACAGTAGTAGTTTCAGAAGATTGGACCAGAAAGCTTCTCATGCCTGTGCTCCCTCCTTGCTCTTATAGGATTTTATTAAGCTAAGGTGAGAGTTAATTCTGATAAATGTAATTTGTTAATAAAGGCTCATGGACAAAAATAACTTATGTTATGGACAATAGCTTGGTATAAAAATAACTTTAAAATAATTTAATGTCATAAATGAATTTAAATATGGACAGAGACAAGGAAGGTTTATTCCTGAAATTTACATGAAATAAAATGTCAATTGATTATTCATTGATTTGCTTTTTAAGATAAAATATTGTGTTAATGAAAATATGTATCTATATGTTTGTAATTATTATATTCAGGGTTTTGTGTTTTGTTTTATTTAAAAGATAAATTTATTAGAAAACCTAACAGACAAAATTCCGTAGATAATGGAATCATGTAACCTGTTATATTGTCCATTGTGTAATGTTGTAACAGTTTGATGAATTTTTGCAATGTAATTTTTACACTTCAGCCTTAAGCTTTAAGAATTGGTTTACTTACCTTTAATGCTGTACAATTTTAATGTCATCACATTTTGTTTAATTGTACAGAGTGAATTTAGAGGATGAAAATATTTAAATATTCCTGTAATGAAAAATTTCAATAATGATTAATTCTTGAACTTTGATTATTTTAATCCATCTATTTAATGTTTGAACTCAATTATTATTAAATTCAAATAATGGTAATTTACATTAAATCTTATTGCTTAGAAATTATTTTTCAATGTTTAAATACAGAAAAGTCTTTATTTAAAATAAACTATTGTTATTAATAAAAAGGAACATTTTAATGTAGTAGATGGATTGTACCATGCTACCATGCTAATGTTGTTTTCCCAAAAATATTATTCTACTGATTGGTGTTATTTTATTATTTTATGCTAGTCATCATTATGTTGAAATGTGTAGTCTAGCAAATTTCTATTCCCTCTTGGTATGCTCAGGGATATTTTGGGAGCTGATTCCGGCTTGTGAGACCCACTACCCACTGGCCTACCTACTGGCCTTTAGCGCAGCTGCCTGGTTGCCTGCCCTTACCCACTATCTACCTAGGCCTACTCATAGACTATTGGCGGGGCTCATCGTAACCATAAGTGGAAATACTTTTATTCTGAAGGAATATTCATTATTTTCACTTTGCCGGCCAATGCCAAATAATTTGAAATAGTATGGGGAACTTATGATTGTTAGTTTTAGTTTCCACATTGAAGGGATAATGGTGGGGCTTTCAAATCTTACCTCCCACCTGAGGATGTAAATTAATAATATTTTTGGGACTTTTTGTGAGCCTGACCCCCTACAACTGTGAGAACCTGTGGGCCTATTGTAGCAGTCAATGGACGTCAATATTGGAACTGTCTACAATTATTACTGGGATATCTCTTATACTACATATTATTAACTGTTTATTGTGTATTTAGTTATGTGTATAGTGTGTAAGATTTGTATATTATGTTAGTTATATTAATCTATATGGTTAAATTGTTTATTTCAGTATGTGGTGGCCACCCAAGGTATTTGTACAAATATTAAGCTATTGTATTTAGTATTGAGTTTTATCTCAGATTATAACTTGATTTATCTCATGTTAAACATATTTTCTTGGATTAATAATGGTGACACTGGTATAAATTGGAATCAAATCTTTGGTCCACCATTAATGGTTGTAGGCATTTAATATGGCCTATTTCATGGTTTCGGAGTACTTGTGAATTCACTTAATCTGAGGACCTTGGAATAAATGGTAGTAGACAATCTTTGACTTGATTAATTAAAAACCTGTATTTCTATGTAGGTTTTTGTATTCCGACCATGCCTTTTTTCAGTTTAAATTAAATTGGGAGAATTAGTTTGGGAACTTGTATACTTAGTTTGTAACTTATACAGTCAAAGTCAACTTAAAGAATTCTTTAACAATTTAGGATTTTTGTCTTTTTAGTATTAGTATTTTTTGTGTGGGTTTAAACCAAGAAAACCAATTTAAGGACTCTCTGGCACACTGGACCTCAGCTGATTTTGGCTACCATTACTTATTCCCTTAGGCCTTTTCCTTGTTCAGGCCTGGATTTAAACTATGACAAAACAAGGTGGCGCCCTGTAATATGTTGTTTATATGAATACTTAAGGTCCATTGTACGTAAAGCAACTTATGATTTTTTAGCAATCTAACCCCCCCCCCTTGGCTGAGTGAAACTGGGATTGTTACAGTAAACGTTTTCAGAGCCACGACGTGTTAAGTGGCAGCATGTGACCAGAAGATGGGAGCTTCTGAGGTCTGGAAGCTTGTACATATCATGGAGCTTCTAGGTGTTTGTAAAATTTACAGAAATTCATAATCGGATTACTTTAGAGGCTAATTCCAACGTTAAATGATTAAAAAACTATTATTTAGTATAATCTATTACGAAATTATATTTTTAAATATAACTTGAAATAGATCAAAAGGTTACATAAAAAAGCTAATGCCATAGTTTAAATTGAATTTAGTTTTTAACGATTTTAGTTTCTTATAAATTTTAACCGGCTTTCTTGTCAACAAAAATAATGCTATGTATTATTTCATTTGTTTTAGTAATAAATTCTTATAAAAGCTATGTATAAGAATATTCAGTTCATTTGAAAGTATAGTAGTAAATAAGATTATGTTAATTTATAATATAAAAAGTAAAATTGTTATATAAATATATGAACAATATTGAAATTTGTAACTTCTTTTCTCGTGGTACAGTACAACGAGACTGAGCTACAAGCATTTATGTGTCTGGAAACTATCAATGTATTTTAATGCTGAAAAAAGACTATAATACATGTTTATTCATTAGATAAATAGTACCATTCTATAGGCAAATGATCAGTAAAAGTAGAAGATGTTGTAATCAGTCTTCGTCTGCGTGTCACATCCATTACCACGGCATCCTTCTCCTTAACACGACAAGAGATGTATTGCGTCTGTTGTGATCTTGAGTGACAAAGTAAAAGAAACATTCACACAAATTGTTTTAAGTATTTTTATACATTGTTCAGTTTGATATGAAAGGTTAATCTCATTTAACAAAATCTGTTATTTTCATGCTGGTTGAAACAATACAGGCTTATAAAATTAACATACGAATGGATCAATTGAAGTTTTTTTGTAAAAAGCAATTTTTCTTACGTTTATATAAGCAGATTATACGACAGAGTAATACATTATAAAAATTAATTATAGTTTTTACTTGGAAATCCGAGTGATTCATTAATACAAAATCAGATTTAGTACATTTTTCTGGAGGCTTCCTATTAAAAACCTATATTATAAAAAACCCTTATAAAACTACTAGAAAACAAAAACTTTGCTGAATTTTTCTCAACTGGCAATTTCTCAAAGTTTCATTTTAGCACCTCCGTTTTTTTTTATTTTCTTGCCCAGTCCTTGTCAAACGTTCATAGGAAGGTGTATTATGGTGAACTTAATATATCTATATCATTAGCTGGATTAGTACATCATTTATTTCTTAAACAGATGTTAGTGTAATTTAATTAAGATTTGAATTAGGTTAAAATTACCTACTTTGAATTGAATCTGAGCAGTTAAGTTTACTCTACAAGACGGTTACACCTCTCTGATGTTAAAACTTATTACAATATATGGATTTAGGAAGAAGAAACCATCAGATTCTAAGTGTTTCTGAAAAAATACAACAAATATAGAACCAGATATCTTATTAACCCAAATTTATTACTGTGAAATATGAACCAAAATCTAGAAAATTCTATAAATATGAATTGTATACTTTCCAGAAAAGTCAATCACCCAAACTGAAGAATTTATAGAGAGTAAATGATTTAAGATGAGATCTAACTTTAGCAAAATACCACTTGCACCTAACAGAATCAAGTATATTTAATTTGCAATAGGCTACGTATTAAATTCTGAAGGAAACAGACTACCAATAATGATATACCCACTGCCAACAACAATAGTTCTACTAGCTAAAGTTTATGTAAAGTTAGTTTGATGAGTTGTTTTAAAGACTGATATATCAGAAGAACGACTTTTTAGATGTAACAAAACAGACATAATCAATCTGTTCAATTCCCCTAAAATACACACATAAAATGTATTGAAAACTTTTTCATCAGATTTTATTTGCAGAATGTGACAAAAAAGTGGTTCTTTGTTAGGTTATGAATTGTTAAAACTCAAACTGTGGCAAAGGTACAAGACATCTTTAAACATTTAATAAACATTTTAATTATGTTTTTTTCTACTTTTAGCGTCTGAAAATTGCAAAGCTCATCAAATTCAGGGTTTAATTTTAAACTCGGCCTTCTGTAGTTCGTTACAAGTACCGTAGTTATGCTATTAGTTAAAATTGGAAATAATTTCCTTTCAATGACATTTGCCAAAATTTTCCTGACTATAAAAATCTATCTGTACGAGTATATATTTTTAATATTAATGTGTGCATTACCATTTCCACCTTTTACTCCCAACAAGCATTATAAATGTACTAGACTTTTGTAAAATAATCACCACATTTTGGTTTTAAGTCAATTAATGCAATATTTCTAAGGGATTGTGAATATAAGCTTAAAATACCATTATATCTTATTGGTTATTAGTATTTTTAGTGGAGGATAATAAATGGGTACGTTACATTCTACCAGATAATATATGAAAGAGAGGATAAGCGTGATATGGAGACTTGTGAGGATGAGTTATAACGTGTAACAGCCCATCAAGCAGCAACTTCATGCAACCTTATGAGACAAAATATGTTGCTTCAAATAATAAACTAATAACATTAAAGTATTAAAGAACTACTAGATAGAAGTACTCATTATAACTATTTTGAACCAGAGAGTGAAATCTGTTAATACTGTCATACTATTAATATGATCAATGACATTATGGTATTCCTTAAAGCACATTTTAAGTCTTTTATGGAACATTTTTGAGTAAAAATAAGACTTTAATTTAGTTCAAATCCATCTTCAAGTGGAGATAGGAGGATTATATCTTCGTCGGTTTTAAATTAGGTTTTAAACTAGATTATTATTCACCGAAAACAATAGCGTTTTTAGTTTTTCCAGGTTAAGCACTGCGATATCACTAGAATTACAAATTTGATGTCTACGTCAGTTTTCCACATCCGTTTTCTGGATGTGACGTGTTTCTTTTGGTCTTGGATCCTGTGCAGTGCCATTGCTTCACTTCGTTATCTCCTGCAAATACATTATTCCTTACTTTTACCATTCCGATATAAATTAAATATATATATTAAATAATAACAGGAAAATAAAACATAAACATCCTCTATATTTCGTCTTAACAAGACATTTTCAAGAGAAATAGGTCAAAGTATTAACAAAATATAATAATCAAAAGAACCGTCATATGTTAATAAAACTAATTTTGCATTAGTTACAAAGAGTAAATAATTGTGCATAATACAAAGAGTGTAAAGTTATAAATTCAATTTGTAGTTACATGTGTAATTTTATAAAATAATACAAATTAAAATTGTATATCAATTTTGTTATAAATAATTGACAATACCCGCGTGTATTGGTGGTTCACACAGACACACACTACGACAGCAAAGAAATCAACGTGCGCATGCGCCAACTTTTACAACAGCTGTTATAGATAAATATTATTATTCTTTTCCGTACATCTTCCACGTGTTACATTGTCGGTGTACTTAATGTGTATATATTTGCTAATTAATAAACATTAACTTGATTATTAATCCTCTGACTATTTATTTACAACAGGTTATGGGCCCAGTAACGTTTGTGTGATAGCGTTGGGCATTAAAAGTTAATAAAAGTCAGTAAAAGTGAAATTAAGTGTGTGTATCACGTTGTGTTAAAAAGTGGTTTGTATAACCTAAAAGGGATGGCTGGTACAAGTAGCAATATACAAGCAATGTCGAAGGACAATTACGACACATGGAAAATTCAGATTCGGGCATTGCTGATTCAGAAGAAATTATGGCCGTATGCCGATGGAAGTCTCCAGAAACCGGCAGAAAGTGTTGAAAATGGAAGCGCTGTAGTCAAGTGGGAAGATGGAGATCAATCAGCTCAGGCAAGCATCATTTTGGCGATGGCGCCATCAGAGTTGAAAAATATTAAAAATTGTAAGACAACTCGTGAGCTGTGGCTGAAACTTGAAACGATCTACGCATCAAAAGGGCCGGCAAGGAAAGCCACGTTATTGAAGTCACTGTTCGTGCACAAGGTGAAGGAGGGGGAAAGTATACACCAGTACCTGGACAACTTCTTCGACGTAGTTGACAAATTGGCGGAAATGGATATCGAGATTCATGAAGATCTGTTAACTACTATGATACTGCACGGTTTGCCACCAAGTTTTGAGAATTTTAGATGCGTAATCGAGAGTCGTGATCAATTGCCAAAGCCGGAAGAGCTCAAGATAAAAATCTTAAATGAATGTTTGGCCAGGGTAGGCGATTCACAAGATGCCGAAGACAAAGCATTCATGGCCAGATCCAGAACACGCAATTTTGGTAGACGTAGCAGCGGCGGCGAAAAAGGTAATTTCAAGGGAAAATGCTTCAAATGCGGCAAGGTTGGCCATTTTGCCAAAAATTGTCCCGAAAAGGAGGATGGAAGATCAACACAAGGAAGTGCTAGGGTAGCACAGGATTTTTACATCTCGAAACTGAACCGAGAAGAGGTCAACAATGTTCAAGGTCGTAGCCAATCCAAGTGGTGTTTGGATAGTGGATGCACAACTCACATGTGCGGCGACGAGGATATTCTTGAAGATACGGTGACGTGCGATTCGGTGCTCAAGTTAGCAACAGAAGCATCGACAAATGCAAATATAAAGGGCGTAGCCAAGATAAATGTAAGTGGTGGAGTTATTTCAACCGCGAACTTGCATGGCACACTGTATGTACCGGAATTAAGAACTAATCTGATGTCGGTATCGAAGATTACTGACAAAGGTAATACAGTAATCTTCAATGACAAATTAGCTGAGGTACGTAATACAGATGGCAAAACCGTGATTATCGCCGATAGACTGGGAGACCTGTACTTTGTAAGAGAAGAAAATACTGAACATGCGCAGGTGGTTACGCGAGCGCAAGCAAATTCTGAGGACACGTCAAGTCAAAAACCTTTTAGAAAAGGGGCAAAAATTTCACCGAAAATTTGGCACAGGAGACTTGGGCATATACACATGGATGCAGTCAATAAATTATTTGATGAGCAGCTGGCAACCGGGATAAATTTGTCGTTCAAGGGCAAAGCAACAGTATGCGACGTTTGCTGTCGCGGTAAGCAGGCTGCCAGACCGTTCACAGAAAGGGTTGACAGGAGTAGAGTGCCACTAGAGATTGTACATACCGACGTTTGCGGGCCAATGAGGGCAAATTCCAACGGCGGATCGAAGTACATGGTGACGTTTGCCGATGACTACAGTACGTGGTGCGAGGTGTATTTCTTGAAGAAGAAATCCGAAGTACTCGGTAAGTTCAAAGAATATAAAAATTTTGTTGAGACATTTACTGGCCGAAAAATTAAATTTTTACAGTCGGACAACGGTCGGGAATACCGAAATGGAGATTTCGACGAGTATCTGAAGCAGGAGGGGATCCAGAGAAGACTGTCAGCGCCATACACACCTGAGCAGAACGGTGTAGCGGAGAGGAAGAACCGAACGCTACTGGATACAGCCAGATGCATGCTGATCGAGACCGGGATGCCAGAATCATTTTAGGCTGAAGCCATTGCGACGGCGAATTATATCAGGAATCGCTGTCCAAGTACATGTATTGGTGGAAAAAACCCCGTACGAGATTTGGCACGGCAAGTTGCCGGACCTCAAACACATGCGTATATTTGGTTCGAGAGCGTACGTGTTAGATAAAACAGTCGGACTTGGAAAAATGGACCCGAGAGCTGCTGCAGGTAGATTCATAGGATACGACCTGGAATCAAAAGCGTACAGAGTGCGGCTGGATACTGGAAAAACGGTCGTGACCCGAGATGTACGTTTTGACGAGAATATGGGGTCATCGAGAGCCAACGTTGATCCACTGGAAGAGTCGATAAAAAATAAAAATTTTGAGAATCAACAATCGAAAATTCAGGACAAGCCAGAGATAATCTACGCGAAGGTCGAATTGGATCCACTTGAATTCGAAGAAGAAGAAGAAAAAGAAATCGTCAACGAGCAGGAAAACGGGGAGATCTTCATCATCAGTAGAAAAAGAGTCGGCAGACCGCCTAAGATACGGACCGGCAGCCGAGGCCGTCCACGAAAGTATCGTAGACCCGAAAGTGTCTCTAGCATTGGATCAGGCCGCGGAAAAGATATGGATACTGGTGACGACGACGTATTCATTGACGACGAGCAAGGTCGTGTTTTTAAAAGGCCGTTAGAATCATCCTTTGTGCAAGTTGGAAAGAGACACCGCGAG
Source organism: Homalodisca vitripennis (assembly GCF_021130785.1). Lineage (NCBI taxonomy): Eukaryota > Metazoa > Arthropoda > Insecta > Hemiptera > Cicadellidae > Homalodisca > Homalodisca vitripennis. Next base: position 65,601,816 of record NC_060211.1, on the reverse strand, counting down.
CAAAAAGACTCCTGCGATTCTGATGAATGCAACAACGAAGATAAGCACATCTTCGAGGAGTTAGTGTTCAATGCCGACGTGCAAACAGATAAAGCATTAACTGGAGATGACGCTGAGCTGTGGAAGCGTGCTATCATGGACGAGGTGAAGTCACATCTCGAATATGGGACTTGGAAAGTAGTGCCAAGGCCGGAAAACAAGAACGTCATCGGTACACGAACTGTACTCAAGAATAAATTAAATCCAGACGGTACAATCGAGCGCAGAAAGGCGCGCATCGTCGCACGAGGGTTTACTCAACGACCAGGATTTGATTACGACGATACATTTGCTCCGGTGGCAAGATTCGAGTCGATTAGAACTGCGATGGCATTAGCAGCAGGGTTGAATACCAAAGTTCAGCATTGGGATGTCAAGACGGCATATTTGAACAGTGAGCTCAAGGAAGAGCTGTACATGGAACTGCCTGAGGGGCTAGCTGAGGCCGTGAATGACATCGTACGAACTGAAAGACGTGATTCGAAGACATACAAAGCAGCTATGGAGATGCAGAAAGCATTGAAGAAAAAGGAACCAAGTATGCAGTTTGAAGAAGGCTATCTACGGGTTAAAGCAATCAGGGAAAATGTGGTACGACCATTTAACCAAAATTTTAAGAAAAATTGGATTGCAACCGACGGTATCAGACCCGTGTTTATTCACTGCGAAGCGCGAAAATAATATCATCGTAATTGCTGTCTGGATAGATGATATGTTGGTATTTTCGGACAATGAGGCGCTGCTGGATCACGTAAAACATGAAATAAATAAAGAAATAGGCATCAAAGACCTTGGAGAAGCCAAATATTTCTTAGGCATCGAAATTGATCAACAAAACGGGATCAAAATGGGACAAAGAGGATACGTTCTGGAAATTTTGAAGAAATTTGGAATGGATTCCTGTAACCCGGTGGAAATACCAGCGAGTCCAAGTACAAAAATCGAGGGAACAGCAGAAGACCGAGGAACATCTTCGAATAATCATCCGTACAAAGAGCTGGTAGGCTCATTGATGTACTTGGCGGTATGTACGAGGCCGGATATAGCATACACCGTGAGTGTGCTCGCACAATTCAACGACAAATCATCCGATCATCACTGGGGTTCGGCTAAAAAGGTTTTGAGATACCTCAAAGGGACAGCCAATCATTCCCTGCATTTTGATGGAAATATCGGAAAATTGACAGGCTACGCTGATGCAAATTGGGGTGCATGTACACTGGACAGAAGGTCATACACAGGATACACCTTCTTGTTGGGCGGCGCAGCCATAAGCTGGCAAGCCAGAAAGCAAAAAACAGTGGCACAATCAACTGCCGAAGCCGAATACATGGCTCTGGGCGAGGCTGCAAAGGAATCAATATTCCTGAATCGTCTACTGGTTGAATTGGGAGCAACGGAGTCAATTGACGGCACAATTCTTTGCGACAATCAGAGTGCCAAAATGATGTCAGAAAATGCTATGTTTCACCCCCGGACAAAACATATAGACATTCGTCATCACTTCATCCGAGAGAAAGTGCAAGAAGGCCAGATCAAGGTGGAACATATACCGACGGACGAAATGGTAGCCGATATTTTCACGAAATCACTACCATCAATCAAACACTGGCAACATTGTGGGACCTTGGGTCTGAAGTAACCGATCCACGCAGATATTGAGGAGGAGTGTTATAAATAATTGACAATACCCGCGTGTATTGATGGTTCACACAGACACACACTACGACAGCAAAGAAATCAACGTGCGCATGCGCCAACTTTTACAACAGCTGTTATAGATAAATATTATTATTCTTTTCCGTACATCTTCCACGTGTTACATTGTCGGTGTACTTAATGTGTATATATTTGCTAATTAATAAACATTAACTTGATTATTAATCCTCTGACTATTTATTTACAACAAATTTTATACAAAGGATTTTAATACAAAGGATCATGTATATCTACAACTATCCATATACCTTAAATTTAGACCATCCGGATGTTTTGTTTGTAACACCCTCTGATGAGCTATTTCTAAATCACTCAGTTTAAGTTTATTGGGGTTCTGAATTTTGTTAATACTTTTTATAGTAAAGCAATCATCGAATGTTTTGTTATGTTTCATTGCATGGGCCGAAATTGTATTGGATTTAATTTTAAGGTTTGTATCGCTGCGATTTTTGTTCATTATAATGTGCAATGTAGTTATGGTCTGACCAATGTAGTCTTTCGAACAGTCTTTACATGCCAATTGGTCAATTACATTGCTGGATTCACAAGTCGTTTCACCAATCATTGGATAATATCATATTGTTATGATACTACAGAAATGGTTTGAATTTATTATTTAATTGGACGTTTTGCAACGAGGCTTACAACAGGGTTCTCAGCCAAAAGGTTCGTTTAAATTTTGAGTTATTTATATTCAATTTTAAATATATATCGATTGCGAATGTCTGGCATATCTTTTAGAAACTGCATATTAAAAAATCTTTTGAAACAAATAAAGTGGAGTTAGTACCTACATATTTGATGTACCCACTCACTCCCATATTATATTTGTTCGTATTTGTATGAGTTGGAAAGGAATGTTGAAAAGGCGTCAGTTGACTTCTTCAAACGATAGGAATCTGATTTTTTTTAACAGTTGAAGAAACATCACTAAAGCATTTTACCTACACAATCCAAATCAAATCTGTTGGAGTAAACGAGTAGGGTGTGGATATGACAATTGAAGTGGGTGGTGGGAGGGTGGGTTGAAGAGGAGTTGTAGACCGCAGACGGGATCAGAGTGCGATGATCGTCCCATTACCAGCACAATGCACTGCTACATATTCAACGTTAGCTAAAGCATTATTTATTAAAAAAAGACACATAAAAAACAGTTGTCTTAATAAATTAAAATGTACCTCATTAACATTATTTATTTCTTTTTGTACAGTTGTTCATGGATACTTTACTTATCAACAAATAACAACAGACAAAGCTAGCTTTGTAAAGCGTTCCCCCATTACAACTTTAATACCATTTCCGATAAAGTTTGATATATTGAGACAATAACTGTGCTCGTATCCTACATTAAATTAATCCGGTACATTCTACATTTCTAAATTCCTATATTCCACCTATAACTATAATCTGACACTTTAGGAAGTCAAACCTTCAACTGAAAAGTAAAATGAATTTCTGAATATGACACACACCCATTTTTTCAAAGACTTTATTCTGATCAGTACTTATATGATAATTAATTATAAACTACGATAGTAATGTATTTTATATTGATACTTAAATTGAATTGTATTATAATTTATCGTAATAAATATTTGTTTATTTGTAGTTTATTCATGGTCCTCACAAAACGTTTACATCGTGGTTATAACATCACCGAAACTAGATACTTTTAGAATAACGAGACAAAGTATAAATGTAAAAATAAGCAAAACTGTATTATTAAACTTTTACAAATATTTTTATATGAAATTATGAATCTCATACACTGGCAGGATCTACTTTTCTTCTGGTTGATCAATACTTATTTCCCTGCATATATGGAAAATATTGTCAGCGCTGAGATAAAAAATGACGTCCTCCGTGAATTTAGAATATATTTTACAGGAAGTAAATATGATAGTGAGCTACAATTGCGGATTCCTTATAATATATATATATATATATATATATATATATATATATATATATATATAATTTAAATAAACATTGAATCACAAAAAGTACTTGCTCCGCCGGGAGTCGAACCCGGATCTCTCACTTGCCGGGTGAATGTGCTACCATTACACCACAGAGCGCTCACTTTTTCCGATTCAATTATTTTGTATTTGGCCGTATCTGTCACATATGCGTTTAAATAAGCAAACTAACATATGATCGGAAGACCAAACACGTGTCAAACGACTTTTATTTACGTTAAATTGTATAAATGGCAATAGCCTTATTTAATTTAAATAAACATTGAATCACAAAAAGTACTTGCTCCGCCGGGAGTCGAACCCGGATCTCTCACTTGCCGGGTGAATGTGCTACCATTACACCACAGAGCGCTCACTTTTTCCGATTCAATTATTTTGTATTTGGCCGTATCTGTCACATATGCGTTTAAATAAGCAAACTAACATATGATCGGAAGACCAAACACGTGTCAAACGACTTTTATTTACGTTAAATTGTATAAATGGCAATAGCCTTATTTAATTTAAATAAACATTGAATCACAAAAAGTACTTGCTCCGCCGGGAGTCGAACCCGGATCTCTCACTTGCCGGGTGAATGTGCTACCATTACACCACAGAGCGCTCACTTTTTCCGATTCAATTATTTTGTATTTGGCCGTATCTGTCACATATGCGTTTAAATAAGCAAACTAACATATGATCGGAAGACCAAACACGTGTCAAACGACTTTTATTTACGTTAAATTGTATAAATGGCAATAGCCTTATTTAATTTAAATAAACATTGAATCACAAAAAGTACTTGCTCCGCCGGGAGTCGAACCCGGATCTCTCACTTGCCGGGTGAATGTGCTACCATTACACCACAGAGCGCTCACTTTTTCCGATTCAATTATTTTGTATTTGGCCGTATCTGTCACATATGCGTTTAAATAAGCAAACTAACATATGATCGGAAGACCAAACACGTGTCAAACGACTTTTATTTACGTTAAATTGTATAAATGGCAATAGCCTTATTTAATTTAAATAAACATTGAATCACAAAAAGTACTTGCTCCGCCGGGAGTCGAACCCGGATCTCTCACTTGCCGGGTGAATGTGCTACCATTACACCACAGAGCGCTCACTTTTTCCGATTCAATTATTTTGTATTTGGCCGTATCTGTCACATATGCGTTTAAATAAGCAAACTAACATATGATCGGAAGACCAAACACGTGTCAAACGACTTTTATTTACGTTAAATTGTATAAATGGCAATAGCCTTATTTAATTTAAATAAACATTGAATCACAAAAAGTACTTGCTCCGCCGGGAGTCGAACCCGGATCTCTCACTTGCCGGGTGAATGTGCTACCATTACACCACAGAGCGCTCACTTTTTCCGATTCAATTATTTTGTATTTGGCCGTATCTGTCACATATGCGTTTAAATAAGCAAACTAACATATGATCGGAAGACCAAACACGTGTCAAACGACTTTTATTTACGTTAAATTGTATAAATGGCAATAGCCTTATTTAATTTAAATAAACATTGAATCACAAAAAGTACTTGCTCCGCCGGGAGTCGAACCCGGATCTCTCACTTGCCGGGTGAATGTGCTACCATTACACCACAGAGCGCTCACTTTTTCCGATTCAATTATTTTGTATTTGGCCGTATCTGTCACATATGCGTTTAAATAAGCAAACTAACATATGATCGGAAGACCAAACACGTGTCAAACGACTTTTATTTACGTTAAATTGTATAAATGGCAATAGCCTTATTTAATTTAAATAAACATTGAATCACAAAAAGTACTTGCTCCGCCGGGAGTCGAACCCGGATCTCTCACTTGCCGGGTGAATGTGCTACCATTACACCACAGAGCGCTCACTTTTTCCGATTCAATTATTTTGTATTTGGCCGTATCTGTCACATATGCGTTTAAATAAGCAAACTAACATATGATCGGAAGACCAAACACGTGTCAAACGACTTTTATTTACGTTAAATTGTATAAATGGCAATAGCCTTATTTAATTTAAATAAACATTGAATCACAAAAAGTACTTGCTCCGCCGGGAGTCGAACCCGGATCTCTCACTTGCCGGGTGAATGTGCTACCATTACACCACAGAGCGCTCACTTTTTCCGATTCAATTATTTTGTATTTGGCCGTATCTGTCACATATGCGTTTAAATAAGCAAACTAACATATGATCGGAAGACCAAACACGTGTCAAACGACTTTTATTTACGTTAAATTGTATAAATGGCAATAGCCTTATTTAATTTAAATAAACATTGAATCACAAAAAGTACTTGCTCCGCCGGGAGTCGAACCCGGATCTCTCACTTGCCGGGTGAATGTGCTACCATTACACCACAGAGCGCTCACTTTTTCCGATTCAATTATTTTGTATTTGGCCGTATCTGTCACATATGCGTTTAAATAAGCAAACTAACATATGATCGGAAGACCAAACACGTGTCAAACGACTTTTATTTACGTTAAATTGTATAAATGGCAATAGCCTTATTTAATTTAAATAAACATTGAATCACAAAAAGTACTTGCTCCGCCGGGAGTCGAACCCGGATCTCTCACTTGCCGGGTGAATGTGCTACCATTACACCACAGAGCGCTCACTTTTTCCGATTCAATTATTTTGTATTTGGCCGTATCTGTCACATATGCGTTTAAATAAGCAAACTAACATATGATCGGAAGACCAAACACGTGTCAAACGACTTTTATTTACGTTAAATTGTATAAATGGCAATAGCCTTATTTAATTTAAATAAACATTGAATCACAAAAAGTACTTGCTCCGCCGGGAGTCGAACCCGGATCTCTCACTTGCCGGGTGAATGTGCTACCATTACACCACAGAGCGCTCACTTTTTCCGATTCAATTATTTTGTATTTGGCCGTATCTGTCACATATGCGTTTAAATAAGCAAACTAACATATGATCGGAAGACCAAACACGTGTCAAACGACTTTTATTTACGTTAAATTGTATAAATGGCAATAGCCTTATTTAATTTAAATAAACATTGAATCACAAAAAGTACTTGCTCCGCCGGGAGTCGAACCCGGATCTCTCACTTGCCGGGTGAATGTGCTACCATTACACCACAGAGCGCTCACTTTTTCCGATTCAATTATTTTGTATTTGGCCGTATCTGTCACATATGCGTTTAAATAAGCAAACTAACATATGATCGGAAGACCAAACACGTGTCAAACGACTTTTATTTACGTTAAATTGTATAAATGGCAATAGCCTTATTTAATTTAAATAAACATTGAATCACAAAAAGTACTTGCTCCGCCGGGAGTCGAACCCGGATCTCTCACTTGCCGGGTGAATGTGCTACCATTACACCACAGAGCGCTCACTTTTTCCGATTCAATTATTTTGTATTTGGCCGTATCTGTCACATATGCGTTTAAATAAGCAAACTAACATATGATCGGAAGACCAAACACGTGTCAAACGACTTTTATTTACGTTAAATTGTATAAATGGCAATAGCCTTATTTAATTTAAATAAACATTGAATCACAAAAAGTACTTGCTCCGCCGGGAGTCGAACCCGGATCTCTCACTTGCCGGGTGAATGTGCTACCATTACACCACAGAGCGCTCACTTTTTCCGATTCAATTATTTTGTATTTGGCCGTATCTGTCACATATGCGTTTAAATAAGCAAACTAACATATGATCGGAAGACCAAACACGTGTCAAACGACTTTTATTTACGTTAAATTGTATAAATGGCAATAGCCTTATTTAATTTAAATAAACATTGAATCACAAAAAGTACTTGCTCCGCCGGGAGTCGAACCCGGATCTCTCACTTGCCGGGTGAATGTGCTACCATTACACCACAGAGCGCTCACTTTTTCCGATTCAATTATTTTGTATTTGGCCGTATCTGTCACATATGCGTTTAAATAAGCAAACTAACATATGATCGGAAGACCAAACACGTGTCAAACGACTTTTATTTACGTTAAATTGTATAAATGGCAATAGCCTTATTTAATTTAAATAAACATTGAATCACAAAAAGTACTTGCTCCGCCGGGAGTCGAACCCGGATCTCTCACTTGCCGGGTGAATGTGCTACCATTACACCACAGAGCGCTCACTTTTTCCGATTCAATTATTTTGTATTTGGCCGTATCTGTCACATATGCGTTTAAATAAGCAAACTAACATATGATCGGAAGACCAAACACGTGTCAAACGACTTTTATTTACGTTAAATTGTATAAATGGCAATAGCCTTATTTAATTTAAATAAACATTGAATCACAAAAAGTACTTGCTCCGCCGGGAGTCGAACCCGGATCTCTCACTTGCCGGGTGAATGTGCTACCATTACACCACAGAGCGCTCACTTTTTCCGATTCAATTATTTTGTATTTGGCCGTATCTGTCACATATGCGTTTAAATAAGCAAACTAACATATGATCGGAAGACCAAACACGTGTCAAACGACTTTTATTTACGTTAAATTGTATAAATGGCAATAGCCTTATTTAATTTAAATAAACATTGAATCACAAAAAGTACTTGCTCCGCCGGGAGTCGAACCCGGATCTCTCACTTGCCGGGTGAATGTGCTACCATTACACCATTACACCTTATTTAATTCAATGTTTATTTAAATTAAATAAGGCTATTGCCATTTATACAATTTAACGTATATATATATATATATATATATATATAATAATAGCGATCGTTCAAGGAATTTATTTTTACCATTTACAGGAAATTTTACGTTTATTTAAACTTAATGGGTTTTGAAAATAAAGGCTGTAATAGCCGAAAATTTTATAAACGAAGTTCATTACGACTTAACAAAGGTCAATTTACTGCCCTAACAAATATTTACACTCATTTATAAGTTGAATGCATTTGAAATATTATTCAAATTTAATTTATTTTTATTATTGCGTGAGAATACTCAGTTCCCATAAAGCCTTTACAAACTTTTTAAAGCAATTTGATGTCATGGCTTGCGTATTTGGGTTCCTTAAAATATCCTTGACCAACCACCACGGTACTAGAGAGGCATTGTTTATATCTATGTTATAGCTACAGTAAAGTGCCTATTCTAGGGTAATGTTGAATTGATACCGGGAGAATGGATAGGGATATCAAAAATAAGATTTTTCCAAAGTACTTATGCCTGGTTGACCTTATCCCTTTATTAAGGAATATTTCACTACATTGTCGATAATTGGTCTATATGCCTAATTGTTCTCCTGTTCTATGATGAGTAACAAATTTGACAGGTTTTTAACTTAAAAAAGTACAGGACCTAAGTTACTGTTACAATTACAACCCTTTAAATTTATTAGGCCTTAAGATTAAATTAAGTTTAAATTTGTTATGTTGCTGTATATCATTAATAGATAACCATATACCTATTTAAAGGCAAACTTTAATATTTGATACTTTTTATAACTATTATTAATTAGGAGAATCAATAAAAAACAATCGTAAGAGGGACATTCAAATATTTGTAAAGGCAAGAATAATTGACGAAGAAAATATTTTTCTCGTGGAAAACGTCACAGGCCGTTAATATTATTAATTCTATGTCGATACACAACCATCCTTGCTTCTAATATACTTTGTATTAAAATCCGTGTGCATTTAAAACTGTTGCCTGTAGCCGCAAAGTTTGAACTAGAACTAAAACAATTGCAGCAGCTGTGTATAGAAACATGAGTGACAAGGATGTGGTAGAACTTGTGAGTGAGGAGTGAACTTCAGTTATACATTAGCTATGTGGAGAGGAATAGTTAGTTCTACGTTTGAAACAAAGAAATAATTATTAAAATTTTCAGATTGTTTTTAGCATTAATTAGGTAATTTATATGTGTTTTTATAAAAGTGTCCTCGTGATAAGTAGATTTTTATTGTTTTATAGTTTTGCTTTAAATCTTCTAATCCTATTTATAGTTTAACCCAAGTGACAATTCAGACTATTATGTATTAATAAGTTACAGTAAGTAATTTAATATTACCTTATTTCCAGGATGAAAGTAGTTGTTTCATTCGAATGTTAGTTTAAGCTAACGTATATAAAAGGTTTATTGTTAGACTAAAGCCTTAAAGTTTTTATGATTTTTTAAAGGAAAGATATTTGTATGAGGAAAATTGTATAGAACTATATTATACAATACAACAAATAGAATCATATTATATAACAGTATTAATAACAACCTTGAAGTAACATACTGCAGATTGACAAAATATTGTCGCAGTTTAGAATAATGTTAAAAATCATTATGTAGCTCTTACACTATAGTGGTTTTAAAGTACAACACTGTAAACATTTTAAAAAGTTAATATTATTAACCTGTGATTTATTATTCGTACATGATTAGTTTTATAGTGATATATAGTTTTATTAATAACCTAAATTTATACTATTTCCATAACAACGTAAAATATAAGCCACCAAACTTTTAGCTGAGAAAAATGTATACAACATTGTCCATTTAACTATGGGTGAAAGATTCTCTGTTTAACACTTTCGTTTATTAATGTACTTTATACTCTAATATAATATGCATTTATATTTAAAGCGCTTTTAATATGCCTTTTAAATATAATTAATTATATTTAATGATGTAGAGGAATAAATATATAAATTATTATTTTGTTACAATACAATACGTTACATTTAAAAATCATGATTATGGTTTAAATTTTAGCTCTATAATATACTGTATTCTCCTGCGTCCTTAGTGCTAAAGTAACAAAAGGAGTCACTTCATTACAAAACACTACTCTAGAGAACTGAAAATGACGGGAATGACGTCGATTTCCGTAGCTTATATTTGTCAAGAATTTCCATGATTAAGTTTAGAAGATTGGTTGAAACATTTTCCAAAGTTTTAAAACAGGTTGTCACGTAAAACATTGAAGAGCTACAAACCTTTCGCTTCTTACAGATCAGATTAAGCTTAGAACGCCTTACGTAGTTTAAATTAAAATGTACTCAAGAAAACATACATCCTCTCAAAGTCGTAAATGTATATGTAATTTCTGCAAAGATAAAATGTAATGATTATAAAATTACAAAAATTAAATCCTAAAATCGCGTATATTGCCACCTTTATTTGTGTATTTTAAACTTACAGGAATAGTATGATTGAGCGTATTTAAAGTAAACAGATAATTTAATTTGGTAAATACTTTTGAATGCATATACATATATCCACATATTCAAACTTTGTTTTACAGAGAAATTCTTGTCCAAACAACTAAGAAAGTGGGGAACCGGGTTTGTATTTTATCTTGTCTCTAAAATTTTATTTATGCTTAAGCATAGACTGCTATTCAAACTTTTCTGCCATCAAAATGTTATCCAGAATAACCGTTGTATTTATCTCGATAAAACAGAAAGGGGTCTTGAAATATGTTATATCTATCACTACTTCTCCATGTGTTTATTTCTAATACCACAATGTATTTTATACCATTTTAGGAAAGAATCTATTATTCACAATTGGCATTATTTATGAATTCAAATCCTAGGGAATTGAAGCTATTGAAATAAGACGTTTTAAATAGAAGAGTTTGAGGTGTTTAGTTATAGTTTCTTAGCGAATATGTACCTATAAACTATACTTAATTAATTAAAGGGCAGAACTAAGTCTAAAATTTGTTCATTAAGAGAACTACTTTTGCAGCATGTAAATCACTTAATACAGTAAGCTCACAGAATATAATTGATCTTGTACTTACAGTATCGAGATTTACGCTGTTTTTTCACCACGTAACACAGCTATATATAATATACTTCGACCAATTATTATGTATGTGTGTTAAGAATTTAAATTCCAGATACGTACATCTTTACGGATTTGTCCACAACTAAAACATTTTTTACGGTAGTAAATATCAGATCAAAATTTACTTTTAACAATTTGTATATTTACTCCAGTAATACGTTCCAAAAATTTTAAGATTTTAAGAAATTTTACAATTATGGTATGATTATGAAATATATACTTCAAATAAACATATCAGATAGGATAATAACATGTTCATTGATTTTTCGTACAATATATGAAGGCAAATAAATTTGTTTCACAATTAGTTTAGAATTGTAGAGATTACAACATTGGATGGTGCTACAATTTTAATCTAAGCCAACTGTGACTTAGTAAAATATAAACTGGCGGTGATCCAGAAACATACGCGTACTTTAACATTTAACTTCAAGTGCTTAGTGACCTGTAACCGGCCTTATTTGGTCGAGCATTACATTGGTTTTGTTTTTTCCACTTTGCTTAAGAAGTCACGAAAACTTTATTGAAGTGACCTAGCTATATTTGCATACTGAGTACATAATAACTAATTATACATATCACTGTATTTCCTTTAAGTCCTTATAAATAACGAGTTATTGAGTACTGTTGTTCCCCTAAACAAGATATGCGTTATTGCGTAATAACGCTAGCCAGTGGTACAATATAAAGAGGTTATTATATTAGTGAGTAAGGTTTAGGGGTATGAGGTCCTTTCTAATATTTTGCCTGCATACCACTAGATTAAGCACGAATTTCAAAGCACTACCTTTGTTCGGAATAAGAGAGATGCTAGCTCGCAAGGACGGGGTCGCTAGGCGATCCCCTTTGCTATGAATTTGCCGAATCCATCAAAGTCTTACGGTTCTCACTTTTTAGAATCCAAAGTTATATTATATGTATTGTATTATATATTATATGTACCTTATGTAATATTTTAGCATTGCTGTGGAGGACTATATTCAGTCAACAGTATTAAAAATCTGCCAATTATAAGCATCCGCCTGCATAGGTTTTTATGAGTGGAATTGTTTGAACTTTGATATAATTGGCGCTAATCACTGAAGCAAATGATTAATAAGCATTTCTTGTCACAACCTGCAAAAATTTTAAACAATTTTACGTAGATTGTTATAGAAGTTGTTTTCCTTCAATATTACTTTCAAAGTTTTGTTAAATTCTACTTTACTTTTGGTCTGGAAACTGTTTTATGCTATTAGTGGTATTTTCGTATATACTAAACTTTCAACACTGTAGACTGAGTCACAGCTACACGGGATTTCGTAGACTCCCGACGTAGCGTAGTGGACTGCCCTGAGTACAATATCGTTTACACAGAAGTGTGGTGCTACACACGTGTATCAAACCAAACCAGATGTGGGTTCTACGTCATATATGAAACCCAGAATGATTTAATAAAGTTTTGTGCACTCATTACAATACGCATGTTTCCATTTAGAACAATAATCAACAAGCAAATTAAGGTATAAGAATACTGCTCTTTATAAAAGATATTACAGCATTATATTGAATATAATTCAAGTTATACAAAATTATACAAATCAAAACAATTAAAATATTTAATACTCTTACTTTTTAGATACACAATTCCAGTTAAAAAAAAGCTCCATGCACTATACTTCGAAATTAAGCATATAGTTCATAAAAATTGTGTTTTATATTTTTTTCTGATATCGCTTGATAGTTTTAAATGATTAATTATGGTTTATTTCCATTCTCTTTCTAAACATCCATATTTACTAAAATTCTATGTTTTTAAATAATGATTATTACAGTATTAAAACTTTGTATAAATATTAATAGCGCCTATACAACTAAAAACCAGTGACCCAGATGCACAGTCAGGTGTGGAACCACTGCTACAGCTGCATCGGCGCTGTTAATTCAACTTATCTACACAATTCATTAAATCCGTATTTATGTAAACTCTAAACATCTGTTTTTATGCTGTATTTTTACATTACTCTGTATCTATTTTAATAAAAATGAATTTGTAAGTAAAACATACTAAAAGATAAATTATTACAAAATCTATAAAAGTACTTTACATTTATTTCCAACAAATCTAAAGCATAGTTTTTGTTTTGTAGAATGTTTTAATCGCATTATTTATATTTCACATTTCATTTTAAAATTTTTTTAAAATACGGCTAAAGGTATTGCCAATAAGTTAAATATGTATTTTTAAATTTGTATTATAAAACAAACTTTTGTAAAATATACAATTTAAAATAAGTTTGTAGGTAATGAAAAAGTCTAACAAGTTTACCTAAAACCCCTACGCGTTTGTATATACGTTTTTGTATATACAAAATTACTATTTTATATTTCAATACAACATTTGATTATTTAATGCGTACAATTATAGTATTTGCCATTTTTCAATATAAAAATTCTAGCAAAAAGCCTTTCTGATACGATAAAGAGAATGCAACGTTTGCATTACTGCATCAAAACAATTTCATGGCAACTATTATTTACGCAGTTTAAGAAGTTTTTGCCACTAATAGCGGTTACCCATTGGGCTTCAAATACTTATCATAAGCATTTCCTTATTCAATGACACACTAAACGCAACTGAGATAATTTCAAGTTATTCCAATTTCATTGGCTGTCGTATATTATATATATAATTAAATATATACTCGTACATATATACAGGGTTAGCCAGTGAAACGGGAAGATTGGAGATGGCCTTGACAGTTGGAATGTGAGTGGTGGGGGTAATAGTGGCCAGCTCATTTCTACCTGCGTATCCCGCCATTTAGTTGAGATGGATCGTTGGACGGGTGAACATCGCGGCTACGCGGTTAAAGGGTATTATACGAATGGTGAGAGTTTGGTGAAAACGCGACGTGCTTTTCGACGCCATTTCAACATACCGCGCAAAAGGCCTGTTCCTTCGGATAATGCAATTCGTTCGTGGATAAACAACCTTGAACAAACTGGATCAACGTTTAAAAAACGAGGTGGGAGTGCAAAAACCGGTTGAACCCCTCAAAATATCGCTACTGTTCAACAGGCAATGATCAGAAGTCCACGCCGATCTGCCAAACAACATGCTCTACGCCTTGGAATAAGTAACACTTCGGTGAGAAGGATTCTTCATCAAGATTTAAAATTTTCACCCATACAAAATACAGATTGTGCAATCTCTCAAACCAACTGACCATCAGAAACGATTACAGTTTTGTAAGGAAATGGAAAGAAGACTTGAGGAAAAGGTCGACCAAGTAAACAACTTGTGGATGAGCGATGAGGCGCATTTCCAACTCTCTGGTTTTGTAAATAAACAAAACTTCAGATACTGGTCTGAGGAAAACCCTGGCGCAATTCATGAAATGCCTCTTCATTCTGAAAAAGTGACGGTTTGGTGCGCAATGTCAGCAAGAGGAGTCATAGCCCCATTTTTCTTTAAGGATAGCAATGGAACCTCATCAAGCCGGTCTTCTTTATGCCGGCTGTGACTGTTAACTCTGTGCGTTACGTTGCAATGATCCAGAACTTTCTTACGCCACAACTTTCCCGTTTTCCAGTAAATGAACACACAATGTTCCAACAAGATGGGGCAACAGGCCACACTGCAAGAGTTGCTATGAATGCTGTGAATGCTTTGTTTCCAGGTGGCGTCATTTCCCGAAACGGGGATATCCCTTGGCCCCCTCGCTCTCCAGATTTAACAGCCTGTGACTTTTTTGTATGGGGTTATTTAATAACAAGAGTTTTTCAGAAAGGTCCACCTAGAACTATTCCTGCGCTAAAAAACGAATTCGGGACGAAATCGAAGGAATACCAGTCAATATGCTGCAAAATGTCATGAGATACTTCCAGGAAAGGCTGCAGTAGTGCATAGATTCCAATGGAGGACATATGACAAGTGTTATATTCGAAAAATAATTTTTTCACTTATTGTACAGTAAATGGCTTCCTTTTTTCTTTATATTTATAACCATTAAATATTAAAATTCATTTTCTTAAAGCATTAGTTACTTATTTAAATCTTCCCGTTTCACTGGCTAAACCTGTATACATATACATATAAAGACGATATTTTTATTTTTTGGTAACATGGCATGGATATTTTAACACATTTTAATTCAACAATTAAATTCCTTTTCAGTTTTAAAGTTCACTTTCTATATTTCTAAAATTCTTGTTACATTTTTAGATGTGGGTGTGTTTTTAGACCAGGGACACCTAAAAAGGAAAATCCATGTCAAAGATACAAATTTAATGTAATATTTACATTATTCAAGCTGCCATCCTAGGTACGTTAAGAAATCCATTTCTAAAAGTCCAACTATGAGAGCAAAAATAATTACAACAGGAACTCCTCCTAGGAACTACAACAACCAAGGTAAATGTATGACCACTTACTTTCCAGGGACATGCAAAATAATGGTATAGTAAAAAACATCACACAATATTCTACAAACTTCACCTGTAAACAAAAAATGTATTTAGTAATCCACATACAGTAGTTTTTAAAAAGCCTCAAAATTTGAAAAACACTAAGACCCAAACTACCCTCTGATGACCTAACTCAAAATTTAAACAAGCCTTTTGACTGTGAACCCTGTTGTAAGCCTCGCTGAAAAACGTGTAGTTTAATAATAAATTCAAAACAAAATGAAATAATGAGTTATGCCAGCATTTTTTTACAATAAAAAGAACAAAAACTCTTTCTATGGAATAAAAACTGGCCACGTTTACAAGTATTGTGGCCATATTAACAAAACATAACAATGAAAAAGCTAGAGTCCAGATTTGCATTTGACATTACACAGTGCCGCATTTCTATAGCAGCACAACAAAAAGAAATTATACGATAATTGGTGAAATGACTTGTGAAACCACCAATGTCATTTACCAACTGTCATTAAATAATGACTACATTGGTCAGACCATAACTCCATTGCACATTTGAATGAAAAAAAATCGCAGCGATAATAATTTTATAATTTAATCCAATCCTATTTCGGCCCAACCAATGGAGCATAACCAAAAATTCGCTGAATGCTTGTCTTTAAAAAGTATTAAAAAAATTCAAAACCCCTATAAACTTAAAATTGTTTATTTAGAAATAACTTATTAGAGGGTGCTACAAACTAAACATCCAGATGGTCTAAAACTATGATATGGATATTTGTAGATATAAATTACGCTTTACAATTGTAATTTGTTTTATTTTATAAAATTACACATTGAACTAAACATTAAATTTATAACTATATATTCCTTGTATGAAGCAAAATTATTTACACTTTGTACCTAATTCAAAATGAGTTTTATTAACATATGATTTTGTATATTATTTTTGTTAATGTTTACCTATTTACCTACATCTCTTGAAAATGTCTTCAAACCTCTTGAAAATCCTGATGAATTGTTTTGTATCTAAAAGAATGTTTTATGTAATGATGCGTCGTGTTATTTGTTTATATAACTATACCTTAGCCGTTACTCGGTGCTTCACAAGCTGTGTTTAAAATACAAGGACGAGGTCTTCTTAGAAAAAGCAAGCATGAGGTAATACGATAGAGCCCTATTATAGTTTTCAGAATTAGGCATATAATACTTACTATATCAATGCCCATTGGTAACATAATCAATAGTAAAATAAAATATTTAATCATCCATATTTATTTTGATATTATAGCAGCATGCAACTCTGGTAAATGTTGGTTAATAGAGAATCAAGAAATATTGTTAGATTTTTATATGTTATGTTACGAAATTTTACTTTGGTTATGGCCACAGTTCACATGGACATTAATAAGTGTTAATCGTTGGAAATATTCAATGTATTTTAATAATGAAACTAGCCTGTAACAAAGCATAAAACTGTATAACTTGTAAGGAAATAACCCTTTTCTTGGCAACTGATCAGTAAAAGTAGAAGATGTTGTCATCAGTCTTCGTCTGAGTGTCACATCCATTACCACAACATCCCTGTCTGTGACGTCACAAGAAATGTTTTGTCTGTACCAGGCCTTAAATTGTAGCAGGTAAAATAAACATTTGCACAAACTGTTAAGGAATATTTATGCTTTGTGCAGTGTGATAGCAAAGAGTCATTTGGTCAAATATAATTATATATTCATATAACAGTTGAAACAAGGCCATGTTTATATAGTTATTAAATTAAAGGGCCTGCTAGTCATTTATGTATAAAAGCGTATTTTAAATGTGCTTATATACAGAAATACAATGACATAATTCAATATGGCATTAAATGCTGAAAACATTAATTGCAATAAATATGATAAAACCGAGTGGTTTAGTACTGTAAAATCAAACTTATAATTGTTTGTTGAAGCCTCCCGTCACAAACATATATATTATATTGTATTTTCCGTTCTCTATTTCTAAATATTTTGCGATGAAATCATAATTTCAAAACTCTTACGAGGCTAGGCAGTTTAGAAAGAGGAATATTTCAAATTCCAGGCGTTTGTTGAAAAAAATTAAATATCCGATATATGTTTAGATTATTATAGCACCGAATTTTTTTTTTTTGCAAAATATACCATACTATTTAAGATGCCGCAGATTTTATTAAATTCTTCTAGCACATTTTAACCCGTTGCGGATCATAATTGCTCAAATTTAGCAGAGTGAAACCTGAACTCAAATGAAAATTTGACAAATAAATTTGAAATACTGCATATATTGCTCACCTATTCTATGGGTTCTTAAAAAATTCCTTTTCTAAAAGCTTAACAGTCTATGTCCAAATGGCTCCGTTTTTAACTGGATTTATGAAGAATTAACTGTCGTATGGATATGTAACCTGGTTTTTTGACATCACATCACATAATTTCGTGTTTTATATTTGGCCTATTTAAAGTGTAACTATTTGCAGGATATCTCAAGAAAATTTTTATCTTTACACGTTGACTGCTGCAGATGCACTAATGCGAAGTAGGCTTTTAGCACAAGACAAGATCACTTAGTATAGACCCGCAGAAAGGTGTTAAAATCTAAAATTTTGTATGAAATTTATTTCTACATAGAAATATTCTTGATGGTGCATAGGATTTTGTTTAGCGTTATTGAAGCCAATTACTTAGTAAACTAGCACAATCAATCTCTTATCTTCCGATGGATGTAAAAGCTTATATTCTGTATTGTTGTCTTTCTGCAAGGGACCTCAATAATTACTTATAGACTTGAAACTTTTTGTCACCTCATCTAAGTCTGTTACGCAATACAAAGTGTACTATACCTGTCCCTGGTCTAGATAAGTTCGAAATCTGAGATTAAATTAGCAATGCTTCTGTAAGATTTTGCCTAACCTAGGTAACTCATGAAGACACGTTAAAACAGGTAATAATGTAACAAATTTATAAAATGTATCTCTTTTTCTTCTGCTATGAAAAATTTGTCTCTAAAACATATTTAATGGTCAAAGTATAATTTATTTATGATAGATATTCTTGAAATTAAAGTATTATTCTGTAATAATTATAACAATATATCATGAAAACGATGGAATATTTCATTTACGTTGAGAAATATTGAGAGCAATCGAATGTATTATAGAAATTTAAAAATTGTTATAACGAATATTTTTGCGTGTTGTAAGTACTAACTTTCCTTGAGACTGGAAGTGACAGAGGGTGCACCCTTTCCCTGAAGCGAGGCTGACTAAAAACACTCGCAATGTAATTAACTTTAAAAAAAGTTTATTATAGTAATGAAAATATTACTTAGACTTTAATAAGTATGTGAACAGTTAAAGGCGCTTCTGGTGGGTTTGCAAGAAACTATTGACATAATGTGGTCAGGAATAATTGGAAGGCATAAGTTAGGTTGGGGCTATGAAGATCTGAAATGTATTATATGATGAGGATGTATTTGTAAAGAAAATAGTAAGATACAAAATTTGAAATATATACAAATAGTTCAGTTAAATAGGACGTAAATTTACGAGTCGAAGTTAAATTTTGGATTTGGTGCTTTCTACATTCTGAAGAAACCGGCAATCAAAGCATCGTAAGGTGTCATTCAGTATTAGTCAATTAATTGAGTGAAACTGATCTCAGGACAGAATCTACTTAGTTGAGTTCTGGGAATTTAGTTTAAAGGAAGTCACAATCTTTACAAATCATGAATTACTGAGGCTGACGAGTATTAAGCGTATCATATTATGTCACCATCATTAACACCTTAGGCTGTGGAGACACAGTTTGCTTTAAAGTAATAAGTAAATGAACATGATCACTATTTTTTCAGACAATGCTAGGACATTAGATGTTTTGTTATGTTAAACCTGCATCTACATATGTAAATACAAATATGGATGTGGTATCTTGAATATATGATGGTACCCATTTTAACATGATTAGGTGAAAACATGACTAGGTAACACGATTTATTTACAGCGTATCTCCATACATACACCAAGAACACTTGAAATGCTTTTGGAGTATGATTCCAAGATTTTTTTTAATAAGAATTATAACAAACCTATATTACAATTAGTTTGTATAGATATTACTGTATTATTTATAATTAACAGTAAGATATTGTTACGTCATACTTACAATTATCTTTATTCATTTAAATTATTATATACAAACTACGTGACATTATTGGTTATAAATCAATCACCTCTAAGATCCTGGTGCCTATTTATCAGAAAGCAAAAAAGTTATTCACCATTCATCAAGTCGACCTTAATTTCCCCTGCGATCGATGCAGTCTCTGGTATTGAATTATCTAGATTAATTCTGTGGGGATGCGACAGAACAATCAACATTTACTTTTTTGTGTTCAAAGATTAATTTTTAATCCAAACAAATGAAAACGTTAAAGTATATGCAAGGTTTAGTGTACCATGTATCTAATGCAGAAATTAAAACATAACGTATTTTTGTACAAATAAAATTAAAAAACTAAAAGTACTTACAAGAAGTCATACAGCAGTATTAAGATGGCCAAAAAAGGTAAAGAAACACAAATAACATCCAATTCAAGAGGTTGTTATAGTGATCTGAAGCATGATATGTAAAATCGTGACGGACAGATACAACATGGTTGTGTCAATCATAACTGGTTTTTGTCTAAGCTGTATTAAACAATATGTACAATATTTCTTCTTTAGAAATATTGGGAACATTATTTCGTTTATACATATCCGAATAACTTATTTACATTCAAACAAATAAAACAATATTTTAAACTTTTGTTTTTGTGAGGCCATTCGATAGCAAGGCTGTCTTGTTCAGACACATCACAAAAGTACTTTTAAGTAACAAAAATAACATCACACAATCACACGTCACAAAAATAACAGTTTTAAATATTGGTTTTATGTGTTTGAATGTAAAAAAGTTAACATGTATACAATACAAGCTCCATCTTCAACACATCCCAATGTTAGTTTTTATATAATCCTTTTACTACTACAACTAAAAAGGGTGGTTTTTATTAAAATAGACACATGCAGTAGCTATATTAAATGAGATTGAAAAGTAAATAATGATTTTATTAAACTATGTCGAATTCTTTTAAAATTAAATTAAATTTATACCTGATGATACGTCGTGATATTTATTTATAGTACAGTTGTATTAACTGATAAATTATGGATATAATGAATTTGCCTTATTATTCTTTCAATATAGTAATCCCGCTATTGGTTCCAAATCTCAAAGCTGAACTCTACGATTACCTTGCGATCGTTAACATTAATATAAATAATTTCATACCAAGTTTGCTATACAACTGACATAGTATTTCGAACTGAGTAAATTTTTTCTCATGGAACCAATGTAAATTTGAATATCACATTTTATTTACAGTAAGTTTTAGAAGTTGGGAGATTCCAGAAACTGCAAACTACAGAATAATATATACGTATATTTGGTATGCTAAAAGCTCTTGTTTTACATTCAATGTTTGAACAGAGAATATTTGTATACTTTGCTAGTATGTAGTAAATATACTGCAGGCCAACCCATAGTGCGCATTAAACTTTGGTAGAACCTTTTGAAAATAAGATATTAAGGAAATAATATTACCTGTTTCAAAATGGCTGACGTTTAAATTATTCCAGAAATATAACCGCATAACCTCCGCCGTTATGAAACTGATAACGGAAATCCAAATATTTTAGGAAAGACCTTTTTACGAACTGCTTTGCAAGTTTTTATGTGCACAACATTTATCCCAAAGTTTTAGAACACTTATAGTGAGTACTCTGTATATAATTTAGAATATATATAAATATATTTTTTAACTTCGAATCACAAAAATAAAGTCTTCCGCCGGAACTGAGACCCGGATCTCTTACTTGCCGAGCGATTGTGCTACCACCACACCACAGAGCCCTTACCTTTTGCGACGTATGTTTTTTATCTTGATATAAACATTTTTCTATCCAAATTTATTTACATATAGAATTTGCTCCATTGGGATGCAAACCTGGATCTCTTAATTGGCGGGCGAGCTTGCTACTACCACACCAAATACCCTATACAAACCAATTATATTATATTTGACAATTTTATAAATGTTTTAAATAACCAAACTAACCAACTAATGGAAGACTAAGTACCTCAAAAACAACTTATAACAATCATTAAATGTCTATAAATGGAATAGCACAATGTAATTAAAATGCTCATACAAACATACAAAAAGAAATTGCTCCGGCACTGGACGCCTCCCCTGCCAGGCGAGCATTTTACCAGTACACCACAGATCTTACTTATAACTATTTAATTATTTTGTATCTAACATATGCAAACTAATAAATATATCTATAATGTGATGACACTACACTTGACTTAAAAAATTAATATATAGTGGATTTAAGGTTGTGTTATTTACACGTTCATAGTTAGAAATAGTTCGAAACCAATCATGATACAGTTCTTTCAAAATCAAAATTGATTTATGTTTATAGTTTGGAGACTTCCAAAATAGAAACCAAACAACTCTGCCTTTTAGAAAGCTTATTACATTGCTTTCATGGAGGTCTACTTTGAACTAACAGTTTCGCTTTCGATTTTATAACCATTGAAATCTGAGCGTTGGCAGATGTGTCAGTTTAGCATCCCTGTTGTTGCTTATTCCATCCAATCAGTTAACGTATAGTTGTATTCTGTTGCTATTATCTAAATTTTTCCTTAATATACCTGTATCGTTTTCTAGATTAGCACATTATTTAGTTCTAAGAGAAAAAATACTTTTTAACTATGGCTAGAATCAGGGAACATTCCTTGAGTGTGAAAGTCTCAAACCTGGAATGCAATCTATAGAGAAATGGATTATACAGATTAAAGAAACAGCAAACAACCCCTGATGAGGGATCATACATGGTGAATTTCCATGATATGTTAAGATCTTTACGTGGTCTGAATGCTGGAAAAAAGAATCATGCCTCAGTAATAGTAATGCAAATCAAGGAAGTTTATTTTTCCGAATATT
The DNA here is from genome assembly GCF_021130785.1 of Homalodisca vitripennis. Lineage (NCBI taxonomy): Eukaryota > Metazoa > Arthropoda > Insecta > Hemiptera > Cicadellidae > Homalodisca > Homalodisca vitripennis. Next base: position 65,578,795 of record NC_060211.1, on the reverse strand, counting down.
CTCAAAAACAAAATAGTTACGCCTAAGGTAATCCTATACATCAAAATTTGACTGACAAAAGAAATCACTTTTGTAAGAACAATAGTTCTCCACACTTCGACGACGTCTTTAGTTATGAAGACGTTAATCTAAATGATTTTTTGCCATTATCAATTAGCCTTTGTCCCATATTGGCCAATCCATGAACAAAGAAGAAGAAAAGAAACACTTCTACTTTCGCGCGCGCGCGTGCACGGTTTTTGTGTGTGTGTGTGTGTGTGTGTGTGTGTGTGTGTGTGTGTGTGTGTGTGTGTGTGTGTGTGTGTGTGTGTGTGTGTGAGTGTGTGTGAGACATAGGGATCCCCGTATGAAAACAGTTTATTCTAAGAAAACACACAGGTCAATTAAAATTTTCAATTCATGAAACGTATGTTATAGTAGGAGTAACAGACAAAGCAATTACTCCTACACCGGTCACACCCATAACTTCCCCATTCATTATGCATTTTGTACTAAATGACGTGCCATGATATAACATAAAATGCCGATATTTATTTCCTCGTAATTTTTTCACCTGCTCTAGTGTGTGTGAAAGGAATGTGCAATCACGGACACGTAATATTACCCTTATTTTAACATATTACGGTTTAAACCGTTCGCTGCTAAATAAATTCTTCTAATATTTCAAACCATGCATCGCAAATAACAAACTTTTTAAACGTAGAAATTTGAGTTGTGTACTCAAATAATTGATGTTGTTCCATCATGGCCTACTCCTATATTATACTAGTTAACCACATGCCTGAGAAAGTTTTCAGATATTATAAAACAGATAAGAAAGGAACAGTTTAAAGTATGCCACTTGGCTTCATAGTAATATAATATGAAACAGAAAGTCATAAGGTACATGTCAGAAAATATTAGAAAAAGCAATTTTACCTGTGAAATCGGAATATAAATCTGTTGGAGTAAACGAGTAGGGTGTGGATTTGACAATTGAAGTGGGTGGAGTGAGGGTGGGTTGAAGGGGAGTGGTAGACCGCAGACGGGATCAGGGTGCGATGGTTGTCCCATTACCAGCACTGGTGCATATTCAACGACGATTTATATATATTCTGTATATTTAAAAAAAAGTGTACTTGATATAAACATTTTTCATTTCACGCTATATATTATAAATGAATATATATAAGTATACTATTTATTTTCATACAAAGTTGCTTAATTTAAGTCAATGTAATTGAGTTTGCTTTTCTTAAGCTTTTTTTAACATTAAGAATTAAAATTATTTTACTCAACACTTTTATTTTGACACATATAAAAGGCACGAACAAACCACGTAACGCTAAGTGTACTATATTTACTCTAGAGAATAGCTAGAGAGAGTTCTTAAATAAATTATTAATATTCAACCAGCTACAATAAGAATGTGGAGTAGGGACGAGTGCCGACAATTTATCCAAGTATTTGACTTGAGCAGTGATATCAGTGTAGTGGCAGCTAGGGTACAAGAGATACGTCATGGCACAACTTCATTACTTCTCCACGTAAATAGTTTCGTTAACAATTTCTACAAAACATTTTAAGTATATTTATGCTATTAATTTTCGCAGAAATTTGTTTGAAATTTAGTATATTGTGGTAATTTTTAAATATTTAAAGAACTATATACTATAGTGTAAGTTGTTTTTAGCTGCGAAATATCTGCTCTAATGCTCAGAAAGTCTTAAGGAAATGACAGCAACATAAACCACCAGGAAATGAGCCTTAATACCGATTATCCTGATATACCAGTCATTAAATAATATTTGTAGCAACATCATTTCATTATATATATAAATGAACAGTCCAATATCTGTTTTGTAATATTCCTCTATTGAAAACTCTTGTTATGCAATATACTGTTAACAGTTATCTCTCTATCGTTATATTTGGCCTTCAAAAGAACATGGCATTTCATTTATTCTAACACCGGATAGTTAATCTATAGCAATAAAATCATTTTACGATCCTACTTGAATTGGATTAGAGCATCATCAGTCTTCATCTGAGTGTCACACCCATTACCACAGGCATCGTCTCTGTTACGTGGTAAGAAATGTATCGGGTGTGTTTGGACCCTGGGTTGTTTGGGAGCAATAGAAACTTTTGTACATTTTAATCTCTACTATTCTCAACATTTTCTTTATTGTATTAATCTTGTATTTAAATGATCTAAAATTGGGTTTGTTAAACAACATAAAAGGTAAAAACGTTTTAGAAATCTGAGGCAAGATTCAATTAACTACCTTTAGTTTAGTTAACTCAAATTACATAAAATTATTTTCGCTATGGGCACGCTTGCGCAAGCGAAGATATTTGTTTCATCAGGTAAACCGGGTGGCCCAACAAAGTATATATTTTAGTTGATGGAATGTACCTATAATATATATATATATATATATATATATATATATATATATATATATATATATATATATATCTGTATATCAGTCAGTCTGTCTGTCTGTCTGTACGATATGCTGAGGATAAACGAAACAGTAGATTTGTAGGTTTGCTTAATGCTCCATTTCTTTATAGGCTGTTACATGATGGCACATGTCACTCCATATATTTTAGCATTATTTTTATAGGAAAACTTATGGAATTTTATATGTATATAAAATGGATATAATCATGTAACAATTGAAACCCACACTTGTAACCGTATGAAAGAGCAACAGGCCTGAAATTCCGCATACAACTTCAACCTAAAAATGTTTTAATCAGTAAAATTGTTCTATACTTTTATTCGATATAAATAATCTGAATTTGCCTGATGAGAATATTTACCCTTGTAAAGATTACCGTATCAGAGAGGCATCAACTATTTGTGGTATTATGTATACTTTAAAAGTAACAGTGCGTTTGCTTGTTTTTTTTTTTACTTTCAAGCTTAGACTATTCAACTTATGACACTGAAACTTTGCATAGGCATTCTTAGGGTATCTGGTATGGATAACGCCTATTCTTTTTCAAAATATTTTTCTAAAATATTCCTAAAATATTCTAAAGTAGGGACATAATCAAACTTTTTCCCTAATTTGTGACATATTAACTGAAACTACGTGTTAGATGTAATTACATGTTTAGTGTAAACATTGTTTTATGACGTCCCAACCATATTTATAATTTCTTCCGCTAGTTTATTATTATATTTAATTTACTCGTATTTCATAATCAAAATTTTATTGACACTACACAACTGAAACACTTAAACTTTATTTGATGTTTCATATGAAGTACGTCAAAGAGGTTGAAAAATTTTCATAAATAGTTGAATAGTAGAGTAATTTATTTATTTATTACAAAGAGGCCCTATCTCCTTTATACTAGTTGAACAAGTGACGAATTAAAAACATTTAGTGGATTGAAAATACTTGAATTACATTTTGTCCTTAGAAATACTATTAAAACTTTGCTTAAGACACACCATAATGAAGAAATCTATGATTTTTTATATACAATAATATCTATATACTCAAGATTGTTTGTCTTTCTTGGCGTTTTGATTGGCTATTGTACACTAACGTGCGTCTACCCCATTATTTCGTAGACAACAGTCCGAAAAACATGAATCATACAACTCAAAACCTATTAAAAATTATTACTCAAATGTTCCATAAACTTCCCAAGGATTTCGCATTTATACCGGTAATAGACATTTTGCGACCACAGTAGACTTCTCAGTCCTAAGTATGAATGTATATTCTATTCTTCATCGTGACAATAAAGCGATTCAACTATGGCACTGGAAATATATTATACAAAAAGAAGTTTGTAAGAGACGTAAATAGAACCCTTTATGACAGAAATAGTTTTCTGAGACCTACACAAGTATATATTTTCTTGATTGAGTCAATATGACAAACTCAAATGTAGCACCGTAAATACATTAGATTATAAAGTTAATTTAAACGCCCCAAGGTAGACACTTTTTGATCTACATATACTTATTTTTCGTAAGTACATACGTCAATATATTTCCTTCGTAGGAAAAAAGATGGAAACAACTATGGCTCTGAAAATATATTAGACCGAATGTATATCACTAAAACTGGAAATTAGTAGTTGTTTACAAAAGCAGGTTTTTGAGGAAACAAGAAAAACTTTAAAACATACATATCATTTAAACAAGACATGATCCTATACATGTCAAACATGATTTAAGTTAGGCCCTCAACCTCTACTCGCCTAACCATGAAAACTGAAACGATATGTGCCTGATCGTATGTCTACTTAAGGGTGAAAAGTATAATAGGGATCATGGTAATACACCGTAAGTGATACGGATATGTATTTAAATATTTGCGAACAAATCCGCACATAATAGCCAGTATATATACATCGATTCAAAGTAAAAAAAATTGAGATTATACCAAATGCATTAAAAAGTATTCAATGTGTGGTAACGATCTCGTTCCTTTCATATGTACAAAATCATTACTCAATAATTTATTTAATAGTCTCAGGTGATCGGTACAAGTCCTTCATAAAATGTAATGCCATTTATTTATAAATTTTGCAATAAAGAGATTTGATTCTTGCTAATAGTATTACTGTAAAGAATAACGTAATGAACAACACATACACACTCGTCAGAGAAGACGAAATACAGATCAATATTCCAAATTCACACTTCATGAGGCAGCGTCGCATATGATCTGGAACAAATATAGACACATATTTAGTAACGATTGGAATGACAATGTGTAAAATGCAGCTGCATTTCTTCATACGCTTTCTTAAACAACGCAAAGTATCATAATTTATTATTATCTTATCAACATATTAATAGCCTTTAACATGAGTGGAAATATTATATGAGAGTGATACAAAAGTCTAATTTACTTGCCACCCATTATTAACAAGCTCAGTGCTGTATTGTGAAAATACCAACTTTACCGGAAAGCATTTAGTACCAGATACATTAGCTGAAATGAATGAAGCCCATTTCTTAAATGATTGGGAAAAACTAGTTTCAGTCTTTCTGCATACATGTCTCTCTGTCTGTCTGTCTATCTTGAGATAAATTTTATTCTTGGAATTTAAATTCTAAATGCAACTTAATTTTCAAAGTATATCACTCAGCAGGCTAACAGAATACTCTGGTATACACAGAATTTAAGCTTCTTTTCACTCTTATATGTCTGTCTATATGTCTGCAAGACATCTCAAGAATGTAATGAGCTGTAGATTTGAAAATCGCAAACCTCAGCGAAGCCTGTTAAGCGACGCGTGGTTTGGCGTAAACTTAACTTGTAATACAAGTGGGAATAAAACAGCTTTGACCGAATCACTATTTGGTTAGCCTCAAGGAACATCGGTATTACACCAGCGTTCACTACAATCCCTGTTTATTGGAAATAGTAAATTTTTATATACTTATGCGCATGTTATGTATTTGAAGAGCATTTGTTAATTGGCTACAGATTTATCCATTGACCATTTTTTATAAACATAGCTTGTTAAACTTTTGTCAATATTTCCTAATTTTTAGCGAAGCCTATCACTTGATGGGACTGGCCAAATTTAATATATGTCTGTCTGTCTAACATTACCATATATTTAAAAAGAACTCTATTATACTTGTAATATTCCATGGAGTTTCGTATTTTATACATACAGAACTTAAAGAACTACCCTAACTACCCTTAACTCCATGTTCAACTAGGAATTTAACTTTTGTCATTAAAGACTATGATTAATACCGGAGGGTATAAACGTTTCTTTTCTGTGTAGTTATGTATTTTTTCAAGAACATAATTGTCAAGAATAGTTCCATCCATTAGGTTTTATTCCGCGTCGTGGAAGTCTATTATTCAGTAGGCTGGCACAATTCCACTATCTTCTGCCAGAATTAAAAAGTCATACGATTGTTATTTATCTGCTTAGAAGACATCTTGATAATGAAACTATCTATAGCCTTGAAATCGTGCATACAACTAAAATATTTATTAATACTTAAATTCTGAATTACTTTTTAATGTGTACTAGGTTTGTTTGATAATTTAATGTTTGTTCATTGTTTAGTTTTACATCGTTAAATAGTTGAGGTTTAGAGATTCACAATCTATAAATATACCTTAAAGATTTAGACAAGATTTAGCCTATATTAATATTTAACCTAAAATATATAGTTTCTTATTTAGGAATTGACAAAAATATTTATGAAATCATAGTTATGAACTTTTGAATGATCTAACTCTGTGTACATATGAAATGTTATAAAATATGATGAAATAATAGCTGATTAAATGAATATTATCAAATACTTTTTTCAATTTTCAGTGTCCTATACTAAGTATTTCAAATAAACTACAATAAACTAAATTTGTATTTAGTTATATGTATTATATATAGAAGTGAAGGAGGATTGTATTTTACACACGCACACATATAAATATAAAATATATAATATAAATATATAATATATATATATATATATATATATATATATATATATATATATATATATTAAATTATAAAGAAATAAGTAGAACCATTTTTATTTTTTAGATGAAGCAATAACCTACAAAAAACTGTGTAGTCTATTAGGAAAATAGTTGTAATAAAATGTGCACAATACATTTTTTCCCACTTACAAATATTACAGTTAAGAAAGTTTTAGCAGCCAAAAATATAAAAGGAAGCTAAACCGAAGCAACAGGTTTTCTTGAGTCACTTACAAAATTGAGTTTCCAGCAGAGCAGCGCTACAAGAAGATATTAAACGACAACGCAGCAATAACTCCCCCTCACAGCTGTTATTGCTTACTGCTGACGCCGCCGCTATTACTCTCGTGTTTGTTAGTCGGCCTCCTAGGCCGTACAGCCCTCATTATACTCCTTTAATGTAGAAAAAGCGCTGTAAAATCTTCAAGGGAATGTGAACTGTGAATAATTGGACTGCTGTATAGTACTGTACTGTTTTTTAAAGTCTCATAATTTCCGATCCGTCCTATTTTTTATATAAACTTCGTTCGTTATTGAGATTTCCATTTTAGAATAGAACTTGATTTACATTTTAATTGGTTTTATATCCACAGACACATATTGAAATGTTATAATTCTCTTAATTCTAAACTATATTACATATAACCTATACTTATTAGCCCATATTGTCTATACGTATAACGTAGCTAAGGTAGGAAAGATTTATTCAATCCATAGGTCTAGTTAGTACACGAAGGAGAAGGCGATGTTTGAGAATGTCTTTTGACATTCTGATCAGCACTGTTTAGTGGCTTGAGAACAAAACTTTAACAGCGCCACTCTTTAAAGGCTAAACACTCATTTAGAATTATATCCTTAAATATGACATTTTTTACATTTTCCTCTCATACAGGTCTCCAGTCTTATACTATACTAATAACAGTTCTTATACTATAATGAATACGTTTTTATATATGCACATATATCGAGATATATATATATATATATATATATATATATATATACTTTTCCAAGTGTTCAAACTTAAAATAAAACAAAAAAACCTGTTTTCGTGTTAATTATTAAGTTCCCAGAATCCTTCGTCAGAAACGCACTGATTTAAAGTAACAATCTAACCAAACCCAAACAAAACATTCAAACAAAATAATTTTAACAATTAAATACCATAAACAAATGAATCCAATTAGCTGTATGTAGAATATTTGTAAATGTTTACATAGAACTAAAAATGTTTATAAGAAGATAAAGAGAACCACCTTAGGTTCAACCCATCTGGTTGCCTTGATATTACAACTAATTGATTTACGATTTCAAAATTTCTTAAAATTATCAGATTAGTATTTTTGTTGGATATGGCTCTAAATGGTAAATTCCTTATAGGCCGAAACACCATAATTGGCCATTGTGATCAAACCGATGATTGGTCATTCTCAATGGAGTGGGGGTTTTTCATTATAATCTTTGGGACAGAATCTACAGGTTAGTTGATAAATGACGTTTGTTGTAGCGAAATCAACTTTACCTTTAATAGGATATCTATTCTTTTTTAGTTGTACTACTTTTAAAATATTTAGAATTTATTAACATCTTACAAATGCAGCATTTTGCAAACATTTTTATCATATGTTTTATCACATAAATCGTTAACATATATACTAACACAAATCCATAAAAGTTTATTTTAACGATATTTACAACATTATATTTGCGTATTTTACGTAACAGGATTTTTTGAGTTTGCATGCAATATTTCAAGCAACATTTAACAACAACATTTAGCAACATTTAATTTTATAGATGTCCTACAGTATTAGAGCCAGACATACATCATACAGAAGAGACATTTTTACATTCACTCAACAAAAAACTAGAAAAAGAATCGGTATATTAAATGTTTCATTCATTTTCCAAAACCTCACACAAACTTCAAGGGTGGACATGCACTACAACAGAACTTATTGTTGTCTGTTGAATTGCAATGACTATAATTTTATTTATTTAGCAATTTTCTCGTTCGCAAACATTGTTAGCATAAGCTAAATTTCACAATATTTGTTAAAGCTCAGTCAAATCCATGGAGAGACATGCATAATCATCAAATTCAGTATTGCTAGTATATAAGTACAATTTCGTTTACAATATCAAGTATATAGGTCATTTCGTTTTAGAGACATCGTGTGGACCTACGGGCAGACACATAGAAAGAGGCAGAAGTAAATGGATTTTTCCAGTCTCTCAAGTGATAGTCTTCGTCAATGCACAGCGCATAAATGTGCGATTTGAAATAGGCTCCATGTAATCAAAAGCTAAAATTAAAATTTGAGATCTTAACTAGTTATTACCATTCAATAGCTGAACGTGTTTACAGGACCTGTATGCATTCCATGTTATTTTATCATAGTTCTACTTCCATCAGTTCTATGAAATTGAAAAATTAAAATTACTTCAACAGATAAAAGATCTCTAATTTATACTGCGAGCAGAAGGACAGCCAGGAACATACACATATGTACATGGGCACAATTTTCGAGCAACCGAGATTATCAACACAAATATGAGCATCTTGTAAATTATTTAACTGGTCTTAGGTATCGGATGTCTTATCAAATATCTTTGTGAAATATCCTTCTAATTAATTTATTCGTATTAACTAGCAAAAGCATGTTCTTGCCATTGGATGTAACAGCTCTAACCTTTAAAGGACTGTCTAAGCGATTTCATTCATATAACACAAGTATGTCTGTTTGTGAGCGAGTCTCTAGCAGTAAATTGTGCTAGAATATTTCATCACAGCGACAAAGGCTGTAAAATAAGCTCTCGGGTGTACACTACTTAAACAAGCGCACGTGTGAGTGGAGAGGATAAGCTGTAGGCAGCGGTTCTCTAATGATAATGACCACTTCCGGGGTTGATATAAATAATGAGCAGGAGGCGCGGGGGCCGTGGGCGATGAGTGCGCATGACGGTACATCCCGTACCGCGACAGTCAGTCTGCGTGCGTCCGCCACGTCGTCACCTCTGCCGCAGATTTACCCTCACTCGGGCTCACGACAAGTTCCCCGTGGTCCCGACAGCGAATATGTGATTCATTTCACTCTTGTGAACCTACTTGGCTGTAATGCGATCCTTTCATGCCTTCCTCTCCCGCAGTCCTCAGCCGATACACAGATATATTGAATGTGATAGTTAAAGCACGTGCTTTGGGTCATCACCTTGGTGAGCAATGGAGATAAGAATAATCTTCCCCAGGATACTGTTGATGGTTGCTACTGTCTTCGCAGGTATCTTCATTATCTTAAATATCTTCGTTGTAGTCCAAATGTTAACTACGTGTTTTTATACATTATTAAATGTTGGTAATAACATGAGACATTGATAAGAGGTATATATAAACACGTGCTACTAAAACACTGTATATAGTTTAAAATAAAAGTTGCGAATGCATATATTCTTGTACATAAAGGAATATTTCATTTACTGAATACGTATTAACTGTGCATATTTATTTATTTATTTATGTAACACCATTTAAATAATAATACATAGTCCCTAATATTACAGTTTTGAACAAATCTAGTAGTTGAACGTGTAAACATCAAAATTCACATAACTTAACGACTTACATTATCTGTTTTATTATCACTTCATCAAATATCGGGTATGGAATGTAAAATCAAACACTGCTTGTTATATATTTACATGTTACAAACCCTAAAGATCTGCACGAGAAGAGATTAGAATTGATAAATAATACTATGTGTTACGTTTATTTAAATGTTTATAAGAGTTCTATTCAAAATTGTATGTATACGCGTTCAAAGTAAAGTTGTCCTTAATATTTAACAGAAGAAATGTAAACTAAATTATCTTGTTCTGAATCTTAAATAAGGCCCACCATTGTTCACTAAATTTACGAGTAACGAACATATACCTAGTTATAACCTTTTCTTTCCTTATTTAAATTATGAATTATTTAAATAACTGTATTGACTAATATGTTGAAGATATAATAGTTTCTTACCCAGTAAATACTGCAATTACTACAATTTAGTATATGTGTTTGGTATTCCGCATCACCTCATTAGTACACGCTAATTGGTTTAATTAGTTAACCACAGAGATGTTAACTTTGATAATGATATGTTCTGAAACCACATTAAAATATTATTATATTAAAACTCACTAAACATAATTTCAGATAGGAAGTGGTAAGTTAGTATCACAAAATTAAAAAACCTAAAATAGTATCTAATTATTGAATGACTAGTTGTTACTGTCACATATTTAGTGTTCGATACTGCTTAACTAGATCACGTAAAAACCCTTCCAATGTAACTTTAAATATTTTTTTTAATGCTTGATCAAACATAAATTATGAATAACTTCTTTAAGTGGTTGCGCAGACTGTTGGTGGCTTAATTAAGTAGGTCAGATCGAAACAAGTTCAACCTTCTTTAACATTTGTTTTAAAATGTCAGCAGTAATAATGTTTAAATATATCTTACCTGTAAATTCAAATAATCTAAACTTACACGGCCATTTAATATTCATGGAAGTCCATAAACTCACGCTATACAATATTTGCTACAACGTTAACATCAATAGCTCAAATACGATAAGCGTGAAAGTGTTATTCTAATTCACAAGTATGCCATAACCTAATGTAAAGTTTGCGGTAATAATCAGAGAGTAAATTTGCTTTAATAAGTTTTAAAAGTCAAATTGACGGCTATTGAGAACATAAATAAAACTAAAATAGGCTGATATTTAAATTTTAACTAAACAGGAAAATTAAATGAATTATAACTTTAAAAAACTGACCTTCCAATTAAGTTTAAGTGGAAATTTCAGCCAATCTCTTCAGATAGTCTTTATTAAATAATTCACATGACTAGAGACAGAACCTAAAAAAAATTTAGATATAAGAATATTATGGATTTTATAATAACTTTCATATTGCTAAAAATTTTCGCATCCTATTTGTGAAGTTTTTAGTTAAAATCATGAATCGAATAGTTAGTCTCGCTAATATACTCTAATATTATTCGAAGGTCTTTTCATATATTCCGATAACATATTCTTAGGGTTATGTATGTAAAATGTAAATGTCAACTCTTGATTCTGTATGTTGTACGTATCTGTATGGATATTTAGAGATGATGTGAAAGGATATTTAATATGCAATTTGATGGTCTTTAAAATATTGCGTAATAATTTATAATAAGTATTTTTGCAAACGTTATTACGCACGTTTAAAATGCCGAAAGAAATAGATTTAAAATGGGTTCATGTTAAAAAATTCTTTATCTTTGGATTTTAATTGTGGGGACTGGCTACAAAATATAAAAAAAATTGATTGAAGTTTAAATAAAAAGGGGATACAGAATTAAAACCCGGATAAAAAATGGTCAGAGATCATGCTTCTACAACAAAATTGGTGTTCTCTAAACAATACAGTAAGCAGGGTTATAAAAATCAGCATATTTTTCGGAGATTTTTGCGTCATTCGACTGATATCTCAGTAATACTACAATCTTCGTGCCGCCATAGATAACATTTATTCTTATTGACAACTTATGGTTAACTTTAGAGTTTAGTCTGAGAATTTTCAATTTAAAAATGAATTTTACGTTTTACGTATATATGGAAAATTAGAATATTTGGAAAATGATAATATAATATTTAATTTAATATATTGCAAGAACATAAGTAGAAGGTTTGTTTTGACGATGAGGAGTCACTTTAATTTATTATTTATAATTTATATATTATGTTCATTATCGCACAATAGAATGGCAGATATTGTAAATCATGTTGTTTGAAAAAAATTGAGCATTCTATGACGTCAAAATATGTTATAATGTTTATTACCCATTATTAGTATTGTTTATTCCTCAACCAAATTTGAAGCTATCATACGATTTGTTAATATTTTCAGAGGACAGTGACTAGTTTGAAAGTGAAATGCTTATATCTTAACAGCAACAAACAGTTTATGCTGTCAACTACAACGCTCTTGTTATTGACAATTTATGATTAGTCGTCTCCAGCTCAGACTGAGCATTTATTTTCTCGAAACTACATTTATTTTTCTTTGATATTGTTCATGTGTTCTGACTGATATCTCAGCAGCATCAAACAGTTTGCTTTCTTAACTACAAAGGTCTTGCTACGGCGAATTTATGATTATTCGTCTTCAGTTTAGACAGTATTTCTTTTCTCAAAACCTCATTTATGTTTCTTGGTTACTTTTTGGCTTTTACTCAAATCTTAACAGCATATTAATATATTCGTTATGGACTACAACGCTCTTGTTATTGACAATTTATGGCTAGTCATTTGTACTCGTATTAGGTTTATTGAGCATTTATTTTCAAAATTTGTGGGAACTAATGGTGTATTCCGAGTAATATCACAGAGTCGTCAAACTGCTCCGTCAACTTAAACTCTTTTATATCAAATGCTTAAGATTATTTCTCGTCTGATCATTTGTTTTCTGAACCCACATGGAGATTTCTTGGCTAGTGTATTTGTTCTGCCTGGTTTTGAAGTAGCACCGAACTCTTTCTACTATCATTATACAATTACTTCGTATTCTATAACAGAGTGTGGACAGCATATGATTTAATCACTTAATTTAGTATGAGACTTTGCTAACTTAAAACAAATTGGACAATTCTCGATTACTGGATGTTCTGACTTATTTTTCACTATCATTATTCTATTTTTGTCAAAGATAACGATCTTGTTATGGTTAGCTGTTACTATTTCAGGTTGAGTGATTGCTGTCTCAAAGCATAGTTTTTATTTGGTTTTTTTATTGTGTTTGGGTACTGAATGATTTCCTAGCGGTATAACACTGTCATCTACAACGCTCCTTATTTTCGTAACATATTATCTATTTCATCCAGATATTATAGAGCAATCTGTGTATCTATAAATATCTTAATTAAGTTTTTGTTCTGCCTGGTTTCCTAGCCACATTAAACTGTTTTAATGGCTTCAGAATACACTGAATAACTTATGATCTATAGAATATGAACACTATATTATTTAATTTTGCATGCCTTCCTATTGTTAAGTCCAAATCTGTCTAAAGGGTATTCAGTATAATAATTATATAATTATATAGCTTGTTATAGTATGTTGAGGTTATACTATTGTTCTCTTATGAGATCGTGAATTTAATGTCAAAATATTCTCAGTTGAAGGAAGGAATTGTATGAGTACAGGTAAGTAATATATGTAAATGCAAACATAATAAACTACTTCATTTTTGAAATGTAATAACTCTGACAGCAAATTAAACATAATATTGTGTTGTGGATTTAGTTTTAATTAACTATAGTACTTATTAGAGGTAAGTACTTTATAACATGCTTCATGTAGCCGCAAATAGACATCTGTGCAAATTAATCTTCTGGCAGCATTTACCGTTTTCAATTTAAACATTATGTATATTAACGACGATTCAACTTCAAGTTATTTCTCTGATTACTGATAATTAAATGGTTTTTAACCATGCTTTATTATAATATTATATGTTAATGTTTAAAGAGTTAATTTGTATAAGAATTCGATGTTTTATTATGTACATTAAAATACTATAGAACCGGTTATTAAAGGTTTATCAGTGATGACTCATATACCACGATGGGTTATAATACCTTTTTTATAACTTAAGTTTAATACTTAATATTAAAAAAACTCCTTTGGCGGCTTATTACATTACCAGTGAAACACTAAAGGTAATTATTTCGTAAAAATATAATTAAAGGTTAGGTTTTATATATTATCTCTAAACTTAAGAAGTTGCAGTGTTTATATATATTCTCATTTATATGACATGTTCATTTGTTTCTGACTCTAATATCTTATAACACAATTTAAATCAATTGCACTGCTATTCCCCCATACATTTTAAGTATGGTTACAATATTTAAAGTATTGTTCTTGTTATTTGTAATGTTTTGAATAATAACAGTGAGTAATAATAGAAGGTAATTTTACCTGATAAGGACAGGTTTTAGGACAATGTATTTTTCACCAATACCGAAGATGATCTACGGGTAAAATTAATGAAGTTAAATTAACGTTTCTCAGGGTATTCCGACGTTAGTTTTTAATACCTATAGATTTAAAACGTAAGAGATTCAGAACTAAAGCAATATTTGAAATATTTACCAAGTTATTCACTGTTGTATCGATTTAAGCAATATGACCTTAGCGATTCTAATAAACGTGTCCTAACCCTCATTAAATATTGAATATCTAGTTGACATCCAGATTTTACAGATTTCCATGCAGCATCCATTTTTTTAATAATGACATGCATATTAATTAAACATTGAAATGATCATTTTACAGAAGAAACTTTAACGTAACATCATCGCTTATGACAAGATACATGGAAAAAAATCACCCAGTAAATGTAAACCATTTAAATATTTGCACGTATGTTTTTACACCACCAGCTGATGAGTATTTACTATTCAGGGAATCATAGAATGTTTCAGTAGTTTTATCTACGCAACTTACACTAAAATGTAAGTTTGTATCAATTTTTTTATACCAGTAAGTTAACTAAGAAATAAAAGCCACACGTATTCGTTTACACAAATAGATTTACGGTGCAGAAAAGCCAGTAACTATACAGACAGAAGTAGTAATTTACTATTTTTTTATATAACGTGGGACTTGTATTGTTCGAAAGAGCAGTAATTAAGCAAACTAAAATATGAATACACAAAATTTATAATAGTGGCATTTTGAAAAAAAGCTGTCACAACTTGTTAAACGTGAATGCTTGATTTTTCCATTTAGTACAGTAAAATATTGGGATTAGCATTTAATTTCGAAATTTATATTTTAGGAAGTGTCTCTATTATCAGAGGTTAAAATAACATTTCTTTTACTTCGGTTCATAGATAAAATGCATTTTGTATACAGTAAACTCTTTATTTTTATATTTATCTTTTTCAATACAGGGGAATCTTACATTATATCTATTTATATGCTATCAATGTAATAAACACAGAGCAAATATTCAACATATTTTGTTGGATTAACAACAAAATTGTTGGAAAACGTAACATGTCCATACAAATATGACGTGAAATGCTTATTTTCACACATCATCGTGACACCTGCCGTGGAAAATGAGCTGTTGTTTCACTACACCTATATCGAGTATTTATTAATAGAGAAATCCATTATCGTATCTCGTTAACAGCCACCCACATGACCTTGTAAATGAAAGGTTTCCGATATTCAGTACGCTAGCCTATATATTGTTACTTATTAACAAAGACGCTAATAGTAAAACTAAGTAAATTGATAATTTTAAAAACATGTAAATAACAATTATTCAAAAATTTTAATACTTTTGAAAGCCATTTGAAAAACATATACAAATAGTAATAAATTCTGTATTGTCACATAACAATATAATAGTGTATAGGATGCTTCAAAGTATTGTTTTACAAATAGTGATATAAGTTAAAAAGTTAATTAAAACATTTAATGATTCATCAAGCCAACAACTTGCAAGGCTCAGAATCCCATGGAAAGGAATCGTCATGACTCATACCTAGTTATCATAGGTGCCTTAGTTTTTACTAAAAAATAGTTCCTTTTTTTAAAAACGTAGCTGCAATGGTCGCTTGTTTATACGTTTAGCTCGGAAAGCTCAAAAGCTTGTGCGTCACGAATATCAACGCTTGTATACATATCCGCCTTGTAGTGTTGTATTCATGGATGTCCTGCACCGTGTCAAATCACAGTTACCAACAGCACAGGATAGTTTCGTACATGTAAAGGGAAGGAAATGTCAGAAGGTCAAATTTGGTAAAAATATCTGTACTTTTTTATTAAAAGGTCTTGTGCTATTCTTCTGCAGAACAAAGCATATTTGGAAATTAAAATTTAAACATCCTCCCAGAAACTTTGAATTATGACATGTTAAGGTACATTAGGTTGTAATAAGCAACCACTAATACTGGTAATTCATAAGAATCTGCAAGTTCTAGTTATAGATCTCCGACGACTATGTCCACATGTCTCCAAGGTCTGAACCTTTAAATGTTAATTCTTAGGAATTGAATGTTTTCTGATATCTTAGAGTTGGTGACATACAACATTGGTATCCTGATGCAGTCTGCGCCCTGTAAAATAAATGGAGCTTATTTAGGAATAATTTGATTGCAGATTGATTATAAAGAATTATAAGCATGAATATGTATGTCTCAAAAATTGTATTCTTAAGCACACATGCCTTGGAATCAAATTATTGTATCACCTCTCTTCTAACATATAATTATCTTGGCGTGTCTTTTGGCATTTGAATATTATCCACTTTCAAACGAAAAATTAACATTTCCGAGTTTTTAAAATAGGGTTGCAACATTGTTAAAGAAACCATACAGACAAAGATCAATGGAATATTTTCTAGTCAAGTTTTGGATCGCAGATGCACTTTCACCTCGTTGCCAGGAACTAATATCATTGAAGCCACTGCGTCGCATTATACTGTCCTTTTTGGGATTTAACAAAGGTGCGCTGTCAATCCAACAGCCACATCTACATAGAAAATACCAATATATAGATAGATACCGTTATAAATAAAAATATGTACTTTTTCTCCTACAAAAAATGTGATAATATTTTCAAAAAGAGATGGTGTGTGTGGATTAACATTGGATTCTTATTTTTACTCTGTCCTTTATAATGAATAAAAGTTTTGGAATTAATATTTTAGAGTTTTAGTTGTTTATTAACGTCTTACGCTTTGCAGCCTTAATTACTTATCTGTAGACTTCCTTTGAGGTGATAAAACTGTTGGAAATTCTAGGCTTAGCGATATTTAATAACTGATTATAATATTATTTAAACTTACCTTTGTTGGTAATATTCGTAAAACAATCTTTTTTTATTTTATTTTCTTTTTGAAGTTTTTACCCAAGGGTATGTAATATCCAGGTATTAAATCAAACCCATAACAAAAGTCTGAAACATTGTGTCCGCTACCAACCAGTTACCTAGGCAGGCCTAAGTTGTTGTTTCAGTAAGTTATAGCGTCAATATTTTCCACTCGGGTGGCTCAGCTGAAAATTATCCTTGGCGGGATAGGATGGGAGCGAACAGTCAGCAAAAGTTATCAGCTAAGCGTTATGATGAGGGATGGGTGTAACAATGAAAGATACCTTCGCTGTTGGAATGTTTGTTGTGACGTTATACATCGTGGTGGTTTCATGATGTCACACTTGTGTATAAGACAATGGACCAATATAAATTGTATCTTTTCTATAAAGCATCCAAACTCATTGCTTTAATGTGTGCTATATTAACTACTCCGGCATTAAAGTCATTCGGTATAGCAGTCGAATGACATTGTTTAACAGGGTCTGCATGGGCAGAAGTTAATTTAGTCCATGCAAATTTCCAGAAACCTGTCGATTTTTACTGAGATGGATTCAGTTTTAAAATCATCTTTCTTTAAATATATAAGTCGACAGTACTGTATTAACTATATTAAGTTACTAAATTTTTACGAGAAATTAGGTGAAAAATGTATTCCAAAAGTAAAGAAAATGGGTGGAAAAGTGTCTTTATTAGACGCAATACGGTTTGCTAATAAGCTGTACCATATACTTATTATCGTAACATCAGTATATAATGATTTTCATGTTGCATATACTGAAGACGTTAATGAGTTGTCTAACCTCTTTGCAATATTATTAAAAGTTTATTTGAGTAGTTATGCAAAATACATAAATTAACATAACAATTACTTTTCTTTCCTAATTTTGTTTTTATAATGAAACGCCAGAGAGAATTAATCAAATTTTATACATGTAAGAGTCTAAAAACAAATTAAACATCTAAAAATATTAAACAGGTAGACAGTGATAAATATAACATTTAATAAAAAGATATCTGCACAAAGTTTCAGAAAATCTTATCATCACATTTTTAAAAACTAGGAATAGGTTTATGGTGTAAAATTAAAACTATGTCCCTTTTTAATTCCAAATAAATTGCATAATTCTGCTATTATTGCTTTGCCACGAGTAATTTACTTCTATCCTAATATTCTTTGTATTTTTCGCAGTTTATGTATGTCTTTATGTTAAATATATTTTTTATTCACAACATTACTCTTCTCTCCTTGTATAGTTAAAACATTGCAATTCGTTCAAAAAACCTCTTTGCTATAACATCGGTGGCCTAATAATTTAAACCTGAGAATTGTACCAAGTTATACGTTTTGATACGTAGTGATTGTTATCTATTGATTATGATTTGTAATGTTGTGATTATGATTTTTGTTATTATCTTTATTACTGAAAAGACCAACAGAGACTTTCAATTTCCTGTTTTCTTTATAGAACATTAACAAAAAGGACATTCTCTTCAAAAATACTAATATACACTTTTAAACTCATCAAACGGGAAGATTTAAAAATGATATTATATAGTCATGTTTTAGTTGCTTTTGAAGTTAAAAACATATTTTCTTGAAAAACGGTGCAAGAGGTAGGTTAGTTTCTAGTATTAATGTAATCGCCCTTTGAACCAGTAAAGTACTACATAGACAGTTTCTATTCACGAGGACGATGCTTTTGACTCTGTTTCTGTAAAAGCTGGATTAAATTTCGGTCTTACCAGAAAATATGATTGAATAGGCGAAATTTTATGTATCCATATGAAATATTGTTTTACATAAACATCCAATATTGCTTGTATCAATTGATGTTATTTTGTTGCCAATTGAACTTCGTGCATTTATTCCGTGATACTTTTACAATGTTGTGTCCAAACATATACAATATATACGTACAAATATTGTGGGTATACTTATGTAATACTGTTAAGTACATGTAATGAATAGTACAGTAATACTATTCAAATAATTATTAATAGTGATAGTATTAAAAGGCAATAATCAAATTTTCGTTTGCAACGAGATATATTAGCGTTATAATTTATACGTACATAAAATTCTGGTAGTAACCGATACTATAGATAAAATAATAGACTCATGGTAAGAATTTATCTCCTACCTTAGTTAATACAAAAATAATTACAGCCCTAAGTTCGGTGACACTTAAAGAAGTTTATCTCAACAGTCGCCTAAATTTATACATTTTGAAGACAACTTTTTCCATTGCTAACTCATCAGTGACATTACTTGAAAAAATCTCTTCCTAATAATTTTTCTAGGCTAAATATTAGGCAGATTCCTAGTTGAAATCAACAGAGTTAAATACTCATTACATTGATTGTTTTTTGCGAGGGAGTAAAAAATAAAATTTATATTTTATCTCATATGCGTTATCATCAGAATCATTGCTTGGATACAATTAAAGTGTCTTAATAGAAAGGCCGCAATATATGGAAGGGAGTGGCTAAATTAGTTGTCTTTAAGAGCGTAGAATTCTTCACTGATTAATATTTTGATAGAGAAAATTATTTAATGTTTTTGAAGGCTGTAAAATATGGATAACCTCTTAGTTTTAAACTAAATCAAACAAGAGGCAAAACAATTAATAGTTACTTAGTATTATTATAAATTACAAATATAAATTAAAACAACTAATTTTATGTTTTCAAGTAAGTGATTTGGCTCAATAAATAGCAAGATATACGGAAAACATTAGTCGCTGATTCTTAATTTTAGAGACAAATTGTAATAGAAAAGCTCAATTATAACAATATCCCATCTTTAACACTTTTTAAAACGTAATCTGTTACCATTTTTACGAATATATCTACAGGTAATTAAGTACTGTCATACATTATTACGTCATTATGATAGGAGAACGTACACATAAATCATGATATCTTATTTGTTCATATAAACTGATTTTCTGTTTAATGCTGTTAAAGATGTTATTAATCCACTATCTTGGAACCCTATCACATACATAAAATGTATAGATTACATATACGTCTAAACTAACTAAAGACTCTTGCTTTTATGTTTTATTGCTCAAGAATTTTATTATAATTATTATTATTAGTACTATTACAAAAATTTTAAAACTATGTTATAAAAGAAAAACAAATTATATTTTAAACGTTATAAATCTGTTAGAATAATTATTTCAATTCAGGTTTCACATTAGAAACGAAAAATATGTTTGATCTTAAAAAAATTAAATTTTTAAAAATATTTTGTAGACGTATTTGATAAATAATCGTTTATGATATTTAATTATAATTAATTATACAATTTTTTAAATCACTTTAATAACATATGCTTTATGAAAATATACAGTAAGATATGTTATCCTAACTATTTATAAATAGGAAATTATTAATAAGTATTTTATAAATACGGATACAAATTCTGTAATTACGTGACCTCGCGAGTTACGTTTTAGGTACCTAGTAAGCGGAAAATATTTTAAACATTTTACGACATACACGAAATATTGAAGAAAAAGGCAGGAAATTGTGTCAAATTTTGATCTGATATTACTAATTCCATTAATATGAAATAAGACGATTTTTGTACTTTTTAATAATTTCTACTAAAATATGAGCAGATAAAATACTCAGAAATGTTATGACAGTTATGAAAGTTTGTATTAAAGTTACTTTTTTGACAAGAAACAAATTATAACTTATGGTAACCAAAATTCTATAAAATGAGGATATTTTTCTTATTTATAATTCTTGTCCCACCATCAATCAAAAATAATACTTCCACAAAAAGATTATTTAAAAAAACATTTCACTTTATATATTCTACTCTGTATTGCAATTATTTTAACACAGTCACTAGTTTTACAGATAGGAGTACCGCATGTCATGTGTCGTGTAACAGGTTCTCCTGAGATTGCAAACACAATTTCAAGTTTAAAGCTCATTATACTAAGCTATGCATGTTATTATGTAACATGTAAAATGACATATAACTTCTGATTTTCTCGTCTCCATCATCGCCCATAATATCTATGTAAGCTAGCTCGATGTTGGCTATAGAATTTTGAGATGTACAATGCTGACAAACGGACACAAATGTTTTTTTCCAGTGATAGGCTACGCTAATGTTTATCTAAATAAATAGTTTATCAACTTAATTTTTATTTTCGTTAGGATTAATAATTTAAACTCACATACAAAATTTTTATTTGCTTTAATTTTTTATGAGTTGGAATGGTTTAGTATTAGCACACAAACACTGTCTAGCCATAACAATTGTTACAACATTATTACTAATGATTGAAATAAACTCAGTGATAAAATAAAAAGTATATGAACATAATATGTATATTATCTTTTCTGGTTTCTTAATTAACGAGGATAAATTGAACATCATAAAATGATAACATGATTAACGCGTACGTGTTACCCTTTATTTGGCCAACAGCAACGTTTCTTGCCACGTTTCTTCTCATAGAATATCCACCGCTAAAACGTTTTTCATTGCAATGTTGCTTACTTTCTATTTATAAGTTTTTACCTTATTAAAATGAACACATTACATCACGAATAAAATCTATATGTCATACCACTATTGGATACATGCAAATATAAACTAGATAGACCATACTATAATTTTCTAACTCTTGGATAACAATCCTTTTTCTATTAACAGTCCAGGAAGCATTTGAGCCCACAAACGTAACACGTATGAGTTATACATGTACTTTTATACAATAATTATTGTATTGATTTTTTAGTTTTTTAATAATACTTTTTTACAGATTATGACGTAAAACCAAATTTGATTTGTTAAATTAATAATATGTACCTTCTTTTATTCATCGCATGTACTGTAGCATTCTTTCTTAATTATATTATTAATTTGTAATTTTCAACTTTTAAACTAACTAACTTGATGAATTTTGTTATATTTACCAGCCACACTGGTAGTATTTTTTAGTAGTTTTCCGAATGAAATGTTGGTGTTTTTAATCATTTCAATAAAATATATCGTATGTTACTACTATAGCACTACAGTATACCAGTATATGCACAACGAATCTAATGTAGCTAGAAGTAATTGTTAGGTAAATGAAAGTTACATCGAGGATCGTCAATCATTGAGTAATTTATCTTAATGATGTCATCGTATATGCTAAATGGACTTTGTTTCTACTTTCACGCGTGACCTATTCCACTGATTGCTATTAAATTTTAAATGAATATACTTAGAGTTCCTGGTATAAATATAGGCCTATTCATATTTCGAAAACGTCTACGGGCTATGCCCAGTTGGTTTCTAAAGTAGGAATAATTCCAATATTGATCACTAAAGTTGCGAAATCGGTTATAGCGACCCACCTAATACAGAGAGCTGCAGCGTCTTGGTTGAGAGGGCGAACGACAGTGCGGCTGGTGACAACATTTAAGGCTCTTGGAGCAGCGCATCACCGCCCGCCTCAGCTTGGATCGTGTTGTTGTCTCGACCGTGCCTCTTAGCCACTACCTGTACACAGACCATCCGGTGAACCAGAAGCTGCCCTCGTGGAATCGTTCTTTAAAGAGCTGTGCATCAGATACAAGAGAGTTCAACTTCTAGATTTCAATTCCATCGTTAGACGCTGGTTCACCCGTCATAGTATGCATCACCGTATACATGGTAAGATGATACTAGCCTAGCTGGTGGTTGGGCGTCTGATAAGGGCCGAGAAATATATTTAGAGGCAAGTGAAATATCAACTGAATCAGCTACGTCCTATAAGCCATCTTCGGCTGGAGATACATCCTCGCCAATGTCTGCTGACTGTGTTGCCGCGTGGAAACTGCTAGCACCACTTCTGCCCACTCGGAAATCACCAGCGCACATCACGCACCAGCACTGCAGCTGCTCGGAGGTGGTGATTAACAAACCAATTGATTAATTTCACCAATACAAAATTGGAGGAGTTACAACTGTTGTGTGAGGGTTTTTAAACAAATTCTATTCTGGCCAATACGAATTTCCAACAACTACCCGAAAGAGGAGAATTGGCAATTGTTGTGAGGCAAAATCTTGATTTTCTTATTTTTCACTCATATAATAAACGTAAAAGATTCAGAAGCAGTCAGGATTAAATTTAAATCGAACAAATCAACATTATTAGTCATTAAAGTTTGCAAAGAATGAAGCAATTTCGAAGACCAAAAGACATTTCTTGTATAAAGCAACACTATATACTTTGTCTTGGCTATAAATATACTTAAACTTAACTATATAAACATACTGTTGTTTCGTACTTGAGTGTGGCGACAACATATTGTATGAGAGGAAACCTAAATTTAAAATGAAGGCCTTGGAATATATAGTTAGCTTAGGTTTGATGTGATGACACCAATAGAGACAGATAAATTTATTGCAAGAATTGCGGTTCATACATTAATAGTTGATAATGGATATGAGGTATAATTGGTGATGCTTATTTATTGGATTTTTGGAGTTTGTTGGCAGGTTTTGATTTTAGATATGTATTGGTCATTAGTTACTTATGTTTGTTGGATATTTATTTAATTATTTATTTTATTGACTATTACAAAAACTATATCATAAATTCATGTAATTAATTGTTACATTATTGTTGTGTTGTCTTTATAGTCATTTATTATCATGTTGGATTATATACATTAATTAGTTATTTATTTTTTGTTAGTAACTTATTTATATGTTATTCTGGTGGTTATTGTACGTATATATGAGGTATAATTGTTGATATTTATTTATTGGATTTTTGGAGTTTGTTGGCAGGTTTTGATTTTAGATATGTATTGGTCATTAGTTACTTATGTTTGTTGGATATTTATGTAATTATTTATTTTATTGACTATTACAAAAATTATATCATAAATTCATTTAGTTATTGTTACGTTATTGTTATGTTATGTCTTTATAGTTATTTATTATCATGTTGGATTATATACGTTAATTAGTTATTTATTTATTGTTAGTAATTTATTTATATGTTGTTATGTTAGTTATTATACTTAATAGAGGTATGGGTATATTACCGTCCTGTAATTCACATGAATGTTTGGGTGGGAGTGTATGTTTTTCTTGTACACAATATATTAGAGACTGAAAGTAAAACCGCAGCCAGCTGAAGGTATAATTATGAATAAAATTTCTTTTAATGTAAATGCCATTTCTAACTAAAACGCAAGTTAACATCAATGTTAAAATTTAAACACAATTTTAGGAACTAGTTTAATATAACTCGTAAAACACTTTATAACACTTAATACTGCAAGGTTCTCAATAAATATTAATAGGTGTGCAAAGAAACTGTTTTCAAACTTTTTACGATTTATGTTACAAAGTAAGAATACGCCAAGTCCCCGTATGCCGTAATAGGCTTTGCTAAGTGTCTATATAGCTTATTTAATTTAATAGATGTCATGCGGATAAATATGCATGCATGCAATCATACAGAAAACGAGAATTTGTGTCAGACTAGTAAATAATAGGCATCATTGACGATCAGCCAAGTGCCATGGCTGGACATGCACCATTATATTGCGTTTCCAAAAATCAATTTTCATGCAAACTTAAGTGTAAATATTAAATTTGTCTAGATATATTTTGCCACACGAATCATTAAAAGTTTTCTTCTACAACTTAGATTTTATGTAGTGTTCAACACAAAGTTCCGGTAAGAAATTAAAGTTACTACATTGTCGGAGTGCGCTGAATACAAATTAATACGATCACAGAATTTCAATAATGACTCCTGTCTATAATATTTTCTTTGTATTCTACGAATAAACTTTTCTAATTGGTAAAATGTCATATGATTGTATACATCATGTGTACAACCCTTTTTATTCCGCTATTATCTTGTATCAATCATACGAGAAGGCCCATGTAAAAACTTTAGTTAAAGCTTAGCCAATTCACATGGAACCATTCGAGACATCGTGTAACTCAGTATTCATTATATAAAATTTTCTTGCAAATTTCAAACACATGTCAGTTCGTTTTCAAGATGTTGTGTGGACGGATATGTAGACTGATATAAAGGCAGATTTAAATTACCCGTCCTCTCACACGACAGATATGCTTCGCCTAAGCTCAGCAAATAATACTATAATTTTTAATCTAGATTTTTCCTCCAAAGTTTAAGGATTATTATACAAAAATAATATTGTTTGAAGACGGAATTTTCTGTTGATTTACCTAGTTGTTCCTGCATTATATTAACGGGTTTTTAAATATTAAAATTAAGAGGGCTATAGCACAATTTGAGGATTAGGTCAAAATTTAGAGCACACGTTAATATATTGAACCGTATGCAAGAACAGCCCACATTTCTCTTTTCAGCGGTAAAGTACCCCATTCATTTCCTCCCATTCACTTCCTACCATCTACACATTCGGAACTTTTGTTTGTTTGCAAAATTTATGGTTTACAGAACTATATTAAATTTGTTAGTAATCAAGCTAATGGAGGTAATATTGCTGTACATTTTACCATTATCCAAGGAAAAATCATAAGATTGATTTATATTAATTTATAACAATTAAATGTAAATGTATGCCAATAGTATATTAATAGAGAAACAGACATTTTTGTACATTTTGTGACTGCAGGTATTTAATTATAAAATAGATTTACAATGAACCAGATTACATACCATATACCAGTCCATATCAGATCAGAACTATTTTATATTTTTATTTTTTATATTTAGTTTGATTGTATGAATTTAGGCCTAATTATTTCTTTATTAAAAACAGGTCTGGTTATGTTTAAGATAATAATTAAATATTATACAATCATAGTTAAATAAACTTCAAAAAATCCTTAAAAACATTTATTTTAAACTTATGAATGTTCGTGACATTTAGAAAAATCCGTGAGTGCTTATTAATACTATTATTTAGTGCTATCTATGACACAGTGGTATTAGTTAAGTTTAAAGTTGTTTTACTTAATATTTGACCTTTTAACTTTACATGCGGTAGAGTGCCTTTGAATAGTTTGTTTCATTAGGGGTTTGTCTTAATTTTTATTCAAGTTGTATTTTATGTATCGATTAAGAATTACATCATTATTATTTATACACGAGTTTTACGTAATATTTTCCTTAAGTTTTAAAACCAAACCAAAATATTGGACTTATCATTTTTATTGAAAGGGTAATTTTATATAGTAACGCAATTGTAAAATCAGGATTAATAGAGCACCTTTGTAAATAATGAATTATGTATAGAAAGACGAAACCTCCTTATCTCTTTGTTAAGAGCCAAACGATATGTGATGTAATAACTTCGCATATAAATAAAGTTTTATTTAGTCTTTGATTTGGATGAAAGTTTGCAGGAATTTCTAGTCATGCCTGGATAAGGATTAAATTTTATAACTGCACTATACAGTAGGCACACGTAGAGGCCTGACGAGCTGACCGGGAAAACGGCGAAAGCCATTTTGACGGGGCCTCCGAGCTGAGGAACAATATGGTCGTAAACCTCTAACTTGATAGAGAGAGAACCTTCCGCCACCCATAATAGCCCCGCGTTAGAATGGGAATGCAAAGTGTATCATACTAAAATAGTTACGAGTGTGTAAAATAGATTCATATAGGTCTTAGGGAATATTTAATGTTTTAAGGCTATGTTAATAACATATAATTTTTAGTAATAATATGACAAAAAAGGAAGATAACGGACACAGTGGAGTATAAAAGAATCCATCGAAGTCTTTCCAACAAATTCAAAAGTTAAATCCATCACATTTTTATTAAAAGTTTACAAATTATTTGATTTCTAAATTTCTCTTTACGCTTATGGTTACCCATAACCTAACATGCTAATATGAGAATTTAATTTTTAACTTTAATTTTGACTATTTGACCAAAACTCAATAAAGGTCTTTCTTGGAACAAGAAGAACCCATGTACCGAAATCCAAGCCCAACAAGGGTTATCGCATAGGCAGACTGACAACTACACGGTTCTTATACGTACCTGTCAGGTCCTGGTGTGATTAGTGACGTACTCCTTATATTACTTTTTGACATGTAACGTACTATGTTGTAAATTCGGTTTAGTGCGAGGAAAGTTAGTAGCTACGTTTTAAATTTAAAATGCTTGTGCAAACTTATCCTTATATACCAGGGATCCTACAGACATGAAAGGTGGTAGATTTGAATCCTTGCATTGTAGTGTTGTATTTATGTAAAATATACATATTTTACAAACCACTCACTATTCTCAAAGTATCCTAAACCATCCATAGTTCAGAACAAACTTAAAACAACCATATTTAATAAAAAGCTTTGCAATTTTAAGAAATTAATATTGTACATAGACTCAGAAATACATATTCGGCACATTTCATACACAACGAAACAATCGTATCTAGCTAGTATCTAGCGTATGATTTAAATAAGTTTTATCCTCCTTGCTTGTTTGTAGACATGACATTTTCTTATAGCATTTCACAAATAAACTTACCGTTCTAAAATTAATGACTTTCAAAAATGAATGACAAGTTTTCAGATTTTTACTAAAAACTTGCGTTTATGTAGTTCTTTAATTTCCTATTTTCCTCTAAAGAATTTAATCCTTATAACTTTAGTTACATAGATTGTAAATTTTTTGTAAGGTACATTTTAAAATGTAGTTTTTTAATTATTTTATACTTAAACCAAGATAGATAAAAGAAATACTTCGCTTAAATTTTGAAAATGTTGTAACTTGTGCGTTTTTTACGAAATATATTGGAGATATATAAATTTATATTCCGAATGAAATATTGAGTACCTATATATATATATATATATATATATATATATATATATATATATATATATATCATTTTTTTGCATAAAATTAAGAAAAATAATTTATATTGTTAATTGTCTTACATTTTTTACTGCTAAAACGTGATTAAAGTAAACATCATGGTAAAAAATGTTTTCGCGGTTCTCATTCTTTTCATGACAACATGCAATAAAATATAACATTTATAAATTATATTCATTGTTTCTAAAACTAAATTCGACGAGTAAAACTTATGAGCTAGAATGTATATATAAGTTTAGTATTTTTTACTCATTGTCAAAAAAAGCTTCCAATATGAACAAAGACCGGACTCCATGTAAGAGATTTAGGATGACTGCAGTGTTAGGGTGTTTACCCTCCTTAGTTGCGTGGTTAAAAACACAACTTTTCTTAAAGCGGTTTAGAAATAACTAGACGTGCTCAAAATATAATGAGCCAGTTAGTGGAACAGGTTTCCATTAACCTTTGTGTTGATGATATCAAACAACCCTTACGTACGGCGGGAGTGCTCTGTACCAGTAATGTACACCGCTGAAACACAAACTGACACAAATTGAAGGTTGTTTGTGCGATAGCACAATCTGCCGAACAGAGATAACACGAAGTCAACTTCAACCATTTCATGGTAACGTACTCGCTCACTATAATGCGTATCACTGAAGGGGTAATATGTAAATTGCTGAGGTGGAATAATCACTATTAAAGTTTATCTGAACAAAATACTAAATCTGTTTTGAAGAAATAAAGCTTGGTTTATTTATTACTGTTATATCAAATTAAAAATATAATCCAACACAAAGACAAAATGCGGGAAAATAACATAATTATTCACCTAATTGATTTATTAATACATTACTTACAATTATTATATTATTGTTATAATAATTATCATCTACTTATTAAATCATAATAAATAACAGAAATACGGTTTGGTGTCTCTTGAGTGTCAAATCATTAGGTTAATTGGCACAGTTTTCATTTTGAGATTGGTCTAATGCAAATTCTGATCATTTATAATTTCAGGATATTAAAAAGATAGAGCTAACTCTTTCATAAAAATGCGTGACATACAAAAAAGTGTTTAGTATTACAATATCTCGGGTAAGCGGTTTGCTCATCAATATAGCATTCAAGAATTACAAATAGTACCTATAGTATAACATGTTTTGCTTCGTATTGCAAATATTTTTATTAACGTTAAATTATCTAGTTATTAAAATATTATTATTAATTTATTTCGACAGTTTTAATAAATGATTTAGTTAAACTTTATTTTGAGGTATAGTTTGCACTCATTATAACTTAAATATAATGCTTCCTTTATTTTTAGATTAAAATTGAAAATCTGTTTTCTGAGTTTTCACTATCGATAAGAGATTTGTTATTACTATTACAAAAAACAATAAATATTCGATTAATATTTTTATATTATATTATATATTTAACACTAGTGATTTGCAATGGTAATCTGGAGTCTCAAGACAGTGTGATTATGGCTCTATTTTTGCAAGACGAAGGTTTAAATCTCTAGTTGCTTTTGCATTTCTTCAGAGCTGCATTGAATACATAGCTAAATCTTAAAACCTAAAGTTATCTAATCCAAATTTGAGACTACTTACATAAATAAAAATTGGGTTGAAAAATTGTAAAAAAAAATTTAGGGTTGATCTTAAGTTGTAAACCTAATTTAACAGAAGAAAATACACATTCAGGTATCATTTCAAAAAACTTTTTTAAAGGTATTTCTTGTAGAAGGTTTGACAAATTCCCATTCCATTAATATGGAGAACAGAATATGCCTTTGTTTTTTTTTCTTTGAAAAATTAAATGCAAGCGCCAAAAGGGTTTCCGATAAAACCTTTTCTGAACAACAGGAAAACGTATAAAAACGTGTTTGCAAATCATACAAAGTTTGAGCTGACGCATTGCAGATTTGAGAATTCCGTACCGATACACACAGAGTAAGCTTACTCGGTAAATCTCACAAACATGTTTATAATAATATTGAGTATTAAGAAATCAATTTATTAATATGCGTCAAAGGGAACATTAGTGTAATGAAACACATACAAACTGTAACAGAATGTGTTAGGTTATGATTAGAGTAAAATAACCAGTAATAAACACAAACCGTTGGCTTGCATAACTGAGTTCATAATGTTCTGAAGTTATTTCTAAATATAACAATGAATTTTACTGAAGCTTTCATGTTGGCTAATATTATTCAGAGTTTATAAACAAGTATAAGGCCCTAAAGCAGATATTAGTCTACAGCGCTTTATGTTGAACTATTTTTAATAACTCCTTCAATAGCTGAAATACAAATTCGTTACAGTTATTAAAGTGTTCTATCGAGACGACCTAATAGTTGTTACCATTTATCGCATCTTTTCGCTGAGTATTAACATCAACAACACAACTTACGCTTAAACATATCGTTACATTAATGTTCTTGAATAATGTGTAGTCATTCGTTTTTGCATCAATTGAAATCATTTAAAACTTTAAAAGCAAAAGTTGCTGCGTGATTTTATATGCTTCTTAATTCTCACATTTAAGACTTAATGTATTGTAGGATAAATTTTAGTTTAATTCCTTCAGATAATGCTCTCTAACATTAAAATCGTAACCAATGAGTTTTCCGTGGTTAAAAACAAGAAAACAGGGTACAGTATAATCCAAACTTTTGGATTGTTAACATATTTTAATAGAAGTGTAAAATGTCTTTCAGGTAATGTATACCATACTTCATTTCATCCTTACATTATTCAGAATTGTCTAAAAAAGTTACAAAATAACTTGTGCATGTACATAAAAACAATTTATTTAAGATATAATCCAATATTACTGACACAGCAGTTAGAAGTAGAGAGTAACTAACAAAGCATTGCAAACGCGTTCAACCATTCAACTGAAATAGCAGGTGCTGGTTTCAAACCAATGTACAGTAAACGAGAGCGCTACATTGCGTGATAAGCGACACGCTGGAAACATCAAACTAACGTTAACCGCGCATCGTTTGTTCGCGCGATAGTAGCTTCTGTTGCCCTCAGATAGCACATGTACTATTCCAATCATGACTCCCTGTCACCTCACTTTACCCTTCTATTTTGGAAATATTTAACTATTTGTATATTTCATTATTATGTTTTACAAAAATAATTATAGATAAAAGGAACTTTCTGCCTGCTTTAAGACACAAACACCTGTTTCCTGTGCTTGCTTGTTTTTACTTCATTACAAACACTGGCAGATAATTTGTGTTGTGCTTTACATAATCACTCCATGTAACACGAACTGCAAATTTCAAGATAATAATAATTCCTCAAATATATATATTCTTTATTAGAAGAGGTAAATGTAAATACTCTGCTAACACACAATTCCAAATTTGAAAATATTCATATTTTATAAAAGAAACAAACCACTTGTCAATAATTACAATTTTAGAGAATATTACCTCTTGCCCCTACTTTAATTATTAATCATTAGAAAAAAAAACTACTTTTTGATGAAGTTTTCCAGATATTGCACATCATACTGTCACCTTCAACGCTATCATGAAGGGATAAACGTATTCACCCATCTTTAAGGATAAGACGTTTTTTTTCAAGTTTTTTTTGTATTCAGTACAGTACTTTATCTAGGACATATATTTCACGTTAACCGAACCTGGGTTGTCATAAAAAAGATACAAGAATGACACCACTACAGAACAAAGCAGTTGTGGTTCCGAAGTACTTTTTGGTTTTTCTAGAAAGAGTGGAAACTGTGATTTTATCTGTGACTTTCTTACCGCCCTTACTGATCTTGAATATTTGTCTAATTGCATTGGAAAGGAAAATCCAGTATCAGTTTTATACTTAATTATAGACCACAGATTTTCGAAGGGAAGAAATAATACTAGTTTTAATGATGTTTTATTACCTTATGAACATTTAAATGTTTGATAGAAACTTAACATACATCTGTGCATATCTTATTTTTATGATGTTTGACGTGTGTATAAAAAGATTAAAGTGATGAATTTATATTCATATGAAAACTATTACTTTGACGAGCTAATAAAAAGTTAACTACCTACATTTTATAGTTCATAACACATGTATGATAATTTTAAACAAGTAAGAAATTGTTGGATAGATTTTTCTACTGGTCCGAGATTACTTTACATACATTCCTACATTCCTTTTATATTAATAGAAAAATGTTTTTTTGACGGAATAACATAAAGTTAATTGCTTTTATTATGATTTAGAACTTATAACACTATAAGGTTGCAATAAATCTTGTTTCTAGCTATTATTCATCATCATGATCTTGTTTTGCGTTATATCTACAAATCACAAAATGCTTCAAGCTAGACTGAGATACGTATAGAAAGGACCTGCCCTTCTTGACCGCAGTTCTCAATCTCTCCGAGACATTGCAGGTAATAGACTGACATTGTGTTTCATGCCCCACACAGTCCAAAGTGCTCAACACAATCGGGTATCGGCGGGAGATTGAATTCCATGATTTGTCCACATCTCAAGCGAAATCCCCCTTCTACAAAAATGAGAGATATAAATTTTCAAAGAGTTCGTACGAATACAAAACAAAAGTAATTTAATGACAAATCCTGTATTTTTAATAAGTATGTAAGTATATTTTCATTATGAAACATTTTTATCATATTGTTCCACAGTTAACAACATTGGTCTCGTAAATTGATTGGCGTGATGACATACCCTGTTCGTTAAAAATACATAAATTTAAACTAATTGGATCTGCATAAAGTTTATTTCAAGGATACCTCTGACTACATGATAAAAAAGTTGTTCATATTTCTTTTAATTATCAGCTTAATATCAATATATAATTTGCATTAGCTGATAAAATACAATTCTCTCATAAAAAGAAAAGGCTGTAATTTTTTTTCATTTCAATATTCGTACCCCCAAGGGTATTATGCATATGTTATTAATTTCATTTCATTTAAAATATGATAGTATTGTAATACTGAAAATGTTCCTAGGATCATAGTAGAGTTTTAATTGTTATATGAATTGGATTTGTGAACTTAAATTAAGAGCTTTCTAGCCTTTCCGTAACTAATTATATATATATATATATATATATATATATATATATATATATATATATATATATTTTAAACACTCTTTTTAAATATTAGAAAGAGAGTTATGACTTCCTAACTTAAATCCAAGAGATTGGATTATGCGCTATTTAAGACTACAATTGGTGGTTTACTTTGTTCTAACGATTATAAACTTTTTCTGCAACGTTTTGTCTGTGCGCATTACATCTCAAGAATAAAATGAGCCAAAGGCTGTTATATTACACGTGGTATGGCGTTCTCCTACCTTGTATTAAATTCATGCTTAACGCTAGAATCGCAAATCACTTAAATGTGCATTTATTTTTTGCTTGCGTAAATTTACAGCAATGAGTCACATACCATGGACTTACAAAATCAACCTTTTCCTGTATGGTAAGTTATTTTGAAATAAAACAAGTCTTAGCTATTTTTTTATTGATCGCTTGATTTTTTTATCAACAAAGAACGACCTCTATAAGGAATTATCCCATCCCTCGTAACAAATTTAACTTGATTATTTCACACAGGTGCAGTATAGGCTGTTTAAAAAGAATTCCTTCGGTTGTAGACTATTTTTTTCTATACGTGTTAAGGGTAAAATTACAAAAGATAATTCATTTTTATTGCAATCCATCTTGTCAGTAAAATAATTTGGTGTCTTCTAGAAATTTCTTGGTGTTCTAAATCTATAGCCAAAATATGTGTTCCGATGTGTACTATACATACTGTACAATCATACGTTTCAAATTCGGATTCGGTATGCATTACTCTGTACGCTTCTGATATGTTCTCCATCGTTATACCTTACTTCCAACTTGGAGTTTTTATCATAAATTTGGCACAACATTATCGTTAAAAAAAGGAAATTACAAATTAGATATGATATATGTGTGAATGATAACTATCGCCATCAATTACCATTTTTTATATCTTACCTGTTTGGTTATGAATAGTAAAACGTTTTAAATTCTAGGAAAATAATTCCGAAAATTCCAACATGAGGTCCAATTATATCCAATTACAGTTCTGAAAGAACGTATATATCAGACTGATATACAGGCTAATAACTAAGGCGGTGGTCGACCCGCTCACGGTTCTACTCTCCTGACGGATATAGAGCCTATCCGACACGGTTCTGCTTCTCCCGGAAATGTCCGCGCTTTCACTGAATGGACTTTGGACACACTCCAGAGTTATTAATACCAAAATGAATACGCAAACCCGGAGTTACATTTATTATTTCTCACTGTGCATCACCGTCCTCTTGTTAGCTGAAGTATTAGTATAAAGTGGCTCTAGTGACACAACAGTTCAAATGTTGGTAGGTGTGTTAAAAACTATCTTTGTGTAGTGTCAATACATAAGCACCAAATGGCTGGCCTTCTTACAGGTTTGAAATTTTAATCTCATCGAATATAATAAATACATATACAATATCGAATGCTTCAGTATATATCTGGATCAGTTTAAAATAATGATCATATTTATACATTTATCTATATTGTAATAAGGCCTCCAAATGGCGGTTTCGAATTTAAGAAAGGAGTATATAATAAATGAAGTATTTCAAGGACAATTAATTAATAAATAATACTATAATTATATTTATATAATTAATATTATATATAAATTAATTATACTTAATACTAAAAATAGGCCTACTATAACAAAATTAAATATATCTGTGTGATAAGTTTTGTTTCAAAATAACATTACAGATTTAGCGTACTAATAAACTCTAATCTATATGCAATATTGGTAGTCATAATTAAATATATGCTGAAATAAGCTTCATTGACCACTGGAAATAAAAATATTAAAAGTAGGCTTAATTGAAATACTATTAAATATATATTCTAAGAAAAACTTAGACTATATATTAGAAACAAATTTTAGGTTCATATATTTGTGCTAATAATATTGTAAATTGTTTAATCTGGATATATATATATATATATATATATATATATATATATATATATATATATAATATATATATGCAGAAAATAAAATGCTCAGTGGCTTCTTTAAACAATAGCAGAAAAAGACTTCATATAAATCCTTTAATATTTCGACCATATTGTCGTTTTCAAAAAGGTACAAAAAGTGTATATAAAAACAAAATTGTTTGTACCTTTTTTGAAAACGACAGTATAGTTAAAATATGAAAGCATTTTTAATGAAGTCATTTTCTCCTATTGTTTATATATATATATATAATCTCAATAAACATTGAATCGCGAAATGTACATACTCCGCCGGGACTCGAACCTGGATCTCTCACTTGCCGGGTGAAAGTGCTACCATTACACTACAGAGCCCTCACTTTTTACATTTAACTATTTGGTATTTGACCATATCTGTCACATTAGCGTTTAAATAAACCAAACTAACATATATCGGAAGACCATTAACCTGTCAAATGACTTTATTTACATTAAACGTGTATAAATGGCAATAGCCTTATTATAATTTCAATAAACATTGAATCACAAAAAGTACTTGCTCCCGCCAGACTCGAACCCGGATCTCTCATCCGGCAAGGGCAGAATACGGCCAAATATGAAAAAATTGAATCGTAAAAAGTAAGGGCTCTGTGGTGTAAAGGTAGTAACATTCACCCGGGTGAGAGATCCGGGTTCCAGTTCCGTCAGAGCAAGTACTTTTTGTGATTAAATGTTTATTGAAAT
The DNA here is from genome assembly GCF_021130785.1 of Homalodisca vitripennis. Classification (NCBI taxonomy): domain Eukaryota; kingdom Metazoa; phylum Arthropoda; class Insecta; order Hemiptera; family Cicadellidae; genus Homalodisca; species Homalodisca vitripennis. The sequence goes on along the minus strand of NC_060211.1, from coordinate 65,542,785 downwards.
TAAATAAGGTTATTGCCATTGATACTAATTTATGTAAATAAAAGTGGGGGTTTTCAAAACCTTTAACTTGAGGAGCGGGATGAATTTCAATTCTTGTGCATCTGCTATCTGTATGTCTGTTCCTGCATGATATTTTGCAAACGAGCATACTCTATATATGTACCTATAGAGTTAAAATTGTTTATATAGCTTCATGTTTGTATAAGCAACAATAAATTCGATGATGATACAAGTTATTTGGCTGAGCCTTAGGAAATGTAATTGCAATTGGTATTATGATTTAACGTAATGGCAACGAGAATATAGCAGAACAAATACCTTTACTAACAAACTCAATACACTCTACGAAGTCATAACATGTTACATATATATAACATGTTATAACATATATAACATGTAACATGTATATATATATACATAAATATATATATAAAACAGAAATAACTATCGCAACGCACTTCAATTATGTTATACCTTATAAACGATCTCTCTCAATCTACCTTAAAATAATGAAATCACTTGTATATTTGAAATTTTGCATTGAATCTCAGTGTAGCCTGTTACGATACACGTGGCAGACCTACTTGTAAAAAGTTTAAAGTCATCTATAAAATAAGAATAAAAACCTCAAAAGTGTACATATTTTATTAGAATAACCAAGCAGTAGTTGTTTGGCATGAAAATAATTTATACAAAAGCTGTGTAGCTTTCGACGAACTAAAATTATGTACATTATATAATCATATTTAACCCTTTGAGTGCCGGAGCATCGCTGTCAGCGAATCCCGCATTATATGCAAGAAATGCCAGAATCGCTGTTAGCGACTTCTGCAATAACGCTTATATTTTTATATAGTATTTACCTAAATTGGCTCAATGACTATACATACGCATTCCAAAGGCTTCAACGTAACTTTTTATGTAGGTTTTGTTTAATTTTGGTTAGATTCAGATTTTTACGGAGGTTGTAAAGTGAGCGCGTCAGTCGCGTTTAAAATCGGCCGCTACGCGGACGAGCCGTCATGAGTTTTGTTTGCTGCTGTTTATTTCACAAATGATATTGAAAAATTTTAAGTGTAAATGGGTTGTAGTGTTAGTATCTTCAAATTATTTCGTTTGTGTATGTTGTTTCTTGTCTGTGTGTAAGTAGAACAATGACGGCCGCGAGTTACGGCGATCGTAAGCATCTAGTACTTTACTAAATACGTTTGTATAGTTTTTAATGTTTTTTTTTGTTTGTTCAGTGATATTATATAAAAAATGAGTCGTAAAAACATTGCTGACAATGAAGACCTAGTATTACAGGCATTAGATTTAAGCATTATCAGTGTAGACAATACACAGAGTGTTTAGGTTAGTGTTAGAAAATTTCTAGTTTTTTGTAGTGGTTTAATATTTTCATATTTATTCATATATAAGTATAAAAAAATGTTTTATATGTATTTTTGTACAGAATTAAATGGAGTATAAGATAGAATAACTAAAAGTGAAAAAATAAAATATTTCAATAACACCAAGTTATGTCCAAAATAAAAAACTAAATGTTTTTTGCTCATAAAGTTTTTGTTAATGACTTTTTTTATTTATATAAAAACGTTTAAATAAGTGATCAATGTATTATATGTATAAAGAAAATATATTTATCTAAACAATAACAAAAACCCAAGACATTTTACCAATAAAATACATTTGTTATGAATTTTTAACCAGACCCTGGCAGAATCAGGCATTTTCGCTCGGCATTTTATGCATACCATATAGCAAAACGCTGTGGCACTCAAAGGGTTAACACCACAAACACACACACACACACGCAACGCACGCACGCACACATACTGTATATTTATATATCATGACAATAAAATGTTTCAACTATTTTAAATTAGGAAAGATAATTAAGTTTGTAGTTCACCAATGCATTGAACATATAAAGACCTTTATAGTGTGTAACATTAAATATTCTATAGAAAAACCAGGGGAATCAAAACTAAAATGTTTGTAATTAGAAGGATTTAACTGTACAATAATTGAACGTTTTACAATATCTCTCGTAACATCTGAAATACTAGATGAATTTATTTACATGTGAGTATTATAGCCAGTTTAAGAGTCAGTATGTAATTGTATTTTCATATTGCATGTTTCAAAAATATGTCGGATGACAAAAAAAAAACCAAAAAGCACTCTTGTCTTATGTACGCAATTTTTTTTCACGTATTTACAAGTTTATTGCAGGAAGAAATGCAATCTATTTACATGAAAAAGCGTATTTAATTTTTATACATAAAATATAGTCGGGCATTTCCGAATTTTTTTTGATTAAGCTATATGCCTTCTTGAAATTTTCTTTAAACAAATATTCATCAAAAGCGGTTTTTATTAGTATGTTTTAGCTGTTCAATATTTTGCAATACGAGATTTAATTATTCTTAGTAAATCGGAAGTAACCTTTTTTATTTTATTAAAATTTAAAATGTCATTGCATAAAAGATGTTTAAAATATGTTACTCGTTTTTGCAATAGTTTATGATGTAACATATACACTATTACGCAATTATTATTTGAATGTATTAAACCATAAAAACATGTAAACAATGAAGTTTGTAAAAATAACTGTAAATTACAAATTCATACATCACCGAGGTCCCTTACTTGAAAAATACGGGTTTTAGTAATTACTTCATTTGTGGTTATTTTTGCAGCATATAATTGATATCCATAACCACTAACTTACTAAATTTTAATTTTATAAGAAGCATATTAAGTAAACACAATAGGATAAAACATATTTTCCATTCTTCCATCTTTTAATGAAATGTGAATGTCAAGAAAACCCCAAATACACATCACCAATTTTTTGCATTCTAGATAGTTAGTTACTCTGGACTACATGAAATACGGTAGCCATGTTGAGCTTGTTTGTGTGGTAAAAACTATGGAACAGTTCCAAGTATTTGCAGCATGAAGGAAGACTTCCGTCCGACTTCTCTCCGGCTCAGATCCAAAACTGGCCACGCTACTAAATTTGACGCGGGATGCAAAAACAGCCAACCGGAACTAATTTTAGAGATTTGATTAGCTCACAGCCATTCCCGAGGTGACACTTAATGGAAAAGCATTGACATTGGAGTTTAAAATTGCTAAACTAGTTGTTTATTTTATAAATATATTTTAATACAATCATGCAAAATGCAACACCATTTTAGAGAAATATAGAGTTTGATTTTGTAATATTAATTATTTTTAATGTAATTTCAATAGGTCTTTTTTAATTTCTATAAAGTCCAAAATGGATAGATGAAAATATTAAAAACAGCTAAAATTTTAATGCTAATACATATATCGAATATATATATATAATTATATTTTGTCTTAACATTCATAAAGCGAAAAAATTAAATTAAAGTATAATATATTAAACAAAATATCACAAATTGATACCGTAATCATTATTTTCATTCTTAGACACTGCAGTGAAGCCCAAATTTGTCTCTAGTTATACATTTGAGTTCTAGTTAGAGCCAAATTCTATCACATGAAAATAATCTGATCTATTTAATAGTAACATGTAAAACAGCTATTCAATTCATAGCGCAAAGAATATCCATGAGCTATGCAATACCTTTTAGATAACTTATTTCACATACAAAGTGTTTCATTATATATTACTGTGAGATTTACTTCGGGCGGTTCATGAGTTGAGTATATCCTATAAAATGATTCTAAAGACTTAAATACAAAAGCATTAAAAACTGGTATTTAAAAACAAGATATCCTACAACAATATATTAAACTATTTGTAAAATACCATAAAATCATGAAACACTAAACTATATTTATAATACTTTCATAAAAATATAAAATAACTTTGTAATATATATTTTCTAGTTTTTTTCCAGAGTCTATTTTTTGTTAGTACTCAAATATTGTAAGAAATATGGGTTGTTTATCACTAAATTAATTATACGATAATTTATAAAGTTCATTGAAGAATAACTCATTTATAACTTTTAATACAATAACGATTACACAATGAAGCAGTTTACATATAATCGATATTACCAATATATTCTTTGACTAATAATATAGGTACACTTATTTCCTGGAACCCACTATATACTCATTCACAAATTTATTGTATACGTCGTCTGGTTTTAAAGAACCAATCAGAGAGAGAATGGGTCCATTTTTGTGTGTTGGCTTTAGTCTTGATTCAACAATAGTAGTCCGTTCAGACCCACTGACGTAATCGATAACCAACGTTTGCTAGAAATTCAACGGGAACCTTCATTCCTCAGAAGATCGGCCCATCAGTATGGTTCTTAGTACATGAGCACAACAGGTCACCTATAGACTCAATCTCTGTCGTTTAAACCATTTCTGTATAATTTTTTAACATTTTAATTTCACAAATCACGCATGCAATATGATCTACCAAAACCACGGTAACGAAATTAAGTTATCCGTTTCTGCCTTATGAAACAAACAAACATTACCTAACAGTGTCTGCCCATTGCCTATGACTATGTATAATGTATGTATAATATTAACTATATATGATGAATACAAGGTGTTTGAAAAGTCTGGGTACGGCTTAATATTTTACAAACCATAGCAGATAACATCTATAAACTTTGCACAGTGTCATATGGCTTTGTAAACTATTTTTCCTTGCTATTACCATGACATGCCTACCATGGGGGGACGGCCCACAGAGGAAAACATGGAAATCTTAAATTAAAGCATGGGTCGAGTGATACCTCATTTGAAAGAGCTCACTTAGTAGAGTTGAATGCCGCAAACCGCATCTCAAAAGGTTTATCCAATCAAAAATAGCGGGTTCCTTTAGGTACACATTGTGAAGTACATTATGCGCTGCCATTTCTGACTGGATCGTCGTATTCTGTTGCGGTAGGCGGCGTTTCACTCTACTAAACAATGGTTTCACTGATTTAGTATTTACAAAAAAGAACAAAAAAATTTTAATTCAAAGATTAAGTGGTAAGTTAACTATTTCACCAACAAAGAACAATGGTAGAACTTAAGTATTGATATTATCCAGTTTAAAATTTTTAAATGTTTCAACTAATTTATTTAAGAGGAACTTGGATGTTTACTATTGTAAAACATTCATGGATGCTGTCACTTTCTAATGTTAGACAAAATGACCTGGGTTTTCCCTCCTTATCATTTCAGGTTGTTATCAACAACAGACAAAGTCCTAAATCGGGACTTAATTCCTGTTACGGGAAATCACATTGTCAGTTCTCAGTTATTTCAGATTTTTTGTGAGTGTGCGTACAGTGTTAGTTGTCATTTTACGAAGTTTACAGCTATCGTTTACAAACATTTATCCTATATGCAATGGAGCTTCAACAATAAAGTATTAATACATTTTAAATTTACACATTAATACTGAATAGGAATTGTGATTATTACTATATTTCTATATACGAACAGATTGGCATCACTCACTAGCAATGTTATAAATTTGATAAAAAGCAATGATAATTCCGACATTAAAATTTACCACCCACATTGTGCCTAACATAAATAAGAATAAAAGAAATTGCATGAAGTAAAACATCAGTATAGGTGTAAGCCCTAAAATAACTATACTTGGGATTTTTCTCAAAATTTACATCTTCATAGCTTGATAAAATTAGACAAGTTCTTAGTAGAAAAAGGGTTTTCTTGATAAACCTGCTATCGGGGTAAAAGAATGCAAAATGTTAGTTTTATGTTCTCTACGCCTTGAAAAACTAAATTTTACTAGGAACTAGGATTTTTTTCCGAAATAATGAATTACGATTATTCTATTTTGAACGCTATATTTAGCTGCTGTTCACGTTCATTTAATTGCAGCGTCTGGTGTTTTCAGTCATTTTCGTCTGAACAGAAATAAAGAAAGTCGGTGGCGAAAAAACTCTAAACGAACTATATAATTTAGACATCAGAGACATCTAAAGTAGATGAATTGGCATTATGACACCTTATCTCACTAGGTGCACAAATGAGTGCACTACAGTGTTTCTGACACGATCTTTAAGCACGGTGGAGCAAGGGATTTGTCTACACATAACGTAGGTATATTAGAATGAGTTGATTCAATTGGAATATTGCAGCGACCGGTATCTGACACTGGCTCACACTTTACTCCTGGTATCTGGAGCCATGTTCTTCTGAAGAAATCAAAAGAAATTTGGCGACGAAAAAGCTTTAAACGTACCTTTCCATGTTTTTGACATCAGAGATACCTATAAATTATAAATTTGAGGAGATATTTAATTAAATATGATGGAATATTGCACATAAATTTTAGTTATTTGATTGATAAAAACTCTTTCACTCACCGAATTCAAGACACACAAACACAGCTTTTTTTAGTTTAAATCAAATTATTCTAAAATAGGTCAAGAGATTGGGTGTGTCTTCCAGTTATATGTACTGTAATGCTTATTAAAAAGAATATGCCTATGACGTCTCTGACATTTAATAGTAAACTTTTAAGCCATAGGTAAATATTAGTTTATAATAAGTGTTAAATAAAACGAGGACACTATATATACCTTTTGGAAAAAAAACCGTGGTAATACTTTTTTACAATTTAAATATTTTAGTCGCTAACACGTGGACAATGATATCGAGCACAGGAATTTATATATTGGACCAGCTGTGAGAGAGGTTTGGTGTAACACAGAGTCAGATTGGTTTAATTTTGAATTGGTAGTGTAATATATTTTGCGGGGACTGTTTTAACAAATACATTGCATATTTTACTTTTTTAAGCCAACTTTAAAACGGTTTAAAGTACTGAAGTAAAGTAATTTTATAAAATTGTATGAACAGATTTTGCAGCTCGCGCTTTTAGTCCTGCAATTATCACTGTTTAGTATTTACGTCGTAGCAGTTAGGGATTGTCAAAATAATGCATAATTGCATTGTCACCTTTGGGCCATAACAACTATCTAAGTAATATAGCTTTGTCTGCCTTTCATGAAATAAGAAAAGAAACAAATGTTTTGATTTATTCATAACAATGTTTTAGTCTATGTTAGTGATTGTGGGGATACTGTCATATGACCAACACTTTTAAGGAAGTGTTCACTTTTAGTGCCATAATAATCTGTCATCATCTTCAAAGCTAGAAGAACTTGAGTATATCTACTTTTATGCATTTATAAAAGTCCTAAGAAATAAAGGATTGCAAATTAAACATAACAAACACGGTGTTTTTCAAAATGCGACAAATTTTATTGCATTGGTACTAAATTAAAGGCCTCAAACTCAATGTTGTTTTATTTCATATTACGCTCATGGTTTTGAACTGATACTAGACGTCTCATGTGTGTATTGTGCTATATATTATAATTTATATTTTATTGAGATGAAAAACTATTAATGTATTCTTAATAGTAGGCAGTTATCGAACTTTTATTTTGTGATATATGTCAATATTTTTATAGATTAATGGTCTACTTTGGTTAATACCACTTGAGGTTAAGATTCATAAATATTTCAAAAGGTTTTATTCATTGTAATTATGTCTTGTTATCATTGCATTATGTAGTAAGTTTAATTTGTATTGATGGCTTTTGACAATTTCCCTGAGAGTTAGTTACATAGTCAGTTACTGCATTTATTAGTTTGCTTGCTAAAGACAAAGATTCACAAAAATAAGTTATATTCAAGCAATTATAACAGCTATAATTTAAATAAAACGATGAGGATGGTACGAAAAGCGCATTTTAAGACAATGAAAGGAAAATGTAAAACAAACCTCGATGAAATCCTAAAGCTGCATGGTAGTGTGACAGAATAGTGTTTTTGCACCAGACTTAAATTAGTTGAAATATAATTTGGATATAGCCACTTGTAATTAAGTTACTTCCCACTAAGTATTTTATTTATAAATATGAGAAAACACTTTGATTAGCAAAAGTTATTGAAATATCGCGCAAACTCAGCCCGTACAATTTAAATTGACTTGGAATTGTAAAAGTTGTATCTGTTTTACTCTTCATGTAACATACAGAGTTAACTAATAGGTGTGACATATTATATCAATGCACTTAATAGCATAAATCAAATGTCTACGCTCTTCCAAGTACCTTGAAGTAACTGACTAATATAAGGATGTATAAAAGGAAATAGTTGATTGAATTAAAATTTTTATCACCTCAGATAAAGTATAATTTTATTTTATTAGGCCTCAGTTCATTATAATTTCTTAAAGACGTGTAGTTTTAAATTGATGATTATTGTTTACCAATTATCAAAAATATCTAAAATATAGTTATTCGACAAAAATTATTTGATTAGGTTCTATCTAGAAAATATTATGTCGAAATGTAAAGATTCTCTCTCACATTAATTCGTTATGATCTATTCCATATTTAGAACGCGTTCTGTCAGGGGTCCTGGGTTACGTCCAAAGCTATTAATAGCATCACTGACATGAATGACTGGCAGTTATTTCCTATACTGTTGCTCTTCCCACTCTATCCTTTTACGATATTAGTCTCAGACCTGGCTCAATATTGGTAACCGTGGATTTAAACTATTAAATTGACTTTAAAATCGATAAATGTATTTGAATACAATGCAAATTAAGGATTTTGTATACAAATATAATAAATTATTAATTTAATTATTAAATATAAAGTAACCATGCCAACCTCTTGTTGATGATTATTAGTGCTATGTGTATAAAAGCACATTAAATTTTAGTATCATAATTGCATAAGTGGTATTTAGGTACACATTATTTTTAAAGGCATACCTTATTACCTCATGTGATATAATATATTATTTGATACTGTATGTGCGAATACATTAAAATATAATCCTAGACAAATATAATTAACTTTTCATGTACAATATTTGAGTCTTGAAAATCACAAGTGTTCCATTCTCAACAGATGCTATAACTTATTTTAAGGACTTCTATTAACATAACTGCTCTATTGCGTGGGAGAATGATTTCAGCTCCTTAAAGAAGAAGAGAGTTCTAGGTTGGAGTTGTATTCACAAGTATTTCCACCGGGAATCCGTTATAAATGGCTTTTATTGTGCTTGGGGCCGTTACAATCTGAGATGGCTGATCGCGCCATTACCGTTGTTCTCCTCGTCCTACAATCCTCTGATGGGAGCTTATATAGAAACAGCAGTAAAACGTGACTCGTTGCTGTAAAGAGTTCCATTTTTCCTAAAGATTGCTATTCGTTATTCAACTTTAACACGTTGAAATAATATACGAGTACATATTCTTACATGTCCTGTTGTATTTCAATGATACTAAAGTGATCACTCAATCCCAATTTCCTATTTCAGGGATAGCTTTAGAGGTAAAAATTTAATTTCTTCTATGCATAATTTTATACACCTACAATACATCCCTCATAGGTTTTATCTATAATCATATTTCATTACATCACATATACACTCGGGAAATTGTAATACACTTTTGATGGGAACTCTTCCTTATATAAGTAGAGTATAATTATAGTGATCACTAAATTTATTTTTTTATTGTAAAGTCCGATATTTTAAGGGATTAAAAACATATTTGTATTAAATTGTATCTACAATATGTCATTTTATAACTTGGGATATTACATGTAAAATGGCAGTTGTGAAGATACACAGCGATTTGTGATGTATGAAGCATTCGGATGGACATATAAATCCATGAGATATTAATATATAATGGGATATGTAACTACTATAAAACTAATATTTACATTTCAAAGATTAGTGAACTTGTTAAACTGAAATAGTAGATTATTTTAAAACGTATATAAAAATGATTCAAATGTATATGTAGCCTACGTTAATGGCATAATATGGATACCCCTCGAAGAGTCAATGTTATCATTCATGGGGTTGGATAACTTTTATTCCTATCTCTCAATTTGTGTGTCTGTCCGCACGATAATCACGAGAATGAACTGATAATCTTGAAACTTTCATGAAGCTTCATTTCTATACATACAACGTTCGATGAAGTAACCCAAGTACAATCATATGACATTTAAAATGTTATATAACAACGCTTTTTGCCTAATAAAATGAGTTAAAGCCCTGACGGTTTGCATAAGGTCTCAACAACGCCTCTTACGCGAAACGTGGTGTGGCATATTCCTAACTTATAGACTGCTAAAGTTCTAAATATTACTTACAATTTTAGTAAACTTCACACTAAAAATTTACTCTCATCCAAAACGGATTCTACGTTAAATAAGTATTGGAGATTTTGTACGTTCTTAAATTTAGTTTAATGTATGTACTTACATCAAACCTAAATTTTAAAACGTTTACATGGAATAAAATGAATAAGATTTATATATAACATAATAGTTATCCCTTAGTTAAGGTTTTTATCGACGATGGATGATTTGAAAACACAGTACATTTCGTATAAATTGCCTTTATTATTTTGGTAAATTTCTGTAACATTTATAACGATGAAAACTTTTAAAATTCTAGTATACTGACATAATGAATAATTAAATGTATAAGAAGAAATAATTAAAGTCAGGGTAAATTTAATATAATGCAATATAATAATTAAGCACTCTCCATTACAGGGGTTGGAGGTCTGCGGGATGTGGAGATCAGAGCGCCCCTCGCTGTGCCACCCGGCTCCTCGGCCACCCTAACCTGCAAGTACGACCTAGAGGGCGACCCGCTCTATACGGTCAAGTGGTACAAGGGTAGACAGGAGTTCTTCCGATATGTTCCCAAGGAGCTGCCACACACTCGAGTGTTTCCTCTCCCAGGAGTCAATGTAGATGTACGTATTCATTACCCACACATACAATGCTAATATTTAATATGCACAAACAAAATGAAGCAAAACATGGAAACTTATACAAAAATCAGTTTTTGGAGGACTTCTTTAGTAAATAATGTTATTTTATTACTGATATATTGTATTTTTTTACTTATAGCAGTTATCGAATATAAAATATATATTCAAATATAGTGAAATATTGGTATCAAATGCTATAGTTATAATAAAATAAAAAATAACTTTAATAAAGAGGCGAAGTCAAACTCTCTCTACGAATCAACTTTATAAACATACAGAAAATTAACATTAATTGAATACCGTTAATGTACCATAATTTATAATAACATGTAAACGAAACTGCTCACAAATTAACTTTTGAATTTCAAAATGTAATTATTAATAAAAATTAAGAAATAAACGTAACAATTTAAAAGAGAAAATAAAGAACAAAAACATATTGAAGCCCTCTTACATACTTTCCTTCTCACACACGCCGCAAGCAACACCACCCTTCACCCCCACATTCCTCCCAGTAGCAAATCCCTGACATTTGTCCCGAAGCATGCACGCCTCTCAATACTTATATTATCGTAAGGGAAAGCGTTTCAAAGGCGGAAAACCTGAACAGTAAATGGTCTATTAAAATGTGTGATCTATGAATTTGGTTTGATTGTACGTGGCTCACATTCTTGTGGGTTGTTCACTAATACTACAGATAACATTGAAGTGATCAGACAGATAAATACTAGTTTTAGTTTTTATAATATTGCATGTAGAAGCATATGAAATTGGTATAGTTATTTAAGATTACGGAGTGATATTTCTTTAAGATTACTGCTAAAACATTGTAAATCGTGCTCATAACGACTTAGATTTAATATATATATATATATATATATATATATATATATATTTAAACAGGGTGGAGTTTTTAAGTCCCTTCCCCCCTATTTTTTTTTAAACCGTATAAGTTAGGAGGTTTTAAACTCCGTACATATTCGTTAGACCTAAATATCTTGTTTTTCATGGGTTCATTGACTCTCCACCTCCTATGGGGGACGGTCCACGAGGAGTAAGCCGAGATTCTTAAATGTGAGCATAGGTTGATATGCACATCAAATTAAAGGTATCTGTAAGTAGAATACAATGCCGCAAACCGGACCTCAAAAGGTTCATCCTAATAAAAATTACAGGGTGTTAAAATGTACAAAATAGTAATGTGCTTTTATCTGCGTTTTATCGCGCAACTTTTTAAAAGTTCATTTCAAAACAATTTTTCCTATTGCTGTTTATTGTTCAAAAGAAACTTTATTTTGTTTGTGTTTAATGATTTTAAGGGATCACTGGAAGTCCGAGATCTAGGAGTTAAACTAAAGGATTTAATAAGAAGTCGGTCATGTGATTGTGTCGTTTTAACGCTGGAAACGGTGTGCTACAATCTGAATTAAAAAAGGATAATTCGTAATTTTGTTTAATAATAATTTTGTACAGAATCTTGTGGTCTGAATTTTTAAATGTAATCTTTTGACATAGTCCCTGTGTCGTTGTAAAAGTGAAAGTTGTTTGTTATCTGGGTATTCCCAGAGACTTGTTATGTTTGGTTTCAGTTACTTGGGCCATTAAGTATCTGACCTTGTTAGTTGCAGTGTGCTACTGACCTTGTTAGTTTTTAGTGCTGTTAAAGTTAGAAACATGTCTCGCACTCTTCAACAAAAAGTTGACATGGTGTTTATTTTTGCCGCTTCTGGGAAATAATTACCACGAAACAATGAGACGATTTAATGAAAACCATCCAGAAAGACCTGTTAGCAGAACCTAATTTAAGGCAGTTAATAACAAAATTTAGAGAGACTGGTAGCGTTACTGATGGAAAACGTTTCAGGCCGTCCTCCTTTGTCAGAAGAAGTTGATTTTTGAGGTTTCTTTGTACAGTTGTGGAAAATCCTCAAACCTCTTCGAGACAAAATAGCAGACAATATCGGGGTATCACAACGCAAAGCATTAACTACCCTGAAGAAGCACAAATTTCATCCCTACAAAAATTATGCTACATCACGCATTAAATGAAGATGACCCGGACAGAAGATTGCAGTTCTGTGAAACTATGGATAGACTAATTATAGCAAATCCAACAACCGTAAATAATATATGCTTTAGTGATGAGAGTACATTTTACGTAAATGGTTTTAGTGAATAGGCACAACTGCCGATACTGGGATAACTCTAATCCCCATTTTCACAGAGAACATCATACCCAGTATCCCCAGAAAGTAAATGTTTGGGCAGATCTCTTTGGTAACCACGTTGATTGGACCACTGTTTATTGACGGAAATTTAAATGGAGAAAGTTTATTTACATATGCTCCAAAATAATATTCATTCCATTAATAGAAAATACAATTCGCACTAATGGTGGGGAGTTTTTAATCGAGAAGAAGTAAGGTTCCAGCAGGACGGTGCTCCTCCACACTACGATGTTAATGTTCGTGGTTACCTTAATGTACATGTTCGTGAGAAGTGGATAGGACGACGCGGGGCAATAGAATGGCCGGCACGGTCCCCTGAATTGAACACACTGGATTTTTTTTGTGGGGACACTTGAAGTCTGTGATTTATTGTACACGAGTCGCATGTGTGGAAGATCTTCGGAACAGAATTACTGAGGCCTGCAGGAAGGTAATCCTAACCCGTGTGTAAGGAGTGAATTTGTTAACAGACTATACTACTGTCAGGAAGTAATCAGGCAATCAGTTTGAGCATCTACTACAATAAAAATGGGTAAGTAACAACCTACTAGTATCGGAATCGTACAAATATTAGAACCGGAATCGCTGTTGAAATAAAAAATAAATGGGTCTAAAACCTTTTGTAAGACAACAATTCTTTAAATAAAATACTTACAAGGCGACACAACACATGATCGACTTCTTATTAAATCCTTTAGTTAACACCTAGATCTCGGACTTCCAGTGATCCCTTAAAATCATTAAACAAAACAAAATAAAGTTTCTTTTTGAAGAATAAACAGCAATAGAAAAATTGTTTTGAAATGAAACTTTTAAAAAGTTGCGCGATAAAACGCAGATAATAGCACATTAATATTTTGTACATTTTAAAACCCTGTAATTTTCATTAGATGAACCTTTTGAGGTCCGGTTTGCGGCATTGTATTTCTACTTACAAAGACCTTTAATTTGATGTGCATATCAACCTATGCTTACATTTAAGAATCTCGGCTTACTCCTCGTGGACCGTCCCCCATTGGAGGTTGAGAGTCAATGAACTCATGAAAAACAAGATGTTTAGGTCTAACGAATATGTACGGAGTTTAAAACCTCCTAACTTATACGGTTTAAAAAAAAAATATAGGGAGGGAAGAGACTTAAAACTCACCCTGTATATATATATTGCAATAATTCTGAGCACGTTGCAGTCTGTCCGACTTCTTAGTAGTTAAACCACCGATCACACCTTCACAGTAATTAAGATTTGTCATAACCAGCACTTGCGAATACAAATCAAACTTCTTTAAACTGCCAGCATGTACTTTGTTACATAATATTTACAGCCCATTTAAGCTTGTATTCTTGGTCAGTCCTTGATTCTTAACTTTATTTATTTAATTTAGTTCACGATTATTAAGTTTTAGTTTCAGTGTGGTAAGAATGTTAATACAGTTAATTAGTCTCGAGTTGCCTATTACCATTGCTTGTGTCTTATTTTCAGTCAATTTCAGTCCATATTGTTTATCACAAAAGGTAATCACATCTTCATCCTAGTTTAATAGTGATACAGAAATGTAACGTTTGTCAATTAAACAGTGAACGTATCTTTTTAATCATAAGCGTAAAGATTAATATTTCAACGACTTTAGATTGATGTGTTATCGTTTCTGTAAAGTGAGAATAGAAGGAGTCAAAAAAGAGCTTTTTGGAACTCCTATCGTAAATTCTTTCAGTCAATCATTTAATAACCTTCCATCCAACATTTCCAACGTTCAGTGAGGTGAGACTCGACCCAGGTAATACAAACATCGGAAAACAAAACTTTTTTTATGAGGAGAAGGAAATGGTGTACGCCGTCAAAGGCATTGGAAACGTTAAAGCGTATTAAAATTGTGTATTATTATCCATTGTCAATCGGTTATCATCCATGAGTTTCAATAAAGAAGAAAACATTTGGTGAAATAATGATTCGCGGTATTTTTACATACATTATAGAATACTTATTAGGCGTAGATCAGAAGCAGTTTAAGGATTATAGGTTTTATTAAATGAGCGAACTACAGCAACTTTCTAAACATATGGAAAGAGAAGAATTCAATAAGGAATTTCGAATTCGTACTTTATTAGGCAGTGTGATTGGCAACGTATTTTACAGGAAGCGTAAAGCCATATTATCAGCCCACGCGCCATTGCTGGTCATCCTCGAAAAAGCATCCAGTACGTCTGCCTCAGTCTCGCAGTACAGTGCTTCCCGAGGAGCAACTCTAAGCTCACCTGCGTAATCTTTACCTGCAGATTGATCTCCTGAAATGTTTAAAAATTATCATTTATCATATTAAGATCAATGGACACAAGGCTGTTGACATCTGATTTCCCAATACCTATATTCTCAACTCCGTTCCACAAAGACATCATGAGACATCATGGACTGTTGCCAGGACAAATTGCAAGGATTAAACCCAATTTTAACATTTCTGATCTCCTGTTAAATATAATTCTTGAGACATATGTAATGGTATATTATTTGCAATGTTATTATTTGTCCAGTGTTGTGGTAGGGGATTTATGGATTAGTTTTGTGACGATTGGGGCATGTATATCGAATACATTTATTTAAAAAGAGTTAAATTTGATTACCATTTCATTCACATCATTGGGAACATCATGTCAGGGCACAGACCAGCAGCATCAGCGAAAAAAAGCATAATTTAAGGCCCTGAATTTTCCATAAGTGATGAGTTTTGGATAAAATTTAGATGTTTGCTGAATATAGGCGTAAATATGAGATCATGTTTTGAAAGTCCAGGGACAGAAAATTGTCCATGGAGAACAATATAGGCCAGGTCAGAGACAGCAATAACATCCAGCTAAGTGTCGGTTGTAGTGGTTTGGTGAGTAGATTGAAGTGGCAGTAGAGGTAGGTTACAATATTACAGTATAGCAGTCAATAATTTTAGGGCATAAGTAGGAGGTCCAGTCAAGTCCGAGCTCAGGTCGCCCATGACAATGACATGACTGTAACGAGCCACAGGACAGATAAGTGTGAGTAAGGAAAAAAGGGATATTAGGGGCATTATAAAACACATATTATATAAAAGCATATTAAAAGAATATGAACTTCATCGACACTTATGTACAGAAACATAGGGGATACTTCCCACTAGACGTGTCGATAAGAAAGGAATCGACTATTAAACAAAATTAATCAGTATGGCAATACAGAGAATGTGTAATAACGTGCGCTGCCTTACGAAAATTACTGTGGGGAGATAGAAAGCGGTATAGAAGTGTGAGTAGGGAGGCTGAGAAACGCTCTGGTCCGGGCGGGACAGTCAGACATCCGAGTGGCGTCGAGCAGAACCGAGACAGTGCAGGCAGAGAGCGGCCAGCGATATCCGAGGCAATAACTATGTAGTCAGACCACACACACACACACACACACACACACACACACACACACACACACACACACACACACACACACACACACACACACACACACACACACACACACACACACACACACACACACACACACACACACACACACACACACACACACACACACACAGCACAAAAATAATAATATTCGTGTTATCAAAGCCAAAATTTACGTACAAAATGAAACTAAGAACTTACAAAATATAAGAACCTAACATATTCTGAATTATATTTGTATTATTTATATTATTACTAAATTATGAACAAAAACCAAATTAATATTTTACACATCGGCTAGAAAGTATTATATTAAAATTTATTAAACCACTTCATGGTTTGGAAGTTTAAAAACAATGGAAAATTAACTTTTGGAATTGATATCATATTTTTGTTTCATGACAATTACATCTTATTATGTTAATATTATAATAGGGGACGGCTCGATTACTCCACTGATCATGAAATCTAGTAAAATCATTTTTTTTTCTTTAGATAGTTTAAAACGAACAGTAATCTTCTGTGTAATTATGTTATCTTGCAGTTGCATATTGAAACTACCCACCTTATGGCACTGTACCACTCCAGATATTATCAGATAGAGTAATATTTTAAACAAAACATCTAAAAATATTGTTCAGTTATTAAAATTGCGCTACGAAAATAAAATAAAGTTATGGTTTTCACATCGTAATCTAAATTAAAGTTCCTGAGTAACAAGACTATTTACCTTTTTTCTAGATTTGTGACATGACAAGTATGACAATACAGTTACTTAGATATAACGAAAGTTTAATTGAATTGGATTGTTTAGGAGTAATAAGATGTTGCACTCATTATTCTAGTACTATTTAGTCACCGTTAATAACATATTAATGAATGATCATAGAACTTAAATGATTTAAACAACTCAAAAACCTGCCTGGGTTTACCAAGCAATGTACTACTTACACGTATAATAAGACCTTCCCGGTAACCATTTTTGAATATTAATGAATCTCTGGTGATTTCAGTAAATATTAAGTACAAGTTTTCACGTAACATGTAAGTGGGCACTAACAGCTAATTAATCAAATACAGTGAAATAATTGTTCTTCTTACTCCATTATCGCGTAATTTCCATGTTTATAACGATATCATTAATTTTTATTTAATTTTAGTAAACGCTTAATTGTGTATACAGAATTGAATTGTATACCATAAGAACACATACAGGTAATAATAGTGGACACATTGTATATACTTCCATAAACTTTTTATTCAAAAAACGCTTTCACCGGTTAGGGCATCATCAGTTAATAAAATCAACAAAACATTTGTTTAAAATAGAACAAAGAAAATTTAAGATAAATTGAAGTTTACCTTTAAAACTAATGTTAAAGATGATAAACTGATACATTAAAAAAGTATTAAATGGAAAACAACAGACAGTTATTGTGGCAACATAATGTTTCAGTTTTTATAAAATACTACGATGGGAAATTTAAAGAGCAATCATCTTATCCGATTTATCCGCCAGGCTTTTAGTCAGGTTTGATATTCATAAGTATAATAATATCCTTTGTTATGGACTTATTTATCCTTGGAACAGTATCATTTATATATCGTCTTCTGTGAGGTCACTAACATTTCGTTAATAACAAAAAGATTCATTAATGACAGGATGCCACAGTGAGATGATTTCAAATAGATTTGAACAGCCCTATTACAAATTAACAGTTCTAAAGGTAACCACAGTCAGAGCCGAGGCGAATTTCGTAAACAATAATTTATGTCTCGATTTATTAAGCTGATAAGAAATTTAACTAATTATGTTTGTCATTGATCAATAATAGTTTAATATGTTAGATGTCTTTGAGAAAGTCGCAGATGCACTACTAGTGGCACGTTTATTTAAAAGAAAAGATTAAGGGAATTCAAAAATAATAAACATATAAGTAAATCTTTGGATACAATAAAACCACAAAAATAGTCTTTTAATTTGTTCGGAACACTCACTCTGTTATAGAAAGACGATCTGCTGGTACACCTACTGATCTCGTTATTTTCCTGGTTTAATGATCCTTCGTTATAATTGCCCATTTCGGATTTTAGGTAAAAATAACTTGCTCCAGCAATTACTCAGTTAGCTTTAAGAACTCTGTTCTTTATTTGATTTAATTTTGTAATTTAATAACTAACAATATCTTAACAAAATGTGTTATCTTTAACCTTTTGGTGACCATAACGTACCATTCAGATGATAAGGAACATATCTTTGCTAAATTTAATGGCTTTCACCAATAAAAAAAAATACAGAAAGCCGTTCCTGGAGTAATAAAACAGGATTGAATATTAAGATTGACACTTCCAAAATCGCTATAAGTTACCTCAGAATTATTGCTGTTTACTTAAAATTCTGGAATATATTCTTTACTATAAACGTTTTGAAGAAATAATGTGTATTATTTCCATTAATTGTTCTATAAATAAATTACCACTGGAATGTGTAATAAATTACTTAGTTATTTCACAAATATAAATGATGTTATTATTAAAAATAACTGCCTTATAGAGGCATTAATATAGGAAATGACTATGTCTAATAAAGTTTGAAGTACACATGAAGTGATTTGTAACAATCGATGAATATGTCCAGATAAGTGCGTCAGGCCCTACGAAAGTGGTACTAAGGGATGTTCAGAAGGCTCTTTCAGGCAGGTACCGCTGCGAGGTGTCAGCTGACGCTCCCAACTTCCACACTAGAGTCGTATCTACGAACATGCACGTCATACGTGAGTATACCACAGTTAAGGTTATATTAAATATAGTTGTCTGACCTTTAGAGAAGCTTACTTGAGGGACTTGCCTGTCTGCCCAATACTTCTAAGACAAACTGACCTATAGACTTGCATGAAATTTATTTTTATATAGCCAATATCGACCTTGATGATGCTTCATATCAATATATTAATGTGGTTGAGCTCTAAAGAGACAGCTCTTATGGGTACCTATTTTCTTAACGATAAAAATCGGTATAAAATCCATTCATAAATTAATTATCAATTGATATTTTAACAAGTAAAAATATGATAAATATAGCACAGAAAACGGTATAAACTTTAAATTAAAAATCTCCCGGTACTTTCTTCGTTATTACTAATGTATAATTATATATAATTGTTCAAATATATGATCTGATTATGGATGGTAGAAGTGTGAATTTACTTAAAACAGTTATCGCTAGAATCGTCCCTATGAAAGAATTCATAGTATGTTGAACTAATATCGTAAGTGAAAGGGGATTATTGCATCAAAACAGGCAAAAACTTTTCATTAAACAAATAAATTTATTAGAACTGCTTTTATTTCTGAAACCGTTTACAGCTGGCCTACAGCAAGGTTTGTACAATAATGTCAACGTTCCCCCTCTTTTCTCCGAATTTGTGGGGATAACACTGATGGATATTAGGTTACTTATTCAATATCAGTCTGCTATCTAGATTTGAATCCTTCATATTATTAACTGTTCTATGATATGTAGAAGTTGATACTGATCCTGATATTAGATCACAGCAGTGGAGCAGCGCAGCTTTGGATTAAGTGGGCTCAATTGAAGTCTATGATTACATTTCAACATTTTCAACATCGTGAGACTTTAAATATGCTTTATTTTTTATAGTTTGATGTGGGACGAAAGGAAATTGGTAGGCTCTCTCTAAAAATTTCTCGAAGCTCTTTTTATCACATATTAATTACATATATGATTTATGTTATTTAATAAAGTACAATATAAATTTCCAACTCTATGACATGTATAGTAGGTAATGACTGCTAGACGTACAAGTACTTTGCGAGAACATGAATTTAATCCGGCCCACGTGTATAAATTAGATGAAAAAAGTCAGAGTTATGGTCTACAGATAGATTAAAGACAATCCTACAGAAAAAAACTCAACGTTTCAATAACAGATAATAGCAGAGTTGTGTCTACCTACTGATTTCTGACTCCCACGAACATACATTCCCCATCATTGAACTTATTCTTATCTACTAGAAATATTATCTTATGCACAATTTTATGTCTGCAGACGAAACTTTGTTCAATAACCAAGTTCAAATAATAAATAATAACGATAATTAAATATTCCATTTTACTGTGATAAATAAGGGCACTATAACGAAAAATTGTGCTGAAAGCAATTTTTGACTCAAGCCTTTTACATAAGTTTCCACTTATATATTATTTACGCTGTGAATAAAAATGTCACACGATAAAATATATTATATTTGAACACATGTGTACAAAAATTTATTTATTATCCAAATTTATCGTTGCTATCATAGTTATCCATAACATCAATGTAAATGTATACGCTAACTTTTACCCTAATCCAACGAAATGACATACACCATAATCAAACCCGTATTGAGTCTATAAAAGCACTATCTAAAATTAGTCTACAGTTTGTTTTCGTTTTCGAAATATCGTGAGGACTGACAGACAGATTTACAGGTAGAAATTGAAACTTTCCAACGCCTCGAGTGACAAGTTTCACTAACGCTCACCCAATTATGAAATGTAGATAAACCATGAAAGTAATATTAAAATATATGAAAATTGTAATTTTTTACGACTGGAATATACACATTAGTAAATATTTAATATTTTTAGATTAATAAATATTTATAAAATGTCAAATAATATTTTATAAACTGCTGAAACAAAAATTTTTAATTAAAGTTCTGAAATGTTTATTAATAACAAAATATTTGTTGACAATTAAACGTGTAAATCACTGCATGCACAATCAAGTTACACAGATGGTGAATTTGTCCTCATTTAGTTTAATTAAATACATTCCACTTGTATAATTAAATGCATTGCATTACAATTCCGTAATGCAAAGTAGTTTGTGTTAGTAAATTAGCTGAACAAATGCCATCGGGAAAGTATTTTCGGTAATTCTATTTAATGATGAGTATGCTGTTTTATTTCGTTGGTAGATAATTAATTTAATTTGATAATTAGAACAGTATGAAAACAAATTTACCGTAATGTAATTTACAATTAGGTTTCATTTAATAACATCACGTGGGATTCTTTTTGTATACATATGCTTTTTAACATTTTAATATTATTTATAATTCTTTTGTGAGTTTTTACACGTATTTTTACGGACCAAATAGCCTTTAAGTTTAAATATGTAGCGTAAAAATATTTCAAAAACATATCTTAACTAAAAATATTTTAAGCACTTCGCTTTTATGTACTTACAAGAATCAATAGCTCACCTATCAGTTTGAAATACTGTATCCCTCTCGTCACGTTAAGAATAAGGGACAATTTCATTTGTCAATAGTGAATAACTTAGTGTCTAGTGCTTAAATCATTATAACATAGTTGGTGTATAAAACTTTTGTGAAACCTGTGTGAATAATAAACACACACACACACACACACACACACACACACACACACACACACACACACACACACACACACACACACACACACACACACACACACACACACATATATATATATATATATATATATATATATATATAATGTGTAAAGTCTTGCTATGTTGAGAATAAACACTGTAAATAAAATAAGATTAGCGTACCAACCACTTTTATGTTTTTGTAGTGGGTTAGTTCCATTTGTGTTTCTCTTAAACAAGGAATATGAACATGTAAAAGGCTTCACAGAAGTTATATGCATAGTTATTATATTTATTCGATGTTCATACTCAGTTTATTTAAAGCATTTAGTAGACAACTATGTTAAAGTTGCCATGAACGATTTATAAGACCAATTAAAAATGTTCAGCTAACACTCAGCCAAATCATATGGAGTGGTATGCACTCTCATTGAACTTTATGTTGCTTAAATAAAAATGTAGCTTCATAAAAATGTTCAAATCTCAAGTTCGGTTTTTTCCCATGCAGACAGACAGCTAGACAGTTGCTCAGAGTGATAGGCTTCGGTAACGCTCAGGCAAACATTATGTCTCCTCAAAATTAACTTTAAAAAACCAAGGTAGGTACTGGTTTATAAATGATTTGACCCTATTGATTACCTGCGACGGATTCCTTAAGACTTGTTAAAATAAATGCATTTAGTTTATGTTAAAATAAATTTTATAAACA
Organism: Homalodisca vitripennis; assembly: GCF_021130785.1. Taxonomy (NCBI): domain Eukaryota; kingdom Metazoa; phylum Arthropoda; class Insecta; order Hemiptera; family Cicadellidae; genus Homalodisca; species Homalodisca vitripennis. The sequence continues at coordinate 65,520,192 of NC_060211.1, read as the reverse complement.
CATGGAATCATACGATTGACTGTGAAAAGTATTAACTAAAAGAATAGAATTGTTAGAATAATATACCAATAAACCTTCCTTACTTGTTTGCACAGTGCCAATTAGACTGCAGTCTAATTAGCTTGGCGCCGCTATGATCTGTTTCAGAATCTCTTACTTAATTAGTCTTACCTATCATTTACTCTTCTGCATCCTATAGGGTCCATTATCTGGTTAATTAATCCCCTTTAAGGACTTCTGGGAAATAAATTTACCATAATCTGTAAAAAATTAATTAATTGTTAAAATTAAAGTTGTGTTCGTTGTTTTCTTAACAAAGAATTATGCCATTTTTAAACTAGCACAGAGATTTTGTTATACGTAATAAATATACAGTTATCCTTTAATTACTATGTTCACACTATTGTATGGTATATACACAAATTATAAAATACCGAGGATAAAAATCCTTAATAAGAGTACAACATACAAATTATGTTGGAACTATTATGTTGGAAGTTTTAAACATTTATTCTATTATCATCGTAGCAATGCAGACTTCGTAAAAGAAATTTTAAAAGGGGGTTGTGGAAGTTACAATGGAGAAAATCGATAATTTTTGGGAAATCACATCTTACAATAGGACATCAACAGAGGAAATTTCATCTCTTCAGGAAATACTCCCAAATACTCCCAAGATATAGTGGATTGTATACCAAACGTACAAGTAAACCGATTTGAAGTATACGATTTGAAACGGGGAATGGTTCATACGTGAATGCGTGTGACGTGCTATATTAGTTTTTAAAGTTATTTACATTTAACGTATTTAAAATATTGCTAAACAAATTTTAAATACAAAAATAATACTGGTACATATTTTATATGTAAAAACTGAACACAACAAATAAACATACATTCTTAATTTACGTCAAAAGTCAATTTTCATTTATTATCTACGTATCTAAATTTAGATACTATATTGTGACAGTGGTACCGTGTCAAAATCTACAGACTAATACGTAAAAATAGAATTACTTTTACAATTAGCGTTATAAATAAACGCGTACCACACATATTTCAGAAAAGCAGATCCTGATCAAATTCCAGACACATCATATTTATCTGAGCAGTAAAACAGAAATGGATTGTTTAATACAAAACTTCAGTCAAAATAGGTAGACATATCTTGTAAAGCAAACACTACTAAAAAAAAACAAAGACATATCTCATGCTTTGAGGAAAAATTAACATAGAAGCGTTTGTTGTTATAAACGCAAATCGGTTATATTTGCCGTTATAATGTGAAACCTCAAGGTCGATTCACTACAGCGGACATTTAAATATAAAGATATATTTCGATTCTCAATGTATTAAAAATCCACTATACAACGTTTAGAAACGAAAACAGGTGATAATGAAAAATAGACAAGTAGTGAAAATTCCGTTACATGATAAACTTCACACTTTTTCTGGAAACGTACGTTTTCTGCTCTCAATATTGCAATATGTGGTATACCTACTAATGCATACTTATGCATGATAATATTCAATACAAAACATTCACATTGAGCTATATTGTCATATACGAGTATGTGTGTTGGGCCTGTTTACAAGAAGGTGTAAATGACAACAAAGTAGTATAATGCAACTAAAAGATTGTTAATTTACCAACAATATCTAATTGAGTCTCCACATATTGATTAAAACTGCCCTATCCACAGTTTGTATTTTAAATGAAACGTCATATCATGGTTTCATAGGTTATTCTAATGTTATTATAGAATCGAAAACGCCAACGAATCGTTTGAGAGTTTGAAATTGACAGTGACATAATTGATTTACGTACTTTAACTTTAAGTCATGACATTAACCACTCACAATCGGGAATAGAAAATAGTATGCTTTTGTCACAAAATAAATGTACTTCGAATACACACACACATTTCGTCTGGTTGCATATGGTTGTATAAAAAATTATCATAATAATAAACCTAAATTATGTGGTATGGAAATATATATTAATGAATAAACAATTAATTAAGAGAGTCAATTAAATTAATTACTCTCAATTGTAATCAGTGCATAACATGAATTAAACTAATGACAAAGTCTAGTTGATTTATTTTATTTATCTCATTATCACTAATTTCATGGCTCTCGCTAAACATAATGTTTTGATTCTCATTATTCAAATTGGTTAATATAACATTTTATATAATAGCAAAGGTAAATATTCGATTACATTGGTTAGAGATGAATACAATATTACGTACTGTATTGCTGCAAGTAAAATAGTACCGTATTTCTATGATTATTGCATAACAAGACAGTAATCATTTAGCAAGAATGCTACTTAAACCTTTCTCGTATAATTCATAGGTCAACTTTAACCTTCAAGCCCATCCGGGGAGAGAATATTGTTAACAACATGTTTTCTTATGAACGATAACATCATCTGAACATCATAACAGGTCTTTAGTAAAGGAAAATAATAATTAGCCTGGAGGTCATGAAACTGTTAAGTTGTGAGCAAAACCATTAAGACGTTGGTCCAATTGTACTCTAACGTACAAAAATAACGGGATAAATTTAATGTCCTCTGTGTTAATAATGTTCCATGGACACAATAAAAGGTTAAAACAACCAATTAGTGACTACTATAACACTGTTCAAAATCAACGTCAAATATTATCAAACAAATTTTACACAGGTATATTGGATTGTTGTCTAGAATCCTGGACAACTATTACTAAAGTTTCACTATAGTTTCAGCAGAAACGGTATATTATAATCTGCAGGACACTTAAATGCATTCACTTTAGTACATTTTTAATGGTCTAAATGTGGAAGCATAAACTACATATTGTTTGCTGCAGTTCATTAGGGATCATAATAGTTAGTGTCTCTAATACCCTTTATTCTTTAAGTCAAGCTTGTTTACCAGACAAGTATCTAATAAATCTTTCTAGGAATGTACTATTTTAATCGTATTAATTAAAAATAAAGAGGTAAGTCACAATAGTTCAAGCAAAAAAATATAAGAAATAAACTATTCTTTTCACCGGTTGTTATATCAACAAAGATAAAAGTAAAAACGTGTAGAATATCCATGTTAATTTTTTTCTCAACAATTTTCAGATAACCTGGAGGGAGAACCACGCATATTGCTAGAGAAGTTGAGATACTCGGTGGGAGACACTCTCAAGGGTAACTGTACAGCCCCCCCTAGCAGTCCTCCCGCCAACATTACCTGGGTAGTCAACGGCCACAAGGTACACTTAGATTTTACTACTAATCATTTCAAGTTACATTCAGTAATGTTCATTCCAACAGTATAGTTCAATGTTCAATGAGCGAGGAAATTTAATAATGACTTGGAATTATTTATCATCCTTTATTTTTATTTTCATTATCTTTTATTTTAACACAATATATAGTTTTCATCTGCTTTGTAATAACAGCATTTCGAGTATTTACTTTTTAGTTATTTATTCATCCATATAATAATCAGTTTACAAAACATTTTAGAGTTGCTTCTTAAAAATATGTTTATATTTAATTTTAACAATACCGCTGCGGTTATTTCCAGATAGGATATTAATAATGAGTAAGGTTAAGAGGTAGAGGCTGGCTTGTGTCGAGATAGAGTGGATATAGCTAGATAGGCTTATTATCTTAGTCCTATCACCATGAAAAAGGTAACTTTCACTCATTTTCTCGATAAACTATACCTATCGTGTATCGGTTTTAAACAAATTTCCCGAAATTTGTGATTAGTGATGTACCGCTTCTGGATATGCAAGAGTGTTGGCCACCCGGCTATCAGCTTTTTCTGTACCTGTGAAGGTTTAACTGTAAGGAAAAATCATTCAAGGAATAAAATATTCTTGGGGCTGTTAATTATATATAATACTTAATTTTACCTTATTTTAAGCTTTCATTAATGGATTTTAATATAATTTTCGCTAGGAAACACTACTGAACACACCAAAGAGGGCTTACATGCAACATTTGGAACTTTACACTAAACTTAGGAACGATAGAGACATCATGGTGTGGATAACAGGTTAGTTCGGAACAGTGTACCTGTGGAACCATATCTGGAAACTGTAATGACAATTTAAATCATACGTTACCCATATTCACATATTCACTTTATTTATACTTTATTCTAAATAAAAATACAGAGGGTTCAGTGCTAACATTTAAATTATTTCAATATTAATGATTCCTATTGCAATTAACTGTAATAAATTTATATTCGTTACCTACGTCTAGTACCAATTTATTTATTATTAAAACAAACATGGAAGTTCATATATTTTAATAACAGTTACACTTTATTAAATTATTATTTAATCACATGAAAGATTGTTTAAATCAAATATGTTATGACGGATCTAGCAATCTGCTCTACATTGGTGTGAATAAAAGACGTGAGATCTGTAAAATGCCTAAAGAGTAATCATTTGTTATGAAGTGGGAACAAAGCAACGCCAAATATAACGGCAAAGTAGTTTCATTGTGTGTGAGACAACGTGGAAAATGAAACGGAAACGCATTAGGTAGAATAGTCTTTCCTTTACGTTGTAATCGTAGAATGACATTAGCAATTTAGGAAGTATTAAGGATCGATGTATTTATTGGAGGTAGGGCCAATGCAAACAACTATAACGAAAGAGAAGTTTGAGTGTGGTGGTGACGACGTAAATGATATAGCCCAAATCTTACTCAAACATTGGAGAGTAGGACAAGACATTTAAAGCGTAATCGAGTTATAATCAATCGAAATAAGGAATCGCAGAGATATAATAGCAAGGAAAGAAATGCATTCACCGTACATTACAGTCCGTTTGAAAGAGACTTCTTCTGTCTCATGCACAAGTTTATATACTAAACTTTAGTCGAATGTTATTGTCTTACCCCACATTATCCTGCAATTAGCAATACTGTAGAGGTATAAGTGAACCCATTGGGTGAATTATTGTTCTTCCTCAGAACAATTGAGTTTAGTATTTTGCTGTATTATTTTTTTTTTTTCTTTTAAAAACTGATGATACCAATTTATTTTGGATTCAGAGTTTATTCCAGTTCCCTAGTAGTACTTCATTTAGTGACAATAATAGAAAAACATTTTAGGAACAATAATAATTAACTGAATGTTTTTATACTATCATCAAAGTAACTAAATAAAGTTTAGAGCACAATTCAAAAACACCCCACATCTGTCTAAATCTAATCATATGGAAATCAAAGTTAAACTGTATCCCTAAAAATTATTAATCATGTAATTGTCTTTTTTATAATACGCTATAATATATTAAACTTTGCTGAGGTATAAATAAGACATACTACGTCCTTATTATTTATTCATGTGAACTGCTGATACTACTGAAGATTGAATTGTACTGAAAAATGTACATGTTAAAGAATTGAATAGAATATACTAACTAGATTTGTAATAACAGTACATTTTTCCAGGCGCTTCCCAAAAGTATACGACACATAATCTGGAGGAATGGATTTGACGAAGACTCAAAATCAATGACAATCGCAGACCTGGAGTTCGAGGTAGATGTGAACGTGGTGCCGGGGAGTGGTGGAAAGCTGGAAGTGCGCTGTATCGCTGATGTCTACCAAGCCTACGCCACCGAGACCAAGGTCGTACTGTCCGAGGAGAGGCCGAGGCTGGCATCCGTCCTCGGCAGTCGAGATTCCTCATTAGGTCAGCAAATATTAGTGTGTCTTACAAGTGTTATAATAAAATATGGGCATAAATTTCAAAATTTGCTTATTAAAATAAACCGTTTTTATCTTCTACCATAATTTAAATTAATTACGACATATTTGAATTAGGATTTAGCTAAAGAATAATTTCAATAATTAAAATTTTAAAAACAATGAAAACGTCTTGATATAAAGTGCATTTAATGTATATCCGCACGTTTTAGAAGTAAAAATATAGTTCCCAATGGTTTTCCAATTATAATGGATATGAAAATATAATTTATGCACACAAAAAACTACATACAAATTTTATATACCTTACTAGAGTACTTAATATTTCATTGAACATTAAAAAGGTTTAATACAATAATTATAAATGCTTTATAATTAAGATTACATTACAAGGCGCCACTATAATGTTCTGATTTATCTGATTCTGATTGTCTGTTTTACGTTGTTATTTTGCAAGATGTATAAAAATTCTCGATATAGTAAATATTTCCCAAAAATCAAAGAATACAAGCAAAAATGTATAATACGTTCTATGGTCCTTAAATAATTATTTACAAGCTAACTGAGTTGAATTATTTTATCATCCTAGTCCGGCGACAGAAATAAAAATGAGAGTAGAAAATTGTGAAGCGTGTGCATTAGCAAAAAACAGGATGCGCATATTAGGTAAGCTAGTACCTGGATTGCCATACAGGCTTATGGACAAACTTTATGTTGACTTGTTTAGGCCCTTGTAAAGGTCATGCAAAGGAATCAGAAATGTATTAATAATAATATTGCTGTAGTAAGAACTTTTTCTTCTATTGTTGATAACAGCAAAAACAAGATTTTATTTAAGAGCATTTGATATTGTCAAACATTTGTAAGTAACAATCCGCAGTATTTTCGTAGTGTGGAACGTAAAAATTTTCTGTTTGACAACCTTAAAACACCAGTTTACCACCCCGTTTGTGCCTATAAGTAGTGGAAGATAGCATCAAACTTTAAAAATAATGTTATAGTTTTATTTGCAAATGATCAAACTAAGTAGGACAAGAATTTAACTGAGTTCCAATAGGTAATAAATATTGCAATATCTGAAGCAACGCAGGGTAAATATATAAACTCATATTTGAACAAATCTGGGAACTAAACGATATGGTTCAGGTGTCACGTGTCCTAAGTAAGTGATAGGAAAAGTTTTTTAAAGGCCTTTTTTGTTAAACAAATTAATTTAAGTAAATAAAAATATTTACATAGAGGAAAAAAGTATACACCATATATGTAGTGGGATTAAGTAAAGCCAAGGAAGAATTGTTAAAAATTGTAAATGAATATCCAATGATTTTTACTAATAAATCTGGCAGGGCAGTTGACTTTGTGATTGACTTAGAGGTGACTTCTTCGGAACCTGTGAAGTTACAAAATTTATTTCCTTTACAATCCTTCTATTTTAAAAAACACTAACTTTGATCAAAGAATCTATAACGTTTTTATTTAAAAAAGATTTTGAATAAGACTATATATATATATATATATATATAATTTTCGTCTCTTTTATAATTTTTAACATTTCTTCCTTAGCTTCACTACATCCCACTACAGAAATGGTGTATACTTTAGCCCTATATGTAAACATTTTTATTTATTAATATTGTAGAGAAGTTATAGCATGACCGGTGACTTCGAGATGCGCCGTAGGCAAAGACGGAACTAAAGTGGTGGGGGGTGGAGCGGCTCAGTCTGTTGCCGTATTTAGCCTTGTGAACTTCGGTCACCAGTCTTCTATACGTGCCGCCCAAAAAACATTCGCTTGTGCCAATTCACGAGTTGTAATACAATTAGTGAATTAATTGCGTTGTGCTCATTACGTTTTAAGTAAAGAGTTTGTGATGGATCGTAATGTAAAAAGTAAAATTGGAGGTAGAAAGGTTATACACGGCCAAACAAGAGAAGTGATTGCAAATGTTTACCATTTTATGAAACGGGAAGCAGAAACCAACACACTTATAAATTTGAAGAAAGTTCAACAGCGTGTCGTAGAGGCAACTGGAATTTCTGAACGTACGCTGAGACGAATTTTGAAGGAGAAAAAAAAATAAGTCCAATTGGCAATTATTTTAGTACGCCCAACAAAGTAAGAAAACGCAAACATACTAAAAGTGATCTGAACAATTTTGATTTGGGTGTAGTTCGAAGAACAATAAATAATTTTCATCGACAACGGGGTTTTTGTTATGTTAACTATTGCGTGTGGATCGTTGGCGTTATTGTTATTTTAAGTATACATCATTAAATTAACTTGATACAAGTTGGTAGATAAAACTGAGTTTTTTCTTATTCTACTGTGTATATTGACAAATTAGTTTAATCAGTTTTATATTAATTTTTAATTTAGCAGCTAGGCTATGTCAGTTGAAAATTTTGTAGTGTATAATTGTATCTACTATCGTAAATCCTGAAGCTTACACGGTTAGTATATGATAAATTGAATTTTAATGGCTAACAAAGCGTAACAATTACAATTCTGAACTGTTGTCGTCGTTGGAGATCAAGAATAATATAAATTCCTACCCCTTCCTAATTTATGAGAACCCTTTCTTACCACCAGGTATCTCTACTGCGAACTCATTAAGAAGGGTGAGCTATGAACACAATTTCGGCAGAACATAGTCATTGTTAAGATCACGTACATCCGGTCCCTATATTTCCATGATTTCCTGTATTGAATTCCCCATCATAAAAGTCCGTCGCCGTAACTACAAAATAGTCTAGAAATGTTCAAATATTCTCAAGGTCTCCTATACTAAATTGCTCATCATAAAAGACCACCGTGGTAAGAACATAAGGGTCTAGAAATGTTGGCAAACACTACAATATTCGGCTCCCGCCACCACTATGAGCCGGGAGCCGAAAACCCTCAGTAGGGGTAGTAGCACCGTATTCACTCCCCTACTCTAGATTGTGCCCCCACGCGCTCACCTCCTCCACTCCTCACGCGCATCCCACCGGTCATGCTATAACTTCCCTACAATACATTCATTTAACAAAAAAGGCCTTTTGAAAACTGTTCCCATCACTTGCCTTGGACATGTTTCGCTGAATAAAATTGTTTAGTTCCCAGTAGTTTATGATTCCAGAGATTGAAAAATGTTCAAACATGAGTTTATATGGTTTCCCAGCGTAGCTTCAGATGTTGCAGTTTTTATTACCAAATGAACTGAGTTAAATTATGCATAATATACATTAGGCCTATAACTCATTTTATTAAAAGTACTGCTAATATTCTAATTTATTGACAAAGGATACAAAATACTGCAGCACTCATGCAGTTAATTGCTCATCAAATTAAACCAATCTTTAATGTGGTTATCATTTTCAAATATTTTTAATCCAGCTGAATTTTGATAGAAAACTTACTAATAATTCCAGTACTATTATTGCATATAATATATATATATATATATATATATATATATATATATATATATATATATATATATATATATATATAAATTAATAAATATTATAAGTTGTAGTAACTTTTTGTTTTAATTCCTTTAAAATTCAATATATTATTTATTAGACGCAATGGTAGTTAACACGATCTAAGTAATACTATAACATGTCTGATTGAGCAGGGAAGGACGTATTTTTTATTTCTTTGTTAAACATTTATAATAATACTATATTGAACTCTGATTTATATTAAGATATATAAAACGTGCCTTATATTTATTTTATATTAAGATTTTGTCGACATTGACAGTTAACACTTTTGGATGGAAAGAGATATTTGAAATATGTGAACGCGTTATTTCCACTATATACATTATACAAAAACGGCAGATGTTGTAAATACTAGCATAATTCCTAATAATTTTATAATTTTTAGCTTATAAAGTTAAAACATTTTTATAATAGCATATGTTTATATTTTTAACAGACTTACTTCCTACTATATCTCTCCCTTAACTCTTAAATTCGATCCAACTACCAGCTCCCAGTATATCAGTCCATTATGTGCATATTGATTGTTTCAGGGTCGCTGAACACGTGGTCCAGCTGCTTGTTGATGTTACCGGTGGCGGCGCTAGTGTCGCGGTAACGCCTTGCTCACTCACACCATGTAAATACAACACAATGTTGCTGTCACGTCGTACCCGACAAATGTATATTTTTCCTACATGACATTTTTACTGTATAGACGCCAATTTGGTTTGATATTTTCGTGTTACCTTGTTGACTGTACATATTACCGATATGAACAATAACCAAAACAATAAATTCCTATTGTAAGAAAATGTTGTGTCAGATATTTATTGCTTACCAACTTTTTACGTTTCTAGCAATTAAACAGGAGACAAAAAGGACAAAGAAGTACACTTTGGTGAGGAAATAAAAGCTTAGAAGGTGATGTTATTTATAATACGGATTTTAAAATTTATTTTTATCGGATGGGGTGGCAGCTAAAACTCATGCAAATTCTATAGTAATAGTATGCTTAAGTCTTATTCTTTTAGTCTAAGACAGTATACCAAAGCTTATCAGTAATCAACCTAATTTTAAGTGAATGTCTTTATTTTTGAATGTATAACAAGCATATGCTGGCAATATTTATTCAATGTAAAATCTGAATCATTTTTGGAAACTGTAGAATTCAATAAAACAACTTACGCAGCTCCTGTAGTAATTGTAAGCATAAGCGATTCCCTTAGTCCAAGATAGTGTACCAAAGCTTACTAGTTTCTTCAGAAAGACACTCCATACATATCTCGTTTTAAAGCACAGGAATTCGCCTTGAGACTTGTGGCCATTATTAGACAGGAACTTTATTGAAAAGAAGGTCTGGTTCCCCTTAAGGAAGAAGATCAGTCTTACAGGATGTGACCCTTCAATATATGGATCGTGGTAAGTTTAGTACTATTCAGACCCTACAATATGCTTGTAAAGGTTAAGGGTTTTCTCTACTGATGTTTTTTTCTTACCTTTTATCTTGTTTAGTGAAATGCAATTTTATGAATTTGGATACAAATTTTATAATTATAAATTATTTCTCAGATAGAAAAATTGGATTACAAAATAAATGTCTCTAGTGTGAGATAAGGACCCTGTGAATAAAAGTCTCTAGGCTTAAAGTTAGTCAGTTTTTTCACCACGCAAGTGACTCAGTAGTGTGTTAAAAATACGCAATATCTCACTTAAAGATTAAAATCATTTATGAAATACTTATTTGGTGTACTTAATAATGATACAATATACAATATATACAAAAACTACTTTACTGTGAAGTTAGTAATGGCTCAATGAAATTGTTCAATACAAATTTGTACTTCATTAAGCTACTTAAAATACGACCAACAATTACTGGGTAGCGTAACGTTGTCACAAACAAGTCGGAGTCCCCAGCAAAGTTGTCTCGCCCCATTTGCACCATTATATATTAACACCGCACTCAAATGGGCCCGGTTAACAAGTGAAAATTAACTTTTCATCATTCAGTAAGTAGTCTCCCACTTCTGTACCCTTGTTTCTACAATAATATTGTAGGTTGAAAGCCTAAATATCTAAATACACAAAATGCTACTATGCTAGTACTAAGCCTATCATTGATTCTGGTTACAAATTCGTGTAATACATTTATTGTTCCGCTTAAGCTTTTTATTGCTACTTAAAAAACACCTTCAAATTAAAAATCATTTATCAGATGGCATGTCAGAGTCATGTATAACATTTTTCACAAATAATTAAATTATTGAAAATACATCAAAATAATAGGACCATAATCTGTTTATGACACCAAAATAATTTCTATTCACTTAATGTGCCTCCAAAACTGATTCAAACATATAAATTGTCACAAACAAGAAGAATACAATAGCAAAGAGAAGTATTACCGTCTTAGGACAACTAAAACTGCACTTAAATACAATAGGACAAAGCAATAAGTTAAAATGACTTTTCATGATCCAGAGTGTGGTTTTGCCTTTTCAGCACTGTTCTGGTTACATACATATTGCAGACCTAATACAACAATGTCCAGTCAAAAAGATATATCATTACTGATACTGTATGTTATGCTTTGCCACTAACACGGCTTATACTGTATGTTATGCTTTGCCACTAACACGGCTTAAACTTCGAAAACTACCTAAATATACAAAATGTATTAATTTTCTATAAATCATACATATACTTACATACATATACATACATACATACATATATACAGGGTGGAGCGTGGTAATATGCTGATTTGGAAATGAAATAAAAAAATTATGAACCTTAGAAAAAATTATTTTTTATTTTAATTATATTGAACAGTAAGGGAATTTTTAAATTACATGGTTTTAAATAATGTATCTGGCAAATGTCGACCTTCGGCATCCACACACTGCTGCATACGTTTGCAAGTTTTCATTAACTCTAAAAGCATGTCGACTGGTATTCTGCCAATTTCAGCCTCAATATTGTTCCTTAGGTCTTCCAAGGTGTTGGGACGGTTGATATACACCTTCGACTTCAGGTAACCCCAAAGGAAAAAATCGCATGGGGCTAAGTCTGGTGAGCCTGCCGGCCAGTTCACATCACCCCTCAAAGAGATAAGCCGTCCAGGAAACATTTGCCTCAAACAATTCATGGTAACCCTAGCTGTGTGTGCAGTGGCACCATCCTGTTGGAACCATGTGTCCTCTAATTGCATTGCCTCAAGAGCCGGCTGAAAAAATCCTGTATCATAGTCAAGTACCGTTCGGAGTTCACAGTTATGGCACGACGGTTATTCTGAAAAAAGTAAGGGCCAATGATGCCTACTCTTGATACGGCGCACCACACAGTGACGCGGTCCGAATGCAGAGGTATCTGGTGGACTTCTCTGGGGTTTGTTTCACTCCAGTAGCGCATGTTTAGCTTGTTGACACACCCACTGAGGTGAAAATGTGCCTCATCAGAAAAGAACACAATTGCGTCACGCGGTATAGTTGCAAGCATGTCTTCACAAGAAGTACGCCGTGTCAAATAGTCCCGTGCTGACAATTGATGGACCACGCACATTTTATACGGGTGAAATCTCAGTTCATCATGAAGAATCCGGTGGAGAGAACGTCTTGAAATGCCAAGAGCAAGTGATTGCTTCCGAGCAGAGCGTTTTTGAGATTGCAGTACTGCTGCTCTAACTCTATCGATGTTTTCCGGTGTTTTAATCCTTCTCTGAGGTCCCCTTCTTACACATGACACATTCCCTGCTGTTCTGAATGCAGTTACCCAATTTACAATTGATTGCCGACCAGGAACACGTCCGCGTGGGGGAACAGCGAATCGTAACCGAAAAGCACGCTGCACTGCAATGATCGAGTGGGCATTTGAAAAATACGCTTCAACACAAAACGACCTCTCCTCTCGTGTCCACTGCATGATGGCAACTGGAACGCGGAGGAATACAAATCTCCCGTCAGCCACTTTAAGCCACGCCCACTCTCCCCTCTCTTCGACCAACAGTGCCGCCACAGCCTGCAGTGCAAAAAAGCAAATTACCGCGCTCCACCCTTTACATACATACGTATACTTCTGTCACACTTTTTAAGTTGGATATTTTTTTAGATTGAGTGTGAAAAGTATTATTTTTCAATAGTAAACGTGTTCAAATTATATAAATAACAATGTTGAGAAAAACATTAAAAAAATACCAAAACAAAATTGCGCACAATGTGATCTGTACATTTTATATTCTACAATTTCTTCAGTTATATAAGATTGTGCTCTTTTTAGTAATCAGCTTTCTAAGAAAGTCTAGCTAAATTTATTGTAAATTTTCCATTCAAGAGTGGGCGGTATAAAACACATTTTTAGAAAAATTGCAATAAATATAAAAAGTCTCGTAAAGATGTTACCGAAAAGTAGGCACTGTAACAATAATCTTGACCTTATTTTTATAGTTAAATGTTGTCGTGATTATTGAATGTTATGAAATTAAGCCTCGTATTTACGTATGAGATATTATTTCACACAGATTCCATATTATTTCTTGATTTAGTATTAACTGTATCAGTCAATATATTGCTTCTAACATATTTGTTGTGCTATTTGAATTATAAATGTATTGTCATGTTACTTGTTAATTTGTTTGTAAATAAAAATATTATGTATGTCTGTACATATATGAATATTTTTAGGCTTTTACAACAATAGTATACATATACTATTAGAACTTTAGAATATATAATGCTGTAATAGCCCAAAATTAAATTTGTTTTTTAGGCTATATAAATATATATCAATATCAAAGAGTGATTTTCAATTCTATAGGTGGTTTTGTTAAACATATTACTTATATATGTAGATCTAAATAAAAATTTAATAATTCAGAACGAAGTTATAATAAATGTACAACATTTTTAAAGTTTTGAATATAAATATTCTGTAGTTTTGGTTTTAGTTATTTCATCGTAGAACAAAGTATAAACATTTGTTCTCGGCAGTTTAACAAATAATATCATTATTGCAATCATTGTCAGAGCATGATGAGGCTTTAATATCTCCCCATATGGTATTCAAATAAGAAATAAGGAAGAGTTATAATTTTATTATAATATGCCATATAAAATACATCAAAGGTGTAAAAATTTTCATTAGTGTAGAAAATGTATATGTGTTAAAATAATATAGACTTGTTTTTCAGTAAGGTAGTTGTTCATTCAGGTTCAATTTATATTTAAATCTTTCGGCATTTGCAATCATGAAACAAATGTTACGATACATATAAATTTAAGGTACTAATTGAAAATCAAATGCTATATAAATAAGCTTATCAATTTAAATATACAGATTGAAGGAAAACAAAAACTTTAAGTTACCACTATTTATTAAGAGAGAAAGGTGTAAGCGTAATAAATTAACTATTAACTTAACCTATGTCAATTTCAAAAAAGGTTGCTTAGCAATAATTTAAATTTAATTTTACAGTCAAGTAACTTTATTGTTCAGAAAGTTTCAACGACAAAAATAATAAATTTTGTTCAATTATTATAACTGTATGTTTATTTAATTTGGCTACTGTTTATAGATCCAGCTAAGTAGAACTATGTATAGACTTTCTTACAAGGATTCACCCATTCACCGCTTGAGACATAATTCTAAATTACATAGGTATAGGAGTACCATCTTTTTTAATCTAAATTGTAATGCTGGAGGTACAATTCACAATTTTAAATATTGTTTACGTAATAACTCTGTAAAATTTTGTTTAGATTAAACACATTTTTGTAAACCAATGTTGCACTTGTTACATCTTCGTTATAACCAATTTACTAAAGCACTTTACTCAAAGCATTTTTAAATTACAAAGGAAAACATGACGAAATTTCACGAGTAATACTGGGTAGCCACATCTTGATTTAAATGTTTTTGGTCAACCGTATATTTAGTAATGGGTCAATAATTTAAAGTCTCAGTATATATAATGAAATAACATGAAGGGAGTATCATTGTATATCATATATCCTAACATGAAAAAACATTGAAATCATCATTGGCTCTCTTTGTAGGATATTTTTGTTGTAACAAATTGGACACGAAATAGTTTATATTAGGTTAGATTTTATTTCATCGTAGAACAAAGTATATACATTTTTTCTCGGCAGTTTAAAATAAATAAGAACAAAGCATATATTAAGATGAATAATGTTGAAAAAAAATTAAAGAATACCTACTTATTTTTGAAATAAAATAGGTATTGTTTTTTCATTCTAATATGTTTTGAAATTTGTTACAAAATTAAACATTTTTAATGCTTTTTGTTTAATTATATCTATTTTAACACCGTGGATTCCTTTTACATTTTGAGCAGTTCGGTATTAAAATAATTTTAAGTGCCATTGTTTAAAAAATTAAAAACTGAATGTTATTTTATACCCTTCAATTTACTTAGTTAAAAGACGTTTTTGTTTTACTTCCTGCTTCGTATTAAGAACATAAACTTGTTATTTCTTAAACTGAATATTGAAGTTAGAGACAGAATTTGTACTGTTTTAACAAAAAGTTTCCTTGTGCATAAATACAAAAGAGTTTATAACAGAAAGTTATTGAACGTTTCATTTCATACAAAATCTATTTCAATATTAATCAAATATATCGGAAATTTTATTTAAACTTATGTTACTTAAATCTCCTGCTAAATATGTCTTACGAGCTTCTCATAATATATGACTGAACAAATATCTAAGTAACCGTTTCTATTCAGTTTGATAATTATAAAGAATATGAAGCAATAATAAAATTAAAGACATACAAATCTGTTACATCATATTATTTTATTATATGACAGTATTAGTGATTAGTTTGACCTATTTAGTTGATCAAAGAGACAATTATCGCAAATCAAAGGGGGTCTTGAAGCTGATAATGTCAACAACAGCATCCCTGGTGATCCTCGTAACTACAATAACATTACTTTGAATAGCGGAATTTCCGGATACAAGTTTGCTGTTGAAACTTTAGTGTTAAATTCAATGACTAAACAAGTGAGCGAGAGTAGTTAAGCTGCAAAGTAATTAAGTGTTTAAGTATAATTTCAAGATGACTTATATGATTTTATAGTGTTATCTTTTTACAGAACCCAGTTAGAAAGAGTATTATAAATGAAATTTTACTTCAGAACTGAAGTATCAGAAATATGTTATATACTGCATTTTGCATTATAATGTGCGCTAATATTAAGTGAAAACTATTCATTAAACAAAATGCCTATTGATCCAACTCACCTACAAGCTTACAGGACTAAGTGGTCACATTTCACTTATTTTATAAAATGTAAATTCTTATTGAGTCTGAAAATTTCGTTATACTGTAATTGTTATTAATTATTCTGCTATACTAAAATGAAAATATGTATGTTAATTGAGGGGAAGTTAGTCTACTTCAAATCATTCAATGAATATTAATTTTGTTTGTGAATACCAAAAATGTATAATTAGCCAATATTTAAACAATTGATGTTTAACACATTCCGTAACGTACAAATTGGAGTATATTTTTGGTAAATTCTCTTTACATGAAAAAAATAATAAAAGGATATTTTAGCTTTAATCTCAAATGTAAATTTGGGTTTTTGCTGTTTTTAAATAGTTAAAATGGTGTGTAATCATTGATTTATCAATGAGATAGTAGAAAAATTAAAATTGGATGTAAATGTGGGATTTTTAACTACTGAGTAATCTTACCAAATAGACAATAGTTAGAAAACAAAAAGAAATTAAGGTGAAAAATGTCAAAGCAGACATAATTGTCATAGTACCAAAAGACAGAATAGTGGTTTATGTGTGTATATTTATATTATGTAATTTTTAACAAATATTGAATCATAAAAAGTACTTGCTCCGCCGTGACTCGAACCTAGATCTATCACTTGCCGGGTGAGCTTTGCACCAGTACATCACAGGGCAATTATTTTTTACAATAAAATTTTTTGTGTTTGGCAACTTTTGTCATATATGCGTTTAAATAACCAAATTAGCATATCATCCAAAAGCCAAATAGCTATCAAGAGACTTTTTTTTGTATTTATTAAATTTGCATACTTGGCTTAACTTTATTTAAATAAGTATAGATTGAACCAAAAAAGTACGTCCTCCATATATATGTGGAGCAAGTATTTATATATGAAAATATGAGTTCGGACGGTGTTATGCATCACTAGACCAAGCGCCAAAATCCAAAATTTCAGAAATCAATGTTAAAGTTTAAACTATTCTCATAAATCAAGGCTGCCACTTACATGATTTGTAGTTTTTTCTAACGTGTAAATGTTTGGTTTTATTAGGTACAGGTATTAATCCGTTTATTATATTAATAATCAAGCAAATAAATAAAAACGTCGCTTGGTCTAGTTTTGCTTAACTGATTTCTGTCTTAATGCAGTTTTACAAAACTAAACCAACCAACAATTCCTTTATGGAAAGGTAAATAAAATAAGTGTTTTAGCTTTATATTATATATTTTAGACCAAAACACAAAATGCTGTATGTTTTTAGTTAAATTAAATCACCCTGAAACGTTATTTTCAGTTTTTTATAATTTGAATAAAAAATAGTAGAACAATGTAACAGTAACCACGAAAGATGTCCATTATTGTTCTTCTATTTCGAAGTCTAAAGGACCGTTGAAGCCTTCGATGTCATCTTCAACTGCAGAGTTTGCAAAGAGGATTCGGTAAACAGCTCTTGCATCATTAGGAATGAACTTCATTAGGGACTTTAAATCATTTAGTGTTTCTAGAGAGTTTTCCATTAGGCCAAGCGGGAAACAAAGCTCTTTAAAACTGTTATTATTAGTAGGACGCCCACGCTGTACTGTTGGTTTTTTTCTGTATGTTAACGTCTACAGCCTCTCCTTCCAATGAGGTTTTCATAAAAATGCTGTAAGGCTTAGTTTTTTTCAATCAGTATAACTGAAGTTTTGAGCCAGCTCACTGGTAATATGTTCACATCTTTTTTGCGGTTAGTTATCCTGTCTTCCATCATTGAGGTTCCAAAAAAGTTAGAAGAATTAATTCGATGGACAATCAAAGGTTTCTCCTTTTTACATTTTTCCATTACTCTCATGTAGTCTTCTGGAGTATACAGCCGTTGTTGGAATTTAAGGGCAGACTCTATATCCCCAAAGTCACTGACATTTGGTAAAAAGCTGTGTCCTGGATAGAGGTACTTCATTGTTACCATTTCCAGTGTGGGGTGTTGATCCTAGAAAGATTTTAAGATCAAAGCAATTTTAATATTCATATTTCGGCCATCACATGAATCAGACCAGAGTATCAAATGTTTTACTCCTCTACATACCGATTCCAAGATGTATTTTCGAAGACCACTTCCAACCTCCTGTGATCCACGACCAGCCTCACCTTCTACTTAAACAAAATAGTGTAATTTGTTTGTTTGCTACTACGTATAACTAAATTGTAAACGCAGAACTGTCGTTTGTAATAAACAACATTTGTAGGTAACCTTGGAAGCGTTGTTTGCAGACCAAAACATATCGTTTCAAGGTCCGGGTTTTTTGATGCAGCTTCCATATCTGTTTTTCTTGCTGTTTGGGCACCTTCTGATGATTCTAAATGAGCATTTTTTTCTTTTTTAAATTATTACGGTCACTCTCATCAACACAGTTGTTTGTAAGAACATCCAGGCGATCACATCCACTGCACGTATCCTTTTTCAGCGTTTTACGCTTTAAATTAAATTTAGTAAGAAAAATATGTTTGTAAAAAGAAAGTGATACTGGATTTTCTACCTCTTCTGCCTTATAAATCTCGTAAATTTTTAGAAGCGTCGTGCCTGGATTTAAAAACTCTCGTTCTGTACAACTTCTGCTATAGTGAGATTTTTACTTGGGAAATTTCATTATACGTTCAATGACTTGCTAAACTCGACATACTAAAATTTTGTTGTGTCCTCCTGTAATGCCACGAAAATCTCTTACCCCCTCGGGTCGTTTAAGTGTCTTTAAAGCCGTGTTTATTTTTCAGCTTGACATTCTAAAAGATTGCATGAAGAAACTTTTGGAAACTACCACATTACACACTAAATAAATTCCACTATTCTTCTTGTAACTTGGGTCTTTCACGCTTTTTCTTTTAATATCAACTTCTTTAACCATAGCACCTATTAATGCTCGTTGGACATCATGAGGATCACCAGAATAAAACTTCTTAAATTCTTGTTTTAGATTTTCTTCACCAAATCTAGCAAAACAATTACACTTGCATAAATATTGGCGAAATACTTTCTCTCCATACAATTTTCCACGTTAGACAACATATTCTTTGTTTCTTATACAGTTTTTCATTCTTTTTTGACAATTTTGGTCTGGATACTTTCTTTTCCGAACTTTTTTAGGTCGTCAAATATTTGTACTGGCCAGATAAGCATCGAGATCGATATCATGGCCATGTCCGATCTTCAGAATCATCAGTTTGGTCATCAGCCGAAATTTCAACAGGCTCTTCATTGTCAATAGCTAATGAGTGGGATACATTATTTTCTTTTACAGATGACAGATTAGTAACGCCATTATCTTGCTCTTGATTCACAGAAACGTTTGGTGTTGTGATGTAAAAATTTAATGTAGGAGAAAATTAACTAGATTCTTCTGTAGGCGACTGAAACAGTGGCGTTGACCATGACAAAGAAGATGTACAGTTAGATGGATGTGACTGAATATGAACAGGAACTAACTCTGTGCAATACTCATTGCTGCTATTCAGGTTATCACAAATACAATTGACCATAAAGATATCTGCCGATAAAATCTCCACAGAGCCTGAGCACTGATGTCTACGGATACAGGGATAATAACTCTTGGATTACTATCACACACATTTTCAAATAGGCTTGTATTAGCAGGCGCACCAGCATTTTCAGTTGGACTACCATCTTTAGGCGAACTTGCATTTGAAACTGGACGTTCATTTTAATATAGGCTTACATCTTCAGACGTATTTTCATTTTCATGTAGGCTACGTGGACTTTCGTTTTCAGGTAGGCTCACAATTTCAGAAGGACTTTGACTTTTAGATAGGCTCGCTTCTTTAGGGAAACTTTCCTTTTCAGTTAAGCTTGTATCTGCAGGTGGACTTTTATTTGTGGTAGAGCTAGTTTTATGGACCGCATTGTCTTTCTGAATTAATTTGTCCTCCTGCAATACAAAATAGTGCGTTAGTTTAGGCCTTTGCCAATGTTTATGTTAGGGTGAACAGGTGAGGATTAATGATAATACTTAAATATTTAACAACAAGGTAGCCGATTAGATGGTTTCTCTCTGTACCTGATTAATAACAAGCGTATTAAAGCGACTAGAAGGTTTGAAGTGACAGAATAGAGTAGAAAAGTTTTACAAATTACTCTATTTAAAACTAATGATTGGGAAAGGTTAATTTCTGGACTGATTTAAAGTTTACAGTGATTTTATTATTAATGAAGATTCTAATTAATTCGGACTGTTTATGTTGCCCCTGATTTAGCCCTAGGCTAAAGATGAAAATACTACATCTCAGGGCAAAAGGTACAGACAATAAGATCGTTATGCATTTATTTGGACTGAATGAAGAACTTTACACGCATTGGTTCGTTTATTTACAAGGTAAAATTCAGTGTAATCGTTTAAATTAAAAAAAATTTTACGACCAGCCAAAATGCTAAAATCTAAACATAACTTTCAAGGTTTGAGACATGCCTACCTTGGAAAGTTTAGCATTCCCCCTTGCTAGTTGTACAATACTTCTTGTTCTGGATTTAAAATAACTACGGTCCCTCCTGAATCAATGTATAATTTCACTTAGAAACTTCAGTAAAACAAATAATAGGAGAAATAACTAGCTTAAGGAAAAACAGCCGTTTGCTTTTGTTACCAACAACCACAAGCATCTAACAGACCAAGCGACAACTAAGACCCAGCTGAGTTTTGCATAACAAGACCAAACTCCAGCTAATAGCGCTTGGTCTACTGATGCAAAATTATCTATTGATTTGTTTTACTTTTGGTCTACTTATGCAAATTGCGTAATGCTGTATTTAAGGTTTGGCCTATGGTCTATTGTTATTTATTATGATCACTGTTGCTAGGAAGTGAGTGAGTATTTTTTGTACAGTAGAGTACATTATTACCCACCAGAATGCGCCTCTATCTCAAATTAAGAAATGGCACTTGGTCTAGTGATGCATAAAAATAACGAGTTATAAGTGTTAGAACTCATAAAATAATAATATATTAAAACAAGTGTATTATCTTCTTTCTAAAGGTTAGGCCATAAACACTTAAGCATTAAAGACTTCAACAGTCCACATTACTTAAACGCAATATAATAATGATATAAATTTTTATCTTGCTTTGGGATTACGAGAGAAATAATTGTGCGTCGTTTGGCGCAAATATAAAAAATATAAAACAAATAAATACATACAGGCGGGAAACGAACAGTTATAGTAAATGTATGCTTTAGCTTCTCTTGGTTAATGAAGCAATATCCGTAAGTTAAATTATAAACTATTTATAAAAATGTCTTGCTCAAAAAAATATTACAATAACCCAAACAAACTAAATTGTTGATACTCGTCAAATTATTATATGCGTAAATTTTCAATGCACTCGATAACATAGCTGCCATATTTATTTTAAATGCATGAGAGTTGAAGCATTTTTTAACAGTTATAACTGGGAAATTAGACATTTACGTTTAACTGGTACAATACATCCCCATCCACTTAGTACTATTATCTTAATAAATTAATGTTTAGTACCAGCAGAGATACAATTTCCTCAATTAAGGGAGGCGTCTAGTATTTTAAAGTGGGGTCGGCAGTGTAGTTATAATCATTATGACTTCTTAAACGTCTCCTCCTTCAACAATGTACTATAACGTGTCCAAATATGATAAGGAAATATTAACACACAAAGAAAGAAATTAACAGGATAAAATAACATAATAATGTTGAGATAAAATAACAGGAATCTATTACACTGCTCAATTGATTAGTAATTATTATAATATTTAAACACTTGCTTTTATTTATAAAAACCAGAGTGGCATTTTACGTATGTAGAACTGATAGTAAAGATAATGGATATGATGTTATTACATTATTCTAATAATGGGAATATAGTATAAAGATGATAAGGGGCTGCCACTAAATGAGTAATACCTGGTGAACTACTAGAGAGAATGAGTCCAAGCGATGTAACCTAACAAAAGCTAAGAACACAAAAACGTCACACCCGAATTGACGAAGAAGAAGGAAGGTTATTGTAAATTGTTGTATTAGATACAAAAAATCAGTTGTACTAAAGGTATGACAAACCAGATACTTTTTTATTTCCTTTCGTATTTAAATAAGCTCACTAAAGAGCTCCGCTATCACATATTCGGTGTTAGTGCCCTGTCGGAATCTAAACTGTTGTTTGCAAAAAACAAATTATTATGATTTATATTTTAAATAAATTAAGATCTTGTAGCCTTTTCAAAAATTTGTGCTAAATGTAGAGCCACCTATAGCCTATATTACGCGTATGGATCTCGTACTGCTCCATATATTTGAGATTCAAATTTTTATATATTGGTACAATTACCGTTCGCTAGAATTAATAAAAATGAAAATATAGCTTTTTCTAAGACTATTTTAATTATTAATGTTAGTTTTTAGGTATTAACTACCATATTTCTTTCAAGAGCTTAAAAATAAGATTAGTGATATGCCGTTTTCTACTTCTTCAATCTCTAATAGACTCGCAACTTGATTAATGTTAAGATTATTGTATTCAAGAAGGTTAGAGGAAAGATTCACAGTAACACATGTTGTATTGTCTATAGCTTTGGACTCTTAAAATTTCAGACAAGTTCTAAAAAATTATTGTCTCCATGGTTTTAATGGGCTCCGTACTTCTAAAATTATTGACCAAACGCCACTGATCCTTAGATATGTTTTTATGTTTACCATAGTATAATGTCGGTTAATCTTAATGTAATGACATCTGTGTGTTTTGTGTGTGTGTGTGTGTGTGTGTGTGTGTGTGTGTGTGTGTTTTAAATTTATAGTTTTGTAAGCATTGAGTAAACTTGATGGTAACAGCACTACTTATTTCAACCTTGTCTAAAACCACTGTTGTGCTCAGATTAAGAAAATATACAGATAAGGAGGTTAAAGGTTTTTGTATAAATTTAATTTTAACTGCACGTTTTAGCGCATTTAATTATGCAGTGGTTGGTCAGCACTGTTATGCAGATATCAGAAAGCTACTATCTACCTTTTACTGTACATTTCAAATCGGTTATACCACTTTAAATAGTTGTTACTTTATACCAAAGTAGGCGTTAAGTCTCGTCTTATTTATATTTATTCTTGATCAGAACAACAAAGCAAACTTTAGTATGTCACCAGAAATATCTTAGACCGGAATTAAACTACAATGGTTTAATTTAGATACTTTATGACCAAAGTTTTATTTTGAGATCTGTGTATATATACATATTCTCCATCAAGGAAACAAGACAATATGAACTAGATCACAAAAATATCTATCTTCAGTACATTAAAATTGCCCATACATAAACACTTTTTGTCATATTTACTTGATTTCAGCAACAAGGCAAATTCAACATAGACGTTGTAATTACTTTCCTTCGAACTAGAAGTGTCCTTACATTTGCTAAGCCTTCGAAAGCTGCAAAGCTGAGGGTATTCCATTACATCCTAAAAAATAATATTTTTTATTTCATAGATGCATAATCCTTTACAACAACCGTGTTAGCCGGTAGTACTAATCCATATAAAATGTATTTACTGATGCTATTTTGTTCTATGTTCAAGTTAGTTGTGCTAACAGGTATGAAATGTGTCCAAGCTCTATATAAACAGAAATAGCCTTAAGAGAACCAGGGAGTTTTGACGGAGGTAACTGTAATGTAAAAATATTAATGAAACGGTATTTAAAAGGGTTAAAAATATTACATAAATATATTTCTCAGCTAGTACTTTATTTAACTTGATCAATTTACTATAATCCATCGGACTCGCAAGAAAATGTATAAAACAGCTACCAAATACAGAAATTTAAAGTGGCTACTTAAATATCTTTATGTTGTATGTCGGTCACAACACTATTATTTATATTTCTTTCCTTCATTTATAAGTGTATCGGGCTGAGAAAAAGTTTAAAACAGGAAAGAATTTTTGTTTGGTAACTAGGTCTTTTAACACTCTCCATTTCAAGCGCCACCAAAACTAGAACGGCTGATGATCAATTTTCTTTCTTAGAATACATTTATATGTCAATTTCAATAAAAACCACGATGAGTGCTAAACAATGGCAATTGACTATTTGTTCCTTGACTATAGTAAGTGACGAATTGATTTGTGTCCCAAACATCAGACCGAACGTCAGTCCCCTTGCAACTCTGTTGTCACGAACATTAATCACGCCTACCTGCTTACCGTAACCATTCATGCTTGTCTTGAAACCATGATTTGTAATCTTAAATATTCTAAACTGTATGTTTAAATTTGCACTATAATATAAAACAACTAAAATAAAAGATTATATTATTAAGTCCGTTATTAAACAATGTTGAAGGCAAAACTAATTCAAACCGTTATTAGTCTAGAAATTATAGTATATAATAAAAGAATAAAACCATATCCTCTTCACGTACTTAGGGAAAGTAAATCTAGTTACATAATGTCTTTCTACTCTTTACCCTTTGTTAAAAAATTACCAACAATATTAATAAAATCAAAATATGATATGTTTGTATAAATACTAAAACTCTTATAGTTACATATAAAAACACCTCTTTATATTTCCTTTAATATGTTGGTTTTTCTTAAACTACACGTAAATATAATGGATGGTATTAAGGAACAAGTAGAGGTGTAAATCATTGCTGTAACATAAGGAGCTGGCAGTGAATGATTTCCTCTGGGATCAGATGCTACAAGTTTATCTCACATTTCTTTCTTAGTGAAAATTGCATTCCTTAAGTATATTAGTGTAGAATAAGAGTAGGACAAGGTTATTAAGAAAAGGTTAAACAAATATTTCAGGAAAGAACTATTTTCTTACTTTAAATTATATTTTTGTATTTTAAATTTATGTTGTGTCATCATAATATTATTATTTAAATAAAATACATTCATTATAACTACATACATGGTATGGTTTACACATTTTAAAATAACTTTTATGTTTGCAATTTTTTATCGCAGGAAAAAGTATAATTTGTTCTGATTACATTTTGTTACTAATACTAGACATCAAATAGACGTTCTTTGAGTCATAAATAATTCTTGCCTAAACGATATATAAATATATGTATTTAGAATTTTCCAAATTTACCTATTACATTTTACCATATTTCAAAGTTGATACGTAACTAATATTAATGATAAATATATGCTGTAATTTTCTCACTCGTATTTACAAAAAACTTAACACACCATTTACTAAGCTTAAACTTATTTTTGAGAACTTATAATATAGCCACTGTAAGAAGTGGGTGTAGCAGTCACTGATTCAATCACTTTATCTTGGAATGACGGGTAGTTTATTCTGACTTAACCTCCGCCAATCTAAGTACCCACAGAAACGCTTTCCCTCATATTCTTTTACTCTTTAAAAAAACTAGTCTAAGAGCTAGTGGTCGGCTACCTGTATGTATTTGATGAGACCTGGGTTTTTGTACAGTGAGGCCCCTATACGCACTGTACATGAGATGGGGAGCCACTAAGCTCCAGGTGGCCGACTTGGCGGGCGCTCAGGTAAGACAGGTATCAATTTTTGGCCAATTACATAAGTATTTTATGACGTCTGCCGTTTTGTAATTTAAAAATATATTATTATTACTATCGGAAAATAACAATGGTAGACCATTATCCCTCAGATTTCATTGCGGCAGACGATTTTGAAAGTGCTCAAAAAAATAAAATTTTGAAAGTAAATGATGAGATCTGCCATTGATATATTTTATTTATTAGGGTCGTAAAAACTTATATTGATCGTGGAAGACGTCTATATAGCGGACATATTTTAGTAGAAAAGAAAATCTTAGCTACTATCCGGTCAGATGTATGCATAGACCGCTTAAAGCTATCTTCCTTTTTTCCCCTATGGATTACTATTGTACTCATTCTAGCCTATAATATTGTCTTGTATTGTTACTAGCATTCGAATAATTCAGGTTTTATACCTGAGAGGGCCAAATTGTATCCCCACCCTTATGTTTTCAGTATATTCCCGAACCTTCATACAGTTGGCTGCATGCTCGATTGTGGCAGTTTTATTAAAAACAAGTTACCTAGTTTTTCGTAAATATAATGAAAACAAAACAATACGTAGTGTTGATTTCTTTTTTTGTTGATTTCTTTATTATTTATTTAATATATCTGTTAGAATTTCGAGTGAAAAACCAGAATAGAAGTGTGTTTTTTATGACTCAGTAAAAATTGACAAATTATTGCTGTTTTCAGAAGATGCTATATGAAAATGTAAAAGGATTTTGAGGTTCAGAAAATTCCACAAACTAAAATATGAAGACATTATTTTCCCGGACGAAATTTATGATTCAGCATACCATAGTAGTTTTTATATGACATTTACAGCATTAAAAAGGCAGTATTTGACGACAGATGTTGAAAAAAGGTTCTATCACAGTCCAAAAAGTCTTTGTCTTCAATTGAACAGCCATTTACATCAGCTGGTAGTTCAATAATTGAGGATATACGTGTACATGATTCCCTTGAAAACAATGCAAACATTAGTGAGACAAAAGAAACAGAAAAAGAAATCGACGCTGAAGCTGAACCTTCGTTGGAGGAAGGGTCATCTTCAGATTCAGCAAAATCATCGATTGTTCAATTTTCTAATACTGTAGCTTCCGATACTGAACTTCCGATACTTTAGCTTATGCAAACTCAAATTTGTGTTTTTTTGTAACAAAAAAGAAATCATTTCGATATAAAATTGGCCCGTTACAGTCTTCAGAGAAGAATCAATTAAAAAAGATTATCCTATTAAACTTTAAGCCAGATACTACAATTTACCAAGAATCTTTAAAAAAAAAATAGAAAATTGTCTCTCATCTGAAGTATATTACCATGAAATTTGTTTGCAAAGTTTTAGGAATCAAAAAAGATCACTCGTGAAAAGTCCTGTTCGTACTGCATGGCACATCTCCCGAGAAGTTCATGAAATGATTTACAAAGAAATATGTCATTTAGTTGAAGAAAATGTGATAAATCGAGGAAGTTGTAATTTTCTGAGTTATCATGAAAGAGTATCATGAAATATTTAAAGAATTAAGTGAAAGTTCAGACGCAGCATCAATATTTAACGCATCTTATTTGGAAGAAAAACTTCGCAAGAAATTTGTCGATAACATTCAAATTTTGATATACAGCAAAAAAAAGTTGTTGGATATTTCCAATGGGTATTTCAACAATAATTGATTATTCATTATTTGCGCACTTTAAAGACCAAGATATTTTAAGAGAAGCTGCTGCCATTTTACGAGAGGAAACTATGGGCATAAAAAAATTACCCAATAATTGAACCAGTCAACGCTTGTGTCAAAAGGTGAGTGTTTAACACCACCTATGATTTCCGAATTTTTTTATAAATTCTTGGATGATCAAGACGTAAACGGCGGAATTGCAACAGTTTTCAACGTCACGTACAGTCCCTGTCACAGGACGTTATATATATATGACCCACAATAGAAACATGAAGAACTCTAAACACATTTGCTTAGGCATGGCGTTAAAAATTCTTACAAGCAGTCGTAAGATTATCTATACAGGGTGAGGCAGACCACCCGTACAGTACGTATAGCGGCCAAACCAAACTAGGTAGATTATTCGTAACAACTTAAACCCCTCTATTTCCACCCCAAAGAATTTGGAGAAATTATTTTGAAATCTCTAAAACTCCCCAAAAGTGTAGTTTTTGGGGGGTAGGGGTGGTTTTTGGAAAATTTTCAAATGTAAAGATATGTTGAGTTATACCTCATTTTAAAGGTATTGTTTTACTGATTATTTTGATGCAAAAATTTTGAACCTATCTTGCCGCTTATGTACAGGGTACACCAAAACGTTAAAAAATCAGGGGTTTGTGGGTAAATTTATTGCAACTACCTGCACAAATGTAGAGAGACGATATTTTTATTCAAAACTAACGATGAGACGGCTTATCGAAAAATATCATCAAATGCCACCCTACCCCAAAATTTACACATTTTAAAAATACATAGTATTTTGAAATACTTAACAGCCCCAATCTAAAAAAACTCAAATAGCAACCTAGGTTGTGTTGTACATCATTAGAAAGGTCTTTAAAAAATAAACATTTTCTACATTTAAAGTTTGTCTCTATCTCCAATGGTTTCAAAACTGTAGTACAAAAATAGATCTTTTAATAATTTTACTAAGTTAGTTTGAATTTTAATATCAAAACCCAATGAAAAAATGGAAAAAAAGTTGGACTTTTAAGTTTAATTTGTTTTTAAATAACGTAATAAAAACAGGATTTCTATCAGTGTAACATGTTTCAAAAGCAATCTAATCGTGGTGTTCATGTTTTAATAATCCCAAATACACGAGTTGCCCCTGTAAGAATTTTGGAACCAATTCCTTGGTCTCTTATCTAATCTCTGTTATTATTGTCTCCCTATTCAGTTGTTCTTGTGACCACGTGGTATGAGGTAGATATTAGTTTTTTTTTTTTTTTAAGTACGTAGTGTAAGTTTTGTTTGTTCTAATATGCCATTCTCAAATGAAGAGGGATTCCAGATGCTTATGGTATTAGAGGGATGTTTCCAAATTTACTCAGCTGCCGCTCTTCTTTATGTCCAACGTTACCCAGACCGCGAACATCACTCCAGGAACGTTTTTCAAAGACTTGCTAGTCGAGTTCGTGAAACAGGTCATGTTCAACCTGACCACAACAAAGGAAAGGAACTCGCTAGACCCGTGAGAAGTGATAGGGCACCCGAAGTTTTGGCAGCCTTTAAACTGAATCCGCATGATTCTACACGAAGAGTAGTTCTTGATTCTGGTATGAGTCAAAGATCTGTTTTAAGAATTGTTCACGATCATAAAATGCACCCATATAGGATGTCATTACATCAAGTACTCCATGGAGATGACTACCTTCATAGAATGAACTTTTGTTTGTGGGCTCGAGAAAAACTACAACAAAATCAAAACTTTCACCGTAACATTCTGTGGTGTGACGAGGGTTACGTTTAGGAGTAATCGAGAAGTGAACCGCCACAATATGAGATACTGGGTGTTTGAAAACCCACACTGGATGCAAGAAGTGGACAACCAAAGGTACTGGACCCTAAATACCTGGTGCGGTATTATCGGTGACAAAATTGTAGGGCCATTCTTCTTTGACGATCGCCTAGACCGAGTAGTTTATATCAACTTTCTAATTGAAATCCCTGAGAAAGTCTTACAACGTATGTGGTTTATGCACGATGGGGCACCAGCACACTACGCCGAAGATTCTCGATTGATTCTAAACGAGCAATACCATGACAGATGGATTGGAATAGGCGGCCCTGTGAACTACCCAGCGAGATCTCCTGATTTAACGTGTATGGAATTTTACTTGTGGGGTAGACTAAAAGACCTACTGTATAAATCAAGACCAACAACTAGAGAGGACATGATGTGGTGGATAAGGGAGGCTATAAACACGATCAGTAGAGAAGAGATATTGAGAGCTGTAGATAGCTTCACCTCAAGGATTGAACTCTGTCTGGAAAACAATGGGTTGCAGTTTGAGCACCGGTTTTAACTCTTCATGAGGTCAGTTACTAGGTTATTGTTAGTTTTAGTTTGATAATTGATAATTGTCATATTCATAATTTACCATGATGCTGCTGTAACATGGTAGATTTGTTTTCAAAACCAGTTTGAAGTGTTTATCTTTTTTAATAATGACAGGATACTCTTTCCTTCCATGGCACTCACATCAATGATTAAATAACAACAGGTTTTCTCCTATACATTTTGTGTAATTTAAGTGTAAAACTTTTTATAATTCAAAATTTACTAATTTAATAACTGGGTAATTTTCCTGTTTCATGAGAGAACTCAGCACTTATCATAAGACATTGTAGTTTACGGTGTTCCAATACCTTTTTAAATTTTAAAAGACTTTTAAAAATTGGGTACAGTATTTTTTTCAATCATAAACATAAGAGACCAGTTTACTGTTGGAACTTTTTTTACTTGCACATTGCACTAATTTTTATAATAAATACATTGAGTAAAGTTATTAAAAAATCTATTTTTGTACCACAGTTTTGAAACCATTGGAGAAAGAGACAAACTTTAAGTGTAGAAAATGTTTATTTTTTAAAGCCCTTTCTAATGATGTACAACACAACCTAGGTTTCTATTTGAGTTTTTTTAGATTGGGGCTGTTAATTATTTCAAAATTCTATGTATTTTTAAAATGTGTAAATTTTGGGGTAGGGTGGCATTTGATGATATTTTTCGATAAGCCGTCTCATCGTTAGTTTTGAAATAAAAATATCGTCTCTCGACATTTGTGCAGGTAGTTACAATAAATTTACCCACAAACCCCTGATTTTTTAACGTTTTGGTGTACCCTGTACATAAGCGGCAAGATAGGTTCAAAATTTTTTGCATCAAAATAATCAGTAAAAAAATACCTTTAAAATGAGGTATAACTCAACATACCTTTACATTTGAAAATTTTCCAAAAACCACCCCTGCCCCCCAAAAACTACCCTTTTGGGGAGTTTTAGAGATTTCAAAATAATTTCTCCAAATTCTTTGGGGTGGAAATAGGGGGGTTTAAGTTGTTACGAATAATCTACCTCGTTTGGTTTGGCCGCTATACGTACTGTACGGGTGGTCTGCCTCACCCTGTATAATAAATCGTTACGGTCATTGTATAAGTTACAACGCTGTCGAGGAGTTAGAAATAGAGGCAACATTTTAATCAGTTTCACGTACCGAAATATGTCCTGAGGTAATTAATAAAGAAGAAAATCTTGTGGCAGGTATGACCGGCAGGTCGACAATTATGACCGATTTGTTGATACCAAGATTGGGAAAGACACTCATCATGATAATGTTGGAATAATGTACCAAAATATTAACCCCAAAGACGATAAAGTAGAAGAGGAAGAAGAAGAGGAAAAAGAAGATAATGAAGGATGTAAACGTGACAGGCCTAGACGACAATCTTTTGAGACCATCGATTTCGAGTTACCACAGTGCGCTAAAAAACTCAAAAAAATGAGTAACATTCAAACTGAAAGCGAAGAAGAGATTCATATAATCATGCATAAGAGTTTTTTACAATCGATTCGACAGAATTTGGATGTTAAGTCATGCTTTAGGATTGTTAAATACCCCTACGTGGACTGGATTTAACCGCAACGTAGAGAGTGATAATAATCCACGACAAATTATTACATATTTAACACCGATTAATCACTCAACAACAAGCAATGCAGTAGTTTTGGCAACTATGCAGCAATGCATGGCAGCCATGCAAGAGCTAAATCAAGAGTACATGCAAGTGACTTACGATTTAGCTATTGCAAAGATTACGAAAAACGAGGTATATATATTTTTCTTTTTTTTTTATACAACTGCGACAATCGAGCATGCAGCCAACTGTATGAAGGTTCGGAAATATACTGAAAACATCCTCTGATCTACTTACGTTAGGTGTACATTATAATTAATGTAATAGCCTTTTATCCATATATTTATTTGAATGACATGTTACTATAATAAATTGCAATCGGTAGGTTACAGAAAACACATAAATATTATTAGGTTAGGCCTAAATATTATTTATGAGTTCGATGAGCAAAAGAAGGAGAGTGAAGTGTGCAATTGTACAATCTTCACCATATTCGCGAAGGAACAAGTCTTTATTTTTGTGCATTGAATTATAAATGAGCTATACAATTTCTATTTTAAACATCACAATTTTCTACAACTACAAGGTGATAGTAATAATAAGCTTGTTGATTTGTCTAATTTTGATCCATTTCCTTAATTTGTTTTGAAAATCTTTTTTTTATTTAGAAAAATAGAAGATTTTACATAAAAACCCAACAAAAATATACCTATTTAACTAAAATTTTACCACTATGCTCAGACTTATCCTTTATCAATTTGCAGGA
The DNA here is from genome assembly GCF_021130785.1 of Homalodisca vitripennis. Classification (NCBI taxonomy): domain Eukaryota; kingdom Metazoa; phylum Arthropoda; class Insecta; order Hemiptera; family Cicadellidae; genus Homalodisca; species Homalodisca vitripennis. The sequence goes on along the minus strand of NC_060211.1, from coordinate 65,487,779 downwards.
AATGTAGTATATGTACCACATAAATGTAAAACTAAAAATGAACTTTTGTTTTTCTACATTTGCTTGGTAAACTATTCGTAGAGATCATTGTACAAAAATGTTGAAATAATGTTTTATTCTACTAAGGAAAGTTAAGAATAAGCCTCTTCTAACACTAAAATTTACCTCTGAACAACCACCGATGATACGTAGTAGACTGCTCGCAAGGTAGGATTTGCTTCGCGATCCAATCTCAGTAAAAAACTGACGCTGCTTGACTCAGTTATTTTGCGAATACGGAGTGTCTAGTAGGTGCCGCTACGGCGTTCTGCTTACACAACACCAGTGTACAAATGCTCTGAACATATTTATTGCAATATTGGGCGTTTATTTTCGTCAAAATGGACAAATTTAAACTGTCGTCCTTCTTAAAATGTCTTACTTTGTTTTACAATAAAGCAATGTCTTAAAAGTGTAATATTTTAGGAAACCGTTTGTGATTAAATGAAGAATTATCTTAACATAAATAAAAATAAATAAATAGAAAATGAATTATTTCATCTGCTGCATTGTAACCAGACTGCTTTCAAATACAGGATTGGTAATCGGTTACCCTTATAAACATGGCTTGATTCGCATATCATTCGTTACCTACCTTATATAATAGACCGTATCATTAACTACTACCAGTTTAAATTTGGTTTATTGGTACTCAGTTCTTTAGTACTGAATAATTCCCTATAAAATCTCATGGTCAAACGAGCATAGCAGTAGATCTTCCTTGCAGCAAAGAGTCTTGATTAGTCTGGAATTGTTTTGTGCAGATTCATGTAGGTTTATGTGCATAGTTGTCAATTGAGACCGGGGAAAAAAAGAAAACACTTTTCACGTGTGTTCCTTATCTGAGATTAGGATGTGTAGCAACTATGGTGCCATTTTTTTTGAGTAAGCCATACTTAAACTTTGGGAACACATTTTAATTTGTAGTTTCGATATAATAAAAATGTGGTTTCATTTAGGGAAAGCACTGATGAATGTAAAATAAAGCTAAATAAAGTAGTCGTTTGGAGACCTTATTCATCTTCCAATTAAAATTTCGGGTATAAATTCACTGTGTTCAATTTAAAAATTACATAAAATTAAACAAAAAATGCGTCTAGCAATAATTGAAAAAGGAATATATTATGTATATTTATTCATTCAATATATATATATATAAATATATATATATATATATATATATATATATATATCTCATTACAATATATATTATTACAATGAATTAGCCATATTCTAAACATATTAAAACAAACTTCGTATGCAACCTCTCCAACTACAGCATGTGCGAGTTCTTCATTGAAATAAACCAGGTGTAGTATTTAAGCTACTGTAATGATACCAAGGAAATATACCGAAGTTTTATGTTAAGAAGCTTAGTACTACACGTAAGCTTGTACAGGATTAAGGTTTTACTGCAAGAAGTGAACGGTAACTGTCATAGCTGTTTCTCTTTTAATATGCGGCTATGCGTAGTTGGCTAGCGCATATATCTATGTTTAATTCTACACAATTAGTATAATGGTCAGCATTAGATATTGTAATTTAAATTATAATAAATTATTATTATTAATAAATTATAGATTCAATACAATGTTTAGGCTTATAACTCCTATTTGAAAAACCTACATGTGTTTAGTAATATTGTTACTGAGTATAGTATTTTTGTAATAGAATAATTAAACACCAAGTGGGTAATGGGTTGTAAAAATTAAAAAAATACTATTTATATTTCTTTATGATATAATATCTAATACCAAACAGTATAAAAAGTAAGAAAACCAGTTGTTCTGCACAATATACAAAAAAAAACTAATTTACGTTATTTATATTAGTACAGTTCATTTGTAAACTCTGCAATAGATTTTAGATTTTGTCATTGGATCATATAAAATGTACAGGTTCTTATGTCCTTATAATCTTTCAATTTCTGTTGATGATTTAACTACTGGAGAAATGTTTTATACTTTCCATAAATTGGTAATATTAAAAAATGCATATTTTAATAAGAACTACTTAATTTGGCAATGCAATTAAAGGACAGTTGATTTTTATGAAATGAGATGCAAATTGTATTTGATTTCTCTATTTTTATGATCATAAAGGGCAATAATAAAAACATCTTACTATCATGTAGAGAAAGGTTTCCTATAATACCTGACAAATAAAATTTTATGTAATATAATAATGGAATATTTCGTATTGACATCTGAGAAAGTTCCTTCTGGAATTGACAAATACAATTTTAGAGTCAATCCTACACTATATATTCAGAGCCAGGCATATTTTCACCTCACCCCTAAAATAAATTACATCCACCCGTACAACGGTATTGCTTGTTTATAAAGTTTGTGACGTGTCTTTTCTCAACACAACCATTTACTGTTAAGAATGACACGTATCGCATACCCTAGATGAGCCCAATCAAGCGGGGATTCGATCCCGGGGTCTAAATTTTATTCTTATGGATTATGTATGTCAGTGGGATTTAGATGTGTTGCTATCACATAAGGTGGTGGTAAATTTCAAGCATTTAGTAAATCATAATTACCCAACTGACCTTGAAAAAAATGGAGAAATTGAAATAAAATGGTGCCGTTGTGTAATATATTTACTATCATCAATTAAAGAAAAGGATTTTACACAAAAGCGTAACTACCTAATCTCTGTCTAAATCAAAGCTATCTCAACCGCAACACACTATATGTTATGTAAAATAGTATGAACAAAGATTAAGTAAGAAAAGTAATAATAGACGCAAAGCAAATATTTAAATGTTAGGTCCGTATTGCACGTACACAGGTTAAGTAAGATAGTAAGTAAAGTAAAGAACCACTAATACCAAATTTAAAGGTTAGGTCCGTATTGCATGAACATAGATTAAGTAAGATAGTAAGTAAAGTAAAGAACTACTAGCACACAATTTAATGGTTAGTTCCGTATTGAAAGAACATAGGTTAAGTAAGATAGTAAGTAAAGTAAAGAACTTCTAGCACACAATTTAAAGGTTAGTTCCGTATTGCACGAACATAGGTTAAGTAAGATAGTAAGTAAAGTAAAGAACTACTAGCACACAATTTAAAGGTTAGGTCCGTATTGCACAAACATAGGTTAAGTAAGATAGTAAGTAAAGTAAAGAACTACTAGCACACAATTTAAAGGTTAGGTCCGTATTGCACGAACATAGGTTAAGTAAGATAGTAAGTAAAGTAAAGAACCACTAATACCAAATTTAAAGGTTAGGTCCGTATTGCATGGACATAGATTAAGTAAGATAGTAAGTAAAGTAAAGAACCACTAATACAAAATTTAAAGGTTAGGTCCGTATTGCACGAACACACGTTAAGTAAGATAGTAAGTAATGTAAAAGAATACCAAGAATAATACGTTATAAGTTAATTTTGTTTGGCAAAACATATAAAAACGATACAGAATATGAACGAAAGGTGAATTATGATAAGTATAGTAATTGAAGTAATATATTACCAATAGTAAGAAGTATTCGATATGTCCGTATCTCACGAACAAGTCGGCAGGAGTGAGGTTAAGATCTCAGCGCACCGTGGGTCTTATCGTGGTGATCGGATTGTGTAGACTGTAGACTGACCTCTTGCTCCTCTGCTGGCCGATCCGTCTGACGAGTTTGCGTTGGAGCACATGCGCGAGTTATCGTTCATGCCGCAACCCGTCAAGCGTCGAACATGTCGTGGCACGATAGCTGAGGCGAACTTGTTTTATCTGGATCCCGTTACTCATTGTTGACGGGAAAACTAATCCCACAGTAAAGCTTGAATGGACGACCCAAAATAATAAAAAAAATTACACCGTACTTTTTATTACCTCTAGAATTAAAAATTTTTTAAATTTTTCTAGAACCAGTCAAACAATTTCAAATGCCATTTATCGTGTAGTATCATTCTTTATTATCACTTTCATTGGACGCAGGCCGTGGGGAGAACGAGACGGGTGTGGACTGGGAGGATGGAAAGGTGCGTCGCGGAGAATAGGGTGCAAGAACACTCTAGGCCACATACGCATGATGGACGGAGGCCGTGGGAAGAACGATACGGGTGATGACTGGGAGGATGGAAAGGTGTGTCGCGGAGGATAGGGTGCAAGAACACTCTAGGCCACATACGCATGATGGACGGAGGCCGTGGGAAGAACGAGACGGGTGAGGACTGGGAGAATGGGAAAGGTGTGTCGCGGAGGATAGGGTGCAAGAACACTCTAGGCGACATACGCATGATGGACGGAGGCCGTGGGAAGAACGATACGGGTGAGGACTGAGAAGATGGGAGGATGGGAAAGGTGTGTCGCGGAGGATGTTTCCACAAAGAAGTGAGTCCATCCATACACATATTTATGAGACAAAAGCCTAAATACAGATATGAAATACATTTTAAAAGCAGCACGATGCTGGTTCATTTTCTTATTTACTTACACCCTAATTTATTAATGGGAATCAAATAGATGATTAATTGCATTTAAGCAATAGTTACATTTTAGGTCTTATTTGTAAGAAATGAAAAAAAAAAACTAACTTTTAGTCAGCTATCTTTACGTTTAGTAATTTTAGTATTTAAAAAAAAGTAGAATAGAGAAATGTGTCACCCCTGTATACTCACAAACTACCGGGAAATGTTTAATAACTAAAAAAATATAATTAATTATTTTCCTTGTAAATATCATTTAAGTTAAAATCATTTAACATAATTACTTCATACTCGTCCGACACTTAGTAAATAGATAGCCAGGTAACAGTGCCAGATAGAAGAGTATGCTACTCACATTAAGCTATGGCACTCTGATAGTCAGAGATTACGTACCGAATTAGTGAGTTGGCAATCCCACATGTGCTGATGACATTCAAAGAATAGTACTTGGGGTTCGGCTTCTTAGAACTTCCCACATCCTGTCTAGACTTCATGGATAACAAATATACTCGTAACATAGACGGTAGTAGTAAAGATTTTACGTTTGGTTATCATAATGAAATACAAATTTATCAGTTTAATGTTCATCATTGTACAGCTATCTTTATGGTCACTATTTATTAAGTAAACAAAATTCATATTTAGATATAAAAAAATATTGTTGTTGGAGCACCAAAATTTACATATTTTGGATAACGGCAAATTAAAAAGGCTTGCAGTAAAAAATAATAAGACCATCTGACATGCAGACCATTAGGTTCATGAATGTTTTCTTAACAGTTTATAATAGGTGGTAGTTTTACACGTACAAGCAGCAAGTAGCTCATCTCCTAAAATTGATAGGGCTCACTAAACCACTGCTGAAAAAAACTATGGCGTGAAAATCCTATACTGATTTAGCTACTCATATTTCGCTAAAAGTAACACACATTCTAGATAGTTTTTTTATTAATGAATACATAACATATTTTATGTCAACTTCTAGAAATATTGGCTACAAATATTATTAGTATAAGCTCCACCGGATCTCCTGAAAGCCATTACTCTTTATTTTATGACATATGGAATCTCTCTTGTGGTAGCTGTCATAATCTAACATTTTTACCGCTTACATTTTCCAATATCAGGAGCTTTCAGAGATCTATGAGTCTACTGTATCTTGAACGATGAACTATGGAAGCCTCTAACGTACAGAACATTCTTTTCTCTATATGTTACCGGAATATATAGGTTTCTCAGTAACTTAGCTTTAGGAGGTTCAGAGTCAGTTCTTAGGCCACTGAAGCATTTTGAATCATGATTTTGTCAGTATTTTAAAATAATGCAGATGATTGGAATTACAGGCTTTTGTTTTACAACAGCGCTAGGTCTAAGCTTTAGAAGACTGAGTGCTCTGGGAACATCTGGTGTCATTAACGTTAGGAAGTTACACATTTCAAACAGGAGTAAGTGAGTAATCATCTTTGAATTCTAGGGTCTACATAAAATTCCGGTTTTTTGAGTCTGTAGAACTTTCCGACCACTATTGGTACTTCTTAAACCTCCTACGCTCTAGGAAATCCTACCACCTGCAGTAGTGATCTGTAGTATTTTATGCTCTCTAGGATCTTTCGAACATTCTGACAGATTCTGGCGTTTATTAACACCCTGTTTCTATGAGTTGACGACTTCTGAAATGTTCTAGTGCATTGGTTCCTGTTTGATGAATGCTTCCGCTACCTGGATGATAATATCCTTTGAATCACTAATAGTGGAGCGATCAGGCGGCTGATTGCAACCGCTCCGAGGATGAGTAAGCCATTTACCAGGGAAACCTGGTAAACCTTTCTATGTATATCTCAGTGACTTATATATCTCTTTTCCTAACATGAATATATATATATATATATATATATATATATATATTATATATATATAATATATATATATATATATATATATAATTCTTTTTCTCCAAAGGCATTTACTTCATATTCTTGTATGAAGACACCCAACATTGGCTTAGTCTACAGTAAAAATCCTAGCAATGTTATTTCTTCTCGTTTATGTTAAATAAAGTAACTTAAAAAATGAAATGAAATGAAATATTTTTGCTTGTAAAACATTTTAAATTATGAATAACAAAAAGTACAACTTTATTGAAAGAATATAAACTAAAAAATAATATCAATGATTAAAAAGTGGTATATAAACTTTATTTTTCAACACATAATCACAGGTCGACAACAAATAGTAACATATACTTGTATATAATGGATATATTACGAAACACACTAACCACCTCAATCATACACACTACTCATGTAAGTGCAACCGCAGCGAAAGAGAACTCTTTGCCGACCCCCGCCCCAACCATCTGCCCCAGATGAAAGGGGTTATTGTACGTGATTTTATACATGAGAAAACAATTAATTTTGGCCTCTAACACATATATAAACACCATCCCATACTGTGGTACGTTAATTTACACTCTAATGCAATACAGCACGTGGTGACACTCTAAAGCGTCTACAGTATTTAATGGCACCTTTTAAATAACCATTAAACCATCTACACATTTAGAATATTTTATCAAATTATGAAAATAAATCATAGTACAAGATTATTTAGGACATATTGACAAATTATTGCAACGGCTGGTGATTGGAGTTAAATCAAAAATAAGTTGGTTTGGGCCCTTTCAAAATTACTTGGGTCTCATAGTTTGAAAAGTTTAATTTAAATATATATACTATGAACCCCTCTAACAGACCAAGAAGGACTAATTACAAGCAATATAATTATTCTAAATATTTATAGGATCGTTTCTATTTTCTCTCCAAGTATAATATCTTACATAGTAATTAGATTTGTAAGAGATGATTTAAAATTTTTGTTCATATTAAGCCGTATACAGATTTTGCAAGTGCAATGTTTATAAAAAATAAATGTAATAATAAACATTTCAATAGTTTTCACTTAAACTCTGGTAAACCCTAAATAGGTGTTTTGGCGGGAGTGGGGGCCCCCCCCACATCAATTACATAAATTACCAAAAATATAGGTAAGAGTAAAAATTATATTAAAGTTGTCAACTTTTAAAAGTGGTATGAACATCACAACTCGAAACCTAAAAACCGTATGAGTGGGCCGTCGTAAATGTGTAGTGTCAAGTCGGTGTCGCTGACTCTCTGTACTTCTGTACAGGAGTTCATGTCATACAAACGCCTCAAGGGGCTTCTCGATTTTCCTCTCCCAATTGTTCCTCCTATATCTGACAACATTATCCAACTAACTCAGTTACATGTGTCGAGTAGGAAGTTTAATTTATTAATTTTTTTTAACTGGTTCTTTAAGTTTTGCCTTCTGAACTACTTGTGGAAGCAAGTTCTATATGTTTTTAAAGGATCTATGTTTCAATCGTGCGAAATATTGCAATTTAATAAGTAATAAATTATTCAAAATTTTTCTACGAAATAATGTATTTTGTTACACCTTACTAAATCATAGATTTTATCCGTCAGGTGAATCCAATTAAATGAGAAGGAGGTTCACCAGAGGAGGAAAAACATTAGATAATTTAGTATAATCACTCCGCACAAGATGTCAAAATTTGCATCCGGAAGAATTTGTGTTGTCCAATAATTTAGTGAAATTAAGATTAATTATCTAAGGCATGCCTAGAATTAGTATTATCTACAATATGTTTTAAAACCAACATAGATTTGGTAGTAACTATTAGCCCTTACTAACATAAAATTTGCTATGGTATTAAAAGAACACATAATCATCTTGATAATAGTTTTGCGAAACCTCGGTACGAAAAACATACTTGATATAAACAAGTGCCCTTAACTATACCTATTTATTAGTTAAACATCTATATGGTGCTAAGTAGCATTTGAAACCGCTGGGTATACCGAGTTTAAGGATATAATTAACACTATTTAATTAAAGTAAATAAATACAACAATAATGGTTTTCTAAGTACTCTAGAATTACATACGGTTTTTTCTTATGTAAATATGTCCCATCAAGCATTATGGATCTGTGGACATTGCTTTAACCTGTCTGCAAGGTCCAGTCCTATTCACAGCATATTTATTAGGTCCGCTGTATAGCTGCTATTCTAACATTGTGTTGCTGTAAAGTTATTTTACACCAATTATAGGTATTGAAATCGGTTTTTTTGTATAAGATAGCTTCATATGATAAGTGTGAATAAATAATTACATTATGTTTTTAAAATCTATTTATTAATAACCAACTTTTTTTTTTATTTATAAACACTATTTGTCATTTCAATAACAACATTTTTTATTTATTAAAGTTAAATAAAAACAATTATATATAAATTAATTTCTTTTAACAAGCTAACAATTGTTTAATAAATTTAAAATATGAAACATTTGAATAATACATAATAAATAGTTAGTATTTCCTTCCTCTGTTGCACACTACTATGGCGACAGTGCATAGCTTTCCGCAATACTATCCTGTGGCATGTAGAACCTTGAACAAGCAGTGTAACACTTAAAGAGGTTAAATCTGTTTTTTCCCTTGGGTTGTAAGATAGGAGCTAATAGTTTTGAATCTCATCAATTTCCCCAGACTGTTCCAGTGGTCGTATTGTGTATCGAATGCCTACTGACATGAGCGTCAGAATTCATTGCCGACTAACCCACAAATGGGCGGCTAAACAAATTTTATAATATTTAATTCAACGAAGAATAACGCTCTTCCGGAGCTATTTGCCACTTATATATATATATAGTATATACTGTATATTATATAATATATATATATATTAATCTTCAATATTAAAATTAGGCTATTGCTATTTTTACAATATAACGTATATATAGTTGTTTGACAGGTGTTTGGTCTTCCGATCATATCGTTAGTTTGCTTATATAAAGCATATGTGACAGATACAGGCCCAAATACAAAATAATTGTATCGGTAAAAAGTAAGGCTCTGTGGTGTAATGGTAGCACATTCACCCGGCAAGTGAGAGATCCGGGTTCCGACTCCCGGTCGGAGAAAGTACTTTTTGTGATTCAATGTTTATTTGAAAGTAAAATAAGGCTATTGCAATTTTATATATATTATATATATATACTATATATAATATACTATATATATATATATATATAATGTAAGTAGAAACTGGAATTAAAATTAATAGTCAAAGCATATTGTTTGTTAGAAAGACACACTAAAAATAATGTATATCAAAACTAAAAATGTTTATTGGACGTTTAATATAAAACACTAGCGGAATCGCGTCATAATGCGCAGATGCCGGTCTAATAACTGCACTAGCGGGGTGGGTCCCGTCTCGAGATAGCAACTAACAAAGCGCGCAGGTGGATGGGATTCCCCCCAAAACCAAAGTCACACCAGATGAATCGTAGCGTGTTTAACGGAAGAAGAATGTGTCATATAGCCAATGAGGCACCTGTTGAAGTCTCGGAAGAATTTTTCATTTAAAAACAATCATACAGACCAACTATGTTTTATTAGGTTGCCATCTAACAAGAGGACCTCTCACGGGTTATCACTGAATTTAATACTTAAAATCTCTAGCAAAATTATAAAAGAAAAACCCTTTTTTATAATTTTTTTCTCTATTTCTCAAAATGTTGTTACTTATAACTCATTCAAAGTCATATAGTACGTTGAGCGTAACCCATGACTTCCATAATTAGTCCCTTTTATTCAGTGTATATAAACGTTGATATAACTTAAACTGGCGTTTCTATTGAATAGTAACAGTGCCTTTTCAGATGGGCGTGGGAGAAGGAAGTTAATGACCCGCAAGATCCATCTGTGACGGACTGGACTGATGAACCCTCTCGTTACTCTCTGACGGCCACTTTGTCTCTACGTAATAACGGATCCAAGCGTATTAATCGGTTAAAACAATACAGGACAAGAGGGAAGTAACTACAACTTTATAGGTTAGTAGCATTGTCTTTATAGTGGAATATTATGAAACTTTTTCTTTTGAAGATGCTTTAAATAAAATAAATGAATATAGGTTTATTTAGCACTGTTAGTTCGTTATCTTACAGTGTTTTATATATAGTACCTGATATAACTAGTGGTGAAAGTCTATAGAAATTAGTTATATGGTACATTTTACTTGAATTTATTATACAATGTTATAAATGATAATCTTTTAATATCGTTTTCAGAAACACTGATAGACCTAGAAATAACACGTTGTTACCAGATAGCTATGATAATAGTGGAAGTGATATTTATGATTTATTGTTTTAAGTACATTTAATATATATAATCTGTATTTGTACTAAAATATATTCAATTTACTATCAAGAGAACGAGTATGGATCTCTAATTAAATTGTAACAACTCAACTTGCAGAAGTAGCCGTAGGTACAGAAGAGGAAACCTTGATAGGAAAGTATGTGATGTACCGTACGACGTACAGTGAAGATATCACGACTCTATTATATATTATTAGTAGTTTATTCCATACAAATAGTTTGCAGCTCTCGACCTTGTTTCATGTAAACAATTTTTTATCAATATATTATAATCAATACATAATAGTGAAACTATACAACATATTGTTTAATTTTAACGAGTGAAAATGCATGATTAGACTGAAATAAAACTTAATCTTTATTTAAATTTTCTTATTATAAACTAATGAAGAGCCACATGTTTCGCCCAATACATTAAAAAATTTTCCTTTATGTGGGGGGGGGGGGGGGTGGGGGGGGGGGGGGGTGGGGGGGGGGGGGGGTGGGGGGGGGGGGGGGTGGGGGGGGGGGGGGGTGGGGGGGGGGGGGGGTGGGGTGGTCTTTTCAAAGAAAAATCTCAAAGCTTTGATGCTATAAAATAATGTCCGTCTTAGTCTTTCCAGTTGTGGTTTCATTTTATTTATCCAGTTGCTGTATTTTACAAGTCCGTTGCCTGGTAGTAACCTAAACATTTACGATTCAAAACTTCAAATAATACTTATATTTTAATAATTTACACATTACTTTAAATTGTATAAAATGGCAATAGCCTTATTTAATTTCAATAAACATTGAATCACAAAAAGTTCTTGCTCCGCCGGGAGTCGAACCCGGATCTCTTACTTGCCGGGTGAATGTACTACCATTACACCACAGAGCGCTTACTTTTTTCCGATTCAATTATTTTGTATCTGGCCGTATCTGTCACATATGTGTTTCAATAAGCATACGGCCAGATACAAAATAATTGAATCGGAAAAAGTAAGCGCTCTGTGGTGTAATGGTAGCACATTCACCCGGCAAGTAAGAGATCCGGGTTCGACTCCCGGCGGAGCAAGTACGTTTTAGTGATTCAATGTTTATTGAAATTACACATTACTTTGTTATGTATAAAAAAATATATTATTTACATGGTATTTCTTTTAATTCTGATATATATTATACAGATTTCAATACATTATGATTTATTGTTTCACCAATTAGAGTAAATAACGGCATACCAACTCGTTGTTGTTAAGTGTTATATTGGATGACATAATATTTTTAACAAAATATCTATACATGTTACTACCACAAGTGCCTGCTAAATCAAGTGATACCGTTACAATACACAGCTGCACCGCGTGAAAAGAGTCGTCTCGTCAATCCCCTGCAATAAATAGAAACAGCGTTATTCCATTAGTGAAATACAAACAGTAATAAAATATACTTTATTATATATTGAAGTACATCATATATTTTTACTTTTTTATATTTCAACTATAATTTTCATTATAAGAAGACACTTTTCACTTGTTTTTTTTTTTTTTTATTTACCAAAGGTGTTTCTGGTTCAATCAATGTCAGGGTGTATATTATGTCTGGAAACACCCAAATATATCCTTTAATAATTTAAATATAAATTTGAAACCTCTTACAATCGTGATAGAGTTTGGGCATCTACTTTTTGGAACAATGTTTTGTTATGTCACACCAACGGGGGACGTCCTGCCGAGGGTTATCGTGAATATTCTTAATGGAAGCCTATACCTTGTGATACACAATTTTAAAGGTAATAGCTTACTGAATTGAATGCCACAAACCGCATCTCAAAGGAATTATTCTATCAGAAAATAGAGCATTTTTAGTATTGAAAATTTACTGATGTTCAACAATGTAATTTTAACATGGTTTCTTGCCACAAAATGTGTTACACTAATTTTTTTAGCATTTTTTTAAATTTTCAATTAAATAAAACAAAAATTTCATTTTAAGCTGGTTCTATTAGCACAAATTTGCCAGTTTTTATTACAGTACAATTATGGAAATACTTATGTTATTGATTTCTTATTACAAATAAAAAATAATGTATGCTGTTAGAAAAGTCTTACATTTGGTGTCAAAGCAATTGTTCGAACTGTGTTTCCTTCTACGGTTTGACAATGAGCCAATCTTGTGTAAAAATGATTCGACAGAGTTGCCTAACATTTCTTCAGTTATCAAAGCAATCTCCTCTATAATCCTGTTTCTTAGGTCTTCCAAATTATGAGGCTTTCCTTCTATAAACATTGGATTTTAAATGACCCCATAGGAAATAATCGATTGGTGACAAAATCCGGAGATCTTGGAGGCCATTCGATTTCTCCTCTTCGGCCAATCCATTTATGAGGAAACCTTAAATCCAAATACTATCTTACCTGTCTCCCATAATGGGGTGGAGCACCATCCTGCTGAAACCATATATTATCAAAGTATTCTCCTGATGCAATTTGAATAGCTGGGATTATTTCATTTTGGAGCATATTGTAGTAAAGTTCGGCATTTAAATTGCCATTGATGAAAAAGGGTCTAACAATTTTGTTACCTAAAATTCCACACCATACGTTCAGTTTTTGTGGTTGCTGTGAATGGGACTCAGTAATCCAATGTGGGTTTTCACTAGCTCAGTAACGGCAATTGTGCCTGTTAACATTGCCATTTAGGAAAAAAGTTGCCTCATCAGAAAATAGTATGTTGGTCAGAAAATCTCTATTGTCATCACATTTGCGCATCACAAGTTCACAAAACTCAACTCTTCTGTCGTAATCATCCTCACTTAACTGTTGGACTAAATGAACTTTAAATGGTTTGTATTTATTAATTTTCAAAATCTTACTCACAGACATAGGGTGCATATCATGTTGCTGTGCAGCTTTTCTGAGCGATGTATGTGGGTCTTCAATAAATGTTTGCAAAACATCTAGTGCATGTTCTTCATCTGTTGCAGATTGTATCCTACCCGACTTTGGGCCGATTACGTACACTCCCTGTCATTTCAAAACGCTCAATAGTTTTTGATATTGTTGAAACACTTATGGGATTCCTTTCTGGGAAAGTGTCATTAAACAAATTACAAACTTCCCGATAAGATCTTTGACGATCGCCATATCCTCGCATCATCAACAGAGTAATTCGTTCTCTTTCAGACAATTCCATTAAAATGCCAAAAAAAAACTGAACTACTGTAATTTGATAACTTGTTGACAGCAATGCTTCAGAGACACTGATTAACTCGACAGGAATGATATGACCTTTGTCCATTTGTAATTCCCAAGCTTAGACCTGTCTAGTGAAAGCTCCATGCTCAACAAACTGAAACCTGTAGACCAGATGATTAATAACACAATAATGTTTCTCATAGGCTAGTGACCTTTGTCTCTTTAAACCTTCCTGCTGACTGGAAAACACCAAGTACAGATTCATAAGTAATCAAAGAAAGTGACTCATAAGTTTTATTCATTGTAATAAAAACTGGTAAATTTGTACTAATGAAACCAGCTTAAAAATAAATTGTTCATTTTATTTTAATTGAACATTTAAAAAAAATGCTAAAAAAATTAGTGTAACACATTTTGTGGCAAGAACCATGTTAAAATTACATTGTTGAAACATCAGTAAATTTTCAATACTAAAAAATGCTCTATTTTCTGATAGAATAATTCCTTTGAGATGCGGTTTGTGGCATTCAATTCAGTAAGCTATTACCTTTAAAATTATGTATCACAAGGTTTAGGCTTCCATTAAGAATATTCACGATACCCTCGGCAGGACGTCCCCCGTTGGTGTGACATAACAAAACATTGTTCCAAAAAGTAGATGCCCAATCTCTATCACGATTGTAAGAGGTTTCAAATTTATATTTAAATTATTAAAGGATATATTTGGGTGTTTCCAGACATAATATACACCCTGTATATATAGCAGCATTTTGCAGGTTGCAGGTTTTTTTTGTTTTTCTCTCTTCTTTTTTATCTTCTTAGGTTATTGATTTCAAGTACTCCTAAACACCTCTTAAAAGTCAATTAATATTGTGTGCTGTAAAATACTTGGCATTTATATTAAAGATCTGCCAACGAATATGAAAAAAACTTACTCTCGACCACTCTTACTTATGAAACCGAGTTATTGCTTCTTTTTTAATTATTGCACTTAAAGTTATCTAGATTATACCTCTGCAAAATATTTTAAACATAACTATTTTCTTATTTGACCGAATAGATATATTTTCAGAAAGTATATAACTGGCTGAGTTTAATACTATAGGTGGATATTAATCAGTTAGGTCATAACATTTACTAAAAACTTATGCACTGACCGCCATACAGAGGAAATAGAGTTTTTTTATTTTTTCAGTTTATAGTTAATGCATGCTAAGGAAATAGTATGTGGAAAAATTTATGGAAAATATACTCTAACGCTTTAAACTTTCAATTGGAAATGATTTTCTTACTTATTTCACAAATGCAATAAAAATTTCAAGACATTAGTAATTGTTGTTTTATCATTGGAAATCGTCTCATATTGTAATGATACTATTACGTCTAAGAACAGTCAATGATAATTACTAAGAAAGGAAAAGGAATATAAAATTGAAATTAATGTAAAAACCAGCAATGTCAACGACAATATTAATTTAAATGGAATATTTAGTCACAGTTGTAACAGCAAGTTTACCCAGGAAAAATATTTCTTTTAATGTTCCGGAAAATTAACTACCAGTTTCAATTACTGTGCTCTCACAATGAATTATCAATTAATTATAATTGCTTCCCAATAACCTTTCAGTGATTAACCTGCACTTAATATAGTCACTCATACATCCTTACATAATTGGTAGGTAATGATGTCACCTTATTCTACGACATGAAAAACATTTTCACTTATCTCTGGCTCACTTATTTTGATTCTGATCTTTGACCAAGAAGAAACTGGTATGGCTGCACATTATGTGCCTAGCCTCATCCTAGGACTGTTATTTTCGTCAGACGATGCAAATTACAGATAGTTCTGTACGTAATCTAACATAGTTCAGTATATACGTTCAGATAAAAAAGGTAGGAGTACACCACAACACGTGTCACGTAACAGGAGTTGCTGAAGTTGTTCTAAACATTATAATTGTTTTTACCAATTAGAGCTATTACTTGTGTTTACAAATACACTTTTCCATATTAGAATGCTTCATGCATATCATGCTTCATAATTGTTCTCATTTTGTTTAAAAACTCATTTAATTTGTGATTTAATCTTTGCCATTATCATTTCCTATAATACCAACGTGTACATTAATGCTAACGATCAGCAAAATCTCATGAAGTCACATGGACCATTGTAGCAATAAAATTTGATTGAAAGGAAGTTTGATTTAAAATTTAAAGTCATAGTTGGGGTCCTTTTCGAGATATCGTACGGAACAACAAAGCGGCCCATAGACAGACAAATGTTTCCATCTCCTTGATTTAATAGCCTCCGCTGACGCCAAGCAAATAAAACGAACGTCCCTAATAGTTCAATATGTGGGATTAAGTACTATTTACGTAAAAACATTTACGTAAGTAAAACAGAAATAAACATATCGCAATAGATATATTCTTCTTAAAAAATAGATCAGTGCAGAGGACAAGCAATTATCATAACATGGACAGTAGCAATGCGCTATTGTTCAGTGATATAATAGAAATACAGCGTGTCCATAAAGTACTCTATCAAACTTAACCATTTTATTTGAGTAGTCCAAATAAGTAATAAATTTAATATAACATATATTCATACCATGCTTAGTTTACCGTCTGTTTTTTCTATTGTGATTTACTGGAAATAATATTTATATATATTAAATTTAAATTAAATTTAAGAAGTTTTTGAAAACAATTTCAGGAAAATATCACATCTAATTTTAAAATGGTGGCCATGCAATGTTATAAAATACTAATAACTTATAAAACGGTAAAAATTTATAAAAGTATTAATATATGGGTTTCTCAATCTAGTAGTCAAAGCAAGCTAGCGTAACTTGATGAAAGTCTGTATTTTCCATACACCTGAGGGCCAATGGGTTTCTTGTAATCGGTTACGAGTTGACTCGTTTCACGGAACGAGGTTTGCTGTGGTTTATTAATTAGTAGTGATTTCATTATTGCCAGATAAAATGATAGACTATTATATGTCATAGAAATATTTACATTACCCGGAAAATCTATAGAAAATGGTTATGTTACACAGGTAGAACGACATACAATATTACAGATAATATATTTCCATTTTCTATTAAACGTAAAACATTATACTCGCTTACTGAGTAATATGCTTTAACGACCCAAATTCCATGGTCGGGTATGCGAAATCACAGAACTCATTCTTCACTTTGTATAAAGAAATTTGATGCGAAACTATAAGTTTACGGATGAAATATTTACAGATATATCCTCTGTATAATACACTCATATTCTTTTCATACAATTTGAAAAAAAAACTACTGCATAGTTACTTTTAATTCTATAGAAAGAAAATACTATTAGAGTCTGTCGATTTTATTTTTATGACACTCTTCTAGTATTTTTTGTTTTTTTTTGCATTTTTTGAAATATATATCGGTACTTCTACCTAATTGTTATATAACTGTTACACGTTGATTTCTTTTCATATTTTATACCGCATGCATGCCCTTGTTTAATAATTGTCAAACAAAACGTAGCTAAATATATTCAAACCGATTCCCGGAATCAGAGATACGTGGTATACGTGAATACGTGCCTGGAAACAGGAATACCATATTTAGATTTATACCTTTAACAATGTTCTTATCTCGTTAACTGAATTCAGTAGCTGTAGCCATTATAAGACATATTGACTTAGTCGAATTAACATATTTACTAAAAACATATTTTTTAATTTATAATTGTCCACGAATAAATTATTAAAACAAGTAAGACCATTTTAGAAAATTTGTGATAGCCCTTATGATTACAAATAATAAACTATACTTGTAATACAGTATCAAATATATGCAAGTATAAATTGTTTTATTTCACGGTATTCCATTGTCCTTCTGAAATTCCTGATTCCGGATATTAGTGTAATAAAAACTGTGGCAAATCAGAATAATGTACTGAATTTAAAGCTAAGATCAATGTTACATTCTTAAAACTGCTGTAAAAATATACAATTTGTGTTCAGAATAACTTTGAATATCTTAAACCTTGAAGTTGTAATGGCAAGACTTATATATGGTTGTACAAGTCAACAATCTTGTTTTGTACATTATTACACCTTCACTCCTAAAAGGACTAATTCGGCTTATGTAAGTTAACGGTAAATATCCTATGTATGTATTTGGAAATAGCTTGATTGCTGTTAAAGGCGGACACCTTAAAACAGTTTTTTCAGTTGGCCAGTTGCACTTAAATGATGAAAAGATGTTATGCATTTGCTATTACTCTTAAACGTTGCAAAATTTGTACAAAGGTTTCTCAAGTATTAAATACATCTTCTTTTTCAGATA
Source organism: Homalodisca vitripennis (assembly GCF_021130785.1). NCBI lineage: Eukaryota > Metazoa > Arthropoda > Insecta > Hemiptera > Cicadellidae > Homalodisca > Homalodisca vitripennis. Next base: position 65,469,537 of record NC_060211.1, on the reverse strand, counting down.
TTAAACTCATAGTATAAAACTTATAAGATGCACAAAAAACTTTCAAACGAAAAAGTATCGCGATGAACACACTCCCAACTAAACAACAATTTATAACGAAATATGTATGCCACTGAAATAAGCAATGCCTGACTGTACAACAGCAACTTAAAGGCCAGACTGGTGAGAATGAAGCCAAGCAATGCCACTGTGAGTAGTGTCAACTGTTCTGTGGAACAGTTGACACTGCTCAACATGTTGCACATGTACTTGAGAAGGTGGAAGACTAAACCAAAATTCACTTTCAATATTGTGAGGACAGACAGATATATAGATAGAAAGATATAAGTGGTAAACTTACAGTTCAATGTGAATTATAAGTAGCGTTTGTTCCAAATATTTCGGTGAATTGGGTGTAATATTTTACGGGAAAAATGTTATTGCGGATAATATATCAATTTACATAACCTAATGGCATCTCATTGGATTTATTTTGGACAAGTGTATCGGCTACAATACAACTACTGCGTATTGTGCTCATATAATTACGTTGTCTCGCATTAAAACTAGAGGTATACTCTAGAAGTATACTCTGGTGTTAAGATCGTTTCTTCTTGGTGCTAGTATGAAACTTATTGACTGGCTTCTTTGGAAATATTGGGTTTACTACTCTATCGATAAATACTCATTACGTGTGTACTACTATATTACATATCTATTTTGTTGTTTTTAGAAAAGCAACTATCACTCCAACTAAAGAGGAGCCCTTAAAAGTGGACCTAGCTTCCCCGCTAAAACAAACGCTATAACTTAATTTGATCACTATTATAGCGATCAAAATTATTTTCAACAATTATAGATTTAAATCCATTAGGGAACGTCTTTTAGATAAAGTTTTGAAATATTAAATATAAAATTAGTTGATTCATACACAAAATTATCGCCTTCTTAGTAGAACACGTCACTGTAACACCGATTTATATATTAACTGTACATATTGTGTAAAAAATATTATTGAATGAATTGGTAGAAAAATTCAAAAAAAGGTTCTAAGATTTTTTAAATATATGTCTACTTATATTTTATTTACTGCAAATATTGTTTGTAAGATTGAGGATTAAATTTCAAAAATATGTATATGTTCAAATTAGTTTTAGCACACAGCAATAATAACTACATTGTAATCGGATAACGTTTCAATTCCACAATTTGTACAATCTCTTATAATTGTTAATTATCCCATAATGTTTACTCACATATTATTTATAAAACCCCTGACTTTATAATGTACTTATCATATGATTAAAATGATATCATAGCAAAAAGCAAAGCTTTTTTGGAATACACGACATGTAGAGCACCCTATTGTAGTCTATGTTCCAAGTAAGAAATTAAGGTTTAATGTTAATTTCAAATGTTCAACGCATTCGTGTAACTGAAATCAATACAACAGTATATTGAAGAGATGGATGCAGTGGTGGAAGATAAATGCTACATACATTCAACAAGTTAGCCTCGGTTATACAACGGATACATCTAACAGTATTTGGCGGTTATGTTTTGTTTCACTTAAAATACGTCATTGTACTTCCCTAATGTTACATTAAACTGTAGAAAACCTTAATTTATTAATACATTATTCGTATATTTATATTTTTCATGTTTTGTATTTAACTGGAATACATAATAGGAATCTTAACTGACCATGAAAACCATGAATAGGCCGTGAATTCCGTTCACGGTGAAAGAAACCTTAAAGTAGCTGTGAGTTTATCGTACAAAACTCGAAAATCTCTATAACTTCCTTTTAAAAGAATCAGAATCCGTTGTCGCTGTGACTATGTCGTGTATTCCGGTCCAAACATGTGCGAGAATTAAGCAAATCTAATCGCGGTGACTAGTGGTTATCGGCTCGTAGTAATATAACGGAGCGGTTAACTCGAGTGACCGTGGGCTGGCCGACCCTCGCAAACAACATCCACCACTGCTACATGGCACTTGACAGTGGCGTTTCGCAGTCTCCATGACGTAATAGGTACTGTTTGTACCTAGTAGTGTTTGGGGGAGCATTGAACCGTTGATCTGCATTCCAGTTGGCGCAGTTAATCGCCAATCCTCATGGACGTGCCAATAATCCTTTAAATATGGTTAAGAGATTAGATTGGAGAAGAGTCCATTAATACTTAATAACTCATGAACATAAGTCTACTCTTTGTACACACTGATGTAAATCTTTATTATTTGCAATATTTTATACGATATGTTGTACTAAGACTTTGATTTATTTTAGTTTGTTTGTTCTGGTTACTTATAGTAAAAATATAACCTTAGAAGATATATGCATATTTATGATTAATTGTTTACCTGACAATTTAATATCGATATTTACTTGGAACCGTGTAACCAAAAAATCAAAAAATTGTCAATTTTCAGGTTATAATTTAAAATAATTCTACTCTTTTTCCTGTTTGAAATGATATATAAATTATAAAAATATGATAAGTATAAATGCTTGAAAAATCTTTTTGAAGTGTGCTATACACTGAGGAATTTTCCATTGAGGAGAATCATCATGGTGTAAATATCAGCGAAATAAAGAAAAATATGACCATACTTCACATTTTCATCTGTCTGAAGCTATCATGGAGGTTCTAAAGCCTATATACAAGGATCTAGCTGCACCTGATTTACTAAAAAAATGCTTGCATGGAAAAAGCCAGGACCCCAATAAATCCTTCAACAATGTAGTATGGAACCGAATTCCGAAGAATACATTTGATCAACTAAAAACACTTCAACTGGGAGCTTATGATGCAGTTAGTGCCTTCAACAAAAAAAACATCAGCAAGTGCTTGGTTCTGAATAATTTGGGCCTTCAAGTTGGAAAAAAAACTCTGCAAAAGTATTCAAAACCTTTGATGACCAGCGCATATGGAGAGAGGATTTAAGCGTAAAATTAAGAGTAAAATTTAAGCGTATATACAAAAAATATAAAACAAATATTTATTTTAGTAGATAAATAATAAACGTATTGTTAATTTTTCATAAAATTATTAATCGTGATGTCCAAGATGGTTGGATCGTTCATAATTTCTTCTACAAACAGTTTTCTACGTTGTACACAGCAGCACATACGTTTAACGAAGAGTCCATCGTCCGCCAATACCGACGATTAACTGGCAACCTCTCTGAATCCTTTCATTGTTCTCACATATCTACTACGTCACCTCGACCAGCTGCGACCCTGAGTGGTGAGTGGTTGTTTGAGATGGTCGCGCCTACACTTTGCGCTCGGCTAGCTCGCGCTCGCTTGAGAGAGCCTCTCCACATTTTGATACAATAACCTACTTAGATCGGTTTCACACGGGCCATAAAACTTCAAACACAGCTTTTCGATCTCTATCGCCAACTGTTCGCCTGTTGGACGAATAGAGGTTACAAACAGCAGGTTTGCCGCTGTATAATATATTTATTATGTTGAAAACAGTGATAGTAGCCTTTTTCCTTTAAATACTACAGTGGACAAATATGATAAACTAACTTAAACTTAGGTATTCCCACATACACTCGTTATCCTTAAAAACCTAAAACTCTGTTAAATTTTAAACATGCTTACTAATATATAGGTTCAAACAAAATTTTATGAAAACTTGTATGAAGCCTAAATCTTTGATAACGAAAGGCCTCGCACAAAATACAGTATTACATTGTAAATGGTGCAATTATTACTAATTGTGTTAAACTACAGTTTTTGAATGTTCCTAAGGTTATATATTTAGGAATTTTTTTCTAAATACATGGTCATTTATTGTACAAACAGTAAAAAATGCACAACAGATTTGAAATGAAATATACGTTATATTTGTTTACATTTGTTTATGAATGAAATGTTTGAATATGAAAATTAAGCAATTATTCATACCCTTCAAAATTTAAAACTAGTTATAAAATCAGTGCTCTTGATATTATTCCGTACAACTGAATTTTACCTTTAATTTCGTTTATTATGGAAACACCTACTAATAAATCGTGTCTAAATTAAGACTGTAGTAGAATTTATATGTTGAGATCTTTTATTACGGAGATTTTAAACCATTATTCACAAAAATATATCAAATGCGTAAGTTCAGAGCTTCACAGTTAGATCAAAAGGTTTGTTTGTTCAATTAGGAGTAAAATTCTAGTATTGCAGACATCGTAAACATCTAATACAAACTGTTTAGTCTGCTATAAATAAACCTGAGCATGTGCGAACACAAATAAGTATAACTGTTAGTGTACAGGATTAGTTGCCAAGTATACAGAGAGTTTGAGACCACCCGTCTCAAATGTAACATGGTAAAACAGCTAATTTCAAGCATTTAATTTAAAAGGATTCCCCATTAAATCAAGTAGGAAAGATTTTTATAAGTACAACTCTGTATATACGAATACTAACCTAACAGCAAATGGTCGCATGTTCAAATCTAAAACCATTTAAATACAAACACACGTAATGTTGTTTATAATTTTTCAGAACTTTGAGTTATAAGATTGTTGGCAAAGCTTTGCAAATTTTTTTGTATGATGGCCTAAAGAGCATAAGGTACTTTGGTATAATAGAAAGGCAAATAATAAAGGAAGGATTTTCTTACAGTACCGGGTGAATGTGCTACCTAATTTAATGTATTGAAATTAAATTAGGCTATTGACACTTATACAAATTTAATGAATGTAAACAGAAGTCCTTTGACAAGTATTTGGTCTTCCGATCATATGTTAGTTTGGTTATTTAAAAAAATAAGTGAAATAAACGGCCAAATACAAAATAATTGAATCGTAAAAAGTGAAGGCTCTGTGGTGTGATGGTAGCAAGTTCACCCGGCAAGTGAGAGATCCGGGTTCGAGTCCCGGCGGAGCAAGTACTTTTTGCGATTCAATATTTATTAAAATTAAATTAGGCTATTGCCACTTATAAAAATGTTATGAATGGAAACAGAAGTCATTTGACAAGTATTTGGTCTTCCGATCATATGTTAGTTTGGTTATTTAAACACATATGTGGAAGAAACGGCTAAATACAAAATAATTGATTCGTAATAAGTGAGGGCTATATATATATATATATATATATATATATATATATATATGTATGTATGTATGTATGTATGTATGTATGTGCGTGCGTGCGCGCGTGTGCGTGTGTGTGTGTGTGTGTGTGTGTGTGTGTGTGTGTTAATTTTCAAACTCATTCTACCACAGTAAACTTTACTTTTTTGAAAGAAGAAAAGAAAAGTGTCTTGTAATACTATAAAACACCGTTTTAAGAAGAGATTACATTTTTCTTTGCAAACATTCAAGATTTTATTAAATGATCAAAACATACTGTCCGTTTGAATTGTAAGGTTCCAAGTTTCCAAAACGCTCTGGTATTGGAACTATATTTATCATTAAGAAACCTTTTGCTACACAAGTTCTTTACAGTTGATACATTAGCATATCCAACTAAACTAATTTTGTTATTAGCTGTTATATATTTGAGACAGTTGGTCTGAACACTGTCTAGTTGGACGCTTCAGCTTTCTCAAATTGTTCTTCAGTATCAACACTAATATGCTGAATCATTAGCCAATTTCCTCTCTGTCACGTTTAACTTGAAAATAAAAAAAATAAAAAGTATAGGGGCAATCGCAACTCAATTACACCGATACCTAAATATAAGTAATCTAATCACAGGTACCAATAATCTATTTTATTTATATTAAAACGTACGTTAAGTACAACCAGACAAATTTAAAAAAATACTCTGAATATAACTCTGCATTTTGAGGATATATCAACCAACATAATATATTTTCGTAAATGTTTTGTAATCATTAAAATATTGCAACATTAATTTCATTTCAACAAATTAACACCAATAGTTCAAAACAACGTAAATAAATTAAAATTTGAATTCGGATGCCCGTGATGACAAAAACAGTTTAGTAACGCTTTGCCTTGTTTAAAAGTTTGAAGATATTTTTTTATAAACGTGATTTAAAATATTTATGCCGTAATAAAGAAATGAATGGGTGCTCAATAATATGGGTAATAATTTATGTAATCCGAATAAATTGTAATCAAATAAATATATGATATACGTATATAATGACAAAATAATGGAGCGGAGTATTTAGTGACTAGTACAATGTTGCTCCCAGAGCTGATAAGAGCACTCTCCAGTCACAACTCTACATATTTCGCATTGGAATCTCATTAGGAAGATAACATCTCTAAGTGAGACTTCAGTTGTTTCTATCTCTCTTTTTTAAATTTTGCAAAGCGTAAGAAGTTATTCATTTTATTTTAACAATATGTTTTTGTTTCAACTAGTTTATAAATATAATTTATAGTTATAAGGGCTTCACCTGTTATAAATTGACAATCATTTGGCATTGTACTAGTGAGTAATCAGGATGCCAACGAAAAAAAAATCAACAGAGTATATAAATTGAAAGCAATATGACATAAAGTAACAAATAAATTGTAATAAAATTAGCAAATGACTGAAAATTTTTGCATGTAATCTTATGGTCAGGTAACAGATTTTCCCTAAAGTTCACACTGTCTTCAACACATTTCATTAAGGTAAATATTGTGTTAAAATGTAGCATTATAAAGTGTCATTTGTTTTTTACTCAGGTTGCTTACAAGTTTACACAGTTTGCGGTTTTAATTTTGACATAATTGTTACCCATTATACTAGTATAAATTGTTCATTAACGCTTAGTTATATCCCAGGGAAAGACGCGATGTTGGTTATTATGAGAGCTGTTGCTTGGATACGAAAGTTTAAGAAAATTGTAAGCCTATAGCTTTTTCAGAGGTATGATCGTGTTACCTGATAACATCATGCAACATCATAAACATGATAAAATACACTATTAGAACATAATAATTCTTTAATACAATATGCTTTAAATCGTGATTCAAACATATTGATAACAGTTTTCTGTGGGATCAAAGTTTGAACTAACACTGAAAATATTGCACCTGTGGGTATACACAAGACCATAGAGAATGTGGAGGAACTTTTAAGTGAGGAGTGCACTTCAGTTATACATTAGACATGCAGAGAGGAGTGACGAGTTTGAAACAATTAAAGGGTTTATAAAAGGGCTATACTGGAGGTCCTGCAGATGAATATATACAAATTTAAAAAATAATATATGACAGAAAATTAAATTTTAGGTAAAAAGATTTATTTAGCTAAAATATATATATATATATATATATATATATATATATATTATATATATATATATACAAAATATATGTATATATTAAAGAAACAAACTCAGAGTAAATAAATTGAGTGCCAAAAGATATTTAAAGAGACTTAGTAACAATAAAGCATAATGAAATGAGCAAAGGACTGAACTGAAATTTTGTATGCAAATCTTAGGGTTTTTGAACACATTTCATTTGGCTAAATATTGTGTTACATTGTAGCGATGTATAAATGCCGTTTGTTTTTTTAATCAGGTTGCTTACATATTTAAATAGTTTGCGATTTTCATTTCAACATTATATTGGTAACCATTAAACGAGTATAAATTGTTCATTAACGCTTAGTTAAATCCCATGGAAAGAAGAGATGTTGTATATTATGAGAGCTGTTGCTTAGACTCGAAAATTTTTGAAAATTGTAACTCTATAGCTTTAAAAGAATAACAGAATTTCGAAAATTAGCCATCGTTATAGGTTTGTTTGTTTTGATATAGGCCTATCATGTGGACAGTCACACAATCACACCGTCAGAAAGAATAAATCTTTTCTTGCACTTGATATACCTTGCTTCGCTAACGTTCAGCTAATGAAAACAAAGCCTACTAAACATGTGACAAATTTACAACTATTTAAAAATGTTTCCGTTGGATTGATGATCTATGTTACATGTATATAAAAATATAAAAAAGATATTATAATGGGTTGAAAAGCGTTGATTATGACACAAACATGCTGCGTTTGTATACAGAGTTTCTACAAGAACTGGAATTGTTGCAGCTGTTGTTAGAAACGAGACCAACAAGGATGTGGTCGAACTTGTGATTGAGGCTTAAACTCAGTTATATATTAGTAAACTTAGGTTGTTGGTAGTTGTTAGTGGTATATCTTGCGCGAGTAAACGATCCTTCCATTTTAAAATATTAAAATAGGATATTTTAGATAATTATATATATTTTATTTATATTTGCAATTGGCGAGTTTGTCACACAATTAAGATTACAGACAGTCAAGATAATTTATTTATAGTTGCTACATACTAGGTAAAGTTGTCCAATTATAGTACTAGCTATTTTAAACCTCCTAATATAATGCTGTAGTTTATGTAATATGTATACCTTATATTATTTTTATCGGCAAAGGTAGTAAAACCAATCAATCCTACTTTTTCACTGTAGTTTTTCTCAACTATTTTATAAAGTACTTTATTAAAGCAGGAAATTACACAGATCTCTTTAAATCCTTCAAAACTGTTTGAAACAATAAGACGTCTTTGCTTGCGATATTTGTTTACTTAAAATACCATAGATTTACCACCACGATTTTAAAGAGGTAATGTACATATCCATGTTATAGCTGCGGTAATGTCTCTACTTAAGGTGCATGTTTCAGTGATACCGTGAAAAGGACGTGAATTGCACTTGTAACTTGCAGCAAAATAATTATGACTGGATTATCTTACGTTTACTATGAAATATTTCATGGCGTATGATAGAACTCTAAATGATAAATTGTATACATGCATTTTGTATGTCATTTTCTACGAGTTAATAATTTTATCATATATTTTATGTTATAAAAAAAGAATGTAGTGTAGTGATGTGTAAAGCAATTAACATCTTGTCTACATGTATTAAGATAATTAGTTCGTTATTGATAATACTGGTAATCGTTATTAAATAAGCATAAGTATATATAGCAGGTCTATTTTGGATGTTGATGGATGGTTTTTAGTGAGTTACAAAAGAAAATAAAGAAATACTCCATTGGTTAATAAGAGGATTGCTAAAAAATAATTGATAGTGGATCTCTTAGCTGTAACATTTTAAAAACAATCTAAGGGATGATCGTGTTACCTGATAATGATGTTGCTTCTCTATCATGGAACATCATAAAAATAAGAAAATATACTACTAAAACATAATCATTCTTTAATTTAATATGCTGTAAATTATGATTCAAACGTATTGAAAACAGTTTCCTGTATGCAGAAAGTTTGAACTAAGATTGAAAATATTGCACCTGTTGGTATAAACAAGACCATAGAGAATGTGGAGGAACTTGGAAGTGAGGAGTGCACTTCAGTTATACATTAGACATGCGGAGAGGAGTGACAAGTTAGAAACAATTAAAAGTGTTATAGCTATACTGGAGGGCCTACAGATGAATATATAAATAGGGCAAGATAATATATAACTCAAAACTTGTATGTAGGAAAACTGCATATAGCTAATATATAAAAACTCCAAAAACACTTTAGAAAAATTAAGACAAATATCGGGGCGGTGTAGAATAACGTAAAATAACAGTGTATATTGCTTACACTGACCAAATAACGTGTGTAATAAATATTACAATTGCGTAAATGTCATTAAAATTTGAAAATACAGTATTGCAAATTCAATAATAATGCCTTTATGATGAGTTGTCTATTAATATAGAGAATATAGTCACTAACTCGCTAGCGTTTAACCTGAATATCAAAATGAGAATAACTTTGTAAAAAACATATCCGGTTATCTTCTAAAACAGAGATGAAAATAATTCTGATAGCCCCTTTAGGTTTATGAATATACTATTATTACATTTTAATTTCAGGCCTTATTAAATTCAATTAGTTATAAATATAGTACTGTACAAACATTTTGAGACATTTATACGTATGTAAAAACCATTTCTCATTTAATTTTAGTTGAAATTCATTGTTAAAGTTTAAAATCTAGCTCTATATGCATTTCATATTTCTTAATCTCAAAGAAAAAATAATGGAACACCAGTATGAAGTCGATGAGAATTATAACTTAATGTTGGTAACATATTTAAAAACTATTTCCCTGAGTAAGATTGGAAAATTTATAGAAGGAAATTGCGTTAAAGTGTTAAAACAGGTTGTCACGTAAAACATTGAACAACTACCAACTTTTCACTTCTTACTGATCGGACTAAGTTTGGGTGCACAGTACTTATTTTGAATTCGTACACGGATGGAAGTAGGGCCCGGCTAATGTAAATTATCTTGACATTTCCAGGACATATTGATTGAAAATATTTTGCATTAACTTTCTTTATTGGCAAAAAGCTGATCCAGCAACCCCGTTGCATTTAGTAGGAGAAAATATTATTAGTTTTTGCATAGGTATATTCAATACTACCTTTTTAAATTCCCAATTTTATTAATTTTCAAGGATATGGGAGTCAATTTTCGCTTTATAGGCATACAACCAAATGTTACACTTAATCGAAAAAGGAAATATTCTTAAGTAAAGAACTAGTCTCAAAATTGGTACGAAAAGCTAGAAGGATGATATAAAATGTAAGGGTTTGCGGCCGTATTGACTCCAAAACGAAACAGACAGAGTAAATCTAGCCAATGTAGTTACCGGGAATCAATGTGACCTCGCCATTTTAACACTATCTAATATTAAGTGATGTTGAGAAAGAAAACATAATTTTTTGGAATCAAAAGTTTAATTATAAGAAAGATTCTGCTTTAATTATTGGTTATTTTTTTACTAAGTCAAGCAGCTTATAAATCGCTTGACGAATAAAACTCCATTAATTGCCACATCTTCAATTCCTTCAGAAGATCACACATCTAAAGCTCAAATTTAGTTTAAAGCTATATAATTATTTAATCTATATTTTAAGTATTATAACGTATTTTGTTACTACAAAAACAAAATATAAATTTACATAGATTTTTTACACATTAAACAGTTTCTATTACGTTTAGTTTATTTTGCTCTTGAGTTAAACGATGTCAATTCAGAGCTTTTTTGAATATTGTAAAAGGCATGATATTTATTTTATAATAGAAGAATAGTAATACTACAAAAATATCTTAAAAGTTATTTGCGTTGACGATAAGTTAACATAGTAGAGGCATTATTTATAGCAGATTTTACAACTTTTGAAGTAAAAGTAATTACTTTAAAAACTCAATTATACTTTCAGTGATTACAGAATACAAAGGTGCTGCAAAATTTAATCCAATCCCAATGTTACTTAGTAAAGGAGAAACTGGTGGCGAGCCAGAAACTTACATAAACATTTAACTTCTAGCGCTCAATGCCCTGTAACTTGCCTTACTTGGTCAAGCATTACATTGGTTTTGTTGCTGGAGAACCTCAATAAAACTGTCACGAAAACATTGTTCAACTAAACCATGCTTGTCGAGAACGTTGTGCACTTAATAAATGTTTTCTAGAATATAAATAAGATCGTATGTTATATAACATTCTATATAAGCCTAAACCCGTTACTTTTATATTACTGTTAGTTTTTACAGGTAAACGCTATTTATTTTTCTAGTCGAAATTAAGGCCATGAAGCCCTCTTGAATCCGGGAACAACCCACTTAAAAGTGTTATCGGAACCACACAATTACCGAACATGTGGTCTAACAGTTTTCATCAAGTGAAAGATCATTTACTAGTCAAATAGAATACTTTTATTTAAAAATTTCAAGGTTAACGTACAATATATGTCAGTTAATTGCAGAGGCAAATACCTATGACATGATAGTGTAATTGAGATAGATTCTCGGTTCTTGGAGACTTAACAGGTTCAATTTACAAATTGAAAGAAATAAAAAAAGTTGTAAATAAAAAAATGTAACTATTTTGGTTATTATATATAAAAAAACTACCAAGATTATAAGATTAAAACATAACTTAAATGTAAAGAATTTAAGGAGAGTGATAAATCACAAATGATTGTATGCTTAAAAAAATACATTTATGAAAATATGAGCTGTAAACCAAAAGTTTGAAAAGGTGAGGATTCATGAGGAAATGAAAAGAGGGGTTGGGGGAGACTTATGACCAAACATTGCGAAAGGAGAAAAGTACTTTATAAATGAATTTTCCTGAAATTACAAATTGAGTGGTCTGTTAAGCTGGCAAAGTAAAATACTCGTTTTTATGTGAATTATTTTATTATTTAATTTCTGACAATAAATTTTCCATTTATGTTAATATTGTCCTACTGGAAAAGCATTTCTTAGCAATTGATCAGTAAAAGTAGAAGATGTTGTCATCAGTCTTCGTTTGAGTGTCACATCCATTACTTCATCCCTCTCAGTGACAGAACAAGAAATGTATTGTCTGTGTTGGGTCCTTGAGTGTCTCAGGTAAAAAAAACATTCAACCAAGTTTAGGAATATTGATGGCCTACGATGTTTTACGATAAACAGTAATGTTTACATAAAGAACATCACAGGAATTATTCATAAAAATAAAGAATATAATATATACTCACTTAATTATAAAATAAAAATACTTTCCTAGTAAGATACCTGAACATATTATTCCACATATACCCATTATTGCTGTCTTAGTTGCTCTCATAAGGGTAAACGCGCCATAGTAACTTAATTTATAATTTGCACGAAAACTAAGTTGCAAGAAACACAACTTGGATTTTGAAGATCAATTAATAAATATTAGATTTGCTAAATTAAACAGTTTTTATGAATAACTAATACGTAAGGACTCCTTAACTAAAATTCATCTGCAAAATTAAATTACACATGTCTAACGGGTCTTGTAAAGGGAAAAAATTATTTTCTGGAAGGCTCGGACCCACTGCCAGGCAGGCCAGCATACCGAGGACGCTTAGACGAGCACACTATGTCACGTGACCTTAGGCGATGTTAATCAGCTAATGTGTATAATCTATTGATTTAACGTCCATAGTGCAACTAAAAACAGTTTATTTATTAGCTAATACAGAAAAATTCAAACCATATAGTTTTACATAATTGGTTTGAACATGAAATAAAGTTATATTTTACAATATAACCTTATTCTAATAAAAAGTCATTGTAGATATTATACAACATAATTACACTTTTGTTTCGTAAATAGCTCTAAGCACTGGACTGAGAGATTATAAGGTACATTAGTATTATTTTACAATAATTACATATTTCTAAATGTAGCTTGTAGTTTAGTTATTATATTGAATTTCCATACGGTATGTAAATATAAATGTAGAATACACTAGAATTACGTGCACTGCAAGAGGCTTACATTACCTTAGGTAATAAACATAGCCCAAACATTAATATCTAGCCAAACCATAGTGACCCAGTTACACAGTCAGGTGTGACACCACTGTAACAGCTGAAGCAGAGACAGTGCTCCCAATTCAACTTATCACATAATGTTTTATTGCAGTTAAACAACATTTATGCGCAAATGTTACTCGAGGCATATGCTGAGGTTTGTACAATATCCCGTATATAATTAGATCAATTAGATCCAAATGAGTGTGTGTGTGTGTGTGTGTGTGTGTGTGTGTGTGTGTGTGTGTGTGTGTGTGTGTGCTGATAATACATTTGAATAATAATATGTCACATAGCAGTGGAAGGAAAACCTCTTCAAATCACCTAAAATTATTACACAAGCCCAGAAAAACTATGTCGCCCGTTGTAGGAAACATTTACAAAATATGTACATGTAAAAAACCAGCATCGATAACATAACTAATAATTTATTGGTTAAAAATAATCTACTTGTATAAGTAGCTTTGATGTTGTAGAAAAGTTTGTATTATTCCTCCAACAAAGAATATATACAGTATGTGAAGAAAAGCATACAGTACATTTCTGTGTCTAAGTGTGCTCATGATTTCGAACGAAGTGTATCCTGTGAACATAAGTTGAAAAATGTGAACCTTAACCACTTGACGCCATTTTGTATTTTTCATAAAACATTTATTATCCTTCGATCTCGTAAAGCAACAAATCAAAATTTTAGTTTTTTAGAGTAGGTTTAGACAAATAAGAGGAAAAATTAACTAAATAATTGTGTAATTTACTTTAAAATTTTTAAAATAGTGCCAGTTAAAGAAACAGTTTAGCTACTACAAAAAATAAAAGACACTAAATATTGTGTAATGTTCATTAAAATTCCAAGGTACTCTTTACAACAAAACAAGTCAGCGTAAAAGCAAGCACAGCCACTTTAAAAGTACGCTTTCACAATTCGGTGACAAAAAACATGTGAAAATGCTTCTTAACTGACGATAGTGGTTGTTGCTAGTGGCTAAGGTTCAGAGAACATATTTTACAAACAGTAAAATGGTAGCTAGTAGCTAAATGACACGTTTATCTACTTATGTTTACAGGACATTAAAATAATCATTAGTACTATCAGTTAAATAAGTTACTGACACCATTTCTGGACTCCCTGAATACAATACTCATAAATAAGTCGAAACAATTTACTTCCATAAAAAAGCGAATATTTCAATAAATAATCTTTTTTCCGGTCTAAAGCTATATTTCCAAGACTATATATTTGTCTGTTTGACTAATCAAGAAGGCATATACATAATATACGGTAAAAGGGGCTACTTCTGGCAGTTGTATTGTACTTCTGGTCTGATGTATTTAATTGCCTGATCATGAAAGTACATACACAAACTGGTCTGAAAATAAAATTTTTGTCAATCGGCTTCTAGTTCCGGTCTAAATTATATCTCTTTAGTACTGGTAGTCGATTACGAGCATAATAAATGTGTCAAGTTTCACATTTTTAGGACATCGGAAATCTTAGAAATAAAAATATTGTTCTAAATTTAGTACAAATTTGTTTCAAGCCCTCTGGGTAGTTGATTTTAATAAACTTTTTTATTTTGAGAGAAGGACGAGATTAAAGTTAAAACTTTATCTTTTTACGGCATTGTGAATTCGGAAAAATAGAAATATAGTATTCTAGGGATTGAAATCCTATGGAATGTTGATCTTCATTAAAAATCTTTATTTAACTCTTGTGAACATCACGTAAGTGTATGGAATTTCTTTTTCAGTGACATCGATAAGTTATAACAATGTAAGTTAAAAATAGTGGTTGCAAGTCAATTCATCATTATTCATGATTGATGTGGATGAAAATAAAAAATTTTCCATTTTAGCCGTATAATATCTGTGGGTTATATTTGAGATTTATTAGATATTGGAAAGTTGGAGGATTATTAATGAACGATTCAGTGCTTGACCTTCCATGTATAGAATATTTTACTTTATTTCAGATTTTACACAATACGGACGGAACATATGGCATAAAATCAATTATGTTATAACCAAAGTTAAAATTACAAAATATTTAAAATAAATTAACCAATAAATCAATAACAGCTTGTATTTAAAAACTAGATATTTGTATTAAACTCCATATTTACTTCATATGTAGAAACATCATTCAAACTTTGTAAACCCGGTAAAGTCATGACAAAGCACAACTCTGGAGGACTTAACATGACTGGAATATTAATTTGGATATTTTTAGACATAATTTGTCGAAACCTTCGTTGAATACGTTTATAGCATAACTAGAAGTAAATTCTAAAGAATTATACAAGTTGTCACGTAACAAACTGAAGAACTAAAACTTGCTACTTCCTACAGAACTTTCTACAACACAATACTTATTTTGAATTGGAATGCTCTATATAAATCGTCTCTTTTTATATTTTTAAAATAAATTTTAGTAATTGTAAAGTTAAAAATGTAATATATTTTAGTTTTATATAATCCTAAAAATATTGTTTCTTATTAATTTATCTTAAATACGTAAACTTAATTTTCAAATATACGTTAAAATTACTTATTACGCACACCTAATAGTTAACATAACAGGGTAGTGAGTTGAACATGAGTTTATTACACTGATTTTTAAAAATATTTGCCAATGTATTGTATGTAACCTATTATTATGGCTCTCTAATCATAAACCTCATTAGAGCATGTAATATCTAGCAAAAGTGTGGTATTGTTAATTTAATATCTCAGCCTCTATAGGTATACATAAGTTTATCGAGCTCTGAGCCTCCGTTATTCTACTTTTCACTACAACTTCCTGTTGAAAAATAACAAGAAGTTTCAGACTTCTGCCGTTGTTAAATTTTCAGTGAAACAAAAATATCTGTAACACTGTGTTTTCAAATCTATAATTTGATCTATTTACAGATGGATAGCCATTACAAATAATAACTAACATTCAGGTTAAAAAAGTAGTGGGTATTCCACAACCACAGTTTTGTAACAATCTTTGATCAGATCTAGAGCCCATATCATTTTCTAGATATTCTATGGATAATTTGAATATATATATATATTGAATAATAATTTGAACGAACCCTTAAGGATTTTTATTTTTCAAAGCGTATATATTTGAGATTTATTGTGGTGCCATTAGAGACTTGGGGTCCTAAGATTAGCCCCGAGCATTAAAACTAATGGGACTGATGGTCCTGTTTGAAGTGGTGCGTGGTGGAGTGGATGACTCTGCTTGCTTAGTGGTCCTGCCATATCACGTTTCTTCTTCAATAGGGAGAGTAAACTGCTATTTTCCCTCCTATTATGCTGTACAGCCGTGCATGCGTCTGTCTATTTCATAGTAAGCGCATAGTAAGCACACAATAAGCGGTTTATTGTCAAAGTTTCTAAATAATTTTATAAATATACTTAAATATTTTTAAATTCTAATCTTATAATGACTGCAATCTTGTAAGTGTTTTATGTGTAATTAAAGTAGTTTCTTGCAAATTTTACTGTGATTTAAGAATTTAAAACTAATATTTTATTTTCATACGAGCCAGTACTTGGTATCAATTGGAAGCGCTCTCACAGGAAATATGAGCTTCTAAATTCCAAAGTAAATCTTATGAGCGCTGTTTTGTTTAGTATAAAACTGATGATTACTCAAACACAGGTAATACAAAGGCTTTTATTTTCTATTCACTAAACAATTTAAAATCACATGAGTGGTGATGATATCCGTTAAACCACTTAATATCAGATTGTTAATTCGTGATAATTAATATTGTTTATAAAAATTTCTTTATTCTTATTCATAGTTTATTATATACATTAGAATATACACGTAATATATGTTTTGTTACATTAGTATTGTATTCTTATTTGTTCATCTTAGGCAAGCAATGATTTGTTCCATGTAGCACATCAATTATGCATTACTATACATTATCAGTTTTATATTATTTTTGTGTGTGTATGTTGAGTAAATTAATCAACGAAATTTATTATTTATTTTAAATGAACGAAGTAATATTTTAGAAGAAAATATATTTGCAATTATTCTTGTCTTCTCAAACAACTTTTTTACAAGCATTCTATTTATTTGATTGAATAGCTCCGCCTTTATCAATAATCACTAAGGAAACGTAAAGTAAAGATCCAGATCTTTCTTAGTGAAAATACATATAATTGAATATCAGGAACATAGTTTTCGTAAAACGATTGAGTAGTGAAAACGATGTATCTGGTGTGACATATAATACCAGTCGGGACAGGTCTTCAAAATCGCTGGAATATTTCGTAAGAGTGTTTCTTGTATCAAAATGAACTAACAGTTGAGTTTGACTAATTGAATATGTATTTTTCCAGTTTGACGAATTCGTAAAACAAAGTTGCAGACTTGATGTGAAGCGATATCATTCAATTTATTGGTATTATTATTCATATTCAAAAATCATTTGGTAATTTCATGGTAATCTTTGGTTTGATTATTGTTAGTATCCATGTTTATATGATAATTACAAAAGGCTATGATTTATAACAGAGAATAACTATACATCAAAAAGATCTCTATATGATTTTGACATATAGATTAGCATAAGGTTTATTTAGACTATGGTATAGCATGCAGAAATTTTGGTTTAATATGCCAAACTACAATGTCTGATTCATTAGAGTTTTACTATGTTACTTTAAGTACAGAAATAATATTTTTAAGAGATGCATTATATTTTTTAGTATTGGAGTTTCACTGTATTTATGTTATATATACATTAAATACGACATGTTATTGTTCTTAAAACCAATTGTCTCAAAGTCACTGGTATCTTTTAATCAGCAAGGATAAAAAGTTATTCACAATTCATCAAGTCGCCCTTAATCTGCTCCTCGATCGATCCTGTCTCCAGTAATGGATTATCTCGCATAAACCTGTGGAAAACCGACAGAGCAATTACCTTATAAATTTTTGTTGACCTAAGATTTGTTTATACTACCAAATGAAATAATCCAGAGTATGTATTAGTATTACGGAACCAAATATCTATTCCGTACGTAAAAAAGAGTTATAAATGGAGTTATAAAAAAATTTAGATTAAGACAAGATTACTTATTACTTACAAGAAGTAGTAGTGCAACAGTAAGAGGATGAAAAAAGACGAGAACGCGAAAATATTATCTATTGCAAGAGGATTTATAGCGATCTGAAACATAATAAGTAGAAATTTGACGGACAGATACTACATGTTACTGTTCGCCTCTATTGTACTTTTTTTCTCCAGGGTGTAAAACTATCGATGTCAAATGTTCCATATAGAAATTCTTTTACATTAAATTTTATACGAATATCGGTGCTTTTTATTAGTCAAACTAAGAACAGTGATTGTTGTGGTATTTTATATATATACATTGTATATGCAGTGTTTTTATTGAATGAAATTAACGGCCAAATCAAGATCTGGTTGAATTTCGTGGAATTTATATTAATTAAAATTAAATTCATATGTAATATTGCGTCGTGTTACTGGCTGAGTGCTAAAAATAACTATCACTCATAAGGCTAGCAATATTTTTATTTTATATGTATGTTTTTACGATATCTTTAAAATAAACCTGAAATTAATGAAATCTGGAATAGACTTAAAATTGTACATGAAGCTTCACTTCTATATGAGGAACACAGAGTTAGATTATAGTCACTCAATAGACTTGGCTAATCTTTAGTGTTTATATTTACGTCTTATATGTCACCGGAATTTTAGTGAGAAAATAACAGAAAAAGTAAACTTAAACAAATTAAGTTTACACATACGTGATTTTTATATAACATATGAACACATGCATTGCTGTCTTAAAAAATCCAACATACTATTATTATGTACAGACTTACGTAAATATACGTATATAGCTCTTTAAAACCTAAACCTTGCAATCCACTTTCAGTTTAATATATTATCAGTGCATTAATTGAGTTTGTCTTGTCCCAACAAAGAAATTAATTATAGCATACGTAGGACTGCCTATTACTATCAAATATCATATCCTTTCGTTATTATGAATAAATTCCAACTATTTTAATGCCAAATAAAAGTAAATCCCAAAAGTCATGCATAGATAATCTAATGATTAATTTAAGAAGGTTTAATTAACCAAAAAGAAATAATAATTTTTATTAATAGACATTGGAATCTTGTGTCTTTAGGGGTAATTATTGCAAAAGATACCAATAGGTAAGGTATCGTCAACAATTTTTCAATATAAGATATATAATAAAGCTTGAAAGTAAAAGTTTGTGAAAATAGAGATTAAATGATTTATTCTGAAATTTATGGAATCATTCTTTAGTTTTTTTAACTACTAGCACCTGGTGTATCAATTTATTAATTACAGTGAAATCGCTAATACAAATATTTCACAATAGATAGTAAAACCTTTTTAGTTATGACATTACATACTCATGGTAATATGAAAACTTCTTAATGTGGTTAAAATTTATGGAATTTAATTTCACTTTATGATCTTTGTTGACGGGATATCAATTCCTCCTCTTGAATGCTAAAATATCTTCACAGTAAAGTTTAAAACGCAAATGAAAAGGGCATCAATAGCTTACTTAAGCCACATACCCCATGAAGTGGTAATTCTTCTTCTGCTAAGAGCATTCAGAATTTGTGAGCTTTTAGAAAAAATCTCAAATGCGGGAAGTTTCCATTGTACTTCTTTGTTTGAAGGTTATTTTTGAAGATGGAAGGATTGTGAAGGAAACAGGATTTTCCCGGACATTTGCCATCGTTTAGTGAAACAAGAAATCAGTAACACTACGTTTCGAGATCTGCAATCTGATCTCTTCTTCATGTAAAGAACTAACTTATAGATTTAGTGAAGTGGACAAACAACATGTAGGTTGTGATTCCTGACTTAGTCGTGCCACAATGCTTTGGTAAGATTTGTTTATTTTAACCTAGTGTGTAATTATGTATTAGGTTAGTTCTTTACCTGAAGAAGAGATCAGATTGCCGATCTCGAAACGTAGTGTTACTGATTTCTTGTTTCACTGAACGATGGCAAATGTCCGGAAAAATCCTGTTTCCTTTCCATTGTATATTTAGTAATGTAGTGTTTATTTTCAAAATAATAATATTCAACCTCAAGAATGCAATTATTGTTCGCTGATGGACAAAATCAAGTTATCAAGGTAGTTAATTGTCTGCAAGTAGGTCACAGGCCGGATCAACCTGTGTTAGTTCTTATCAGCTGGGTTAGTAAACATTGCTGCAGCACTAGTTGGCCAAACTACAATTCAACTACTCTTGTCTTGATTATTCCTGCTCTTGGATGACTCTGCATCACTGCCGTCTACAGTAGTAGTTTCAGAAGATTGGAACAGAAAGCTTCTCATGCCTGTGCTCCCTCCTTGCTCTTATAGGATTTTATTAAGCTAAGGTGAGAGTTAGTTCTGATAAATGTAATTTGTTAATAAAGGCTCATGGACAAAAATAACTTATGTTATGGACAATAGCTTGGTATAAAAAATAACTGTAAAATAATTTAATGCCATAAATGAATTTAAATATGGACAGAGACAAGGAAGGTTTATTCCTGAAATTCACATGAAATAAAATGTCAATTGATTATTCATTGATTTGCTTTTTAAGATAAAATATTGTGTTAACGAAAATATGTATCTATATGATTGTAATTATTATATTCAGGGTTTTGTGTTTTGTTTAATTTAAAAGATAAATTTATTAGAAAACCTAACAGACAAAATTCCGTAGATAATGGAATCATGTAACCTGTTATATTGTCTATTGTGTAATGTTGTAACTGTTTGATGCATTTTTGCAATGTAATTTTTACACTTCAGCCTTAAGCTTTTAAGAATTGGTTTACTTACCTTTAATGCTGTACAATTTTAATGTCATCACATTTTGTTTAATTGTACAGAGTGAATTTAGAGGATGAAAATATTTAAATATTCCTGTAATGAAAAATTTCAATAATGATTAATTCTTGAACTTTGATTATTTTAATCCATCTATTTAATGTTTGAACTTAATTGTTATTAAATTCAAAATAATGGTAATTTACATTAAATCTTATTGCATAGAAATTATTTTTCAATGTTTAAATACAGAAAAATGTTTATTTAAAATAAACTATTGTTATTAATAAAAAGGAAAATTTTAATGTAGTAGATGGATTGTACCATGCTAGTAATGTGTTGTTTTCCCAAAAAATATTATTCTACTGATTGGTGTTATTTTATTATTTATGCTAGTCATCATTATGTTGAAATGTGTAGTCTAGCAAATTTCTATTCCCTCTTGGTATGCTCAGGGATATTTTGGGAGCTGATTCCGGCTTGTGAGACCCACTACCCACTGGCCTACCTACTGGCCTTTAGCGCAGCTGCCTGGTTGCCTGCCCTTACCCACTATCTACCTAGGCCTACTCATAGACTTATTGGCGGGGCTCATCGTACCGATAAGTGGAAATACTTTTATTCTGAAGGAATATTCATTATTTTCACTTTGCCGGCCAATGCCAAAATAATATGAAATAGTATGGGGGAACTTATGATTGTTAGTTTCAGTTTACACATTGAAGGGATAATGGTGGGGCTTTCAAATCTTACCTCCCACCTGAGGATGTAAATTAATAATATTTTTGGGACTTTTTGTGAGCCTGACCCCTTACAACTATGAGAACCTGTGGGCCTATTGTAGCAGTCAATGGACGTCAATATTGGAACTGTCTACAATTATTACTGGGATATCCCTTATACTACATATTATTAACTGTTTATTGTGTATTTAGTTATGTGTATAGTGTGTAAGATTTGTATATTATGTTAGTTATATTAATCTATATGGTTAACTTGTTTATTTCAGTATGTGGTGGCCACCCAAGGTATTTGTACAAATATTAAGCTATTGTATTTAGTATTGAGTTTTATCTCAGATTATAACTTGATTTATCTCATGTTAAACATATTTTCTTGGATTAATAATGGTGACACTGGTATAAATTGGAATCAAATCTTTGGTCCACCATTAATGGTTGGAGGCATTTAATAGGGCCTATTTCATGGTTTCGGAGTACTTGTGAATTCACTTAATCTGAGGACCTTGGAATAAATGGTAGTAGACAAAATTTTGACTTGATTAATTAAAAACCTGTATTTCTATGTAGACCGACCTTGCCTTTTTTCAGTTTAAATTAAATTGGGAGAATTAGTTTGGGAACTTGTATACTTAGTTTATAACTTATACAGTCAAAGTCAACTTAAAGAATTCTTTAACAATTTAGGATTTTTGTCTTTTTAGTATTAGTATTTTTTGCGTGGGTTTAAACCAAGAAAAACCAATTTAAGGACTCTCTGGCAGACTGGACCTCAGCTGATTTTGGCTACCATTACTTATTCCCTTAGGCCTTTTCCTTGTTCAGGCCTGGATTTAAAACTATGACAAAACAAGGTGGCGCCCTGTAATATGTTGTTTATATGAATACTTAAGGTCCATTGTACGTAAAGCAACTTATGATTTTTGAGCAATCTAACCCCCCCCCCCTTGGCTGAGTGAAACTGGGATTGTTACAGTAAACGTTTTCAGAGCCACGACGTGGTAAGTGGCAGCATGTGACCAGAAGATGGGAGCTTCTGAGGTCTGGAAGCTTGTACATATCATGGAGCTTCTAGGTGTTTGTAAAATTTACAGGAATTCATAATCGGATTACTTTAGAGGCTAATTCCAACGTTAAATGATTAAAAAACTATTATTTAGTATAATCTATTACGAAATTATATTTTTAAATATAACTTGAAATAGATCAAAAGGTTACATAAAAAAGCTAATGCCATAGTTTAAATTGAATTTAGTTTTTAACGATTTTAGTTTCTTATAAATTTTAACCGGCTTTCTTGTCAACAAAAATAATGCTATGTATTATTTCATTTGTTTTAGTAATAAGTTCTTATAAAAGCCATGTATAAGAATATTCAGTTCATTTGAAAGTATAGTAGTAAATAAGATTATGTTAATTTATAATATAAAAAGTAAAATTGTTATATAAATATA
This sequence comes from Homalodisca vitripennis, assembly GCF_021130785.1. NCBI lineage: Eukaryota > Metazoa > Arthropoda > Insecta > Hemiptera > Cicadellidae > Homalodisca > Homalodisca vitripennis. The sequence goes on along the minus strand of NC_060211.1, from coordinate 65,446,188 downwards.
TGAACAATATTGAAATTTGTAACTTCTTTTCTCGTGGCACAGTACAACGAGACTGGGCAACAAGCATTTATGTGTCTGGAAACTATCAATGTATTTTAATACTGAAAAAAGACTATAATACATGTTTATTCATTAGATAAATAGTACCATTCTATAGGCAAATGATCAGTAAAAGTAGAAGATGTTATAATCAGTCTTCGTCTGCGTGTCACATCCATTACCACGGCATCCTTCTCCTTAACACGACAAGAGATGTATTGCGTCTGTTGTGATCTTGAGTGACAAAGTAAAAGAAACATTCACACAAATTGTTTAAGTATTTTTATACATTGTGCAGTTTGATATGAAAGGTTAAAGTCATTTAACAAAATCTGATATTTTCATGCTGGTTGAAACAATACAGGCTTATAAAATTAACATACCAATGGATCAATTGAAATTTTTTTTTTGTAAAAAGCAATTTTTCTTACGTTTATATAAGCAGATTATATGACAGAGTAATACATTATAAAAATTAATTATAGTTTTTACTTGGAAATCCGAGTGATTCATTAATACAAAATCAGATTTAGTACATTTTTCTGGAAGCTTCCTATTAAAAACATATATTATAAAAACCCTTATAAAACTACTTGAAAACATAAACTTTGCTGAATTTTTCTCAACTGGCAATTTCTCAAAATTTCATTTTAGCACCTCCGTTTTTTTTATTTTCTTGCCGAGTCCTTGTCAAACGTTCATAGGAAGGTGTATTGTGGTGAACTTAATATATCTATATCATTAGCTGGATTAGTACATCATTTATTTCTTAAACAGATGTTAGTGTAATTTAATTAAGATTTGAATTAGGTTAAAATTACCTACTTTGAATTGAATCTGAGCAGTTAAGTTTACTCTACAAGACGGTTACACCTCTCTGATGTTAAAACTTATTACAATATATGGATTTAGGAAGAAGAAACCTTCAGATTCTAAGTGTTTCTGAAGAAATACAACAAATATAGAACCAGATATCTTATCAACCCAAATTTATTACTGTGAAATATGAACCAACATCTAGAAAATTCTACAAATATGAATTGTATACTTTCCAGAAAAGTCAATCACCCAAACTAAAGACTTTATAGAGAGTAAATGCTTTAAGATGAGATCTAACTTTAGCAAAATACCACTTGCACCTAACAGAATCAAGTATATTTAATTTGCAATAGGCTACGAATTAAATTCTGAAGGAAACAGACTACCAATAATGATATACCCACTGCCAACAACAATAGTTCTACTAGCTAAAGTTTATGTAAAGTTAGTTTGATGAGCTGTTTTAAAGACTGATATATCAGAAGAACGACTTTTTAGATGTAACAAAACAGACATAATCAATCTGTTCAATTCCCCTAAAATACACACATAAAATGTATTGAAAACTTTTTCATCAGATTATATTTGCAGAATGTGACAAAAAAGTGGTTCTTTGTTAGGTTATGAATTGTTAAAACTCAAACTGTGGCAAAGGTGCAAGACATCATTAAACATTTAATAAACATTTTAATTATGTTTTTTCTACTTTTAGCGTCTGAAAATTGCAAAGCTCATTAAATTCAGGGTTTAATATTAAACTCGGCCTTTTGTAGTTCGTTACAAGTACCATAGTTAAGTTATGCTATTAGTTAAAATTGGAAATAATTTCCTTTCAATGACATTTGCCAAAATTTTCCTGACTATAAAAATCTATCTGTACGAGTATATATTTTTAATATTAATGTGTGCATTACCATTTCCACCTTTTACTCCCAACAAGCATTGTAAATGTACTAGACTTTTGTAAAATAATCACCACATTTTGGTGTTAAGTCAATTAATGCAATATTTCCAAGGGATTGTGAATATAAGCTTAAAATACCAATATATCTTATTGGTTATTGGTATTTTTAGTGGAGGATAATAAATGGGTACGTTACATTCTACCAGATAATATATGAAAGAGAGGATAAGCGTGATATGGAGACTTGTGAGGATGAGTTATAACGTGTAACAGCCCATCAAGCAGCAACTTCATGCAACCTTATGAGACAAAATATGTTGCTTCAAATAATAAACTAATAACATTAAAGTATTAAAGAACTACTAGATTGAAGTACTCATTATAACTATTTTGAACCAGAGAGTGAAATCTGTTAATACTGTTAATACTGTCATACTATTAATATGATCAATGACATTATGGTATTCCTTAAAGCACATTTTAAGTCTTTATGGAACATTATTGAGTAAAAATAAGACTTTAATTTAGTTCAAATCCATCTTCAAGTGGAGATAGGAGGATGATATCTTCGTCGGTTTTAAATTAGGTTTTAAACTAGATTATTATTCACCGAAAACAATAGCGTTTTTAGTTTTTCCAGGTTAAGCACTGCGATATCACTAGAATTACAAATTTGATATCCACGTCAGTTTTCCACATCCGTTTTCTGGATGTGACGTGTTTCTTTTGGTCTTGGATCCTGTGCAGTGCCATTGCTTTACTTCGTTATCTCCTGCAAATACATTATTCCTTACTTTTACCATTCCGATATAAATTAAACATTTTAGTGGGAGTTTATTTTTTAAGTTTATATATATATATATATATATATATATATATCTTCAATAATAACAGGAAAATAAAACATAAATATCCTCTATATTTCGTCTTAACAAGACATTTTCAAGAGAAATAGGTCAAAGTATTAACAAAATATAATAATCAATAGAACCGTCATATGTTAATAAAACTAATTTTGCATTAGTTACAAAGAGTAAATAATTGTGCATAATACAAAGAGTGTAAAGTTATAAATTCAATTTGTAGTTACATGTGTAATTTTATAAAATAATACAAATTAAAATTGTAAAGGATCATGTATATCTACAGCTATCCATATACCTTAAATTTAGACCATCCGGTTTTTTGTTTGTAGTTTTGTTTGTAACACCCTCGGATGAGCTATTTCTAAATCATTCACTTTAAGTTTATTGGGGTTCTGAATTTTGTTAATACTTTTTATAGTAAAGCAATCATCGAATGTTTTGTTATGTTTCATTGCATGGGCCGAAATTGTATTGGATTTAATTTTAAGGTTTGTATCGCTGCGATTTTTGTTCATTATAATGTGCAATGGAGTTATGGTCTGACCAATGTAGTCTTTCGGACAGTCTTTAAATGCCAATTGGTCAATTACATTGCTGGATTCACAAGTCATTTCACCAATCATTGGATAATATCATATTGTTATGATACTACAGAAATGTTTTGAATTTATTATTTAATTGGACGTTTTGCAACGAGGCTTACAACAGGGTTCTCAGCCAAAAGGTTCGTTTAAATTTTGAGTTATTTATATTCAATTTTAAATATATACATATCGATTGCGAATGTCTGGCATATCTTTTAGAAACTGCGTATTAAAAAATCTTTTGAAACAAATAAAGTGGAGTTAGTACCTACATATTTGATGTACCCACTCACTCCCATATTATATTTGTTCGTATTTGTATGAGTTGGAAAGGAATGTTGAAAAGGCGTCAGTTGACTTCTTCAAACGATAGGAAACTGATTTTTTTTTAACAGTTGAAGAAACATCACAAAAGCATTTTACCTACACAATCCAAATCAAATCTGTTGGAGTAAACGAGTAGGGTGTGGATATGACAATTGAAGTGGGTGGTGGGAGGGTGGGTTGAAGAGGAGTTGTAGACCGCAGACGGGATCAGAGTGCGATGATCGTCCCATTACCAGCACAATGCACTGGTACATATTCAACGTTAGCTAAAGCGTTATTTATTAAAAAAAAGACACATAAAAAACAGTTGTCTTAAGAAATTAAAATGTACCTCATGAACATTATTTATTTCTTTTTGTACAGTTGTTCATAGATGAATGAAGTTATTGTTTAATTTAGAACTCATTTTCATTAATATCATCCTAACAGCATATCTTTACGTACACTTTGAGATACTTTTTCGTTACACTCACATATTTTGTAAATTTCTTTTGCATCACCGATTTTGACTTGCATGGGTTAAAACCATTATATGTCGTGCCACTACCTTGTTGTATACATTACCTCACATACTTTACTTATAAACAAATAACAACAGACAAAGCTAGCTTTGTAAAGCGTTCCCCCATTACAACTTTAAAACCATTTCCGATAAAGTTTGATATATTGAGACAATAACTGTGCTCGTATCCTACATTAAATTAATCCGGTACATTCTACATTTCTAAATTCCTATATTCCACCTATATTAACTATAATCTGACACTTTAGGAAGTCAAACCTTCAACTGAAAAGTAAATTGAATTTCTGAATCTGACACACCATTTTTTCAAAGACTTTATTCTGATCAGTACTTATATGATAATTAAATTATAAACTACGATAGTAATGTATTTTATATTGATACCTAAATTGAATTTTATTATAATTTATCGTAATAAATATTTGTTTATTATTTGTAGTTTATTCATGGTCCTCACAAAAAGTTTACATCTTGGTTATAACATCACCGAAACTAGATACTTTTAGAATAACGAGACAAAGTATAAATGTAATAATAAGCAAAACTGTATTATTAAACTTTTACAAATATTTTCATATGAAATGATGAATCTCATACACTGGCAGGATCTACTTTTCTTCTGGTTGATCAATACTTATTTCCCTGCATATATGGAAAATATCGTCAGCGCTGCGATAAAAAATGACGTCCTCCGTGAATTTAGAATATATTTTACAGGAAGTAAATACGATAGTGAGCTAAAATTGCGGATTCCTTATAATAGCGATCGTTCAAGGAATGTATTTTTACCATTTACAGGAAATTTTACATTTATTTAAACTTAATGGGTTTTGAAAATAAAGCCTGTAATAGCCGAAAAATTTATAAACGAAGTTCATTACTACTTAACAAAGGTCAATTTACTGCCCTAACAAATATTTACACTCATTTATAAGTTGAATGCATTTGAAATATTATTCAAATTTAATTTATTTTATATAATTTTTATTATTGCGTGAGACTACTCAGTTCCCATAAAGCCTTTACAAACTTTTTAAAGCAATTTGATGTCATGGCTTGCGTATTTGGGTTCCTTAAAATATCCTTGACCAACCACCAAGGTACTAGAGAGGCATTGTTTATATCTATGTTATAGCTGCAGTAATGTGCCTATACTAGGGTAACGTTGAATTGATACTGGGAGAATGGATAAGGATATTAAAAATAAGATTTTTCCCAAGTACTTATGCCTGGTTGACCTTATCCCTTTATAAGGAATATTTCACTACATTGTCGATAATTGGTCTATATGCCTAATTGTTCTCCTGTTCTATGAAGAGTAACAAATTTGACAGGTTTTTAATTTAAAAAAGTACAGGACCTAAGTTACTGTTACAATTACCACCCTTTAAATTTATTAGGCTTTAAGATTAAATTAAGTTTAAATTTGTTATGTTGCTGTATATCATTAATAGATAACCATATACCTATTTAAAGGCAAACTTTAATATTTGATACTTTTTATAACTATTATTGATTAGGAGAATCAATAAAAAACAATCGTGAGAGGGACATTCCAATAATTGTAAAGGCAAGAATAATTGACGAAGAAAATAATTTTCTCGTGGAAAACGTCACAGGCCGTTAATATTATTAATTCTATGTCGATACACAACCATCCTTGCTATTAATATACTTTGTATTAAAATCTGTGTGCATTTAAAACTGTTGCCTGTAGCCGTAAAGTTTGAACTAGAACTAAAACAATTGCAGCAGCTGTGTATAGAAACATGAGTGACAAGGATGTGGTAGAACTTGTGAGTGAGGAGTGAACTTCAGTTATACATTAGCTATGTGGAGAGGAATAGTTAGTTCTACGTTTGAAACCAAGAAATAACTATTAAATTATTCAGATTGTTTTTATAGCGTTAATTAAATAATGAATACGGGTTTTTATAAAAATTTGCTCGTGGTATGTAGATTTTTATAGTTTTTTTTTATAGTTTTGCTTTAATTCTTCTAATCCTATGTATAGTTTAACCCAAGCGGCAATGCAGACTATTATATATTAATAAGTTATAATAAGTAATTTAATATTAGCTTATTTCCAGGATGAAAGTAGTTGTTTCATTCGAATGTTAGTTTAAGCTAACATATATATAGAAGGTTTATTGTTAGACTAAAGCTTAAAAGTGTTAATGATTTTTTAAAGGAAAGATATTTGTATGAGGAAAAATGTATAGAACTATATTATACAATACAACAAATAGAATCATATTATAACAATATTAATAACAACCTTGAAGTAACATACTGCAGATCGACAAAATATTGTCGCAGTTTAGAATAATGTTAAAAACCATTATGTAGCTCTTACACTATAGTGGTTTTAAAGTACAACACTGTAAACATTTTAAAAAGTTAATATTATTAATCTGTGATTTATCATTCGTACATGATTAGTTTTATAGTGATATATAGTTTTATTAATAACCTAAATTTATACTATTTTCATAACAACGTAAAATATTAGCCACCAATCTTTTAGCTGAGAAAAATGTATACAACATTGTCCATTTAACTATGGGTGAAAGATTCTCTGTTTATCACTTTCGTTTATTAATGTACTATTTACTGTAATATAATATGGATTTATATTTAAAGCCCTTTTAATATGCCTTTTAAATGTAATTAATAATATATACTGATGTAGATAAATAAATATATAAATTGTTATTTTGTTACGTTACATTTAAAATAATGATTATGGTTTACATTTTAGCTCTATAATATACTGTATTCTCCTGCTTCCTTAGTCTCAAAGTAACAAAAGGTTTGACTCCATTACAAAAACCACTCTGGAGAACTGAAATTACGGGAATGATAATTCGATTTCCGTAGCTTATATTTGTCAAGAATTTCCATGATTAAGTTTAGAAGATTGGTTGAAATATTTTCTAAAGTTTTTAAACAGGTTGTCACGTAAAACATTGAAGAGGCACAAACCTTTCGCTTCTTACAGATCAGATTAAGCTTACAACACAGTACTTATTTTAAATTAAAATGTACTCAAGAAAACATACATCCTCTCAAATTCGTAAGTGTATGTGTAATTTCTGAAAATATAAAATATAAATTGATTATTAAATTACAAATATTAAATCCTAAAATCACTTTTATTTGTGTATTAGATTACAGAAATAGTATGATTGAGCGTATTTAAATTAAACAGATAATTTAATATTGTAAATATTTTTGAATGCATATACATATATCCACAAATTCAAACTTTGTGGTACAGATCAATTCTTGTCCAAACAACGAAGGAAGTGGGGAACAGGTTTGTATTTTATCTTGTCTCTCAAATTTTATTTATGCTTAAGCATAGTCTGCTATTCAAACTTTTCTGCCATCAAAATTTTATCCAGAATAACCGTTGTATTTATGTTGATAAAAAAGAAGGGGTCTTTAAATATGTTATATCTAACACTACATTTTAATATGTTTATTTATAATACCGCAATGTATTTTATATAATTTTAGGAAAGAAGCTATTATTCACAATTGGCATTTATGAATTCAAATCCTAGGAAATTGAAGCTATAGAAATAAGACTTTTGAAATAGAAGAGTTTGAGGTGGTTAGTTATAGTTTCTTAGCGAATATGTACCTATAAACTATACTTTATTAATTAATGGGCAGATCTAAGACTAAAATTTGTTCATTAAGAGTACTTAACTACTTTTGCAGCATTTAAATCACTTAATAAAGTAAGCTCACAGAATATTAATGATCTTGTACCTGCAGTATCAAGATTACGCTGTTTTTCACCACGTAACACAGCTATATATAATATACTTCGACCAATTATTATGTATGTGTGTTAAGAATTTAAATTCCAGATACGTACATCTTTACGGATTTGTCTACAACTAAAACATTTTTTACGGTAGTAAATATCAGATCAAAATTTACTTTTAACAATTTGTATATTTACTCCAGTAATACGTTCCAAAAATTTGAAGATTTTAAGAAATTTTATAATTATGGTATGATTATGAAATATATACTTCAAATAAACATATCAGATAGGATAATAACATGTTCATTGGTTTTTCGTACAATACATGAAGGCAAATTAATTTGTTTCAGAATTAGTTTAGAATTGTAGAGGTTACAACATTGGATGGTGCTACAATTTTAATTTAAGCCAACTGTGACTTAGTAAAATATAAACTGGCGGTGATCCAGGAACATACTTTAACATTTAACTTCAAGTGCTTAGTGACCTGTAACCGGCCTTATTTGGTCGAGCATTACATTGGTTTTGTTTTTTCCACTTTGCTTAAGAAGTCACGAAAACTTTATTGAAGTGACCTAGCTATATTTGCATACTGAGTACATAATAACTAACTATACATATCACTGTATTTCCTTTAAGTCCTTATAAATAACGAGTTATAGAGTACTGTTGTTCTAAATAAGATATGCGTTATTGCGTAATAACGCTAGCCAGTGGTACAATATAAAGAGGTTATTATATTAGTGAGTAAGGTTTAGTGGTATGAGGTCCTCTCTAATATTTTGCCTACATACCACTAGATTAAGCACGAATTTCAAAGCATATATACAGGGTTAGCCAGTGAAACGGGAAGATTGGAGATGGCCTTGACAGTTGGAATGTGAGTGGTGGGGGTAATAGTGGCCAGCTCATTTCTACCTGCGTGTCCCGCTATTTAGTTGAGATGGATCGTTGGACGGGTGAACATCGCGGCCACGCGGTTAATGGGTATTATACGAATGGTGAGAGTTTGGTGAAAACGCGACGTGCTTTTCGACGCCATTTCAACATACCGCGCAACAGGCCTGTTCCTTCGGATAATGCAATTCGTTCGTGGATAAACAACCTTGAACAAACTGGATCAACGTTTAAAAAACGAGGTGGGAGTGCAAAAACCGTTCGAACCCCTCAAAATATCGCTACTGTTCAACAAGCAATGATCAGAAGTCCACGTCGATCTGCCAAACAACATACTCTACGCCTTTGAATAAGTAACACTTCAGTGAGAAGGATTCTTCATCAAGATTTAAATGTTCACCCATACAAAATACAGATTGTGCAATCTCTCAAACCAACTGACCATCAGAAACGATTACAGTTTCGTGAGGAAATGGCCAGAAGACTTGAAGAAAATGTCGACCAAGTAAACAACTTGTGGATGAGCGATGAGGCGCATTTCCACCTCTCTGATTTTGTTAATAAACAAAACTTCAGTTACTGGTCTGAGGAAAACCCTGGCGCACTTCATGAAACGCCTCTTTATTCTGAAAAAGTGATGGTTTGGTGCGCAATGTCAGCAAGAGGAATCATAGGCCCATTTTTCTTTTAGGATAGCAATGGAACCTCATCAAGCCGGTCTTCTTTATGCCGGCTATGACTGTTAACTCTGTGCGTTACGTTGCAATGATCCAGAACTTTCTTACGCCACAACTTTCCCGTTTTCCAGTAAATGAACACACAATGTTCCAACAAGATGGGGCAACAAGCCACACTGCAAGATTTGCTATTAATGCTGTGAATGCTTTGGTTCCAGGTGGCGTCATTTCCCGAAACGGGGATATCCCTTGGCCCCCTCGCTCTCCAGGTTTGAGAGCCGTGACTTTTTTCTATGGGGTTATTTAAAAACGAGAGTTTTTCATAAAGAACTATCCCTACCCTAAAAAACGAATTCGGGACGAAATAGAAGGAATACCAGTCAATATGCTGCAAAATGTCATGAGAAATTTCCAGGCCCGGCTGCAGTAGTGCATAGATTCCAATGGAGGACATTTGACAAGTGTTATATTCGAAAAACAATTTTTTCATCTATTGTACAGTAAATGGCTACCTTTTTTCTTTATATTTATAACCATTAAATATTAAAATTCATTTCTTAATGAATTAGTTACTTATTTAAATCTTCCCGTTTCACTGGCTAACCCTGTATATACATACATATACATATAAAGACGATATTTTTGTTTTTTGGTAACATGGCATGGATATTTTAACACATTTTATTCAATAATTAAATTCCTTTTCAGTTTTAAAGTTCACTTTCTATATTTCTAAAATTCTTGTTACATTTTTAGATGTGGGTGTGTTTTTAGACCTGGGACACCTAAAAAGGAAAATCCATGTCAAAGATACAGATTTAATGTAATATTTACATTATTTAAGCTGCCATCCTAGTTACGTTAAGAAATCCATTTCTAAAAGTCTAACTATGAGAGCAAAAATAATTACAACAGGAACTCCTCCCAGGAATTACAACAACCAAGGTAAATTTATGACCACTTACTTTCCAGGGATATACAAAATAATGGTATAGTAAAAACAGCACACAATATTCTACAAGCTTCACCTGTAACAAAAAAATGTATTTAGTAATCCACATACAGTAATTTTAAAAAAGACTCAAAATTTGAAAAACATTAAGACCCAAACTACCCTCTGATGACCTAACTCAAAATTGAAACAAGCCTTTTGACTGTGAATCCTGTTGTAAGCCTCGCTGAAAAACGTGTATTTTAATTATAAATTCAAAACAAAATGAAATGATGATTTATACCAGCATTTGTTTACAATAAAAAGAACAAAAACTCTTTCTATGGAATAAGAACTGGCCACGTTTACAAGTATTGTGGCCATATTAACAAAACATAACAATGAAAAAGCTAGAGTCCAGATTTGCATTTGAAATTACACAGTGTCGCATTTCTATAGCAGCATAACTAAAAGAAATTATACGATAATTGGTGAAATGACTTGTGAAACCACCAATGTCATTTATCAACTGTCATTAAAGACTGTCCGAAAGACTACATTGGTCAGACCATAACTCCATTGCACATTTGAATGAAAAAAACAAATCGCAGCGATACTAATTTTACAATTTAATCCAATCCTATTTCGGCCCAACCAATGGAGCATAACCAAAAATTCGCTGAATGCTTGTGTTTAAAAAGTATTAAAAAAATTCAAAACCCCTATAAACTTAAAATTATTTATTTAGAAATAGCTTATTAGAGGGTGCTACAAACTAAACATCCAGATGGTCTAAAACTATGATATGGATATTTGTAGATATAAATTACGCTTCACAATTGCAATTTGTTTTATTTTATAAAATTACACATTGAAATAAGCATTTAATTTATAACTATATATTCCTTGTATGAAGCAAAATTATTTCCACTTTGTACCTAATTCAAAATTTGTATTATTAACATATGATTTTGTATATTATTTTTGTTATTGTTTACCTATTTACCTACATCTCTTGAAAATGTCTTCAAATCTGTTGAAAATCCTGATGAATTGTTTTGTAACTAAAAGAAAGTTTTATGTAATGATGCGTCATGTTATTTGTTTATATAACTATACCTTAGCCGTTACTCGGTGCTTCACAAGCTATGTTTAAAATAGAAGGACGAGATCTTCTTAGAAAAAGCAAGCATGAGGTAATACGATAGAGCCCTATTATAGTTTTCAGAATTAGGCATATAGTACTTACTATATCAATGCACATTGGTAACATATTCAATAGTAAAATAAAATATTTAATCATCCATATTTATTTTGCTATTATAGCAGCATGCAATTCTGGTAAATGTTGGTTAATAGAGAATCAAGAAATATTGTTAGATTTTTATATGTTATGTTACGAAATTTTACTTTGGTTATGGGCACAGTTCACATGGACATTAATAAGTGTTAATCGTTGGAAATAGTCAATGTATTTTCATAATGAAACTAGCCTGCAACAAAGCATAAAATTGTATAACTTGTAAGGAAATAACCCTTTTCTTGGCAACAGTAAAAGTAGAAGATGTTGTCATCAGTCTTCGTCTGAGTGTCACATCCATTACCACAACATCCCTGTCTGTGACGTCACAAGAAATGTTTTGTCTGTATCAGGCCTTAAATTGTAGCAGGTAAAATAAACATTTGCACAAACTGTTAAGGAATATTTATGCTTTGTGCAGTGTGATAGCAAAGAGTCATTTGGTCAAATATAATTATATATTCATATAACAGTTGAAACAAGGCCATGTTTATATAATTATTAAAGTAAAGGGCCTGCTAGTCATTTTATGTATAAAAGCGTAGTTTTAAATGTGCCTATATACAGAAATACAATGACATAATTCAATTAGTATTAAATGCTGAAAACATTAATAGCAATAAATACGATATATCGAATGGTTTAGTATTGTAAAATCAAACTTATAATTGTTTGTTGAAGCCTCCCGTCACAAAATATATACTATATTGTATTTTTCGTTCTCTATTTCTAAATATTTTGCGATGAAGTCATAATTTCAAAACTCTTACGAGGCTAGGCAGTTTAGAAAGAGGAATATTTCAAATTCCAGGCGTTTCCAGGAAAAAAAATTAAATATCCGATATATGTTTAGATTATTATAGCACCGAATTTTTTTTTTTTTGCAAAATATACCAAATTCGCAACTATCCGCTATAAAGGATCTTATTATGAGTATATTATGCAATGTGATCTAAATTCTAATAAAAGTGCTCCTATACTTTAAAGAAAACTATTATATTAAATTTGTGGAAACCACTAAATAGAGTAAAGGAGATACCTGACAACCCCTAAGGTAATCCTGATAGATAAAAAGTCAGCTAACTAAAGAGAACCGCTTTGGTATATGTGGAAGTTGCCCTAGCAGAAATATTTGCAAAGGGAGACGGATAAGCTGTATTATAAGATCTCAACATATGCCGAAATGTCCCTACCCTACTTTTGATAATGATATAAACTGGTTTCATACAAAAGATCTGATTTTAAATGTCGTTTTAATGTTACACAATTTCTACCGATGATTGATTTTACTACTTATATGTGTGTTAGTATACTTCTTATTTTTAGGCTATGTAACATTACTTATCGAAAATACGAAATTTTTAAACTTTTTAGATTTTAATGTTGACAAAACTATTTAAGATGCTATAGATTTTATTAAATTCTTCTAGCACATTTTAACCCATTGCGGATCATATTGTTTTTGTGCGCGGCACCAGCGGACACGAATTAATTTACGGTCAGCGGCCGCATGAACAGCAATGGTGCGCCACATCGTATCGCTCGCTACTGTATACTAGAAAATTCAGCTGTGAAGGTATTTGTTCAGATGGAACATGGGCCTGCTGGGGTATCCGTGATGTAGGAACGTTAACACGCGAGCTAGGTTCCAGGGTGGCAGGGATGATGTCTGAATCATAGTCTAAATAAAGCGGCTCGGGTGAAGCGATTACAACATCCGTTAGTGAAGAATAGAAAAACAGATTACAGAACAATTCCTTTCATTTGAGAAAATATAGAAAAAATAAGATAAGCAAACAAGCAAACACAAGAAGATAAAATATGCAGTCTAGCATGATGTCAAACTACACTCTTTTCTGATTCAAATATTCTGCTAAAAACAATTCATTAAAACCTGTAGATGTAATTAAGAAACTGCTAGAATAATGCACTTTTTCATTTTAACTACTTTTACTAGTAGTATAGTTTACCGTCGACATGAGAGGAAGGCATTATAATATCCTTTATCGTGAATTTTTCCAAATATTTATTAAAGAATTTGAGTAGAAGGTTCTGAAATGAACTCAGTTCAAACCGGCGATCTGTTGTAGATATGTGGATGATCTTTTCGTCGTCTTCTCTCATGGAGACATTAAAATAAATGGTTTTTTGCTGAACATAAATCAAATATCTCCCTTGCTCCAGAAGATTCAGAGAATACTAACGTAAAAGTCGATTTTATTTCCTTATTGCAGGTACATAATCGCTATTCCGTATGGGATGTGTTAATTGTGCTCTTAGTTAGAGTGCAGTGTCATACTTTGGCTTTAATCTCTTCAGTCTATATTTCATGCCGTGGTATCACCATTCAAATATCACGAAAACATATGAGTGTCAGTCCATCGGTGCAGTTTTTTGGATTTTATCTAATAGTGTTTATACCTTGAGGCTGGTATGGAGATTTAGATGAACGAAACGTATTTTATACCTTTTATAACATATGCAGATTGTATATATTAGAAATCTTTCTCACTTTTTCAAACCATGCTCCATTAATAAAGAAACAAAGTAAAGGAACGTACCTTTTAGTGTAGCCCCACGGCTCACTCCAATATTACGTAGGTTCACATCAAATTCATAAGTTAAATGTTTAGAAATGATGAGAATGGTTAGAAAGGATTGTTTGAATTAACAGCAGTAGACTTTTACATATTTCTAGGAATATGAAAGTCATAAATTACACGGTAGCAAATGAAAAACAAAAAGCATTTTACCTAAAAAAACCTGTCTAAAATCTGTTCGAGTAAACGAGGAGGGTGTGGATTTGACAATTGAAGTGGGTGGAGTGAGGGTGGGTTGAAGGGGAGTGGTAGACCGCAGACGGGATCAGGGTGCGATGGTTGTCCCATTACCAGCACAATGCACTGGTACGTACTCAACATCAGATATACAAACTCACACACACACACACACTCGCATTATATTATATAACATAACAATATATACAACACGTTTATTTTAACAGATTTTATGACAAATTTACAATTGATTAAAGGGGGGGGGGTTTTTAAAGGAGGACAACTAAACATTTTCAAATACAAAGCCCTACCATGTGACCTCTCATTTTAAAAGAAAAAACATTAATCCAATAATCCAAACTAGAAGTCTCTACGATTATTTTAACAGATTTTATGACAAATTTACAATAATAAAATCAGTAACTGTCTTGTCCTGTTTATCGTAACATAAGTCAACACTAACGCAAATTGTAAAAACAGTTACCTGTTTTAATGTAGCAGTTGTTCAAACTGTTCACCCTCGGCTGTTTGACAGTGTGCAAGACGTGTGTAAAAACTTGAGACATGATAGGGGTTTGTATTTAAAAATGTTTAGTTGCCCCCCTTTACTCAATTGTACATTTGTCATAAAATCTGTTAAAATAAACGTAGAGACCTCTAGTTTGCATTATTAGATTTCTTTTTTTATTCCCTTTAAAATGAGGGGTCACATGATAGGGGTTTGTATTTGAAAATGTTTAGTTGCCTCCCTTTACCCCCTTTAGAAAAGGGGGGCAAAACTTTCAACAACTTGTAAAATTAAAAAAATATGTTATAATAGGTAGGGTCAAGGTTTCACATAGATATCTCGGGACGTTTAAATTATATCCAGATGTGCCGGTACATAAAACTCACTCTGTATATACAAGGTGTTTGAAAAGTCTGGGTACGGCTTAATATTTTACAAACCATAGCAGATAACATCGCCTACCGCATCAGAATACGACGATCCAGTCAGAAATGGCAACGCATAATGTACTTCACAACGTGTACCTAAAACAATCCGCCATTTCTGTTTGGATAAACCTTTTGAGATGCGGTTTGCGGCATTCAACTCTACTAAGTGAGCTCTTTCAAATGAGGTATCACTCGACCCATGCTTTAATTTAAGATTTCCATGTTTTCCTCTGTGAGCCGTCCCCCCATGGTTGGCATGTCATGGTAATAGCAAGGAAAAATAGTTTACATAGTCATATGACACTGTGCAAAGTTTATAGATGTTATCTGCTATGGTTTGTAAAATATTAAGCCGTACCCAGACTTTTCAAACACCTTGTATATACAGAGTGAGTTTTATGTACCGGCACATCTGGATATAATTTAAACGGCCCGAGATATATATGTGAAACCTTGACCCAACCTATTATAACATATTTTTTTAATTTTACAAGTTGTTGAAAATTTTGCCCCCCTTTTCTAAAGGGGGTAAAGGGAGGCAACTAAACATTTTCAAATACAAACCCCTATCATGTGACCCCTCATTTTAAAGAGAATAAAAAAGAAATCTAATAATGCAAACTAGAGGTCTCTACGTTTATTTTAACAGATTTTATGACAAATGTACAATTGAGTAAAGGGGGGCAACTAAACATTTCTAAATACAAACCCCTATCATGTCTCAAGTTTTTACACACGTCTTGCACGCTGTCAAACAGCCGAGGGTGAACAGTTTGAACAACTGCTACATTAAAACAGGTAACTGTTTTTACAATTTGCGTTAGTGTTGACTTATGTTACGATAAACAGGACAAGACAGTTACTGATTTTATTATTGTAAATTTGTCATAAAATCTGTTAAAATAATCGTAGAGACTTCTAGTTTGGATTATTGGATTAATTTTTTTTCTTTTAAAATGAGAGGTCACATGGTAGGGCTTTGTATTTGAAAATGTTTAGTTGTCCTCCTTTACCCCCCCCCTTTAATCAATTGTAAATTTGTCATAAAATCTGTTAAAATAAACGTGTTATATATATTGTTATGTTATATAATATAATGCGAGTGTGTGTGTGTGTGAGTTTGTATATCTGATGTTGAGTACGTACCAGTGCATTGTGCTGGTAATGGGACAACCATCGCACCCTGATCCCGTCTGCGGTCTACCACTCCCCTTCAACCCACCCTCACTCCACCCACTTCAATTGTCAAATCCACACCCTCCTCGTTTACTCGAACAGATTTTAGACAGGTTTTTTAGGTAAAATGCTTTTTGTTTTTCATTTGCTACCGTGTAATTTATGACTTTCATATTCCTAGAAATATGTAAAAGTCTACTGCTGTTAATTCAAACAATCCTTTCTAACCATTCTCATCATTTCTAAACATTTAACTCATGAATTTGATGTGAACCTACGTAATATTGGAGTGAGCCGTGGGGCTACACTAAAAGGTACGTTCCTTTACTTTGTTTCTTTATTAATGGAGCATTCTATTCATTCCTTGGCCTCAAAGTAACAAAAGGAGTGAAGTCAGGGTGAAATACTACTCTGAAGAACTGAATATGAAGGAAATTATAAGTTGAATTCCCTAGACTATATTCGTCATGACTTTCTCTTGGTAATTTAGGAAGACTGCTTGAAGCATATTCCATAGAGTTAAAAGAGGCATTCATGTAGATCATTGAAGAGCTACAAACTATTAGTTTCTTGCACTCTTACTTGTTTCTTCTTTCTTCTTTAAATTTCGGAAGCAATACTTATTTTTCATTAAAGTGTAAAAATAAAGCATATATTCTCACAAGTTCATAAGTTAATTTCTATGTTCATGGAATGAAATATTTATGAAATAAAGTAAGTTGCTTGAGTAAAAAGAACGAATTGCTATTGAAAATTCATTGCTTTACAAGTTTATTTGAAATAATATTGTTGCATTTATCTGGAAAAAGGAAAAGGCAGTCCCAAAATGCTTTATATTTATCACTACCGATCAAACGTCTAATTGAATAATTACATTCTACTTTAGTACTGTCAAGAACAAGCAAGTTTCGAAATTGACATTTCATTCTTTTAAATACACGGAATTGGAAGCTGTAAAACTTGTAATTTTTCAATATCATCGATCTAGGTGTTTGGATATAACCTTTTAATTAGGTATGTAGCAATAAAATTATAGTTTAATAATTGTGGGGCGTATTTAATAGATACTTTTTGTATCTTAGCATTAATTGACCACATTTGGAGGTTTAAAATTGAACAACACAGAAAAGGCAAGGAATATGAATGTGTTTCTTTTATAAGCAAAATCAAATTACGCTGTTCATTACCAGGTTGCACAACTATTCCTTCTTCTTAGTCTAAGGCTTTATTATTAGTTAAGCTATTATGAGATATGTGTGTATTGATCATAACGTCCAGATACGCGTATTTATGTAGACTTTTTTACAGTAAAATAGCTTTTCTTGTTGTAAATATTAAATCATCGATTGAATTTCACAAATTTACAATTTAATTATGCAATACAATTAGAAAATATATCGATTTTATAGATAAAACATAGTTTTTACCATGGAATATACATTACATTACAAATAAACTTATCTGATTAGGTTAATTTAAAAATTCATAGTTTATTCTTACAATATACTATGACTACACTATGCCAAAATCATTTCTTTCAAAAGCCATTCAAATTTGTAGTGATTACAGAATTCAATAGTGGTACAAAGGTAGTCTAATCCTACTGTGACTTAGTAAAGGAGAAACTGGCGACGACCCAGAAACTTACTTAAACATTTAAACTTCTATTGCTCAATGACTTACAACCGACCTTGCATTGCATTACTTTAGTTGTAACAACTCTGCTTGATAAAACTGTCCTAAACTTCATTAAACTAAACCAGCTTGTACAGGATGTCATGGACCTAATATAATGCATAATATAATTGAATCACAAAAAGTACTTGCTCCGCTGGGACTCGAACCCGGATCTCTCACTTGCCGGGTGAATGTGCTATCATTACACCACAGAGCCCTTACTTTTTCGATTCAATTATTTTGTAATTGGCCTTATTTGTCGCATATGCGTTTAAATAACCAAAGTAACATATCATCCGAAGACCAATTACCTGTCAAACGACTTTTATTTACATTAATTAAGTTTGTATAAATGTCAATAACAGAATTTAATTTAATTTCAATAAACACTGAATCACAAAAATAAAAAAGTCCTGTCGGAACAAGTACTATAATTATTCATTTAATTATTTTATTTTACTATTTCGAAATACATGTTACTTTTACTTATTGCACATATATTTAACTTTACTCAAAAGGATACTTACGCATTTTGAGTGTTTGTTACAGTAGAAGTAGTTTAAATCTGTGCAAATATATATTTAACCCATAATAGACCAGTTTAACCAAATAAAACAATAGTATTTATATTTTTTTACCAGGCCGTTGTATTGTAACTTCAATCGTCATTTACGCTTATCGAATCCGGAAACTCTAATACTACATTTCATTTTAATTTGGTTTTCTGGAAATAACAGTTTCGGACATATACCATTTTACAACGCTCAGTGAATAAAAAATATAAAGATCAATATGTTTTGAAATCTATAATTGTATCTCTTCTTAAGATAGGTAAGTATACCATAACAAGAGCTTTCTGTGAGATATTCTGCCAACAGATAGGCAATAAATTATAATCAAGAATAAGATGTATTTTCAGCTTTCAGGCATGAGAAACACATGTCTGCCTCCTGTAACATACATACTTAAAATACAATCAGTAAAATCTCATGTATATATGTGCATTCTCATCGAAATTGTCCTTCATTATGTTGGATATAAGTGTCATGAAAAACTTTAAAGCTCATATACTTTTAGAGCTATCCAGTAGAGAAAACGCACATAGAGGTGTGGCATGAAACACAGAAGAGGAATTCACCAGATTGTTTAGTGATATCTAAGAAAAAGTAAAAAAAGTAGTTTATTGCTTGATTCTTTCTTGAGATACCTGTATCATCACCCTGAGTTATAGGTTTTGACCAGACCCTAGCAAATCCCATCGACGGACCTACACAATAATCTATTCTATATACACACATAGAATGATAATATAAGGACCCTATGGAATACAACGATACTCTTACCAACCAATTCACCAAAAATCAAATGTAAAATAACTATACACAATCTATTGGCAAATATTTTTACTCTATGATTTCATCATTTCATTTATGGTTACTCACACAATTTAATTTAAGTGACAATGCTCAGAAAAATCCCCTGTAGTGGGGAGTACCGTATTCAAATTCAATTTCCTGGTATTGAAATTAAACTTCATATAACATTTAAAGTCTATAAATTGGTTCAGTTTCGAGAATACAGGTTGATGAATAGTCAGGCAAATATGTAAATAGACATACAGACAGAGTAAGAATTGAAACTTTTCCACCCCTTCCAGTGATAAACCACTAACGCTCTCCATATAAAAAAATCATAACGAAGAATTGTGAAACACATAAATCAAGATTCTGTGTCAACTCCAGGCAGACCATCTCTGAGATTTGCATAAAAAACTGAACTATACAGCGTTGTTCTTCTTGGAATTCCTGACAATGATCTGGTATTACTGTCACTGTAGCGTATTGGATGATATGAATACCTCTTGGTGTTGTTGTATCTGTATATATTCTTTTCTCTATATAATATAGTCCTCCAGATTCTATATAAAATATATTTATTTCTACCTGGATCTACATGTTACCTATAGTGTCCCTCCTCGTGGTATTTTTTAATGTCTATAAACCTATGAACTGACACATCACATTAGCTTTGAAAGATTATTACGTCTGGACCATCACATTCCGAATAGTTTTGGCGTTGGTAATCTCAAAAAAAATGTTTGCTTTAAAAGTACCCCTAAGACTCATATTTCTCAATCTCTATATTTTATGAATATTGTCCTCTCTATGTTTTAGTTTTAGTTAAAATTAAGTTGTAGGTTTTAACAGATGCTCCTGCGTATGAGTAATAATGTTTAATGTTTTTCTGTATGGTATTAGCAGTACAATAAGTCATTTTTATAATAGACATTACGTTGCTATATAATTTTTCATAGCTTAAATTTTGTGCAAAACAATATTTATACCATCTATTTATTAAAACCACATGTTGTTTGTTTTGCAGCTACGACACTTGATAAGAACGATAAATATTTGGGAACCATTAGCTGACCAACAGAAATCCCATTAAAAAGAAAGACGATAGTGTAAATAAGTTGCTATAGTACTGAAAAATTGTATTGGAATAAGAAATATTTTTACCCATCGTTAAAAATTTTTACATTTTTCTCTCAACCCCCCACCAATTATTGTGAACCCTTCTATTCTTATTGAAGATAGTACTTATTGAAGATTAACATTAGGTTTGTATGTGTTCATGAAGTACAAACAAAAATAATTTTTACACATTTCTGGTGAATACCGACATCTCTCATTCTAATAACGATCCATAAAACTCTCTAACTCTCAATTACATTCATATACAATTGTAAAGTATACTTAAGTTTTAATAAATTTAATTTTATAAAAATACCCTTGTCATTACATTTTTGTTTTGTTTTCTTCAATGAAGACGCGGTACTGGAGACAGAAATGTGGCATAAAATGTTTTAACGTAAGAGTTTGTTCAAAATAACTGATGTATGAGTGCTAATGTATACCCTTAATGGTAACAAGGAATTAAATCTTTAAGAAAAAAAGATGTAAAAAATGTTATATGCTTTCGGTAATATATACGTATGAATGTTCTGTAATACCAGCCCCTACTGAGATATAGTACAATAAACATAAAGATTTATCTTTCAATCTCCCTCCCACTTCTCCACTTCCAATGGAGTTGAGAACTTTTAGTATATTATAGTACCAGGTTTGATGAAAATAATCCCATATGTGAATCTTTCGCTAATTGACTTTCATTCTGGACTCCTCAGCTGAAAATTTTTCGACTGGACTATTTCAGGAACTTGCGTTTATAAATTTCAAATACAGAGTTAAGATCACATTACACTGTAATAATTTACGTAATGTTTATATCAACGTTAATACAAATGTTCATTTAAATGTGAAGATAGGCTTATTCTTGAATCTTCAAGTTTTTAAACGTGTGAATAAAATTACGGATATTATTGAACTTGATTTAAAATGGCATTATAAACCACAGACCAAATTACAAGCTATTAATTTTAATAGTTTTTAACAACATAACGATGATTCATGAAAAAAGTGGAATAAGGTATCAAATAAATTGAGTTCAAAATACCGAAAAGTATTGTGTATGTAAACATTGGTTTCACGAATATAAGTATATAAAAAATGTCTTGTTCGTGTTAAAACTGCAAGAGATAAGGTTCTCATTAAATATAATGTCAAAGCTTTGGTGATATAGACCTTTGCCTTTACTGGAGCGGTTTCATACCATGCTGTACTTTTTACCTGGGAGTACATTTCATATTTTCCTACTATCTATAAAAGTCACACTCAGTTATATTTTTAATTCTTTTCAACATATACTAAAGAATAATTATGCAAATAATATGTATATAATCAACTTTATATCATATCTATTAGTACGTAAATTCCGTAATTATGTATTTCAATATCATTTTAATAATCATAAACCCTAAATTATGTGAGTTGTAGTACTTACGTAAAAATAATGTAGGGAATATCACTTGCGACACCTCGACAGTAAACCCACTCCTCAAAACAAATAGTACGTTGACGTTTATTTAAATGGGGTATATTGTTTGGAGAGTCGGTATGCATGTACTGTTTTTGTGCGATCTGAACTTTGAAAACACAACTCAAATCTTTCTGCAGTGTTTTTCATTACCCGGATACTACAACTAAGTAGGTCGAAACTAAATTATAAAGCTCATGTTAAGCATAGTAAAGAATCGACTTAATAGCAACAGCCATTTTCCTCCTCCTATCGGAAATATGAATCGTTTGGAAATTATCATATTTTCCTTTTTTAATGACGTCTAAATAGCTTTATAGGTTAATGATTATTTGGTGAGAGATTATTGTCGAGTGAATCAAGATACAGTTTTAGGATATTTGTCAACTACCATGCAATTTTTGTTCTTTTATAAAATAGTGTCACTCCCTTAGGGGCTGAAAAAATTCGTTTGCGTGCATGTCTCTATATTTTTTCATACAATTATTACGAAGACGAACTGATCAATAGATTTTAAATGTTGCATAAAGCTTTATTTCTATACACGCGCTATAAATGTTGATGATTGTCTATGTCTCTCCATTTGGCTTGGCGTTAATAAACAATTATTTACTGGTCTTGTCGGTATAACTTATCGCAGTGAAAAATAATACAATTTAAATATATATTATACAAATATAAAACTAATTTAACTGTATGCATAACTTTCATATGTCTAAGTAACGTAATTTTTTACAATACATCAGATAATATCTTGTTTTATGATAATGTTCTATACGAAAAAGAATAATCTTATTGGTATTTAATGGGTTTAGCCCTTGCGTCATTGCAGCCAATCACTCACTGCTCTTGCATGATTACACATTTGTCTGCCATGGGATCTAAAGATATCTTATCTGTATAGTAGTTTGTTTGTTTTTAAAAGATCCTATAACGACTTGGATTGTTGATATTATTATTCCAGAGCATTAATATTTAAATCATCAATAATACATCCAAGACGATATAAAATATTTTTTGATTAGTAAAGATCCTAGTGAATATTAAGTACAATGTATTACTAAATTTGTTAACTATTAAATATTATCTGGTTTGTCTAAAATAAAAATCACAGTTCTAAATAAAAATCATGGATTTATTTTTAACTGGCAAATTAATAAGTTCAACGTTTCAGAATTTTTATCACTCTATTTTCCACAAAGAATTGACAAACCGTTTAGTAAATTTAAAAATTCCTTTGGCAAGAAATAAAAATATTAATCAAATATATCAAAATAAAAATAAGAGCTCTCTTCTAAAATAAAATAATAAAGTTTTAAAATAAAAATGAAATACCACTTGGAAATAACTAAAATAAAAATGTTCACTTCTAAGTTCACTCAAAATTCAAAATAAAAATTTAAACTTCTCTTTACACTAGTTGAACCTTAACTTTCAAGTTTCTTAAATTCAGATTACAACTTTCTCAAATAATTATTAAGTTCAATTAATTACCAATTAATAATTCACAATAAAACAGTTCCAGTTATGTATGAATAAATTACTAAATTTCCAACTTTCAATTAAAGCTATTAACAAACTTCAATTTTAATTCACCTTTCTTGCAAGATTGAAGCAACTGTAACTTGTATGATTGTACTAGTCTCTATTGTTCATCGAGAATTATTATGCAGATTGCTCTGTAGTTTCTATGAATTTAATTTTTTCCTATAAAAAAGACAACAAAATTAATTTAATATCAGATCAGGAAGACGATTTCAATAAAACTTACAATAAATTTGGTGCTTACCTCAAAATCCCTCGCGGAAAAAAATTTAGAAACACGGTGCACTTTAATCAACTTAACTCACGAAAATGGCCAAAAAAAAGGGCGAAAATCATGAGCGGGTGCTTAAATACTTCCCTTTCCAATCAACTTTGCAGGACATCCGTGGTGCTCTCTCATTGGTCCAGCTATATCAAACCAGGAGAACAATACTCGCAACAAGACAAGTTCTAATCAATTCAAGGCAGTCAACCTGCCTTCCTAACAATTTAAAACTACCAGTACTAACTTGCCAAAGGATTACATGTTCGTTTTTACCCTGACATTTCACAATCTAATCTAAAATTAAGTCCCAATATTTCGATCCCAAAATTTTTATTTAATATAAGTTTTAATAAAAAAAATAAATCAATGTAGCTTTAAAAACGTTACAGAACCCATGTATGACATTTCTTAGGTGATTAAAATATCAATATTTCTGTAACATTTTGTATTATCCAAGAAGCTTTCACAGACATGTTTAAAAACAATTATAACATTCAACAAATACATAAAATCTGACAATTCTAATGTGTTATGAAGATAAGAATAGTATCTGTAAAACGCAGTATATGGTAAGTGTATATATACACTGCACATTGGATTTTGCTGAAATTGAAACAGTTTCTGTAATAATAAGTAATGGTTAAGAAAAGTAGATTAAACATTTTTTTCATCTTTCAGAAATGCAAAAGTTGTATTTTGTACTCCTTTGAATTTCTCATTGAAAGTAAATTTGACTGGTTAAAGAAATTGGAAAATTGAGGTTTGGCAAAAGTGTCAAACAGTACCTCAATTAATTAAGTGAAACTGATCTCGACATAATCCACTGAGGAACTTGGGAAACTTAGTTTTAATCATGTTATAATCTCTACGAATCATGAAATTCACTGGCAATAGGCTTATCATATCATTCAATCATTTAAGGCTGTATATTGTAAAAACTAAATTTGTTGTACTGAAATACAGAAATAAATAAACGAATATGATTTTCATTTTGTAGGCAGTCTTCGCACATTATATCTTTTCATACTTTTAACTTTTTTATAGATCCGGAAATCTTGACTACATGGTGACAAATTTTGTGATTTCTTGTTTATCTTTAGCTCATTATTATTTTGAACCCATGTTTAAATAACAAAAACCAAATAGTAAATAAGCAAAATGAGATTTTTACTAAATAAATACAGTGTACATACGCAAAGTAAAGTATGTTACATAAAGTATAAAATGTTATTAATTGTAAATCAATTTCCTCACAGACACTGCCATCTATTAATCAGAAAGGAGCAAAAGTAATTCACCATTTATCAAGTCGACCTTAATGTGCCTCGGGATTGATCATGTTTTCTGTAATGGAAAATTTAAATTGAGTCTGTAGGAAAAGTGACAGAGCAATAACTTTTTAATCTTATTTTATGAAATATTAATTTTTTAAATTATAGTAAAGAAATACCCTAAAGTAAATGTAATAAATAGTGAATGATAGAATTATTCTATGCAAAATAAATAATTTTAAAAATTGCCCTAGAAATAAAATTACAGAAGAAAAAAGATAAATTCTTGTAACAAGTAGTCATGCATCAGTAAGATTACAATATTACGAAAGGAACGCAAAAAATAATCCATTGCAAGATTTTGTTTAGAGCTCTGAAGCCTAATAAGTAGTGGCAATATGTTATTGGTCATATCGGTAAAAACAATGGCAGTCATAAAATCGTATAATAACCTTACTATCGAAACCAGCTTGAACCATAAATGTTTATTCACACGACATTTTTACATAAAATATTTATCAGATTAAAGGTAAGATGTTAACTACATTCTATTAGATTCTTATATACTCTATCGTATAAATTTAGTTGTATTTAAACAGGATATAAATAAATTAATGTGTTGTCCTCCATGGGATTTTGCTCATCATTATTAGGGTGAAATCTGAATTGAAGTGTGAACTTAAAATGTTTATATATTGCCATTAGGTGTTACTAAGGATTATGACAAAATTTCACATTCTAAAATGTTCTATGCCTGTGTGCAAATGTTTCCAATTTTTTCAAGTTGTATGCAGAATGAACCTTTTTATGTATGTTTAACGTAATTTTTACACAATATTAGACAATGTCCGATTTTGTGATAGGCGTGTGGTTGAGTTTTTAAATAGCCTAGTTATATGCAGGATCTCAAGATAATTTATTTATAGTAGATTTTCAATAGTTGTGTAACCATCAAAACTTGTTTTGTTCCTGTTCGTCATTCTGGTAGTGGATTAAAATCTGAAAGTCTGTTATAATGGTGCCATGGTTAACATCAAAAATGAGCGTAATCTTATAGTAAGCTGTTGATGTAAGTGTCACAGTTTATTGACAGATTTAAAGAGTCTGAAGATTACAGAAACAGTAAGAACGACTAATAACTACTTTAACTTTATATGATGTTTGTTGAACGCATACTTGTTTTATATTCAAAGTATGAACTGGGTTTGTTTTTGTAGTATTGTATGACAAATAAGTAAACTGTGGGCCATCTCCCAATGAAACTCCTAGTAGACCAATAATTTTCAGCATTAGTTTAAAACAGGTAACTTTTATAAGGTGCAAAAACATTCTAAGATTCTTTTTGTAAAATTTAAATCTTTTGTAATGCCTAGTTATGCTGAAAATATTAAATAAACAGTATATATCACTTTGAAACATTTTTCTACTTAGTATACATGTTTTACACGACTGATACTTCTAACATAATTTTTATCTATTCATTATAAATTCAAAGCTTACTGGAGAACAGTTCGATTTTTCGATTACGAAAGTAGACAGAAAAAACAGTAACAATGAAATGTTTTTGATAATGCTCCTAGTAGGAAATGAAGATTTAGTAGGAAAATAAAAGGAATTGGTAATAACTACTCCAAATATAAATAGTAATAATAACAAGTAATAACAAACTCATAGTAAATAAATAATGAATACTTGAAAGTTGCTGAATCACGAATGCCATTTAACTCGGTTGATTACATCATAAAATAACATCGATGGGATTGTATTATACCCCTTTCAGGCGATTGTATTTAGTACCTGGAGAAGATAACTTGTACTTATACGAGTATATTATTTATTTAATAATAAATCTGCTTCATTTTGAAGTCTTGTTGGAGATTTGTGTAAAGGTTCTATATTTTTAGATTAATATGAAGTTTATAAATATAATAAAAACTTTATTGTCTCAGTTTGCAAATAACATGAATAACATATTTTAATTTTCTAACGGTTAAAACATTAATTATGGATTTAATGTAATCTATAAATATAAACTGCACTTAGTTCAATCTCAAAATAAAACTTTACGAGTACCTCAAATGAGAGGCTTTGCTAACGCTTAAACAATCACTTGTTCATCAGGCTCTTTATCGATCATGATCCCATAATGTATAACTAGGTATTGCAGTGGATGGGTTTCAGATGAATCACCATTTGATTAAACATTAACAGAATATATGATGGTTTTCACTATATGAAAATTAAATATTGTGATTTCAATGTTAAAAATAGATGGATTTATACTCCTAATATATATCATTAATAAATATACTAATTATTTGCATATCTTTATTATGATATTAAACACATTGCTTTCAGATCAAATAAGCAAATATACGTTACAAAAAATAAAAAAAATATTATAGATAACGGATAAATAACTGTGTACCATTCAAGAGGGAAAGAAGTGCAAAAGAAGAGGTATTGTAAAAATCTTTGCAATATAAGAGATATAGTTGTAAGTGGTACTCGCCAAGGATATACAATAAGGTGTATTCTACATTTATTCAATTCCTATAGATTTTTTATGTGTTTCAAGTCAAAAGCATTATAGCATAACTTTTATTAAATTAAACCAATTTACTTATTTCATTTATTAAATATTTAAAATTATAGTATGCTAATCAATACAAATTTATTTCTTAATATAATATGTTCACAAAGTTTTAAATGTTTATTTCTCTTTCACCACATAATATTAAGTAATTTGACGTTAATTTGAAAATGGAAAGATAATTTATTATTATAATATACTAACATTGTTATTACTTCTATATATTACTTCTCATATAATTTCAATAAACATTGAAACACAAAAAGTACTTGCTCCGCCGGAATACTTACTTCTCATATAGGGATAGTACTACGAGCCTTATGTACCGAATCAGGCCTATAATACAGCATACCATTTTTTCGTTATAAAAAGTTACCATTTTTCTGAGCAAATGATAATTAAGTACATGTCATCAGTTTTCGTCTCGGCGTCTCATCCATTACCACGACATCTCTCTCTGTGATGTGACAAGAAAATATTGTCTGTGTCGGGCCCTTGAGTGTAGAAAGTAAAAGGAAGTCACAGAAACTGTTTAGGAATATTTATACTTAGTGCAGTTTTGCAGAAAGATTGTTCTAGTTCGAAAAATTTTGATATATTTACAGCAAATATAATGATACAGTATTTATATCATTAACAGGAAAATGGATCCGTTTATTATTTCAATTTTTAACCTTTCATATCTACAGGTTATTTTCGAAGGAGTGTCAAAAACTTCTGTGGTGGGTAGTATTTATAATTTTAAACAATAAATATCATATAAACGTATTTTGATAAATGTTTCGTTTAGCCGTTATCCGCCATTTAGTTTTCTTATACAAAAATTATCCCTAAATTAGTTAGGCTAAAGCATCCAAATTCGACAAAATAGATAAGAGGAACACCGTTATTTTTTATATGAACAAAATGGCGTCTGTCGAACATTTTTAAAGCCAAATAAAGAAACCAGTATAGTAATTAACACTTTACTACACACCGAATATTAAAAACTTCCAATGCAATTGCAAAGGTACGTGTTACCTATTTTTTACCTTTATGTAAATACTTCAAACGTCGTTTTCCAAAAAAACACTTCGACTCATAAGTGAGCACATCCACTTGAAAGATTTGCTTCCACAAGCCGGGAGCAATAATCAACTGATACCTCTCAACTGTGACATATTTAGCGCTCTCGGCTTGTGCAAACGTGTCTTTCAAGTGGTCGTGGTCGCTTATCCGTTGACGAAACTCGTTAATTAAAGTATCTTTGGAATTAAAAAAAAAAAAAAAACTGAAAAATAGTTAGTATTGTAGAATTTGTACAACCTATGAAAACAGCTGATGCCTATCAAAAGAAAAAATGTTTGATACTCTTGACTTTTGCAAGCGTACCTTCAAGGTGGGGAGATCGCTTATGGTGCTTATATGTAACGTCTTCCTGAAGAAATAAGACATTCAGAAAACTAGATGTCTTATATACACGAAGTTATTAATTTAAAAATGTTCAAATATCTGTAAAATTCTATAAATATGAATTGTGTAGATTAAAAATATCGCAACCATCCCTAATGAAGAAACTTAAAGTGAGTAAGTTCTTTAAGATGGCATGTGATCTAAATTCTTATAAAAATTTATGATACACAAACACGCAAACTGAATCAAGGACATTCAACTATCCGAAGGCGCTGAGTCAAGTGTCAAGTGATCCTGCCACCAATATGGAATGTTCGTAGATAAAATGTTTGCTTTAGAGAACTTTTTGGTAACATAAATAGTTCTACAAACTGAAATATATGCAAATTTAGTTAGATAAAGTGTATTAAAGAGATATCAGGTGAAGGATTAGAGTTACAAAAAAAGAAACATAATGATATTTCCCAATTCCACAAAATTACTCACATCATATTTATTGAAAACGGTTTTATCAGACTCATATACATGAGGTTTAAAAAATTAGGCAAAGAGATAAATGTTTAAATTTAAAGGTTAATATAATAAATATTTATTAAACACTTTTAATATTGCTTTTCAAAAAGTGCATCCTCTGGAAATATCAAAGCTCATCAAAGTTATGGTTTAATTAAAAAACCTGGCATTTAAAATTTTTCATAATAAACGTAGTTCAGCCATTACATCAATTTTGTAATAACTTTTCTTTAAATGAAATGTATGAAATTTGTATAAGTTGCAATAGCCTAATTTAATTTCAATGAACATTGAGGCACAAAAAGTACTACCTCCACCTGGTCGATGTATATAAAAGACCAAATTTCATACTTTATATTTTAATACATTACTTAAAATTTCAAACCTTACAGATATATACGTATATATATATATATATATATACATACAAACTGAAACGAACTGTAATCCATCCACAGCGTCACACTGATAACAGCGCTAAAAAGTGTCCCAAGTATAGGTTTAAACGTTTGATTTTATAGTGACTTTTTTGATTGGCCACCCCGAACCCCAAATCATTAAATTTTATAAGTGGCAATAGCCTCATTTAATTTCAATAAAGATACAATCAGAAAAAGTACTTGCTCAGCCGGGACTCGAACACGGATCTCTCACTTGCCGGATGAATGTGCTACCATTACACCACACAGTCCTCACTTTTTACGATTAAATTATTTTGTATTTGGCTGTTTATTTCACATATGTGTTTAAATAACCAAACTAAAATATGATCGGAAGACCAAATACCTGTCTAATGACTTTTATTTACTTTCATTAAATTGTATAAGTGGCAATAGCCTAATTGTAATTTCAATTATATATAAACGTACGACCGCTCACCCCCATATTATTATTATTATTTTAAATATTTATTAGTTATTTGATCCAAAATTATGAGAATGGTTAGATAGAAATGATAAAATGACTCCAGTAGACTTCATAATTTGATATAAATCTGAGGGTCATACATTACAGGTTACTAAATATATTAACAGAATTTTAGGTAAAAAATCGGAATTATATCGTAGTAAACGAGTCGGGTGCGGATTTGGCACAATAGAAGTGGGTGGAGTGAGGGTGGGTTTAAGACGCGTGGTAGACCACAGACAAATTCCGTTTATTTTGTAGTAATAATTACTAAATGATAATGAATCCAGTAGAGCGTTCTAGTAAAAATAAGTATTGGTGAAAAATTAGATTTATTATAACATAGCTGTAGCAACGACGTGTAAAAATTGTTTTATTTAAGAAATAAAACGTGCTAGGTGAACATTGATTATTGTTTTCAGTACAGCTGAATAGAATAAATTAAATATTTTTAATTAAAAATCAATGTTAATTAAGAAAAGTCCAAGGAGTATCTCTTTACGTAGACTATGGCATATTTTTGCGTTACACTCAACTATTTTAAACACGTTTTATGCACTTGTTATTGGGTTGTACGTGAAAACATACTACATTAACACTGTCAGACAAATATTTTCGAGAGAAACATTCAATCATTCTAAAGAAAATTTTCTTACTGATTTATAGGCTTTTGACTCCAACACACTTTCATTAACGTTTTAAATGCCAGAGGCCTTTGTATTTGTCAGAAGAACGTTATGCTTCCTTTGAAAAAGGATACTCATAAGTCATAAGTTACGGAGTTGTTATCCAAAGTCTTTACATATATTTCTCCGCTACCTTCGTATAAGTGGTGACACTTCTTTGAGTTAATTTGTGTTTTGTAAAAGTAATCGAGACGTTTTGAATATACATACATGTAAGATATTGTCAACCAACTTTTGATTGCTCATATTTCGTCCTAAATAACTGACTGCGACGTGATTTAGAAATATACCATGCTATTTATTTTACAAGGAAAAATAACTTCTAATATTTAGATCTGTAAATATCAAAATTTTATTTGAATACTTAATAAAACACGTTAGAATTGTAAAACGCTATTCTCAAAGTGCATCTCGACATATTTATAGTCCACAAAATTTTTTTTATGTATGCTTTGGAAAAGCGGAATCCTAAAAATAAATTATCGTTTTTTAAAACGGTTGGAATCTATTCATAAATTGTAAGGTCAATATTTCTGAAATATGTTCTGAAGTAATTGATACCTAGACAATTACATGCTTACGAATATGTATGAAAACGTAATACTTAACTACATTTACATAAAAATTAAACTTACCTGTTTTCAAAACAAAATATTGTTTCTAAATTATTGACTCATAAATCTGGCTATCACCAGAAATAATTATATGTATGACAGATTATTTTACTTTTAATTAATGACCTTCGAGTATTAATACTAAAATAGAGGAACTTTACACTTTACGTACAATACCATAAAGGTATTTTAGTATTTTATTCATTTTGGTAAACACTCACACATGCTATGTTAAAAACAACTATGAAGGCTCTCGACTTAAAGTCATGATTCTGTTGTTGAGGCTTTACACGAAATTTCATGCATTTCCTTATTTACCGCATCAATTTGCACACGTATCAAAATATAGTGAAAAAACCCATACAAGAAATAGTATACTTAATCCATTCTCATGTTTCAGAATATCTAAAATGTTGAAAAGGGATTACTTATATAAATCAGCACTATTAATGCAGCTGAAACAAGAATGCAGAGTCCGGGCGAGTTCTGACAATAATCCAAGGATTTATCTTGAGAAGTGATATCAGTGTAGTGGAAGTAGATTTACAAGCAATACGTCAAGGCGAATTCTTTTTGCTTTCCTTTATAAATTTAGTTAACAAAAGCATTGAAATATTTAAATTATTTTTTTCATAATTATTTTATAAAAGCTGTTTGTAGTTTAGTGCAAAACCGGAATCTTTTAAATAGATCAAAGTTATAGATGATAGTGGAAGTTGTTTTCAGCTACAAACAGGTTCAACCACACTTGTTGCAAATAATTTGTAGGAAATGTGTTTGTAAAATTAGTTTTATTTTATTTTGAATTAAATTATAAACTGTAATTTCATTTGAATTTAATAAAAAAGTAGAATTTAAATGTGGATTTTATTTTTAAAACAAGACCCCAATTTTAATTTGTTTTATATTATTTGAAAGAAGAACCCGTTTCTTGAGAAAAGTTTTACATTTCAAATGGTTGTGTAAGCTTTTGGGAATTAAATATAAATATATATATAAATTAAAAGGATGGCTATTTTAAGTACAATGTAATTCAAAATTACTAAACTGCTAATTGATAACAAATTTTTAATTTATTCGATGTAGTGTTCTGTAGCGTTTTTAAAGCTACATTGGTTTATATTTTTTATTAAAACTTACAATAAATGAAAATTTTTGGAACGAAATATTGGGATTTAATTTTAAATTAGATTGTGAAAAGTCAGGGTAAAAACGAAAAATGTAATTCTTTGGCAAGTTAGTACTGGTAGTTTTAAATTGTTAGGAAGGCAGGTTGACTGCCTTGAATTAATTAGAACTTGTCTTGTTGCGACTATTGTTCTCTTTGTTTGATACAGCTGGACCAATGAGAGAACACCGCGGATGTCCTGCAAAGTTGATTGGAAAGGGAAGTATTTAGGCGCCCGCTCATAATTTTCGCCCTTTCTTTTGGTCATTTTCGTGAGTTAAGTTGATTACAGTGCACCGTGTTTCTTAATTTTTTTCCGCGAGGGATTTTGAGGTAAGCACCAAATTTATTGTACGTTTTATTGAAATCGTCTTCCTGATCTGATATTAAATTAATTTTGTTGTCTTTTTTATAGGAAAAATTAATTCATAGAAACTACAGAGCAATCTGCATAATTAATTCTCGATGAACAATAGAGACTAGTAGAATCATACAAGTTACAGTTGGTTCAATCTTGCAAGAAAGGTGAATTAAAATTGAACTTTGTTAATAACTTTAATTGAAAGTTGGAAATTTAGTAATTTATTCATATATAACTGGAACTGTTTTATTGTGAATTATTAATTGGTAATTAATTGAACTTAATACTTATTTGAGAAAGTTGTAATCTGAATTTAAAAACTTTAAAGTTAAGGTTCAACTAGTGTAAAGAGAAGTTTAAATTTTTATTTTTTTAATTGTGAGTGTACTTAGAAATGAATTTAAAATGAACATTTTTATTTTAGTTATTTCCAAGTGGTATTTGATTTTTATTTCAAAGCTTCATTATTTTATTTTAGAAGAGAGCTCTGATTTCAGTTTGATATATTTGATTAATATTTTTATTTCTTGCCAAAGGAACTTTTAAA
Source organism: Homalodisca vitripennis (assembly GCF_021130785.1). NCBI lineage: Eukaryota > Metazoa > Arthropoda > Insecta > Hemiptera > Cicadellidae > Homalodisca > Homalodisca vitripennis. The sequence goes on along the minus strand of NC_060211.1, from coordinate 65,412,177 downwards.
TTTACTAAACGGTTTGTCAATTCTTTGTGGAAAATAGAGAGATAAAAATTCTGAAACGTTGAACTTATTAATTTGCCAGTTTAAAATAAATCCATTGTTTTTATTTAGAACTGTGATTTTTATTTTAGACAAACCAGATAATATTTTGTAGTTAACAATTTAGCAATAAATTGTACTGAATATTCACTCGGAGCTTACTAATCAAAAAATATTTGATATCGTCTTAGACGTCTCATTAATAATTTAAATATTAATATTCTTGAATATTAATATCTACAATCCAAGTCGTAAATCTACCATAAAATATGCAATTAATTATTTTTTACACTAGACAATGAAGTGTCGTTAAACCAATCATTTTGTGGAATTTTCTGATCTCTCCATATGTAAATTTAATAATATTCCCCTAGTTAATGAACTCTATCTATACATATAATAATATCCAGCCGTTACGTCAATTGAATGAGCCGGCCACTCATTCCTTTAATTTTTCCAATCCACATCTGTTTATTTTGTTGTGAATTTTGAGAAAGAGATCCTATCAGGAAAAGTATTATTGGTTATGTCTGTAACTCCTGCTAAGTAAATTAAGCGAAATAGCTGAACAAAAAGAACTAAAATCACTGTTTAAACTTGTAACTTAAAGTAACAGAAACTGGGTGCAATAACTATTGTAGCTTTAGTGCAAATAATAAACAGAGATAAAAGTTGATTGGGGGGAAGTCCATTGGATATGGAAACCTTAACACACCCACTACTTTCACTTAACAAAGTACTTCTTTTAGGAGCAGGTATTTCTGATTATGCTTAGCCATTGCCAGACGGCCGGAGGGGATCATTTTGAACACCTAATTTGAAATTAATTCACTGTAATACGTATTGCCTTTAATTTTAAACATGTACAGTATTAGTTATTTCTTATGAACAATGTATTAAACTTTTTTATATTTAAAAGGCAATTTTTTTCGATTATATCAATCTTTTAAAGCATTGCTTTCATTCAATTTGAGACTTAAAATTATATATAACTCAACATAGAATTTTAATAAAGACTTTCCTCTTATCCCCGACGGGCCGTTTCCTAAAGCTGGCATCCGATCGTTATGTACACAGAAAATAAACTTATTATTACTAGTAACAGTATGCCAAATTTGGTTTAATGATTTTTGTAGTTTCAAGGTTAATAAGTATTCCTAATACTAAATAACAATCGGAAGAATTATGTAAATGATTTATTTTATTAATCAATCTATTTACGGTAAACCTATTACATAGAAAGATTACAAAAATGTATAAAAGAGGCTGATTCACAAATCAAACTCAAATAAATTCTTTTGTTCGATTCACAATTTTTTAGGTATAAATATATAATTAAAGATTAAATCATAGTCCATTAAAATTCTCTCCTCATGACATAGACAGAAAGTAACAAATGTGTGCGCAAAACACTACTCTAGAGAACTGAACATGACAAGAATTCCGTACACTATATTTGTCAAGAATTTCGCTGTGTAAGTTGAGAAGATTGCTTGAAGCATATTCTAAAGTGTTGAAACAGTCTCACGTAAAACAAGAATTACAAAGTTTTCGCTTCGTACGAATCGGGTTTAGTTTGGAAAACAGAACTTATTTGTAATCAGAATGTACTTAGAATTTAGTATATTTGTAACTTCAGTAAAGTAAAATATTTAATGCGTATACTGATGATGGAACCAGGTGAAGGCTGATATGGAGAAGGTGGGCGCTTCAGAGGAAGATGCAGAGGACCGTTCAAGATGGAGGAGCTTTGTTGGTGCGGCTAAATATCACCTCCGATATAAATGGCCCTGGGAGTAAGAGTAAGAGTAAGTAAGTACTGATGTCTCAGTGAGTTCCCATTAAACCTAAGCTATGCCATCTGTTTAAAATAGTTGGAATCACCTATGATGGTATATTGCACTTTAACTATACTATTTTAAAACTTCAAGGCATAGTATTATTGAGCGTATATAAAGCAAACAGTTAACCGGTAACAATTAATATTGTAAATGCATTTGAAAGCTATAAATACAGCCAATTAATCCAACTATACCGTTAAGAGCTTCCTGGGTCGCTCAAAAGACTTACAATTTCTAGCCCGTAAAACGAATGAAATTGGGGCAGTGTAATGTATTATATCTCAGCTATTTAACAGTTTCTAGATGATCAGGTAGAAATTAATAAACTGCCATTGACAATTTTCTTTTATAAAAATTTAATCGTCGTGTCGAGACATGTTCTATTTAACACTGATTAAAAAAATTTTTAATACTAATAAGAACTATCTATTTAAGGAATCAAGTTATTATTCGCAAAAGAAATTTTATAAATTTGAATTCAAATTAAATAATACTTTAGTATTAAGAAGTGTGTAATAAATGCAATGTAAGTAGTGCAAATAAAATGTATTTAAGTATAACTTTTTAGTGGACATGTAATATGCAATAAAATTATACTACATTATTTTAAGGGCGAATCTAAAAAACAATATTTTTATTTTAATAGTACGTGACCACTTTTGAAGATTTTAAATCGCTCAACACAGAAAACTCGCTGAATATAAATGACCTTTAATATTAATATTTTGCTAAACCTAACCAGTTTACACAGCTATTTCTGTTTTCTAGTATAAGGCAATTTAAGCAGCTATAGTATTAGTTGAGCTATTATGATGTTCGTTATTAAATACGTACATCTAAATGGATGTAATACCTTATGTTGTATAAAGCATTAAAAAAGTTTCATTTTACAAATTTCAAGCTTAATCAAGTAATACATTTGGAAGATATACAAAATTTATGAAAGTTGATCACGAATGTATATAATAAATAAATTGATATGATAAGTTTTGTAATAAATTCAAATTCAAAGCAAAATTATTTATCTCGAAAGCCATTTATAATTTAATTTATAACAAAATTCAATTATGCTACAAATTTAATTTACTCCCACTTAGTAAAGGAGAAACTGGCGGCGACCCATAAGCTTACTTCAACTCTAGCGCTTAATGTAACCGTCCTTACTTAGTCAAGCAAGCATTACATTGCTTTTGTTATTTCAACTTTGTTTAATAAAACTGTCACGAAACCTTTATTGAACCAAACCAGTAGAACTAAACTAGCTTTTATGGGTGGTTGTGCACCTAATATATTTTATATATATATATATTATATATATATATATATATATATATAATATATATATATATATATATAATAAGTTCTTAAGTTCTATATAATATAGTACTATTGTCCTTTTAAATTGGATACGCAATAACGCAAGTATGTAGTATTTATAGAAATTATTGTATTAGGTGAGGTTTAGGAGTATGATATCCTCTCTCACATTTTACCTACCAACCACTAGCTTAAATGCGACTTCCAAACCTCCACCTTTGGTAGGAAAGGCGCGCTGCTAGCTCACAACGACGGAGTCGCTATGCGGCCCCCATCCAAGAAGCCACTACGTTGCCTGGTTCTAATGTCAAAATCTTCCATTTCACATCTTGCCAAAACCAAAAGTAAATCCAAGAAATATTGTTGCCTCGTTGTGGAGAACCATGGTCAGTCTACATTGTTTAAAAACTGTCAAATATAATCATCCGTCTGCATTGCTGAGCGAAAGTTTTGATCTTTTATATAATAGGCTGAAACTTAACCAACTACCAACTAGTATGATCAATATTTTTTTTAATAAATTACATTTAATTTTTTTTAATTTTATTTTGTTCATGTTTATTTTTTAAGTTTTTTTACATTTAGTTTTGTCATGTTTTTTTAAGTTTGTTATATTATGTACCTCACGTTTGGTCTGGGAACTGTGTTACCCTATGAGCATTTTTCAATATATTAACTTTCATTTGTCCAATGTGTTGCCAGTCACTTGTAGTAATATTACGGATTTTGTTTCTATAATGTAGTTTGATTCTCAGCTTAACAGAATTTTGTAGAGTCCCAACGTAGGGTAGTGAACTGCCCTTGTACAGTACGCTTTACACAGTGTTAAATCATGGTGTTAAACATGCAAACGTAGGTTATTCGTAATACATGAAGCAATAAGGCTTGATGCACTCCCACATTACGCACGATTATATATTTTGTAGGTTCAATTTTTTCAACATTATGTTTAAAATATCCAAAAAGATATGAATCGAACTCATTACCTTTGAAATAGTTCACAGTTTCAGTTTAAGAATTCGTTCCAAGCACTCAACTTCCAGACTAAGTACATTGCTTGTAAAATTGTATTTGCATACAATCTGGTATCGCTGGATGGATTTAAAACATCGATCATAGTTTAGTTCTAGTTGCTATAGAAATATACATATGTAATAAAACTTCATGTTCTAGAATTAAGTATATTACCTTAGTTAACAAACTAGGCTATATAATAATACCCAGCCAAACACCAGTGACCCAGATGCACAGTAAGGTGTGGAACCACTGCAACAGCTGCATCGGCGCTGCCAATTCAACTTATCTACACAATTCATTAAATAATGTTTTGTTGCAATTCACCCACATTAATGCGCAAATGTTACACTAGACGTATTGTTTACTATGCAGTATTGTAACAGTACTTTGTATCTATTTTATTTCAAATTAATTCATAGTTAAAAATTAAAAGTTTAATATACTGATATCTATAAGTATAGCTTTCAATTCCTTCGTGTTTTTAGTTTATAGTAACTGACAACTTACTTACGTTACATTATTATAACACGGCTCTTTAGTCTATGCCTACAGTATGTAACTCACACCAAACGAAATTTATTTCACTAAAATCTTAGTACTGAATGATTTCTCGTTATTAGTTATAATTATATATATTCTAATTTCTAATATTTAATTTCTATTTGAATCTTATTGTGTAACTTTAAATTATATGACTTTCGTCTAAGCCTAAAGTATGTTAAGATTTATTTAACATAATATAATACTATAGCAATGCTTTTTCACTTTATACGACCCAACTTTAAATTTATTAACGTAAATTTAAAATTCATTATATCACTAAGAACAGAAAAATACGTTTTCCAGCATAAGATAATGTTTCTCTACATCTCTGTACAAGGTGAACACCAATCCCAAATACTCACGATTTAACATTCAGTAAGATATCACATAAAATAAGTTGTATTGAACAGGAAGACTGTTATATTGTGGATGTACAGTTTCATTTTATGACTTTTATTAAGGTTCTACCCGAGCATTCTTTTCATGTCGTTTTCAGCTTGTCTGTTTAATGAAGTAAACCTATTGATTTTAGAATAAAAATACTAAAAAGCAGTCTGCCACTTTTAACATTCGGTGTCTGTGTAATTTACAGAATGTTTCTAGGGAAAACGGTACAAAGCTTCCTCTTATTCCTAGGCCACTGTTGATTTTCCATCCAAAAGTTGAAAGGGCAATCCGTCTGTCTATCTATCTACCTGTCACACTCTCCGTTCATCTGTAACATAATTCATGCTAGAACGTTCCTATAAACGTGAAACCAGGTTTATTCTAAACATAGGAAGGACCTAATTTATTTCGGTGTCAAATTCTCATCAAACGTCATTTCGTCCGTCACAGCGATAACTCATTTACTATGATTATATGTACTGCTGGATCCTTCGGTACTCTCGTGATCACTTCAGTAATGATAGGTAGAGTTCTCGGCTAATGTACGTATACCATGACCAAGGTCCTTTTGAAAACCTCTAGACTCTGTGCTAGCGCTAAGATACATTATTGATACCAGGTGTTGCCAGCAACTAGAAACTAAGTTGATTAATATAATTGTTTCCCAACCTAAACCACAATTATTTAAATATAAATCATATTAATAGGTTTGGAAATATGTGAATTTCTATATGTTTATGTCTCAGAAGTACTAACTAACCTATGGGTATAAAAGAAAAGCAAGGAGTTTCAATTTCCTATGTCGTCAACACTGAGTTGTCTGTTTATAAAAGTGCGTATCATCCCATTCGCTGAGCGTTAGCAAAATTGTATTAAACAAAAAGATTGTAATAATTTTATAGGTAACCATGATAACAAAGTGAAAATATCATCAAAACAAATAAAATTGTAAACAGTCTAAGTACACTTGTATGGTGTTTTAATTGTAAAATTGTCTATATGCAGTGAAAATAAAATTAATATAGTAGAATATGAATGTTAAAAGTTATTGAATGGTGTAACTTTAGCGGACTCTTGCTCTACCCAACGGAACTTTTATTATTTGAAAACTATCTTAATAAAAAGATTTAAATTTAATATGTGGCAAAAATTACTTAAATATTTTATCTTTAGACTTTATATTTTGAATGAAATTTCATTTATTTTGTAATGTTGCATGTTCAACTAAGAGTTTGGCTGCACGTAATTGACGCCTATCTCTCAGTAGTCTGATAAAATGCCTCGGCTGTCTGCCGGGGGGATGTAAGTATTTCCTTACTATATGATTGTCTGTTTCTCTTTATAGCCAAAATTCATCTCTAGAAGGAAATGGTACGAATAGAAAAGAAACTTTCTTACGATGGAAAATTTGAATGAAACATCAGTGAAGCGTGACACCTTTTAGAAACATATCTACCTTCGTGGAAATAATGAATTAAACTATTAAGAAAGATACATAAGATTCAACAATACGTATAATGTTTATTGGTACAATAACATGGAAATATAATTGTAAATTTAATTCTGGTAATAATTTTCATGAACAATAACTTATTTATTTCAAACGTTCATTAAATAAAATTTTCTTCTTGAATTAGTATATGTCCCAAATGGGCCTGATCACCCCATTAAAATATAAAATTAAAGAGCTAGCCTTGAACGGACGAAATATTCAAGCCTGGAAGTATTGCAATTTGCCTAAACTACCATAAAGGCGCAGGAGAAATTCATTTTAGCGAGTGAGGGGCATCGGCTACTGCTACAAGTAGGTCAACAGCTGTTACCGGTAGGGCAGGCATAGATTGATAACGGCATCCCCGTTCAAACATGCCTACCAGTAACGAACATTCTAGTGGCTTCTGGGCATTGATGCGAGCGACATTGGAGACTAGAAGAACCCTCTACACATCGGTGGGTTATTTTGGTTTAAAGATGAACATTTTAGAGGGTTTTTATTCCCTGGAATCTGATCGTGGCTGCTGGACTGAGGATAAGCCTGTTAGCCCCACTGTTGGTGCGCTCACCGAGTTGCTGTTGTCGGCACCCGCCTGTTCGTCTGCTGTGCCGTACCGACCGACACTGCCGTACCGCACATCCGGTTCACCCGCGGTCGTGTGCTTCCTCTCGGTTCAGTTGACTTCGTTAAAGTTATCGGGTTTGGACTTGTCGTATTCTAGTGAGTGACTTACAAGTTTTCTGGCGACCTCTCAGGTTATACTATATTCCTCTACGAGACGGGACCATTCCTCTCGATATACCTCTAGAAGGATAATCAGCGGCTGGGACTCCAGAAATAAGTGTTACATCAATTACTTAACTACTGTCTTTAGGTAGTTAAGGTGGTTTATGTTAAATGTTTAATTATATATCTGTATCGTAAGAAAGGTTTAATTATCTTAAGATATCTGATCTGTATTAAGAAGTCTGTGTGGTTATATCAGTAGTAGTCTATATCGAGTTGTTGTTTTTCACTATAACGCAGATTAGAGGCAATACTGGCTGTAACTGTTGTAAGTAATATATGACACGTTTTCTGCCCTTTACGGGAATTATTGCAATAAACTCGGGCCTGTAAAGTTTTGTAGTCTTGAGTCTTCCCCGTCTTCACTTTTTATGCTTCATTGCGAAGGTAGATACTGAGACCGAAGCGTTTACATAGAATCTCTCTTCCTCACATTTTTCTTACTATACAAGGCTAGGTGAGACAACCATATGTTATATGTGGCTATTATTATTTGCACAAGTATTTTAAGTGAAATAGTTTTTAGTCTTACGGAAGTAAAGTTAAAATTGGTAAAATGTATAGGGTAACTGTGCCAAAGTTTGTAGTGTAATAGGTTCAAAAAAGCTTTATCTGACCTTTCTCCACTGGAAGAATTTTTTTTTGAACTATCACTAGAATATGTAATAAAATATGTCATAAACAATCAAGTTCTTGCATTCTTACTCCAGCCTTTTGTCATTCTAGCATGGAAAATTACTAGTGATATTTTTATACAGTTCATTGAAAAAGATAACATTCGTACTGTTTCTGTATCATATAAAAATTAAATAGTTATCAAAAAGTTATTTCAAAAATGTACTATAAAGTGTTTATGACCTACATTAAAAATTATGTGTATGTTGTAAAACAGCGACGATAGAAATTAATTTGCTTCTATAGCAACAAAATTAAATGAACTATGTTCATTGTTTACTATTTCCAAGGAAACGTGTCTTCCCTTAAAAAGACGAGCTGGTCGGTCGAGTTTTATAGAGTTATATTCTTCTTGAACGAACAAAGCGGAAACTTACAGGTAACCCTAAGGAGAGAGCTGCAAAGAAATTCAGGAGAAATTCAGAAATTTTTAGAGGGCTTCATCTTCTCTTGGTAAAAATCAGAAAAGAGGCCAAAGTCACTGGCTAACAGCAAGTTCCTTCAAAAGATAGGAAGGAGCAAACTCGAGGCTCCCTAGAAAGTCTTCATTAGTATCTGCGAAGAGAACCGGAACCAGGTCAGTACCTCTCATATTGTAAGTTAGTAACACAGAAAGGAAAGTTCCGTGTACAAGAAACCCTCAGACACTTCTTCCCTGGTTCAACTTGTGTCTGAATTGCAAATCCAACAAGACAGTTAGTTATCCAGCTCAATCTCCAAGAGAATAATCTTTAAAGTCCAGAGGAAGCGTTCAAAAGGATCCTCAAAGTAACCTCTGTTTAGTAGACGTAGCATATTCTTGAGGAAAGAGATTCCGAGGTTGGTCAGATACATCTTTTATACCTCGACTCCAAGAAGGAAATCGCCTCCGCAAAGTCTTCCAGGCGGATTCTCGCAATTTTTGAAACCAGCAATTTCGGATCATTTTAAATCAATCATCCAGTGAATATATTACCGCAGTGTGGGTCTGTGTGTTTGAGTAACGATTCTGGAAGCGGTATTAGATGCACAAGATAGACACGATAACCGCTAACATCACGCGTTGGTCAGAGCGGCGTGTATACAAGGGGGAGGGCAATCCCCCAAACACTAATTTCGGACTGCATCTACCTCAATATTAGTATGGAAGCGAAAAGTCTTTATTAAGACACATCTTGGGTTTTTTTTATAAAATTATAATTTTGTTCATTTATTCGCCTCACCTAGAAAGAAACATATAATGACTTTGGAAAAACTGTCATTAACTACAACATACGGTACTATACCACTGTACAGTTCCCAATTTAAATTAAATTCAAATACAAAACAATATTTAAAAAAAATTATTATACTTATGGTATAACCATGTTTGGCCATGAAATCTTCTGGTGAAGATAACGAAGTTATACCTAGGATACTGAACAGATTACAAAAATTAATACAAGGGTCAATTCTATTGTTGAAGCGGATAAAGGATTTTTTATCAATCTGTGTTAATAACATCACATGCGAGGCATTTTGAATTGTTTTGTATCATTACTAGTCACGAACTGCTGATCACAGAGTTACTTGGTACTTACGATTTACAGTAATGTATTTCTTAGTAAAATATTAAATAAACTGAAAATTACTGAACTTTAAACACACGTTTATTCACTCTTTAGACAAATTAGAAATTATATTTGAAAAGTAATGCAACGTACAATGTTTAAGTCCAAGATAGTGTGAACAGACTTTCATATCAATATTCTTACGCTGGGTAGATGTTTATAACAAAAGAAGCCAGAACTGTTCAAACTGGCTAGGGAATCCCTCGTCATTTTCAGAAAGAAGAATTATGGTATGTATACAACATGACATGTTTCACTAAAACTCAAGCTATATCCTTAATTATTATATTCGTTAATTATTTTTGCCGTTTTTACTTTGACCTGGTCAGAAAATGTTCAACATTATTCCAGTGTCAATAATATTGCACTAGTTAGTAAATATGTAACTGGAGAAATAAAATATTGCTTCTTCCTACAGAACTCTTTTTGCAAACACAGTTTTTGTTTTGAATGAGAATACAAGTCTGTATACAAGTCGTTGGATTGACAAGTAATTGTTATTAAGTATAAAAGATTTCTTATATTTTAGTAATAATTTAATATTTAAAATATGTAATATTATCTCTTACATCGTTAATACATAGACGTAATCTTGAAAGATACGTTGTATTGACATAATACGCACAAACTTGTGCTTTGCCTAAAAGGAAAGTGAGGAGTTCGGAGAGTTATTTTGCAAAGGATTGTTTAAATCTTTTTCAATATACAGGGTATAAATTAAGTAATAATATGCCTCGATGTATTTTAAGCGGATTTAGATATCGATGTAAAATCTTAACTATAAATGTTAAAATATTTCTTTTTGACTTTATGAAGGATTTTTCAAAGGGATGAAATGGGGGTTCCCTTGAAATTTTCGAATTACAAGCCCTATCTCGTGAAAGTTAAATTAAAAAGAAACACAATGACATGAAAAAACAACATCATGACGATCCTAGCAAAATTTCAGCAAACGATCCCCTTACATATCATGGTGTAAAGTAAGTCATGATACGCCTGGATATATTCCAAATGGATTAAGATATCAATGCAAAACCTTCACCAGACTTATTAAACCAGTTTTTAGATTTTTTTAGTTTACGAAAATTGTACTCCTCTTTTCAAAGGAAATCGAAGGGGGTAACTTTAAAATTTAAAATTGCAACTCCTATCTTGTGACATGTCATATTAAATGTTTATTTAATATAAACACAACGACACCAAGAAAACACCTGTACGCCGTTTCTAGCAAAAGTTATAGGCGATCGATCTAGAACAAAGACACATCTCACAAAAGCTATGCTCACAAGATACATTAGAAACTACGTAAATATATAATCGGGGCCTCTAAAAGTCTTAATAAAAGATATCACACATGTATTGTATTGATATACGCAATACATTGGCATCATTTCTTCAGAGTATTATTTTTTTACGTTAACTACCCATAACGTTTGCTAGAAACGACGTACAGGTGTTTTCTTAGTGTCATTGTGTTACTATTAAATAAACCTTTAGTATGACATGTTACAAGATAGGAGTTGCATTTTGAAAACTTAAAGTTACCCCCTCTTCTGAGCTCCTTTGAAAAGAGATGTGACGTTTTTGTTACCCTCAAAAAAGGTCCAAAAAGTAATTTAATATGTATGTTGCAGGTTTTTCATTGATATCTCACTTCTTTTGGAATTTACCCAGGTGCATCATTGTCTAAATAAACCAGTCGAAATATATAACTCAGTATTACGTGTAATACCCGTGCACAGTGTGTAGTGCTAACTTTTTAAAGTCTAAGCCTTGAACGGTTTAACTATAATTGAAAATGTATAACTTAAAGCTTACGAGTAAGCCCCGTGCATCCAATTAGTTTACTTTTTTTCAGCTTGTTTTAAGGAAAATAATAGGATTTGTCGGACATATGTCATATTAAAAATATGATACCCCATTTCTCATTCTTCCCCCTATCAGAGGGATGAGCCATACCTTATAGTTATTGGTTCTGCTTTCAGATACAACATTGGCTAGAAAAAACTAGCCTACAATTAGAGCAATGAAAGTCAAATCAAATTTTTTATTTTCAATGTATGTTTTACATTGCTTAGCATAATGTCAGTTATTAAATAAAAAAGTGTATACAATCAGCTTGACATTTACCCCTCATTCAATCCTCGATAATTAAACGCACTTCCAGGGCTGGTGTCAATTTGACAGGAATGTAAATATAAATTATACAAACATGTATGGACCACAATTTTAATATTTTTTAACAACCAAAACACAATTCATAATGAAAAGTTGAACTAGATTCCTGAATTAAGTTTCATATGAATTGAGTGCATAATAACAAAATGAATTATGTATTACATGCTTGTTTTCATAACTATTATTATACATAAACTTTCCTGTTCGTCGTAAACATGCTGGAAATAAATATTCTATTCAAAGATCATCTGTAAGCTTTGGTCCTATAAATAGTATTCTCCTTCGCCATTTCAGACACGGTTTTATTTTCTCCATATTATACCTTGCTTGATCTGGCAATATCTTTAATATTTTCCTACTAACTATGAAATATACACTAAGTTATATCTTTTAGGCATTACGTAGGTAACGATTATTATTATTTATATTATCAAATTAATATCTTAATTAGTACATAACCTCTTGTTTACATGTTCTTTTAATAAACATACATACTGCCTGGTTATTTCTTAGACTGATTATTTCGACAACGAGCTGATTATAGATTTTAAATTTTACACAACGCTTCCTTTCTACAAATTGGTGCATGTCTGAATGAAATCTGGCCACTGTTTAGTAAACAATATTTGCGGGTGAACGTATAGAAGTGAAAAAAACCATAAAATAAACTAATTTGAAATCAGTCTGTGTTAACTCACACAAAATTTTAACATAATACATGGTGGAATGGTTGGTACGTCTTTTGCTGTATTCTATTGGATCCTTCGATACTCCATCGTATAAGACTATATAAAAATAACATAGAATTAAACTTTATTAATTGCCTCTCCATGGGATATTGATCAAATTTAGCAGAGTGAAACCTGAACTCAAATGAAAATTTGACATATAAATTTGAAATACTGCATATATTGCTCACCTATTCTATGGGTTCTTAAAAAATTCCTTTTCTAAAAGCTTAACAGTCTATGTCCAAATGGCTCCGTTTTTAACTGGATTTATGAAGAATTAACTGACGTATGGATATGTAACCTGGTTTTTGACATCACATCACATAATTTCGTGTTTTATATTTGGCCTTTTTAAAGTGTAACTATTTGCAGGATATCTCAAGAAAAATTTTTATCTTTACACGTTGACTGCTGCAGATGCACTAATGCGAAGTAGGCTTTTAGCGCAAGACAAGATCACTTAGTATAGACCCCGCAGAAAGGTGTTAAAATCTAAAATTTTGTATGGAATTTATTTCTACATAGAAATATTCTTGATGGTGCATAGGATTTTGTTTAGCGTTATTGAAGCCAATTACTTAGTAAACTAGCACAATCAATCTCTTATCTTCCGATGGATGTAAAAGCTTATATTCTGTATTGCTGTCTTTCTGCAAGGGACCTCAATAATTACTTATAGACTTGAAACTTTTTGTCACCTCATCTAAGTCTGTTACGCAATACAAAGTGTACTATACCTGTCCCTGGTCTAGATAAGTTCGAAATCTGAGATTAAATTAGCAATGCTTCTGTAAGATTTTGCCTAACCTAGGTAACTCATGAAGACACGTTTAAAACAGGTAATAATGTAACAAATTTATAAAATGTATCTCTTTTTTTTCTGCTATGAAAAATGTGTCTCTAAAACATATTTAATGGTCAAAGTATAATTTATTTATGATAGATATTCTTGAAATTAAAGTATTATTCTGTAATAATTATAACAATATATCATGAAAACGATGGAATATATTTCATTTACGTTGAGAAATATTTAAAGCAATCGAATGTATTATAGAAATTTAAAAATTGTTTATAACGAATATTTTTGCGTGTTGTAAGTACTAACTTTCCTTGAGACTGGAAGTGACAGAGGGTGCACCCTTTCCCTGAAGCGAGGCTGACTAAAAACACTCGCAATGTAATTAACTTTAAAAAAGTTTATTATAGTAATGAAAATATTACTTAGACTTTAATAAGTATGTGAACAGTTAAAGGCGCTTCTGGTGGGTTTGCAAGAAATTATTGACATAATGTGGTCAGGAATAATTGGAAGGCATAAGTTAGGTTGGGGCTGTGAAGATCTGAAATGTATTATATGATGAGGATAGTATTTGTAAAGAAAATAGTAAGATACAAAATTTGAAATATATACAAATAGTTCAGTTAAATAGGACGTAAATTTACGAGTCGAAGTTAAATTTGGATTTGGTGCTTTCTACATTCTGAAGAAACCGGCAATCAAAGCATCGTAAGGTGTCATTCAGTATTACTCAATTAATTGAGTGAAATTGATCTCAGGACAGAATATACTTAGTTGAGTTCTGGGAACTTAGTTTAAAGGAAGTCACAATCTTTACAAATCATGAAATACTGAGGCTGACGAGTATTAAGCGTATCATATTATGTCACCATCATTAACACCTTAGGCTGTGGAGACACAGTTTGCTTTAAAGTAATAAGTAAATGAACATGATCACTATTTTTTCAGACAATGCTAGGACATTAGATGCTTTGTTATGTAAAACCTGCATCTACATATGTAAATACAAATATATTTATGGATGTGGTATCTTGAATATATGATGGTACCCATTTTAACATGATTAGGTGAAAACATGACTAGGTAACACGATCTATTTACAGCGTATCTCCATACATACACCAAGAACACTTGAAATGCTTTTGGAGTATGATTCCAAGATTTTTTTTAATAAGAATTATAACAAACCTATATTACAATTAATTTGTATAGATATTACTGTATTATTTATAATTAACAGTAAGATATTGTTACGTAATACTTACAATTATCTTTATTCATTTAAATTATTATATACAAACTACGAGATATTATTGGTTATAAATCAATCACCTCAAAGATCCTGGTGCCTATTTATCAGAAAGCAAAAAAGTTATTCACCATTCATCAAGTCGACCTTAATTTCCCCTGCGATCGATGCAGTCTCTGGTAATGAATTATCTAGATTAATTCTGTGGGGATGCGACAGAACAATCAACATTTACTTTTTTGTGTTCAAAGATTAATTTTTAATCCAAACAAATGAAAACGTTAAAGTATATGCAAGGTTTAGTGTACCATGTATCTAATGCAGAAATTAAAACATAACGTATTTTTGTACAAATAAAATTAAAAAACTAAAAGTACTTACAAGAAGTCATACAGCAGTATTAAGATGGCCAAAAAAGGTAAAAGAACACAAATAACATCCAATTCAAGAGGTTGTATAGTGATCTGAAGCATGATATGTAAAATCGTGACGGACAGATACAACATGGTTGTGTCAATCATAACTGGTTTTTGTCTATGCTGTATTAAACAATATGTACAATATTATTCTTCTTTAGAAATATTGGGAACATTATTTCGTTTTATACATATCCGAATAACTTATTTACATTCAAACACATAAAACAATATTTTTAAACTTTTGTTTTTGTGAGGCCTTTCGATAGCAAGGCTGTCTTGTTCAGACACATCACAAAAGTACTTTTAAGTAACAAAAATAACATCACACAATCACACGTCACAAAAATAAGTTTTAAATATTGGTTTATGTGTTTGAATGTAAAAAAGTTAACATGTATACAATACAAGCTCCATCTTCAACACATCCCAATGTTAGTTTTTATATAATCCTTTTACTACTACAACTAAAAAGGGTGGTTTTTATCAAAATAGACACATGCAGTAGCTATATTAAATGAGATTGAAAAGTAAATAATGATTTTATTGAGCTATGTCGAATTCTTTTAAAATTAAATTAAATTTATACCTGATGATACGTCGTGATGTTTATTTATAGTACAGTTGTATTAACTGATAAATTATGGATATAATGAATTTGCCTTATTATTCTTTCACTATTGTAATCCCGCTATTGGTTCCAAATCTCAAAGCTGAACTCTACGAATACCTTGCTATCGTTAACATTAATATAAGTAATTTCATACCAAGTTTGCTATACAACTGACATAGTATTTCGAACTGAGTAAATTTGTTCTCATGGAACCAATGTACATTTGAATATCTCATTTTATTTACAGTAAGTTTTAGAAGTTGGGAGATTCCAGAAACTGCAAACTACAGAATAATATATACGTATATTTGGTATGCTGAAAGCTCTTGTTTTACATTCAATGTTTGAACAGAGAATATTTGTATACATGGCTAGTATGTAGTAAATATACTGCAGGCCAACCCTTAGTGCGCATTAAACTTTGGTAGAACCTTTTGAAAATAAGATATTAAGGAAATAATATTACCTGTTTCAAAATGGCTGACGTTTAAAATTATTCCAGAAATATAACCGCATAACCTCCGCCATTATGAAACTGACAACGGAAATCGAAAGATTTTAGGAAAGACCTTTTTACGAACTGCTTTGCAAATTTTTATGTGCAGAAAATTTACCCCAAAGTTTTAGAACACTTATACTGAGCACTCTGTATATAATTTAGAATATATATAAATATATTTTTTAACTTCGAATCACAAAAATAAATTCTTCCGCCGGAACTGGGACCCGGATCTCTTACTTGCCGAGTGAATGTGCTACCACCACACCACAGAGCCCTTACCTTTTGCGACGTATGTTTTTTATCTTGATATAAATATTTTTCTATCCAAATTTATTTACATATAGAATTTGCTCCATTGGGATGCAAACCTGGATCTCTTAATTGGCGGGCGAGCTTGCTACTACCACACCAAATACCCTATAAAAACCAATTATATTATATTTGACAATTTTATAAATGTTTTAAATAACCAAACTAACCAACTAATGGAAGACTAAGTACCTCAAAAACAACTTATAACAATCATTAAATGTCTATAAATAGAATAGCACAATGTAATTGCAATAGATATTAAATGCTCATACAAACATACAAAAAGAAATTGCTCCGGCTCTGGACGCCTCCCCTGCCGGGCGAGCATTTTACCAGTACACCACAGATCTTACTTATAACGATTTAATTATTTTGTATCTAACATATGCAAACTAATAAATATACCTATAATGTGATGACACTACACTTGACTTAAAAAATTAATATATAGTGGATTTAAGGTTGTGTTATTAACACGTTCATAGTTAGAAATAGTTAGAAACCAATCATGATACAGTTCTTTCAAAATCAAAATTGATGTATGTTTATAGTTTGGAGACTTCCAAAATAGAAACCAAACAACTCTGCCTTTTAGAAAGCTTATTACATTGCTTTCATGGAGGTCTACTTTGAACTAAGAGTTTCGCTTTCGATTTTATAACCATTGAAATCTGAGCGTTGGCAGATGTGTCAGTTTAGCATCCCTGTTGTTGCTTATTCCATCCAATCAGTTAACGTATAGTTGTATTCTGTTGCTATTATCTTAATTTTTCCTTAATATACCTGTATCGTTTTCTAGATTAGCACATTATTTAGTTCTAAGAGAAAAATACTTTTTAACTATGGCTAGAATCAGGGAACATTCCTTGAGTGTGAAAGTCTCAAAAACTGGAATGCAATCTATAGAGAAATGGATTATACAGATTAAAGAAACAGCAAACAACCCCTGATGAGGGATCATACATGGTAAATTCCATGATATGTTAAGATCTTTACGAGGTCTAAATGCTGGAAAAAAGAATCATGCCTCAGTAATAGTAATGCAAATCAAGGAAGTTTATTTTTCGGAATATTCTCAAAAACAAAATAGTTACGCCTAAGGTAATCCTATACATCAAAATTTGACTGACTAAAGAAATCACTTTTGTAAGAACATTAGTTCTCCACACTTCGACGTCTTTAGTCATGAAGACGTTAATCTAAATGATTTTTTGTCATTATCAATTAGCCTTTGTCCCATATTGGCCAATCCATGAACAAAGAAGAAGAAAAGAAACACTTCTACTTTCGCGCGCGCGCGCGTGCACGGTTTTGTGTGTGTATGTGTGTGTGTGTGTGTGTGTGTGTGTGTGTGTGTGTGTGTGTGTGTGTGTGTGTGGTGTGTGTGTGTGTGTGTGTGTGTGTGTGTGTGTGTGTGTGTGTGTGTGTGTGTGTGTGTGTGTGTGTGTGTGTGTGTGTGTGTGTGTGTGTGTGTGTGTGTGTGTGTGTGTGTGTGTGTGTGTGTGTGTGTGTGTGTGTGTGTGTGTGTGTGAGACATAGGGATCCCCGTATGAAAACAGTTTATTCTAAGAAAACACACAGGTCAATTTAAAATTTTCAATTCATGAAACGTATGTTATAGTAGGAGTAACAGACAAAGCAATTACTCCTACACCGGTCACACCCATAACTTCCCCATTCATTATGCATTTTGTACTAGATGACGTGCCATGATATAACATAAAATGCCGATATTTATTTCCTCGTAATTTTTTCACCTGCTCTAGTGTGTGTGAAAGGAATGTGCAATCACGGACACGTAATATTACCCTTATTTTAACATATTACGGTTGAAACCGTTCGCTGCTAAATAAATTCTTCTAATATTTCAAACCATGCATCGCAAATAACAAACTTTTTTAAACGTAGAAAGTTGAGTTGTGTACTCAAATAATTGATGTTGTTCCATCATGGCCTACTCCTATATTATACTAGTTAACCACATGCCTGAGAAAGGTTTCAGATATTATAAAACAGATAAGAAAGGAACATTTTAAAGTATGCCACTTGGCTTCATAGTAATATAATATGAAACAGAAAGTCATAAGGATAAGAATAAGAATAATTTATTTTCACTTCTTTTTGTACATAATTTTTTTTTAGAAAAATAAATACTTGTACAGTAAAAAGATTCTTAGAAACAGAAATTACAAAATGAAAACAATAAAAGAGAGCACTAGCTAGCACTAAGAATAATAGAGCATCATGCCAGGAATGACTACAAAAAAATCTTAGTCAGTCACATTTACATTTTAATGTAGGAACTAAACAACAACAAAAAATATTAATAAGTACCCAGAGAAATTATTGCATATTACATACAAGTATTTTATATTAAATCAAAAGTGAAAATTTAGGACCTCTAAGGTAAAAAAACCTGTTTAGAGGCTCCATTGCTAAAATAGAAATAACAAAAATTAAATATCAGCTCTCAGAGACATTAGACATATAATAAAAAGTAATCTTCTAGTGCTAAAACAAAAAATTTCATGAGTCTAAAAAGCTTATAAATTAAAGATAGCTTATACAACTTATATACAGCAATATATAAAAGAATCTAATTAACAGTTAAAAAAAAAAAATTAACTTATTCAGAAAAAAACCTAAATACTACGTTTTGTATATTTAAAAGAAAGTTTTTACATCTTCAAATTCCATAAGCCACTGTTTCAGACGTTTAAGAAGGTAATTCTTACCTTTTGATTGCTTTAAGAATGGGGGGCATTTTTTATGATAAATTCTTGGAGCTATAAAGTTGAAAGTTTTTTGTAAAAAAACAGTCCATAAGGTTGTTCCGAGTAGCGAAAAAGACAGGAGGTCTCGGAAGCGCGCCCCTCCCAAACTCGGAGCAAATCATAAAAAAACAATCACATGCCACTAGTGGGGAGAGACAAAGAGACAAGATTTCGAGTAAAATGATATATAATTAATAGGTGGCAAACATTTCCATGCAAAATACAATTACTTCAGCACCACGGTGCACCGCGTAAACTTAAAAACTAAATAACAAAAGATAAAATTCCAATGTAGACAATAACATAATAAATAGAAATAAAATAATAACATAATAAATAAATAATATAATATAGAGATTTGATATATAAATAACAATTTCAGGTACGGCAGTAGTAAATCTAAAAATTTTAACAGGTAATTTTTTATGAAACTGAGGAGGGAAAAGGTTGTAGAATTTCTAGGCCCACTAAATTTTTAAAAAGTAATTTGGTTTCAATTTTGTAGCCGAAAAATTAAAAAAAAATGATTTAAAGCCAATTTTCGAAGGAGGCGGGGGCTTACTTGCCTCCACGAATCCGAATTAAAGATGAAATCCTCCCCTTCAGTCCATGTGACTAAACTAAATAAACACTGGCTAATATACTGGCCCTCCTCCAGATCTAACATCTGGCAGCGCTCAATACAAGCCAATCCTCTCAAGTGGTATAAGAAGAAGAAAAAAAAAACATTTTTTGATCCAACCTTGATCAAGATGAATACAGGCGCTCCGGTTTTGGATGCCGGTAACAGTAGCGCTTGGCAGGGCGCGGGCATTCCATTTTGGTTTCAGTATGTTACCATTGGGCAGACTCGCCGCACCATTCCGTTGACGGCACTCACGGAACCCTGCCGAAAGTAGTAGAATTAGCCAGCCATGTGGAACGGAACGAGCAGAGAACAGACAGCAAAACGCAGTAGTAGCTTCTCCGAACGTGTCTGACCGCTCCGAACAGTAGCCGGTGCCGGTGAACAGCTGGTCGGTAAACTAGTCAAGGTCAACCAGCTGACCTCAACCAAACAGTCCAACCAGGCAGAAAATCAATACTTGACGGAGTGACTCCCCCACCGACTGACAAGAGTGGCCGAGGTGGGCAAAATAATTAGACAAAAATAAATGTCCAAACTGAGCCCGGCTCAAGGTACATGTCAGAAAATATTAGAAAAAGCAATTTTACCTGTGAAATCGGAATAAAATCTGTTGGAGTAAACGAGTAGGGTGTGGATTTGACAATTGAAGTGGGTGGAGTGAGGGTGGGTTGAAGGGGAGTGGTAGACCGCAGACGGGATCAGGGTGCGATGGTTGTCCCATTACCAGCACTGGTGCATATTCAACGACGATTTATATATATTCTGTATATTTAAAAAAAGTGTACTTGATATGTTACTTGATATAAACATTTTTCATTTCACGCTATATATTATAAATAAATATATATTAGTATACTATTTATTTTCATACAAAGTTGCTTGATTTAAGTCAATGTAATTGAGTTTGTTTTTCTTAAGCTTTTTTTAACATTAAGAATTAAAATTCTTTTACTCAACACTTTTATTTTGACACATATAAAAGGCACGAACAAACCACGTAACGCTAAGTGTACTATATTTACTCTAGAGAATAGCTAGAGAGAGTTCTTAAATAAATTATTAATATTCAACCAGCTACAATAAGAATGTGGAGTAGGGACGAGTGCCGACAATTTATCCAAGTATTTGTCTTGAGCAGTGATATCAGTGTAGTGGCAGCTAGGGTACAAGGAATACGTCATGGCACAACTTCATTACTTCTCCACATAAATAGTTTCGTTAACAATTTCTACAAAACATTTTAAGTATATTTATGCTATTAATTTTCGCAGAAATTTGTTTGAAATTTAGTATATTGTGGTAATTTTTAAATAGTTAAAGAACTATATACTATAGTGTAAGTTGTTTTTAGCTGCGAAATATCTGCTCTAATGCTCAGAAAGTCTTAAGGAAAGGACAGCAACATAAACAACCAGGAAATGAGCCTTAATACCGATTATCCTGATATACCAGTCATTAAATAATATTTGTAGCAACATCATTTCATTATATATATATATATATATATATATATATATATATATATATATATCAAATATTCGAAAATAGATGAGTACATTTAAGGAATGTTGGTATGCTAGGCCTATGATTCTGTTTTTTAAACACAGAATCAAGAGTAAGTTTGAATTCGTGGCTGAATATATTACCATTAGTGATTATATTAAGCAATATAAAGATACAATTCCTAAAACAAATAATTTTTTTTTCCAGTAGACAGCCCGTAAGAAAGGGAAGAATTACTAGACTTTGAATTGTATTTATTTTTAGTCCCCCATTTTTACGCGAAATATCGAAATATTTAAATACCACCTAGGCAACTTTGGTGTGTCATAACTAGATATAAAGCCAAGCAAATCAATGTTCCCAGTCTATATGATGTTAAACATGACGTACCACTAATTTAGTATTTAACAATTATTTAAATTGTGTGTTAGTCCTTAGGGTAGGTAAAAATTAAGTCCAATATCTGTTTTGTAATATTCCTCTCTTGAAAACTCTTGTTATGCAATATACTGTAAACAGTTATCTCTCTATCGTTATATTTGGCCTTCCAAAGAACATGGCATTTCATTTATTCTAACACCGGATAGTTAATCTATAGCAATAAAATCATTTTACGATCCTACTTGAATTGGATTAGAGCATCATCAGTCTTCATCTGAGTGTCACACCCATTACCACAGGCATCGTCTCTGTTACGTGGTAAGAAATGTATCGGGTGTGTTTGGACCCTGGGTTGTTTTGGGAGCAATAGAAACTTTTGTACATTTTAATCTCTACTATTCTCAACATTTTCTTTATTGTATTAATCTTGTATTTAAATGATCTAAAATGGGGTTTGTTAAACTACATAAAAGGTAAAACATTTTAGAAATCTGAGGCAAGATTCAATTAACTACCTTTAGTTTAGTTAACTCAAATTACATAAAATTATTTTCGCTATGGGCACGCTTGCGCAAGCGAAGATATTTGTTTCATCAGGTAGACCGGGTGGCCCAACAAAGTATATATTTTAGTTGATGGAATGTACCTATAATATATATATATATATATATATATATATTATATATATACAGAAAACTATATATATTTTATATCAGTCAGTCTATCTGTCTGTCTGTACGATATGCTGAGGATAAACGAAACAGTAGATTTGTAGGTTTGCTTAATGCTCCATTTCTTTATAGGCTGTTATATGATGGCACATGTCACTCCATGGGATTTAACTGAACGTTAGTGAATATTTTTACATTATTTTTATAGGAAAACTTATGGAATTTTATATGTATATAAAATGGATATAATCATGTCACAATTGAAACCCACACTTGTAACCGTATGAAAGAGCAACAGGCCTGAAATTCCGCATACAACTTCAACCTAAAAATGTTTTAATCAGTAAAATTATTGTTCTATACTTTTATTCGATATAAATAATCTGAATTTGCCTGATGAGAATATTTACCCTTGTACAGATTACCGTATCAGAGAGGCATCAACTATTTGTGGTATTATGTATACTTTAAAAGTAACAGTGCCTTTGCTTGTTTTTTTACTTTCAAGCTTAGACTATTCAACTTATGACACTGAAATTTTGCATAGGCATTCTTAGGGTATCTGGTATGGATAACGCCTATTCTTTTTCAAAATCTTTGTCTAAATATTCCTAAAATATTCTAAAGTAGGGACATAATCAAACTTTTTCCCTAATTTGTGACATATTAACTGAAACTACGTGTTAGATGTAATTACATGTTTAGTGTAAACATTGTTTTATGACATCCCAACCATATTTATAATTTCTTCCGCTAGTTTTATTATTATATTTAATTTACTCGTATTTCATAATCAAAATTTTATTGACACTACACAACTGAAACACTTAAATTTTCTTTGATGTTTCATATTTGACGTACTTCAAAAGAGTTTGAAAAATGTTCATAAATAGTTGTAGTAGAGTAATTTTTTTTATTTATTACAAAGAATATCATTTATACTAGTTGAACAAGTGACGAATTAAAAACATTTAATGGATTGATACTTGAATTACCATTTTGTCCTTAGAAATACTATTAAAACTTTGCTTAAGACACACCATAATGAAGAAATCTATGATTTTTTATATACAATTATCTATATATAAATTGTTTGTCTTTCTTGGCGTTTTGATTGGCTATTGTCATAACGTGCGTCTAATTAATTCGTAGAAACAATCCGAAAAAACATGAATCACAACCTAAACCTATTTTATTACTCAAATGTTCATAAACTTCCCAAGGATTTCGTTTATACGGTAATAGACATTTTGTGACCACAGTAGACTTCTCAGTCCTAAAGTATGAATGTATATTATTTATTCTTCATCGTACAATAAAGCGATTCAACTATGGCACTGGAAATATATTAGACAAAAAGAAGTTTGCAAGAGACGTAAATAGAACCCTTTATGACAGAAATAGTTTTCTGAGATCCACATAGTATATATTTTCTTTGACTGAGTCAATATGACAAACTCAAATGTAGCACCGTAAATACATTAGATTATAAAGTTAATTTAATACGCCCCAAGGTAGACACTTTTTGATCTACATATACGTTATTTTTCGTAAAGTACGTACGTCAATATATTTCCTTCGTAGAAAAAAGATGGAAACAACTATGTGTCAAACATGATTTAAGTTACCCTCAACCTCTAATCGTCTAACCATAAAACGATATGTGCCTGATCGTATGTTACTTAATGAAAAGTATAATAGGGGATCATGGTAATACACCGTAAGTGATACGGATATTTATTTAAATATATGCGAACAAATCCGCACATAATAGCCAGTATATATATGATCGATTCAAAGTAAAAAAAGATTACATGCATTAAGAAGTATTCAATGTGTGGTAACGATCTCGCTCCTTTCATATGTACAAAATCATTACTCAATAATTTATTTAATACTCTCAGGTGATCGGTACAAGTCCTTCATAAAATGTAATGCCATTTATTTATAAATTTTGCAATAAAGAGATTTGATTCTTGCTAATAGTATTACTGTAAAGAATAACGTAATGAACAACACATACACACTCGTCAGAGAAGACGAAATACAGATCAATATTCCAAATTCACACTTCATGAGGCAGCGTCGCATATGATCTGGAACAAATATAGACACATATTTAGTAACGGTTGGAATGACAATGTGTAAAATGCAGCTGCATTTCTTCATACGCTTTCTTAAACAACGCAAAGTATCATAATTTATTATTATCTTATCAACATATTAATAGCCTTTAACATGAGTGGAAATATTATATGAGAGTGATACAAAAGTCTAATTTACTTGCCACCCAGTATTAACAAGCTCAGTGCTGTATTGTGAAAATACCAACTTTACCGGAAAGCATTTAGTACCAGATACATTAGCTGAAATTAATGAAGCCCATTTCTTAAATGATTGGGAAAAACTAGTTTCAGTCTTTCTGCATACATGTCTCTCTGTCTGTCTGTCTATCTTCAGATAAATTTTATTCTTGGAATTTAAATTCTAAATGCAACTTAATTTTCAAAGTATATCACTCAGCAGGCTAACAGAATACTCTGGTATACACAGAATTTAAGCTTCTTTTCACTCTTATATGTCTGTCTATATGTCTGCAAGACATCTCAAGAATGTAATGAGCTGTAGATTTGAAAATCGCAAACCTCAGCGAAGCCTGTTAAGCGACGCGTGGTGTGGCGTAAACTTAACTTGTAATACAAGTGGGAATAAAACAGCTTTGACCGAATCCCTATTTGGTTAGCCTCAAGGAACATCGGTATTACACCAGCGTTCACTACAATCCCTGTTTATTGGAAATAGTAAATTTTTATATACTTATGCGCATGTTATGTATTTGAAGAGCATTTGTTAATTGGCTACAGATTTATCCATTGACCATTTTTTATAAACATAGCTTGTTAAACTTTTTGTCAATATTTCCTAATTTTTAGCGAAGCCTATCACTTGATGAGACTGGCCAAATTTAACATATGTCTGTCTGTCTAACCTTACCATATATCTAAACGAACTGCCTATTATACTTGTAATATTCCATGGAGTTTCGTATTTTATACATACAGAACTTAAACAACTACCCTAACCACCCTTAACTCCATGTTCAACTAAGAATTTAACTTTTGTCATTAAAGACTATGATTAATACTGGAGGGTAAAAACGTTTCTTTTCTGTGTTTTTATGTATTTTTTCAAGAACATAATTGTCAAGAATAGTTCCATCCATTAGGTTTTATTCCGCGTCGTGGAAGTCTATTATTCAGTAGGCTGGCACAATTCCACTATCTTCTGCCAGAATTAAAAATTCCGTACGATTTTTATTTATCTGCTTAGAAAACATCTTGATAATGAAATTATCTATAGCCTTGAAATCGTGCATACAACTAAAATATTTATTTATACTTAAATTCTGAACTACTTTTTAATGTGTTCTAGGTTTGTTCAATAATTGAATGTCTGTTCATTGTTTAGTTTTACATCGTTAAATAGTTGAGCTTAGAAACTCACAATCTATAAATATACCTTAAAGATTTAGAAAAGATTTAGCCTATATGAATATTTAACCTAAAATATATAGTTTCTTATTTAGGAATTGACAAAAATATTTATGAAATCATAGTTATGAACTTTTGAATGATCTAACTCTGTGTACATATGAAATGTTATAAAATATTATGAAATAATAGCTGATTAAATTAATATTATCAAATCATTTTTTCAATTTTCAGTATCATATACTAAATATTTCAAATAAACTACAATAAACTAAATTTGTATTTAGTTATATGTATTATATATAGAAACGAAGGAGGATTGTATTTTACACGCACACATATAAATATAAAATATATAATATATATATATATATATATATATATATATATATATATATATATATATATATATATATATTAAATTATAAAGAAATAAGTAGAACCATTTTAATTTTTTAGATGAAGCAATAACCTACAAAGAACTGTGTAGTCTATTAGGAAAAAAAGTTGCAATACAATGTGCACAATAAATTTTTACCCACTTACAAATATTACAGTTAAGAAAGTTTTAGCATCCAAAAATATAAAAGGAAGCTAAACCGAAGCAACAGGTTTTCTTGAGTCACTTACAAAATTGAGTTTCCAGCAGCAGAGCAGCGCTACAAGAAGATATTAAACGACAACGCAGCAATAACTCCCCCTCACAGCTGTTATTGCTTACTGCTGACGCCGCCGCTATTACTCTCGTGTTTGTTAGTCGGCCTCCTAGGCCCTACAGCCCTCATTATACTCCTTTAATGTAGAAAAAGCACTGTAAAAATCTTCAAGGGAATGTAAACTGTGAATAATTGGACTGCTGTATAGTACTGTACTGTTTTTAAAAGTCTCATGATTTCCGATCCGTCCTATTTTTATATAAACTTCGTTAGTTATTGAGATTTCCATTTTAGAATAGAACTTGATTTACATTTTAATTAGTTTTATATCCACAGACACATATTTAAGTGTTATAATTCTCTTAATTCTAAACTATGGTACATATAACCTATACTTATTAGCCCATATTGTCTATACGTATAACGTAGCTAAGGTAGGAAAGATTGATTCAATCTATAGGTCTAGTTAGTACACGAAGGAGAAGGCGATGTTTGAGAATGTGTTTTGACATTCTGATCAGCACTGTTTAGTGGCTTGAGAACAAAACTTTAACAGCGCCACTCTTCAAAGGCTAAACACTCATTTAGAATTATATCCTTAAATATGACATTTTTTACATTTTCCTCTCATACAGGTCTCCAGTCTTATACGTATACTAATAACAGTTCTTATACTATAATGAATACTTTTTTTATATATGCACATATATCGAGTATATTAGTATATATATATATATATATATATATATATATATATATATATATATATACTTTTCCAAGTGTTCAAACTTAAAATAAAACAAAAAACCAGTTTTCGTGTTAATTATTAAGTTCCCAGAATCCTTCATCAGAAACGCACTGATTTAAAGTAACAATCTAACCAAACCCAAACAAAAAATTCTAACAAAATAATTTTAACAATTAAATACCATAAACAAATGAATCCAATTAGCTGTATGTAGAATATTTTGTAAATGTTTACATAGAACTAAAAATGTTTATAAGAAGATAAAGAGAACCACCTTAGGTTCAACCCATCTGGTTTCCTTGATATTACAACTAATAGATTTACGATTTAAAAATTCTTAAAAAATTATCAGATTTGGATTTTTGTTGGATATGGCTCTAAATGGTAAATTCCTTTTAGGCTGAAACACAATAATTGGCCATTGTGATCAAACCGATTATTGGTCATTCTCAGTGGAGTGGTGGTTTTTCATTATAGTCTTTGGGACAGAATCTACAGGTTAGTTGATAAATGACGTTTGTTGTAGCGAAATCTACTTTACCTTTAATAGGATATCTATTCTTTTTTAGTTGTACTACTTTTAAAATATTTAGAATTTATTAACATCTTACAAATGCAGCATCTTGCAAACATTTTTTATCATATGTTTTATCACATAAATCGTTAACATATATACTAACACAAATCCTTAAAAATTTATTTTGACGATATTTACAACATTATATTTGCGTATTTTACGTAACAGGCTTTTTTGAGTTTGCATGCAATATTTCAAGCAACATTTAACAACAACATTTAACAACATTAAATTTTATAGATGTCCTACAGTATTAGAGCCACACATGCATCATACAGAAGAGACATTTTTACATTCACTCAACAAAAAACAAGAAAAAGAATAGGTATATTAAATGTTTCATTCATTTTTCAAAACTTCAGCCAAACTTCAAGGGTGGACATGCACTACAAAAGAACTTATTGTTGTCAGTTGAATTGCAATGACTATAATTTTATTTATTTAGCAATTTTCTCGTTCGCAAACATTGTTAGCATAAGCTAAATGTCACAATATTTGTTAAAGCTCAGTCAAATCCATGGAGAGACATGCATAATCATCAAATTCAGTATTGCTAGTATATAAGTACAATTTCGTTTACAATATCAAGTATATAGGTCATTTCGTTTTAGAGACATCGTGTGGACCTACGGGCAGACACATAGAAAGAGGGAGACGTAAATGGATTTTTCCAGTCTCTCAAGTGATAGTCTTCGTCAATGCACAGCGCATAAATGTGCGATTTGAAATAGGCTCCATGTAATCAAAAGCTAAAATTAAACTTTGAGATCTTAACTAGTTATTACCATTCAATAGCTGAACGTTTTACAGGACCTTAGTACGCATTCCATGTTATTTTATCATAGTTCTACTTCCCTTCCATCAGTTCTATGAAATTGAAAAAATTAAGATTACTTCAACAGATAAAAGATCTCTAATTTAAACTGCGAGCAGAAAGGACAGGCAGGAACATACACACATGCACATGGGCACAATTTTTCGAGCAACCGAGATTATCAACACTAATATGAGCATCTTGTAAATTATTTAACTAGTCTTAGGTATCGGATGTCTTCTCAAATATCGTTGTGAAATATCGTTCTAATTAATTTATTCGTATTAACTAGCAAAATCATTTTTTTGCCATTGGATGTAACAGCTCTAACCTTTAAAGGACTGTCTAAGCGATTTCATTCATATAACACAAGTATGTCTGTTTTGTGAGCGAGTCTCTAGCAGTAAATTGTGCTAGAATATTTCATCACAGCGACAAAGGCTGTAAAGTAAGCTCTCGGGTGTACACTACTTAAACAAGCGCACGTGTGAGTGGAGAGGATAAGCTGTAGGCAGCGGTTTCTCTAATGATAATGGACCACTTCCGGGGTTGATATAAATAATGAGCAGGAGGCGCGGGGCCGTGGGCGATGAGTGCGCATGACGGTACATCCCGTACCGCGACAGTCAGTCTGCGTGCGTCCGCCACGTCGTCACCTCTGCCGCAGATTTACCCTCACTCGGGCTCACGACAAGTTCCCCGTGGTCCCGACAGCGAATA
Organism: Homalodisca vitripennis; assembly: GCF_021130785.1. Taxonomy (NCBI): domain Eukaryota; kingdom Metazoa; phylum Arthropoda; class Insecta; order Hemiptera; family Cicadellidae; genus Homalodisca; species Homalodisca vitripennis. The sequence goes on along the minus strand of NC_060211.1, from coordinate 65,382,725 downwards.
TGTGATTCATTTCACTCTTGTGAACCTACTTGGCTGTAATGCGATCCTTTCATGCCTTCCTCTCCCGCAGTCCTCAGCCGATACACAGATATATTGAATGTGATAGTTTAAAGCACGTGCTTTGGGTCATCAGCTTGGTGAGCAATGGAGATAAGAATAATCTTCCCCAGGATACTGTTGATGGTTGCTACTGTCTTCGCAGGTATCTTCATTATCTTAAATATCTTCGTTGTAGTCCAAATGTTAACTACGTGTTTTTTATACATTATTAAATGTTGGTAATAACATGAGACATTGATAAGAGGTATATATAAACACGTGCTACTAAAACACTGTATATAGTTTAAAAATAAAAGTTGCGAATGCATATATTCTTGTACATAAAGGAATATTTCATTTACTGAATACGTATTAACTGTGCATATTTATTTATTTATCTAACACCATTTAAATAATAATACATAGTCCCTAATATTACAGTTTTGAACAAATCTAGTAGTTGAACGTGTAAACATCAAAATTCACATAACTTCACGACTTACAACATCTGTTTTTATTATCACTTCATCAAATATCGGGTATGGAATGTAAAATCAAACACTGCTTGTTATATATTTACATGTTACAAACCCTAAAGATCTGCACGAGAAGAGATTAGAATTGATAAATAATACTATGTATTACGTTTACTTAAATGTTTATAAGAGTTTTCTATTCAAAATTATATGTATACGCGTTCAAATTAAAGTTGTCCTTAATATTTTACATAAGAAATGTTAACTAAGTTATCTTGTTCTGAACTTTAAATAAGGCCCAACATTGTTCACTAAACTTATAAGTAACGAACATATACATAGTTATAACCTTTTCTTTCCTTTTTTAAATTATGAATTATGTAAATAACTGTATTGACTAATATGTTGAAGATATAATAGTTTCTTACCCAGTAAATACTGCAATTACTACAATTTAGTATATGTGTTTGGTATTCCGCATCACCTCATTAGTACACGCTAATTGGTTTAATTAGTTAACCACAGAGATGTTAACTTTGATAATGATATGTTGGGGGGTGGGGGGGGGGGGGGGTGGGGGGGGGGGGGGGTGGGGGGGGGGGGGGGTGGGGGGGGGGGGGGGTGGGGGGGGGGGGGGGTGGGGGGGGGGGGGTTGGAATCCTAGCCCATATGAATCCTAGCCTATTGACACCTGGAAGGTTGGCTTTATTGCAGCCATTATAGCCTCTGGCATAGCATTATTATTTCTATACTCATCAGGACATAAGCGATGTTCTGGTTTCTCGTCGGTAGAGCCTATGTGGCAAAAATGGCCCAAACAGCCTGTATCATTAGTTGAAGGTTGTTTTTTATTTTCCTTTATGGCCTTTCTATAATAAGACTGTATTTTGTCTATTGAACTGTCAGTGAGGCGATTTTTCCCTCCTAAACTTTTACCATCATCTAGTTTCTTATTCTTGAAATCGACTTTCAATCGCAGAAGTCTAGCACCCATCCTTTTCTTCACATGATTTATGCATTCTGATTTTTCTATTTTAATGTTACCATAGGGATTACTAGCAAAAATACTATCAAAACTATTGCAGTCTCCATCTCCTAAATATTGTACATATCTGACATCATACCGCTCCAATAATCGACTAAATACTTTTGAAATACCAGCCCCTCTATGCTGCCACTTGAGCCCTTATGATTTGCTATGCATTTATTATCATGTTTATTTCTGTCTAAACATAAACAATACTTTGACAAGATCTCCACATCCATAATCTTACCATTGTCAATGCTTGTACAAGAAGCCACTCCATTTAGGGACCAAAGGCCCCAACGTTGCCAGCTTCCGTCAAATCCTGCTGAAATATTTCTTGGATCTGCCACTATTTCAGGTGTAGTCAGCTTTTCATCTTCAATAATCAGTTTTTTTTCTTCTACAGCCTCGTCTATTGCTCTTTTCATTGACTCAATTGCTACATATTTACATTTCTTTTGTAGTACAGCATTATAGAGAGCAAACTTTGTGGAGGTTGTGGTAGGTTGAGAACACCGCAAAATGTTTGACCGGCGGTTTAACCGTAAGGTTTCTTGGAGCTTACTAGACAATATTCCTATATCTATAATTTTCATTCTTGCAAGTAAAATCATTATCATAAGTCTCATATTCAGACAAATCTATTTTCTTTGTATAACTAGACACTTTCTTAGGCTCAGACGTAGAATTAGAGCTAGGGCTATCAACAGAAGCAATTGATTTTACATTTAGGACTAAAATTTTCCTTCTTGCCACGTCCACCAACACCTTTCCTGCTTTTAGTGAGGTTAGAACTGCGTGTCATTATATAAATATCACAATCAATAACATCACAAACACTTGATTATAATACACACAACCGGTATTTCATTAATAAAAATATAAAACTTGGTTTTGTGTACTAGATTACTGACTAGGTCAACGCATAACAAACAACAGTAAACAAAATTACAGGTGAGCCAACACAAGAAAACGAAATAAACTATGTATTTCAATAAAGCTAATATATATGATTGTGTATAATAGTTTACACAGACAAGAATTTGAAGCGCATACTTATATTTGATCAAAACGTCTTATGCACACATATTTTAACTAATTATTGTGAGGTAAATATGTTATTATAATTAGAAGTATTATACATGAATGAACTCAGAATGAGCCATATTTTCATAAAAAAATATAAAATAACAATTGATAAAGAATAATCTTTTGGGTTTCCGGGTCGCCTTAAAAACGAATAAAATTTTGAATGCGCTTTACCTCTTCAGGAAGTCCGTTAATTAATTTGACACAAAATTCTTTGGAAAGGTTCCCAATAGTAACAGTTCTATATTGGTGAAGACATAACATATCCCTGCCTTTAGTCCAATAATGTTTTATCTCTTTGCCCTGCACTAAAATGCACCATGAGGTGCAGTATAATACCACTTCATGAATATAGAGGCAATGTAATGTCAGTAACCTAACCTCGGTGAAAGCTTCTCTACACGACTCTGTAGCTTAACCTAGAACGATTTATGACGGAAGTCTGAGTAGGCCTACTCTCAAAAATTGTTTTTGGGAACAGCTTCCCCCCAATTTGAATTCCGTATGAAAGGTGAGAATAAACAAAGCCAGAATAGGCCATTCGCAAGACTACCGAAGAGCTCATTTTTGAAAAGATGCGCAATGCATTAATACCTGTCGCTACCTTAGCACAAACTTTGTCAACCTTATAATTCCAAGTCAGACCGTGATCTAGGTACATTTCTAGGAATTTTGTAGAGTCTGCAACTTCGAGGACAACTTCGAGCAATGGTGCGTGCATCGACAAATGAGAGTATTTAAACGAAGGGATATCAAGAGAAATATTTAATCTTTTGAGTTTACATTTTTAATGGAGATTCATTTGACAAGAATATATTTTTTATATTGTAGAAATTACATGCATGATATTTTGCTCAGTGTCATGAATCAATATCTCTAAGTAGGTTGGCACTATTTTTTCGTCTTCCACAAATATACAAGATTTTGGTGAATTTTCCTCACGGTTCTGAGTAAACCTCATAAACTTTCATTTTGGTTCGTTTGTTTTAAGATTAATTTTGAAAAGATTTTGAATAAAAGAATTAAGTTCTATAGCAGAATAAATTTCAAAATCTTGAAAAGTCTTACATAATATACTGAGATTCGTATCATTGGAGTACTTAACCATTCGTCCATTTTTGATGGGCGGTTTTAAATTGTTTACATAAATCAATAACAAAACTGGCCCGAGGATTGATCCCTGAGGGACACCGTAAGACATATCAACCATTTCGGATACGACGTTCCCAATCTGAACGCTCTGATCCCTACCTGTGAGATAAGACGAGAGCCATAAAAGCGGCAGACCACGAATGCCATCTGACTATAACTGGAGCAGTAGTGTCTCATGATGCACGCAGTCAAAAGCTTTTGACAGATAAAGAAATACGTTTCGCACATGTTCCCGTCTGTCTAGGCCATCGAAAACCGATTCTATAAGACATTTAATTGCAATCTATAGTCAACCTGTTTTTCCTAAGCTAAATTTTTCCGGGTCAAGAATATCCAAAAAACACATTCGTCTCTCAAGAAAGACCTCCTCATAAACTTTACTAAAAAACAGGAAGAATTGAAATTGGTCAATATTTACATGTTTGAAGTGGATCGCCCTTTTTAAATATTGAAATTACTTTAGATCACGTTAAAATTGATGGAAAAACAGCTTTTTCAATATCATCATTCATTAATTTTATCAGTAGGGCTAAAATGTGCTCAAAGCATTATATGATCAGTCATATAGACATATAAATTTTGTCACAGGATTATTTTGACTTCAGTCTCTGAACAAATGGGCCACCTCCACCTCACTAACAGGATACAATATCATGGATGGCACTGGTCCATGCCCCGACAAATTTAAACGAAGGGATATCACAAGAAAGAGTTCATATTTTGAGTTTACATTTTGAATGGAGATTCATTTCTACTTTGACAAGAATATATTTTGTTGTTGTTGCACTTACATGTATGATATTTTGTTGAGTGTCGTGAATATCGTGTGACATGTGATATATGTTAATATCTCTAAGAAGTTTGGCACTTTTTTCGTCGTCTTTCAGGTGTAAAATTAACATTTAATATATGATTCTCTTACGCAACATCGAAAAAATGAAACGATCGTTTTAATCATTATTATGCAACTGCAGCGTGGCCTTTTATGTTAAACATGACGTACTTTTACATAGAACAAATATAATAATAGACTCTGCCGCTGCTGGTGGCTTATCAGTCTGTTGAATAAAACGACACTGGAAAATTAGTTACAACTTATAAATACAAATTTATTTTGTATTCATTAGTAATATTGCCTTCTATTTTTATCTTTATTTATCAACTTCTTTCGCGGAAATTTCGGTGCCACTGTAAGTTCAGGCGATCTGATATGAGAGGAAAGACGAGTAAATAAAAGAAGAACCACATGCAAATTCATCACCTCACCACGTTTAGTATCGCATACGTTAATCGCACCCGTACACGTGTACATGCCACCATACTCGCAAAATATCAGTAAATTATCTACTGGAGATAGATTGTGTAATCTAATATAAATAATCTAAACTGCAATAAATAATAATTTAATGGCATAGAATTTAATTGTGAAAAAATTTCAATCAGTATTATAAAATAGAAAAACGTTACTAATAAGTTGTATTTTGTTAAGTTCCAAATCCTAAATATATCTTGGTATGGTTATTATTATGATTTTGGATTCTTAAGAAGGCCATACATAGATTTGTTAACATAATGGATAGTATCCTGAAACGAGTAATGGTGTAAATCACTGTTGTAACATAAGAAGCTGGCAGTGAACGATTTCCTCTGGGATCAGATGTTTGCCAATTCATCTCACTTTTCTTTCTTAGTAAAAATTTCATTCCTTCACTGTGGAAGAAGACCGGCGGAATCCAATGTAAGAATGATTTTCAAAAAAAAGGATTTTATTGTTAAAAATAAATTTTTAAAGACAAACAGTATTGTAAGAGGTATTAAATTATTGATAATTATAAATACTTGTGTTGAAGGGTTTAAATTATTTCAATCAATTTATAAAAATATCTATTTCTAACAAAATATTTAATATATATATATATATCCAATGCTTATCATTTTACCATACTATTTACTTTGGTTCAGGCGTGCAGAATAATTCCCAGGGCATCTAGGAAACTGATTCTCACCCACACAATAAAACGATTCATTTTCATAATTTTAATGTACTTAGGCACATGATTGCAATTTATACACGAATGATATATAAACATCCTTGAAAGGAACGTAATAAACCCAAAATATATTGATATCGATTTATTTAATGCAACTACTAAAATTATGTTTTAATACCTGTTGAATTTTATTTATTTTAAGTCTGTCCATGATATGTAAAATGAGGTGTTTGATTATTTCTAAACAGCATGATACAGAATTCACATATTATAATGATAGTTTTAAGGTTCAATTGGAAAAATTTAACTCTTTGTTTTGTCAGAAATAATTAACAAGTTTAAAATGAGGCTTTAAAAAATTTTAAAGCATGAAATTATTTTGTCAGCGACAAAAGAAGTATTTCATCATATCTCCTTCTACATAATCTTGCAAAGAGAATGAACCTTAGAAATAAACCCACTTCTGATATTAGAGGGTGAGAGGTACAACAATAGTGGAGCGATCAGGAGGCACATTATACCTGCTCCTAGGATGAGTAAAGCCTTTTACCAGCAAATCTTGGCAACGTTTTTGTGAATACTACAGTGGCATAGATACTATTACGAGAATATAAAGAAGTTAATCTGTCTTTCTAAGAAGTTGCCTTTTCTTTAATTCCAGCAAATATTTCTCAGCATACCCTGAGCATATAAAAAATCTACTTTTAATTCCTACTTGTCTATAATATAGTTTATAGTAATATATTCAGATCCACTAATAAGTAAATATATCAGAGTAAATTGAAGTGTTTACATGCGGGTATGCGTAGGAAATAACCAAATAGTGTCCGCTCCGAACTCATGAGTGTGAATTTACACCGATACTACTGCATATAAAAGGACCTGGTGATATTTTAGGTAACTGCATGTGTATATTTCTTAACATTTTTGCTTGATATTGACACAAGAACTCCAACAATCCACATTATTATTTATACTATCCCCCTTCATTTAACATCCGTCCATATAAGTGTGTTTTATTATAACAGAGATCATATCTAAAAATGATAATGTACACAACTTAAAAGTTTTAGTTATATTAAGCATTCATTGCGCCATTAAGACAGCTATATAATAAAATTAGATGTTTTAAAATTGCATTATATAAAGATTTCAAAATAAAATATCACCAAGCACGCATTAAAGATGCTTTCTTGTGAATTTACGAATAGGTTCTACTATGCCACTGATAACAATTGATTAAAAAGTTTAATCAAGAAAGAGTTAATTTTAAGTAGTTGGGTGTATAATTATTATAATAGAGAAATAGTACTCTTGCAAATTTACAAATGTTAGTGAAGTTTTTTAAATTATGATTTTAACATAATTATACCTGTCAGCTCCTTAGAATAAAAAAATAAAAAAAACATAAAAGTAGTTTTTAATCTTCAACTAACAGTATATATATATATAGAGTTATATATATAACTATATAACTATAATTCTATATAGAGCGACACTTTATTTATTTTTTTTTCAACCAATTTCAACAAGTAGTTTACCGTTGTTTTTAACATAAGATTTATAAAAAAGCAGTATTCTAGATAATTGCATAAATTACGAGTTTCAAAATATGTATAGAATAACTAATTTGTTTGAATACCCTGAAAACTTGGTTAGGATACAACTTATCTTATCCAGTTTTGAATAGAATAGTGTTTTTCTTAAAGTTTTCATGCGTATTATCCTATTTGCTGTTAGCGTTGCGTAGAAGGTTACTCGTGAGAAACCAATTTGAAGGAACTTGGTTTTGATGTTAAACCAAAAATAATTTTTTGTCCCTACTATTAAGTTTTTGTCAACACCTTTTAAAATCATGAAATATTTTGGAGTGTTGGTGTCAATGAAACCATTGATGATTGATTGGAAAATATTGAGGAGATTAAAAATAAGTACTAATTATTATTGTATCCTCAATCGGCCATTGAAGCGGAGGCTATAATATCTTTAAGACAAATGGCCTATCAATCACTGAATCGATCCGTGAGTTCTTTACGTCATTTACACAACTCAAACAAATTATGTTTTTCAATTCTAAACGTACATGAAATAGGGTGAGAAAAATATGAAAGATATTCACATATACACAGTCATGGAAATTGAAAATACATTGAAAATACTTATCCTTTCAGTAAAAAAATATTTGTTTTTAAGCATGTGTAATTTGATATTGATACACTAAAAATTTTGGCATCGGATATAGTCCCGTAATGTTACGCTTTGAGTTTCAGTTTCATTAGAGAATAGTATCACATGGTTAAATTATATTGGATAATATAGATGTAGTGTCAATACATAAAAGGCATGTAATCAATCTTGAAACTAACCTTTACAACAACAGTTTATGCTACAATTCATACCTCAGACTGCATAAGTAATAGCGATACATACAAAGAGTTATTGTCTGAATTAGTTTAGTCGCGCTTTAGAGTGTACATTTCGTATTCCAAGGATAGATATTCATATTTTCGTTTAAATGTGTACCTTTAAGATAGTTCATCTTATTACGTTATTAGTCGTAATAATTAGTTTTATGAATAAAGCATATTACAATCGATTTTAAACTAATCTCTCAGTACAGCTTGAAGGAAAATTATTAGTTGGAGGAAGCTGTAAGTAGATGTACAGACTCTAGCTGTCCCACCGTTCATATTGTGTCTGAGACTTTGAGCTATATGGTACTTGAGACAAAATGCAGTATATTTCCTACAATCACTAGACGAGATTGGAAGATTGATAGCAATGATTGGTTGAAGGACAGACGATGTTGATTGTAAATTACACGCCTTCGGTCTAGAGGAAAATATATCTAATCATATCATGTGTGAAATTCTTTAAGGCTAAGCCCCAGCAATACATGTACTAGTTATACTGATACTATCTGTGTATTGAAAGCTTGTGTTTTACATTCATTGCATTTTATTTTCTAGCTTTACTTGTGTATTGCATTATTTGTATTCTCAATTTGAATAAATGAATAAATTCCTCGAAGTCAGCGTTTACATTTATTTAATATTCTCTGACATCAGATTACAAAGTCGTTACCATTATTAATTTAACTAAATATTTTTTCTTACACTAAGATATTATTGTAATGATAGCAATATACATAGTAAATGTATAAAATTCACTTTCTATGACTCATTTTAATTAAGATTCAGTAGTCGGTTATATGCTATAAAAACAATCATACTAATTATTCGGTACCCAACTACTCCTAACCCAGCTCACTTTCTTATGTAATAAGCTTTCAAAACCCTTGACATCATAATATATTTAAAACATAAAATACGATTTATTAAGATGATAAAACAAAATTCATAACGATCTTAATGATAACTTTTAAATAATCTTTTTGTCAACAATAATAAACACTCTACGGTAATGGTACTGTTTAATATGTCCTCAACAAACAAATTTAAAAGTTATTTTTTAAACCGAAAACCTATCTAGTTCATACACTAGAACTGGTTACATAAGTCACTCTCCATTATATTCTTACACAAGATATACAAAGACAATCGAAACCTTATTTGAAAATGAAATTGAAAATTTATGTTTTTCCAGTGTAATTTTCCCACCACCAAGACTAATTATTCTTCTGCTTCACTGACTATTGTATCCCGGGCACAGGACTTCAAGGAAAGGACGTCAACGAGGACTCTGGATGATTTTCAAGTACTTTTATGTAGTGTGACGAGTGTAAAGACGTCAACCTCAGGATGTTTCACTTTCTAGATGGTCTATACCTTCCAGTTGAACGTGCACTAGTTAACCACAAATTTATATAGATTGCGGTAAAATGGCTTATATACATAAATTACAACAGTTGCAGTGGATCGAGCTACTTTAGTGTTACAACCTATTGCTATCCTTCATACGAGAAATTACTCTCCTCTACCTGCTTTGAATGAGGACGATTGATAAATATTGAACCTCCAATTCTTTCCCCACCCCCCCCCAAAAAAAAAAAAAAAACAAACTGAAATATATGTAGATCTTGATTCTTCCTCAAGAGGTTTCAATAGCAAGCATTCCAAAACAGCAACCTTACCCATACTGATTACTCCGGAAAGAAACGCAACTGTACTTTTAGCATTAGTTTGAAAGCTTATTCAACTTATTCTCCTAAGTGAAAATTATTATGATCGTAATTTAAGAGGTTTATGTTAGATTTATAGAAGATAATAAGTTTTTCTGAATTAAAATGCATAATTTAAATCTCAGAGTTTGCTAAATTATGTTTGAACTACCACTACAAAAAGTCATTTTAATACATATGGCATTAGACTAGTTACCTACAGAAACATCTCCTACAAAATTGTTTTTGTTAATAGCAGTTTTATTTTATCCATAGATATTAAAAATTTTTGTAAAACAACAATTAAATTTTGTTTTTTATTATTAATTTCTTAAAAAGTACACAGTTACTTAAATAGCTATACAAAATCTACGAATACAAAAAATATAAGAGTTTGCTTTATTTGCTAAGTGCAGTATTTGCTTTACAGTGTAAACAACGTAATAAAAAATATTATTAAGGTTTAGTAGATCTTTCATTGTTATATTGTATTAAAAAAATTGCTGTTAAAAAGAGCGTAAATAATTTGAAATGTGTGTTTACTGTCAAAAGCAATATGAGGGTAGATGTATTCATAAACATGAATAGTTCAACTCCACATGTATATTAAATCGTAGTTGTTGGTTATTTATTGTACAGCAACACTGGCACTAGTGTATCGATGATCGGATTTCCAATTAAAACAATAAAATTTAATTCTTTTGTAGTGCAGCGACCACAAGAATAACCGCTATTGTTAACTTCTGATGTTGATCCAGTTACACTCTCTGTTTGTGAATTACTACTAACATCTTTATGAGGTACTTGATAACATTGAGAATATATACCATGTATCTGACAAAGCAGTGTCATTTTATAATACACAAACAAAACCACGTTTTCAAGAACCTTTTTTGTAGCTTGGTTTGAAACATGTATGTCACAATAGAAATATTGAGATATTTCAGCCTGTTAGAATTAATTTATCAATTCATTTAAGATATTACAGCACGACAAAGATAAATAACAGAAATTTTTAACAGAAAAATTGAATTGGGAGTGTTATTTTTCGCGGTTTCAACAGAAGCCTTAGTTGATGATGTAAATATAAGGACCTTATTAGAATAAGGACCAAAATAAAAAACTGCATATAAATTACTTGTAAAATATAATACATTTAAGCCTAAACTTGTTCTTTAAATAAAATACAGTGCGATTAATTTGGTACTTATTCTTAGTTACAGATCTAAAAGTTTTAACAGTTGGGAGGTATGAAACTACTTTTTATTCATGATTGATTTATTATTTTGGGCAAACGTTATATAATTAAAAATTTTTATAATCGTTTATAAAACGATTTTAAAACTGACTATTTTAGTATTATTTTAAAACGACTAAATTAGTGTTAATTAATTCAGCATTGAATACCTTTTTACCACCACCCACCTTTTTATAAGATAAATTAATGTATACTTCCTACTTTATAAAGTATACAATTGTTACTACTTATTTTTACCTACCATCTATCTTCCTGAATCCTGTATCTTCATGATTTAAATTAAAACTTGTTTAAACTACAACAAAAAACGTGAACATAAATTAATAATAATAAGAAAATAAATACAAGCATAATAATCCACTGCAGTATACAAATGTGAACCATTGGAACGAAGCAAGATGTCATACAGGGAGGCAAACCCTGGTTTCCTTTGGCAGAAACATTACAATGAGCTGTTAAACTATTCGAAATAGAGATATTATCCTACTGTTCACTACCCGAAGCATTCATATCATGACGAGATAAACCGCTGAACCCACCAAATTCTTGACACATATACTTTTAATATTGTGTTAGCGTTTCTTACATATTCAACGTAAGTTTTATAATTATCTTTGATTGCCTTTAGTTTGGGAGTATTAACTGAATAATTCCTTAAAATCACTTTAGACAACGTTTCTGATATCATTTAGTATTATAAAAATAACAAGTAAGAATTGATTAAAACATTATTTTATAATGTATTAAAACTAAATTTCATACTAGTCATGGTTTGACACGTTTATTTATAATAAATCAAGGTTATAGATGTCATTCCTACATTTTGCCCGGCTTACATTTTGCTATTTTTGTTTAATATTAATTATGTAAATATGAGGAATTTTACTTCATTGCGCATATGTACGCCTTAAAATGATAACAATTAAAATACATATTACTGTAAAATGTTTCATAACACCTTTTCATAAACACAGCCCTTCACAGGGGTGTTTAATATCATGACAGCTCAAAAATGTATTTTTAATAAATTTTCAGAACTTTATTTTTATTCAGAAAGTATTTAGCTAGTAATAAAAATTAAAACTAAATTATTTCGTATGCGTTAGGGAACAAATTAAACACTAAATTATCAATGTTTAAAAGAAGAGATTTGTTCATTGCATCCTTACAAATTAAGTACTTCGATTTTAAAATGGGCTTTGATAGACAGATCTTGCCACACATTTTACTATCAAATATTCTTTGGAACGGAAGATTCCAGTGTATTTATATCATGACTTGTGCCTATACGATGGGTAATTAGAAGCCCTATAAAGAACGCACTTCGAAATCCTTTATCAAAACCCTCGATCATCACCTACATCCTCCATGACATACCCGGCCAGTAAGTATTCGGGTTTTTAAGAGGTCAACGGACGTTTATTTAGCAAATTATAATTGAAAAGACAATGAAATATCGAGTTTGTAAAGAAAATTATTAATTATAGATTAAAAGAGTATTTAAATATCTCTTAAACTCATTTTAACGATATTTGATGGCAAAATGTTAAACTCATTAACCGAGACTACGTCCATATAAACACGTAGCAGAACGGTATACGGTGGTATTTGGGAATGTGTTATATTGGTTGGGTTCTTCCAAAGGAATTCGACTGTCTTGATAAAATGCCAGTAAAATAAGCTTTCGGAAGAAGCTACTCTAGGATAAATTGGAACCAGGATATTTCAAATACGGTAATTACCACATTAGATACTTTAGTAATAAGTTATATCCAGTTTCCAAGAAATATCTTAGAGAGATGTTTGAAGTGAATTATCCAGATAGTGTACCAATGGCTGATATGAAGACTGAAAAAATCAAGCAATGAATCTCCCACATGCTACTTTGAATCAGATCACCAACATGCATGTAAATTCTGTATGTTTAATGTATAATATATAAATATTGTTAAATATTTTTAAAGATGACCGATATGATTATTTTTTAATTCAGCGCTGTTTATTATTTTTCTTTAATCCTAGAAATGCTACTAAAATTATAATATAATTATAGTATTATTAATTAACTAATAAAAATTGTTGTATATAAATTTATGTACAAATTAAGGGTGTTTTTGCCTCACCGTGTGTCGTACCGTCTAGTCGTCGCGTCGCCTCATAAAAAGAAACAGCTGAAGTGTCAATGTAGCAACGCCAAAAGTGTTGGGGGAGGTGTGGTGCGATAACTGCACAAATAGACAGGCTTGCAATGATGTGTCTCGTAATGTAATTGTGTTTATTTAAGAAATATAGATACGTTTTAATCTAATGCAGCTAATTAGTTTAAATCAAATATATTTTTAAATAGTCCACTTATTGAACTTAATATAACAAAGTAGTAAAAATTAAAATGATAAAATTTGTTATAAAAACGAAAATAAACAATTTTGCACCTCAATCACACGCCTGTTGGTGTCGTTTACTCCTTATTATGTTTAATTATGCCATGTCTAAGAGACAAGTAACCCGATCAGTGGAAAAATATTGGTTATTAACTGAAAGCCTATAGCTGTACATAGTCTAGGATATACATAATTCGGATTATTAATCAAAATCTTATGATCTCTAGATCTTTACATACTAGAGTATTTAGACAATTTCAGACCAGCTGCTGATGACCGCAACCAGATACTGAATCAGTTACAAACAGGGGACTAACGATTATCACCCACTTCCTGCTGGTAACCTCTAATTCTACGTAAGCTTACGTTGAGTACTGAGCTACTTAACATAACTATACAGCTCATTTCCTGAGTTTCATTTACATACTAAACTGGCTTCATTTTAATGCTAATCAGATATTTTTTCATGTACTTAACATATTTATTTCATTAGTTTAAATCTACGAAAATCCAAGAAAATATTTTCCCCAATGTGTTATTAGACTACAATAATAGTACACTAACTGATAATATACTGTTTATCAATATTTCTTACCCAAAGTTCCTAAAATTATTTTATCCATGAATAATTTTCCAAATATCATGCAAAGTTTCCCACAAATAAAAATAACATTTAATAAAACTGAATATTTCAATTTATTTTTCCAAAAAAACTAGACTATCGTATACCGTGATCCTAGTCCAAGCAACGGTCTAGTAGTAAACAATTAGAATGAAGATATACGAAGGAATACAATTTAAAAAATGGTGCTTTCATGTAGATGATGTGCAGGGGAACATGAGACCAAATCCCGCATTAAAAATGAATATTAAACCAAAATAATTGTATTTCGGATGAACTAAATGGGAATCTGCTTATCCAAAATGGCTAAGGAATTCCAGACATACCTATTTGTATTGCACATATAAAGTTAAGGATTAGGTGGCGTTATTATATCTCGTACACAATCTTGTGACAATAGTTGTATGCATACATTATAGTACATGCGTTATAAGTATTGTGGCATCATGTCATGACGAGTTCCTACGAATCTATAAATTACGATGATGTTATAATTGTCCATAATATCCATAACGCATTGTTATGGCTTTTGTCCAAACTATATAACGAGCTTCTGTCTTGGAGAATGTAACATTTAGAATATCTCCAATATTGTCAGACATAGATTTAAAACCAACTATTATATACGGTAAGATTATCGTGCATAAGCTTCTACAAATATACATCTGATTGAAAATCTGAATTAACCCGTGCCTCGAATTTCCAATACAGAAGTCATACAATACGTTTCTAACAATTTTGTCATAAACGTATAACTAAGTTACTAATGTAACACTTTCCTACATGAAACGCTAAATATCTCTCATATGGAGTAACTTATTTCTCATCCTACCTTTCTTACAAGTTTCCTATGTATATAAGTATATAACCCTGTCAGACATAATATCATGACTAAGCTATGGTTAAAGTTATCTTTATTTTATATAAAGTTAAACAACTATCACTTACGACGTTATTACACATCTAACCTAAGTCTTGTCAGTAGTTCCTAACACACGGATTATCAAACATGTCTTCATTCCTGTCCTACATCTTGCTATAACCTACTATTTATGTCAACGTTATCTTCGTCGAACCATAATATTATTTTGTGTTATTTTGTCTCTCGTCCAAACCTTGTAAGGAATATACCTTAATCCTGAGGAAAAGCCATCTAATCAAATACTGGTACTTTCTGACACTAATCATAACAAAACATTGAAGTTCGAAGTTAGGTTGCACTGTAATGCGCCTTTCCTTCTTGATTAAATCATGGTAATAAGCTGAACCATAATTAAAATTTGTTTTATGATACCAAAAGCTAAGATTAAAGATCCAGTGTGACATTACAAGATAGTTGTTATTTCCCAATATTATATTAGCTTAACCTATGTTACTAAAGTACACAAATATATAGTATCCTTCAGTTATAAAAATTAATGAAATATCAAATATAAATGAGAAAACTATAGTGGAAGTGGGCAAGAAGAATATGGATAATTTATAAAAATTATATATATATATATATAAATATTCAAACATTACAAAAATATATAAAATAAATTTGTATATTCTAAAAATACAAACAGTACATGTTTATTAAAATAGCTATTTTAATATGCAATGTGAAATGTAATGTAAATAAAAAAACTATTTTGCAAGTTTAAATCCATTTTTATTTTATATATATATAAATATAAAGGATAACATTCCGTACCATAAATTACAATATAGTTAGATACCTATCATGAAAATAAAATATTAGTATATGAAACGCAGAACATAAGTCACATGCCTACATATTTGTAATTACACATTTTGTCTTAATTTAAAAAGATAAAGAGTTATTATTTTTATTTACCATATCAAAAAGCAGAGTTAAGTGGAATGATATCCACTTACATCTCATCGATTTAATTCGTTTGTATCACCAAAGAGACAATTATGCCAAATCAAAGGAGACCTTGGACCTGATAATGTCAACTACAGCTTTGCTGATGATCCTCGTTACTACAATCACATTACCTTGAATGTTCAATATTAGGGTTTTGGTATACGGTGATAAATTATATTAAAATTACAAATACTTATTATGTGAACATTTTATAAGTTATGGCGAGAGATTTATACAATAACATGGTGGAAAATATGATCCTTTTTATATGTTATCGAAAAGGTCCATATATAAAAGAACGCATAGTATACAGAGTAATGAATGACGTTTCTAATTTGGAAATATTTGAATATTCTTAAAAAAGGTTTATCTTCGTTTTAACTTTATAACTTTACGGATCGTTATGCACAATAAGAGATTATATAAAATGTCATTATCAAAAATACATAAATGCTTTCCTCTTAATAATTAAATATATTTCAAAATAATCTTGCAGAATTTTAATCAAAAGTATTAATAAATTGATATTGTAATAAGAGATAACAAAAAAATTACACTCCCCTTCAGTACAGTGTATAAATCAATATTCTCTTCCAGTTTCTTAGCAACAATTGAATTTTATTTCTTGTTAGAAAAAAGATTTCCGTATTCAAAAACACAATTTAAATATCATATTCATTTCAAAACACAAGGTTGAGAATTTCATCTCCTACCTTAATTAAAGCTGCATTTTTTCGATATCACACGGAATGCCTGTAAAATATTAATTCTGAAGTACACGGATGTCAAAAACATGTGGGAAAACCAATGTTACATCTTCTGCAGGCGTGCTATGTCTTCTGTTTACGCCCACCACAGCTGTATTCCAAGAATGACGAGGAAAGGAAACATAGTGAATGGTGGTGTTGAGTTCTTTGGATCCTCAAGCAAATCCTTTCGGAGATCTCTGCATGACTTTATTTAATGTGCATTGTAGATCTATACAAATCGAGCCGTTATTAAATATTTTGATTTATATCCTGTGATATGAGCTTTGGTTGTTGCATAATGTTGTTTTCGTATTATTTATAATAAAATTATTTTGTTATTTATTTGGATGGTGGTAAATGTATTATTTATGTTATTTATTAATGATTATTTATTAAGTGGTATTTTCAGTTATTTATTAATAGGTGCTAAATTAAACTTCAGCTGTTATTTAATATTTTTCATATTATAATTAATCGATTTTTATACTTATTTTGATGTTGGTGTTAATGTTTATATGTATATTATGTTAATGTCTGGCGTGCCATATGTTACGATTTGTTGTTTATTTGGATGGTGGTAAATGTATTATTTATTAGATGTTGTTTGTTAAGGATTATTTATTAGGTGGTATTTTTAGTTATTTATTAATAGGTGGTAAATTAAACCTCAGCTGTTATTTAATATTTTTCATATTATTTAGAATTAATCGATTTTGATATTTATTTTGATGTAGGCGTTAATTTGTATGTATATTATGTTAAACTTTGGATATTTGATAATATTGTTTTCTATTATCTGCAATTAAGTGTTGGCGATATGTAATTGGATTTGTTAATTTCTGGCATGCCATCTGTTACTTGATATGTACGAAATGGTTTACCGTTGACTCAATAAATGAAATGAAATGAAATGAAATGTTATATCCATCCATCTGCTATCTTATCTATAATGAGTGTATTTGTCTGTTTTTAAACAATTTACGATAAAAATATATGTGTGCTATGGTATTTATATTTTTAGCTCAGTTCAATAGAAAATAATTTTCTCTACCATTCGATGACTTCCTAACATGTTTAGACAAAGGATTAAATAAAATAAACATAATGCTCTCCTAAAATATTTGAAGCGTAACAAAAATTTATTTTTGGAATTATTAAGTAAAAAAATCATGGAATATTGTAGATAACGTGGTTTATTTATTAGAAATAAAATTAAAGACGGCCTTTTACACTACCCTTTCAGGAACGCCAAAATATTGATCTTAAAGTTTATAGTCCAGTTATTCTGAAGTTAAGGACATACGTATGACTGCTTGAAATTCCAAAACATTGCGAATTCAAATATAAATGTATTTAATCCATTGGTTTACCAATTTTAACTTTTAAAACGTTTCTTAAAAACCTCAAGTCTTCTTTTATATCAGTTATTTTTCTTTTCTGTAATATAATTTTACAGTACGTAAAATAAATTTGAAACAAACTTATATCAAGTATATTTAATGAGCTTAAAACTAAAATTATGCAGATTTTCTGGATATTGTAATTTTAGAAAAATATTATCGATATGTCACCTTGGAAGAAGGGGGTGGTAGTTTCGTTCCAGCATATTCTAGTCAAATAGTAGTCATGTTACAAAGTAAACTAGACCGATATAATTGAATAAAAGTAGGTAATTGATTTTATAATAGCTTTTCCAAATTATCTGTTGATTTAACAGATTTATAGATGTATGTCTCTGTAGGGGTGTAGGTTTTGTATGTTCAGAGACTAGAACCTCTGAGGTTCTGAGGTTCTACCTTATAGAGTTCATATAATAAATAGTGTGGGGCTTTTCTTTCTTCTTGTGGGCCATGTTCTTTTAAATATACCATAAATACAGAAAATATTTTATCCCGATTTGTTTGGATATAATTTGGGAGTTATTGGTAAACGTAGATAAATACCCGGACTCTATCTGTCACCGACGTTATACGCTGTGTCTGACACTTTGAGCTTGTGGATGAGGAGACACAATGCTGTCTATTACCTGTAATCACTCGACGAGATTGGAAGATTGACAACAATGATCTCGTGCGAGAGACGTCATTTGTGGTTGTGAGTGACACACTTTCAGTCAGGCTGAAATTACATCTAATATAAGAGGAATTTATTTGAGGTGTGAAATTTTTTGACTAATTATCTAATCTACTTTTTAATGACATACGAAGCAAAATCAATGGTTGAATAATCAATACGCCTCATATATTGGAAGCATTTGTAACTTTACAAATTATATTTTATTCCCTTGTATACTTATAGCATCTTCTGATTTCTCGGTTTCGACGTAGTAATAGCGTTTCATTTAAGGCTTATTTTTTATATTAGCTACCTGAAATATAATAACTTTTAGAAAAACATAGTCTATTAATATTGCACATAATATAAATTATAATTTTAGTTAAGTGATATTTATCTGAGTGTATCATTCACGGGCCAAGACAAATTTTATTTTATTTGTGTGTAAGTCTGTCTCCACGATATATCAAGAGTGAAAAGATCTATAGTCTTTTTCAGATTGTTAATAAAGCCTTATTTATACATGTGCAATATCTTTTTAATGGAGAGGTACGTCAATCCTTATGATTTGGCTGAGTGTTAGTGGATATTGTTTACATGGTATTTTGGATAACCGTGATTGAAACTAATTATAGAATAATTAAATTTGCACAAAAACTATATTATTAATTGTTGAATTATTAAAAAATGTTTTTACTTCGTCGTGATTAAAAGGTCAAAACTTTAAGTAATAAGGTTGAAAACAGCAATAAAAACAGTATGTAGTGCTTTTTAAATTCGTATTTCAAAATTCCATAAATGATACAATACTTTTACCCTTGGGAATGCAGAAAATATAAACTTTCATTGTGTTTCCATACCAAAAGAACAAATTCAAAGCAAGGAATACTGAAATAGCTTTAATTGAAATATTTACAACTTTGATCTTCGTAGATAAAATTCCTTAAGTTTCCGTCAAAGGGTAGATACCCTTCAATTAAATGTGTAATATATTTATATGATGATGGTAATATATAATGTATTATGTTTTTTGTTTAGTCAAAAATAGTTATAGGCCTACATTTAAACATCTCATTGTATAAATAATATAGAGAAATTGTATTATAAATGTGATTTGTGTCATAAAATATTCAACATTTATATTTCACAAAAATATTTATATTTTGAAAAGAAGGCACTCACCTTCCCATTCAATAAATATAAATACTCTTCTGCCCATGTATTATCTCACTAAAATTTGTTTGAGATATAGCACAATAAATTGATGTACATCTATATTACCCAAAATACGAATACTAGGGAACTGTATTATATTATTATAGTTACGTAACGGAATTATAAATCAAAAATTTTATAATAGTCTTTATAATTTACTGTTAGTTAAAGTTCTAACGCATATTTTGTAAGTATTATATAACTATTGAGATATTTGAAACAAATATTTTGGTTCGTAAAAACGTTGTGAAGATATAAAAAATTAAACATTTTGGGTTCTAACCAACCTTATATTTTGGCTTGTACAAAGAATAGATCAGCCTATAATATAAATTTATGTCAGGTTATCAATTCAACCATGAGTACTGACATAGTATGATTCTAAAATATCAATTCTTCCGATTATAAACTACATTGTTAACCACGGTTTATTACTTTAGCTTTTTATCATTAGGATTCATTCACACTGGCCTAAAATAGTTTATTTGTTACTAGAATTGTTGGTTCTATTCAAAAGAATTTTGTAAAATGGATAGAACTTCTAGTTATTTCACGGAGCATCATGAAAAATAGTTTTACTCTTTAACTTCGGTGTTAAAAAGTATTGTTTTCAAAATTAAATGTAATATTTATCATGTGATTAGAAAATTTTGTAATGGCTATCAGTTATCTCTAGAAGGGTTTTATTTAAAAAATACAACACATCAGTGTTATTGTTTATCACCATTAAAATAACGCGGGAAGCCGCGAGTAACTGCTACCTTAACACGTAAACTATTTCAAAATTATATGATGGATCAAACATTTTTTAAATCCAACTTTTCTTCAAAAGACCCTAAAATTAATTGCTTTTAGGCTGAGTTGTATAATATATGTGATAAATATTTTAAACATTACAAAACGGCCTTCATATTGAAAGATAACTTCAGCAGGCTTCGTGAATGACACTTATTATTTAATGTAACTTACTACAAGAACTACGACTATATCTAGTTTGTTGAAGTTAAAGTTAAAAGTATTACGAAATATATTGCTATTATTTGTATTGCTGAAATGTAAACCTCTCTAAACTTGTTGAAAGTATGGTTACTTTATCTAAAACCATGAACATCATTATTGAATCTTTTGTATTACCTATTTTAGAAAAATAATAATTTCTGATCTAAAATTACTATAAATATTAACAATATAGAAAAGCTATGATCAGAATGATATCATCCATTTTGTTTTTTTGACAAATGTAAAATAATCGCTAACGTACAGCTTAATTCCAAAGAGTAGCATACGGGTTAGTTAATAAACAAATAGGCAGACAAAAATTAAACGATTTAGCTCTTCAAAAATGCTCGCCAAACAAAAAATAAGATTCTTCAAATGTTATAGAAGTTTATGCGTTATTAATTTTATTAAAGCTAATATTATTGTTAATAGTAAAATATTTACAGATTCAAATTCCACCTTATGACCTTAAGGTAGTATAAAGTTATCTGAGAAATTATAAACTAACTATATATAATATTCATAAACATTCTGATTTCCTGCAAAGGTTTCACAGGAAATCATGAATTTCTAAGCTCAGTTTTTAAATTTTAGAACAATATTACCTAGAATTAAATTTTTTTACAAAAATATCTCTGAAAACTTAATTATTGTGTTGTTAATATTGCTTGCACTAACTTTCAATTAAAATTTGCTTATATTAAGCACAAATTGAAATAATTGTTCTGTCTCCTGTATATTTTTATACCGTCCTTTTGGATTTCAGCCTTTTACTGTATACTTATGACAAGGTATTGTACTGTTCTGTACAATTAATGTTATATTTACATTACAAATGTTCGAGAATAAGAATTTTTATTCTCGCTTAGTTTATAAGAGCAAAGATTTTATATCTGTCAACAGATTTGATTTGAAAGTTATCGGAATATTCACGGACACATTTGCCAGTGTAGCTTGACGGAATGCAATGAAGCTAATCATTTTGTTTGTGTTACTTAGGTTGCAAAGTTTTCTATACTCGTGGGAATTGAATTCTAAATTATTATGTTTGTGAGTTATGTTCTGTAACAATATATATAGCATACAGGTTTTATTCAAACTTTTATTATAATTATATTATTTTATTAGTGTAATAAAAATGATTATGTTACACCGATTATTCTCCATATTTACACACTCATTGAAAACAGCAAAATACAAACGATGAATAACATTAGTACGAGCCGGAATAATATATAATAGTCCTTCAAGCTCAATCTGAAGAAGCAGTTAGATTTTGTGAGATCTGAACAATAATAATTTAGACTTTTATAATATCTAATGTTCGATAAACAAAAATTTGTTATAACAAAAGTTTACGAAATTATAATATTCCCTCCAGGATCATAAATGATGAAGCTGTGAATTTTTTGACAGCTTACGCACCTACCGTAATGGGAAGGATGGTGTACTAAACTGGCCAATGAACTTAGGTCAGGTTTTGAAAAGATAAATTATGTATTAGGTGAGGACTTCTTTCAGCATTAATATAGCCATTTGTAAGTTACAGAAAAGTTCTGTGTCAGAAAAATGTTTACATATTAGTCATTTTACGTAAATTTGTTATCTCGATTCTCGGTGGTAAATCTGATAATGATTCTGGGTTATTTAAAATTACCAATAAAGGCCAATTCTAAAACTGGTAACCATTTAAAAAAGAACCTTTTTTAAATGTTTTAAAGTTTTAAATATTAACCCAATCTTGATGTATCTCTTTTACTCAAGGTTTTTATATGATGCGATATTCAACCATAATATCAAGCCTTACGCTTGACCGGGAAAACACGTAGAATATGTTAAAAAATGTAATATATTTATCAATAAAACTATTAAACCAATCACTTATTAAATGTTTTAATTACATTAAAAAAATATTATCTATTTTCAAAAGTATTTTAATCTAGAAAAAGTTAATGCAGTGAAAATATAAGGTTAAACTCCATTTCACATTGAGTAATGAAATCTAGTGTCGATGTCTTTGTAAGGAGATCCACAAACAATAGAGAACAAAGACTTTCATAAGGAACTCTTTGCTATTTTTGACGTAAAATACACCTAGGCTATAATGGAGCCCAGTCTGTTAAACCAGCAGCTATTGAATATAATCTAGTTGAAATGGTATTATTCTCATACAGTGCTCTACTATCTTTTAAAAATGTTCCAAAAGCACGTCGAAATAACCGAGTTTTAAATTAACGTTACTATGGTAGAAATGATTGATTCAATGGGAATATTGAGTTAGGTTCCATTTCGTCACTTACTTAATGCAGCCTCTGAAGTTTGACACTTGTAGAATTGGTCTGACTCCTGGAATCTATATCCTTTGTCTGTATAAAACTAGCCATGAAAAGTCAGGTTCTTATACGTTCAAAACGTACTCTATATCTCGTTTGAAGAGTTGACGTATGATTCTCTGAAGGAAAATTTTAGTGCTTAGTGATACAATAACAGTGCTACGGTGTCACACAAAAGCCAGCCTCGTCAAATACAGCTATTCAGACTTTAGTTATAAGAGAGGAAAGGTACCAAGTCTACTAATTTATGATTGATGGAGATACTTTGACAGTTTATATAATTACCGCAAGATTGAAGAGTTGACAAATGATCCTCTGATTTAAAAACCGAACACTCCTATAATGTAACAATGTTGTATTGTTAATAAGATAAATATAATGCTATAGTTTTTCGGCTGAACCAAAGGCTAGCAGTGCCCGGCCTAACTCCAAAATAAGATGACTTACCTAGTGCAAGCTCTTCAAAGATGAAAATAGGTGATAGAGAACTAATTTACAGTGAGTATGAAGCAGAGAACATATATGACCTAGTAGATATAGAGTCACTTATGAGTAAGTTCCTGGAAATTAGTGCCTGTAGGTTTTGTGGCGCAAAACTAGCCTACAGTACAAATAGGCTCGGTGGATTAGCGACAAGCTGACAGCTGCATTGTACACAGTGCGATTCCAAAGTAGAGTACTGCAATTCATTACAGAAATTGAATACCAGGTTACATGATATAAACACTAGGCTGGTTTATGCTTTACGCACTATAGGTAAGGGACAATTTGCGGCTAAAACATTGTGCGCTATTCTCAATCTTCCGAATCCTCCTGCAAGATCCTTTCGGTACACTGAAGTTATTGGCAAAGTCACTAAGGAAGTTTGAAAAGTTGTAATGAAGGAAGCAATTGAGAAAGCTGTTCAGGAAAATTATGGAAGCAGAGAACTAACTGTGGCAGTAGATGGCACCTGGCAAAAGAGGGGCACACATCAAATAATGGAGTTGTAACTGTAACAAGTGTCGATACAGGTTGTGTTATTGATGTGGCCATTGTAAGTAAGTTCTGTACATGCACAGATAAATTACAAAACATACACAATGAAAACTGTAAAGCTAATTTTATAGGTTCTAGTGAGGCTATGGAAGTACATGGAGTTAAACAAATCTTTTGTAGGTCAGAAACTAAGTTTGGCGTAAAATATAAATATTATTTAGGGGATGGCGATTCCAGTGCGTTTAGCTCTGTTGCTGACAGTAAGCCTTATGGAGATGACTATGTAATTGAGAAAATGGAGTGTTGTGAACATGTAAAAAAAAGAATGGGTGCTCGCCTAAGGAAACTAAAACTAAAATCATTAAAACTTGTCCTTGATGATGGAAAAACCATTGGTGGAAGAAATCACCTTAAAAATAAACGCATCTTAGCCAATCATAAATATTACGGATTAGCTATTCGGAGGAATACTGGAAATTTAGATAAAATGAGGCAAGCAGTATGGGCAATATTTTCATTTTTTGTCCACTAATGAAACTCCACAGCACGGGCTGTGTGAAAAAAGCAAAGTGAGCTGGTGTAAATATCAGTGAGCTGTCGCCAACAATGAAATATATGATCATTTGAAGCACATGCATATACTTAAAGTTATCATGAGCCTGATCAAGCCTAATTTTCAGGACTTGGCAGATCCTGCCCTATTGAAGAAATGCCTGCATGGTAAGTCCCAAAAACCCAATGAGTCGAACAATGCTGTAATTTGGTCACGACTACCCAAAACGGTGGCTGTAGGTCTACAAAACCTTGGAGTTTGGTGTTTATGAAACCATTTTAAGTTTTAACAGAAAAATGCCACAAGGTGCCTTGTCTTGAAGGAACTTGGAATGACTGTTAGTAAAAACACAGCTTCAGTAATGAGTGAACTAGACAGACTGCGAGTGCAAAGGGGCGAGCGAGAACTTTAAAAACTCCAGAAAAAAGCCAGACAACGACGTGAAAGTGCCAAAAGGAGGTTGGGAGAAGCTTTTGCTGAAGAAGAGGACCCAGACCAACCGTCGCATCATATGGTGCTGGATTGCACTAAACTAATTTTATAGGTCAGTAATTGAATTATTTCCTGTAGGCCAATTCTTTATTTGCGTTTTCCCGAAAACCGTGATTTTTTACATAAACGACCCGTTTTTCTCAGGAACTACAAAAGATACAACTCTACAATTTTTACAACCCCTCTTGTAGTTATTATATAAAATTTAACATGGGATTTTTTTTAGTTTTATGCTTTAGATTTTTTTTACAGGAAAATGTATAGGGGTTTTTCGGGTATTTATGATAAAATTTTAAAAAAATCATAAGAATGTAAAGGAAAAATTTAAAAGGAAACCCTCGTGTTAAAATCCTTATTACATGATATATATAAATACCACACTCATTTTCACCCCTTTAATTTAAGTTTATTAGTATTTGAGAAAACGGGTCATCAATATTGCAAATTTAACATGATAAAGATATCCGAACCCCCTTAAAATACATAAATATAATTTTTTTATTAATTTTTTTCCGTTTTAGAATAAAAATTTTGTAGAACTATGTAATAATAAATAATAACAATTTAACCCATTGATGTTCCCAAAGGTTAGGCTTACTCGACTAAGTACTTGTATATTTTGAAATCATATGCACCTATCTTACCGAGTAAATTCGTATGGGCACTAATTATAAATCTCTTTTGACTGGATGCTGTGCTAATTTATCTGGTGGCTTAGTTAAATTTGACCACGGTTAATGCTAAAGTATAGGCTTACCACGGATACCAGGAAACTGTCCAAAAGAGAGGGGGAGAGAAAAGCACGCAATGTCCTGAGTCATTGTACAGCTTAAGACTAGCTTCGTCATGATTCTTTCATTGATGGACAACGTTGAATTTTAAAATAAAAGTAAAGTATACACAGAATATAAAAAAATATTATTTACAATTTTTTATCGTAAATAATAGTTTTACATCTCAAATACAAATGTATGATTTTAGATAAAGTTTGCCTAAAAGTCTATCATTTGAAAGCACGGTAGCGAAATATCCTCGATTTGTAGTCGAAATTTTCCTCGGAATGGATTATATGTAAATATGTGTTTATAAAACATTATATATAAGTAATCAATGAAGTAAGAGTTTGGGCTAAATTTGTACCTACGGAGATGCATGCTGACATTTCTTCACTATTAATGTAAACAACGGTTTTTATTTTTGATGATTTAAATATTTCGTTTCAATGTTGTTATGACTTGCAAATCATTAAGAGTTAATATGGCAATCAAAATAAAATTATGTTGCAAGTTGAACCGACTGCAATAAACACAAAAGCTATCACAGCAATGGATAAAGTATAAAGTGTAACCAATGGCATATATTCCATACAGGAAGCATTTAATACCTCACCAGCTCCAGTGTTGCTATGAGCCTCAATGTAATAAGCCGACGGGCGTATGTTCTCAACATAATTAACATCCGATCCGTACCGCTGATGGTAACGTATCAGTTTCGCATTGTGAGTGCATTATCGCACATGGATTGCATGAAATCTTTAATTTGACTATCCATCAACAATGTTGATGTATTAGAAGTAAAATAAGGTATTTAAATTATTATGAAAATCTATTTGGAAAGGACTAAATTTATATATAATTATATTTTATGGTCATTAGAATAAAACTACATTCCTGCATCTTATTCTGTTTTTGTTCTACGACGTGTTAGAGGGAGACTCCTACAGGAGCGTTTCTGGACTTTCCAGACTAAATTTATAGCGATAGATCCTAACTTATAGTGATTTAAAAAATCTTAATCTCAATTAATTTTTTCCCGTTGCTCCACGGGGTATTTCTTATTTCTATTGCCTCCAAGCGATATCAATATTATGAGTTGTTTTATGTTCTTAAGCATCTGTTTACCTCACATAATGGACATTATACTAAAACTACTTCTAAATGTTAGTCAGCCTTGTTTTATGTCAAGTTCGAAGGAATCCCGCAGGAGCGATTTCTGAATCACTAATATAGAATAGGAATGTTCCCACTACAACACTGGGGTATTTATACTTTTGTAATATAAAAAAACAGAACAAAACAAAGCTTGTTCCTTGTTTGATTGTTCAATATCAAATATTTCTGAAATTAATAGATGTTACATTTAGTGCATATATGTTAATATTAAATTATATTTAGCCAACTACACCTAATGTTATTTAATCAGTACCTGCATAAATCTGGGAGCATTTCATCCTATTACCTCAACCTATTCGAAGTACTAATGCATATTAAGTTGCATTAAAATGACGTCCAACCATGTTTATCATTGTTTTATTTTTTATTTTATAGTTTAGTGGCCTTTTATTTGTACTCAACAGTTTTCCGAATATACGATGGTTGATATTACATGTTTCCGTCTCCCTTGTCATTGAATGTACTTAAATTATAACGCTTGTATTAAATAATCTTTATAAAGTTCTAATTTAAATTTACTGTGGCTGAGTTATAAACTACTAACAAATGAATATAATAAATAGTAAAATATTGAAAATTTTATACAGAAAGTACATAAAAGAAATGTGATTAGCGTATTTTAATAATATAATTTAAACTACTTAACCAGATAAAGCCGTAAACGGTGGTTTTAAATTTTATAAGTGAAACCATGTCCATGCCACTTCTCATATAACTTTGCAGTTATATCTAATTAATGTTAGGGTACGTATCTTTTAAATGAGTTAATAAAATAATATTTCCGTTTTCAGTATAATAGGATAAAGTCTTTACTCTGTCCAATTTTAAAAACGAGGTACATGAAGAGCGATTCTCTCTTATGTCAAAAGTGTTTCCTTTCTTGTGTATAAATAAAAAAGAAATATTAACAACATTATTAAAGCCTTTAAATATCCTCATCAACGTTAAGTAATGTACTCTATAGTAACTACACTAAAATATATAACATTTAGTGCAATATATTATAACAGTAAAAATAGTAGTGTAGCAGATATTGCATTCTGTGGCCACCCACTCCTTGTCTGATGTACCATGCTCTCTGCTATAGAGCACACTGCACTCAATTATCATGCCTGGTAATTCAATGCTCATTATACCTTGCATTAACGTACAATGCTGCATCTTCCAATTAGTTAGATACATTGAAGTTAGTTTTCTGAAAATATTCTCACAGAAGCTCGTGATTAAAATGAGCAAACATGAACGTATTTTAGTAGTTGAGCTAATTAACTTTTAAATATTGCAATCCGTTAGATAATTAAGCTTCATACTTCTAAACTTGTTTAATTAGCATACTATAGTTATTGAAACAAATCTGGATACTTTGGATAAGACCAGGCTGTTAAGAATCAGATGGCAACGTTCATTCTTATAGTCTGGAAACCAAATACATTTAGAATTGCACAATCACACAATTTATTTTATCCCCAAGAATATGTATTTATCATGTGCTAAGCAATTTTTTTTACATTAGATTAGTATCAAAAGAGCACATACAAGAAACATTACCTTTCCTTTAAGACATGCTTGCCATTTTCAAACCCTTATATCCAACCATCACACTAATATGTAATAGTTATAATCTCGTCAGCTAACCAGATATGAAGACTGAAACTTCATATTTACCTGTTTTCAGCTAAATAATAGGTCTAAAATTTATTTTAAAAACATTTCTTTAGCCCCTTTTACAACCTTCTATTTCAATATAATCAAAACTGTTGGAGCTGACGATCAATTCTTTCTTTTTTTCATAAAAAAGATTTTTATTACTTACAAGAAAACCAGGTTTTATGCTTATACCAAATTAAAAGAAGGATAATAATTTCAATAGTTTATTTAATTATTAATATACCCAAAGATTCACGATACCCCTATATCGACCTTTGTGGTATATTAATAAAATTTTAAATTTAAATCCTGCTTAGCTGTAAATCATGATATATAAGTTACAATTAATTATAGCCCTATTTTTTCCAATTTTTTTAATTAATAAGAGACATATGTTCTGAACAAACTAGATAGAAAAATATACTATATTATTATATGGAAAATATACAGAACATTGCGATATAATTATTAACATTTAATTTTTTATGATCTCAATAATTTTAGTATAATCTTAAACATATTTTTGAACTCATGCTTACCAATGATATAGGTATTGTTTGTGTAAAATAATTATGCATTGGTTCATTTGGGTAATATGGTATAGATGAACTCACAAGCATGAGACCCTGTAAGCTGAAGTTATTTATAATGATCTATGAACAATAATAATTATAATATAAATTTCCCTGGGAATATTTTCATTTAAGAACAAAATAAAAATAAAACACCACTTTTGCTATATTTCATGATTAATATATTCGGATAGAACAAAAAATTTTGCTAATTTATAAAAACAGTTTCTTTTTTAGGTTATATAAAAATATCAAGGAGTTCTCTTTAATATATTTCCTAAAAGTGTACAAATTATTAAGTTGCAGAATTGATAACTTTGAAATGCATCATGGACTTCACTGGTACAAACATTAAAGTATTTATGACACGGTGTGGTAGAGTTGCGGCAGACCTAATGCAGTTAACCTGGCAATTTCGATAGTCCATTAGCAGCGTGATAGCATTACTACTGGAAGGCTACATGGCTGGTTGTGTATAACATTTCGTGTGATACAATATCGACTGTTTCCAACATAAACAAAAAACACCGAACATGTTTTAAACGAATAATGAAGTATGTAAACTCAGGCTTAACAGCTAACGTATGTAGAATTAAAAGAATTTGGAGTGATTTTTTTAGTGCAGTTAAAGAGTGTGACAAAATGTGCACACAAAAGTTTTGTCGTAGATATTTTAACAATAAATAAATAAATAATAAATAAAAAGGCCTTTATTCATGAGCGATTTTCAACATTGATGTTGTTTTACAAAATAACTCAGGTCATGTATAAACTAAACATACAATGTACAACCAAACAATAAAAATTAAAATAATTTAACAATATTCCTTATGCTAACATTTTTTTTAAATTTCTCTTTAAACGCCCTCATACTTAAATATTTCATTTCAGGCGGCAGGCCGTTGTACCGCTGGGGACCGAAGTGAGAAAAGCCCTTTTTCCCTCTTTCAAGGCGCACGCGCGGCACCGCCAGCAGGGCGTCCTGTCTTGTCTTACGCTCCCTGATTATTGACAGGGCAACTAATTTATTTTTTAGATATGTTGGCCTACTGGTTGTCAGTACCTTGTGGACAAGAGACACAGTTTGAATTTTGCAAGTGTCCTGTATTGATGGAATTTGAGCCAATTTACGATAAGAACTGATATGGTCATATTTCCTCAAACCATACACAAATCTTATGGCTCTGTTTTCTAACTTTGTTAAAATTAATAATTTTTCTTAGGTCAAACTATTTCGAAATGCAGGGAGAGCATAATATATTAAAGGTAATATCAATGACTTGACAATCTGGAGCTTAGCTGACACCGGCAGGAACGACATCAGCCTGCAAACAATCCTCAATCTACAAACTGACCTTCTGATATATATATATATATATTTTACATGACTTGTAAACTCTAGTTGTGAGTCTATTTTAACACCCAGAATCTTAACAGTTTCACTGAGAGGCAGGGGCGAGTTGTTCAACATGACGTCACTGGGAAGAGATTGGCCGGCATTATTAAATCTCAGATTTAAAATTGTACATTTATCTGGGTTTAACTCCAACCCATTTCTTTCCGACCACATTAGCACTTTTGACAAATCATTGTTAATTTTTGTTAGTGCCGTTTTTGCTTCTGAGGATGGGTAAGGAAGCAATAGCTGGCAATCGTCAGCATATGAGTGCAGGGAACAAAACCTTATCGTGTCGGCAAGATCAGACGTACAGATGGAAAACAAAATAGGACCGAGGCAGCTGCCCTGTGTAACTCCACCAGAGCTGTGCATTATGTTAGAGGAATCATTACCAATTTTGGTGATTTGAGATCTTCTACTTAAATAAATAAATAAATAAAAATGTCTTTATTGACGAGTGACACATCAGCTCAATACTGCTTTACAGCACAACTCCTAGTCAAAGAACTTACACTAAAAATAACAATTAAAACATATTCAACACAAATTCAAAACTGACAACAAGAGTAAGAAAATAATTAACACACAATCAAAATAATATCAAAACTTATATGAAATAACAAATAAAATAAACTATCTATACATGTGAGACTGTTATTGCTTCAGTCTCTTTTTGAAAGCCGAGACCGATAGCTGCTTGAGGTCAAGGGGGAGATCATTATAAAGTTTAGGCCCGAAGTAGGAGAACCCTCTCCTTCCCACCTCAAGCCTAACCCTTGCAAAATGCAGTAGCGCGTCCTGTCGGGTACCACGGAGAGCAACCTCCCCCCGGGTCACAAGTCTATCCACCAGGTACCACGGCTCCCGCGCCGCCAGCACACGGTGGACTAGAGTGCAAGTCTGCATCCTGGATACGGCTTGTGTTGGCAAAAGTCCGGCAGCATCCCGAAATGCAGACACATGCTCCCGTCCACGGAGGCTGAAAACAAAACGGACAGCTGCGTTCTGCAGTCTTTGAATACGGCTCATTTCATCATGCGTGATGCTATTGCCGTATGCAGGAAAACAGTAATATAGCACTGACAGAATTATTGATTGTACCAGTTGGAGCTTAGCTTGGTTCGGTATCTGTACAGACCTCTAAGCCTCCCCAAAGCCTGTTGAGAAACATAAGTGATATGGTCAGAGCAGGTGAGATCACTGTCAAGCACCACGCCCAAAGTCTTGACAGCGTCACTCACCCTTAGCAACTCGTCACCAAGTTTGACTTGCACAGCTGCCTCAACGACACGTTGGATCATGGTGGGAGGTGCAACATGGATTACTGTGCATTTGTCAACATTCAATTTGAGACCGTGCCTTATCGACCATTGACTTATTCTCAAAAGATCAGAATTGACTGCCATAATAGCCTGGTCGATTGAGTTCAGCTCATAAGAAAGATGCAATTGGCAGTCATCAGCATACGCATGCACGTTACAGTGACACACAATCGGGTAGGTCGGCTGTATAAAGGGTAAACAAAAGAGGGCCCAGACAACTTCCCTGCGGCACTCCTCTCGATTTCTCGAGGGGATGTGAGACTTCGGAACCCATCTTAGTCACCTGTTCTCTGTTTTCGAAATAAGACAACCCAGGCAATTGCATCGTCTTGAAAGCCCAGATATTTTAATTTTGCAAGCAGTAATTCATGGCTTATGAAGTCGAAGGCTTGAGAGTAGTCAAGCATAACTACAGAGCTACACCTGCCTCTATCCCTCGCCTCAAACAAGTCTGCAAACATATTCATCAACGCAGTGCAGGTGCTATGGTTTCTTCTGAATCCTGACTGCAGTTTAGGGAGCAATCGTTCTGCGTTTACGTATTCAAAAATTTGCCTAGTTACTAATTTTTCAAGGACTTTCGACATAGCTGGTAGTATAGATATTGGCCTCAGGTCATTGACATCTTTCGGGTTAGGTTTTTTTTGACAAAGGGTGAACAATACTTGTTTTCCACTCTTTGGGAAACTCACCAGTTGACAACGATTTGTTCATTAGGTGGGTGATAGCACCAATGGCATATGGACTAACGGCTGTTATCATTAACATACTTATGTCATCTACTCCAACTGCCCTGGAGGTGATCTCATTTATAGCCGACTTTACTTCGTCCTCTAATATTCTTCTAAAAACAAAATTATAAGTCCCCACGCGTCTGTCGATAGTAATTGTTTATCAGTTATACGTCTGCTTCATAAAAGGAACACGTATTTGAGAAATATTTATTTATTTCATTCACATTTATATCTGCTGGGAGGTGGTTTTTGCTCTTTTTCTTCACTATATCACTCTGCTTCAGGCACTTCCAAAACCCCTTAGAATCCTTACAGTCAGTCAGTTTTTCAACAAGGAAATCCTTTTTTTCTTTGCGTACAACACCGTTTAATCTATTTCTAATATTTTTATATTCTATCCAATCACGCTCTTGTTTAGTCTTTGCAAATTTTTTTCGTAACTTATTCTTCAATTTTGTTAAGTCCATAAATTCCTTATTTCTCCGTGGTGCTTTCTTCTTCGTTATTCTTTTTGTCACCAAGGGTGCCAAAGAATCAAAAATACTTCTCACATTTGAAGCAATAAAACTATTTATACATCTCACCTCCGTCATTTCATAGGTACATTCCCATTTTACTTTACTCAGCCTGGCTAATGCACCCTCAATGTCAAACTTTGAAAAATCTCTATATGTTACAAACTTGGCAACGGCTTTTTCTTTTCTACACATTAGACTGCAGTAAATGAGTTTATGGTCAGTAATTTTCATATTCCTGTGATCTAAAATACTCGAAGCATCAATCACCCCACACGTTTCAAGGTGAGTCGCTTTATTTTTTATTATATGATCTATCAGTGTGGATGATGTGGCAGTAACTCGACTAGGTTCCGTTATGTGTTGTACGCTATTTGTCATTTTTAACAGGCGACGGAGATGTTTGACTTCTTGACAGTGACTTGACAACAAATTGATGTTTTTATCACCCAAGCATATGACTGAGTCCACTTCAACTGCGATGTCCGAAAACAGTGCCTGAAAGAAGGAGTCGAGGCAGGTACTACTAACACTAGGCGGCCTGTACACTATGGCAACGGCGAGCTTAATGCCCCTTATTTTAGGGACTACAGAGATAAATTCTATGCCTGGATCCACGCTAGGTATATTCTTTCTCTCGAAAGTCAAACCTTCTTTAATGTAAAGAGCCACACCTCCTCCGGCTCCTACTATTCGGTCAGCTCTCAAAAGCGTGTATCCAGGTATCTCGTAATGGTCAGAAGGGGTGCTCGGACTGAGCCAAGTTTCTGATACTCCAAACAAATCCAAATAAAAGTCATCTATAAATGATGACATCTCCTCGAAACCCGTGTTTAAAGAGCGCATAAAGAGCGCATATTTAGGTGCGCAAAACACAAGCTTCGATCTGCTCGTTTCCCGACTCAGGCGCGTAACCCGACCCCGAACTCTTTTCCAGTAGTGGAAGAGAGACCGGGTCCGGGCACACCCTCAGGGGCGAGAATACAATTTCTTGGCTGACGCTCGCCACCGAGTCCTCCATCACACGGAGACTCGCAGGGATCAGCGCTCCAAACAGAGAACTCAGCCGCGAGACGCCGCCCTCCCTGTTAAGGTGTCTTCCATCCCGGGCGAGGTGCCTCCTCGACACCCAGCAGTTGGCCTCCACAAACATGACTCCAAAATTATTACACATCAAGCCAAGTTGAACGTTAAAGTCATGGAGGGCTTGATAGCTAATGTCGGATCGAATAATTATGCTGTTTACGAAAACTTTGGAATTTGGAAAATTTTTCTTAGTCGTAAACAGCAAATCAGCCATGTCGTGAAGAGCCTCGCGCTTGCCGTGACCCCCGTTGTATCCTGGACCTCCCCTGTAACCTCTCCTCAGATTTTTCGTGCCCACATGAATATGTATAACTGAAAACCTGTGATTCACATAGCTCAACAATACTTCTTTTAAATCAGTTATTCTAGCGCCTGGGCGACATTCCAGGATCACTTCTTCGCTAAGAGTACATGGAATAGCGTGTCGAATCATTGAATCACCTAACACTAACACATTCTTAGAACTAGGTTTGCTATCGCTAGTGTCAGTTCGGTTTCGTGTAACAGGGAGAACAGGTATTGCGGCTACTTCGCTGCTGACACGAACATCTGAGGGGGATGTACCCACAGGACCGGACTCGGCTTCTTTGTGTACAAGCTTACGCTTACAATAATTTAAATCAATACCCTTACGTCTATTTGTATTGAAACGTGTCTTACGTTTAGAACCATATGTTTTATCAGATTGCAAATCTTTTATTGCCCTAGTCTGAACAGTTTGTTTACAAACATTCATATCAGTAAAGATAACAGGACCCTTTTAGTTACGCTCAATACATTGAACTTGTTTCTACAAATGATATCAGGAAAACCCAAACACACCCGTCCGTTTCTGCGCTTAGGATTGGATTTTACAGTTGTCCATTCATGATTTTGTTTGTTTGATAAAGCTTCACGATTTTGTTGAACATGCCTTTTACTATTTTTTGGATTTTACTGTTTTTTAGGAACTTTAATCTGTGTCTTCTTGGAGCAGATCGGACGAGCATGCCCGTGTAATCCCAACTGAATTGTCAAGACAAAAAAACTGCAAGATCTGTTTAGCGTTCACCAGAACATTTAGTCCACATTCAAATGAATTTGTTTGTTGAAAACAAGGCACTTCCACTACATCATTAGCATTGATTTTAATATTTTTCGCTAGCTTAACTGCAGAGTGCGCATTTGAACCGGCCATCGAGTCAAAATGGTAAGCTTTAGAAGCTTTACGTCACAGAATAAAAGTGTCCAATGACCGCCAGAGTCTTCATTAGTACTAGTTGAGTTATTGACACAACAAAAAATGTACTTTAAGACAGATGATGTAAGTTGCTTAAAATTAGCTTCAATGATATCTGGATTACTTAGTTTTAACATGTGTGTTTGAGAGGGTCCCAGGAAAACTATTTCCTCCTGATTTTTGACACTTGTTGACAAAGTCTCAAAATAATACTTGAGCGTGTCGTCATCAGTCCACTTGTCCTTACTCCACGATTGTTCACTCTTACTACTCTTCAAGGATGAAACCTTACAACCAAGGACACTCAGTGTATTGTTTGCTTCAGGTAACAATACCGCTCAAGGTTTTATTTCGTTCAATAAGGTCCATATACTTTTCCTTTTCAAGTTTTAAGTTACTTAAAGCTATGTTTGTAGCAGATTCAGCATTTCGACATTGTGCTACACAGTCCCGAAGTCTTGTCTCCAAGTGGCTAATTTTTACACTGAAGAGTAACTACCCCTTCATTCACATCGTCCTGAATTTTGAATGAATTGTTCATTTCTTTAACCCTTAACTCCTTTTCACTCCCAAGTTTCGATATTAATGATTGTATTTCACTCTCAGAGGCCTCTAGGGCATCACGCTGGCTTATTGAATCAGCACTGAGACAGTCAAACTTATGCATGAGCAGACTATCTCATGTAAATCTAAATCAGGATTGTTAGAGGCAACAGAATTTAATGCTGAACTGAGTTTTATCAGCAACTCTTCCATGCTGTCGCAATAACACTGGATTGGTACTGACTTCTTGTCATTACCATTTTTCAAAATATGAAATTAAAAAATTCACAGTAGTGTCTAATTTAGCAACAAAAACAATTAATGTTGATTAAAATAATAAATAATTATAATTGGAAAAACAAAAAGTTAATGCTCCAATTGGAATTCGATCCGAGGATCTCTAAGTTATCAGTACGAGTCGATACCCCGCTTCTACAGATGACTTGAAGATGGGTCGTATTAATACTAGTATATACGGTGCGTGTAGCTTGAATTAAACAGCGTAGACACGAATATTAGTCGTCTCGTGCTTGACTGTTAGTCCAGTGAGGTTAGAATTGCAATAAATTTTTTACATTACTCACTCTCATTCCAGCATCGACCTCACTTTGTTGGGTTTGTATTAACGTAAAATAAAACCCGTACCAAGAAAGTCATATAAAACAAAACACTATAACCAATTAAATTAAATTAAAAACGAGACACACATTTTCATCACAGCTGCTATGTCGGCGCATGCGCAACGGTCGGCAAAGAGATTCGCAAATAAGATGCAAAGAATCTTACAGAGGCATCATCAAACCCATAAAATCTAAGTTTTGCGATGAGCATTCGGTGATTGACAGAGTCAAACGCCTCTGAATAATCTAAAGACGTCAAGGTATAGCAGAGATTCCTATCAACTGCAGAATACATGTCATCAAGAATATCCACAAGAGCAGAGGAAGTGCTGAAATCCTTTCTGAAACCAGATTGATGTTCAGGCAAGACATGTTCTTGTTCTATAAAGGATGAAACTTGTTCAACTACTATCTTTTCTAATATTTTGGAGACCACTGGAAGAATCGAGATAGGTCTGAAGTGAGAGGGTAATGAAGGATTGTGAGACTTTGGCAGAGGCAAGACAATACTTCGATTCCAAGAATCAGGAAAGCAGCCAGTCACCAGGCATCTATTTACTAGGTTAGTGATAACACCAACACAGAAAGGACTGAGACTCTTCACCATCACAATATTTATACCGTCCGCACCACAGGCCGTGGAGGAGATGCTGTTCATCAGTCAATGTGAGAAGCAGATTCACGGGTATTATATCAAATGGCTTTTTATATTTCTACGAATTTCTTAGTTTTTCTCTAATTGTGTGTGTGTGTGTGTGTGTGTGTGTGTGTGTGTGTGTGTTTGTGTGTGTGTGTGAGTATGGTTTACATGCAATTTTTTATGGAACGTACTCATTAACGATCGATATAATTTCCTAGTTCACTCTGCTTTAAGGCATTGTTTATAGATGTTTTTGTATCAAAATTCTGGACAATTAGATTGTCAAGATTTGTACTGTTATTTACCCTTAGAAAAAAAAATAATCTTAGTGATGGTACATACATAAAGTGTTTAGGTCATTATTAAAAAGATGTTTTATATTTTAAGATAACTAAAGTATATTTACAGATTGTAAAAATGATGCTTGCATATTATATCGTTATATACAGTACAGTATCTCAATTGTAATAAACATTTATATATTTTAAACGAATGAAACGGTATACTAATTGAATTTTATTAGGAAAGTTGGATAATAAATTGAAAAACATTCTTATTATTCTCAAATTTATAGTTTCCTGGCTTACTTTTAAAGAGACACCATGTTTATTGTCTATGAATTTGTGTGAAATGTGATTTTTTATTAACATTTTATTGAACAAGCTTTAGTGTTTGTCATAAAATTAATTGTTTCCTAAATATATTTCAAATACACACTATATATCTACAACATTTGAGATGTTTCTGCCTGTACTTAACTTAAATAAAGACACCAACATGATATCCTCTCTAACTTTCCACCTGGCCTTGACAGACACGTTACCTCAATATTTAGTCACGTGTAGAGCGTACAAGTCACGTACACAGGGCGTATCCAACACAACCTAACTATCGAAATCAAGTGAATGCCAATTAATTGCCTCATAATTTATGGTTAATACTTGTACATATATTTTCTCTGTTAGAATATTTTAATAAATTATTGGAGCGTTGAGAACATTTTAAAAAAGATAATAAATTGTAACATCTCTAAATTAAAGTTTGACATATTTGTAAGGCTTCCACTTTAAAGTTTTATGGAATGTTTAATTTTTATTTGTATTGTTCTGAAAATTTCACAAATACTAGGGTTTTAATTATGTATATTTTACAATTACTAACCAGTTCAACTACCAGATTAACATGATGCGTGTAATGGGTGTTTTAAAATATATGTAGAACATTTGTTTCAACTAGGGCTGAGAATGATAAAGCTGTCTTTAGTAAATTAATTAATAAGAACAAAATTTAAATAAACTTGTTTTAACTCCATATAATAACATTTATAAACAGAGCGCACACAAACACACACACACACCCACACACACACACACACACACACACACACACACGCGCGCACACACACACACACACACACAGAAACACACACACACACACACACACATATATTTTAAACTATCTGCATCTCACATCAGCCTAGTGGTGAGTTGAGAATACGAACTGAATATTTTTGACCAAATAAGGATTTGATGGTTCTTTATTGGCAGTGTTGCCTTACGGATGAGGACTATTTAAACTAACAGTGAATGAGTAACGTGTCGTAAAGCCTTTCCCTGACAATATTTTACATCACTGCAGTAAAAGAGTATGCGTCTAGATTTATAGCTTTGATAGCTATGTGTTCGTCAATTTCATTTTATTACCTTCTCTATATTTCCCAGCAGACGATTCGTCTGCGTTACATAGAATAGTACATTGGAAAATAATATATTAAGTAAAAAGAGGATGCCGAAACAGATTCCAACTATTTGTAGTTTTCTAGTGTTAAAATCCGTTTCTATAATAAGTTTTTAACCTTATATTTTTGTTTTATTAAGGAAAATAAACCAATAAGGTAATTAGATTACTAAATCTAATTAGAACATTTGTAATTTAGAACATAAATGTAACTATCCATTACAGAAATATCGGATTATTGGCCTTTAGGCTTTTAGACAGAAGAAGACGTATCTAATTAAAACAAAAATTGATGCACAGTATATGTATATTATAAATCTAATTATATTATGTATATATATATATATATATATATATATATATATATATAATAAAAGATATATAATATAATTAGATTTATAATGGGTATATAATATAATTTGATACATAATATCAATAATTGGTTTTTATAAATGTTTAATTTTTACTAAACATAATGTAGGAAAGTAAGGTAAAAGAATAGATTTCAACTGTTCCATTGATGAGAATCAAATTTGTGCTAATGTTTCACAGGTTTAATGATAGTAGAATAATAGATAAAGATTTTTATTGTAAATACAATAAATCACAACGATGCCACCTGCTGTATACAACCAAATACGTAATTGAAATAATTTTGATTCATTTATACGTTTCGTATATTATTGTATCACAGCTTTAACACAGATTAGCTAGCCTTAAAAACTAATAATGTTTAACCGATTTAACTCACGTGTAGTACTGAAATATTGTGCATCTCTTTGAGAGACCAGATAATTCATGTAATTGGGAGCAACATGCCATAATAAAATCCTATCGCAGTGGATGTAGGCTGCTAAATACATTCAATGTAATAAAAGGGTTTGCCAACTTAAAATTGAAATATATTGTATAGAATAGCTAATAACATTAAGGATAACCTCTCTTTTTGACGAAACCCTTTCATGTTTAATTTACTTTTCCGTCATTACTCTTACTGTTTGATAGGTTTTAATTTACAGAAATGAAATATATGTAATACATCCGAAGTTTATAATCTAAAAAATATTGTTCATTATTCCAAAGCAACGTTAACAATATTTTTTAAAGGTGCATATACTCAACAAAGCTCAACAAATTAGCTGTCTCTCTGAAAATAATGACAGATTTAGTCATAATCTATGCAAGAAATTAATTCTAAAAATACTATGTGAGACGATAAAGCAAACATTGGTTTATACTTTCAGATTGTTACTTAACTCATACAGCTGGAAACTGCAGTATTAAGGGGGACACGGGACAATTATTACGGCCATCGCGTTTTCATCACTGACATTTTTGCACAGAAGACATTCTATTGAAATGTAGGAAACATTTATCTTATGGATAAAGATGGTAAAAATTATGAAATATAAAAATAAACCAATAACAAATATTACGTACTTGGTTTGTTGCCTCTAATTCCAAAAAAATAAGCCTTTACCATAATATTATTGTTAACCTAGTATACTTTGTAGTTTTAAGCTAACAATAACATTTTAATTTTATTGTTATGTTATTCTATAAAATTGTTAACCCTCCTCTTTCATGCATTTCCTGATTTTTTCCTTTAGCCAATACTGTGATAAAGCTTATATTGGATACTTTTAAACTGTTCAATCACAAAGTATATGACAATAAGGTTACAATGATACTGTTTACTTAAAACCGCACAGTGTACTATAATAAAAATAACATTATATTAAGTATATCTCGATTCTGAGATTTAAATGTATTACGTTATATAGAGTATTCTTTACTTCTTTTATTTCATTACTTACAATAGCTTTACTCATATTATAAAATGTTTGCTACATTCCAATACAATAATTTAAGGGCCAACAGTTTTAATATGAATACTTGGACGTCTGTATAAACGTCGTTTTTCAAACTTTTCATAGCAGTTTCCAGTTGTGTGAGCTAATTCCCAATCTGAAAGTATAAACCAACGTCCGCTGCAACATCTGGCAATATGTTTGGCCTTATCTCAATTGAAAATAAAGAACTACTTTTTGAGCCAGAGTCTGAACTAACTTATGGTTAACTGTGTAAGTTTAGTATGTTGTGTAATACTTAAAAATAGTCATTCCGGTAGTTGTACTTATAATTTAATTATTAAAATCACTAATACCTCATTATTTATCGCATAAAATGTAATTACTTATTTGCCTCAATGTTTATTTATTTGTCATGAACGAAAGTAAAAAAACTGTTCTCAATATATATCCCCAGGTACTATTCAATAACTATAAACTACGTCATTTAGCGATAAAAATACATTCTAAAGCAATCTTATACTATTTTATCTGCTATTGAATATAAACATTTTTAACATTATATATTAGGTAATCTAAAGTACTTTGTTTTTGTTTAATAAACAAGAAAAAACACAAAACCTAAAGCTTAGGCGAAAAGATAACTACAGTAGATTCGCAGTACAGTACAGTAAATTCTGAAAAATGTCTAACACAATTAATGCTTCTATATTTCCTATTTTAACTTCACATTTGATTATTTTGTAACATATATGTTAACTTTTTTGTGATTTCTGACGTGTGCGTGAGACAACGCTCTGGAATGGTTTTTTTATTTACCTATGTTGTAGTTCCGTGTTAGTATAGTATTCACTTGAGGAAGAGTGAAGACTTATCCTTAAAACGCAGATTGCAGATTTTGAAACGTAGTGTTACTGATTTTTTTATCACTGAATGATGGAAAATGTTTGAAAATTTCCTGTTTCTTCCAAAATCCTTTAATCTTCGAAAAACAGGCTTCGAACAAAGTATCCCTTTTTGCTTTAAATATCCATGTAGCATCAATTGAATTCTTCCCTTTAAGAGATGACGTTATTGCCAATGTGTTCATTTTCTCGCTAATACTTAATTCGTTTTGAGATGCCCTTTTTAACTAACCTCTATTTATCGCTTATTCATAAGTAACATGATTATATTAACCAATACTACCAAACAAAAAGCCGAATACAATTCCTCGTCATCAAGAATTTGAAGTTCTTTGATAGCCATTTTAATACATAACTGTTGTTCGTTATCAACTCTTTGATATTCTATTGTTCATTCCAATTTACTTTTATTTTAATTGTCAATATGTAAATTGCCTTATTTTAATTACAGTTTAGAGATATGGTTTTAAATTTTTCTACTTCGTACTTAATTTTTGTTTCATTGAATGTGATATCTCTTGATATGAGAGTGTAATTCTTTTTTTCTGAGCCTTTAACCGTGTAATGAGTAGCCAATGCATTACCTACAATTCCTGTTTTGAGAGATTTTTCTTGCAGCTTGGAATCTTTTTTTTAGCTTAATTGCCCATGCTTCGAATTCAAATACCTTCAATTTATCTAACTTTCCATACGATATTATATTAGGCACTTGATTATTTGTTAGTATTAAACAACGCCTGTTCAGCTTAAATGCAGCACACATTATTGCTTCGCCCCAAAGTTCTGTTTCTGTTTTAATTGTTCTTGCTTTGTTATAAAGTATTGGATTAAATGTTCAGATACACCTTTTTGCTTTTTTTATTCACTTGTAATATTCAACACTATATGAGTATATCAACGAAGTATATAAGCAAATAAATCTCGTCTAACTAGTTACTAAATATATTTGGCCCCATAATGTGATATATACATATAGTAAAGTGTATAAACACTCTTAAACATTTGTTTAAATCAACCCTCAATATTGAAGGTTATTCACAGTATTTAAACGTGATACTAAAACTAAACATACTCTACAGAAGATGGCTCATTCTATTACTGTCTTCTAGGTTTAAACCAGTTCACACCAGTTTAATGATTAATGTAACTACTTGAAAATATCACCAAACAATTGCCTGGAATTTTTCAGACATTTTATCGTTTCCTTTGCAGGTTTTCCCTTTTCGTCAGATTCCAATTATTTAAAGAATAATCATTGAATAATTTAATGATCTAGATCCAGCGCTATTATATTTTACTGTGTTACGTATAATATTAGCATCTCCTTACTCTTTAATTAATTTACGTCTAAATTTACAAATTGTAGAAGTAGTGC
Organism: Homalodisca vitripennis; assembly: GCF_021130785.1. Taxonomy (NCBI): domain Eukaryota; kingdom Metazoa; phylum Arthropoda; class Insecta; order Hemiptera; family Cicadellidae; genus Homalodisca; species Homalodisca vitripennis. The sequence goes on along the minus strand of NC_060211.1, from coordinate 65,339,246 downwards.
CATCATAAACCTGAGATAAGGTTAACAAATTATAACTACTAGTAATATTCATCCCAATATGAGTATATCAACTAAATATATAAGCAAACAAATCTAATCAGTTATTATATATGGTTGGTCCTATAACATTTACAGTTATTAATTTGAAGACTCTTGAATTTACCTATATATATTCATAACTGAAACACTTTATTGGTAAAATGTACAATCTCTCCTAAATCATTCTTTCTAATTAACCCACAATATTGTAAGCTATTAACGTGATACTAAAACTAAAGATTTAAAACACCTAATAAAGCTTGTCCGGATATCAAACGTGGTGAATATTTGAATTAAAGCTATTCCGGTATTGCTTTCAGTACGTTCAATAGGTTCTTTTACATTGAAAATAAAATTAATGTTTTTCTTTGTACACTCTCTATTTCACTCACCACGAGTATATTAACATTGGGGAATTTTAAAATATAAAGTTATAAAAAGAGCCGTTGGTTCGATTACTTTATATTCCATTTGTACAACATATATTAAATGCTGGTGCTTTGATCGTTATTGCTGAAAGTAAAATTTTGTGGAACTCTTTGTTGCTGTTTAAAAGAGTCTTATTTATATTACTGATCCTGATAAGCTTCAATAAATAAAGTAAATAGAGAATGTAATGTAAATTAATAATACGAGGTTGGTTTGATAAGTATTTAGAATCGTTAATCAATTGGTTGACGTTAGTGAAAATGCTGGAACAACCTCATTCCTCTGAGTCTGTGTATCCATCGGTATGATGTGTCAGAACAGAGCTCGCCTAGAGACTTGAAACTTTTGCGTTAAGCTTTATGTATATAGCCTACACGCAACACTGAATTCGATGATAGTAAAAGTCACTTCATGTGGTTTGGCTGACATTTAAAAAACACGATCTTAGGTTTAATCATAAGTTCAACAATTGTGGCAACGTTAAAATTACAGAATTAAATAATTTGTAACGTAACAGATTTTATCATGCGACATATTAACATACTTATTTATTGTGTTGTACTGAAACTATATAAAATGTTTAATTAAGAACAATACAACAAATAACTGAAGTTCCATTTATTTGCTAGGTATTATTTGGAACTTATACTACTATTCAATTACTAATATTATTTTAGTAATATTATATACAATTTGTAAACATTAGATATGTCATATTTCGTATATTTAGTAAAGACAGTTATACAGTTAGAACAAATGAGAACTTACCATACTCGAGTTTTAACATACAAATTTCGTAAATAAATCATTTGTATGATCAAATTCAGGCATATTGATTTTTTATAGTAATCCATTATTTGAACCTGTACGGTTATTTACGTGAATGGAATTCTAAACCTAATTTAATGTAAATGGGTAAAAACGTTTCATAAAAACTGTAATAGAATAATGGATGTCGAAGCTCCACTAGGTTTAATAAGTTTAAAGATGTCTTGTTCTCACATTTATCTAATATTTGTTTGTATTGAAAATTATATTTCAATTTACGAGGGTTCGGTGTGTTTTGTGTAATAGTGGGGAATATATACAAAACCTAAGTACATTAAGTTATAAGTTGATTTAAATTTGCAATTTTATATTAAATAAATTAAGTGATATATATATATATATATATATATATATATATATCACTTAATATATATATATATATATATATATATATATATATATATAATATATATATATATATATATATATATATAGCATCGATGTCAAATTTGTGCATAAAGAACCTGTCTACAAAATCTCTAGATCTCTATTGATAGTTTTATCTGAGATCTTGTGCAAATATACAGACAAATAAAATATAATTTGTGCAGAAAATGATAGAAACATGAGTTAAATAGCGTTTTAATACATATTAAAATGAATACATTGTATTTGTTATAACAGTTATTTAAATTATAGATAGCATAAATACAATTTTATGTTAGGTTGAACCGCGTAATTACTTCATTTGAACCGAGAACTCTAACAATGCAATGATATAAATAGAACTCTATAATTATGCATGCTTCTAACGTAAGATACGCACTGGTTTATGAAGCCCATGCTATACCTTATCTGTCATTGCAATGTTGAGTGCATATTTAGTTGGAATTCACACAAATGTTAGGTATAATATCCGCTATACTGAAAGCGTGTCACTCACAACTACCAACGACGTCTCTCTATCACTAGATTATTGTTGTCTATCTTCCAATCTCGTTGAGTGATTGCAGGTAATATACAGCATTGTGTCTCATGTCCCACATAGCAAATTATCTAAACCATGTTAAGTTGAAACAATTTCAACATTACGTTAGTATTTGGTCAAGTACTGTTCACGTAAAATATTCGCAGAATCTTAAAACTTCACGTGTATTCTCAGTTAGATCTATAAAAGTTATTGAAATCTCTGTAAGTATTTTCTGTATATATTTAGAGTAAACATTAAAAATCCACTTGTAATGGTTTACTCACATTAGGCATTCGTGCATTTATTTATAGCAAAAATTCCGATGGATTATTAGCCAGCAAGACAAATTACTAAAAAGCCTGCCTGTAAATCAACGTACTTTTCAAATTGAGGTAAAATTAAAAACTTTCCAGAGAAGAACGTAAACATGTACATATATTACCCAAATAATAAACAATTATCATGTGATACAAAAACCAACAAGACCTTCTTAAAATATTTAATCACGATGTACATTTGCATTACATTTTATTCATATAAGTAGTTTATATTATTTAAAAATGATGTGAAAGAAAATTCACTCAAATTTAGATTTTGTGTTTTAATTTAAATTTTGGTGAATAAACTGCAAGAAATTAAAATTCAGAAACTACTTGTTTAATCTAGAAATTATTATCCCACTTCTGAATTCTTTCAGGCTGTAGGTAGATAAATATTTTAACATAAATACAGAAATAAAGAAGAATTCACCAAATATGTGTTAAATGTATTCTAAATAGATTGCAATCTTTTTAAATTCTAATCTAGCATCTCATAAAAAACTAGAAGCGAAAAGCTATTGATGCTGAGAGCTAATTATTCTTACCAACATCAATCTATCTGCAGTTGTATAAAAATTTCATTAGCCTATTATTTCCATGCTTGCAGAACAGGAATATTAAAATTAATTCCAAGATAGAATGCATATTTTGATCAATCTTTAACCTAAAACTGTTGTGGGGTTATTTTACAACCTTCATCAGAATTCAGTGCTTGTGTTTAAGAAATTGTAACTGAACAACGAAATATTTTAGTAAGATGGACATACAGTTACATAAAATATATATATATACATTAAATTGTATAAATGGCAATTGCCTTATTTAATTTCAATAAACATTGAATCGCAAAAAGTACTTGCTCCGCCGGGAGTCGAACCCGGATCTCTCACTTGCCGGGTGAATGTGCTACCATTACACCACAGAGCGCTTACTTTTTCCGATTCAATTATTTTGTATTTGGCCGTATCTGTCACATATGTGTTTAAATAAGCAAACTAACATATGATCAGAAGACCAAATACCTGTCAAACGACTTTTATTTACATTAAATTGTATAAATGGCAATTGCCTTATTTAATTTCAATAAACATTGAATCGCAAAAAGTACTTGCTCCACCGGGAGTCGAACCCGGATCTCTCACTTGCCGGGTGAATGTGCTACCATTACACCACAGAGCGCTTACTTTTTCCGATTCAATTATTTTGTATTTGGCCGTATCTGTCACATATGTGTTTAAATAAGCAAACTAACATATGATCAGAAGACAAAATACCTAAATAATACACACAAAAAATGTATAAATCATTGTGACAGATACGGCCAAATACAAGATAATTGAATCGGAAAAAGTAAGCGCTCTGTGGTGTAATGGTAGCACATTCACCCGGCAAGTGAGAGATCCGGGTTCGACTCCCGGCGGAGCAAGTACTTTTTGCGATTCAATGTTTATTGAAATATATATATATTTATATAAATTTTTAAATCATTTACTAGTTTAAAACTCATTCAGGTTTCGATATGATATTCTCTGATCTGCAAAACTATACATACAACAGCAGTTAGAGATCCAGAACGACAGAGTCTACCCATGTCTAGAATATGATAGCCTATATAAGGTCATAAACTATATGATAATCTTGTCAATAAAACAATGAAGATGTTAAAACTATTTTTAAAATAACAATTTTAATTTTGCTGAAAAACCAATTAGAACATAAATTAAACAGTTTTAGTTTTTTTGTTTCTTCTGTGTGCTATAAACTTTTAACGAATTTATCAGAAACATATACGAATATCAAGTATTAAACCAAGTATACAGAGAGACTTTAACTTTGGTTCTATTTGAGTTTTCAAACCGTAAACTCGTAAAAAAACTAAATGGGGGTCCAATTTCGCTAAATGATTTATTAATTTAAAAATTAGTGTTAAAAATATTCATCAATATAGCAACCAATTAAAATTTAATGTAAACTATAACTGTTATAAAATTTTAAATATCTTGACTCCATTGATAAGCCATTATAAAATCACTCAACAATGACTTTATAATAATAACAACAACACACCAACAGAGAACAACACAGTTTACAGAAAATATTTCTTTATTTGTTCTCTTATAAAAATGCGGTTTGAGGTTACCAATAATGTGTGTATGAGCATTCGGTGGTACGTGTATTCTGTTATTAAAAAAAGTTTTTAAGCGTGTATCTTTCAAAATTATTATTTTGTTTTACTAAACCTGTGCTTTGTAAACCTACTAAACCTATTGACTATCAAATTACATAACTCAGTCAAATAGGTAGTCAAATGGTAGTCAAATAGTTTTTCAAGACATTTGGTTTTAAAAACAAACAAAAAAACCAAAACAAAAAGTTTTTGTTTTAGATTATAATTATTCTTATGCACAATGTTGAGAACTGGATTATTCGAATTTTCTGCTACAATGCGATGAAGTAAGATGAGCTTTAAAAAAGGATTTCAGTCTGTAGGGATTCATTAATACCTCTGGATTTCTCAACTTGCCCTCTGACGTCTGTATTGAGTTTATAAAAATGCATTTAGACTGTTATTTTTTAATTTCCATCATGGTTACCTATAAGAACAATGTAAAATATTTGAAAAACGATACATTATACTCAAATATTATGATACATTATACGTTATATACCTGGTAAAATGACAAGCTGTTGCAGAATTGGCGAGAAAATATCTCCCTTGGTATTCTAAATGGTGGTTGAAATATGTAGTGCGATAAATTTCAGCAGGTTTTAAAGGGGATATAATTAGTCTCCAAAAGATTCTGTATTAGACTTTATAAGAATAACAACTAAAATATATCAGTTTAAAAGGCTAAACATTCCTTAATGCTATATAATATTCAGAGTTTTAATACCACTTTTCAATGAATTTAAACGCCATTATTTATACAGCAGATTTATACGTATAATTAATAACTTGCAACAGAAGAACTCATAGTATTTAATAAGTTATATAAATTTATATTGCATAGGAAACTTTACTACTCATAATCTTTAAGTACACAATTGTAAATATTTGTATTGCATTTTAAAATACTAAACGTTATTCCTCTACAAATGAAAACAAATATGAAAATAAATCTTATTGAAGTAACTTAGTCACCAGCATAAAGTTTCTTAGTTTTGTCAGTAAGCTCTCAGGCCTGTAAATCTTCATTCCCTCTCCTTGCTAACAATGATTTAAACTCTTTATTATGATAAATATGTCGTTTATATCTCTGATAATAAATCACATCAAGAAAGTTATGAATGCAAAGTTAACCTATGCAAACAACAAGTTAAAGTAGTTCAATTAATGTAATATTTATTTCATTATATTACATACATATTAAGTTTTGTGAATCGACTGTGTCTAGATTTAATGGAATACACAAACATTATTTCTCCAATTACTTTTAATCAACCGTTTTTATTTCAGGTTGGATATATAATAACAAAAATGTTTATATCGATGAATTATGAAGAAATTATTTAAACAAATATCTATTCAATACGACATCACTTTTTAAAATCATATACTACAACAATTCTTACACAACATATAATATTATCGTTTAAGCAATATAGGTAAATTTTTAAAAATATAAAATAATTCAAAAAATATAACAGAAAACTATCTAATGCATCATGAAATTGGACTCACTTATCAAGTTTTCCGACGGTACAGTCCAGAAAACAAACCAAGCACAACTTCTTGTCTAGCTCCCAAGTTTGTTGCAACGTTATTTGTAAACTGAGGAGAGGATGACTAGTTCTAATGTCAAGTGTTAGTATAGAACATTTTGCAAGAGTACTAAATGTTACTAGCTTCAATTTCAGAAGACATTTGTTCAACAAGAAGAAATTTAGATTCTGGACAATTCATTTCTTTCAGTGACTGTACTTTTGTTCAAAGTAATTTAATTTCCCGTGGATTTCAATAAATATTCTGTTTGGCTCCTTATTCGACTTTCTGTTTGTATGAAAGATAATGGAAACGACTATGGTCATTTCGATATAATGTTTTGCTATTCTTGTTAGTGAAAGATTTGTTAGTTTGCCAATTTAGTGTAATTTTTTCAAGTCCTCTAGACGAAGTCGGAAATTTAAATTATTATATTTATAGGACACAACATTATTGCTCTCAAACTTTGGAGCATAGACATACCTGAAATAATAATGAAAAAATGAATTTAGTTTTTCCTCTCTCTCTCTCTCTCTCTCTCTCTCTCTCTCTCTCTCTCTCTCTCTCTCTCTCTCTCTCTCTCTCTCTCTCTCTCTCTTCTCTCTCTCTCTCTCTCTCTCTCTCTCTCTCTCTCTCTCTCTCTCTTCTCTCTCTCTCTCTCTCTCTCTCTCTCTCTTTTTTTCTCGTTTCTTCTGAGGGTACAAATAAAAAAATGTGGGGTGTTATTAGAAATCAAGGTGTTGGTAAACAAACCGATAGGGTAATTGATCCTATGATTAATCTTGATAATTTGAATGATTATTTTTGTAAAGTTCAAAATAATTTTAACTTGAACCTCATTGAGTACTATGAGAGTTTAAGTAAACCTAACGTACAAACGTTTAGTTTTTGTGAGTTTTCAGAGGAACAGATCTACCGTGCTTTTAATACAATCTCATCAAATGCAGTTGGTCCAGATGGGGTTCAAGTTAAATTTCTTAAGTTAATTTTCAAGGAAATAGAGCATGTGCTATGTCACATTTTTAACTACTCTATTAGTAATAGTGTTTATCCCAATGAATGGAAAAAGCCAATATCTTGCCTTTGCCTAAGGTAGCCAAGTCTGTACAATCTAGCCATTTTAGACCAATAAATATATTATGTGTACTGGGAAAGTTACTTGATAAGTTAATATATTATTAATTAAATGAATTTTTTAATAGAAATAACATAATGTTTAAGTACCAGTCAGGTTACAGAAGTTGTCACAGTACACAAACAGCTGTAATTAAAGTTACAGACGATATTAGAAGAGCTATTGACAATAAACGTCTAACTGTACTTATGTTGTTGGATTTCAGTCGTGCTTTCGACTGTGCCAACCATTTACTGCTAATGTCCATTTTGAAATCTTACAATTTTGGCAATGCATCTATAGAATGGTTTGAATCCTATTTGTCTGATAGAATGCAAAGAGTAAAGACACAAGGTGGAGCAACCTCTGATTGGAGAGTTAATTCTGTTGGTGTTCCACAAGGCTCTATGTTATCAGCCCTTTTGTTTAGTTTGTATATAAATAGGATAAGTGATCATATATTGTTTAGTAATACGATAATGTATGCGGATGACATGCAACTATATATTCATTGTGACTTTGATAAATTGAATCATACAATTACGAACCTTCTTAATATTGACCTTATGACTGTGTACTTATGGTGTAGAGATCATGGCTTGAACCTAAATATAACTAAATGCAAACCAATTTTAATTGGATCTTCTAGACTACTAAATAATATTTTACACAATAACATAGCTCCGATAAAAATTGGCGAGCAGGCTCTTAAGCTTGAAAAAGATGTTATTAACTTAGGTCTAAGGCTCAGTAATTCATTGTCTTGGAATGATAATCAAGTTAATTATGTCACTAAGAGGATATATCAATGTTTATATCAATTTAGACGCTTACGTTTTAGACCTTCTTTGGATGTAAGAATGCAACTAGTTTCGGCTTTAGTGTTTCCTATAATTGATTACGGTATTGCAGCTTACTGTGATGTTAACAGTGTACTGACGAATCAATTGAAAAAAGCTCAGAATGCTTGCATACGTTATATTTATAACTTGAAATACGATGAGCATGTAACAGCGTACTATAAACAAATGAAATGGCTAAAAGTACAGGAAAGAATGGAACTTAGTGTACTAAATTTAGCTTTTAAGATTTTAAAATATAAAAAACCAGAATATTTATTTGAATGTTACAATGTAATGCACAATGTTCATTTAAGAGCAACCAGATTTGGCGATGAGATGTATCAGTTTTCTATTCACAGGACTTTCACGTACACAAAATCGTTTTTAGTGACATCAATAAGATTGTTAAATAGTCTGGATAGTAATATAAAGAGAATTGAAAAAGAACACATATATGCTGGTAAAGTAAAAGATTTATTGTTATTAAGATATGAGAACTAACAAAAAGAAAAATAATTTTAAAAAAATAATTCCTGAGATATGTAAGATATTTTCATTATTTGAATGCATATGTGACAGAAATGGCCGAATACAACATAATTGAATGGTAAAACATAAGGACATTGTGGACTAGTGGTAGCGCACTCATCCGGGTTAAAGTCTTGCGAAGCAAGTAATTTATGGGATTCAATGTTTATTGATTAATTAAATAGGCTATAGTCATTTACACAGGTTTAAAAGTTATAAAAAGTTGTAAATATTTATACTTTTGGTTTATCAATATATTGCTAAATATTTTGAAATTCTACCCACAAGTAGCAATATACTTGGTAAAATTTCTGGAAATATTTAGAAATTATATTTATAAAAAAATGTTTAATGTATGTGAATAAAATTTTAAAAATGCTAGTTTGTGAAATTTGTATGAAAACTAAATTTTGTAGCAAAATATTCATGGCTATCTTTGCTGTAACCCAGCACTATGAGATAGATAGTATGGGTCCTGTGACTCCAGAGCAATATTTTAAAAGTCTTCTTTTACCCATTGCCTACAAAACTCATTATCTACAAAAAACAACTTGCCATTTTGCCAATTTCCTTCTTACTCTCTCACTTAATAAAATAATGCAATATTACTATAATTTATACTAATATTGCAATAACATAACTGTTTCTTGTAACAAATAATAATTTTATAAATTACACATCGTTATAATCTATTGTCAAACATTCACGATTAAAATAAATACTATATTAAATAATAATTAAATTATTTTATTAATTTGATCATTTAAAAACATATATTTTTTATTTATTTAATACAATTGTAATGTTTTTAATATACGACATTTAGTGTATCCACCTACATGAATAATACATGTGCAATAGCCATTAATGCAATAAACATTTTAATACGTTATAATATACTATCTTGGTTTCTATGTAATTTCAAAAATCTAACTTGGTTTCCTTTCCTTGGAACCAAGTGTTATGAAAACATTATACGTAGGTTATATAGTGTACTTTAGAGGCAAGAAAATTGATACAGTGAAGTATTTAGAATCTTTATATACTAATGAGGTAAGATGTTTTATTTTTAAAATGCTTAAAAATAATGTACTCCTGTTGTATTAGTTGCTTTATATAATAAGTGAGAATAATTGGCTAACATAAGGTAGGTAATTGATAATTATTTCGGTATTTTATAATTTGTATAGATAGCACTATTCATACGAAGGGAAGTTTTTCAGTTTTGATAAAACCGTACATAAATATAAAACTTTCAGCCCTCACAATCAGAGAGATGAAAGCTTGCGGTTGTAATACCGATTTATACCTTTTCATTGCAGTTTCCAGTTATATGAGTTCCAACATAGAAGTATAAACCAACGACCTCTGTTACAGTGAGAATATTTCTGGCCCTGTCTTAACTGAAATGGTCGATAGCAAAAATTAATTTTTCATTAGCCTTTTTATCCATTACAACAATAACATGACTTTAAACCGTAAAATTTTATTCCAAATAAATTTTTCACATACAAGGGTTGTATAAAACTTTAACTGACAGGCGCAGCCAAGCTCCTTGTTTTTCTTAATTATTTATTCCAGAGTAGACATAAAGTAACAGATTTTAAACTTAACACTGTTGTATCCAAGATGCAAGCTAACTCTTTATTGACAAATATATATGAAACATAAATTAAATATAAATTAAGTTTATTTAGCTATCTATACATTCAACCTTAGTATAATATACAGCTTCCAGAAACAATATGAACTCAGTGATTCTAAAGATTTCTAAGAATTGTACTTAGGGTAATTACAACTCTCAAAACTTTTCAATTACTAAAAAGAAACTTGAAAAATTTACTTAATTACTATTATTGGGTGTCATGGTTAATGTATAACAAATCTACCAACGGCTCGATATTTAATCCTTTAAAAAAATGCAGATTATGCTATCAAGAAAAAAAATACAAGTGACTGACAAAATAAACAACCCCAAAAATGTCGTGCCCTGCATAAAAAGACAAGTGGAAGATTTTCCAAAATACTGATTACATGCTTTTTATAAACGAAACCATCTTCTACTACATATAGAATGTAGTTTGCATGACATAAATAGTAACATAGCTATAACATGACTACAGACAACATTTGAAACGCCTGGTGCAGACCCATTATAGAAAACTAGTAAAAGCATTTGCTAAGAGACAAGATAGTAAAGCGGTGAGGTTTTGGGTTCTTATTTTTTAACGTATGAATAAAATATTATAATAAAATGCATACAAAACTACAGACCTGTAATATTTACTATGTCAGGAAACTTTGACAAGGCTTATCGGAAAGATACAATAGTAACATCTTGGGCGGTATTGGAAGTTCGTGAAACATAAAATAAATTTATACTTGGCTTCAACCCGATTTCAGACAAGAATTTAACTTTTACTAATGTGCTAGTATAACACTTTTGAGAAGTATTAGGAACACTAACGCTATAAGGTTTTGTAAAAAAAAAATCAAGAATGCCTTATTTTAACAGGCGAAGTTATTGTTATGTGTGATTACGTGGAAAGTTTTATCTAGAAGAGTGCTATCTTTAACAATATCATAGTTCAAATCAAATGACATACACGGTTAGACACTTATCTTATGGTCCATGTATAGCAAAATCCTGACAAAAATGTGAATATGAGTATAACCATGACAATGGGATTATAATAATTAGAATATAGAATAACAATTATTCGTAGTATGGAAACTTTAATTATTCTGTAAGAGTAATGTGAGTAATGTATTTGAGTTATCTAAGTAACGTTAATATTAACCAAATTTTTGGTACAACGCAATTTCAGGCACGGCTTGACGACAGATTCTTATATTACATATGTTAAAATCCAAAATTAAACACATATTATGGTTTAGGTATGATAACGTTGCCATAACCGTAGTTTGGTTATAACACAATGTGGGAGGAGAGTGGAGTGGTATATGATAATCCCTCTATCAGAAACTCGTGACAAGGCTTAGGTGTGATATATAATAACGTCGTATGAGATACACTTTTAAGTTTATGTCAGATAGTTTAAAAAGAAACTGTAGCTTCGCTAAAAATCAGACAAGATTAGATACTTATATTACAGTCCTTGCAACTGAAACTTGTGATAAGGCTTAGGCGAGAGACACTAACACCATATGGAGCCTGTAAGATAATAGTTTCATGAAAAGTAAAAGTTATATTACAACATACAACAAAAATCAAATCAAATAAAATCAAAATTTATTCTTAGCCCAGATTCCACGAACGAAAATGTATGTTTTTACATTTTTATTATGGCATGAAAGCTACCTTGAACCTCTTGCCCAAGAATAAGATTAAACAAAATCCAATGTATAAGTGGACGTAAAGTACATTTGGTATGTGTCACTGCAGGCTACATTAATCTTTTTACAATTGATTCTTTCAATATCGAGATATTTACATCACAAAGTAATACAATTTTATTACAAAATTAATACTGTAAAAATCTTTAGTACGAAACATCATCAAGAAAATAATAACAATGTCACCAAAGGTCCAAGCACGTGCGATTTAGTTACTTAGATAATCATAAAATACTATTACAAATAACGTAGCCTATCACAATTACATCTTATTTTACACTAATAAATGATTTTGAACTTAAATGAATCATTCCTTAAGGCACTTTATGTACTATAGTGGTGGTGATTACCCATTTCGATAACAAAAGAGAATGTCAATGCAAGTATCCGCTTACAATTCATATGTCCCTCAAAGAATAGAGACACAATAGTATTTTTTTATTCGTTACGTGTCTTTAGGTAACATTTAATAGTGATGAACACTACCCTGGATTAGGGAACCATCTACGTCTTTACGTGATCTATACATTACCCACTTCTACAAAGTATGCTGTTTTATAGAATAAAGGAAAGGTATTTCAGAAATGGTTAATCTTGAAGCAAAACTAAAAATTTAAAACATAATTTTTTATTATACTCATTACTGTGACGGTATGGGTCAGGTGAAGGAACGTTAAAGCGTTAAAATTCAGGAGATTCTGTACGTTTTAAAAATAATGCATAGAATGGCATTTAGTTATTTTGATCTAAACTAATTTCAATACATTAAGAATGTCCTTTTGAATAAATGTTATTAGTACTAATAATGGAAATTTATAGCATTTTAAATAAATATTATTATATAAATATATTACATGCTCAAAATTCAGTTTTACGCACCTAGAACAAAATTATATATTTACCGTAAAAGCTTCTAGTTAACATTGGTGGGGTTTCTTTTTAACGGGTCCGACATCATTTATATCTACATTATGAAAATTATCATATTTAATCCCTACATAAAACATTGTCGTTAAAATATATCAAATGGTCCCTTATTAAAATATAGTATAGCATGGGTATGGTGTAACTAGGAAACGTTTTAAATATAAGATGATAAATAATACTAAATTTGGCTGTAACCAATCAGAAATTAGGAAAAACTTTAAATTTAGTGTTTGTTAGGCCTTTTACATGTAAAAAGATTTGTATGTTCACTATATTCAAATCATATGATGTATAAACATTTTGGAAGAACTAAAATGTGGTTGAATGATTTGTGAGTTTTAACATATTTTAATTTGAGTTATGTTCTTTAATGGCATAATAATTATAATAATATCATTTTCATAGCTTTCAATAAACATAATCTAAAAAAACTTGAAAATATTAAAATTTTAAGTAAATATTAGAAAGTTTCATATTTTGTATATAATTGATATATTTTTATCTGTTTAATTTTTAATGTATGAAAATCAAACTCTGCACAAGTGTGGATGGTTCTAACGTGATGTGGCCTGATACCATAGACATACGGAGTGGAAAATTTCAGGGAAATGGCATTGGAAATTAAAAAAAAAACTTGGTTTTAATCAAGAGAAGAATATATAAAAAATGTATTGTATATTGGTTCATTAAATGTATGTATTTCTATAATTTTAAACTCAGTGTAGTTTTTTTTCTACTCATATAAGGAATATGGAAAACAGTTTTAAGAGTAAAGGTTTTTTACGTAAGAAATAATCCGAGGATTCCGAATCCAATTCAGATATTTTTACAATAAAACGACCAGATGTATAATATTAGTATTGCTTTATGAAAAATATATATAATTTTTAAATACTATTCGTATATAAATTTAGGTCAAAATGATTTAGAAATATTGAATATGTCGTACTCCATATTTTTGGGTACATTGATTATACGTTCTTTATATTATCAATAATGTACCTTGTTAGAAAGTAAATGAATTATTGAGAAATCCGTCAATAACAAATAATTAATATTGTTCTCACCAATTACTATCGTTTTGGGATAGTGACGGGTGATAATACGAATAGCATTTCGGAAATTCAGTCATAGGGGTAAGTAGTAAGTAAAGTGGGTGACATATTAATATAACTAAACCACAGAGTTTGTTCAAATTTACTTAACCGTGAGTTACAACCACAAATGAGTTAATCGGCTTAGCGTTACTGAATTCTTTCACTCTATTGACGACTGGAAAAGATTAATTTCTCTCTATCTCATCTTGAAAATAAAATTAATCTACATGTAAGCAAATAAAAATAGTGGACATTAAACATATGGATGTGTTGCCATAATAAAATGTTTATTAGATAAAACAGTTTATTAGATTTAACAGTATATTTTAATTAATAATATTTTCTTTCTGAAATGCAATTTTAAATTATAATAAGTAATTTTCGCTACTTTAAAGACTAATGGATCATAGCCCGAAAGGTTTTGAAATAAGAAAGGCCTGTGCATAAACATATTAGGTGCTTGACGCTTAGAATGGACAAGTAAATTATAGTAAAATCTGTTGAATATTAATTGGGTGAAAGCGTAGCGTACAGAATACTCGCTTTTGAATTCATAATATTCACGTGGGATTTATTCTTCGTTGGGACAACATGGCTAATTTTTGCATCTTTCCATTTACATTTTCTTCTTCGGGGCAACAATAGAGACTCAGCTCTGGAGGCAGAAATTCTCCTTCTCCTGTAAACATGATATAAGAGTCAGGTTAAACTCTGGTCCCTTTAACCATAAACACTAAAATAATATGTAAGTGATGTAGGCTTACATACTTTTGTAAAATTATAGGACCATATAATAATATATTACACTTGCTTTTAATAGTAGTATAACAACATACATTTTCAAAAATGCGCGTAAAGCTGATGTTAAAAGCTATAAATTACCAAAACATAAGGTTTTTGACCAATTTTACAAACCCAATACTGTGTGTAGCAGTAGTATTATTTATATTTTAATTTATATTCGTTTTTGATTTACTACTTTCAGTCAAATAATATTTTTGAGTAATAATGAACTAAATAACGTATATAAATTATAAATTGACTTGAAACCGGTTCAGTAATGGATAGGTAATTTGTTTCCGCCATATTATTGCTTACACTGAGGGTACAATATAAGATTTTATACCTTTTTCATCTTGTAGACATTCCCGATAATCAACTAACGTTCTGACTTAAACCAACACTCATTAATATATTTTGCTTTAAAAATGTCCAACACTACCTGAATGGTAGCGTAATAAATTATTAAAAAATATTAAATTAATAAAGAATATATACAGGTTTCAAAAATGTTGCTATATAGCTATTATTTGTAAACGTTCACCTTAACGGCCTTAGTAATATCTGTCATTATCCTTTCGGACTAATAGAAACTTAAATTTGCTTCTGTAATATTGATACTTATATGTGGACTTGAATGCTTTTATTAAGAGTGTAAACATACATGTAAAGTAACTAGTAAAAAGTTCTTCGCCATGCTTAGTGTATGATAAGAGTCTTTGTTCTGGAGTAAAGAAAAATAAATTGTGAAGAAGAACAAATAACACATTTATATTATTGGAACAGAAGATATCTAGGTCACTGCGTTATGCACAAAAACGTTACCGGGATTCACTGGTGAATGGCTTTACTCGTCCTCGGAGCGTTTATACTCCGCCGCCTGATCGCTTCACTATTGTTCTTCTCGCCCTAGCTCAATCGTCTGATAAAGCTTTGTTCCTAGTGTTCACTCTCTTTGTATTATTCTATGAAATAGAACATTTAAATTATTGTTTTATATAGAATAAAATAATGTTATATTAGGCAGTATGCCAAAGGTGAAGTGGAAACTTCTTGATTACTTTTGTACAACGAAGAAAAGTTTTATTTTCGAATTTGAAGTGAAATTTCCTACCTAATCTGTGCCTTCCAAACAACCATGTGTTAAAATATATGAACATTTCAAATAAAATGCTTTTTATACATTTATTTGACAACTTTGTAAAGACAGTAACTCCCTATAAGTATAACTAGGACTTAACAACGTTCGTGTAATTTTTTGCGTTAAAATATAATATTGCAAGAAAGAGATATGTAGTTTGTTTATGAGTATACTTGAAGCTTTACTTATTTTAATGTGTAGGGAAAATAAGTGCCTCAAACTTCATTGTTGTTATAAAGTTAAGTAAATCCGTGAGTCTCATAATACTTATTATAAATGAAAAAATTATATTTTAGACGAAGAGACATATTTTGTAATTGACATAATTTTAGCTTTCCTTAATGACTTCTAATCTGTCTTCTTATGCACTGAAGCACGGAATGCAATTTTCACACACAAAAAGTAAGATCAATTGGTAAGCATCTGATCCCAGAGGAAATCATTCACAGCCAGCTTCTTATTTACAGCAGTGATTTACAACTTTACGTGTTCCATGATTCGATCTATTATGTTAGACCAACGTAAGTCCTTCACAATATGTCATCTTGAGAATAAGTTATTTTTTGTGATATGGAATTATTTTAAACTACACAATTCTGAGGTACAGGAAAACTTTCTTTTTGTTCCGGTGGTTAAATTTATTCAAATATTTAAAAGCTTATATTTTTTAAAGTATAATATTGGTTTTTTAATAGTGCATGGTACTATTTTGAGTTATATGATTTCGTCATAGTTTTATCATCACTGTATTCTTGTATTTTGGAATTTTATAAATCTTATTTTATTAATCGTGACTTAAGTAAATATTATAATTACTTACAGTAGTACCATAAACTGTAAAGCATCTTCAGTATAGAACTCATCTTTATTCGGCGAGTGACATGGAATTTGTAGGAGAACGGGCGTAATTAGCGTTTGCAACAATAGCATGACTAGCTGATGAATGTAGGAGTGATTCAGTTCACACCTATGAGGTAGCTCAAAATGGCACCTTAAACGAAGGTGGATGATTATGAGAAGGAGAGAATAATAAAGATATGCAGAAGAAACATTTAATGCAAAATTGATTTCTTCTTAAGCTATCGCAAAATGTGTTGTTTCCTTTTAATCTACGTTGAGATACACTGCAACAAGTTCCTCAGTTATCTGTTCCTCTGTTCGAAGAATATGTACAAGGAAGTTAGTAGTTAGTACACCAAACCAAGTCGTATGTATCAGTTGTTGCATGCCAAAAGTGCAAGTGTATAGCTCATTTCATTTTTGAGTCCTGAAGACAGAATCATACATGTGTACAACGATATTGAAAATAAATATTTAAAGCCAGATGCAGACATATAAGAAACTGTGCCAGCCGGCAGAGTGACAGATCGTAATAACGCTCAGCGAAATAAGCTATAAGGAGGCACCCATAATGAAAAACACAATATTGCATATGTGATAATGAATATCATCTGAGTTTAAATTCAACAGATGAAATATGTTTCCTGCTACCTTACAATATGTCATATGTTCACCTTTGTTATTTAATTCGGGTTTCATTTCAATGTGTAAACAACAATGTCTGCCACGCCAAGTCAATAATGATGTTATATGCGTTCGGGTAAAAGTAACATGTCCTATATTGGAATATATGTTACATGATGCCGTACTCAATTAGTAAACATAAAATTTTTTCTGGTTACTAACAAGACCAGTATTAAAACATTTACTTATATAGGCAAATACTACGACATGACTTGTGCCAGCATCAAACCCAGTGTTTTCTGTATAAAAAATCTGCATGCAGAATTTCAAATCCATAATTTAGATCCTATAATGTTGCACGAATAGATATACGGAAAGACGTAAAGATAGAAATGAAATTTTTACAAGTTCTCAAATAGTTAGCGTTGCTAACAAACAGCCTACAAAAGGATAATACATTAGTAGTAACTAGCAAGAATACGTCTTTAAACAATTTTGTGCTTTATATTAACCTACAAGTAGCTGAAGATGGATCCTTAGAATTCGAAATGTACATTGAAAAAATTAAAATATACAAAAGTATATTCTTAAATTTATATTAAAACCTTTCCGAGGCTATATTTCAAAAATTTATTGGAAGTTAAAACTGGGTATTTTAAGAAAACTTGAGTACTTTCTTAAATACTTGGGAAAACAGCATATTATTTAATGTTGTTTTATTTAAATATAGGACTATTCTCTTTACCACGATGTGTTTTATAAGAATAAAGAAAAATATCATTAGTGCTACCTACTTTTTAATTTGATAGTATATAAAAACAGAGTATTACAGTAAAAAATACAAATTGTTTCATAAATGACAACATAATATATATTTACATATTATATTTATATATATATATATATATATATATATATATATATATATACAACATACATATTGTTACATATATATTTTTGAAATTTGTGTTTATAAATTACGAAAATATTGAATAGTCCTAGTGGACTAAGATAAGTAAGACTAGAAATTTAAATCAGCAGCGTCTATTACAGAAAACTTATGTTTGAAGTCTTTTAGAGAATTAATTAAATATACACACACGTGTGAGTGCGTGCGTGCATGTGCATGTGTGCGTGCGTGCGCGCGCGCGCGCGCGCGTGTGTGTGTGTATTTATAGGAAAAACCTCATGTATTTTAAAACAATTTATGTTTTCCAAGTCCAACTGAATACGTGTGCATATGTTACTGTATACTTACATGGATTTAGTTTCATGGATAGTCGTTATAACTTATTATTTTAATTTAATATTTTATTTGTGTTATTGGTCTATAATTAATTTTCTTAATTCACTTATCACTTAATTATTTATTTAGTTTTCCAATTACATAAATAATAAGTTCCTGAATAAGTTTAATACGTAAATAAAGTCAAGTCAGTTTTTTTTTATAAAAAATAGTAAATGTAAAGAATAAAATACTTTTCCAATGTATTTATTTTTCGGATGAGGCCTTTTGACACCAAAGTTTTTATAATTAGACGATGAACCTCGTCTGAAAAATAAATGCATTGGACAAGTATTATATTCTTTAAATTTAGTAGTATTTATACGTTATTCCAACTGCTCCAAGATTCTTCAGTTTTTTTTTATGTTGCACCTCATCTTTGAATAACCATTAGAGTACTATTAGGGCGTTATTATTCCTCTCCCATACACCTTTGCACTGAAAATGCGAATACTGCTAGAAAATATGAACGAAAAAAACTGAATTTACGATTCCACCTTGAGAAGGATAAAATAACATATTTTAAAAGTTCTATATGTCAAAAATATTATGTATATATACAAATTTCAAAAATATATATGTAACAATATGTATGTTGTATGTATATACATATAAATAAGGCTATTGCCATTTATAAAATTTAATATATATATATATATGTTGTCTTTTATAAAAATTTTTTTTTTACTGTAATACTCTGTTTTTTTATACTATCAAATAAAAAAGTAGGTAGCACTAATTATTCTACTCTGATAATCACAATTATAGTTAAAATCGTTAAATGTGTTCTAGTTATAGATTAAAATTACAAGGAATCATTTAAATGTATGAATAATTATTTTTGTATAATTAAATGCCCTAGGTTTTTAGAAAATGTTATTAGAGGTTCTTTTCATTTCTTGTAGCTCAACAGTATGTTTTCAAATAATTTAGCCCAATTTTTAGCATATGTTATGATTAAATTGTTTTTGTATAGCATTTATGGTCCAATAGAATTTTATACAGTTATTGGTCATTTGCTAAGTCAATGAGAGTGATGCAATTATGTGAAGAAGCGCGAAGGTTGTAGTCGCGTGCATGGTCAAAATAATATTGTCAGTAACCTCAATTTCTTTACAAATATTTAACATATATATATAAAACAAATATATAAATATTTCAGAATGTACTCCAATCATAAGTAAACAACAATATAATGACAGTACTATTACGAATAATATGACAGTCATCAAATACTTAAAAAAAAAATTATTCAAGAGGGATTGAAATGATCAGTATAATTTATATTGAACATATTTGTAACCATAGTGACTGGCTACACAATTTTACACAAAGGGAACTAACAACTTCCATCTCCAAAACCTAGTACACCAATGGGAATATTCACTTTCCACATTTACATTAAACAAAAAACTAAACATTTTCTTTATTTTAGGCTTGTGACATATATAAGTCTTAATTTAGGAGTTCTAAATAATTTATTTAATCTTTGTATGATAAGTGGAAAACTTATTATTAGTTTTTTTTTTTGTTAGGTTCTAATTAGATAGGGTTTAAAATATTTACTTTATAAAATGGGAACTAGAAACATATGTGCACACATTTCTTTGATATAAAACATAGATATAGTCTAAACGCTTCCAATGAAGCACAATATTCTCTTAAGCGCCAATTTTACACTTCATCTCATTGGCGTGTAGCAAGTGCATTGCAGACTTCTTTGGAATGGAGATTTAGTGAATGCGACATCTAAGTCATACACTTTTATATGATTGTAATGTCAATACTGTTATGGCTTTGATACAAATATAATAAGCCACCAAGGGGGCAGTAATTGCTTTTGAGTAAGGGATAGAACAGTTTCAAATCCTGATGTGACCTTTGCACTGTTGACCTTATAACGTCAACTCCCCTACTTCTTTTTTTTAATTGTCGTAAAGACCAGCGCCCCATAAAGAATAGGTCTAAAAAGGGGATCAGCTTGTATGTTTATTTTATTCAATGTATATATATATATATATATATGTTAATCTAACATTACATAGATCAAAATAAAGCAGTGTCCAATATCAGTAGAATACTATAAGACCTTCGCTATGTAACTGGCTGTTATGTGACATTTATAGTGGAAAACATACCTAGCATACATATATCCTTTGCGGCAAAGAAATGAAACAATACTGCGAATGTCCTTTTTAATAGTTAACTGTTTTCTTTGTTCCAGAGTAATAATGTTTTCCAGCAGTTCAAGATTAATTAATTAATTATATGTTACTTAGGTTTACCATCACTCTAATTTATTCTGTTGTTTTACTCACAGGCTCATATAAAGTGCTTATTTTATGATTATACAGTCACATTGTCTTTTACCTTGTCAGTTTTCAGTCTTTTGTAGTTATGAAAGTAACTAATGAGTTAAAACTCTTTTAAATCCACAAAGAAAGCAACCCTCTTGTACCTGATTTTAGTCAGTTCTCAAGACGAACACGTAATATAATTACACATTCACACTCTGCATACTTGTAAGAGCACTTAATAATGACTGGAAAGTCTTGTGAATGGATGGAAGGAAGTAAAAGGTTAAGATTCTAATAATTTCTTTCATGTTAGTATAAAGCATTTCATATACTATTTCCAATGTAGTTTAAGTTTCATAGTTTTAAAGTAGTGATTTCTGTAAAAAGCGTAACCATATCGTTGTGATACATTCGACATTCTAAATCATTTTTTAAATTTTACAAGTAGCATAACTAATAAAACATATTCAGTTTCAAATAAAATTAGCTGCAAATCAAATAATGAATTATATCAGTTTTCTATAAATATTTTTCCTAAAGCCAGATTAGTTTAACGACGACTTACTTACATATTAGGACGAATAACCATCGGTCTTCATCTAACAGGAAAAACGAAAGATTGATCTCACAGCACGCAATGGCTTATGTCGAACTATTTAATAAATTACAAGAAGAGATTTCAGTCTAAATATAAAATTTAAAACAAGTGAATCAGTTAGTCATTAAGTCAAAATTAATTGTTTTCAATATGAAATGATCTGGTTAAAATCGTCCAGTAGTTCAAAAATAAAATGTATAGTCTGTTTTCTTGTTCTAAACGTATAAGTTAACAAAATATATTCTATTTGAATTTAAATTAAAGTAGGTAATATACATTTGTTATGAATTTGAATATAAAATAATTTCAAAAATTGTATTATAATATACCAAGGAGTAAAAAAATACGCAAGAAATAAAAATTTTAGTTACAACATTTTGGCTCATACAAAAGATTTATTAAACGTCAACGTTTATTCTTTGTTTTTATAATTCATACATTGCCATAATGTCTGTTCCTTTCACACACACACACACACACACACACACACACACACACACACACACACACACACACACACACACACACACACACACACACACACACACACACACACCACACACACACACACACACACACACACACACACACACACACGCACACACACACACACACACACACACACACACACACACACACACACACACACACACACACACACACACATATATATATAAATATAAAATTATTACTTACGTTGTACCATAAGTTACCATAAGTTGTAACCATAATTGCAGTGAAAGATTGTGAATCATTAGAATTGATTATTGGACATTAATGCGATATATTGCTGTGTAATTCCATAACAAAAATTCTCCAACACGATATCCCGGAAGTATAGACTCAGATGCAAATGTCACGTCGGGGACTGTCCCTCTCGGCCCGAGGCACCGGAACGTAGGCTTGTCCCTTTCGTTTAGGACAACGACCCCTCCATTGTGGCAAAGTGCAATGTATTTCCTCCGTGACATAGAAAAAGAAAACTTTTTCACTTGAAAGTACTATTCTGCCTCACCCGACAATGATTTGCTCGTTATTGCTGACCACGCTTTCTAATATGATAAATATCTTATCGCTGGAGTCTCGGAAGTTCTCGTTGGTGATGAGATAGTAACTGTAAAGAATTACGTCCTTACACTTGACCTCGGCTAAGTTCATGACAAAGTGTTTTCTCCGGCCAAGTCTCTTGCAGTCCCGGGAAGAGTATCCGTACTCGAGGCATTGATAGTGCTTAGAGACAAGCCAACTCCTTATCAGTCAACATTTGGCCGTCCTACATATAGATGCTGGAAATTCAATAGCTCATCAGCAAAATTCTAGCATAACTCTGCGTCCATTCACTGTTAAGTCTGTTTTGTTTTTGAACCATTTCTTTATACGCCCTGTATCCATCGACAATTCGGAAATGGATTTTTGATGACTTTTTGTTACTTTGGCTTCAATATCCAATAAAAGTCGCGGATATCGAACCCTAGATTTGCGGTTCATTTCCAAAAATTCTGACTTGTCTTCAAGAGAATTCCTATGAGCCACAGTAAAACCGGTCTTGTGCTTATACTGTCCCAGTTCGTGTAAAACGTCACCATTCTGTGTCCGTCGAGGATTGATTTGACCCAGGAATTCAGCAAATGATCGGCCCCCTTGATCAAAATAGTGTCAGATCTGGGATTGTTTGCCTAGGTTTTTGGCCTGGAGATTCTGGACACAGTGGGACGGCGCTAATCGTCCCTTAATCGCACAAAGATTTCTGCCACTTTCATTTTAAAGGCTTTTCCTGCAGAAGCTCTATGAACCACCAAATTGTAACTGATGATTGTGAGGTGGAATCTAAGGTGGATTTGAAATATGGGAAAAGATTACATTGTTAATATTTCATTATTTAGGTAGAAAGTTAGTTCGATAAAGTATCGTAACTTCTTGTGTCATGTCGTTTTCTGCGTTGGGATGGCTCTTTACTACAGCCATGATAATGATAATTCCGGGGAGAGCTTATTGAAATTAAGCTTCAAGTTATAACTTTTACATTATGCGATGAGAAACGTTAATCCTTAATTCACAAGTGTTAGTAGTTCTTTCAACATTAAAGGCCATATTCAATTGAAAAATATATGCCGTGTAAATTTCCGTGTTTTCATATTTTTTTAAACTTATTTTTGGTATGGAATACATCGTATCTGTGCTTGACGTGAGGAAATCCCTTAAATGTGATTTAGCAAAGATAGAAAACAAACAACTCAAACACCATTGAAGTCTTCCAGGTTGCAGACAGTTTGAGCTGAGAGAAGTGACAGTTTGGAGAGTTGTTCGAGCTCAGCTTAAAAATATAGGGCGACAAAAATATCGTGTTAGAACTGGAACAATAATCAATTACGCATTTTCATATAATCTGAACAATATATTTCAGTACGGTCCGTTATATTTAGTCCTAATCCTTAGTAGCATTTAGAAAAGAAGGTATGGTTAGAATGTAAGATGTATAAGTGAAACATAATACCAATACGTAGTGTAGTTATTTTTAGAGACCAAATGACGCATTATTACAATTATTAAAGAGTTATAAAGAGTTTTTTTGGGGAATCTACTAGGTTAATGTATAAATAAACATTTTAGAACACACGTTACTGTCAGCGCTTAGTATATATTGTCTAAAACGTATACCCAACTTCAGGTCACCATGGGAGGCTTACCTTTACTACCGTTAATATTCTGAGCCGGGGAGCAATATCTGTGAACCGATTTTTATACTTTTTAATTGCAATATATAATTAGTAGATTTGTTGTTTCGATCTAAATTTCAGATATTCAGGTTAATAAATTTAGATCAGACGTAGTGACAAAACTGGCGGGAGTCTGGGGTAAACCTTCCGCCAATTAAACATCTTAATGTAGTATTTAAACTTTAGTATCAATATTTACGTTTTCAACGTCAATTCCTTGATTTTATATTTAATAAATGTGTTTAACATCTTCTAAACAGATTTCCCTACACACAAAATTTACTAGCGTCTCATAAACCGTGGAAATTAATGTATATTAAGATACATTTTAAACTTCAATATTTCCATTCTGAAAATTTATTATAACATTGAAAGAATGAAAAGACAGATAAAACATGAGTTAATATAAAATATTGAACTGTCATCTAAGAAATTAAAGCTCGGTTCATCTTATTTTTCATTGCTACACCTAATAATAATATAACATCACTTTTTTCACTTGTGATTAACTGTAATTACAATTCTCAATGAACTGATGTTTACCTTAAAAAGTCGAAGTACACTTGTACGACAGACAAAAATTTGATTTCATTCTTCAGAAACTGGCTGAAGAGACTTCGTTAAATTTTAGTCGCACAATACAAATATTAAGAGCTTAGAAAAATGTTATAAAATAAAAACTTTGATTTAGAGTACAGTATGTTATTAATCCTTCGACTTACGTTACAGCTGTGTAAATGGATATGTGACCGAAGGGCTTATAATCTGCTTTTCTCAGAAATTACTAACTAGAACTTAATATACTGTTATTTCACTCCACCATATTGCATAATGTTTGTAACTATTAGAATGCACAATTTATATTTATATAAACATTTAAACTAAATGTTCTAGTTCTTCAACTAAGAATGTTCTCAAATAGACATAACTCAGCTATAAAAATAGAAACAGTTTCAAATACTGCTTCGACCTAAACCATCTGATCCTTGCCCTAGAAATCGTAATCTGGTCTTTCAAATCTCTACTAGGTCTTTCTTGCTAAATGGAAACTGTTTAGTTCAGTAGAATACACCAGTAGGAATAAAATATAAGTTTTTGAATGCGTTAACTATAAATCATGATATAAGACTCATCATGTTGGTAATTAAAACATACTTTTTTCTCTCTTTGAAACGAACCTATGTTGTATTTGTTCTAATCACAATAATGCTAGTTTTTATGTGGTTGTTGTCATAAGGATGTTTGTTTTAAATTACGGTGGAATTGTTAAAAAAAGAGATATATAACTAGTCTCAAACTCCTTGGTTGAAGGAAAATTCGTGGTACTTTCCAAGAGGTACAGAATACTTAATACTGGTTGTGGATCGTAATTTCATGGTATTTACTTAAATAAGTCACAAATTAGACATACTCAGCTTAGTATACGAAATATATGACCAATTGATAAGTAGTTGATCTTGCAATAGAATCGCAAAAAGTATGTCCTTATAAAAAAATAATTCTTTTGTGTTTAGCCAGAGTTTTTGTAAATATTTCATTGGAATTAAGTAAAATACATGACTTACTTTTCTCAGGTAAACCTGTAAGTTCTTCAATAAGTAATTTATATAATATATTTAAAAGCATGTGTGTTTTTCCGACAGACTTTTCCGGTGATTCTTATATAAAAAATACGTTAACGTAATTTTTTTGTAAATAATAGTAAGAAAACCTCATATAGAGAGCTGCCTCCGTATGATATATAGGTTAAATTGTATTTTTAATATTTCCGATATTAATAATACTAAAAATTGTATTGTAAGAGCCATTATCAATGAGATTTGTATAAACTGTATAAAGTTAGCTCGCGTTCCTTAGTTTCTTATTTGTAAGTTTGGCATGTTCACCAAGCAATGTTGTAATGCATCAATATGTATTTAAACTATCTTTTATGCTTCTCAATTTAACCACGGTTTCTATTGAACATTTGCTTGAAGTACTGAACAAATTTAAGGTAAAATTTTACCTTAATTCCAATGACTTATTTTTTAAGGTTATAATGGATAGTAAAAAAGTAACTAATATTTTTAATATGCGACAATATTTATAATTTATTTATTTGAAAAACCGAGTAATCATTAAAAACTTTGCGTCACTATCTCTTATCCTGCCTCCATAAATCCACAAAGAGTAAAGAAACATTGACAAACCCTTTGTTTTTCACATGTAATCCTAGTATGTATGTATGACCTTAGCTACTCTTAAACATATAGCATCACATGAACGCGTCTGCCGCAGAGAAAAATTGAAACTCAATACTAGTAACATTAACATTTGGAAACCTCGCAGAATTTTTTATATTGTCCACGTTGTATAATATAAACCTCAAGCACTACGTCTCAAAGATTGGTAAAATTATCTCTTCTTAAGTTGTGAAAACTAAAGAGATATTAAGGAGGACACAAAAACTAAAAAGTCAACAGACATTTATATTTGTGTAGGTTTGGCAAAAATGTAAGAAGAACTGTAAACCCCATATTATGTTGGGTCCCACAGTCATGAATCTTTAAGCAAGGAATGTACGAAGAATCCAACAACGAAGAATCTGATAGGTAAGAGTCTCACAGCGAGGTGTTCTACAACGAATAATCCCACAGTGAATAATATCATATCTCGGAGTCCCACAGCAAGGCGCCTAGTTCTAGGTTTCTTTCCTGTGAGTTACCTCGCTATGGGACTCTTTAATCTAGTATAAAAATGAATTTCTACAGAAAAAATTACAAGTTCAATCATGTGTTTTGGGTCAACCTCTTTACTGTGTAATTGTCTGTCTGTCTATCAATCAATTGAGAGGACCTCTTAGGAATGAAACGAGCTATATTCCATATAATTTTTAGCTGGCGAAAGCAATTTCTGCGAAGCCTGTAACATGACACGACTTGTAGAGTACCCATACCTTGTTTATGAAGTGACAATATACAGCGTACCAAGAAAAATAATTACAATAGCACGCTCAATATGTTAATAGTTGGACCGGGATATTCGTATGTAAGTTCTTGAAAACAAAGTTTATAACATATTTCTTCCTGTGCTGTCAACATATAATACAAATTTATAAATTTAAAATAATTGCATTAAAATGTTTAATGTGTATATCAAAAGTCCTATTAAGTATCGTTCAACACCCTTAGATGAATTACTTTATACACTGTTTTTATACACAGCTATAGTTTAAGATCATTGTAGGCGGAGTTCATAACAGACTCAGTAATATTTTGTATATTTTACTTTCTTAGGATTTAACATTTGGTAGGTTAGGCTTTCAGTGAGTGCAACATTAATGTGTGATGCCGGGAGAGCCCAGAAGGGACAGACCACTTACGGGTGATGAAAAGTTAATTTTCTCTTGTAACTCGGAGCCATACGAGTGCTATGTTAATATATGATGCTACTAATGGGGCAAGACTTAACTTTCCTAGCTACTCCGACTTGTTTGTGTCAACTTTCAGCTATTTCGTAGTTTTGTGGCACTTTAACTCTAAAACGTACACGAAGTAGTTAACTGTTACTTTAACACTTGGGCTTGTTGATGTTTAATATCAAAATGCTATTGAGTAATGGCAAGGTTAAGTAGTTACAATTACTCAATCTATACCTCAAAAAACAGCATTGTCAGAAAGTTATAAGCTATCAACACCTTACATTTATTTTTATTTTCGCGTGGCACGATATCTAGAGAAAACCTTCCTCTGTAAACTTTTAATTCTGCATGAAAATTAATTTATATATAGAAAATGATGGGCTCTATTATGGTAGAAGTTTAAACATGAAATTTGGCTGACGCTAAAGAGAGAGACACCGATTCTTCTTAGTCTAGGTGTTATAGTAAAGTTTATACTGTTGTATCGATCAAGAAAATATATACTCTACGTTGAATAGAAAATGTTCCTTCAGGAAAATGGCGTCTACTGGTGACCCTTGTAATATAATTCTGATTTTTAGTATTCTATTGAAGGTATACTCGTGTTATCAAGTTTTACGTTTATATTACAGCGAGAAGTTCCAAAATATAAAGCTCTCCTATGGGAAAAAAACTATTTCAAAAGTTAAATTCATAAGAAATCGTTAGTTTTATCTGATAAAAGTCAAAAGCATGTTAATATTCAATTAATTCATCTTAGGCCATTAGATTTTTTTTCATAAAATATATAAATATACTAGGGCTGCAACGCTATATATATTCACATCTGTGGTTGGTGTTCATAAAATATATTTAATTTGTCTTTTGTTCATAAAACACGCCTTTTTCAAATTTTGTATATCTGATATAATGAAAATTAAAATGAAAATACAGGTCGCAATCTCAATTTAAACCGGATGGATGATTCATATTTTTGAAATTTTTTTAGTGTTTCTATTATAATTATGGGACATACGTGTACCAAATAGAAGTGTAAACGATGATAATGCCAAATGTTATGACATCGAAAACGTAAGGAACTAATGATAATTATTGTATGCATATATTGACCTATATACTTTCACTACTTTCTTTCTGTAATCTTATACTTAAACCCTAAACATGTCTCCACCTTCTTCTAGTGCTCAGTGCGTTAAAAATTATAATTATCGATTATTTAATCCTTCTCTCCTTAATTGGTGGCAAAATATTTTTTTCTTTGCAAATTCAGTATACCCTAATCTCCGTAAATAATTAAATCTTCTCACAGTTGTCTAATAGATTGGAAAACCCTCCCATCCCGTATCATTCTGGTTTTCTGTCCAATTTTCTTCCCGACAGATCATAAAGGCTAATTTATCTTTTATATTTCAATCCTAACCCCCTACAACGAGTGTCCTATTCTCTTATTTTTTCAGAAGACGTAGCACGATATTACAGGAAGAACGAATACTCATATTTACCCGAATATGAATACTTACGAATACTCATTGTCTAATATTTCCCGGAGCCTACAACGTGTGTTTTTCTTTTGGTTTTCTGGATTAAAAATTATATTGTTTGTTTTATTCTTACCAATCTAAAACTCCAAGTTTATGCTTCGATATGTTTGTGCACCTCTTATTCCTATGCCAGACTCACTAATTCATCGCCACACTTTCAACATAATATATCTGTTGTGTACCAAATGTCAAGGCTAATTGACCTCAAAGAAGAGAGTGTAATTTGATTTTATAAACAAAATCCATATATATATATATATATATAATTTCAATAAACATTGAATCACAAAAAGTACTTGCTCCGCCGGGACTCGAGCCCGGATCTCTCACTTACCGGGTAAAAGATCCGGGTTCGAGTCCCGGCGGAGCAAGTACTTTTTGTGATTCAATGTTTATTGAAATTAAATAAGGCTATTGCCCTTTATACAAAATTGTATATATATATATATATACATTTCTATATACATATATCTATATCTATCTCTCTCTCTCTCTCTATATATATATGTATATATATATATATATATATATATATATATATATATATATATATAGAGAGAGAGAGAGAGAGATAGATATAGATATATGTATATAGAAATGTACAAGCATATATTTATATATGGATAAAGAAACAAGTTATACTTTTTTCAACTCTATTTACACATAATATACACCAAGAAATTAGTTGGTTCTATACTATTCCGAATTATGAATGCCTGTGTCTGTTGAAGAGAATTGTGTCTATATACTGCGCATTGAAAATGTTGAAATACGTGAGACATATTTAATCTCAACTGTAATTAATAGAAGACAAATGTTGCTTGTTTTAATGCACTCGTTATAACACAAATTTTTATTCTATTTAGCTAATTAATTAAATTTTAGTTCAACCTTCAAACGGCACACATATATATGTTTGTCCTCCAACAGGCACACAGAGATCTACTAGACCCTGGACATCATTATGTACGTATTTTAATTTTCTTAAATCATATATGTGTGTGTGTGTGTGTGTGTGTGTGTGTGTGTGTGTGTGTGTGTGTGTGTGTGTGTGTGTTGTAATATATTAGTAAAAACAACCAATATAACAATTATAGGTGTTTGCTGTAAATTTAACGCAAAATTGTGAATTCTTTAAAAATAGCCATGTATATGAGTTTTTTAATGTATTAGACGCAAAACTATATAGTAGCTAAAAATTAAATTACATGCAGAAACAAAGTATGAATGTATTTATTCCATTTCAATTGTGAATTATCTTAAACAGACTCGCAAACATAGTGGCAAACGCATAAAGTCATATAATTTAAAATACTAATTTTATAATATAGAAAAATTTATGGATTGGTTATTGATGCTAATTGTTCTTTGGTCGATAAAGAAATTTGATTAGTTATTTTACAAATAACCACAAAATGACATTATAATCAATATAATGAAGTGTAAGCAATGAGGAAAACACGTCCTTAGCGACACCGTGTCCCTCTTGACCCCAAGACAAACAAAGTTGTTTATTACTCAGCTGACAGCTAGCAACGAAGTCGGCCAGTGGTTGGAATCTAACTTTCGTTTTGTAAACTGAAATTAAGCGGGCACAAAAAATTATGCCAATGAAATGTGGAGTCCTGTGGGCCCCAGTGTGCTCATTTAAGGTCACCTACCAATAAAGTTAACTTTTCAGATCCGGTGTTAACCTATACAAAGCTCAGATGACGGCTTTTGCGTGCTTTGCCCTCCCCCCAATTCTTAACAGTTCCTCACATGCGTGACGAAGCCGTCCTTTAGCAATAACAGTAGCTGCCGTGGTCAAAGTTGACTACGCCACCAACCATGTGATCACTGCTGGAAACGAGGAAAAACGCGTCCCACTTTTTAGCAATAAATGGGGAGATTAGCTTCACATCTTGTCTACTACAATTTTAAAATAGTGTCCAAAAAAATTGGCTACAATCTATAGCTAAATATGATTTCAAACTAGCTGAGAAAATATTTAGTTGAGTAAGCACACTTTCAAAACATGTTTTTTTTATTATTGTTTTGAAAAATAATAAAGTTGTAGTTCATTTACAATACAGATGTTATTTTTGGTTTTATTATCATACTATGTTAATGTAATTGTTTTTAAAAAGTCAAACAAAGATCACTTTAATAAAAGACATATGAGCCTACACTTAATACTGTTTTTCGAGTCTAAAGAAGTCTTTATAATTTATTAATGATATCGGCTTTATAAAAATCTTAAATATTTTCTTACAAATAATAATATGATTTTAATAGTCTGTGATTTTCTTTCTACAATTTTATTCTATATTATTATTTTAAAACAGACTTTTTACATTGTTAATATTAATATTTTAATGAAATTACTAACGATTAAATTGAAACATCACAACTTGTATTACGAGTATAAGGTATATTCTAGCATTAAGGACTCCGAGCGCCGCGATTCGAAGCAAATGATTCATACTTTATGCAAGCATGGTTTCAAAAAGTTGGAAATCCGTGAAATAAATATAACATTTACTTTATATGATTGCGTATAATTCTAAATAACACAATGTTGCATATGATTTATACTTTATTTGCTCTATAGGTTTCAATGAAACGGATCTATCATAATAATTGCTCTCAACGGGTTTCTTACGGAGCAACTGTACTTGTAGATTAATTTGCAAACAATAACGAACTTAACTATTTTATTTATAAGGGAAATTTTTGAGAAATTTATTAAAATCCTTTAGAAGAAATAGTCTTGGTATTGTTAACAGAAAATTACAAATATTAATGTTCTCTTTTTGTCAGATGCTAAATATAGCCAAATATTATATCAGATGTATGTAAGTAATAAGGAATTATGTTAGTGGGCTATTGTTTTAATTTAAAGTCAGACGATCATCTGTCAATTCTTCCATCTTGGTGCCATTATATTATGAACTGTCAAAGTATTATCATCAATCATAAACCAGTCTCTGTTAAATTTCCTTTATCCAAACTTAAGTTCAGATAGATTTATTTTACGTAGATGGGCATTTTATATTCACTGTTGCAATATAAGAATCACTATTTACACCGTTGGTCTATTTCTCTCTTTCTCTCCCACCATATTTCTGTCATTTTATAGTATATATTTTTAATCAACATTTACAATTTTATCAAAGTATCTAATACATTTTAAAAGAATGAAAATGTCTAGATTTAATGCAATAAATGTATCATTTAGGAATAAAAAAATATTAAACACAAACAAACTTATGAAGATTTTAATGCAGTGTATAATATATGAATACACTAAATTGTCAAGGCAATAGTTGTATTCAGCTATTGCCTATTTATTTATAAACATTGAATGAAATATAATGATATTATCTTTAGAACTGTGCAGAATAAAATATACCTACGTATTGATATGCATTAATTAGTTAATAAGACTCTTCCAATAGTTCCATTAAAACAAATTCAAACAAGAAAAGCTTACTGAAATTTGGAATAACTACCAAACACCGAAAGCTGGTTATGAAAGGCAATTCTATAAGATGCCCCAAGGTCTGTCTAAGGCAGCGTGGATAAAAAATCTAGCGAATGAACATAAACAATGGGATAAACGTCGAAGGCAAAACTAAAAAAAATAAAAATTACGTTTAAAAAAAATTTATCTTCTAGGTAATCTAAATTTAGTAATATGTATATTTCCATACTATTCGAGTATTTCTCTAGTGGAACTATACGCCTCTTAAAACCGGTCATATGTGTAAATAAAACTTGAAATAATTGTAGCTTACGTACTTTTTGAGGTACGTAAATGAGTGAAGGAATGTAAGTGGGTAATGTTTAATTTGATAAAATTCTCTAATAATTCAGCTATTTTCTATCGTGTAACAGGCTTTTACTGAGGCTGGAAGCAGAATTTCAAGTCAATAGGTAATCATATTCTTGAGATATCTATATCAATATATAAAGAGTGTTCACAAAAGGATGTCACAAACTTCTGAGGGTGATATTCATAATTTCACACACAAAAATTTTATGTAGACATAGGTCGAGAATAATCTCATTTAGCTGCTAGCACTTTTGTATTTTTTATAAGGAAACTATTATTTCTAAATCTAGTGATACTAAAAAACGAAATTTGCACAAAGATTTGAGTAGAAAAGAGAAAAAAATCACTGTGTTTTTTATCTAATTTTAACAAAATGGCATCTGTTGATATATTTTAAAGTCAAATAACATATAATCAATTATAGTTATAAAGATTTACCATACACTAACTATTTAAAAATTCATTAAAATTCCAAAGGTACTTATAGATTTCTACGAATATGTGTACACACCATTTATTACTTAAAATACTAAAGTATACATCATTTTTTAAGGTACAGCAGATTGTAAGAAATTTTCTTATTACAATAAATCAAGTCAATTGAAATAAAGTTACTTTATACTAGTTAGAGTACATATCTTAACACTTCTGTTGCACTATAAATAATTCCCAATGTATTAAATTGTATGAACAAAATAAGACCTAGATATATGACAAGAAAAATAAAGCATTAAGATTCTTATATAACAAAATCAAAGATTTAAAAACAATTGATAATTTTAAACGCATTTCTTTTTTTTATTTTTATCAAAAATTCGAACAAGTCACAAAAATTGTCTAATACCTGTCCCTAGCAGAGTGAATATCGGTCAAGCGAATAAACACGCAGCTGAAGTTATAACACAAGATTTCTTATTCGTGTTCTGGGCTGCGAATTAGACGGTACGTACAGTTAATGCATAATCCACACTCTAATACGAATCGTGAAATACCTCATAAAACACGAGTGACTTTTAGTGTGTGGGTGTTTGTTTTCCGTGGATATCGCTAAAACAATATCCGACACCATTAAACATTCACTGTTGGTAAACTTTTCATGAATGCCAAATCACTCACGTTGTATAGAAGATTGGAACTGTGGTAATTTCATACATATCATATAAAGTAAGAGGTTCTCAATGTTGAAGTAAATAACGCCATTTTCCTTCATATGAGGAGGCACTGTCGTAAACGATGTTCGAATAATTTTCTGATTTTGTTCCATCGATATCTTTAAAGTTGAAAACTTGATATTAAGTGTTCAGAAAAGTAAAAATCATGATTATATTGAAATATTTTAAGTAGCTTTTATATAAAAAGTATTACAATCCTCACATATCATAGCTTTCAAACACAGTATCATCTTTTATTTCCGGGTAAAGAGGTGTGTATATACAATCCTATTAATAATACAGATGCAAAAGTTTGAAAAGAATAGTGTCTTCCTATTTTTATATTTGGTCTTTAGTTCTTTTTATACATAAACATAAAACAGAAGTACAAATATTTAGATCAAATTCTTAAATGATATTCCTTGAATATCAGAATAGTATATGACCGAATATCTAAGAAATATATATACACACACACACACACACATATATACATATATATATTTCAGAATTTTGTATTTGCAGTAACAACATATCATTGGTTGTAGTGTGCTGCATATAGGTTTGTTATTGCATTATCTAACTTTAACTATAAATGGAAGTGTTGACAGATTTTGGATGTTAGAAACTATATTAGTCTGGCGTTGTAACAGAATATTATACACAGTATCATCCCTGAAAAAACAAAACCTAGTATGTACCTTCACTAATGCGATTTAATAAATAATATGTCTGTGCCAGCAGTGTGAGGAAACAAACAATAGCAGTGCGCAAGTGGAAAATTAAATTGGAATTTTAAAGCTATGCACCAAACAGAAATTTAAATTTTTACGCAGAAAACTATGAAGGGTGCACTGAAGAGATAAACGATAGAGATTAATGATAAAAAAAAGTATATAGTTCCAACTGTGAGCCATGAAAATAGAATGATATAAATATTAAGATTGAAAATAAGGAGTGTTATTGTATTGGGTTTACAAATATTCATATATTTGAAGAAATAGTACAACCACGGCTAGTAGGCTGGAAAACCGGTAATTTAGCATGTATTTCATTTAGGGAATTAGAGTAATTACAAATATTATTTTAGCTCATTTGGACGGTTCAAAAAGATCGTAAGTGTAAACATTTAATGAAAATATTCATTACCAATGTGGGTCTATGGAAGAGTAAGGCACCCCAGAAGTTATATTTTAAAAGCAATCTCTTGCACTGGATTAAATTTAAAGACAAAAAATAGACGCTTTTTAACTGGAGTATATCATTTCGATAGTGGCAATAATGTAAAATGAACTTTTGCTACATAAATATAATTGATTCGTATTCACTAGATGTGCTCGTACAGGCAACAACCACGAATAACATGTCAGTCTAAATTATTCTTTATCCATGAACCCTCTGATTTTCTTTACCCCTAAACACTCGAGTAGTATATTCTTTATCTATGCATATTTTGGTTTTTAAATCGTCATAGGATTACATTATAATAAATTAAAAATACTTTACTTTTGAGACTATATGTTATTTCTTTATTCTCCTGGTCATCACAACCAGCATCGTTAGGGTTGCAAAATTATGTATTATATAAATAAAACTAAACAACGGAGGCCTCGTTGTCATGAACCTTAAGTGTTGTCTTTATAAATGGCTAATACTGGCGTGATCTTTTTAGGCAAGTCCAACTTTGTGTATCTAATTTTTACTTTGTCTCTGAGTTTAATTTTAGCTATGACTTATTTATACGATAACTATGATTTTAACTTCTATGCTACTAATATTCCCTTTTCCGACTACAGCTGCAATGTCATTCTAAGATGCTGACGCTCGCACTTGTCAACGTGAGGGGAAGTCAATTTTAAAGTTTTAATAATTATTTTACTCGTATGCAAAATTCCCATAGAACTTTGGAACCATTAGGCCCACCCTTATGAAATAATTTAATTCATTATCACTCTACTTGGCAGCAACTTGGTAATATATTTTTTTTTTACATCTAGAAGTGGTGCTTTTATGTTTATTTTCTACAATTAAACATATAAGTAAACTTTACAAATCGAGTATTCATTACTAAGACGGTAAGAGCGGTATCCAACCCCATGCGTTTCGTCAATTCGGTACAATCGATATCTCAACCCGTTTGGAATATATCCAGGCGTATCAGGATTAATTTACACCCTGTATAGAGTGGTGGACATAATAATCTGTTACAGTTTTATCAATTTTGAAAATGATAAATACGTCAATTATTTTTAAATAAATGACTGCTTATAAACAAACTCATATAATAAAATAATCAAAAGCGTGAAACATCCGAAAACTCAAGTAACATTAAAGCCAGTTACACTTGGGAATAAATCCGTTTAGCTTGGTACTAAAATATAAAATATTTTGGTAATTTTATGGTGCTAGTAGTACGAAATACCCAACTAACTTTAATATGAAAGTAGACCAAAGCAAATAATTGTTATAATCACAAAAGCATTACCATGTATTCAACATGGTTATCATTCGCGTAGCATTATGAGTTATTATAAAAAGTAGAATAACTTAGTTATATTACGTTTGCAATAATTTAAGTGATCGCAATTTATACCAACTTGTTCTGAAGGGTTTTTTGAGTGATACCAGGGCCAGGAGCCATGGTCTTACCAGTTGAATTGTATAGTTAAATTCGTAAAAATAGCCTGGATATAAAAACTAATCCTTCTGCTTTATTCGATAATTGTATAAAGATTGTATGGCAACTGAATATTACTGAACTACTTATATTGCAGTTTAAACTAACCCCATACCTATAAGTCGTTTGAGATACAACAATATTAACATGTGTAGGAATTGTTATAACCATTTACGAACACGTTTTTTTGTTTTGTGTTGCTTTAAAAGTATTAAGTTGTAATTTTTAAACGTTTACGGTGGAAGAGTGGTTTTGAGCTCGGGGACCACATTTGTTAAAGTTATTCTTAAATTTTAGTATGTAATACAATGAAGAATATTGTAACATGGAGAGTTTATATATTATTTTATATACTGTATATATATATATATATATATATATATATATATATATATATATATATATATATAAACAAAATCACGGTTGGAAAGGGGAATAAACTGAAAATCAGCCTGTGCAAACTGTAGGAGTGAAAGTCATACAGACTACAAGTATGATACAGGATTGATTGGTTTTGGAATCTATATGAGACCTTGAAAAGGTAGCATGACTTAATTAGCTACGAAGTTCTGGTTACCGAATATACCAAACAATAAATATGATCCTCATCACACTGGCCATTGGTATGAGAGGGCGAACTGAGATAGAGATATGTGTAGGTCTGACGACAAAATACGACACGAATAAAATTCTAGAAGTATATAATTAAATGTACTGAAAATTATTCAAAGGTTGTATATTTTACAGAATTTAAGTCAATGAAAACATCTAATGTTATTTATGGACGCTAATAAATATTATTCTTTAAAGTCCATTAATTCTATGGACAGGTTTGATTGCAAACTATCAAGAATGCTCCAAACGTTATGAAACGCGCTAGAAAAGAGTGGATTCGTCGTGCGAAAACGTGCATTGCTAACAACGGAGGACACTTTGAGCAACTATTATAGGTGATTATTACAGTTTTATAAAGGTAAATACATTTTATGTTAATGTTCAGTCTAGAATAAATGATCAGCTGTTACTCACAACCTAAACATTAGTTAATATTTTATGCAGATAAGAATATGCATTTTTGTGTGTCTGTTTTATTTTTAAATAAAGCTAAATTTCAATACCTATTATTAATTTTTTTCCTATGTAATTCACATGAATATTTTCAGAATTAAATGTTCTACAAATCTGTTTAAGAAAAAAATGACCTTTATTTCACATTTATGGAAGTAATCTTACGTTGAACACAAAAATGTGTTATTTCTTTGCACCAATTCTTGTGTTTTACGTAAGATATCTCTGAAAGTATTGCATTTACAGCTCTGGGACGAATTTCAATAAATTTTTCAGATATAAAAACATAAAAAACAATCGTATTTGTATTTTTGTAACTACCTTTACCATTTTTGTACGGCCTGACTTCACCAAGGGTTCTGAAATCCGGGCGAAATCTTTCGCTAGGCGTAACTCGCTAACGAAGCGTTTCCGGGCATATGGTTATATGAACTTTTTTACTTGTTTTTAGCTATAAAATAAGCTCCCGAGAGATTGCCGATTAGTTTTGAATCACCTTGTATAACAAAATTTCTCAAATGGAAAAAGATAATTCTCATTTTATTTATTAGATTGCTCATATGTAAACCGAATAATCGGTGGAACATAATATAAAAATACTATATAGTATTAGATTTAATACGTAAGGAATACCCAAACTTGTATCCACTACAATGTTAAGACATACAGTGTAAGCAAATAGGCAGCGAAGCAAGGAAACTTTCAGTAGCACGACCCAGTTTCACTAAAAGTGCGGTAAATCAAGTTCATGAATGTTAACTCGGGCAATGCATTTGAATTCAGTACTACCTGGTTTTGTGAAGGGCTACGTGAATGTTTATGAAACTGTATTAACAACCGATTAAAAAAGTGTGCACTAATTATTTCAAGTGTTAAAAACTAATGTGCACATATATATGTAGCAAGTGAGAGATCCGGGTTCGAGTCCCGGCGGAGCAAGTACTTTTTGCGATTCAATGTTTATTGAAATTAAATTAGGCTATTGACATTTATACAATTTAATGTAAATAAAAGTCATTTGACAGGTATTTGGTCTTCCGATCATATGTTAGTTTGCTTATTTAAACGCATATGTGACAGATACGGCCAAATACAAAATAATTGAATCGGAAAAAGTAAGCGCTCTGTGGTGTAATGCTAGCACATTCATCCGGCAAGTGAGAGATCGGGGTTCGAGTCCCGGCGGAGCAAGTATTTTTTGCGATTCAATGTTTATTGAAATTAAATAAGGCTATTGCCATTTATACAATTTAATGTATATATATATATATATATATATATATATATATATATATATATTACAATATAAATAACAAGTATTTATTATTCACACATGGATTAAACGTTCTATCTGCATACCATGTAGGGTCAACTTGTATTATTATCCTTAACAATGTAATTTTTTTCATTTGGTTAATATAAATGTTGTTATATCATTTCAATAAGCTACACTATCTAGCTGTACATAAACAGCTATATTTCATCTTGTTTCTAAATGGTCTGAGATCAGGCTATATTCTGAATGTAAAACCCAGATCTCCCGAATCTATATTCCGAGTAGCTAGTCGAGCTCATGGCACATTTTGGTTGGAGCTGCTTGTATGTTTAGTCTCTTTCGAGGTATGTGGTTTTTGCCAACCCCATAGCACTTTTTCGGTTCAAAGCTAATAGCTTTTTTGCTAAAATCTTCCTTTTTATTGTGCGATGGGAATCTTTAAACAGTATTTTACTTATGTGATTACTCAAAACGGAATCCGCCTGTGATTCCAATTGACTCTGTATTGTCTGAACCATGGTTTTTGTACTCCAGATAATCTCAAGTGTTCAGACATTGTAAAAACCCTGTTACAATGCTTTTTGGTGAGATAACACTATAGGGGTGGACTGTATTTTAGAAGAAGATAACTCTGGTAAGCAATACTTAAATACAATTAAACATTAAATATACAGTCAGGGGTACAAAGTTGTGAATCGTTCACAAGTCGCCCTTGTTATTTACTCTTGGGAGTTCATAATCATGAGCCCTTCTTTTCACATTAAAGACAGTTTAAATGTGATTGGTTCCTATGAACAAAGATTTCATGTAGGGATGTAGAGATAAGTCCTACCTCAATCCACGTAATTACTTGCTGGTTAAGTTTTATGATATTTTTTTTTTTTTTTTTTTTTAACAGAGGGCCAGGTTTCCTAGGCCTGGTAGTTGCCTCTCAGCCATCCGGCTTATTGTGCACCCTCTCCCAGGTTTAAGCTGTATCAAATCCCAGGCCTTTACAAAACCATGAGATCTTCTGAACAATGCTTTCCTGTTCCAACCCCTCTTCCGTATGCATAAGAACACCTAGGGATCTTGAGCGTTTGCTCTGTAATGCCGGACATTCAAATATGACGTGCTTGGCTGTTTCGTCAGCCTCGCC
This sequence comes from Homalodisca vitripennis, assembly GCF_021130785.1. Classification (NCBI taxonomy): domain Eukaryota; kingdom Metazoa; phylum Arthropoda; class Insecta; order Hemiptera; family Cicadellidae; genus Homalodisca; species Homalodisca vitripennis. The sequence goes on along the minus strand of NC_060211.1, from coordinate 65,298,802 downwards.
ACATTTCCTGCACAGTGTTTCCTGAACTGGAATACCTATTCTGTTCAGGTGACTTCGGAATATCCAATGACCTGTAATAAAACCAGTCACCTTTCTGATCTCCGTTCTACTCATTCTAAGGGCATCTGCTGCAATGTTCCTTGATGGTCCCTTGAGCATCCGCTTTGCCTGTACATTCCCCTCAGTGTTTCTCCAATGTTGTAGGTGTTTGTTAGCCATCCACTTGGTAACTGATCTACGTGCTAAGTTATATGAGACCCCACACGTTGGTTCAGGACCGGTAAGAAGACGGTTGGCTCCCAAGTTAGCGCAACCGTCTGCCCCTTCATTTCCTGTGATTCCTCTATGTCCAGGCACCCAAGTTAGAATAACTTTATTGGTTTTCGCCAGCAATTTCAAGACCTTATGGCATTCCCAGACTGCCTTCGAATTACAGTCATGGTTGGCCAAGGCCTGCAGAGCAGCCCTGCTGTCCGAGATAATGTAGATGTTTTTGCCTTTGTAGCCCCTTTCCACATTAACTCTTGCACATTCTGCAAGGGCTGTAACTTCAGCCTGAAAGACAGTTGCCAGTTTACCTAGGCTAAAGCTTAAGTTAACCCTCGGTCTGGCTCCCCAGACCCCTGCCCCAGTACCCTTCAGAGTCTTTGACCCGTCCGTGTACCAGGTTAGAGCCTTCTTCATGTAGTCAGGCTCACCTTTTGACCATTCCTTCCTCTCAACAATGTTGACTTGAAATGGTTTTTCCCAGTCCGTAACCTTTGCCATTCTGTCAGACATCATTTCTAGAATATCCAGTTTGAGAATGTCAACGATCTTGGAGTGCTTACTAGCATGGTGATAATGCCAGTTCCCATTGCACTTCAGTCTGTAGGCAGCCATCCTAGCCTCTCCTATGACGAATATGTCTAGGGGTGGGAGATTTGGCACTACTTCCATAGCAGCGGTTGGTGTTCCTCTCATGGCACCCGTTGTCCCCAAGCATGCCAACCGCTGTACCTTTGACAGGTTTTTTGCGGCAGTCACCTGTTGGACTTTTGGCCACCATACCACTGAGCCATACACCATCATTGGCCTAATGACTCTGGTGTACAGCCAGTGTGACATGTCGGGTCTAAGCCCCCATGTGCATCCTACTGCACGTCTCACCATCAGCAATGTAGTCTGAGATCTTCTGATTATGTATTCTAGATGACCATTCCAGGTGAGCTTATCATCCAGTTTGACACCTAGATATTTGAACTCCCTGCTTAACTGTATCTGGCCCCCACATAGGACTGGCTGTGTGATTTCCAGTTTCCTTCTTCTTGTAAATGGTATCATGACGGTCTTCGAAGGATTTACTACAAGTCCTTCTTCGTCACACCATCGCTCCACAATGGCCAGTGCTCTCTGCATCATTTCCAGACACGTTACCATATGCTTACCTCTTATGAGTATAACAACATCATCTGCATAGCCTTGAGCATACATACCCTGTTCATTCAGAGTCCAGAGTAAGTCATCCACAACTATGTTCCACAGGCTTGGTGATAATACACCTCCTTGTGGACATCCTCGCTGCGTTTTGACCTCTCTTGTGATTCCGCACAGAGATGCCTGTGCTCTTCTGCTCTTAAGCATGTTACTTATCCACCTAACAACAGTTTTCTCCGTACCCCTGGATGTAAGCTTAGACACTATAGAGTGAGTACTCGTATTATCAAAAGCTCCTTCTATGTCCAGGAACACTGCTAAAGCTATTTCCTTTTGTTCAATAGCTTGCTCAATCTTGCCAACCAGACAGTGTAGGGCTGTTTCACAAGATTTACCTTTCTGATAGGCATGTTGATTTGGATGTAAGGGACGATTGATGAGGACTGTGTCCCTTAAATGCCTATCCAGAACCTTCTCCAAGGTCTTGACAAAGAAGGATGTTAGGCTTATTGGTCTATAAGCCTTTGCAACCTCATAGGAGGGTTTGCCTGGCTTCGGGATAAATATAACCTTAGAGGTCCTCCAAGATGAGGGTATGACTCCTGTCGCTAGACTAGTTCTAAACAGTCGTAGGAGCAGGGGTATCACCAAGTCCCCACTCTCCTGCAGTAAAGCGGGAAAAATTCCATCGGTACCTGGTGATTTGAACGGCTTAAAAGACTCCAAGGCCCGTTTTATCCCTAAGTATTTGATGACAGTCTTTGCACAGTTCCAGTCCACCTTAGACGAGCTATCTCTAGGTTCTCGCCGCCATTCACTAACAACTGTTTCACTGGTTTGAAACGATCCTGGGAAGTGTGTATTCAGTAAACACTGAAGAGTCTCCTCAGGATCCTTGGTGTGAGTCCCATCTTCCCTAAGTATAGTACCCACCGCATTTGTGGGGCTTCGAGCTAGGACTTTTTGGAGTTTTGCGCAGTCAGGAGCTTTATCAATACTCTGACAGAATTCTCTCCACGAGTTTCTCTTAGCTCTTCTCACCTCTTTATTGTACTCTGTTAGGGCAGCAGAGTACCTATCCCAGTTCCCTGCACGTTTGCATGTATTATATGCTCTGCGAAGGTTTTTCCTCAAGGTTTCCAGCCCCTGGTTCCACCAACATGCTTTTTTCCTTGAGTTTTTCTCAATCACGGGGCAGGCTTTGTGGTACGATTCTATCATGGCGTTTTTCAATGAGTTCGCCATGTCCTCGACCCCTTGCCCCTGATACACATTTTCCCTTACTAGATTGTTTTTTAGCTCTGCATTGAAAGCTACCCAATCTGTTTTCTTTGGGTTTCTATAGGTCTCCTTTATTTTATACGACCTCATGTCAAAGGAGATATACTTATGATCTGAAGCAGATGCTTCATCTAGCACACTCCAGTTTAAAACTTTAGTTGCAATATAGTTGCTAGTCAGAGTTATATCTAAGACCTCTTCTCTTACCCCTGTACCTCTTCTTGGTACAAAAGTAGGTTTACGGCCTTGATTCATAATAACTAAGTTAGATTCTACTATGAAATTCAAGAGGCACTCACCCCGATTGTTGATGTTGCTGCTCCCCGAAGCGGTGTGGTGGGCATTCGCGTCACAACCGACAATCAGGTGCCTCCGCGTAAGGGTTCCGAACTCCACAATCCGCCTCATCTCCGCAGTTGGCGGTGGTTCTGGAGAATCGTATGGGAGGTAAACTGATGCAAACAAGATTCTGATGTTGCCATCACCTGTCTGCAAGTGAACCTCTGTCACGGCTGTGTCTCTAGAACACATTTGTGCCATTTTTAGTGATTTGATTTTGTTACTGACATATATACATGCTCTAGGGTTGTTACTGCCAGAATCATATATCAAATTACCTTTAGCGGTGCTCATCCCCATCACACGGCTGCCAATGGTCCATGGTTCTTGGATCAGGACCACGCCTATGTCGTCAGCCAGGATCTTCTGGCAGAGTGTTGCCGTAGCTGCTCTGCTGTGGTGTAAGTTTATCTGGAGCACCGCTGTCATCCACTATTGATCATTACCTCCCTGCAGCTTGAAGGTGATCCTGTCACTGCCCAAAAATGGGCGCATCGCCAGAGTCTTCAGCTTCTTCAGGGAGTCTTCGTCCACATGAAGGACCAGGAATTCGCCGTTGGTACTAGATTTCCCTCCAACAGCAGTCCATTGATCCGTGTCAAGGTCATTCTGGTTTTTGAGGGCTTCGAACAGCTCTTGCTTGCTGTCTACCTCGATGTCCTTAGGGATAAAAGTGGATACTTTAAACATCCTTACCAGACTTTTAGCTGGGCCCATTTTCAGCTGAACCCCTTCGAAAGGACTCAGCTCCTGGACCTGCTTCTCTAGCCACACCTTTGTTTCTGTGTTAACACAGCCGACCACTATCGCTCCACCTTCAACATGACAGCTGGACATCCTAACGTTTTTGCCCTTAAAGGCGCGTTTGCCCAGCACTTTCTTCAGGTTGTTGGCTTCTTCCGTCGATAGCTTCACTTCTGGGTGTTCGAGCCGGACAATAGCCAGCTTCTCCACAGAGATCCTTTCGGCATATGTTTCGGGTGTCTTCTTAGTGACACCTCCATCATGCCCCTTCCTTCTTTTCTCCCCTCCCTTTGCTTGTTCTTCAGGTGTCAGCTGCGATCGCTGCCTCTTCACACCTGCATAGCTTGGGGTTTGTTGTTTTTGGGCTGGTGCGGAATGAGTTTTCCCTTGCTCTGAGGCCCCAACAACAACCAAGTTCCCTTTTGAGGAACCGGCTTCGTTGTTTGGTTTCATCAGAGCTCGGTTTTTCTTTTCCCACCTCTTCTGCCTTTCTTTCCGGGGGATTATCGGCTCACCTCTAGCGATAGCCTCTTCTATCCTCCGCTTTCGTAGTTCGCCTCTCGAGAGCCGCTTCTTTTTTGGCTCTTCCGGCCGAACTTCGCCTTCTGACAAGAGAAGTCTGTCTTCCTCCATTGGGGTCATCTCAGACACTCTTAGTTGTTCAATCGGTAGCTCTTCTGGTTGAGTTTCGCTTACCTCTTGAGTTTCAGTTTTGGTTTTGTTTTGGTTTAGTTCATTCTCCATTCTGATCCCACGAGAACCGGGTATTTGCGGTCCATCTTCCCAGTGACCCGATTAGGAAGATAAGGGTAATTACGACTGGGTGTCCCCTGGTTCCCAGAAGGCTCCGTTGTAGTCACTGAATATACCCCCAGTGCCACGAGACTCTCAGCACGGGTCGCATAACACCTTAGTCTGGGGTTGTTGGTAAAGTAGGGGTGGGACCATCAGGAAAGGAAGGGATAGGTAGCTACTCTCAATTTCAGGGCCAAACCAAGAGGGGGAAAAGGTTTTCTACCCTTGTCACTGGAATAGTGACAAGGGAAGGTGGCTTCCTCCCCTTGCCCTGCCACTCCCTTAGAAGTTGCAGCACAAGACGAGGATGGTACATCACCCACGATCCCATCTGGGACAGTGGCTGATGCCGATGAGGATGCCATTCCCCCACGGGCCAGTTTTATGCTATACCCGAACCTATATAAAGTAGATAGTGAAAAAGTTCTTGTTGATCAGAAATACTCTGATCTGGATCAGAAACATGCTTAATTATTTTGTGACACTCTGAACTGGAAATTTGATTTTGCGGCTTAGATTTTAAGTGACAGATTGTAAGTCGCTCACGTCTAGGACTGATTGCTAAATCCGATATTTTCATGATATAATGTATCTGTTCATCACAAGATTACAGGATGAAGATGACGTGTTTGTTGAGGACCTTACATTCGTGTGGAGGCAATGTCATCGCTAGAGCCAATATGCGCTAAACCTAAGCTCATACTAGAAATGGCTTAGAGGCTGGATGTAAAAGTGGCACGCAGGGCAAAAGTTGTACTCAGTGGTGAAGTATGTAAGACTCAGTTTCGGCAAGACAAGACACTGTTACAGGCCGACTCTGGCTCGTGGCTTGGATTTGAATGATAGAGCTAATCACGGCTAGGTTTGTGATGTAAGGGCAAAATTGATATGATCTTTATAAGCGTGCTATGTATGCGTAATATGGCAGGGAATTTTTTGGAGAAAATGACATAGTTACTAAAATTTCTTGGTAGTGTGTGGTAGCCGGTGTGTGAGGATTTTTAAATAGTGCTAGTAGGTCATCCTTTAAATGAATAACTTGTCAAACATTTTGCTTGGTTCATAGGATTTGCGGTTGAGGAAATTCAGCAATATTTCAGTGTATCCTACAAGACCTAAAAAGGCTATATATTCACCGTGTATTAAGAATTGGTTCTAGATCCCAAACTCTGAAATTCTTTTATAACATTATGCTTCGATTTTGGAAGATCAAAAACATTGGCTTCTAACGAAATTCAAGGACTAGATTTGATGTTTCATGATTTAATGCCCTACGCCATCATCTAGAGGTGAAGAATTTTTAGATAAATTCCTATAGATGAATTTCAGGAAATTTGAAAAACAAAATGATCTGAGTAGTTTACGTGGGAGTTGCGGTGATCGACGAACGTATTTGTACGAGGAGTGCACTGAAAGTTTGTTTAAAAAGAAATCAGATTCATCACGTATTAGGTAGATTCTCGGAATTTACAACTAAGGTTTTTTTGGAAACATTTTTAAGGTGCTTTTGGCGAGATAAATATGTGCATAATAGGAACGTTTTGACATTTCTAGACACAAGGCATCGCGAAACATCTTTCTTTTACTGGCTTAGGACTGGTTGTTGCTAAATTATCATTCTCTACCTGTTTGTAGTTAAGAAAGATTCTATCATTCACTGAGCACACAGTTACAAGCTAGTACACACGCTAGATTGAAGAATATTAGATTGTGAATATAGATGGGACAGGAATAAAAGTGTCTAAGGACATCTTTGAATACCTTAACACTGATCTGTCGCGGTGTTTAATCATATTAATTTGGTTCCTCCGCTAGCTTCTAAGAGACCACTGGTTCTTTAGATCTCATCTCCACATGATGGGGAATTTCACGTGAACTCAAACTAAGTACTGAATTGTGAACTAAGATAATAACGATAGCTCATGCATTGTTTTTACGCGTTTAATAGAAGGGATAGCTCTCTCCTCATGTCTCGCTTACGGTCAAACCGGATATCATAGCTGAGTTAATGCTACAGAATGCATGCTATTGACAACGCTAAAGAGAAATAATTTCCTACTTGGCATACGATACGAGTACCAACGACGTCTATATCTATTACTGCAATAGTCATTAGGCTGTAGGTAAGTATAGAATTCCACTGCAAGGTAAGGTGAAATTGGTAGAGATAACGTGGGTCGGTCACAGCTTCAAGTGTAACATGCACTCACCAATCATCTCATTAATGTCATGGAGTGACATTCCACATGGATTTTTGAAAGTAAATAGTTCTTTAGTCATTGCTTAATGGATCAAGCATACGCCTTGGACTACGTGATTAAAATTTCTTTGCTTCTTACCGTAAATCTAAATCATCATGTCAGATAAATAATTATGTGTGTGTGTGTGAACAATGTTGACCAATTTTGTTGTTTTCAAAAAGAATAATATAAAACTAGTGCTTTTCGACACATTGTATCCCAAAAATGAAATGACATATAGTTCTTGAAATTGTGCATAAAGAGTTATTTCTATATGTGGAACACTGAGTTTGATTATAGTACATATCTCTCCATAGAACTTAGCCGAGCGTATTCGGGTGTTTCACATTGGTCTAACGGATTATTAACATATTTAGTATAATTAGAAACCAAATCAGTATACTCATAAAACATTTTGCAACGTGTAATATTACCAAAACCAACCTAATTATTCTATTACATATTTAATCATTATATATATATATATACAGGCTACTTAGTCTGTTAAATTAATTTTTTACACATATATGAAACGACAATAAACGAACCATTTTAACTATCTCGTCTAAGAATATATTAGCTCATAAAATATCTGTTCACTTAAAGGTTTCCTTGAAACTTCATTTCTATCTAAACAAGAATGTTTCTCTATGTTGCCTATCCAACAGTTTAATAACTCAGTTGCCTGAAACAATTTCTCGTTAGTTTGCTGGAGGATATAAAAATATATTTGCAATATCAGTGTCTTTTTATCTGTCAATAATGAAATGCATCACTGTCCTGAAATTTTCATTTAATCTCAGTGAATTAATTATCCATTAGCATTAATGCAATGAAATAAGGTAACAATACATAAAATAGTACCACAAAATTACTGCAAACAAATGTACGAGTTTCAAATTGGCAGATATTTTAACATTTTCATAATCGAAAAACAAAACTTGTCCCAAACACCTTCTTCAAAAGACTAAACGTATTTCGTATCTTCGTCATAACAGGTGGTAAATATTTAATGAAATATACTTATTACAATCTTTTTCATTAAATGTAAATAAAGGATTGAGTATTTGTACAGATATAATGTGCACTTTATACCTTTGAAAAGTAGCTTTCCAAAAATAAAACTGCCCTAAAATGTGAGTTTAATAACCAATATAAAATTTATTAAATAATTATATTGATATTTTATATTGAGGTAGTAAAAAATATAAAAAGTTTGACATAAATGTTATTTAATAACTTTCTGATCTGAAATGATTACGGTAGAATCCTAAAGCTACATACTAAATGGATTTTTCAATAAAGTTTGTAATACTTGGTTGAAAGCGTAATGTTATTATTTAAGAAAAAGAAACAATAAACAAGGAAGATGTTGCTGGTAGCTATTAAACAGCCGAGTTTACAGCGATGAACGGGATCGCTAATCTTAGCGTTAGTCGGAGATAACTGAACCCTCCCAGTAGCGTTAGTCTCTACTCGCAAAATACGATACTAACACCTAGCGGATGTGATAAGAACTCCAGCAATTTGCGTCTATATATCTCCAAGAGATAGTAAGACTGTTCATCAAGAATTGTGTTAAGTAGTTAGCAACATAAGTTCATACTGCTTTAAGATTAATGTCAAAACACAACAGTGACGTCATTACTGCAGGTGATTTTTAGTGCGGTTATAAGTAACCGTTTCGTTTTTACTATTCAAAATCTTAATTATTCATCGTAAAATTATAGAAAGTGATAATATGGAGGTTTTTTTTTTAATTTTCAGTTAAAATATATCTCATTTTGTGTTGCTAGTAAATATGCATCTTATGTGTTTTGTTCTGTACTCAGTTTTAATTTAATAGTAATTACAGGTTAAAAACAGTTACCATTTTGAAACTTTAAAAGTTACTAGTAATTACCTTATAATAAAATAATAACTAACTTAGATAACGGCATTTTCAATGAAATAGACACATACTGTTCAAAAAGCGGAATATATTTACAAACTAAGTGTGATTGTTGTGGGGTTTATTTTTTCAAAGTTACCTTGATGACTAATTAACAATGCTGTAAGTTACTTATAACTTAAAAAAAAAAATACATTTTGAGTAGCAGTATATTTTGGCAACCATAAGGAGTAAAGCTTTTAAATAAAACTTTAAAATCAGTGCTATCCTTGAATTAAATATACATAGTGTTTTGAAAATAGGAATAGTATATGAAAAACCTTTTAAGTTAAGGTAATTTAATTAGACACTGGAATCATGGAAAAAGAAAAAAGTATTTGTATGAATAGTCTTACGCTACAACATAGTAAAACGGTGATAAGAATGGATCATTAGGACGAATGAGTAATACACTTTTGAATAAACTGACTTTTTCCAATCTTTTGGCGAATGAGTAGCACTTGCTCATTGCTTGCTTCGCCCATCGTTCAAATGACCTAGTGGACAGCTATTAAGAGTTAAGTGATTATAATTTAGTTTTTTCCTAGCTTTTCTAAGGCAATGTAGCAGTACGCCACACGAGATTTCGCGTAACAAGCCTCACTTATGTTACATCCAATATTTCTAGTCCACAGCTCTTTTTATTGCACTGTACTATGTTACGTGTAAAAATGTATAAGAATACTCACTTATTTTGTTTGTCCACACATTTATAATTCTGCAATTTTCTCATTGCCATTGTGGTTACGCTTGACCGATGAAAAGTGTTCAAAATCGCTCATTTTATCCTAAGAAGTGACATATATAATTATCATTGAACTCAATGTTATATGTAATAGAAATGTAGATTAGTATAAAATTGTAAGTGTATACCTCAGTAATTACTTTATGAGACGGAATGCGGCAGGCAGACAGATGAACAACGGACAGAAAGGCACAAATTAACTTATTTCGGTCCCTGAATAAGCAACGTTACGCTCAGGCAATTAGTAAAAGTTGACATTACGAAGAAGTAACACCTTTACAAATTCTGTACATAATGAATATCTGTATAGTTCGTAATGTCTATTTCAAACAACGTTATCATCAGCATATACTCGTATGTATAAAAATAACAAAATATACATATTATTTGTTTAATCTAAACTTCGAGACTCAATAGCGTACAAAACAATCCTCAGTACGTAAATTAATATGTATATTAAATTATTTTAATTTAGATATTGTCTTTTTTTTATCCCTTATAAAAGGACTTTCACTATATTTAAAAGCAGTACACGGTGAAAAGTGTCTGAAAATGCCCGAGACAAAGAGAGAAGTAAATAAAACATAGAAGAAATGAGTTAGTTTCAGAATGTTTTTGTGTCACAAAGCAATAAGTCGTCAGCTGGGTTATTGCTGTATACGGGCCTTGCATACAAGCGGCGTATTTAGTGTTTCTTTTTTGAGTAGTTCTGCATCAAACAGAATATATTACACAGATCAAGGTAATAAATAAAAAAAACAGAATTGCGGAATGAAGGAATCATGTTGTATATTTAGAAAACAATGATAATTTTTTTATTATTTGTAAATAAGAAATTAGAAAATACTTATATAACGTAGTCTTCTAATATTTCTAAAAGTCAATGAACATTTATTAACATTTACACGTTCATACGCAGAAAAAATTCATAATCAGGCAGTTTGCGTGTTTCTTATACATTACGCGTTTGTTATTTTCATTTGGGCGTATTTTAAATTCTTTAGGTTTAACATTCTTTAATATTTAAGAGATATATATATATATATATATATATATATATATATATATATATTAATATAATATATAAATAATATATATATATGTGATAAAATATTGATATTTCACTATTATATACCTCAGTAATTACTTTATGAGACGGAATGCGGCAGGCAGACAGATGAACAACGGACAGAAAGGCACAAATCAACTTATTTCGGTCCCTGAATAAGCAACGTTACGCTCAGGCAATTAGTAAAAGTTGACTTTACGAAGAAGTAACACCTTTACAAATTCTGTACATAATGAATATCAGTATAGTTCGTAATGTCTATTTCAAACAACATTATCATCAGCATATACTCGTATGTATAAAAATAACAACATATACATATTATTAATATCTAATCTAAACTTCGAGACTCAATAGCGTACAAAACAATCCTCAGTACGTAAATTCATATGTATATTAAATTATTTTAATTTAGATATTGTCTTTTGTTTATCCCTTATAACAGGACTTTCACTATATTTAAAAGCAGTACACGGTGAAAAGTGTCTGAAAGTGCCCGAGACAAAGAGAGAAGTAAATAAAACAGAGGAGAAATGAGTTAGTTTCAGAATGTTTTTGTGTCACAAAGCAATAATTCGTCAGCTGTGTTATTGCTGTATACGGGCCTTGCATACAAGCGGCGTATTTAGTGTTTCTTTTTTGAGTAATTCTGCATCAAACAGAATATATTACACAGTTCAAGGTAATAAATAAAAAAAAAAAACTTTTTTTATATTTTTCATATATATGTGCGTGCGTGTGTGTGCGTGCGTGTGTGTGTGTGCGTGTGTGTGTGTGTGTGTGTGTGTGTGTGTGTGTGTGTGTGTGTGTGTGTGTGTGTGTGTGTGTGTGTGTGTGTGTGTGTAAATACATTCAAATAATAATTCAAATAAAGCTGTTGATATTAACAGTAGGTACCAAGAAACATTCAATTTATATATCAGCACAGAAAAACTGTGTTTGTAATAGTTAAGCAACTCGGATACGGCGACCAATTAACGGTGCAATGTTACATTACTCTTATTAGTAATATTTAAAAGTAAAACAAGTGTGCTTTCCTGGTGTCTCTGGTATAGACCAGTGTGTATGAGCCAATGTGCATTTGTACTTATAGATCAATACCAGGTTATTATTTAAATTTATAGAGACATTTCTTATAAGAAAAAAAGTTGTTGACAGCCAATTTAAGTTTTTTTACCTTGATGCATAAAAAGTCTAACCGTAATTCACGTAAATCAGCGTCAGCCACCCAGAACCAAACTTTTAAAATAGAAAAATATCAGTGTTCTATCTGGTTGTATGACATTAATATAACTGTTATTAATGTGTCTGTCAGTCGATTTTAAGCGTGTAAAAGTAGAAATAAATATTACATAAAAATTAAATTACTTTTTTACATCAGTACCCTCCGATTACAACGTCAACAACAATTGGTAAGGCTAACAATTGATTTATTTGTTAGGGGAAATTCATGTTCCAATTGGAAATGGAAGTTGTATAGTTATATAGTGTTAATAGGCATTTGGTTCCTATACCAAATAATGTAAGAAAAAAATTAATTGTAAAGACGCTCTAGCACATATAAGATTGATGTGTTCATAATATTCATGAAATCCACTAAGATAACTACTACAATTGCTTTTGATAGTAGTTGGTTACAACTTTCAAGTACCGTATGTAATTAATAGGAAATTTAAACTCAAGAGGGTATGTTACCCCATTTTTATTAAATATCTTTGTGAGATCAGCTTTAACTTTTACTTTATATTTTGCAGCTTAAATATTAGTCATTTAATGACTGGTTTAATTCCAAAATGTTGGGCATCATATTGGTATTTAGTAATCACTTAAACAAATGTTTACTCTTACTTTGATTCTTCCATACTTGTGTATATTTTTAATACTGCGTTATAAATCGTGATGAGATGATCTGAATAATTCAATAATAATTTTTAGTCATATTTTGTTGCAACAAATAACTGTTTAACACAATTATGCCTGAAGGTTAGATTTCAAATTTTTGTAGATTGTGTTTGTACGCAAACACTTTATACATTCTATAGATATTAAACATATAAGTTCATGTATATCCTTGTTTTTAACCCCAAAATGCTTTTACGGTGGATGTATAAAATATGTCAAACATCTCAACTTTGCATAATATATACTTAATTTGTAAACAATATTATACACAATATATATGGTATATTGATACGTATCAACTGTGTTGGTATCTGTAGTGACGTATTTCTCTATAATAATTATTCCTTGTGGTGATTTTCTACATAATGTTATCTATTCGTGCTTAAAATGTATTATAACGTATGCAACCTATTACGAACATTGCAATGATTATTATTTAAGTTTCCTAGATCACACAGCCAAGCGAGCCATTTTTAGGCGAGCACGTAACTCAAAATTTAGAAAAGTGTTTGCAAATTTTGATGAAAAGTGAGAAGAGAATGATGGTATCATATTTTGCTAAATATCAAGTAACAAACGACCAATATGAGAGTTAGGAAATGGGTATACATAATTTATTATAGACTGCGATTCAATCAATCAGATGACAACTATCCCTTCCACACACACACACGCACGCCTCTATAAGCGGATGTGTATTGATGGGACATATAATGAGGCTAGAATATAACTCCAACAAAAAGGCTAGAATTAAATAAAAAAATAATTTATTAGGTATCTAACATTCTTCATTGGTTAAAAATTTTACAAAACTTTTTTTATTATTATATTGGTAAAATATGTTATGACATGAGATTCGGCCTAAATTAAAAAGGGCTCGCTCTTACATAATACCAGTTGTAATACTCTATAATATAGAGATTACTCCAGTGATTAACTACTCCTAAATTAATATATTCAATAAAACATAGAAATAAATAGCTTAATGACCTTTAATTCTTTGGATATTTTCCCTTTCCATATAAGTGACCCAGTAGCAATAAATATAATAATTATCATCCCGTTCTTTTAAGGGAACTTCTAAAACAAAGATGCATGAATTATTAAAGAATATTATGATTTCAATTTGTTTTATTCCAAATATAAACTTAATTATACAACATAAATTACACTTTCTAAATGTACCAGTTAATATGATTAATTTAATTTATATAAAATGTCACTTTATAGTACAGTTACTTTAAGATACAGTAATGGTAGTGATACACATATCAGAGATTATGGTATAAACAACAAACAAACAACAAAGATAACAACAAACAACAATAACAAAGATTTCCGTATAAATGATTAAATAAGTATCACTTATATAAATTACCATAAAAAAATGTAAATGAATAAATAAATAATTAGAATTTACACATCATTTTTAATATATTACAGAACAATTACTTTTAAATTATTTATACAATTTTGCTGTTATTTAGCTATTGCTTTCTTTAGGATAAAATGAGTCGCTAAACGTGTAGCTAAGTGCTAATCTTAAGAATTGGTAGGACATCTTCAGCTAATTCTTTTAAAACGATTTTTTGTCACCAGAGTTCATTTCGATTATATTTATTTATAAAAGAAATAAAAAAATTCAACATTTTTCTTAAAATTAAAAAAAAAAGATAATAATTAGGAAACAATGTCTAATTTTAATTGAACATAAGCAGCTCTTGATGCTTCCAGTTGAAGGTCGGTAAAGAGGCATAAACATTGGTTTACACTTAAAATATTAAATAAACAATATTTGATCACTTTGTTAATTCAGATTACAAAGAAAATCACTATTTACTTTGTACGACTTATAGCAAAATTAACGAATTAAAACCATTTAAGAAATATGAAAGTATACTATTCTACTATGTTATAAAACCCATATTAATGAACAAAGCAGTGAATCTTTGCACATGAGGTATCCGAAAGAGGTTGGCTCCCTTGTATTTGCATATGCAGTTTTTAATATCCTTTAAGGAAATACAGACGAATGGATACTAACAAAAATACATAAATTCCAAATGAAATGCACTGAAACAATAGTCACTTTTAAACCTCAGTAACTGTTCAAGCGTACCTGGATATATATACTATTATTATAATATTATATACTTGCTGCAACTTTATAAAAGGCAAATTCAATGTGGTACCGTAAATAAAGTTAACTGGAAGTGAATTTTAACGGTGGATATGAATATCTGTTCACACTTCATTAATTAAAAGTGCAGAGACATAGAGATTCTCAGTCCTACGTATTTATAGAACACATTTTCTTTATCGGGACAACAAATTAAACTCAAACCATAGTCATTGAGATATCTTAAACAATTTTTTTTTTCGAAGCAGACTTCCGAGCAATATACGCATATTTTCTTAATCAGTGCATTAATATAGGTCAACTTTATTGTGGCGTCAAAGTTTTTATTGCTTAAGACCAGAAATGTATTCCAATGCACTGGCACGACAAATATGAACCTGTAAACACGTAATTTAATTCTGAATCTCATATACATTGTAAATTAAATAATAAAAAATCAAATATGTGCTTAGTTCCCTTTGAAAGCTACCATAAGGCTCCATCATATTATATTGTAGATGCATTCACTAAGAAGACTACGTTCTCTTTAATTTTGAATTTTCAGTTTGAAGCCCCGGGTAATTAGCTAGTTTTTAATGTAATGTTGTATATACTACCAAAATATTATATTCTTAGAAAGTGGGATGTAGCTGAAAATAAAGGATTAGATCAACAAATGGAAAACTACAAACTTATTAAAAACAATGTATTAAAGCAAATTTAGAAATTGAAGGTTGTAGTTGTAAATTATTATTAGTACTTTAAATATAAATCATTTGTGTGTGTGTTCACAGTTCAATAATCTTTACTTATAAAATATATTACAGCAAATACATAATTGTCAAGTGCAGTGAGCACGTGTGACAAATATTTACACATATCACATAATGATTTTAATATAATTTGTAATATAATTTTGTGTGTGTGTGTGTGTATTTATTATGTAGCATTCGGTAAAACGAAAAGCAATAATAGCCTAACTATTTATAAATAGTTACCTTGATTGTAATGTAAAATAGATATACATACATAACAAAGTATTAAAATAATTATTACGTATTTAATGCAGGGAATCTATAAGAAAAGTTTCCTGAAATTATACTGGTCTTAATTACACCGTTATTATTAGAGGCTTTTGCAAACATTTACAAAGCCCTTAATGAAACCGAGAGCTTGAATGCCGATGCATTGTCCGAAGTTAACAGCCAGGAACTTGATTCAGTCATCTCAGGGTATAATAACTGGGTCGTCCACAGCCAGTCTACTTTACTTAGCGTTCTTGGAACTTAATGTATTTACGTAGTCTTCATTTAATGAATAATATCAGATTCCATAAGAATCAACTTGTTTTTATATTATGTCAAATCTAGTATTTACCAAAAAACTATCGTTACCATCACTTAAATAAAGGAAATAAAACAAATTTTATATTGAAACACAATTCAACGGTATAAAATTTATAAAAAAGTTCGTTAAACATATAAACCAATCAGTTACTTTCTATTATATATAGGTTTCAGTAAATTATAAAGTAGGTTATGATTTTAAACTCATATAAACTACTAATCATTTAATATTTATCAATATTATAGCTTAATTAATATTAATAAGACTGCAGTGCAATCATGGGTTTGTTGTATTTTATTAATAATTACGTTTAATAATGTAAGATCTATATATTGTTAAAAATTACTATTCGTTCTGTTATTAACTCCATATATAGGGTTATCTATATATAGTAATGTAATGAAAATAACTAAAATTAAAACTTTTTATTACATACACGTGTTTCGGTTTGTAACCATCATCAGTGTACATTAACCTCTAAATAAATAAATAAATAATAAACAATAAACATATATCTAATTGTTTATTATTTATTTATTTATTTAGAGGTTAATGTACACTGATGATGGTTACAAACCGAAACACGTGTATGTAATAAAAAGTTTTAATAGATACCGAAAGGAAAGGAGAGAAATTAAACACAAAAGAAGAATTACATATTTATCTAAATTATAGTAAAGATCCTCATAACATTTTAAATAGTAATCTGAAAAATAAGACAAATCCAATTTTGAAAAAATTAAAATATTAAATACACATTACTAATAAGAAAATTACAACTGTGTCATTTAAATTTAACATATGTTTAAAAGGTCCACATGTGTATATCTAATTGTTTATTATTTATTTATTTATTTAGAGGTTTATGTACACTGATGATGGTTACAAACCAAAACACGTGTATGTAATAAAAAGTTTTAATTTAGAGGGTTTTAGTTATTTTCATTACATTAATACTATTCGTTCATTTGGTTATTTAATCTATTAATGTACGCTTATGGTTAGTGAGAGTCCAAATATTATTTATAATAAATACCATTCAATAGATTTTTTTGACAGTATGAAGCATAGATTAAAGATAAAAGCGTATTAACACTTATTATTTTAAAACTATTATGAAACCTATCTAAATACAAAAAAGTGAATGCATTATGTGGCAATATCGAGACATATATCATCTGTAAACGTTAAATGTAGTAGAAAAGTCCATGTCTAAATACAAACAAGTTGATGGTGATTGTTCAACCTTGGCTTTAAGCTGCAAGTAATTTAAGCCCCCGGTTGGGTGGTACAATTTCTTTTTTGTCCGCCAGCAGGATGTAAAAATTTATTTCCTGTGTGATTGTCTGTTTGTATATTTCACGGAACCTTAATGAAACCTTTTGCGTGAGACGTGATGCGTGATGATTATGTTGAATGGATTGAGATAGTTAGGCTATACGTGTCTCTATGTCACATCATATAATCTCATATGATTATATCGAAATATATTTTTGTTTTTGTTGCTACTCGGACTATTTAATCTAGATATTTTTGCAAACGTTTATTCAAATTCCATAGAATTACATCTTATTGTTGAGCGGTGCCTAAATATCACGGAAATTTTCATGCAAAAATCATTAAGTCAATTCATTCCGAGATATCGTGCAAACAGAGAAATAGATAGGCAGAAAAATGAGATTTTCCCGACTCTGGATCGGATAATATAATATAAGCTTACAAAGTAAACGACTATATTGAATAAGTAATTCATATTTATTCAACAAAATCAATCGTTTACAGTATGAATAACAAGTGGTTTAAATGGAAAACCCACTTTCCTAGCATAGTAGTTCCGATCTCACCAACTCATACATAAGCATAGAAGTACGCAAGTTCTCTGTTGCTTTCCACTCGAGTTGATTGGATGGCCATAAACTCTACACCTCCTTTCTTTTGCATATAAATTAACAGTCTTAAACATTATAATTTATGAACTGAAACTAATTCACTGAAATAAAATTTTCTTCAAATTGGGTAACGTAAAATGTATGCCATAATCTTAAAAGCTAAAACGCATATCAAACATTGTCTTAAAATTACCCGATAATAAGCATAGTTATATTTTTCTTCTGAATTCAGACAAGGTTGAACGACTTTAGCATTTACAACATTTTCTGTAACTACAACATAGTATAACAGTATTATTTTTATTATTGCGTCCCATTTGAATTAATTCTTAGGTTTGGTCCAGTCTCCATAGTTGGGGAGTGATGTATTACAAGATCAAGAAATATCATGAATAAGAGGTCACAGTTAGAAGTGTGCGTATTTATTAATATAAATTTTATAACTTTCTTAAGACCATAAATAAACAATTATTTATGGTCTTAAGAAAGTTTTATATGCAGTTTTTTATACAAATGCATTTTTATTTTATTAGTGTGTAAATACCTAATAATTACACGCACGCGAACACACACACAAATATATATATATATATATACATTAAATTGTATAGATGGCAATAGCCTTATTTAATTTCAATAAACATTGAATCGCAAAAATTACTTGTTCCGCCGGGAGTCGAACCCGAATCTCTCACTTGACGGGTGAATGTGCTACCATTACACCACAGAGCGCTTACTTTTTCCAATTAAATTATTTTGTATTTGGCCGTATCTGTCACATATGCGTTTTAAAATAAGCAAACTAACATATGATCGGAAGACCAAATACCTGTCAAACGACTTTTATTTACATTTAATTGTATAAATGGCAATAGCCTTATTTAATTTCAATAAACATTGAATCGTAAAAGTACTTGCTCCGCCGGGAGTCGAACCCGGATCTCTCACTTGCCGGGTGAATGTGCTACCATTACACCACAGAGCGCTTACTTTTTCCGATTCAATTATTTTGTATTTGGCCGTATATATTATATATATATATATATATATATATATATATATATATATTGTTTACGCTATAAAACAAACCCTTTATTGACTCACCATTGTCTAGGCTTAATTAAGTTCGTACAAGGAACAGGTAGTTCCTGAGTCTCAGTACTGCTAACCTTAATATGTTCTAGCATAATTACCAGCCAAGGTATATCACATCCTGCCTTTTGTTAATTAGAGTTTACATCACTGCACTAACAGATTCTGTTAGTGAGCTTAAATCATTGTGACCTTTACGAAAACAATTACGTTTTCTCGATTGTGGAGCTTGAAAACTGTTACACCACTGTAAAAATAATATTTAATTAAATGTTATTAAAGATTATAACAAATGTTTGACGTTACCCTATCTTAAAGATGTTTTGGTGTATGGCCATAATCTAGATAAAAATGTAGTAATAGAGAATATTAAAATTTTAAATAATTTAAATTAATAGATTATGAGGTGAAATAACGGAGAGAAAAAAAATCGCATTAATATTATATTCATTAAAGTCGCCATATTTAAACTATAACATAAATGCACAGCTTCCAAATCATATTAAATACATTAATTACATATTTGATTATTATTAGTTCGACAGGCACAAATACAATTTTGAAGCCTCTCGATTGATAGCCCGCGTGATAACTTTCTGTTAATCAATGAGCACAATTAGTATGCATTATAATAATGTTAAATAGAATGGACAAAAAAAGAAAACTATATCGTCTTGCATCGGTTGATAGTGACAAAATTCAATTAAATTTGAACACCAATACCAAGAGAAAAATAATTTTTTTGATCCTACTACTCATTGTAGTATCAACACTCGCTGTTTGTCCCACGCTGCCCTACTTGCTCTAAATTTAATCAGTTATATTTGGTTCAATTTACACTCATTACAAAAATGCAAGGTAGGAGTAAGCCACTTGACGTGTCGCCTAACAGGCTTCGCATAGGTTAAATACCAAATATTTTATAGCGCATTTAGTTATTATTTATGCTGTTTGTGTAACTATATCATTTATATAAATACCGTATAGTTACACTAATTTTGTTTAAAAATTTATTTAATTAGCGAATTTCTCTCCACATCATGATTAGTCATAAGGGAAACATAACAATGTCCGTTTATACTCAGCCAAATATCATATGGTGACTCGCCGTCATCGTACTAGATGGTTCTTATAGATATGAAGCTTTGTGGAAAACTTCAAGTCCACATTTATTATTCACATTTATTATTATATTAGTCACCTGATTGGTTTCGAAAGGCCTCGTCCAAAAAATAAACCAATTAGAAAAAGTACGGTTTTATTAAAATTTAGTACTATTCAAATCTACAGGTTATTTTATTCACAAGTTAGTATACCGAAAGACAGATATAAATAAAAAGAGAAAGTATATTTTTAGCCTTACGGGTGCAATACTATGGGTTAGTTATAGGCAAGAAGGGTTAACCCTCAGCTCTTTCTCACTATGCTGACCCGTTCTAGGCCTTATCAATCCTTCTTCGCCGGGGTATGCATCTCCTATCTCAGGTGGAAAGGTACAAGTACTAGATCGTACTATTAACTATCTTTATGAAATCCAAATTCAGCATATACTGAGAAGCAAAGAAAGTGATCTGCTTGTTCTTGTCGTTTAACATCCAAATAACGGGTTTGGTGAATTTTAAACTGGTACATGACAAAATTTGAAATGTAAAACATCGTCAATAAAGCATTTTACTTAGCAGGCTGACACCATATCCCTTTTGTCTGAGTATGAAAATATAAAAATAAATTTTCTCTGCAAATGTCTGTCTAAATTAAATTAACTATAGATTTGAAAGTTTACAAACAATCTCAGCGAATCCTATTAATTGACAAGTGGTATCGCTAATCCTATTTCCCATTATAATGGGCGTCATAAGAATGTTGATAACACAAAAATTAAACACTACTATTATGAATACAAGATAATACGAGAAGGCTACTGTAACGAATCCCCTTTAATAATCCAATACGACATTTACTTTCTTCTTCCATTTTATGCTGAGATTTAACAACTTCTCCCTGTAACTTTTCTTACCTCAAAGTCTTTACTACCTGTAATACCTTGTTTGGTTTCCCAGTTAGTTTACATCTGTCAATATCTCTGTAGGTATGTAAGGGTTGATCGTAAAACCGCGAATTCTTCTTTCTTTCATCTTATAGATTTATTGCACTTTGGGTCCTTATGAATAGAGAAATCCTTAGCATGATATATTTGTAACGATTTCGGTCACAAAACTCTGAAAACAATTCAAGAACAAAATTGTACTTAACTCTCCAAGTCGGTAAAATATTGTTTTTGATTAGTTATGAATAGGAAATTCTTAAACAGTATTTGCACTATAGCAAAAAAAGCCCCCTAAATTAGGTACAGGCGAGGAAAGTTTATTTAAAGTAATTCGGAAAGAGATGGTGTACTCACGAAATAACTAGCGGTAAATTTGACACACATGGAACCGACCTACGACCTACAGAAATTTAAGACTCTTACAACAGAAAAATCAAGTGGATGTCGATAAGCACTGCTTTAAGTTGTACTCCCCCCCTTATAGTTAATAATGTCATCTCCGAGCTACATTTTTAGCCTAACAATACCAACAAATTAGCATTCAGCTTTCCTGTTCTAAACCTAACAAAACACGGTAATAGACTTGCTAAAAAAAAGATTTACGCTGGGTGAATTTCCTGAGTGCCTCAAAGAATCTATTGTAATACCTTTACATAAGAAAGGCTCGAGAACCTCGTGTGACAATTACAGACCTATCTCCCTAGTTTCGACCTTTTCTAAGATAATTGAAAAATTAATGAAGCAAAAACTCATAATTTTTTTGTCAAAAACAAAATTTTTTAGCAAAAATCAATATGGTTTTAGAGAAGGGCTTAACACGGAATCTGCTATTCTTAATCTTGTTAAATCGATAAACAAAGGGATAAATAATACGAAGAAAGTCAGTGGGTTGTTCTTGGATATCAAAAAGGCTTTTGACACGGTCAACCACAACATTTTATTAAAAAAAATGTACAAGAGTGGAATAAGAGGCGTTGCGTATGATTGGTTTCATAGTTATCTCAAGAATAGGCGACAACGCGTTAGAATAAATGGCGTACTGAGCGAAAGTGCCATAATTAAGTATGGGGTTCCTCAAGGCTCAGTTTTGGGTCCAATTTTGTTTTTAATATACATAAATGACTTGTGTAATGGCAATTTCAAAGGGTTGGTAACATCATTTGCTGACGATACAGCTATAACTTACATCAAAGGCAGTAATGTGGAAATTCAAGAAGCTATGAATGCAGATTTGGCTGCTCTCAGATATTGGTTCGCAGTTAATAAAATGATTTTAAGTCCTGAAAAAACTGTTTATTTGAATTTTTCCTTAAGACAAACGTGTATACTTTTAAATCCTGTAACTTATAAATGTGTTGACTGTTTAACAAAATATACGGCCTGTAGTCAGAATTGTGTAAATTTAAAACAATGTAACAATATTAAATACCTTGGCATATTTTTGGATGAAAATTTAAATTGGAAAATACATGTATCAAGATTAGTAGGGCAGCTCAGCAATCATCTAAGAATTTTTTATTTCCTTAAAGATATATGCAGCAGTGAAGTGTTACGTACCGTATACTTTTCGCTTGTTCACAGCAAACTGGAATACGCAATTTCAGCCTGGGGTGGTACTTATGCAACGAATTTAAATTCTTTAATTGTTTTACAAAAACAATTCATTCGTATAATTAATAAATCTAAGTCGAGGGAGCCATCTTTTCCATTATTTAGTCAAACAAAAATTTTGCAAGTAAGATATATTTATGTTTTTAAAGTTTTGAAATTTTTCCACATAAATCGTGATAAATATGCCGCAAGAGAAGAGGTTTTACATAGTATGGCATTGCGAAATAGAAGGAATTTTTGTGTCCCGAAACCCTATATAGATTATTTTAGAAAAACATTTAATTTTATAGCTCCTCGTATATATAACGTTATTCCTGGAAATATAAAAGCTTTACCAAGTTTAAAGTTATTTTTACGCAGTCTAAGAAGCTGGTTGTTCAAACAAGACAGTATAGACTACCTATTCAATGTAGTGGGCTAAGGCGTGACTTGTGGCTGGGGCGCCTCGCATTACTGCCTTCCATGCATGGACTGAGCTTTGACGGGCGGAGTGTCTCCGCTCAGAGCCGCATGATGGAGCAAGTGGCGAGGATGCCTTCAGTCTGAGTGGCGACCTTGCAGCAACATTCACAACAATTCGTACACTTACACCTACATACAATATTATCTAAGTAAACAATGCACCCATACCAACACATAAACCGACACACACTCACACACACAAAACGCTGCTCAAATCACGAAAACCTACAGACAGACAAAGTCATTTTTTTTTTCTTTTTTAGTTTTTTTCTTGACACATTTAAACTTTTACGGCCAAAATTAGGGACATATGATCAGCACCTAAAAAGAATATTTTCCTGTCATTATTTGTAGTCTATTAATTATATAATGAGTAAGCTACTATATTATTTATTTAATTATTATGCTCGACTTATAATATTTTGTCAATGTAGAAGATGTACCTCTGCACAGGCTTGCCTTTAGAGGTATATTATATTTCCCAAAATATAAAAAAAGATGAATTATTTAGAGCTGGGGGAGAGTATTTTAAGTATGTTAGTTAACCAAAACGTTTTTTTATTTTTTATTTTAATTTTAGTACATTCTAGGAAAACAGTTAAGTTAAACTTTTAGATTATATTGATGTCTATGTAAATATTAATATTTTAATTTTGTGAGCTTCAATTATCTTAGTGTAAATCTTATAGCATATTTTTTCTGGTCGACACCCTGGCAGGTCAAGGACTTTATTGTATACATATCTGTTATTGTTTATTATGTATTAACTATGTTTTATTTTTTGGAAATAAATATTTTCTTTCTTTCTTTCTTTCTTTCTTAAAAGAGTACATTTCAATATCAATACCTACCGTCTGACAATCTACTTAATACCAAAAACCTCTTTCTATTTTGTTGTGAAATTATACTCATAAATTGTAAACTTAAATCCAATGCAGCCCAAAATACTACAGCAATGTAATGCTAAATTTAAACCAGAAAGGACAAATTATTTTACACTTTTCATAATGTATGAAAGTAATAACCGCACATAAAAGTGTAAACTAATATCTCATCATTGTTATGTTTTTTAGTGATGACAAGTTATATCTACAACTTCGGTGGATTTAATTAAATGGAGTCCATTTATAGTTATTCTAATGACAATCCCTTCTAAGAGTATGTTACCATAAATCATTTAATGATTCTTAATCTTCAAATTTATACATCAAACAATTGTTCATATTAAAACAAGTATTTATATTTATTATTACACAGCTGTTGTATGTAAACAAACTTCTTTACCTTATAACTGTATATTCGAGCTTATAAATCTGCCGAATCATATTCTGAAGTATGTAGTGTAAGTTTTTAATTAAAATCTGAAACGCTAAATAGTGGTATTTACAATAAGTATGCATACAATTATATTGGGATTAGTAAACTGATGGCTTTTGAAATATGACCAAAAACTGAAGATTGCAGAACCATATTTCATCTATTTTGTGTTAGTTTTATAAGTTTGTGATTGTTGAAAACATGTAGGAGTTTGTGACTGCAATATGCGATATAGATTAGGATTCATTAAAATGAAGGTTATATTCCAAAGCGTTCTTTAATTATATGCCAATAACCAAAATAATATATCATTTTCTTTAAAACACACAGTACAATATTATTTCTTCTGTATTGTTATTGTTTTGAAGGATAATAGTGGTATGATAATTTTTATTGATTAGTCTACAAAAAGGTTGTTCGCTTAATAATAGAAGTTAAATAGAAGTTTAGTGATTTATTACGAGTAAAGATAAACATGGAGCATTCATTTAATATTAAATTGATAATATCCATTATAAGAGGTGCAGGGAATGAAGACTCATGCGGCTGTAATACTCGTCACATGGAAAACTTTTCATTGCAATTTCCAGCTGTATGAGTTCAGTTCCTATCTGGAAATGTAAACCACTGTCCGCTTTAACATCTCCAACGTTGCCAACATTGTTGGCTTTGTCACGACCAGAAAAGGACCGTTATTTTCTATGTTGTCTTGAATATTTCAGTGGACTTTGACGTTAAATTTGAATTAAAGCAATTTACAAAATACATATATTACAATTATTGCAGGTAATAACAAGTTTTTCTATGCAAACTGTTTCATTATACATGGATGGTATCATTTTCTTGGTTTGAAAGATGATTTAACTATCTTTTAAATGCCAATTTAATTCTGTATCTACCTATTAACGTGTAACTCTTATTGACAATATTTGATTATCGCTCTTATATAAATTAGTTTATAAACTAAAGAAACTACATTACATTCAGTAGAAGTGAGTAAAAGTAAAGTTGAGCACGTTCAACGCCATGTATGTTTCTCAGATTGCAGTACAACGTGACATCGTGTTTATGTTGTTAGGATTCAACTTGTGCCGTTAATCATAGAACATTTTGGTGAACGTAGAGCAATAACTTTGGTGATTAGTTGAGACTACGTTAAACTTTGTAAATTAAATATAAACCACACTGCAACTATCTTTAGCACCAATAGTTAAGGCAACTATAACTTAAACTAGGTTCTATACATTAAAACGCATTAGGTATGATATGCGTAAACTATACTTAACTAATATAAATATTATTTATTCATGAAGTATATATTAACTGAGCATTACACACACACACACACACACACACACACACACACACACACACACACACACACACACACACACACACACACACACACACACACATAATTTCAATAAACATTAAATCACAATAAGTACTTGCGCCGCCGGGAGTCGAGCCCGGATCTCTCACTTGCCGGGTGAATGTGCTACCATTACACCACAGAGCGCTTACTTTTTCCGATTCAATTATTTTGTATTTGGCCGTATCTGTCACATATGAGTTGAAATAAGCAAACTAACATATGATCGGAAGACCAAATACCTGTCAAACGACTTTTATTTACATTAAATTGTATAAATGGCAAGAGCCTTATTTTATTTCAATAAACATTGAATCACAAAAAGTACTTTCTCCGCCGGGAGTGGAACCCGGGTCTCTCACTTGCCGGATGAATGTGCTACCATTACTTCATATATATATATATATATATATATATATAAAACTATATACTTCGAAGTTTTAGTACAGAAAATAAATGTAGTTTATTCAATACAGCACCAAAATACTAGATTTTAACGATTTTATTATTTAAGACAACAGTTTTTAGCAATCACTCATATATATATGTATGTCTATTGAAAACATCATGTTTTTAGTAGATTTACATGTAAATTACAATATGAATTGTTATATTTGATTTGTATACGTTCTCTAAACAATAAAGTCTGTCTGGTTCTATTATTTAATATCTGTTACAAACAAAATTTTGTTGAAGTTAGAAAAAATTAATGATTTGTATTGAGTGAATATACATATTTACATATTTCATTTGAAGAAAAAATAATTGTACATTTTTAAGCTCTTCAGCGTCTTCTTAACGTAACTAAAAGTACACAGCTGTAAATTAATAAAACATAATGCCATATTTTGTAGGTAATGTTGTATTTTGATTCCTGCTTTGTGAGGCTGTGTTCCCTAACAAAATATAAACAAGGCTTGTTTATAAATACAGGAATTACCATAAAACAATTGAGCTACATCCACAGTTAAAACACGAAATACATGAAAGCTTAAATGAATTCTGAGTATCTACGTTAGGGCAGCAACATTCAGTTTATGAAGCAACATTTTTCATAGTTTTATAATTTCTATAAATGCTGAAACGAATGTTGTAATTCAGAAGATGCGTTTTTACGCCTAGTGTAAATAGTTACGTAAATTTATTGGTAAGTTGAAAGTTATTGAAAGTCAATAAGTTGACTGAAAACAATATTTAGTGGTCTTTTATTTAGGAATCAATATCCTTGTCAAGAAATATGGACCTCGTACGTTTCTTGGTTGGTAAACTATGAATAATTATGTCTTTGCAATTAGCTTACCCACCTACCCGGCTCTTTCTTTGTGTCAGTTCAGTACCTCGCTGCTGTTGATTCACTATAGAGGAACGAGTCCGACGGAAGACAAATGTGCAGACTCATTGTATTTACCTCTAAATTAACTAGCACTCGTATAAAAATAACGATTGCTAGTTACGATCCTAGGAACGATTTACTAGGACTCGTTCCTCTATAGTGAATCAACAGCAGCGAGGTACTGAACTGACACAAAGAAAGAGCCGGGTAGGTGGGTAAGCTAATTGCAAAGACATAATTGTTCATATATATATATATATATATATATATATATATATATATATATATATATTTATTTATTTATTTATATACAATTTCACTTATTTAAATGAAGACTAAGATAGAAAGCTTTTATATATTTCGTGGGATTTGATACTCACATCTTCAGAAAGCACAATATAAATATCAAGAGAATAAGAAACACAACAAATTAAAAGTTGTATATATATATATATATATATATATATATATATATATATATACAGCAACTGGTTTTAGAGACAGAAAAGACCCAAATTTATAGAAGTTTTAATACATTGGTTAATGGCTATTTTTCAAATTTCCTTATAAATATTTAAAAATGTTTTTACATTTTTGTTGGAAACACTTCGTCTTTTCTTGAATCTTCCTACAGTTCCTTACTCATATCATTTTCCACAAGTTTTGTTGCTCTTATACTGCCTCACCAGTGCAGCTTCTGTGTCACCTGCTCGCCTTCTGAGAGCATAATGGCTTTGTTCCGTATCCTCTTGATATTATTACCTTTAGTTGCAGCTACACTCGTTTAATTATTTTTAAGGTTTTTTGCCTATCCACTCTCTATTAATTCCGGACGGACCATAGTAATGCTACTGCCCTTTTACTTCCATAATATCTAGTACTAACACTACATTTGTTACTTGAGATATCTGTGTACAACACTTTCCGAGGGAGGATTTATTCAATATGAATATTCATTTTAGCTGAAATTCACCTTTCTCCTGGTTCGGACTCTGTATCCCATAGCTTCACCAACATTGTTTTATTTTTATATTTTGTAATTATTAGGGTGCCTCTGATATGTAAACAGCGTAAATTACTCGTTTGCAGTTTCTTCGTCGTCGACGTATATTTTATCTCTTCAGATGAATTTAACTACAGATTCCTAAAGTCAAATCTATTACAGCGTCAGGCTCCATACGAAGTGGCAGATGAACTATAACTAAACTTAACATTCGTGCTTTTCTAGGTTTCGGACTTTCCTGACGTTTTTGTTGTCTTCCCAGCTCCAAAACCTCTGTTATTTCTCTACTGATTACATCTCTCCTAAATGTGCTTATAAACATCGCTATTTGTACCATATGTGGCTTTAAAGTTTATTCCTTATTGGAAAGATCGCATCATTAAATCTAGACCTATTTTTACACTAGCAGCTTGCAGGGATTAGACATCGATGGTGTTCTCGCAAAGTGTTCTCCACTACCGTAGAGCAAAATATAGAGGGAGTGCTGTTATTCCTGAAACCATGTTGCTAAAAGCAAGTTGGAAAAAAGATGCGAGGTAGTTTTATATGTGGAAGGACGTCACTTCAGAGGCATTAATATAAATGGGATAATCCCTCAATTATTTTGGATGTATTTCGAATATTACAAATTTCTTAGTTTTTATGTAGTTACATCTAAATAGAATAATGAAAATAGCAAAATATAGAATACCACGTTCTTGTTATATGTACACATATCGGTGATAACATTGTCCATTTAAGAGATTAAAGGGGCAATTATTCAAATATAAGATTATCTAAAGTGCTTCTGACTATCCTCATAATGCGATGAAACTACCTAAAATTTCGTTATCTTAGTTTTTGAATACAGATATATATTAATATTATATTTCAACTAAAGATTGTGTTATTGAGCTCAAATCCAGAGGTAAAGTCTGTTGCGACGGAATACAAACAAAAACCCCTGAAAGTAATCAAGGGTTAACATTTCAGTCCACGCAGTCCCCTGACATCATGAATACATGATATAAGTAATTGGATTATTTTATGTAGAGAAATGTGGAAATCTTTTATTGCAATTTATGAATTATTTTGTGGTTGAAAGTGAATAAATCAAATGATACATTGCAAAAATGACAAATTATATAGTTTAGTAGTGAAGAGCCAATTTACATTTTATAACACTAAACATAGTTTTTTTTATAGAATACTTTTCTTTAAAAAATACATTGGTCATAAGCAGCAATAGATTTATTGGATGTCAACGGTGAGGGTCTCAAATGTGTTAAAAATAAAAAATGATTATAATTCTTCCTCAGATACTAATATTCTTAACTTTTCGTCTCCCTTCGATTGCAGATATCTAGAAAGATTGCTTCTTGGCTTCTTTGAAGATTATATTGTATTATAAACGTAAGTTACTGTCAATTTAAATTGCAGATGTTCTTTATTATGTTTCAATCTTTAAAGTAGATCGTCTTTAATAAAACCTAAGCGATATAAAGCTCGACTTTTGCGCTAGTATTGCAACCGTTGTACTTTGAGCAATGAACAGAGATAGCAATTTTTTTAAATTCAATAAAAACGATTCATTTCAATTTAAGTAACAACAAATGTATTTTTACAGTTTCAAAGTAACTGTGTTTCCAGTATTACATTACGGTTTTTATGCAAGATTTTTTAATAAACAATTGATATTTTGTTTTAAAATATTAAAAGTTTTTTTATTTAATCGAAATAACATAAACTTTAAATTTCATTTACTTGAAATGTCCTTTCCGTTACATTGTTACATTTTATAATTATAATTGTATATTTGTTGTATTATTCTAGAAAATATCACTTGCGTGAAAACAAATTTTTCTTATTCTAAATGTCCAGGATATAACGTCCAGGTTATAACGTCCAGGATAAACACTTTAAAATTTACGGAAACTAAAAATAATATGTAAGTAGGAGAGATTAGAAATATCATTTCATATATTGCGATTTTGGAAACGTCCAGTAAGATATAAAACTTTGTAATCGCTTAAAATTTAGCACATTAGATTTGTGTAATACAATTTTAAATTATACTTGCAAAATTAAAACAACAATATTATTTTAATATATGTTAAAGATTAATATTACACATTACATTTCAAAACATTCATGGTGCATGCATGAGAATTGGGAGAGGTTTATCTTCTATTAAGCGTCTGTAAAGTGTTATGAGGCATCACAGTGAAACCTATTTGAAGTTAAATAAACTAAAAATAAAAGCCGAGTTTTAATTTATCATCCACGTCGCTATTTAATAAGTTTTATATTTTCTCATGTGCGCTGTCTGTCAGTGTTGCTGGTCATGATTAAAACGTTATAAAATTGATGCAGTATACTTAAATTACATCATGAGGCTAATAGGTGAAATGAATTTAACAACCAAAATCTCTTAAAGGAGATTAAATAGGACTTTTCGACATGGAAAAATTCCTATCATAATATAAACAAGATAAAATATAATTTTAAAGAAAATCAATAAATTCTTATCAGTTACATTTCGGAGACCCTGTGCAGGCTCGATGTGCACCGCCTTGAGATTTGCTATAGTTCTACTACTGTGGGTAATCTGGGAACTGATTAATTTAGATTACACTTTACACATTGGCCTAAATTATTAAAATTCTTCCTGAAATCGTTGGAGCTATTAATAAAATATCACTAAATGTTGGATACAATTTTGATAAATTTCTGAGTTACTTACAAATAAACAGTTTCACTCTGCGATATTTCAGGGACCCAACTTGAAACATTAAAGATTAAATCAAAAGACATATATTTTTCAGGGACTACCGCATACCTCATTATTGTTTTGAATAAAAATTAAAATAATATTCATGTGCCCCCGTTTAAAATAACGATATGGCGACTGAAATCGCGCGTAACGGCTAGTATAATGATTAAGCTAAGCATCTAAAGTAATTTATCTGCATATCTATTGTAACATCATTGTAATGTTAACTAATCTTTGATATTGACAAAGCAAAAGTGTCTATTACAAATATGTTGACCTAGTATTTATTTGACTAGTTTGTAACATTCTATCAAGACTGGGGAAATATTAGTGTTATTTACGAGCATAACCCCAATTATAAAGTTGACAATTCAAATTAAATATAAGAGCTACTTTCTTCCACTACACTTCCAAAAATTTTTAAAAGTTCATATTTATTATTGACAATGTAAATATAAATATAATCTGTATTTCTTACATTATTTATTTTCTTACATGAACCTAACACTCTTCAGATGTTCTTTTCTTAGCCACAAGTTCTTACGCCCGATTCTATTAAACCACAAATGAATTGTGTAAAATGTGATTTTTAACACAAAAATCTGCTAATGTGTTTTCACATTTATAGATGATCGCAATGTAAGAGCTTCGAGCCAATATGGATTGAATAAACAGGAAACGTCTATCGTAAATTCTATAGAGGAATTTCTTCTAAGAAAGAAATTTTTGCTTCAGCGGTAATCGTTAAAAGATTCCTGCAAATTTTTATTAAAAAAGAGGTTATTTCTAATTAAGGTTAAGAAAATCATAAATCTTATTATTATACTTTGTTTGGACCAAATAAAATTTTTTTGTTTAGGAATAGCCTACAATCTATATAAAATATTTGACCTGAAACGATATTGAGCTCGAGGTGGATACACATTCACTTAAAAATAGTATAATATAACAATATAACTTTACAATTTGTTTAAAATAACAATGTAAAGTAAAACAAAATGTTTTCTTGAACTAAATTCAATTAAATTTAAGTCAAATATTAAAAAAAAGGATTTATATTTAAACTGTATACATTTGAACTAGTACACCAAACAAATTATAGATTGAATAACATTGGTGAAATGTGTTAGTAAATTAAATTGACAGTAATAAAGATCATCCAAAGATTTACGTTTGGCGCCGCTGTATTTATATTATTTTGCAACTTATATTATTTTGCAAGTACACTCTGATTAAAAGCCACAACAATGTATGTTGGGTTATTCTTAAAATACCAATTTATTTTTAATGTCGTCTGGTTTTGTTTACTCCCTTACCAACACACTCAGGCATATTTTATAGCCCATTTCACGCTTCAAGACATGGCAGTAAATATTTATGAGATGTAAGATGTTTGCCGTAACGTACGAGGTAAACAGGGAACACCGTTAAAAATATCGTAATTTTACGTCCTACTTAAAGTTTTCAATCACTTTAAAACCACTCATGGCTATTGATAGTGACTAATTTAAGCGTCATATCACTTATTATTTAATATTACAATGCACCCGAAAAATTATTTAGTATTTATCTTTTAGTTCACAGAAGGAGACGAGAGTATTTTTTTGATTGTATATATAATTCATAAATTATTAATATTACTATCACTATACATTGTTTATTCATTGTTAATATTAACTGGAAGCTAAATAGTTGGCGTTTTAAGAAACCAAATATTGCAATAAATTGATGATACGAAAGTCCTTATAGCAACGAAAAATTCTACATAAAATCGATACTTTGCATTTTATATTGCATTTTAGTCTCAATGAACTATTTTGTTCTTTTACAAAGAACGTTTTACAATTTTCCTATTTTCAAAATAATTATGTCGCCAGAGTTTGTGACTATATCAAAGTAAATTTTTTTGAATTAAAATCTTTTTTTATTTGGATTTATGGGAAAGATATAATAGTCTTTAACAACCTGTTTATTATAGTATTAAAATTTAGATAATATTGAAATCCTAAAGTATAAAAAAACACAACGGCGAATAATTTCAAGTATATAAGTGTTGGTGTCTTATTGTACAATTTTAACACTGTAACTCTTTAATTATTATTTTATTAAAGCGTTATTAAAATAATCACATAGTACAAACACACACACACACACACACACACATATTTATACCAACATTTTATCAATATGAGCGTTTGTATTATATCGTCACGCAGTCTAGCAACAACACGCTTAAGTTAAACCCGCGCTTTTCCATTACCACTTTAAGGACTGCTTCTGGACTATAATGCTATCCAGTGGAACTAAATTAAATATTACCATTGAATCAATACTTCTGAGCTATTTTATATTTGAACACTTGGTTCCTCCACCGTCCTTTGGGATGAATATTAAACATAGTAGTGTAAACAAATTAAGCGCCTGATGGGATAATGTAAATAACTTTTCATCTAGATATTCCCTGGATATCTGATGGAAAACCTACTTTCTGCTCAAATCATTTGTAGCCTGGGTGTTTCAGAGG
The DNA here is from genome assembly GCF_021130785.1 of Homalodisca vitripennis. Taxonomy (NCBI): domain Eukaryota; kingdom Metazoa; phylum Arthropoda; class Insecta; order Hemiptera; family Cicadellidae; genus Homalodisca; species Homalodisca vitripennis. The sequence goes on along the minus strand of NC_060211.1, from coordinate 65,265,473 downwards.
AAATCGTTGTGAACGAGACAATATGCCCGTCAGAGAGTACCGAGAGGTCATCAGGCCTGACGTCACAGATTGAATATTGCTGCTAACAACACTTCTCCCACATCAACAGGAAAGGCATGCATTGAATAAGCAAAGAGTTATTAAATTGCGGTTATGATAACACTCTGTTTTCATGCAGATTATTATTTTGTGGGAAGCCTGTAAAAATAGAAATCTTCAGGTGGCTTTATCTCACTTTAGTGGAGTTGCTTGACGATAGTTTTTCTATGGTGTACTTAGGATGTAATTACTTGCTCATTTCTTTTTAATCTTTAACCTTAAAAAGTATTTTTATATATTTACGGATCACATAGTTAGATTAGCATTCTATGTAGTTTGTAATTAATGTTTCTAATTTACCTACATATTCTTCTTAACATGCTTCACTACTAAAAAATTAAACAAGTTGTAATCAATTTTGTTATTATGTCAAAAACAATTGAGTTGTTTCTATATTTTTAAAAACAGGAACACATAGTAATATTTTATTTGTTACATATTATTATAAACTAATAATTTATAAGGTAAGCTACACTTTAGTTGAGTTATGAATATAATTATCACCAGTACTCATGATAACTGTTTATAACGGAATAATCTATCTGATCACCTTATAAAACTTCCTTGGATATAAGAAAATGGTTATTTGAATTCCTGTTAGTTATACATATGAATAAGTTTAGGAAACTATTTAAATACCGGAAAATTATGTTTGGGAGTGCTGACAAACTTCTTAGAACTATAATGAATACTGGATACTGTAATATAACAAGTAGCAATGTACGTAATATATTTCGTTGATAATGTTTCCGATATTAACCATAATTAGAGAGTTAACACGATACAAACATAAAGTTAAAAGTTGTAAAATTATCACACAATTATCACACTAGGTCCAAGTCTGAGCTATTTGGAGCTTTAAAGGCGAGATACAGAGGAGTTTGGAACATAATATTCGTAGAGAAACAAACAACAGTGTAGCCGAAATAACACTACACATTTAGGGCGGGCCCACAAGAGCACAATGTGAGTTGTGATCAACACTTAAAAAAACCTTTTAATTAAGTTATCATCTTGCCCGCATTTCTTGTCATGCACGTAAATGATTGTCTATATGGAGTGACCAGGTGTAAGGGAAAATATTGGTTTTTTTCTGTACAGAGTTTCTGTTCTACTAGTAAGTATCAACTAGCGAGAGGTTAACCCTCCTTATGATTTTTGTATATTTTACAAAAATATGAAATTTGATTTTTAATTGTATTTATAAAGAGAATCGCAGTTATCGAGACTGTATAAAGTTTATTGTTAACGGTTTCGTATGAATCTAAAAGAGTTGATTGAATAAAGAGAAAAATATAATTACTATATATTATAGAAATGTAGTTATCTAAAACGCTGCCACATGGTTCATTCTTACTTTTTTGGCCAAATATTTGAAGTGGTAAGAAATATCAATGACGAAGAAAAACATAATATATTATAAATTTAATTCTATTCAAGAGAGTAAACCTCGAGAAAAAAGAAAAATTATAGCATAAAGAAGAAGATTTGTAGGCTATCAAGCAATATTAGAAGGGATAGACTTAGAAGGGATAGCAGTCCACAGTAGATTTTTTAACAATCTTGCGAATCATCCAGGCCATCTCAAGGGCCTAGAAAATTGACTTAATTGAAACCAATTCACTAGTTGCAATGTTTATAAACAGATCGCTAAAGATTCATGTACCACTGTTCCATTTCTCCGTTTGACAAATTAATCAAATTTATTCTAAAAGGAAATTTCTTTTAATTTTAAAGTCGCAATTAATAATTTAGACTCTAGAGTGCCCCACGTATATATTCGTTGCACGTATTAAAGTGATATTGTGTGTTTGACATATAGTTGATGATTTCTCAAGCATATATCCCCTAATAATCATTTATAATTACTCTTTGTGAAAAGTTACTAAATAATTTCTTAAACATAAATAAGAAGAAGTAACATTACTAGGAATATTACTATTTGTTAACCAAATGTTGAGTGTCTTCAAGCTGGAATAGGAAAAAGTCAACGGCTTTGAAGAAAAGAGTAACACGTTCATTTCGGTAGGAAATGATATATCTAGGTCACTGTGGTATGCACAAAAAGTTTCCTGAAATTCACTAGTAAATGGCTATACTCGTCCTCAGAGAGTTTATAATCTGCTTCCTCATCGCTTCACTATTGTTACATTCACCCAACAATCATCTGTTGAAGCTTTGCTTCTAGTGTTCATTCTCTTGATAATAATTTTTGAAAGAGCGACATGGAAGGTTATACATTGACTACAAATTATAATTATGTTAGAATAAGAAAATAAGAGAATATGTACACAAAACATTTTTACTAAGTCAATAGGATTTTTTCATTTACAGTCTATAATGCAGAATCTAAACAAGAACAAATAGTATCTCTCAAACTTTAATATTACTACCTCTCAAAACGAAATCAAATGCTATAAATATATAATTATAAATATATATGTATATATATATATATATATATATATATATATATATATATATATATATATATACATATAAATCACCTAAAAATATACAAGTGAAACCACACAGTTCTAACTAAGAACTAATGAAAAAAATTATTTATTACAAACATTAAATAAACGAAAGAAACATTGGAATGAATATTAATATTAATCAATAGTTGTGGACATAAATGTAATACACATTTCTACAACTTTATATCGGTCCATCAATTGGCCGAAGAGCTGTAGCAATAAGAGCTCAGACACAAACTTTATATCCGTCACTAAATGAGTTTCATGTCGATCCATGAGTTATGAGCCCTTTTTTCGTCCAATTTATGCTTATTGAGAAACACTGCGCCAACTGTTCATTAAAACTTGTGGTAAGCAGCCACTAAGGTAACTGAAAATTTATTAAGCTAAGTCCTCTAATGTTTGAGGTTATAATATTTAGATAAGAATGTGTTTTATTATTAGCTAGGGTTATTAGTACATAACAATATTTTTGTCAGTGATTTTTTAATGGTCAATAGAATATCCAATAATAGAATCCTTTAATGTTACATCTTAGTGTACAGTTAATTTTAAAATATATTTAGTTACTGTTTTTAAAATTACAGTAAGCGAAGAGACCAATTTTAAAATAAGTTTTTAAATACTACAAACTCTTTTTGGTTGGCAAGGTTTTCATGAACACTTGCCATAAATACTCTCTACTTCAAACCTATATTTCATAAAGTTTTTACTAATGACCTGCATGAATTTTAATTACAGAAATTATCAAAAATCAGTTTTTATGTTGTTTAGAGGGAATTCTGTTCATATAATAGCTATTTTTTATCCAATTAAAGTAGCAGTTGCGAAGAAACACTTCCATAATATTACTAAGTAGTATGAAATTTTTCAGAACTAGAAACATTTTATAGTGGGAGTTATTAAAGTCCGGGACTATCCATATACTGTGGACATCAAATTTTTTGTTATCTCCTAAATTCTGTATGCTCCCAGAGACTGAGAGGTTCTAAAATTTAGGAGTTATGAGATGTCAGTCATTTTCAAGAACCAGAGTTTATCCCAACCCAGGTACTTGAATAGGCAAAAACTGGTATCATGTAGGCGAACGAAGTTTCATCGTAAAAGGCTTTTATCACACAGGCTACAAAAATACACAAATACTAAACCCCCTCAGAAGGCGTCATCACATAGACACCGAGAATTATTAAATGACAGAAAATCTCAGTGCTTTCGAAAGGTTCTAAAGATCAGGAAATACTAGACGTCATCAACTACTAGGCCTACAGAAGATAGAAGTTCCCAGAGCCTAGGATGTTTAAGACACTATAAAGAACCAGAGGCTTTGAAATCCCAAATCCGGGAAGAACCCAATTCTAGAATGTCCTTTTAAAACGAAGAACTAGCGCTGGATTAACTACAAACCGGCGGTTTTGAAAATTTGAAGTATTTTTAAGGGTATCTCTCTGTGCTCCAAGCCTCCCAAAGTGCAGAAAACTCTTTGAATAATTTTGGATCCTACGTTCATAACAAGAAACTCAAAATGCTTTAGATTCCAAGATTCCGAGTCTATAATGCGGTAAATGTTAGGGTAATGAATGTCAAAACACTCCATAGTTCATTGTCTGAAAATATTTGGTAGGCTCATACAGCACTACATGTTTCTGAAATTGGAATATAGCAGAACTTAAGATCCTAGATTATAGGAGATCCCAAAGTATAGAGGTTGCATATGACGTAAAATAAAGAATCGCGGCTCCCAAGAGATCCAGTGAAGCCATATACCAACATTTCTAGCAAAAGTTTCTAGACACTAGCATCTAGTATGTAACATAGTTTTAGAGTATCCTATTATAATAACATCACTATAACTATTACTTGTATATCAATAAAATTTAAGTTCTGTATTTGAAAATTCTAACGTCAGTATTCTTATTACCGCTGTACAATAAAAAACAAAAACTCTATACTTTTCATTCCTTCGTGAATTACTTAAGAATTGTAACATATTACATTTCATCCACCTTTATTGTTTATTTATCCCATTAATAGATGTAATCTTATAATATTTATAAATTTCCTGTAACTTTTCCATTGAAATTTCGTACACTATCATGTTAGTGAAATATTTAAACGTAAATGACAAGTTAGTATGACTATTGAAGATTAAAATCAAATATCTTAGTTCACATATTATCTGTTAGTTGTTAAGAGGCCATTACACTAATTAGAATATACACCTGAGTAGATCAAAGGAAGGATAAAGCAATCGATTGATGTTAGAATATGCCATTATGTAAAAAGCAGCTCCTCTTTTAACATTGAAATTTACATATCTATAAAAACATTACATAAATTTTGTTGAGTGAGTGTATCTTATAATATATTTTAAAATATAAGGTATTTGACACATTTTTAGATCATAACCTCTCAATTTTAATCCTGGAAATTTTTACACTCTTTGTGCATTTTACCGAATTACAAAACTTGAATTAAGTTTTGCCTTAGTTATATGGATACCAGCATGTTTAATTGTCATAGGTCAAATTGTTTCGTTGGAAAATTGTTTTATTAAAAATATACCATTTCAAAAACAATATAACAGATTTAACATTTCCATGTTAAAAATATTTTTACTGGTATGCTATATTATTATAATAACCTAAACAATCAAGTTGAGTTTACTATAGTAATTTCACTATGGTGGAAAATTAAAATTTTTCTCGCCCTCACTACTTTCACCCTAAATATTTCTCTTAGAAATGTAAAATAAACATGAAATTCTTAGCGAATTAAATGTGATATCCAGTAATATTTTGGTTGTTTAATATACAACGAAAACATGCACGTTTTTTGTACAGCTCTGAGTACATCATCAGATGAATGTTTCTTAACATACTATTTAGCTAATATACTATATTAATAATAATAATGTTCTTTACTGCGTGAAACAGTTACAATATTGCATGGCATGCGTCAACGTCACTATATATTAAAATAAACATTTTCCACTTTAAAAGTTATATTTGTTGATTAATTTATTTCATTAAACGGAAAACTATATTACATTGACAGCCAAATATGTACATACAACTAATATGTTTCCCAATAACCGGATAAGTATATGACAGTTTTTACAGTATTTCAAATAATATTTACCATAAAATAATTTTTTAAATATTTTGCATATGTATATTAAAATTGTTTGTGTTACGTAAAATTAAGTTTGGTCATCCCATAGATATCCAGTTACACGCATCTCAAACCGCAAATTTATCTTATCTTGTAAAACATTTATGTAGAGCTCAATTTTAATATGTTAATATAAAGAATACCAAAGATCCCTTTCATCTCATGTGTGCTTTCCTTCATTTCTGAGCATCAAAAGGCTATAAATCAGGTCGCTTATTATTAACTAAAACTATCACGGTCAACTTAAAGTAATTTTCTTCATACCTAATAGTTTCGTGATCATTGTTACGAAAACTAAATTAATATTTTATTAATAATTTTTTTATGATATGATAGTTTTTTTATTTTTCTTCTTCAGATCTTTATAGTAGTGTTAATTAAGAATGGGGTTGAAACAAAAGTTCAAAGAACAACATAACTTTGGGATTTGTTATTTATTTTTATTACGAATAAAGAAATAATTAGTATTCTACTATTCCAACCTATAGCAAATTCCCAATGACTCAATATTATTTATTTCTATTAGACTATCCGAGGTCAATAGTAAACTTCAAACAAATAATCATAGTAAATTATTCAATCTATTACACGATGTCCATCAATTGTTTATAATATAATAAATTACTAAAGGAAAGCAGTATATGCCATGACATCGATTACGACGCTGAGGAGTAAAATTGCCTATTCAGCTAAATTCCAGTGGTGAATTCCAGTGGTGAATAAATGCACGGAAACATGGATTTTCCCCATTTATTTTCTGTAGTACAATTCATTATGTATTAAAATGTATTATCTATTTCCTATCCTTCTCAAGTGATTTTCTCAACCTCCCTTTGGAAATTTATCGTCAGGCAAATCCACTAAAATGAGAGAAAGAGTATTTTTACAGGCTTAACACAAAATAGTAATTTGCAATAAAACAGCGTGTTATTATAAATTAAATTACATTAATTTTGCTTTTAAAATGCATGCCTTAAAGAAAATTATCGAAAACTTTTTAATACTACGCGGTGTGGTTATACATTCAGCTCTTACTAAGTATTAGTAATAAACATCTATAAATATTTTGAAACCTGTGAAAGACGTAATTGGTATAAACGTGTGTCCTCATTAAAATGACATTAAAATGACATTAAAATGACATTGACTAATTACAACACTATATGGCACTAATTAGCAGTTGAAACTCAAGTATACGACTGAAAGGTAGCGTAGCAGTATTACTATTTTATTAAAGAATTAAATACCATAATATGGTTTGTTAAGTATTAAATAGTACAATGGTTTCTAAAGTAAATGTTTTTTTTCATCTTTGATATTTCTTTACCATTGAAATATACTTACAATCGCTAGTGATATAACGGAAAAACACTTTTAGTATTTGTATTCTTATCTCTCACTTCATTAATAGCAGTCTCATATAACGCTGAGAGTACCCTTTACTTCCAAACTAATCATCATTATACATTATATATACGTGATTTAATTTAAGTTGACGTTTCTAGTGTATAATGATAGTGTATTTTCGGTTGATGTGGGAGAAGAGTTAATGAGCGCAAGATCCAATCTGTGACGTCAGGCCTGATGACCTCTCGTTACTCTGTGATGGGCACATTGTGTCTAAGTAATAACAGATCCTAGCGTTTTAATTGGTACAAGACTTGAATTGATTATGATATCAAACAGATCTGACTTTTTAAATAGCACATCGTTAACATCAGTTATAAGCCACTAGATATACATAATTTGTAAAGCTTAATTATTTATGCATGGAACTGAATTACTGATTTTAAAGCACAATGAACTGAACAAGCATATCGTGACCTTTCAATGACAAATTAGACATTGTTATAGCAATATATAGCCGTAACATTGGTACATATTTTGGCAATTGCATTCTTAATCATCCGTTTAAATTACTATATTAAAATTTGGAGAACTAATAAAAAAACTTTTAAAATTGTAATAATCATTAAAAAAACATGCTAATTATACATATTATATTTTTGAGGGCGTATTGTAATTTGCTGTAATTAATCTACAGGACAGAGACTTAAAGATTTTATTAGTGTGACCGTAAAGACGAACTTTAAAATCCAAGCATTTTATTGTTCCGTTGCTTGTTTGTATTAGAAATTAAATACGGTATTTCCCATTAGGCACACTAACATTGACAAATTCGTACAGCTTTTATCACCAACTGCCATATATTAATGCCTCGTATAACGTCATTATTCAAATAATTTAGATTTAATCATTCTTACTCTATTAAGAATAACATACCATTATATTCATACGATCTAAGTTCTCACTTTGCTAGTGAGGAATCGTAACGTGCGATTTATATACCGTGTTATTAATTATATATATAAATAATTATAATATCAATAAATAAATTATTTATTAATTTTATAATATAATTATCAGCCTTTTATGAGCCCTTTGTGTTCGACATAGTTTAAACCCACCGTGTTTCTCATAATATAACAGTTCAAATAAATGAACTGATATTATTATATCTGTTTATTAAAAATGAATACTTCCATTTTTATTTAGGAATATAGAGAGAGTGATTTTGCTATATATAACACAAACAGATTATCACCTTTACTACAATTACATTTTAATTTTAGACATATATATATATATATATTATATATATATATATATATATATAAATAACACATATATATTTTTTATTATTAAAATATATATATTTTTATATTAAATTATTATATATATATAATAATTTATCTCATACTTGTGTTGTATGCACACACTTATATTAAATTATTATTTCTAACTTTAGAGCAGCCACTAAATGAATGTAAGTTAATCCCAACAGATTTTCAATACGCTTTGCAATCGAAAGTAACGTATTTTGTATTCAGAATAATACATCATTTATGAAATATTCAAATAGAGCAGCTACTACTAAACAACTGCACTGGTATATTCAACAGAGACAAACAAACTTCTTGTTTTGTGTGTCCATCTCTAACTGACAGTAACGTTGGCAGAATTTGTGGCATTTTTTCGTAGCCCTGAATGTTGCTTTACATTGCAAACCTCAAGTCAACATTAATTTTGTTCACAGACACAACAATCAAATTATTCCATGACTGATGCTTTGAAATTTTCGTACAAAGGTTTTTTTAGGCATTGCCAATTTTGATACCACTAATTCTCTTTATTTTCTAAGTCTCATTCAGGCATCAAATTTTCTTCAATTAATCATCACCGTATTGCCGAAATTAATTGTTTATACAGTACCAACATTTAATAGTTTTAATTTAATAAAATATTTATGTAAATGTAGTTGAGGCTAGTTGGAATGTCTACTAGACGAATAACTGTTTTATACGCCTTGCACCTTCTCACGCCTCATCCTCCAACAATGGCTATTGCTTTGTTGTCAAAAGCCCCACAAACCTTTCTCAATAAAGCCGACCGTAAATCTGCGGTGCACTTAGTTAGCAGATGTACAACATTAAATGACTTCCACTACAGTATATTGCTACTCTTCCTCTGTACATCGGCAAGGAAACTGGTAATTAATCTGGTAGCTGTTTTATATTTAACAGGGTAATTAAATTCAAATTCCACAGAATAATTAAACCTTAATATTTTTGTCTTATTTACAGAACTGTACTTACTTAAAACGTAGCACAATAATAATTTTGACTAAAATAAAGCCCACATCTCAAATGCCACTTTTTGTCTCCCACCTAAGCCTTCATCCCAGGTTTCTCGTACGGGGATTATAACATATATCTCACATCTTGTTTAATGTGATATAACACAGATATTTTTTAAGGTACCGTTATTTTACCTAAATCGCTACACGCGTTGGGTACTTGGCTATTGTGTCTTATACCTCAGTCTTGTCACTATTGTATTCCACGTGGATTATAACTAACATATCAAATATTGTCTGATGTTTTATAACTTATTTACGCTTTATAATTTAATTTAAAATTAAAATCAAATAAATTTAATGCTATTAAACTCAAAAAATTAAGGCAGTGGAGAATAGTATCTAACGATTTATTTTGGTTGTATAAATATTATTAAAAAAGCTTAAAAGTGTATTTATTTTCAGTATTTGATTCATTAAGTATTAAAGGGCGAAGTGAGTTTTTATTATTTTTAAACAGTTCAAGTAAGTTAACCATTATTTTTTTTATATTATTCGTCTTCTATTTACTAGAAACATTTACATTCAAATAATTATTTTTTAGATTATTAAATGCCTATACAGTTCAAGAACGTCTGCTTCCTGTTCTAAAAGGGCTTGAAAGTAATTGAACTTGTAATATTACAATAATTATTATTGGGTGTTTGGCAAATTTAGTTTTAAATTATCTCCTCCGCATTATGCAATTGCATAAGTTATTTCTAGGACAGCTTGAATAAATGTTGTACAAAATAAGATTTTCAGGCCTTTTTTATTACAGTTTTACTCCAGCATAAATATAACAGGACGGTACCAAGTGTGTTAGATCAAAAGTTTTCAATAGCCATAATTTATTTTACTAATGGAGATTAAGGATGTAAAACACGAATGCTACAACAATCCTTATCCAAGACTTATTTTTTACTATCAAATAAATTAAAAAAGTTATTTCGGAGCTGTCAAGAGTCAATCTTAATGCTTCTAGTACTTTTAGCACATTTTTAGGGTGATTATACTAACATATACTGCAACGAAAGTAATGGTCCGGAGGTGGAAAATTTAAGGTGTTAACGCTGTTAGTGAGGCATTTGGAACTAGGGCTATACCCACAATATCAGTGTATTAATTGGTTGCAATGCGTACCAATAGAATTTAAAAAAAATAATGCGTGTAATAAATTAAAGTGTGCTTTCTTGTTGCCACTACATTTATGGGTTCGTGTTGACTTATTTAGCACTAATATGTAGATGTTTTATAGCTCATGTGCCTGTCTTATGTGCTGTTTTCATTGCAAAGATTAATACATTTTTTAAATGGTGCTTAATACAACTTTTCTTTCTTGTTTGAAAATAATGTTACCCATTTTGTTTTATGGCTTAAATATATTATTAGTCCTTGATATAATACAAATTATATCAACTTTTACAAATATATATTTCAAAAAATCCATACAACAAAAATATTCTAAAATGAATAACTATTTTTTAATTATAAAATCTCGATGAAGTGGCCGAAGAATATTTTTTTTCCAGAAAATCGACTTACAGTAATCGTTATTTTCAAACTATGAAACTGAAACATGGTTTGCAATTAGTGAATGAAATGGATTTGAAAGTATTCAAGAATTACTGATATGTTGTTAGAGTACATCGAAAGCTTAATCCTTTTATTTACTTCCAAACATTCACAAAACTTTCCAGATATTACTGAGTGCGCTTACAAGTATGCAGAGTGTATACTTATTTAAAACAAGTAAAAGAGGAATGCTTTATAAGTGTAATGTACAATATCTGTAACGCATTAGTAACTTTTCTTGGGACGAAAGATATAAAATTAACAAGTTGAAGGTAAAACGTTTACCGCTCATTCAGTTACATTCAGTACTAAACGGTATGTGAAGTAAAGTAACAGAATAATATCAAATATATCATGGGGCAATAGCCTGAACAAGTATCATATCAAGCATTGAAATATCGGTACAGTAAAAAGTCAACAATACTATTAAAAGTGAAACGGCCACAAAAAGGATTTGAATCTGCACTATGTCTAACTCAACCTTAAATTCCGATACCTTTGACTAATTATTATACTTGTAAGAAGCTCATAATAGTACTATCTTTACAATCAAGTAAAGTTAAACGGCCTCGATTGGTTCATTACTAATTCGCTTGAATGTAGTTGGCACATGTAAATGAGCTGAAAATTTAAAATTGGAATTTCAAAATAATATAATGATCTGTAAAATGGAAAAAAAATATTCTATATAAGGGAGTTATTCCTCTCTCACTAACAGTTATACCCCACGGGAAACCCCACCTCCGCATTAGTCTTTGGTAAGGGAAATCTATCACGGGTTATTAAAGTAAAACAAGAAACTCCATTTAATTTAATCACTGGTTTGATTTATTACTTGCTATACGCGTTTATGTACAATATATACACGTTAGCTCTATTTCATAATATTTAAAACTTTGTGTTCCCTTGAGAACTCTCACACTGAACCTGAACTTGGATGCCCGAGCTGGGTATGTAACCACATCTCGTCAGGTGCAGTCCTGGGATCGACTGGTAGACCCCGTAAGCTCATTAACCACCGATAAAGTGCTCGAGGTCTAGTAACGAGCTCGGAGATCGGCATAGCTGTCATGACTCTAAGGTAGCAACGACATATGATTTCCCCTAGCTCTGTGTCCTCTTAACTGGCTGGCAGACTAGCATATCCAACAAACACGAATCCTACGAGTACCTCTGATCAGGCGGCGACATGCATCAGAATGAATCTGAAAACACACCAAATTTATTTATATGTGTCAAATAAAATATGTAGGGAGTTGTAGTTATTTCCATCCAACCACATGTGTTATTAATGACATCGGTGGTTCCACACGTCATTCCGATTCTCACGGGCTCAACACACCCCTGCAGCCTGTCGGGGGGCTGAATATACTGGTCTGACTGGTCAGGATAGGGCTCGACTCCCTTGCACGAGCTCCTCGTCGGCCACCTGCAAGGGGAGATCATTACCCTCGGAGGGATTTCTATTATATATTACGAAATAATTAGTTATTTTATATCCGAACATATCTTAAAAACATAGAAATTATATAGAATTAAATTAATGAAACTATTGAACTATTGTAGTTCATTAAATTATTGAACTACATTATTGTTTTTTAAATTAATTATTTTAATATTGAACTATATGTATACCTCCAAAGACATGCGCAACGAATAAAGTGTAATAATTTCATTATATTTTGCATATAGGCTTAAAATGATGGTAATTTCTTTATTTCATTGGAAAGTTATTCAAATAGGTTAAAGGAACACATTCATATGCATAACGGCAACGTATTTTAATATTGAGTCCTTAATTAGTAGAACATAAATTTATAATTACGCCAAAAATGGTGTAATAAAAATTTGTCACAGTAGATGTATTAAGAACTAGAAACTAAGTGAATTAAAAAAGGAACTTGTGAAAAATTGTTTAAGAAAAACAGAACTATAGAAATAAGACAAAATCAATCACAACTACTTAACTTAATTAGGCCAGGGGTTTGGCTGCAGTATTGGTTTACTCATAACTCCGTTCTGTGGCATGTTCTTTCATATCTTATCGTAATTTCTTTAGAGAACTTAGGCATTTAAATACTGTTAAGTATTAATATTTTAATAATCTAAAATTACTATGTTCACGTTTTAACTTAAGCCAACAGATTTCTCTGTCTGTTTCTAAGATATATTGAAAATTAAAAATAAGCTATAAACTTGAAATAACTATTCATGCTACTTCAACCAAGCCTGATTTCTTGTCATGTGTCGTCTAGCGTAACCAATTAATATAATGCTGACCTGATCTATAGTACATGGCAATTATCGAATACTTTCTAACTTATAGTGTTGTGATCTACAAGTTATATTTATTTTATTAAGGCAGTTGGATAATGCAATGACCCAAATATAATGTTACAGAACAATGTTATTGGTTTAGATTTTAAAATACAAAAGTTTCAACTAAAAAGCTCAATTTCAAGCTTATTTTTTATTTTTGAGACCCTAAAAATCATTATTAAACTACTATGCTAAGAGCACAAGTCTCGAATATTTGCCGTCTCTTGCACTAGGGCAAGTGATGGCAGTGAAGGAGGCCGGTAAGTGTTTCGTGCTCTCAAATATTCTTCATAGCTGTTCGGCCTGGTGGATCATATCAGATATGGGTCTACATTCTTTTCGCTTCATTGTAAGTTTGTACTCGGGTTCAAATATAAAATATTGAGTTTATCATCTAGTGTTAACGACCCTTTTCTGCGCATTAATGTCATTAAAGCCACAAAGTCTTTAAATTGCTCCTCTTGACGTTTTGTACGCTTCCGGATCTCGTCATCAAGATTTTGTATCCAGGAGGAAGAAAAAGTGTTTCAAAGTCCCTCCGAAAATCCACATAATTTTTCCGTAAGTCTTTGCATTTCCTATACCACAGGTTTTAATTAAATAAAAGTTAAATATTTTATAAGTTTCTGTGTATCCGTTTTAGCCAATTTACATGAAGACTAAAACAAATGCAAATAAACTCTAATAATGACAACTGACTGAACGTTTTACTATACGTATCTATTAAGCTTTAGAATATTTTTGTGTTCGTTATGAAACACAAAAATATTACTACTATATGTATATGTAGGACCTGAAACATATGGTATGATTCTTCATTCCTTCAATGTTTAAGTAAAAATTGGCATTTCATCATTGTTCCTTAATTTTTAAAATTTGTTTCTTTTACTTGGCTACCACTGAAAAAAATTAAAATATATCCACATTTACCTTATGATTATTTAAAAATATCTTTCTTTCTAGTGAATACAGCTTTACTAATGTAGTTGTTCTTTAAATATAATTAAGAGTGATAATAAAACAGGCTGTTGAATTACTTTTCTAATCCGTAATATTTGGCTGTATCGGTAATTAATTTGCCTCTTCTCAATATCAAAGAGACGGCTATCCCAAAACAAAGGAGAAATTGGAGCTCATAACGTCAACTACAGCGGGGATAATAATCCTTATTACTACAATAACATTATTTGGAAAGTTAAATATCGTGATTTCGGGATGTTTTATAACAGTATATATAATAACTACTAATGAGCGTTATTAGACTGTTTAGCTTGGTCTTATGTAATCTAAATGGCAACTATAAAATCGCTAAATAAATAAATTTGTGTTTTCGTTTATTTATTACAATTAAATTAAATTTTAACAATTGATATATAGCTTAATATAATACGCGTGAAAACATATAAAAAATTAGCAATTGATGACATTATCACATATATCACATTTTCACTTGAGAAAGATTCCATATGCTAACTTCGCCGACATTTAACAATACCACTTAGTTAGCAGGCACATTTCTATATCTACCTCGATCTGTGCTAAGATTATAATATATCTGACTGTCTATCCGTTCTCAGACCATTCCAAAAATGTAGCAATAGTATTTAAAGATATTACACGTTTTATGGCGTTTTATTAAAATATCATTAACAAAGCAATATAAAATACAAATCGTTATTCAAGTACTGATGTTAACTTAATTGTTTATAAAATAACACTGAACCTCATAAGTTGTCGCATCCTATGATTGTAATACGATTTATTGTTCGTTTGCACTACTGCCCATCTTTTTTCATCTCTCTTTCTCACACTTTTCAACCGAAAGTTACGATGCCATTGTGAGTTCAGGTGGTCTGATTAGAGTGGTCAGAAGATTAAATGAAAGGAGAACCACATCCAAAGTCATCAGCTCACAACATTAGTGCCGCATGCGGTAATTGCACCCGCTCAGTGTACGTGTAACCTCATTTGCGACAGAACAGTAAATTATTTATTGAAAATGCTCTTAAGTCTATAGTACACTTTATCTTTAAGACATAATTGATAACAAAATAGAAAGATCAACTGCACCAAATAAGAATTTATTGGTGTAATAACTTAATATAAATAAAAAATTACAAGTTAGTATTAAAACATAAACAACAGGTAAATGTTTTATATATATATATATATATATATATATATATATATATATATATATATAAACTATATATATATATATAACTATATATATATATATATAACTATATATATATATATATATAAACTATATATATATATATATTATAGTTAAATATTACTATAATATATAACTATAATTATATATTTATGTTATATAATTATAACATGCTCTTTTCATGCTTTAAGTTACACATCTCTAAGCTATCTTCGTATGTTTATTATTGTGTTTTTTTAACTCTTAGGAAGGCCATACATAGATATGTTAACATAATGTATAATATCGTGGGATCCGTAAAGGTGTAAGTCACTGCTGTAACAAAAGAAGCTGGTAGTGAATGATATTCTCTGGGATTAGATACTTGCCAATTTATCTCACTTCTCTTTCCTGGTGATTGCATTCATTTCGTCATTGTGGAAGAAAGCCGGTGGAATTAGTTAAAGAATGACTTGCAAAAAAATAGATGTTATTCTTTAAAGTTTGTTTATAAGTCTTAAAATATATTTCCGTAGGTAATAACTTATTTGACATTGTATATAACTATTTTGAAGGCTCTAATTATTTTTATATAAATAAAAGTATTTTTGCAAATAGAAATCAAATACCTATTGTTTTAGCGATAGTATTTACTATTTCAGCGTTTTAATACAATCCCTTGAATCCGGGCATCCAGTATGTATTAGGTTAGTTCTTTACCTGAAGAAGAGATCAGATTGCAGATCTCGAAACGTAGTGTTACTGTTTTCTTGTTTCACTGAACGATGGCAAATGTCCGAAAAAATCCTGTTTCCTTCACAATCCTTCCATCGTCAAAAATAACCTTTAAAACTATTGCATTTGAATAATTCTATTACAGTGTGGCAATTTTAATTTTTTTACAGTTAAAATCCGAGGCACTTGTTAATTTGAATTTCTTTATTAGAACAATATTTATCATTCCAATCACGAATAGATATTTTAAGTTTACAGTATTTTAATTACGTTTTTCTATGTGCTTTATATACGACGTTTACCTCTAACATCGAAACTATGCTATTGGAGTGTAAAAGAGAATCGGAATGCAAATATACGTGACAGTGTTAATGTGACAAGGATTGATGGAATATTCGTTTTATATCCTTCCTTCTATAAATAGAAAACCACGGTTGCTATTTTATATAGACTATTTAGACAGTAATAGACCAAAAACTTTGGTTTATAGTCAATTCAGATTCAGAAATTATTCCTGAAACTGGTTTTACTGTAAGTTAAATTATTTCCGTCAAATGACTTATTAAACATTGACATTTAAACGTATTAAAAATTATTATTATTGTATCATTTACATAATAAAAGTATATATATATATATATATATATATATATATATATATATATATGTATATTCATTCTATAGTTTCAACTCAACTGATTTGTATGGCGGAGTGATTTCTGAGGATTTCTGGCGTCATCTTCAACTGAGGAGTGATTTCAAGATGGCGGTGGGAAAAAGTAAACCTAAATGTGGCTCTTGTAAAAAAGTGGTAGAAGATGATAGCAAATCTTTTTTATGTGAAGGAATGTGTGATATATGGTATCATGCAACTTGTGTCGATATTAGTGACGAAGAATACGACCTAATCGTAGTGCTTGGTGACAAATCAAGATGGTTCTGTGATGGGTGTATGTCGCGCATAGAGAGTCTACGTAAGAGTGGCGTATGTAACGATGACTACATTAAGTTGAAAGAAATGGTTAGTAAATTAATAACCTATGTAAAGGATATAACCACTGACAATATTGAAATAAATAAAAAACTGGACGTATTAAATTCTAATTTTGAACAAAACATAACCCCCAAACAAATTGACAATGTGACAGAACCCAAGCCGGAAACTGCAATAAGTTTTGCCAACATTACGGCAAACAAATCTACAATAACATCTGTGTCACAGCATCGACGAATCACCAGATCTGCCTCCAAACCCCATCAATTCGATCAACCAACTACAATTAGTGTCGGACGATCTGCGGACATGTCGATCACCATTCCAGACACCGATCAGGCTTTGTCGTCTGCATGTGACGTAGTTAATCTGACTGGTGAAGATCTACTAACCGATCAAAATGGCTGGAAGGAGGTGGAAGGGAAGAAGAAGAAGAATAAGAGAAACACTGGAAAAGGACCAGCTGATCAACCTCAAAGTGATGGATATGGGCCTACTTCTCCTAACGTTAAAAATTGTGACACTGAAAGTATAATTAGTGCAGTGAAAAGTGCTAAACCGCGGAAACCACAAGTCTTGATAGGTACTGCTGAAGCAAAAACAGACTGCGGATTAACAGGGGCCAAAAAAGCGTGGTTTCACATAGGTAAAGTATCAAAAAATACGGAAGTGAAAGACGTAGAAAGTTTCGTTACCAGGACCTTTCCAAACATTGATTTTGAAATAGAAAAGTTGGATACAAAAGGACTAAATAACAGTTTTAGGCTAGGTGTTGAGTACATCCATAAAGACCAAATAGCCCAATCCTCGCTATGGCCTAAAAACATTACTATTAAGCGTTTTTTATTCCGGAGAGCCAAACAGGATCAACTAAGTTAAGCAATTTACATGACTCCTGGAACAATAAAGACAGTTTTGTTTGTGTTTTGTTAAATGTACAGTGTTTGAGTACTAAACTAAATGCTCTCACACATTATATGGAAGAAGCTAGGCCTAGCATACTGTGTTTAACTGAGCATTGGTTAAGGTCTGAACAATACCAATATTTCTCAAAAATAGACACACTTACCCTCTCTAGTGTATATTGCAGAAAAAATTACAAAAATGGTGGTTCAGCAATCTATGCAAATGAAGGACTAACTACTCGTGTTGTAGATCTGGAACATTTTTGTTTGGAAAAAACCATTGAACTCGCTGCTACTGAATTAAATTTTGTAGGTCTGCATAGGCCTATTGTTATAATTTCGGTTTACCGATCCCCGGATGGTGACTCGGAGCAATTCCTTCAGCTACTGGACAATTGTCTGGAAAGCCTATCACTTAAAAATAAAGCTATTATCCTGTGTGGTGATTTTAATATACACCTGGAAACAACTTCCAAGGAAGAGGCGGCCTTCACTAACCTACTGCGGTGTCATAATATCTTCATAGCAAACCGTAAACCAACAAGAGGAAGTGTCTGTTTGGACACCTTTGCCACAAACCTCGACCAGTGGGACTTCGATGTCAGTGTGGAAAATCCTCTCATTGCGGACCACTGCGCAGTCGTCTTCAAACTTAAGGCAAGATCCGCTATGGTGAGTAAGGTTGTACCTCCAATTTCATGGCACAAAAATTACAAATTTTATAAAAGGCACATTTCAGATGACAAGGTTCAACTCTTGCTTAGGGCTCTGTACCAAATTGACTGGAACAGTGAACTGGTAAAAAACGGACCGGAAGTTTTTGACTCCCTTTTTACATGTTTTTTGTCATAAGTTCAATGAATTTTTTCCTCTTATTCCTACTGGTGCTCCTAAACCTAAAGTAACTCTGAGGCCTGCTGCGAGGAGTTCTGGCAAGAAATGGTTCACTGATGAGTTGAAACACCTTAAATTGCATGTGTTAATGCTGCATGACCTTTCTAAGAAAGCAACTCTAGCAAGCGTAAAAACCATTCTTGACACCCAGTACCGTAAGTATTTTAAAATTTACAGGGGTAAATTGAAGGCGGCCAAAATAGCCCAAAACGTCTCCTACATCGATTCTGCGCCAAATAGATGCAAGGCGGCTTGGCAAGTTATCAACCAAAACAAGGTAAAATCTCAACAATTTTCATATCCAGGTAGCCCTGACGATTTTAACACCTTTTTCATCAAATCAGTCGAAGATATTGTATCTAAGTTTCCGCAGGCTGCGGATGTGAGCCTGGACCTGGGTTTTTTACCAACACCCAACTGCACACTTATGGAATGGGAAGAGGTAAGCCCCAAATTAATTACCGCTTTAGTGAAGAACTTTAGGTCCTCCAAAAGTCAGGATGTTTACGGCATGTCGGGTGAAGTCTTGAAGTCCGTCATCGACGCTATAGCTGACCCTCTATGCAAAGCCATAAATTGCTGCCTAAGATTTGGTGTTTTTCCTGACTACATGAAAATATCTAGAACGATCCCCATCTACAAGAAGGGCGACCATCAAGAACTGGCAAATTACCGTCCGATATCGATAATCCCGGTATTGGCCAAAGTCATGGAAAGTGTCATGAAAATTCAGCTAGTGAAATACTTCGAAGAAAACAACCTGTTCATGGCTGGGCAGCATGGTTTTAGGAGATGCCACTCTACTACTACGGCAATATTATCACTAGTTGAACAAATAACCAAGGCATTTGAGGAGGGTGAATCAATGGCGCTTACACTCTGCGATCTCAGCAGGGCGTTCGACTGCGTATCACACCAACTACTGCTCCAGAAGTTGTCTCACTATGGAATAGGTTCTACGGTCCACAAGACATTAGCATCGTATCTGCTACACAGGAAACAGGCCGTCTTTCTGGAGGGTGCGCAGTCGGGGATCTTGCTGGTCAAGCACGGAGTGCCTCAGGGTTCTGTTCTGGGGCCCTTACTCTTCCTCATACTGGTCAATGACCTAGAACTCGAGGGTCGCTCTCTCCTATTCGCAGATGACTCAACCTTAACAACAAGAGGGAAAGATTTAAACAGAGTGAGGCAAGATGCAATAATGTTACTGGACAGGGCAAAACAATGGTTTGAAGTCAACCATTTGCAGTTAAACCCAGACAAAACCCAGCACCTGATATGCACACTCAAGAGAGACATAGGCTCCCAAACCAATGATAACGTAAAATTGCTCGGTTTTTATCTGGACCGAAGAATGACGTGGACGGCACATGTTTCTCAGGTCTGTGTCAAACTCTCCAGAGTGCTCTGCCTCCTCAGGAAATTAAGGAACCAGGTAACAGAACCCTATTTACAAACAGCATATCATGCAATCTTCCAAAGCCACATTATCTATGGACTGATACTATGGGGTCATTCTGGAGCCTGTGAAGACGTGCTGAAGCTGCAAAAGAAAGCTGTAAGAATTATAACCTCTTCAGGATACTTGGAGCACTGCCGGCCAATTTTCATCCGCCTGAATATCCTTACAGTCTACAGCCAGTACGTCTACAACTCCATCTTGCAGGTACGGGAGCAGTCTTTCAGTATTCCCTCCAGAAGCGACATCCACGGCTATGACACTCGCAGAGCCCGGGACTTAAACATCGCACGATGCCGACTCTCCGGCACACTAAGGAGTTTCCCTAGGTATGGTCAAAAGCTGTTTAACTTGCTACCGATAAGTGTGAGACATCTTGAGCATGCCAAGTTCAAGTCAGCCTTGCATGAAGAGCTCATAAGGAGGCCGCTTTATTCCTTAAAGGAGCTGGAAGAAAAGCCACTGTTTGGGTGACCCAACCGCCACAAATGTAAATACGTAAATATTGTAAATTTTTTAACTTTTTAACTATTTGACATGAACATTTACTTTTGACGCAGTCTATACGGGAAATCCGTCCATTGACGAAGAATACAAGTATCAAGTATCAAGTATTGAAACATAATTCTGGGAGATACATTGCAGTAAAAATAACATATAAACGTTTAGTAAATATTTACATAACTTTTTTTACGCTTTAAGTAAAGTTTTTGTATGCTATAGTTTATATCAAGAGCAATAAAATTTTATTCCAAATAGCTTAACAGTATACAAAAATTATAGGAATTTGAATATAATACGAATTTCAGTACCATTAATTTGAATTTATGAATCACCTTCTCATCAGCTAAAACTAGAGAATTATTACTTTATTATTTCATAAACAGGATATATTCCTCTCCGTTTAATGAGAATAATCTTATTCGATAATTTCATTTTATGTGACTCTTTTGGAATTTAATAGTCGATACAGTATTTAATTTATTTATTTACGGTATTTAATTTTCGTTATAAAATGTTGTACTCGTTTTATAAATTTATGTTAGAGATTAACAATATGTTATTTTTATACAGTACATTATAAAAACTATTATGTAACAAGACTTGAAAAATAAAGAGCAATAACCTTACATGTATCATATGATTTTACATACGATTTAAATTTTTACGAGGACCCACAAAAAGGGGTTGAAAATGGGTTGCAACATTTAAAAGAGCTATTTTTTCATCTCTCTAAGTTCACGATTACCTAGAAACGTGACATTTGACACGCATGTCTGTATGCTCTATCAGATTATCAGAAAATTTTATTTAAATTCCGAAAGTATTTGCTTTTACACGGACATACAATTTCCAGGCCAAAGTATGTATACCACTTATTGATCAGTACTGCAAAGAAAGCTCTAAAATGGGCCCAGAAATGTCATGTACCGGAAGTACAATTTTGTAAATGGTAATTGACGCTTTTTGACAGAAGAACACATAACAAACCATTATTAATATCTTTTCTTGATTGGAACAACGATACGTTCTCTATGTTCCAAAAACACCTTAAATCGGCAGTAGATGACAAAGGTGAGTAGTACATAATTTTCTATTGTAGCAGACTTTTTATTTCATCGATGTAAATATATTTTCCTTACACCAGCATGAAGTCAAAAGCATATATGGTAAAAAATGCCTTATTATGAAAACGATTTCTGACTGATGTGGGTTTTCGAATAAACATTTTATAAGAACTCTCGCCTGGGTAATCGAAGTGTTAGTGAAATGTATATATTTTATACTATGTTCCTCTCAGTTTAACATTTAGCCATTGTTATATAAATTATATAAATAGAAAACTAGAGCTGTCTTTATTCTTCATATTCTCATTGTACTAATATCATTATCTACATGGAGCTAAACACTATACTATGAATTAAATATTCCAAAAAAATATTCAGTGAGTTGAAATACAAAAATTTAGTGAGGAATTTTAAATTTTGTGGACTAATAAGCGCGTTTTATCCTTCAGTAATATTGCGATTTGGGTATAATGAAAGTTTAATTGTATCGGTGAGCGAGTAGTGGGGGACAAGTCGAGAGGGTAACATTTGTTGTAAAATGAATCAATTAGCTTGTTTTAATATTACATTACTCAAAATTAATATTTATTATGATTTAAAAAAATCTTGCAACCAAGTCCTTTAAGCCATTTTTTGTTGATATTTGCGTTTTAGTTGTTCATGAATTTTAGACTATACTGGACCCGATCGATGAAGAGAAAGTGACATATTTTAACAATGGATGTGGTGCAATAACAGTGAGACAGTGTCACACAGTAGCCAGCCACGTGAAATAAAGTTATTCGGACTGAATTATGAAAAGTTGTTCATAAGATAAATACCTATGATATAGCTTTTGGCTAAACGAAAGCCTAACACTGAAACACTGAAGAGATGAGAACTTTAATGTTTATCTGTATTCCTTTCTTTAAACACTACCGAGGCTATTTGTTCTAAACGGCTTAACCTAATGATTTTTCCTTTTCAATACAAAGTTTAAAATGTTACACATACCATAAATTGAACTGAAGGAACATAGTCTTCGAAACTTGCCCAAATTTAATATGATGGAATCTTTGTAATTAAATAATAATATTTAAAACGAAATACACCAACAATTATTATTTACAACTAAAAGTGGGCAAAATAAAGGTATGAATATTACGGATCGAAAACCCCTTAGAATCACGACGCCATAAAGTTCAAATCACTTTCATTGGTGACTCAATCTCCTTAATATTATTATTATGAGACAACCAAAATAGTTTTCATGACTTTGGAATACAAAATATAATGTTTAATTAATTTTTTTCTAATGGCTAATTTATTTCTATTCAAAGAATATTTACGCAGCTGGTTGAATATACCATGGTTAGAACTAAATGTTTTAGCGCCAAATTTCGTTGAAAACATGGAAAATTTAAGGCTTGTAATATTAGGTATTGTAGGTTATAGGTATTTACAGATCCTAATTTAAATTAATTGTGGCTGCTTTATATCAGAATACTAAAAAATTAATATGATAAATAGTAAAATATTGCATAAAATAAATTTAAATTTCGTATTGTACTAATATATTTTAAACTATTTAAACCCTACAAGCCTTACCCATTTCTTTGTATTGGATAAGTTAAATCATGAACAAGCTACATATTGTTAAACTTTCCAGTTATATCGAATTATTTTAAGGTAACGTATCAATAAAAGACATAAAGAAAATACTCTTAGTCATTTGCAGTAATATAGTTTAAGTATTTACACTGTAAAATTAAAAAAATTAGGTATATGAACAGCGATCCTCTGTGGTGTCAAATAGTTTCCTTTCTTGCGTATAAATGCAAATGAAGAAATGCCAATAACATAATTACAGCCTTTTAAGATTTTCATACACGTGAAGTAACGGTCTTTATAATAACTACACTAAAACTTATGGCATTCAGTACGGTATACGACATTAAAACCTATCATGCAACAGATATTGCATTCTGTGGCCACTCACTCCTTGTCTGATGTACGGTGTTTACTGCTATATAGCTCATTGGTCTATATTATAATGCGTGGTAATTCAATGGTCATTATGCCTTACATTACATACAATGTCGTATGTCCCAATTAGTTAGGCACATTAAAGTGAATTTACTGAAAATACTTTTATAGAAGCTCGTGAATAGAATAAGGTAAAAAGCTAACATGAACGTATCGAGTAGTTCAACTTTTTCACTTTTAAGTATGATAATCATTTAGTTAATTAAATGTAAAGCATGATATATTCCTATTAGGGCCGTTGCAAGTTAGTCCATTAAATTCAGTTATTTAAGATAAATTAAATAGTAATAAAGTGTCTCTCTAAAACTA
Source organism: Homalodisca vitripennis (assembly GCF_021130785.1). Taxonomy (NCBI): domain Eukaryota; kingdom Metazoa; phylum Arthropoda; class Insecta; order Hemiptera; family Cicadellidae; genus Homalodisca; species Homalodisca vitripennis. The sequence continues at coordinate 65,241,109 of NC_060211.1, read as the reverse complement.
CTATGTTTTTTATTCGATGGTATTTTTAAAACTATTATTTAGAGAGAGAATAAATGAGGATTATTTTGGCCAGTTCAGTACCCAAAAATATATTTTTAATTTTTAACTCTACAAGGTAACAAAACATTCCATAAAGTTACTTACTGTAAACTTACTCCATCTACCTAATCTGTTTGAGCTAATTTCTATGGATCTAGCTACTAAGAAATAGAAATATAAAGAATAATTACATTGTAAAAGTAAGACCATGATATTTAATTAAATTTTTACTTCACATTTCAAAACTCTAAAACAAACTTACTTCAAATTTGTTTAATATAACTACAAATATAAAGTACATTTTAAAAGTTTTACAATGCGTTATACTGTCATATTGGCTTGTAAAGTTGTAATATACACGCCTAAAACTAATATATAATTATACATATCTAAAATGTATAATACATATATAAAACCGATTTTATTTTTTACCACCGTCTAAAATATAGCTTAAATAAGCTCGAAGATTAATGCTTGAAAACAGTTTTTTCTGGACGTCTTTGAATTATGTAGCAGATATTTAAGACATGTTAACGTATTTGAAGTAAAATTTACATTGCATGATGATTTATTTTAACTTATATAAATTTTAAGGTTCTGTTTAATAAGCACCATGATATTCGTTTATAAATAAGTATTACAAATACAAATGTTACACTATAGTATGAATTGGATAGTATTCTTAATTCTTAAATTAAACAATACCTATAAGATCAATGCCATTTATTTCTTTTTTCGGTTATAGGAACAACATTAAGATATTTTTTGTAGTTTTACTTTCCAAAATATGTACAAAAACTTAGAATGAAACTAGTTTGTCATCCAGATACGTATAGAATTGTAATAAGAAACAGAAGTCAAATGAAATGAGGCAGTTAGTCAGATTTGTTCTTCAAAATTTAAACAGGAATCTCTTGATATTTATTCAGCACAGAAAAGTTTCCTTGGTTGTACAGATAAGCAGGTGCGATAGACAGTAAGCTAATTGGATTCGTGTTAAACTCAGAACTCGTTTTCCTTTGTTCTATATAGTTAAGCTATACGTAATTCAAAACTGTATTTTATAGACTATATTCTTTAGTTGACATACTTTTAGGACTGTAATGCTATTTTTATATTGGTATGACAAGAAATACAAAATGATATACAAATTTTATTTCTAATATTAATCGATGGAAGTGATAAGCACCTTAATATTCTATACTAAATATCTTTTGCAATTAAAAATATCATGGTTTTACGAAATATTTGTCAAAATTTCAAATTGTCAAAGTTTTAAGAAAACCAACGAATATCATAAGTAATATCAAATTTCCAAATTCACTTAAAATGAGAATTTTAATAAATTAATTTGCAAATAATCTAAATAACAATTTAAAAGCATTTTTATTCATTCTTTTCTATTTTTAAATGATAGATACAGGTTGTAGAATTATATACATCTCTTACCTGTCAAAACTGTCACTTTGGATTTGGATTTCCTTTTATATTACAATTACTCAAAATTCATATAAAACATGTCTTAAACTCGAAATATCTACTCGTGGTGAGTGCCAAAACAATATGATTCCTTTATTAGTGAATTCTATTTAACTGCTTGTGTTTCTGTTTTGAACCATATAGTAAGAATTCGTACCTGAAATTAATTCGTTGGCCTTGGATACTGTAATATGTTTTATCACAAGATATATAATATGTATATATATATATATATATATATATATATATATATATTAAATTGTATAAACGGCAATAGCCTTCCGGCTAAATAAGGCTATTGCCATTTATACAATTTAATGTAAATAAAAGTCGTTTGACAGGTATTTGGTCTTCCGATCATATGTTAGTTTGCTTATTTAAACACATATGTGACAGATACGGCCAAATACAAAATAATTGAATCGGAAAAAGTAAGCGCTCTGTGGTGTATTTGTAGCACATTCACACGGCAAGTGAGAGATCCGGGTTTGACTCCAGGCGGAGCAAGTACTTTTTGCGATTCAATGTTTATTTAAATTAAATAAGGCTATTGCCGTTTATACAATTTAATGTAAATAAAAGTCGTTTGACAGGTAGTCGGTCTTCCAATCATATGTTAGTTTGCTTATTTAAACACATATGTGACAGATACGGCCAAATACAAAACAATTGAATCGGAAAAAGTAAGCGCTCTGTGGTGTAACGGTAGCACATTCAACCGGAAAGTGAGAGATCCGGGTACGACTCCCGGCGGAGCAAGTAATTTTTGCGATTCAATGTTTATTGAAATTATATATATACTATCACAAGTATTTACATATCTGGGTTTACGTAAATATTTAAAGTTAATATCTTGCTCATATAAACCTAGACATTCACCAGCTTTGCACTTTCTATTATCCATGCAACTTAAATTAAATATGTTGTAGGAACAAAACTATGGATGAATTCTGCTACTGTACTCCTGAATACATCGATACTTGATGCTATCGATGATTTTCCATCAGTGGCTCTTTGTACTCGATTCCAATGGAGGGTATTAATATTAATAGACTTTGAAAATAAAATATTTTATATATATTTATGACTTGTAATAAATGCATAATAGCCTATATCTCAAATCTTGATAAATATTTTGTATTGCAAAACGCCTTTATATGCGAAGTTCAACCAAATTCAGTGATGGTGGATTATGAAATTATTGTGTACTAACGCCTCATGTATATTATTCGTCTTCCGCAGGGGTTATTAAATTTTCATATTGTTATACGTTTTGAATTGATTTTGAATTGAAAACTGGCTAAAGTTGTCATAATTTGTAGACTTAATTATAGATAAATGTGTGATATAATTTAGTATTGTCTTGGATTACTCGTAGCAAATAACACAATAATAAGTATCGGATTTAGGATGAAGAATTGAGATTACTATTTTAATATTAGTATTGCTATCAGAGTAAAGAAATGTTCTTTTCCATCTTTTGAATTGCCACCACCTTAAAACCTATAGAAAATTACAGAAAATAATTCGTATATAATTATTTAAATTTTTTTTAGTCTATAGTTTTGGCTCTATGTTCGGAATATTTCGAGTTAAAATTTTCGCCCTCCATCCTAATTCTTGACTTTGGTTTAGAGTGGTTAAAGAACTTTTCCAAGTTATAGGCAAATACTGCCTGTGTAACAAGCTGTTATATTCAAAAATAATAGTTGTGTTCACAAGCTAAACTTCTATTGTATAAGCCTAAACATACTTACATATACATATATTTGTAGCTAAACTTTGGTGGTTTTGCGTTTGTAGAGTTATAAACGGAGTAATTGCAAATATGTCTCATAAATTCTATCATGAGGGCAATTTAAATAGGATTTTTTATTAAATATATCAAAGATGCAATGTACCAGAGTCTTAAAGTTAAAAACTCTCTTTACATATTGGAAAAAAGCCAATTGTTAAAAGCTAAAAATACGTTTTAATACCTCTAAACATAGGAACATGTTTCAATATAAAGTTTGCTATCAGATTTATAGTTTCCAAGATTACAATATTGGATTATTTTAATAAAGACACCTTAAATATTGCGTGTGTCGATGTCTGTAAATGTGTAACAAGGACAGTGGCGTTTAAATCACAGAATGTTTTTCGTACACAAATAGTTCAATTATACGTTTTTACTTCTACCACCTCCAATATTTGAGATGGTTTTGCTTCTATTAAACTCAAATATAGAAAACCAAACATGATGGTATTAATAATCTATCACGTAGGTGAGACAGAGGCAATGACATGTTATCGCAATATTTACCCACATAAAGCGTACAAGTCACGTACATAGGGCGCCGCTCACACAATCTGAATATCGATAACAACTCAGTGCCAAGTATTTTGCTCATCATATTTGGCTACTATTTGTACATCTCCTTTCTCTTAGATTTTCTTTCAATTTATTTACTTTATTTTAATTATTTTAACATCAACATAATAAATTATAATTTTTCTAAATAAAATTCGAAATTAGTTCTTTAAAGCTTGCACTTTAAAGTTGAAAGTAAATATTTAGTTCTAAATAAATCACTCTATACGTTTCAAAAGTACTAGAATCTTATTGATTTGAAACTAATAAACGTTAAATAATAAATTTTTTTTAAAGTAATAGCCGTTTTATACTACTATGTTAACATAATGCGTCTCTTGGATGTTTTTAGGTTCTTGTAGAACGTTTCTTTCCAACAGCCATTAAAATTATACCAATGTACTTAAAACATTTACTACAATAAAGCATAAAACTAAAATAAACGTTGTTGAACTTCGTTTTAATAACAATTGGTAAATAGGGAAAACATACTTTATAGACAATTATACATATTTTAACTCCTCCGGTTCAGAAAAAAACCTGCTTATTGTTGGCCAAATAATGATTAGATGGATTTATATTTCCAGTATTTCCTAAGGTAATAAGGGCTAAACAAACAACCATTGAAAGAGTAACATGTCGTCCAGCCTTTCCCTGACCGTAGGTTACGACAGTGCAGTAACAGAGTCTGTTTCTTGATGTATAGCTTTGCTAGCTATATTATCGCCAATTGCATTTGCACTACATTACTTGCACTATATTTTCCAGCGGAGCCTCGTTTTGGGTTACATGGAATATTAAGTTGGAAAATACTGCATGGCATAAAAAGAGGATGCAGAAACAGTTTCCGACAGTTAGAAACTATATTTACATACATATATCAAACTTGGAATAATTAATTAAATACTAATATTAGTAAAGTAAATACTTTTAATTTTGTACCCCATTGTACCAAATCACAGACTTTATCTTTCGTCCGTCATTATAGATAATTTTTTGACATTTTGTAGTACGTGTAAGGTAATATTTTACAATTTATTAGGTTTCATGACATGCAGATCAGTATCAAAATAGAACGAAAATAGGAAGAAGCTCTAACTGGGTCATTATTCTTTCCCCCTTTCGCTTCAACAAACACGTATTCTAAAGAAGCTCTCCGTCACTCAGAGAGTGGTTACCCTTTTTTAATCCGTAAGTTCATGGTGTACAAGATACGTTTCGACGTGAGTCGCTGCAAACTGTAAATGAGCTGTAGCTGTCAATGTATGTATACATTCACTCTTACATATTTGTGACTATCAATGAGCTACATATGTTCACTCTTACATATTTGTGACTATCAATGAGCTACATACATTCACTCTTACATATTTGCGACAATTTGGCTGTTTCGAACTAAATTCGTCTCTTCAGTTAATAAGTTGCTTGTTTAGAGGTAACAGATTTCACTGCAACGCGGACACATGAAGATAAAATAACAAGGCCTTTCCTTTAGATACTGTGAAGGTACGGTGTGATGAACGAAGTGTTGAGACCACTACAATGATAATATGAAGATTTGTAGATTACAAGTGTTGCAAAACCACATAGTGTCAGTTTTCGAATCACCCATGGCAGAAAGCGATAAAGGGTATGAAATATACCTAACGATTAGCAAACTTTTAAAATATGCATATTGGAAACAAATAATCTGGTCAAAAATGAGTGTGTGTATGTTTTGATCCACTATATCCATTAAAAAGAATAGTTTTTGTTTGATAGATAATTTCTATATAGTCATTTAAAGTAACTATAATCTTAAATAAGTGTTATTATAATATTAAATGAATACAGTCAGTTATGGTACACTGTCCTCTTCTTTGCATTGCATCTAAAATTTGACGTGTTTTGTTCAATATGAATTGTTTAAACTATTTCAGTAACAATGGTTGTTTTAGAGAAATATGAGGAAACCCCAAAGTCAAACTTCTTAATTTTCTTAGTGAAAGCATTAGTTTAATAATATGATGGAATGAAAATGGATATATAGTCATTCATTGTTTTATGTCATATAGAAATTGCATTTTGTATCCGGTGTATTACTTTGTGATTCAACCTGTAGGTTTGCACGCAACCTCTTAAGCTGTGCACGTTCTGGGCACTTCGGGTTGGAGTGGATTTTATTTCTGACACAAATATTCAGTTTTCCTTGCTGCCAGGATCAAGACAACTGCCAAAAAGTCTATATTTATGTTTATTGTAATTAGTAGTTTATATTTTTTTGTTCAATAGTTGATTTTGCTTTGTTTCACAATCAATAAGGAAAAGTGTCGAGTACAAACAGGTATAACATTATAAGTTTTAATCGTAACGTAACTAAGAGTAGAAGTAAATTTAGTCACTGCCGTATGTAACTGGAAGTACGGAATTGATGTAAACTGTCAGATGTTCTGAAGGAATTTTGTCGAATCAGTAATTGGTTTAGTTTCATAAAATTCGCAATTTAAATTAAATTTCGTACTGGGGTGTAAGGTAACCAATTCATTGATTAGACCTAAATTTGCAGTCATGTATTGCGGTTTTACTAATAGTAGGCCAATAGGTCCTTATTGCGAATATATTGAAATTATGAAGTTGAGATTTCCGGATTGACACATTTGTTTACAGAATACATAAGTTAATATTCTGATGTGAAGAACAGGTTACGTGTTTCGGTTACATGAGTCATGTAGCACTTTGATACTAATTTCCATTTTTAACGTTTGATAAGATCAAGCGGACCTAGCCTATAGCAAAAACCATGAATGCCCTGAACATTTTTTAAGCTATAATTCTATTTAAAATCTGTGTTTTAAGAGGACCGTATAAAACTATTGGATTTATGCAATAATCAATCTGAATCCCCTCTATTATTGTAGCCGTTGGTTAAGTGTTCAAAAGGTCTTCGGAGCCCTAAATTCTCCTGGTAAAATAAAACTACTTTACTTTACTCTTTCTAATATGTTTTCGTGACTATTCATATATTACGGAAATTATGTGATATGGCAAGTGTAATAGTATTTCGTTATTTGATATCTTAAATGTACTTTTGTTTGTCATCATGTTCCTCATAAATCTATAACTAGCTATTATATATCTACAGATTTGCACACATTAAAACAACACGAATATTTTAATGTAAATCCAAGAATTAATATTTCCCATAATTAGGATAGCCAAGAGAGTTTTAAAAAAAATAGAGAGATTTTAATTCAAACGGTTTCTAAGTTTCATGCTTTAGGAAAGGAAATCCAACGTTGGTCCCTTGGCAGTACATTTTAATTTTAACTACATGTCACAAATACTAAACATTTGGTATCTGCTTTGTTTATTAACTCGACATTTCTATTACGCCAGAAGGTAGCGAAGAGATTTTACATTATCACGGTGTTACTTGTAAGTACTGGACGTCAAAATGTTTAAATTTAATATAATTTCTACAGGCAATAATATAAAGAATAACCCCAAAGATTACAATAAATTACTGTCACAACCGTACTTGGCCAAATAGAGAACTGAATTATTGTGATTCAGTTATACATGTTACCTATTATTTTATCAAAGTTGTAATAAATATTGATTATTACTAGCCTTACAACGTTTTATGTTTAACTGATTAAACTCAAGGCTACCACTTTAACATTTTATGGCTCTTCGATACCAGATTAATTCATGTTCTTGCGATCAAGACGCAAGTTAATTTTTTTCAAAATGAGATCTTATCCCAATCACAGTGGATATTGGCTGATACATGCATTTAACATAATCGAAGGGTTTTGCAACTTAACAATGGGATATATTGTGAAGATTACCTAACATCAGTATTGATAATCTCTCTTATTGGCGAAGCCCCTTCATGTTTTTTTTTCCTTTACCGTCTTTACAGCTACTGTACGGGTATGGTAGGATTTGATGTTAATTGATAGAAACGAAATCGATATGTAATAAATCAAAAGTTTCAATGCTAAGAAGAAGAATTTGCTTACAAGTCAACAGTAGCATTACAAATAGTTCTTGAAGTTACGAGTGATTTATTAAAATTCCTTACATTAACGCTTTCTTTGAAAATAATAACAGTTTTAGTCCTAATGCATGCCTTGAATCTAATCTAAAAATAATATGTCAGATGTTAAAGTGGACGTTGGTTTATACTTTCAGATTGGGACTTAGCTCATACAATTGGAAACTGCTATGGAAATGCTGGCAAGGGACGATTATTAAGGCCGTACCAGTATTCATCTCCGAAATTATAAAGAAATGTAGCGAAAATTTTGTCGTATGGATATAGTTATTACAAATTATCAAATAAAAAAACGAATAATAACTATTACGTACTGTATTTGTTGCTTCTAACTCAAACATATCAAGGTCTCTTTCCATTAATATTAATCTTAATTTAATATTGTTGCAGTTTTAAGCTAACAATATTAGTATAATTATACCGTCATAAGTTATGTATTATGTTGTACAACCTTCCAAATTCTTCCTTTTCCTGAAACTCTGGTTTAGGCAATACTATAAGAAATATTGTATGGAACACAGCAACATTATTCAATCACAAAATATATAACAGTAAATTTAAAATGATATTTTAAACTTAAAACTACAGTATAACGGATTAAGAATAATATTATTATAAAGATAAATAGATATGTTTGGCTATAAATTTAGTACTCAATATTAATTATTCGTTTGTGTTTTTATTTCATCATTTATAATAGCCTTATGTATATGATAAAATGTTGGCTACATGACAATAGAATGTTTTCAGTGCCAAAATCTTGAAGATTATTACTTATACGTCTGTAATAAATGTCGCTTGTCAACCATTCCAACTATACAAGTTTCCAGTTGCATGAGTTGAGTCCCAATTTAAAAGTACAAAGCAACGTCGGCTACATTTGGTAATAACGTTCTAGCCTTATATGAACTAAAAACATAGAACTACTCTGGGTCTAAATAAGGTTGTAGGGTCTCACTTAACCTTAATATATGATTAACTATGTAAATTTAGTATATTATCTAATAAGGAATAATAATCCTCCTGGTGGTTTGAAATGATAAAATAATTATTGTACTCAGTTTTACCACAATCTTTATCATGCACAATTAATTACTTATTTTGCCTCTACGTTTTTTGATTGTCTAGAGCAAAACTAAAAGAATGTGTTCTAGATATATAACACCGGGTTTTGTTGACTAAGTAGAAACTGCATTATTTAGCTTTAAAAATACATTCAAAAGCGATTATATCCTCTTTTTATATGTGATTTAACCTGTCGATTTTTAACATCGTAAACTTGAAAATCAAAAGTATTTAATTTGTTTCTAGATAGATGGATGTAGCCATAGGTCATAAAAAACGATCAGGTTAAATAACTACTAATTACAGAAGACTCTTATTTTAGTACTAAAGGCATAAAAAGCTACAGATACTTATGTTACTATGTTTTATTATGTACTCGTACAAGCATTGTATTATTTTTTTGATCTGAGCACCTTATAAAAGTACAGATATTTCATAAAAAAACAAAAACCTAACGCTTTTGCGATAAGATATCTATAGTAGTTACATAGTAGTTAGTAGTAAATATCGTAGTTTAAGCTTTTGGTTTATATTTCAGAATGTTTATGTTTTGTGAATAAACAAGTAATATATGTTTTGTATTGTTGATTGTGTTTTGTATGCAAGAGAAGGGATTGCTCTGTAACTAAACGTTTACCTGTGTGTTTACATAAACAAGGACTGAGATTCTATCGTCCTGATCTGTCATATCAGTCGACGTAGCATATTATTTAAAAAAAGATGAATTTCAATACATAAAAGTCGATAGTATCAGATCAGTTAAAGAAGTAAAATTCTTAATATTTTTGTTAATTTCAAAAATAATAATTCGAAAATTAGTCAATTTAATAAAAAAAATTTAATACAGTTAAAGGTCCTATTTTAGGTTACCTATTGGCACCAAACCATTCAATGTATTTCTCTAAGTATTACCTTAAATTGTGCATTTTCTTAAATAAAAATTTAATTTACGTATTTATTATTAGAAATCTTCTGTTAATATCATCAATTAACTTTCTACTTTTCTTCTGTGCAGTTTCAACTTTTAAATTGTCTAAAAAAAATTAAAATAGACTATAGGATTAATATTTTAACAATTTCATAAATGAATTACTTGTTGCTCACTTATTATTATTTAATTTTATTTAATGTATCGGGCGAGTTTATGAGATTAAATTAGTAATAGGCCTATATTGCGCTTCAATATTTATCTTAACTTATATCATTAGATGAAATTACGCGCTAGTTAATTAACATAGTTGAACATTAATTAATGCAAAGTTCTCATAGCATGGAAAACGATGTTGATTTAATCAGGAAAATCTTTGATATTCTAATTAACCCTCATATGAGGGTATAGTACACAAATCACGATTGAATTATACAGCTAAGTAATCATAATTTTAAAATGTTATTTATCTCAATACGTGTATGCTTTGTAAATAATAACTAGTTAAACGTAGTGATAAAACATTCTCAATCAACTGGGTTCATTTAGATTACGTTGGTTTAATTTGTATATGTTTTATTTGTAGCAAAAATAAAGTGATACAATTTCTAAAACATCCTACAAAAATGTATTGTGTTTTGCTTACAACGCAAAGGGAGGGTAATTGGGAAATTTAGGCTTACCCCTGCTTAGATGTATCAATTCAACCATTATTAGGGAGAATATCTGGTACAATATCAGTAATGCCACCTTGGTAAAACCAAAGGCTTCATCTGTTTTAGCCCTTACCATTAAAGAGGAAAGAGCAAACCCCGCTGTAAATTTAGGATATTACGTTATCCCTATATTCGAACCGCTCTCAATATAATAAGTGGTTTACCATTTTTGTTATTACCCTTCTCCTACAAATATTTATAGGTTAATTCAGATATGTTAACATCTAGTTTGGCTTAATCAGTGTTTGCTCTAATGGAAAATTAATAATCTAAAGTAAATCCTACAATAGAAGACAGTAAGTTTTACTCGTCTCATTAATATGGTATTACAGCTCACGATTCTTAAACATTTTAGGTTCTGACTTATATTAAAATAATATAAGATTGCTCCTCGTTTCTATGCATTGCAGATATAATCAAATTATTACCTTTAATAATGCTTTCAACAACTAAGGAAAATATTATAATACATTTCCAAAACATTTTTCGTATGTAAGAATAAATTAAAATAATATATACTACACCATAGAGAGGAAATATAAATTACAAAACAATATGAATTAGTGACTATTTGAGTCACTGCCTTACAGTAGAAACCATGAAATACTTTTAATTAAGTTGCAATGTTTTAACTTCGAAAAAGCTGTTTTTATTTTGACCCTGTATTAGGCAATAATTAATCATTTAGTTCAATAATTCTATAAATTTTGTTATAACTAATAAACAAAGTTATGTTTTTATTATTTAAAACCTGTTAACATTTTGTTTAAAAAGATTAATTTTTTATTTAAATTTCTCTTTATTCGCAGTTGTATTATATACTAATGGATTCCATTCAAAAGTTTAAATTGCATAAAAAATATTAAAGGATTGGTCTCTTTTAGTTTTTTTTTAAATCGTTAGAATAAATTATTTAAGATATTACATTTTTTATGTCTGTTATTTTATCATATATATATATATATATATTATATATATATATATATATATATATATATATATATATATTATTTATTAGAAACAAAACCCACCAATATTTTTTGAGTAAAAAGACAGATTGATGAACTTTGTTAAAGTTCTAATCATGTTCCAGATATGTGTTTTAATGGAGTGCCAGGGCGTTGAAAACGTCAAAACCTAAGATCAGGCAAGTCGGTATCGGATACCACCGTGTGACCATACAGTCGGTATGCTTCGTAGTATGATTTGTATTACTTTCCTTTCCTGCGGCGGTAAGGTGGTTTCTCTTTAGTCATAAATTTTGATGTTGAGGTGAATTATTGATATTTTCCACGTACACTGAATTTGGAATGACTGGGCCCTAATTAATTAAATGAGGTCGTGAAACGTTGATTGGAAGGCAGGCCACGATATTAAACACCGTGCCGGTTCGTCGAGGGAGCGGGCAGCCAGCTTTGATTTTTAACTCCGATCACTGAAACTCGTAGAACGTCCTCGCCCTACGGAAGCCTGAAGAAAAGAGAGCGAGAAAGCCTAATTCCAGAAATCTAGGAGCTTGAACACTAGAACAAACCATAACAGGCAGAATTCCAAAGAAACCTCTAGAAAAAAAGGTTAACCATCTGGAAAAGCAGACGACTCGACCAGCTCTAAGGAAAGTGCTGCCGGCCCGTCCATCGGCCAACAAAAATAAAGTGGCAAATGCCACAATGTTTTAATAGATTTATATCCCTTATAACAATGAATGTAGCTTCTGGCAAACAGCTAATGAAAATAGATATATTTTCTTGTTTTATTTCAGCAAGAAGCAAAACATGAATTTATAAAATTTTACTATTCATCTTCGTCTAGACTAATGGTATTTAAAGTTAAAATAATATTATTGCACAACACAGGCATAGTCAACAGAAGCTTGCATACTTTATTAGTTTCCTATATGTTACAAGCAATACACACAAGTTTATTAATTCGTTACTAAAATTTTAGAAAATAAACTTTTAGCCGATTATTATTTTTAAATTTTAGATTCAACATTTAATTTTAAACTACTAAACGTGCTATATTTTCCACATAGGCCTATATAATAATTTCTTTTGAAGTGTTTACTTTTTTGACATGTTCTATTTATTTATTTGATTAAAATTTAACAATTTGTTGAAATAGATCCAGCCCTAGTCTATTTTATTTAATTTTATCTGTAACAATATTATCTTAAAAACTAGCAACTTCTAAGTTTTTAAGAAATATCATCATTCTAAATTCCCACTTTAAAAATTTGCACCTTCTCTTACAAACTAAATGTGAAATTGACAAAATTCCATTAATTGTCATGTTCAACACATTATATGGATTATATTTATAAGCGATGAAATCCAATAGTATATTACTACAACTTACCTTTCTCTATTTTCCTAAGTGTAAAACTATATTTGTACAAGTTATTATCGCTCATATAATTTGTTTCAATCACCCATCAACAATGTTCATTATTTAGAGAATTGTCACGTGATAATAAAAATATAGATTAACAACACACAATAAAGCATGTCAATCATAACAATTCTAACATAGCTTGTATCTTAAATGAATGTGTTCAATATTTTATACTCTTTAATCAGATTCAGAATACAGTTTCTCTTTTATCTTTAAAAAGAGCGATCAGTTCTATTATTATTTTCATATATAGCGGTAACGATACTAATATTATTAGTATTACATATATCTCATTTTATATTATATTATATCGTATATTATCCAATAATATAAACATACTTGATTATAACTCGGAGAATTTATTCATATCATACGCAGTTAAGAGTTCAATTACAACTACTTTGGTAATGCTTGATTTCAATAGGTTCTTTTATTTTTAAAATGAAAAGAATGTTTTTCTTTGTGCACTCTCAAGCCCACTTGCCACGAGTATCGTAACATTGAAGGAATTTTCATATACAAAGTTAAAAGGAACAATGAGTCTGATCATTTTATTCACCTTTTATACAACATATATTACATGCTGGTGCTTTGAGTGCTATTACTCAAAGTTAAATGTAGTGGAAATTGTTTTTCTGTTTAAAACAGTGTTATTTAAATTCTTGAGCTTTATAAGCTTTAATAAAAATTAATTAAATGGTGAATTTAATTAAAAGTAATTAAAGGAAGTTGGTTTGATAAACTTTTAGTTTTGCAAACCAATTGGCTGACGTTAGTAAAAATGTTGGAAAATGTATCTGTCTGTCTGTCTGTTAATACAATATCCCGTAAATGAACTAACCTAAAAGTTTGGCATTTTGAATAAAATGTATTTTCTATATAAGCAACACCGAATTTAATGACGGTGAATGTCACTCCACTGGGGTTTGCTGGCAAAAGGCAACCTTGATAGATTCAATAACAAATAAATAAAAAAATATATAGTAAAAGCTATATACTTTAGATGTTGCAAGTGTATAATCATTTCTGGTTCGAGTGAATTATATTTCCAATGCGAATGCTAAGTCTCCCTTGTTAGCAAGATCAATAAAATACGCCAAAAAGTTTAAAATTCTAACCATCATAATTTAATTCGTTCCTAGTATGTTTTTTGTCGTCGCTGTTTTATTCATTTCCCGATCAAGAAAAAAAAAAAAATATATATATATATATATATATATCACAGATCAGAGAACTAAGATGGGTTTTATCTCAATCATACAATTTTGAGTACAGGTTTTGTAATATTTTCGAACATTTAAGTTTGAATTTGTACATTAGTTCAAAAGAACAGTCCAGCGAAATCTCATCTAGCATAGTTTTTGACAACTGCTTCAAAGTGAATCATCGGAGTGAAATTCTGACCAGATTTTAGGATATTTTTTAAGGCTGAACAGACAGAGAGATATACTGACAGTTAGAAAGACATACAAAAAGACAGACAGATATACAGAATTAAAGTTTTTCATCCCTGGGTATGATAGACATCGCTAAATCTTGGCCAAAAAGAATCATGTACTTATACCATAAGAAATACATTATATTATATAAGGTGAGATTTTTAGTGTTCTTCCAACTAAATTATCGTCTTTGCAAGAATTTAAATCTTATTGGGAATTGTCATATTTTAATGCAGACGTATTTAATAAATATTTTATTATAATTCCAAGCATATTAAAAATAACCAAAGTTAAATAAAGTTGAATTTAACTCGTATATCAAAGTACACATACAGCTATGGTAGAGAAGTGACCGATATGTCCTTCAACAAAGACGTAATAGGCAACTCACTGCCATACGTTCTTTATTGGTTGTAGTTTAAAAAATTATACTTATTATTTTCAGTATGAAACTTCTCCTGATGGCTAAAGACATGTAGTTTTTAAAGATAATGATTTCAATAATACCCAGATTTTTAAAAACCGTCTTTATAGCGGTACTAAGTATAGCATTTGATAATCAGTTCTGAACATTGCTGATAAGCAATATTAGAATCTCCGTATTTGAAAATTTCCAAATATTCTTCACCAGAATCTCCAGTCTGTAATAAATATGATTGAAAACCTATTATATGGCAGTGAATTTTCCTAACGATTACCTAACGATGAACGATACATTTGTTATTGTTTTTCAGGAATGTACGCTCTCTACTCTTTTGCAGGAATCCTTATTTGCAGACATGCACGCTCACTTCTTTTATACAGAAATCCTAACTCCTAATTCCCTAAGGTATAAGAATACTCCAGAGTTTGACAACAGCAAAACTGTAGGCTAGCAAAAATGTAATAATCAGAACTAAGAAGCTCCTCTAGAGGACTTTGGATGAATACCAGCTTGGCAAACTAACAAACTTTCGCTATATAGAACTGTATAATAAAACTTTATACAGAAATTATAAAAGTCGTTTTCATTATAACAGTATCTTTCAAATTGCATGGAAATCGAAATCTCAGTCACGGATCCATCAGAATTATTCTTGGAATTCATAGGAAATTTAATTAATTTCAATAAGATTATTGTCATGGAAAGATTACTTCTCCTTAATATTTCTTTTTTCTTGTTGTGGCCAGTTTTTCTGAGTATGATGAGGTTGTTAATCCGTATAGTACTGGAAGGTGTTAAGTAGTAATACTGGTCATTAGACCTTATCTTCTCCTCAATCGAATAATATGTCTTGAACATACCTGGAAACTCTAAGTTTTCTAGACAGTACCATCGGAAAATATGTAAAAAAGTCTAATTAGATTCCTGATATTATTATTTTGTATGTTTCCTTCATGTTTAAAATAATATTTGAATGTTATAATAGTGTTGGCCATATTATATGTAAAATCCAATATCAATGAATGTGCATAAGTCTGTTTACAGTAGTAACTCATAAATGATAAGTCACATTTTAATTGTAAGTTTCGCAATTTTAGTTTGTATTTATTTTATTGTATTGTATGATTTTTTATAAAAAATCCTGACTTAAAAGACAATTATTGTTTTTACAGTAATTATATAGAACAGAGTTGAGTTTAATCCAATAGATTTCGTCCCAATTAATCTTGGAAAATAACCAATTGTATAATATAATAAAATATGCAATACATTAAGTATTAATTACTTCCTTACATAGGTCATTGTCATAATATCCTTGATATGATTTCCTATCGGAAACTAACACCATCGCTATGGTTTTCCATATTTATTATAAAATTTAGTGCTTAAATCATTGTTAGCAAGAATAAAGAATGAAGATTTACATACCTTAGAGTGTACTGACAAATCTAAGTAAACTTTTCCTGGCGTCTAATTTACTTCTATAAGATTTGTTTTCAAAAGTGTTTGCATTTGTAAGGATTAAAGTGTTCTAATTTAAGTTACAATGAGAATGTTCAGGTTGCTCTACTTAAAATTTATGAATAATATAATATTTCCTATGCAGTATCAAGTTCTATAACTAGTTCAAATATTATGAATTCTTCGGTTACAAGAAATGAATAATATCTAATAAATAATCACATACATTTATTATATTTTTATTATAATGCTGCTGTAGCCTCAAATTCATTTACAAGTGATAAAAAAACTCTTAATAAAACTAATGAAAATATAATAATTATAAAATATAAATTCATATGTATTTTAATAAAGTATACTTTTATTGTTTTATACCATTTTCAGTTTTGAAATTAATATTATTTGTATAGGCTTAAAATGTTATATCTTCAGTAACATATATTATCTAAAATGGAGGATTAAAAGGTAATCAAATACATTTAAAAAATAGTGATTTTCATCTAGATTTATAAATATTATACTGTATTGTTGATATAATTGATCAACATTGTTGGCCTTGTCATGAGCTTGGAGATTATCCTGGAGACATCTACAAATAACACCAAAATAATGAGAATCATTTTTATATTCTGTTTATCTGAATACTCAATAATAGTACAATAATAGCCAATGCATATCATTACATAATAGACACTTGGGGGTCTGTCTACAGAAAGTTTATAGAGCTAAATTATATATGTGTCTCTAATATTTTGCATGCAACTTCAGTGAAGCATGTTATTCGTTACGTGGTGTTTCGAACTAAATTAACGGATAGTATGTTCCGATCCATGTACTGAATGGACTCAGTGGAGATAGGGTTTTAGGACCCAAGAATTATAAAATATTTATAATTTTGCTACCATTAGCCCTTCAGGGTAAGTTGCCCACGTAAGTTCAATAAATAGTTGTCAATGTGAAAAACACTGAATGCTTAAATCTAATCCTGCAACATTGAATATTTGATCCTGTAACTTATTAATAGTCATTGAAAAACTCAATATTACAGAACATTGTTGCTGTTGAAATCTGTACAAATGAATCCGAAGAATCAAAAACACTTCTCCACTTCAACATACAGAGAGAATCGTGCATTCTATTATGTAAGTTTTTAAATATTTTACCCTGTTTTCTTGAACCATTCCATAATTTAGATTGATTAAGGTTACATAGTAAAATGACTGGGCTTTACTTTTAACATTAGTTTATCCAGAGATATTCCAGATGGGATTGCAAATAATGCAGGAATTATGTGAGAAAATTATTTAATCATCAAGGTCCAGCACAGAGTCTACAAAATTGTATTCTTGTGTCGGTAAATAAATGTTGAAAAAGTGTAAGTGTTTATTTTGTGTCCTTGTTTATTTTTATATGATATACATGCTCTCTCCCTGAGTCATAGTCTTGGAACTCTCGTTATTGATTTTGGGACGCAATTTTTCAAGCAAATCTTGAAAATAATTTTCACGAACACAAAGGTTTTCAGTGTGCAAATTTATTCTATCATTAAATTGTGTTACATTCCTATCACCAATTTCCACCAATAAATCAGTAAAATGCCTGCTTTAATGAGCGGGCAAAGACATTCCCATATTATATGTATGATGGATTTAGTGATGGATTAATCTCATCAGCGCGTACTACTTTTGTTATACCCGATTTTACGAAAATCACCTAAGAACTAATCTTTACATCGGGCTCGGGTAAATTTATGTTTCGAAAATCGCGCATTGTTCTAACTAATGCTCTGACTGTTTTGTTTGAAGTGGTAACTTCATCCCAAACAATAAGGAGTAGTTATACATATTTCCCAGTATTACTCTGTTTTGAAATGTTACAAACGCAGCTCGTATCTTCATTAGCAATTTTCAGAGGGAGTTTGAATGTCGCATGTGCAGTTCTGCCTTCTTTGAAAAATGTTAGACGATGCGACGGCCAATGCAGTTCTTTCCGGTTTATCTTATTCTCCTTTAGGGGAAAATTTATTTAAACCGTTTTCCTCGTAAATATTTTTATGAGAAGTTGCACAACCAAAACACGGGGCCTTTTAAACCCAATAGACTACGTATCTACCATAATATAGATCTAAATAATTTGCTAAAAGATTAATTTTAACTAAACTCTAAGTATCTTAACGCAATTATATGGACACTTGATTGGTCTAAATAGTTTCATATGAGGTAATACAAATGTTAACTTGTAAAAGCTAAATAGAAAGCTCGAATTAATTGTAAAGCTGCAATAAAATGAGAGTAGAATATTAATGTATAAAAATACCATATATTGTGGGTTTTCAAAGTTTCGTCAAATATATATATATATATATATATATATATATATATATATATATATATATATATACATTACATACCCTTTTCCGACTTTTTATATTTATATTTTCGTAGTACATCATTTTGGTATAATTTATAAGTTTTTGTCAGTACTGACGATGGAAGCGCTCAACAATATCAATTTTGTAATCAAACAAATTTTTCTCAACATAATCAAAGTATTGATATATCACAGAGTGAAAACCATATCAAAGTCCGTTTGGTACATTATAATATATCGATGCACTAACAGAACAACAATTAAAGCGACTTTCATTTATGCTATGTATTGACATATTATAATCCATCTATATATATCAAGACAAGTATTGAATGAGAGACACAATAACGCAACATGAAATAAATGTCGTGGTTCAGAATAGATAATGTTGACATAAAAATTAGTTTAGTTGTGTTAGACAGGAACCGAGAGAGATATGATAATCGCTGTGTCAGAAACTCATGACAAGCCTTCGGTGTGATACATAATAACGTCATATGAAATATGTCTAGGGGTTTAGGTAAGATAATTTTGGCATAAACTGTAGTTTGGTCGTAACAAGAGAGTGGAGAGGTATATGATAATCCCTATGTCAGAAACTCGTCTCAAGGCTTAGGTGTATAGAATACGTGTTGGGGTTTTGTAACAAAATTTTAATGTGAACTTTATCTTGGCTCTATCACAATGTCAAACATGATTAGAAACTTATACATTACAGTCATTGCACACGATACATGTTACATTGTTTAGGCAAAAGCCATATTAAAACCATATGGGACATTTCTGGAGTTGAATGCAAGATAATATTACCTTGAACTGTATCCATAGTTATAATACTCTGGTGGAGGAACTTTAGCGCATTAAATATACAGAAAATTCTGCATGTTAAAAAATATGATATGTTTTCGTTCTGACGGATACAAAACCATCACATATACATTTATCAAGACGATTACATTACTTCCATTACCACTTTTTTAAAACTAAGTATCAATCAAATTCCGAAATTCGCCACTTTAACAAGCTGTGTGTTTAACAAAGTGTTCTTTAGCACGAAGTAAATTTGGGTCAGAATAAATGCTTAAATAGGAAGCAAATGATAATTTTAAAGTCATTTCCCATGTATAATCAGTACAAGTAAAGTTAGTATATTCAAGTATTATAAATATTCTTAACGCCATTTATGTGCATAAATACTCGTATTTGTGTAAATTTACCCTTTTTTTCAATTTAACACGCTCGGATGGGTCTGTTATTTTCCTTTAGGATATCCCTTTATAGGTACTGAAATCCACTACTGTAATATTGATACTTATGGGTCGAGATTAATGTTTTTAATATGTGTGTATGCTTAAGGATGGATTAAAGAACAATAGATTACGTTGAAGAAAGAATTTATATTGTTGGAACAGAAGATATCCAGGTCACCGCGGTATGCACAAAAACGTTACCAGGATTCACTGGTAAATGGCTTTACTCGTCCTCGGAGCGGTTATAATCCGCCGCCTGATCGCCTCACTATTGTTCTTCTCGTTCAACTTACAATCGTCTGGTGAATAATTGTTCCTAGTATTTGTTATCATTGTTGGATTTTGTGAAAGAATAGAAAGTTTTTAATACAATACCATTTTATACAATAAAATAAGGTAATATTAGCAGCATTAAAAAGTTAAGTTGAAACTTCCTTATCTACTGCGTTTCTACAACTAATAGCTACTTGATTTACAAATTTAAACTAGAATTATATAGGAATTCCCTACCTTATAGACAATCCTGTTTGTACTAAAATTATATGAACATATGACATAAAAAAGTGTTTGACAAACTTATTGTACAGCTTTGAAAAGACAGTAACTTTCTACAAGTATTAAATTTTTGAGGTTTTTTAATTATTTGTATTAAAAATAATGTTCTATGGTCGTACTACCGGGAAGCATGTTTAGACGCATATTGTACTTTAATAATTCAATTTCACTAGAGTTTATAGCATATTTCGTAATTTTGCCGTAATAATCCACATATTGGCATAGATACGCTGGAAATTCGTAACTAAACCGTATATTTGTCCAACCGAGGATCCGTTTCCATAAAGGTCGGATTAGAAAGATTTTATTGCAAGTATAACAAAGTGTATAAAATTGTAAAAAAACTTGTATGCATTCTGTTTATTTGTACTGATAAAGCAATAAAAATTTAAATATTTAGCGAAGTGCTTTCCACGTAAGTACTAATAAAGTTAAACAAGTAAATGAATATTAAAAGATGTATTATAATATTAAAAAATGAAAGATGAATATCCTGTTGCAATAGACTTCTTTGTGATATTCACTTATATCATAACTTCTTATACAGTGAAACACGGAATGCAATTTTCACACACAAAAAGTAAGATCAATTGGTAAGCATCTGATCCCAGAGGAAATCATTCACTGCCAGCTTCTTATGTTACAGCAGTGATTTACACCTTTACGTGTTCCATGATTCAATCCATTATGTTAAAAGACCTACTTGTGAGCTACGTATAATTTAAATTTGAAGAATAATACCAAAGAATATGTTGGATGTATTATTATTTACAATTCATCGTTTGAAGAAATTGAAAATTTTCGTTCCGTGATTATGAATTTTAGTCAAAATTTTTAATGCTAAAAATATACTTTTTAAAATTGCGTTGTCTTTTTCATAAGATCTTATGAAATATTTAGTTCATAACTGAGTGATTACGTAAAAATTGTAATATCACTATATAGTTATTTGTGGTTGGGATATGATTCTTTTCATTTTGTATTATCAATAGTGTCGTTAAATAAGTAATATTAATACTTTCAATATTGTAGACTGTACAGCTTCTTTATTAGATAATTAATTAATATTTATTTTTCTATTCAGATGAAAATTATGAACGAATGGGTAAAATTATCGTTCGTGGCACTAATACGGTGAGTTGATGAATTTGGGACGGATTCTCCTTTTCTATACTCTTCTGTACTCACCTCTGAGGCAGTCTGAGCTCACCATGGCACCGTACATTTAGGTTGAAGAGAGGGAAAGGATATAAAAAGAAAGACGGGAGTAGTAGAAATCAATACACACTATATTTTTACTCATAAGCCACCATTGCCTCCGTTTTATATATAACAAATTGTATGTATATATATCTTTTTAGATTTTATATATATATAAAAGTATGTATATATATATATATTAAATTGTTAAATTTAGAATTCTAGAATTAATATCTATTTTGATGTTGTTCTACTGTTCTGTTACTATTATTACAGTTTGTTACTTACATACATTGTTTGTTGTTGTTTTTGTTACATTTTGTCTTTATTTTTAAATGCAACGTAGTCTTTCAAAACTTTATTCAGTTTACCTATATTGTTAGTTGTCGTAAGTACTATTTAAATTATTGTACTGTAGTTTGTTGGTGTGGTATGAGATCTGTATTATTGGTTTTCTTTTTCGTAACTTGTTGTTGCAGTTGTTACTTTTTTGTTTTGTAAAGTGTTACTTTTATAACATATTTATCAGGTTTGTATGTGGCTATATGCTACTGTTTATTTACATTGCATTATTTTCCATCTAATTTTCACCTTATTGTATAATGGTCTGTATCGTTGGAATAAATAAATGAAATTAAATTAATATGGCTCAACATTATTAATACAAAAAAATCTTTTATATATTTTAGCTTATCTCAGAGGTTTATTTTGGTTTTATTTGTTTTAGATCTTGAATTAATAGTGGAATAAAACATTTTAAGGGAAAATGGTGAATCACGTATGTGAGGAAGGGGGCAGCTGGTAACTAACGTGCATGGTTAAGCTAATATTGTGTGACTGGCCTCAATTGGTTTATTAGGTTTTATAGGTATTTTTAACTGTTACTTGAGACTATATTCGCTGATATAGAAACACTTAAGAATGTACTCCAAGCAGACGTAAACAGCAATTGAACAAAAATAGGATTAATGATTTAGGTGACAGTCATCAAATACTTTTAAAAATAAAAAAAATATAGAAGCTTTCAAATAATCGATACCATAAAACCTCATCTTGAACATTTTTATAAAGCCTGGCTGACACAGTTCCGTTCGAAAGAAACTAAGAACCTTCACTTACAAGATCTTGTCCGCCAATGGGAATATTCACTTTTCACACTTTTGAGTTTAATATTAGGTTTATAATAAATGGTTTTATTTTTTTAAGACCGCAACTGAGAACACTTATGCTAACATCCCCGCATGCATTTCTTGGATAAAAATTTAAATATATTCTAAACTATTCTAATGTTTAAGCTAAATATTCCCTTAAACTCCAATTTTATGCTTTCAACTCATTGGCGTGTGTTAAGTACACTGTTCACTTGTTTAGAATATATGTAATTATTACGACAAGGCCTTTAATTTTTTACGATTGTAATGACTTATACAGTTTCGTATTTCATATCAATATTCAACCGACAAAGAGCGTTTCAGTTCGAGATAGTACAGTTTCAAGTCCTGGTGTTACCTTTTCACTATCGACCCTGTACTGTACCGACTCTCTTCCTTCTTATGTTTAGTAAGATTCTCGTAAAAGCCAGCGCCCCTTAAAGAATAAGGCTAATAAGGGGTTGCCTTATCTTTTTCAAAATAAAGAAATAGAAAGGTTAGTGCAAAAATTATATACAAACAAAATAAAGCAGTGTCCTATGTTATTATATTACCTTGAGACTTTGGCTATGCATATAGGTGAAATATGACATCTATAATGTCATAAAACATCTAGTATACATATATATGGTTTGCGGTATAGGAATGAAACATTACTTAGAATTTAACTTGTTTCAGAGTGAAATTGTTTCTTCAGTTCAAGTTTAAATAATTAATTATCTTACGTGGATTTACCATTATTTCAATTTATTATGTTACTTATAGAACAGAATTATATGAAGTACTAATTCTAGGACTAAACAGTCACATTAATCTTGAAATAAAAAGGTTTTATATTTTATAATTTTAAAAGCAACAAATGAGTTAAAACTATTCTAAATCCGCATAGAAAGCATTCCTCTTCTACCTGCTTTGTATCTGCTCTCAAGACGTATATGTAATTACACATTCACACTTTGCATACTTGTAAGATCACTTAGTAATGTCTGGAAAGTTTTGTGAATAGATTGAATTAAAGCTTTACGTTTCCATACACTCTTACAACATATTGGTACTTGTTGAATAGTTTAAAATCCAGTTCCATAGTTTGAAAGTTACAATTTAAAACAAAGCATATCCTTATCGTTACTAGCATAATTCTAAATCCTTATAGAATTTTTACAAGTAGCACAAATAATGACACATATACGTTTTCAAATAGCATTACCTGTACATTACATTATGTAATTTATATGTTGAGTTTAAAAAAATTTCCCAAAGACAACAATGGTTTATCGACAAATTTTATACATAGTAGGATAATTAACCATCGATATTCATCCAAAAGAAAAGCCGAGAAATTAGTTTAACAACATTATATCCTCATAAATGTATATTTAATAACTTTTACTTATTAAAAGTGATTCTTCCAAAGCAAATTTAAAAAACGTTAAGCATGCGTATCGATTGGTCAATAAGTAAAAATTACTTTTTTTAAGTACAGTCTGGGTTTTTGTTTGGAATGTAAAATTAAAAAACAAAACATTTAAGATATTTTATTCATATTTCAAGTCGATAGGATTAATAATATGTAATCACTTTTAGATTTAATTTTAATATAAGCCCATACACATACACATATATACATACATTTATACATATACATATACATACATATATACATACATATATACATATATTATACATATATTTATGTATTATAATTTATAAAGGAATTAAAATCACACCATACATATAAATTTTAATTTATATTGCAACATTTCAGCTAATGTTTATTTGTATTATTTTATCTTTTGTATGTACACACTATATTTTTATCGTTTTTTAAAACTACATTATGTCGAAATATTACATGATTGTACCATATAACAAAGAGCTTCTTAGCGTATTGTCAAAATGTCAAAACGAAGATGCATTGTCAGTTTAAATGTAATTTGTACAACACTTAAGGGACAATAACTCTGAAATCTATGTACCCTATTTTATACCACTATCTCTCTTAGTTTTCATTGGTCGTTAATAAATCATTGAGTAAACAATCAGTTAATCAGACCATCTTATTTAGCATTATTTATGTCGTATATAATAACAATTGTGCTGTAAAATTATGATTGTAAAGTACGTATTATAGGACATAAAATACTATATGTTAGTGGATGCTACCAATGTCTTCTTCCATAACTCTCCAACACCCGGAAGTATACACTCGGGATGCAATGTCACGTCGGGGAGTGTGCCTCTCTGTTCGAGGCGTGTCGTCCTTGTTTAGGGCGACGAGCCCTGTCCTACTTAAGGTCTAAAATATATTTAGTCAGGGAGGTAGTATAGGGCATTACCCACTCGACAGCCCTATCCTGGAAATTTTCTCCGACTATGATGTGCCCGTCGGTACCGATTACGCTATCCTCGCGAAAGGCTTGTATTGCCTCATTGGCTTGATATAGTAAATTTAAAAGATTAATTCTCTGTACTTGACCCAGATTAAACCACGAACAAGCCCTTTACAAATCGTTTCCTCCAGAAAAGTCCTTTTTAGTCCCGGGAAGAGTACTCGGACCTGAGGCATAGATAACGTCTCTAGAAAATCTGTGATTTTTCGCCTAGACTTTTTTTACCTGTATGTTCTGGAAACAGCGGGACGTCGCTTATCCCCCAGGGATTGTTGCCGTTTCATTTTCTTTGGCTTTGTAACTGATGATTGTGATGTTGAATCCAAGGTGGATTTAAAATATGAGATAACTGTACAGTGTTTATATTTCACTATTTGGGTAGGATGGTGGTCCGATAAAAAATCGTAAATTCTTGTACCATGTCGTTTTTTGGGTATGCATGGCTCTTTACTACAGCTATATAAGATAATATGCGTTTATTAAACTTTAGTTTGGGTATAATGTAGACCCTTAATAACTACTAATAGTTTGTTTTCAATTTTCTCATGCTCCCGTTCTCTATTTTTAAAAGTAAGTAGAAATAATTCTCTGCCCAAGTCCACCTTTAAGCGAAAACCTTACGTTGAACCGCAAGTATCAACGATATAATTTAGGTCACATACAGTATAACCTAGGTTTATAGAGAATACAAATTTTAAACCCTACAGAATTTGGGTAATTGAAAAAACCAATACCCTTTTTGTTACTTAAAGTACCATGAAGTAAACATTGTAATAAAGAACATCATTAAGAAATTGTTTTGTGTTATTTACGAGATTAATAAACTAAAAATTGAACTCCTGCAAGCATAAACTGTCTTTACAGCTGTGCTATAATATAGCAATAACACGACGTATTTATGTGTGATAGTCTAGAGAGAACCCATTGAAATTTCGCTTCATGCTACAGCTCTCATATCATGCAATGGGTTATAGTTTCTTGCATAATTTTTCTCACACAATACTATCCAACTTAAGAAACTCAAAATGATGCATACACCCTTAACTCAACAATATTAGTAATTGCTACGCGATTACAGACCATATGTAATTTGTAAATGTATCCAATATAATCACTAGTTTTAAATGTTCAGTAGTTTGTAAAGAAATTCATCATATCGATGCTTGACTTGAATAAATCTCTTTAAATTAGTTTGAAAAGAGATAGCAAACAATTTACTCCAAACATCATTGAAGGCTTTCAGGTTGCAGACAGTTTGAGGCGAGACAAGTGACAGGTAGAAGAGTTGTTCAATCTCAGCTCAGAAATAAAGAGGGCGAAAAAACCTTCGTGTTGAAACTGGAAAGGGAATTAGTATCGTATTTCCTCGTAATCAAAACAATGTTATTTAAATACAGTTCGTAATATTTAATTCTCACGTGTAGTGGCGTTTAGAATATCAATGTTTAAAAACATACAAGATGTTAAAACATAACACTGTAACATTATCATGACGTTTTTATTTACAGGAATCCAAAACATTTAATGTGTAATAAAGCAATTGGAGACATGTTTTAACTGTCAGGATCTTAATATATAATGCCTAAAACGTACGCCAAACTTTGAATGACTGGGGGGTTTGCCCTTACTGTGGTTAATATTCTAAACCAAATAACAATATCTGTGAACGAATGTTTTAATTCTTAATTTAAATATATAAGAGGTATACTTGTAGTTTAAAACTAAATTTCAGCTCTCCCAGGTTAACTCATTCGAGATCAGATGTAGTAATTAACTAGCACAAGAGACTGTGCTAAATGTTCAGCCAATTAAACAGGTGACTAATTATAAATATATTGTTAATACGTTTTAAGGGTAAATGATTTATATTTAATTTGTTGATATGTCTTCTAAACAGAAGTTGAAGCACTAAAAGTTCAATTTACTCTTGTAAACAAAGGAAATGAATAAGCCGTGTTATAATATCAGATATATTTTAAACTTCAAAACGTGTGTGCAGTTAGTATAATATTTAAACAATAACTATACAAACAGACAGACCAAAAATTGAGTTAATGTATACTATGGAACTAGTATACATAAAATTGATGCTCAGGTCATCTTATTTTGTATAGTTACCAATAATATTAATATAGTGATTGTCACTTCCAATTAAAATTAATTGTAATGCCCATTGAACTTATGTGACAAAATTTAACTACTTTTTTAAAAATAAAAGTAGAGTTATCCGACAGATATAAATTAAATTTCATTCATCAGCAACTGGCGGAATATACCTCACTAAACGCTCAGTCAGATAACAGAACATTAAGAACTTATTTCACTCCACCGTATTTTAAATGTTCCCGATGTAATTGCTAATTAGAAATAAATTCGTAACTATTATGCTCAATACACATTTTTACTAAAACTTTGCCACAATTTAGTAACAACAGGGCTTCAACTAAGCACGTTATAAAATATATATAACGCAGTTATAAACATACAAATAGCCGCTGTTACTGCTTTGATATAAACTCTATTTAACGAGGGGCACGACATAATACTTTCCTTCAGATAATTGTACTACTCCAAATTAATGTTGGCACCACTGCAACTCAAGAGCCGTCTGATCCTTGCACTAAAGTACGTAATATGTCTTTTAATCTATACCAGGCCTTTAAAGAAATCCTCATAAAATTGAAACAGTTAATTACAGTAAGATATACCTGTAGGAATAAAATATAAGTGTTTGATTGAATTAACTCTAAATAATTATATGACTCAAAATTTTTGTTAGTTAAAATATTACTTTTGTTGCATACCTGTGAGAGGATCCTAGGTCATTATTGTGCTGATCACATTAATGTTATGGCTATGTTGTTGTTGTCCTCTTTAGGGATAATTTTAAGTTCTGTAAACAATGAATCTAGATCTGAGTTTCTGAGCAACTTTGTTTCATTACAGACGCTTTTACGATAATATTTAATTTAAAATTACGTTAGCGTGAAATTTTATGTAAAGAATAGCAATAAAATATATTTTCGTTCTAACCGCCATTCGAAATGAGACTTCCATTGAAATTTTATAAAGTTAGCTGAAGTTCCTCCTTATCGTAATTTGCGAATTGTGCATGTTCATGAATCAGTAATAATGAATCATTAATGCATTTAAACTCTTTTCTCTGTTTCCAAATTTAGATTTTATACAAAATTGGCATAAATTAAATGGAGTAGGGTAAATACTTTTAAGATTTAAAAAATCTAATCTTAAATTCCTTATTCTTGATAAAAAAAGGACAACACAAAAAGTAAATATAAAATGTTCTAATATATTTATAATTTATTTATTAATTAAAGTTTTGAGACCAGAACAGTTTTTCGGATACTTCCCTCCATTGCATGATACAAACACTTAAGAACTAAGTTTCAAACATTGGCTAAGGTGTAAAAACGAAAAAGGTGATGCAGACACAAAACTTAAAATTCACCAGATATTCCGATGTGTGTAGATTTTGCAGCAGTGTAAGGAAACTGTAAACAACATGTAATACCACTTTAACACATCATGATCAATCCAAGCCTGTGAATGAAATTGAGATTAAGCATTAATTTCCTTTAGCATGTTAGATAAAGTGACACAATTGACAGTGGTGGCATAAAAAAAATACATTAAGTAATATGGTATTGATTAAGGTTAACGATGGGAATGGATAGATGCAGACAGCCTAATCTCTATGCAGCAAGAGAGGTTGGCCCGACTGAATGAGCTACACAGGATGACGTCACAGTATGTCTACATGCGACACGACCGCTCTGAGCTTACCCCATTACCCGCTGCTTTGTAGACCCATGCTCAGAAAGGTGAAAATGGCAGAATGGATTGATTGATAAGTTTAAATTATTCTTAAAAGTCTATCAGCCTTCACTATTCTTAAGTTTACTATGTATAAATATTGACAGTATTTGGTCTTCCGATCATATGTTACTTTAGTTATTTAAACGCATATGTGACATATACGGCCTAATACAAAATAATTGAATTTTAAAAAGTAGGGACTCTGTGGTGTAATGGTAGCACATTCACCCGTCAATTGAGAGATCAGGGTTCGAGTCCTAGCGGAGCAAGTACTTTTTGTGGTTCAATGTTTATTGAAAAAATTAAATTTGGCTATTGCCATTTATACAATTTTAATTCATAATGAGTTTACTTTGAGGTATATATTTACGGTGTATGCTGATATTGTTGCTAACAGCTGTATTTAGTATTACATCACTTCTGCTGGGGTTGTGATGAGAGGAAACAACATGGTTATTGCTGTATGTATATAGTTAATTGATCGCTACATTGCGTGATACTGAATAAATATGTAAGTTTCTACAGCCACATGCAAAAGTAGTTACTAAACATTTTAGTATGATGCCTAAATCTATATTGGAAGGAATACAGCTTTTTATCGATTTAAATTATAAGATGTAGGCCTACTTGAATAGATACTGTACACGCTGCTACCATTTTTTAAGTACATATCTTAGAAATTTGTCTATTTTAGCCTAACTACAATAAACGTTCTGAGAGATTTAAGTACTTCCTCAATCAAGAAACAGAAAATTCAAAACTACCATAATCTGAAAATATTATATGCGCGCGCGCGCGCGTGTGTGTGTGTGTGTGTGTGTGTGTGTGTGTGTGTGTGTGTTTGTGTGTGTGTGTGTAAATATATACAAACAGAGGGTGTACAAAAGGTGTCGTATCTTAGTGCTTAATAGTTCTCGTAATTAAAAAAAAGATATTCTGTAAGCTTAGATCAATGGAATGCGTTGATAGTCGTCATCTTGTATTTTTTACAGAAACTTTGTTAACTGTAAAACTAGTAAAGCTACCAAAATTTGGACATAATGCATGAAAAATAAGATGAAAGTGAACAAGTTTTTTGTGTCATTAACAATAATTTTACACGTTGAAAATGTTGTGTCAAATAATAAAAAGTGATAGAACTGTTAAATATGTATAGCAAACTATTTTTTGGTGACTTTTGAAACTATTCCAAGGGTGCTCTCTTAAACGAAATCCGTCAACACGTAACAGACCAAGGCCACTTTAAAGGTACGCTTCCAAAAGCGGGGGCTACAGATAATGTCATAGTTATGAGGCATTAACATAGGCGTTATTTTTTTAATATAACGACACAATGAATTTTCTCGGTTTTAGGCTCGTTTGTCATAATTTATGTTAAATCTTTGGAAATTTTATTGTAACAACTGCTAGAGATAATAACTTTTATAAGAAATACCAAATTTTAGCTAGTGGCTAAACGTTACATTTCTGGACCTATTTATATGTAAAAGAAGTTTAGTTTCGAATAATGAGTACTGTCACTCGTTATTCGAAGACGTTTGTGACAAGTTTTTTGAAGACTTGTTATTTAAGACAATAATAAAGTATATATTTAAAGTATAAAGTTTATATATATATATATATACACTATATATAGCAATAGCACTATAGCATACACTATATATAGTGATTAGTCGAGTATACATATTTGTTTGATTGGAAATGGCCCCCATTTCCAACGCTTATACGTATTGGTTAAACTAAGTAAACAATTTATCCAAGTTATTTTCACGTAAATAAATAGGGGAAAATTCCAAGTATTTTCTGTACGATTTGGTAAACTATATTTAAGAAATACGGGAGATATCGTGTTTGCTAGCTTGCATTACATTGTATAAGCATACACTATATATATATATATATATATATATACGACTATCAT
The DNA here is from genome assembly GCF_021130785.1 of Homalodisca vitripennis. Lineage (NCBI taxonomy): Eukaryota > Metazoa > Arthropoda > Insecta > Hemiptera > Cicadellidae > Homalodisca > Homalodisca vitripennis. Next base: position 65,210,098 of record NC_060211.1, on the reverse strand, counting down.
ACATATGATATATCGACTAATCATTTTATATACCTAAAAAGAAACATATAATTAATTGTTTTATACATACCATTTTTAGTAGACTGTTAAGGTTTCAAGATGGCGACTTTCCATAGTTTGTAATAAGAATCGTCATGGATATTTTGTTTTGCATTATAGCGAAAAACAAATTAGTGTTTTGGTGATCCCAGGTCATTTTAAATAATGATTGTTCTCAATTGTTTTCAGTTATTGCATTCTATTTCTAGATAGCTGGTGTAAAAATTTTAATTAGTACACAACATTGCATATATATTTGTGAACACGTGAACTATCGTATTTATAATCAATTGACAACAAACAAAGTGTAAAAAATTTATTATCTTAAAACAATTAAATGCTCAAAATTTGTTAATCTTTCGTGCGTCACACAAAAAAAAACTCAATAACACGTTTCTTATACACTGCGATAGTTTAAGATCATTAGAGACAGAGATCATGGCACAGAAATTACTAGTTTGTATATCGTTCTTAGTATTAGAAAATTCGTGTATTAGGCTTTCAGTGAGTGCAACATTAATGTAGCCGGGAGAGCCCAGAAGAGACAGACCACTTACAGGTGATGAAAAGTTAATTTTCTCTTGTTTGTTGGACCCATTCGAGCGATATGTTAAAATATAATGATGCTAATGGGGCATGACTTTACTTTCCTGCTGACTGCGATTTGTTTGTGTCGGTCACGTTCAGCTATTTGGTAGTTTTTGTGGCACAATAATTCTAAAACGTACCTGAATAACTTAAATTTTATTTCTTAAATTAATACCTTAGCTTTTGACATTTGGTTTGAACAGTTAGTTATTTTTATGAATCATAAAATGGTTAAGTAGTTATAAATATTCAAGAAGAGAGATATATATATATATATACACATATAATTTCTTATTAAATTAATGACATATATGTTGGTATACACCCAAACATGAAAATCGCCTCACTCACAAAAGACTGAAACAAATTATCCTCAATCTGCTGGGAGGATGTAAGACTTTTTTATACATAATAGTCAGCATGCCTAGCTGTCCATAGGATATCTTGATAATAAAAGCAGCTATATATTTGTAACAAAAAATCCTAAAGAAGCCTGTTTCGCTAAACATGGTGTGGCGTACACCTACCTTATAGGTTATTAGAGGCGCGCTTGAAATTCTTAGTTAACATATTTCAGAAACTAAATTAATTAATTTGTGTGATTCTCTAACATAAAAATAGTGTATTGTAACTAAGATATAACAAAACATTTCTACATTAGGAATTTCAATAAAATTGTATAAGTAAACTAAAGCTTTCGGTGCCAAGTTTGAATTCATTATAAAATAGTACAAATATTATAAAATTCAAATTTGGAATATTGTATGGAATTTTATACATTATTAAGCAGTGACACAACGTATAATAAGCTAAAAATATATTTTATGAAAATAAAACGAGCAAGAAGTAACGATTTCAAGAATATTACTCAGTCACTGACAGTGTCTGTCTGCTTCAAGGCTCAATATAAAATAATTGAACTATAACAATGGTATAAACACAAATATTAGCTTAATGAGTGGTAAGAGACTATTAATAATTAGTTCTTGGTGATATAATTCTTTGTTCCAGGTATAAAGCAATATTATTACCGTAGCAATTTGTAAGGTCGAACTTGTTTCTAGGAAGCAGAGCCAATACGGTTAATACAGTAAATTCATATTTAAAGATCAATGTTATTTATTGTAATAAATTAAATTGACTATTTTAATTAAACTCTGTAAAATATACGTTATGTAATTCGTTTTTATTATATATTATTATTAATAGTAGATATCCGCGATTTTGGATGTGGTATTATATTGAACAACAGATTCATCCTAACATTTAATTTTTAATTCTTTTTTTGCTTATTTTTGCAGTAATAAACCTTGCAATATAATTCCGATCTTTAATATTATATTGACGGCATACTTAAGATATAAAGTTTCGATGAGAGCGAGAGCTTTTAAAATATATAGCTCTTCTAGGAGGAAACCTGTATTTAAGCACGTATGGCAGGTTTAAATTCGTGAGTAAACTTTTGCATTGTCTGAAGTCTAAGTTATGCTCATTCTACGCCATTAGGATGTTTAAGAAAACGATATTGCTTTTTTATTGCTGCAACCCTATTTTAATTCATATGGGTGGTTAATCCTTATTAAATATACCTTTACGTGGATCCGTAACTATGAAAATGAAAAATGCAGGTTTTAGTCTAGCGTTTAAGATAACCAATTCACAAATTTTAACTATTTGCATTGTTTCAAAAATAAAGGGAAACACATTTATCCTATTTCATATGCACACATTAAAATCATTTTGTTTCGATAATAAGTTTTACTGAAAGGTATAGTTATTTAAAAACTTGTATGGAATATTGCAATGTGTAATTCATAGATACCTATAACAAAAATATTTGTAACCTTACTGTAATACCGTATACTGACAATTAATAACTTATTAGGAGTAAAAACGTAAAATTACCTAAAAAAACAATATTAAACTGACATGTTTATGACGTATTAGTTATTCAATACAGAATCAAGTTTACAACTGCCGGAGACTGCTAGTAATGCTATATCGAATGATATATAAAACGAATGAACATTTGTATATTTTACGAATGATATATAAAACGAATGAACATTTGTATATTTTACACAATTGAGGGTCACAATATTCGCGCAATTAAAGTAAATAACAATGAACTTTACATTTCAATTAACTGTATGGACAGATTGGCTCTGATTCATTGAATACAATTCGACCTAACAAATTCTGAGTGTAAACGAGAATTTAAAAATTACGTGTATAAAAACATTTAAATGGTCTAAACAGAGGCATAAGGTTGGCTTGCTTTTTTGTTGCTCTTGTGTATAGCAATGTAAGTACAAATTTCAATTTTATGAGACTGAGTTTGAGGTTTGAAATTAAAAAGTGCACTAGACAGATATAAAATTAAAAATTACGTGACAAAAATAAATTTATGACGAATACCATTTATTAGAATTTATGTAAGCTTTTATACTTTTTATGACATGAATATTTCACATTTATTTCATTCCATAAGCATTCGTAGTAGTTATAAAGTGTAGGTTCTGGGACAGGACCTTTGACCCCTGTTATCTCTCTGCGGGGGGTCCTTATCAGTGATAACCTTTGACATTTCCGCATATTTTAAGATAAGCACGTGCCAGATAACCTTGACCCCAATTAAAAAGCAATTGACCTCAATTAAATAACAATTAGATAAGCCCGCGAGGTCGCTACTATTGTTTACGTTTCGTTATCGGCACGCGCCGGTTCGTATCGCGAATTCTTCACCTCTAGGTCATTGAAGTTGATATTATTGTTTACTTTCATCCCACTTTGGCGGAGAAAAAAACATTAAAATGTCAGAAGAACAAAGAAAAGCTTACAATTTAAGAGTTTTGAGAAATAGGTATCAAATATTCTACGAGAGACGTGAAGGTGAACGAATTCAGAGCTCTTTCGTTTCATCTTCGACTTGGACGTGGGGTGATTCAAAATATTACAAAGCACAGGTTTCACGTCCAACGGATACAAACAACTGCGTACAAGACTCTCAAGTTTCAAGTAGTGGCAGCTAGCTCTAAGGATGAAGATTTAAGACCGGTTACAACTTTTCATAAAACTTATAATTGAGAGTAATACAAATTTTGTGAAAGATTTACTAGTAAAAAAATAATTTTATAATTTTGTTTTGATGTCTTAATAAAGTTAGAAGAGCAGAAATAATCAACAGTTTCAGAAGATGATTGGTACAATTCATTCGTAAACTTCAAATTGCAGAGAAAGAAAAAACGATTGTTGAAGATTTACTAGTAAAACAATTTTATGTATATATATATATATATATATATATATATATATATATATATATATATATATATATATATATATATGTTTAATATAAATATAACTTTTTACTGAGGTATTAATTTTAATTTGTGTTAACATCCCAATAAAGATAGAAGTGTGAAAGATTCAACAGCTCAGAAGATGATTGGTATAATATTCATTATACTAAGCTTTGATATCAATTGACCTGACCTCTGATAAATGTTTTATCTAACAACCAATTTAATTTTAAAGTAAGCGGTATTGTTTGATCCACCGCTAACAGTGATTATGCACCGAAACATGCTTGCAACGTCTGCTCTCCTGATAATATCACATTTTTATTTGTCCTTTATTTACCCTTGTTTACTACATTTTGTCGACACATCCAGAACTGACGTTTGAGGTTAAAGGCGAACACGTGTTGATAGAAAGTTGCAGTTTTAAACATTCTAAAGGTTTAAGGTGACCACGTGTCGACAAAATGTAGTAAACAAGGGTAAATAGAGGACAAATAGCGCTTCATTTAAAATTAAATTGGTTGTTAGATAAAACATTTATCAGAGGTCAGGTCAATTGATATCAAAGCTTAGTATAATGAATATTATACCAATCATCTTCTGTCTTTATTGGGACGTTAACACAAATAAAATTAATACCTCAGTAAAAAGTTATATTTATATTAAACATATATACATAAAATTGTTTTTCTAGTAAATCTTCTGAACTGTTGATTATTTCTGCTCTTCTAACTTTATTAAGACTTAGACACCACGTCTTAAAATTCCTTTTCTTCTCCGACAGTAACATCTTCGACTTCTATATTTGGGTGACTTCACTTCGTACAATTCCTTGTTTCTTAATTCAGCATCATATTCTAGGACACGAATTGTTGTATTCAATCTTGAGATTTCATTATTTAACTGTCCTATTCTATCGATGTATTCCTCAATGTCTTTTTGTAAAGATTCTTTAACATATGCGCAATCATCAGCTTGCAGACAACAGTCATTTGTTTCATTTAAAATTTCAAGTGTGGTCGTGTCATCACTATAGTTGTCTTCATTAAATGTAGAGTCGTTTTCGTCAAAAGAAAACGTTTCATCACCTTGTTCTGACGGAGCATCATTCATAGTCTCTTCATTAAAAAATGACAACGATTCTTCTCCATCAGATCCACTAGTTGTCTCTTGGCTACTAACATTGAAATAGTTCAAATTGAACAACGCTTGATGGGGAGATTTAGGTGAGTAATGTAAATCTATCCTTGTTCTGTTTGATATTGCGTGAGCTACAAGTGTACTTCCATTACCCCAGTGTTGTGAAGAGAAATTTTGTTGACTGTACACAACACTCAAAACATAAAGGAAGATTACATATGGCATTGTTACCGACATGATTAACACACATAATAATAATAATAAATCAATAGCGAGTCAATCCATTTATATTCTTACAAAATGCATATTAAGCAGAAAAATATAACTCGAAACACTCTCGAGTCAATCGTACTATAGTTAGAAGAATTGTTTTTTTTTTTTTTTTTTTTTTTTGGATAACGTTGCATTATATTATTCATCACCTAGTTTTAAAGAGAAAAAAACCTTATCGGTCTGATGGACTGGTTGGCAGACGCCTGACAGTGATATCAGGTCCATGACCTAGAGGTAAAGAATTCGCGATACGAACCGGCGCGTGCCGATAACGAAACGTAAACAATAGTAGCGACCTCGCGGGCTTATCTAATTGTTATTTAATTGAGGTCAATTGCTTTTTAATTGGGGTCAAGGTTATCTGGCACGTGCTTATCTTAAAATATGCGGAAATGTCAAAGGTTATCACTGATAAGGGCCCCCCGCAGAGAGATAACAGGGGTCAAAGGTCCTGTCCCAGAACCTACACTTTATAACTACTATTCGTTTTCTCTTATATACTGTCAAGTCTTTGTCCTATAAATATTTATTTATTTTTAATTTATTCATATATATTTCCCTTAAAATGTTTTATTATTAACCGGTAACAGTTATTCGTAGTTTTCATGTTAAGAATTTTATGACTTATATTACGATGTTTACATATTAAACCATTATATTTTACACGCTTTTATTACGTTCAACACTTGATATCACTTTCATCTAAATTTAACTATAATGTTATAGAATTTTAAAATTACAATAATATCATTTTTAAATATAAATTGAAGAAAAGGCTCTAAACTTTGAACACCAAAATAAACAGTGGAGTCAGTTATAGACGGATATAAATTTATTTCTAACACTGTTGATCTAGCCTTAGTACTGAAAAGTATGTGAATGTTATGTTATTATAATAACCTCAAAACACTTTTGTCTTTCCTGGTTCATTCTATAGAAATCTTTCATTTCCAATTAAAATATTTTATCATGAACGTAATTATGCACTGCAACAATAGATTGTAACATTGTCATAATACCGTGTCAATAACTGAAATGAATAGTTCGATTACGACAAACATAATTCAATATAGAACATAATTCAACCTGCATAGACTATTATTGCATTCATTTTCAGTAGGAACCGTGACAACTTGTACTGTTGTCATATGGAGCTACGTGTGTTTATACACACCATATTCATTTGAAAAAATTTTGAAACTAAACTAGTCCATCCAGCTCAGTCAGAAAAATTAGATAGATTTAGTAAAAAGTATTATATATATATATATATATATATATATATATATATATATATATATATATATATATAAACTTATTTGAACACACATTTACAAAAAATAAACTCCAAAGAATTAATGTTAGGTCTACACGCCTCTGAATTCTGAAAGCCTAATTGAGCCGAGGAAAATTGACTGCCTATACGTTTCGCATTTCATATTTTATACAGGGCGATTGAGACCTATAATTTGATAATTTTATCTAAAATGTTTATGATAGAAGACTTCTTATTTTGTGAACAATAAAATCGTTACACGTTTTATAGTTTAGTAAAATAGAATATACTAATCACTGTGTTAAATAGAAGAAAACAAAAGAACCATTTTTTATTTCTATATTTCTGGGGATTCAATACCCCCGTCTTCAGAAAGTTTTAAATATAAATTTATATATATATATATATATCATAAAATCATACTAGAAATCGTATACTTACTATCTTTTATCATTTTTTAGATTCCACAACTTTTATTTCAGTTCAAATTTTGGCTACCAATAACATTTCAAAGTGAGAGTTAAGCTGTAAAACAGCTCAGAAGACGGCTGTTGCGTCCTTTGCCCTCCCCCTCACTGACAGATTGTCACATGCGTGGCGAGCCCGTATTTGTGCAACATCCGTAGCTGCCGTGGTCAAATTTAACTACGCTACCCGGCGTACTTCAATACTTTAACCCGGCTAGAAACAAGGACCGACATGTTCCACTTACCTTTGCTTGGCACTGGACTGGTAGGTTAGAGCCCTATCTAGTCTTCTAAGTCTTAGAAATAGTGTTCATACAAATTGACGCCAATCGAAACGTACACATGATTTTAAGGTAGCGAAAAAATATTAAACCAAGAATCGTAAATTTCAACAGTGCTAACCGTATAATAATAAATAATTATACGAAAATTTACCTAAGATAATTTTATGATTGATGGAGACACTTTGACAGTTCATGATATAATGACTCGAAGATGGAAGAATTGACGGATGATCTTATTATTTGAAAATCGAACAAAAGCCTTTTAATATAATTTACTATAGCAGAAATACCTCAGATATAATATTTCACTTGATGTATCATATGGCAAAAGAGATCTTTTTTAATTTGTTTTACAATAACGAGACAATTTTGTTCTAAACTTTTTTTATTAATTTCCCAAATATTTCGCCTTGTAAATCAAATATTTTAAGTCCGTTATTTTGTATAAATTAATCTAAAAGTTACAAACGTAATAAACCCATTGTTATCAATTATTATTATATAATAATTAGAATTGAATGTAAAGTGTTAAATCGATTTTATAATATGCAACACTGTCTTATTTAAAAGTATACATAAGCATATATGAATATAATAAATGTATTTTTCGGACTGCCATAGTTTCTTATCCACTCTGGCACAAAGTACAAATAATTTTATTTTAATCGTGGGTGCTGTATCTTTAATGCTAGAGCATATTTTATAACACAAATTGTTATGTTTCAATTTAATCTGTAGTAATTTAGTTATAATAATAACAACAATGATATATGTTTTAAACTAGTAATATAATATGAGGTTGAAGATAGGAAGATAAAAACTATTCGAAATAATATAAATGTTGTTTTTTTAGCACTGGTACGTTTCTTTTTAGTTATGTAAGGGAGTGGCCTATTTAAGTCACATATTTCATGTTAAAAATATAACCTTTATACAGGCTTAACCTTCTGAGGTCCTACATTTTATCGCAAGTAATTAAGAAGTTAATTGTATTTAAGTTTTCTCTATTTTAATTAGTAAAGGTCATATTTTTTTTTTAAATTATACCTTAACTAATAAATATGCTTTAACTGATTAGATCTATATATCATGTTTCCTTGTGTTTGTTAGAAAAATTTTTTTTTTGTGTGTAGGAGAAAACAAATATTCTTATTCTGAAATGATATAAATATTTTTGAAACAAAAGTTAAGATTTAATGCAGGCGATGTGATTAAAAGAAGAATGAAATTTTATTTTCCTTAGACTCAAAAATCAGTATTATACATTCTGCCACACTTACAAGTGAAGGCTTATCTCTTTCATTCAAGTAAGTTTTCATTTACTTTTGAAAAACATTCAAACTAACTTAGTATGATAATACAACCTAACAATTACATCTTTTCTGCAAATATATTACAGAAAACATTTACTCTAATAATAAAAAAAATTTAAGGATCATTTGAACTCTTTTTCATTTATTGTCCTTTACCTGATTTTTTATAGCATAAACTATTTATTACCAGGTAAAACCTATCTACCACTTAAAATTTGCAATGGTTTTCATGCAATGTATTAGATGTGACTAAATACATTTCTACTATGATTGCTATATGCAAGTTCCTGCCTATATTTATAATTCATGTTTATCACTGAAAATTATACTATTAGCTTCATAAATCCGAAACATAGGGCTACGTATTACTATTAAAACATTTACTTATAACAACATTTTAACAATTTAATTTTTGACAAAAGTCAAACATTAAATACTTTTCCGACATTTTCAATGTTTACCCAACTGTTTTGAAAGACTTTTCCATAGGATACGATGAGATCTCTCTATGGTTGTAAGGATACACAATGCAACAAATGAATATACACATTGTGATCAATGTCGAAAGCAAGACTTTAAAAATCACATATTACAGGAATTAATCTTATAATCTTCTCTTTATAGGTAACCTAAATGTTGGTAAAATCCTTTTAAGTATATTTCTTTAATTAAACAATATGCATGATAAAATTGGTAAGTTCTTGTGTTGTATGTGTAAATAAAACTTGAAGTAACTGTAGCAATAATGTTCGTTTTAAAATTTAATAAAGCAAGGCTGACAGAGTGAAAGAATTTAAACTTTAATGTTTAAGTTGCTAATATTTCCCAATAATTGAGAGTTATTAAAACATTAGACGGCAGAAATATACGGGGTAACTCTTGTTACAGTTTTAATTAAGAATATTAAATCTTTCGCCCGCGATTTTGCTGTTCCACTGAGGCTGGACGTAGAATTTCAAGTTCACAAGTCATTTTATTCTTGAAATATCTTACGGGAAGGCAAACAGGCATAAAAAAAGATATTTTTATATTGGATTGAAAGACAAAAGATAAATTTGGCCAGGCTACTAGATGATTGGCTTCAATGATGCTCAGTCGCTTCACATGAGTACGCAATGCCATAGAACTCGTGCAGCTTATATTCAACATTTATAGTATACAGAAAACGTATTTCTTGCTAAACTTAACTAGACGTGTTACTGTGTCTCACGTATGAATATCATATGATAGTTTTCGATTTGTTTATACACAATGTATTCTGTTTTTTCCCAATTACGTTATGGTTACTCACAAGTCCAACGTAAAATGTTTGCAACGTTTAGACCTACTCAATACAGTGATATGCACTAAAATCGATTTGATCATGCATATATAGGAATTAAGCCTAATGCAATTAAAAAAGGTGTGTCAGTTCGTTCAATAAATGTCATGCGTACAGACAGAGAGATATAAATGGACATATAGCAAATATTCGCGTGGATTAAAGTTATTAAAAAAGATTTGGTGTTCAATAAGCGAATTGTGTTTATGTTTTAGTAAAGTAAGATATACAGTCGTATATTTGTATATTTTAAATTAGTTTATAAGCTCATAATTGGACTAGAGTAACGTAATAGAATTGTATAAGGAACTGTTTGTTTTACTGTCACTTTAAAAATTTTTCATACATTACAGTTTAAAATTAATTCTATTTAACTCAAGGTTGTTTAAAATAAACTTTAGAAATTTAATGAAAGATTTAAATATTTTAGCAGGTTGATTTTTATTTTAGGCATAGACTAGAAATTGAATTAGGAAATAATTAACTTTCGCACACTTATAAGATGAGTTTTAAATGTAACTAATTTTTCTCTAAATTTTTAAACACTTGAACTATAAACTTACATTTATGATAGATGACAAAATATTAATGTTATAACTCAAGGAAACCTTAATCATTACTGCTAGTATCCTTTCTTTTAAATACAGATACACCTTACACCATACTATCATTTCTGAGTTCATTAAATTATTAGATTACAAGAATTTCCTTTATTAGAATTAGGTAAATTTAAATTGAATTACATGTTAAAAATTATAGTATATACATCAATACTTCTTTTTCACTTTTTGTAATTTCATAATGTATTAAATTGTGAAATCATAACAAGAGCTAAATATGTCAAAATAGAAATAAAGTAATAAGCTGTGTATATGGCAAGAGCACTTTTGAATAAGTCCAAAATTTAAAGACATATCAGTAATTTAGAAATAAACATGTTTTTTAAGATTTCTAACAATGTTTCAAAAGTCACTTTTCAGGGGCTGGACAAAATCGGTCCGTGTCAGTGTGAATATTTGTCCAGCGAATACACACATGGAACTCATTTTATAACAAAAGATTTATTATTCGTGTTCTGGGTTGTAAATTACACGGTACATACAGTTAATGCATAATGTACGATCTGCTGCGAACCGTGAAATACCTCATAAAACATGTCTGAGTGTTAGTGTGTAGGTGTTTGTTTCCGTTTATATCGCTAAAAAAAGTATCTGATATTGTTAAGCATTCATTTTTGGGAAACTTTTCATAAATGTCTAACATTCTATGAAAGATTTGAACAGTAGTAATTTCAAAAGTATTGAAGTAAGAGGTTCTCAATGTGGAAATAAATAAAGCCATTTTACTTTAATTGAACATGCCTTGTACAAATTGATTTATTAATAATCTTCTGATTTGATTCCATCCGTATCTTTAAAGTCAATAAACACGATATCAAGTGTACAGGACTGTAAAATTCATGATTTTATTGTAATATGTTAAGTAGCTTTTTATAGAAAAGTGACTGCAGCTTTGAGTTATCATAGCTATTACTTATCAAATCCGGGCTTGATTAGAGCTGTGTACATACAATCCTATTAAAAAGTGCGAAGGCCAAATTTTGAGAAAAGGTTGTCTGGGTATTTCTTTGTTTGGTTTATAGTTTGTTTGATACTCAATTATAATAAATGTAGTATACAGATTACAATTGTAATGTTAATGTGAAACAATTATAATATTCAACATTGATATTACTAGGATATCAAAGTAGTATTTGGATATATTTGTAAAACGAAACAATACACATAACAAAACACTTGCAACAGAATAGTGTTTGAACAATAACAAAATACCATTTGCTGTATTATTATGCAAACAGGTTCGATGTTGCATTATATAACTTCAACTAAGGATGGAAGTTGTGACTAATTTTTGATAATATAAATTATATAAGTTTTACACTGTGGAACGGCATATTATAAAGTATCATCCCTGAATAAACAAAGATTAGTAAGGACCGGTACTAATACGACTCAATTAAACATTTGTTATGTGTCTGCAGTTTGAGAAAACAAATAATCGAAGTGCGCAAGTGATCATTGAAATTGGAAGTTTAAAGCAACGCATTAAACACAAAAACAAGTTTAACGAATAGAACATTAAAGGTGCACAAAATAGACATAGGATACTGATTAGATATAAAATAAATTATATAATTTATAGTATGAGCCAAAAATATAGAATTATATAGAAAATGGAGATTGAAAAACAAGAGCATGCAGTGTATTATATTGGATTTATAAACGTATATTTGAAAAACTAATGCTTAAGGTACAATCCAAGACAGCAAGCTGAGTAACCTGCAAATTATGCATGTATTTAATTTTACGGAATAAAAATTATTATAAACATTATATTAGCTCATCCAGACGGTTTGAAAAGATATTGGTGTTAAGATTTGAGTTACAACAGATAAATGAAGTGCAATGTTGATCTATTGAAGTGTAAGGCACTCCGGAATTTATCTTTTTTACGCCATCCCATGCACTGTATTACATTTCAAAGACCAAAATTAGAAACGCACTACTAATGCTTATTATCATGATAGTGGCAGTAATATAAAGTCAACTCATCCTACACAAATTTAATTTATTTGTATTTATTATTATTGTATTTTTATAGATGTGGTCCTATAGTCGAAATCCATTGGAGTAACATTACCAAATATCATGGAATATTGCTGATGAATTCGACTTATTCAGATGGTTTTAATAAAATATTACAGTGCTTCAAAATGATTCATTTAAACTTTACAGTTCAATAGTGATCAGGTTATTTTAATAAATTCCAGTGACCATAATTGTTCACAAAAGTGGTTAGTAAATCATGTAAAAATTAATTCCTATAGTCTTTTAGTAGTTCAGCAGCAAATTGTATTATTTTTCAGGTAAACTGATAACAAACTATATAACAGTTAACAATAAAGTTTCCTACTACCTACTCTAAACATTTTAAAAAGTAAACAATAAATTCATTTACGTCATATGAAATTTGAACGAACTTGCCCTCTTGGGTTTAGGTAGTTGGGTATAAAAACATAATTATCAGTGCTTCTACAGTACTATAAATCTTACTTCATAATATATAAATACAAATATAGTCTCGTTCACTTTTGCTAAAATAACTATTATTTTTGGTATAGTGAGAAGAAATATGTAAAGAAAAAATTCTGACCTAATAACAAACATTATATAACACTTTAAAAAAAATTGTAATCATGACTATTTTAACACGTAAAATAATCAATAGTAATACGATAATCATTACCTAACACGCTAATGCATTTTAATTGTTTTTAAATTTTAACTGATCACATAAAAATACAAAAACTTCCCCTTTATTTGATATACTCGTATTTTAAAAACAAGATTTCTGTATAATTCTTAGTAAATTTTATTTAATGTTTCCTCTCAATACCACTCCTATAAAATTTCTAAGATTTTGAATAATAAATAGATAATGTTTATAAAATGATTTGGAAGTATCTATATTTGGTACATTTTATATACAAAAGATCCTACTTTAATCGTCTTCATTGTATTACTTACCGAACTTTCTGTATAAATTTAACAAATATGATCCCTGTCCTTAAAACCACTCCTTCAATGTAACCTTAAAAAATTCTCAAACTCGTAATATACAAAGCAAACAACAAACAAAACATATGTGTTCGAAAATGGTTATAACAGTTTCTAAGCATGATGATATTGTTGTATTTAAATCCAATTTAGAGACATTAGGATCATTTAAATTTCATGAGAAGTAAGTAAGTAATATTTCAGTTCTCGTAATATCTTCATAGCTTTACTGATTAAGGCGGAGGAATTATTTGTTATATCTAGTTTCAGTTGGCCTAGTCTGTTTGTACGTGTGTAGCTACAGAATTAAACAGGTATGACCATGGAACCTGATCTTTAAAAGTATTTAGGACAAATAGGTATAAATTGTGATTACTTATATTATCGCAAACGTAATCAAACTGGATGACTTTACATTTAATAATACTTCAATTTCACGCCTACGATAACAATAATGAATACATGAAATTTTGGTATGTGTGAGAATAAGAATGATTTGCATTGAATCTTTCATACTAAATTTGGAGTATCCCGTCATGCTGGTAAAGGATTATAAACAGATTATTTTAGTACCACGGGAAGATGAACGGATTTATACACAGGTGTAAGTGATTTCACTGTTACTTGAGTATTCGTACAACTAATGCATGTAATTTACACTGTAAAGTTTTTTATAAACAGAGCTTTTATAATACTTTAATGTATTTCTTCATTTAAATGTTGTTCTCCAATATCCTTCTTTAGAGTTAAAACTTGAGAAAAGTGATATCAATGAAGAAATATAGCGTGTAAAATATTATTGCATGATATAGAAATATGATTATCTTTTGATAACAAATGATAAAAATAATTTTAACAGTAAAAAATTAAAAGTTTAAAGAAGTATATGTGATCGAGTCGAACATTTAGGTAGATATTTTTTCTTTCATAAAAGAAAAAGTTTTTCAGTTATAATAATGCTTTTTGGGTAAAATTTAGTTTCTATCAATATTCAAAAAGAACATAGTTTTAATCACAAAATTAATTCTTATTAATTTTAATTCAAGATATATTGCATTATACAAGCTTGGTCATAAGGAGTCATTTATTTTTAAATAATTTACGTTTTTCACATTTCTAAACTTTATATTGCTGTAAATGGCTATTGTGTTCACTACTGTATATAATTTCTGAAATATGTCTCCTGAAATTTAAATTTGCTACGACTTTGAAACAAATGGTACACATATACGTGGAGAGTAAACAAAATTAAAACGACATTTAGATTATGTATAAACTATTTCAAAGTTTATTAAACCATTCATATATCCATGGGATGTGGTGTCGATGTAAAAAAATTTAAATATTGCTTTGAAGATTGCCATAATTTTGTGATAATATAGCAAAATAAAATATTCTATTTGATATCGTAGATATACTATTAGAATTTATACTAAATAACTTAAGAAATTGTTTGGTCATTTTATACTATACACCAGTATTATATTTTTGAACTTCTATTACCCTTATATTAAGTGCATT
This sequence comes from Homalodisca vitripennis, assembly GCF_021130785.1. Taxonomy (NCBI): domain Eukaryota; kingdom Metazoa; phylum Arthropoda; class Insecta; order Hemiptera; family Cicadellidae; genus Homalodisca; species Homalodisca vitripennis. The sequence goes on along the minus strand of NC_060211.1, from coordinate 65,194,957 downwards.
AGTTTTATGAATTCCCCAGGATTAAAAACAATTCGTTGTCATATTTTAGGAATAGTTCTACGCACACATTATTTGTGTTTCTATAAATACGTACAATTATTATATTTTAATATAACTTTATAAGAAGTAACAGATTAATATAATTAAGACTTCTGAAGTAACAGTCGACTTTCCACTTTGATTAGAGCCAGTGGTGGACGATTTAAAAAAATACAAAAAAGACTACGTTTAGAAGATCGGAATGCATCCTCATCTTCAGAGGTCAATAAATCACAAGACATAATATAGTACCATAATTAATCATGTCAATAAAAGTGTGACTATGACAATATAGGGATAGTAAAGAGGATATAAACTTGTGCTCGAAAAACCATATCTGTGCTTAAGATTAAATACCAATGAGAATTAACCTAATCAATTTCACTGTACAAAACAAGTGCACTAGCAACCACGTGTCGGTTGCTCTAGGGAATGAGAGACACAAAATTTATATCCGCTTGCTGTGGCATGCCATCATTAAAAAGAGGAAAGGTAGGCAATATTTGGACGGGAATTAAGTGAAAATCAGCCTTAATGAACTGTAGGTCTTACAGACTGACAGTATGATGTAATTGTTATGTTAAAAAAAGTTTTATGCTTTAATGTCATTATTTATATGAATAGATTTGAATCTGATTCCTGGAAATCAATTCACACTTAAAGGCAATCTGTTTACTAATATTGCTTCATTCTTGGAACAAAAAAACATTATCATTCAGGTTCACTCATTAAGCCGACTTAAACATTAATCTTCAAACAATTCCCTTCATTATTATTCTGTAGAGTATAATTTAAGTACTATATTTTTGCAAAGCCGATCGAAATATTTAGGTTTTACAAAGAAATAAACGTTCCCTTACATACAGACCATATTTTTAAGTATATTATTTTAAAGAACTAATTGCTTTAATATAATAATAGTTGTTATGATAATGAATTTTTTGTACATCCATATTACGAACACATCTAAATATGTAGTAACTATTGCACGTATTAAAATCGCATAATGAATGCAGCGATAAATGAAAATGAGCATAATCTTCAAGAAACAACGTGTTTATTCAGAAAAAGAGCGAGATAGGTATGTATGTTGAACCTGCACTTTCTTAACCTATTGGAAAGTGCATCATAAATCTAAACAGCACTTTTACATATAAGAAAGTCCTTACAACGTCAGTAAAAACAAGTTATAATATTAATGTTTCTAAGTCTTGTGCAATATCTCAAATATAAAATATCCTTGTTAGTAAGTTTAAGCCCCAATGTAGTGGTACCTTAAAATATATATTGGTATATACATTGAATAATATATTCCCTGTTTCACTTTTAACGTTTATCACTAAAATCAATAAATTTAAAACACGGTTTATTTTTAATTAAATATTATACTACTTTTACTTTTTAGCGGATAATTTTTCGTAATTAGAGACTCCATTTAGGAGATATTTTATTTAACGTACAAAAGACGTAATAACTTAGTATAACAGATTTAACTTAGATCATTCATTAAATCTGAGCAATCTAAATTCACTCACTTCGTAAATTTGGTCCATGTATATATAATCATTATAAACATAGTCTGTAATGAACAACCACTTAAAACTCTGACTTAGCTCTCTCCAGGTCATAAGAATTCCAAGCGATCTTAGTTCTTCTGAATTCTATTTGGTTTGCTACATAAATTTGGTACTTGTTACCTGCAGCACCTTGACTCATTACGGCTTTGGTATATTTATTATACAATCATAATTTAATTATTTATACAAATAAATTACAAAATATCAGGGAGGGAGAATACTGAAAGGCGCCAAATCTGAGCTGTTGGTTGGGCAGAAGCAGTCTTAGTTCACCTACACCAGACGCAAAACCTCATTCTAGCCATCATGAGCACACTCCAAAAAATTTTTCAACAATATTACTATATTTAAATTGTTCACATTTTCTTGCCGCGAAGCACACGGCCTTCCCTAACACGTTTTCCGTTGAACCAATCAAAACAAAAAAAATGCTATAACGCAGCACTTGAAGGCAGAATTTCGTGCTGTGCAAGTCATTTTCAGCTGTACATTTAACTGTTGCGCTGAGTCGTCCAGTTCGATTCAAGCCTTGCGTAAGAGGGTATGAATTAATTCCAATTTTATGTCTGAGGCTTCTACTCATTTATATAATCTTTGTTCCCTAGTCCATCCCTCTGCTTCATTTTCTACTTGCAAACTTTCGATAAGGTTGAATGCTCATTTCACTCCCGGTCGTTTTGCGGACAAATAGGCAGACTAGATCATAGAAATAAGATATTTATATGTCCCTTTGGCAGAAAAAAATAATTTTTTGTCAGCCTAAGAAGTACTTCAGGTTAGCAAATTTTCATTTTTGGGCATGCACCATTATAGAGTAAATTTTTTAAACGTATAAATTAATTTTCATACAAAACTTAAAGCCTGCAAATGACATTTAGTGAGATATCTTGCAAAATGGTAAATTCATATTTTTATCCACTGATATAGTTTTCATAGCAGTGTTTAAATAATAAAGGTGGGAAGTGTACTATAACGCAAGAGTGAACTAACATCACACATTATCAAACAATTTTAACATTTAATAAATTTCACTCTATTATTTATCTAATCACTATGAATAGTCTACATCAGTTATATGCTACACAGTATACTCTGCTTGATTACATTTATTTATTTTACTATTTATTTCATCGTGGCCATCGAGGTTACCCAGAAACCAATAAAAAATTATTTTCTAACGCTTAATGAAATCCAATGGACTGTCATACACCAACATCAAACTTCATATTGCTAGTACATAAATTAAACCTCATAGAAATTTTTAACTTTACAAAAGTTAGTTCGTGCGGACAGAAAAACAGAATAATAGACAGACAAACGGGTAGACAGAAATTAATCTGTAACAAATCCACAAGTGATAGGTTTCTCTAAAGCTCAACCAATAAATGACACTTACTAAACATACTTATCAATTTATGTTTTATTTACTCATATAAAAAAGAAGAAGATTTTTTTCAACCCGCTTTTCCAAATATGTGACGCTCAATTAAGGTAATATGAGGGAAATATTTGCGATCGTTAATAAGAATGTTTAAAGAAATTGTTATTTCAGTTTTAATTACCCTCGTTTATAACAGAGAATATTTTATTTTATTTTTAACTCAATCATTTTATAGTTTTATAACAAAAAATACATTTTTAGTTTGATTATATTGTTTTACCAGGAAGTTAACTTTAATTAATGAACTTAAAATTAATAAACTATTTTTAAATTATTTGAGAAAATGTTCTGTTTTTTATCTACACTAATAAATACAATTCCTAATATTTTTTAGGGGATGATTAAGTGCAGTTAAACTATTAAAAAAATTATATCAAGGCATATTTTTAAACTTGCGGATCGTTGTATACCATGTGAGGACAACTTGTATATTATCTATAAATTGCAACTTTTTTAATATTTGGAAAATATTTATTATCTTGTATAATTTCAATGAGCTAAACTAGGTGGATAACACACTGTAATTTCAATTTTTGATATATTTTTCATTTCTATGATCAGTTGCCTCTCCTTTTATACTGGTTGCTAGGGGATCACGCTGTGTTCAGAATACAATAAATAGCACGAATCGCCCCTTAAATATGTTTTGAAAAAAGCGTCACTTCCATTCGGCCGAGGTCGTCATAACACACTGTAATTAGCCAATGGCGCAGTGTAGTGGGTACGGCGGTTATCGCAAGATAACCAGATCAAGCAACGCCGAGCGTGGCTGCTGCTTGGACAGGTGACCGATGAGCGATCCTGTCCTTGCAAGCGGCCCGCCTGCCCGGTCATTGGTGGTGGTTCGGAAGTCACCTTTAAGCCGTTGGTCCCCAGGTTAAGTGTTAGAGAGGGCTTCTTAGCCCTAACTTCGCCTGGTAAAATAAGACATTCTTTACTTTTTTTACTTTTTACTTTACTTTACTTTTAATTTCAATTTTTTATATCTTTTTCATTTCTATGATCAGTTGCCTCTCTTTTTATACTGGTTGCTAGGAGACCACGCTGTGTTCAGAATACAATAAATAGCACGAATCGCCCGTTAAATATGTTTTAAAAGAGGCGTCTCTTCCATTCGGCCGAGGTCGTCAGTGGAGTGTGTGGTTTTGTATTTCCATGGTTCACGTAAGCTAATAATAACATTATAATTAATGTTAAATATTTAATCAGGGCTAGAAAATTGTGGGTTCTTCACATTATTATTATATACTTTGAGGAGTTGATAGTTATAAGCTTTTCGTGGCAGTTGAATATGACTCCTTCTAATGACCAGGGATTTCGTGATCTCTAATAACTTCCATCTCAATCCACATCACTGTACGTTACTTGCTAGTTTGGTTTCATACCACAACCCAACCTATATGAAGATACGTAATAAGTCCTTGATGATTAGAAATACTCATTCTTGGTTCAGAAACAAGCATGATTTTTCTTTCTCTCTTAATTAGACAGTTTTGAGACTCAAGTATTTAGTGACGGGTTCGAAGTCAATTACGTCTAGAACTAATTGTTAAATGTCTTGGTTTTACATGACATACTTTTTGTTATTGTCTCAAAGGTACATGATGAAGATAACGTGTTTGAGTACCTTACTTTGGTGGGGAGGCTTCATCGCGAGATCTGTTGTGCGATAGGGCTCATCTTATAAATGGACTCGAGACTGGATGTAGAGTGGAACGAAGTCTCAATGTCGCATAATGGAAAATTATGAAAGACTCAGTTTCTACGGGTCCAAAAAAGACATCACACTGTTACTAGCCGACTCTTGTTGTGGAATGGAATTGAATTATCACGATGAATACAGCTATGTTGATACTGTAAGGGCAAGAGCAATATGAACTTTAAATGTGTACCATGTATGCGTATGACAGCAGGGAAGTTCTTGTATAAATTTACAAAATAATTCCAAATTAATAACGTATCCAACTTCTTGCTTAGTATATAGCATTGGCGATGAAGGCGATTCAACGAAACTTTAGTGTATCCGACAGTTACTTGTCCGCAGTCCGGATTTACCTGAAGGATAATTGGCTAATGTACAAGAAAAAACGAAATATTCATCCGAGAGCAAGGATTGATTCAACCAAACTCTGAAAATGTTCCAATATTGTGGTGATTTGCTTTTAGATATTATGTAACTTAATTGTATTAGCTCCTGGAATACTCCTAGACTAGAGTTGATGGTTGATGATCTAATGCCCTAGGCCACGATCTTCCGACAAGAGGGTTTTAGAAAGATCGCTTTAGGTGTCAAATTTTTAAAAACCGATAAGATTAGGTAAAATTGGAATTGAGACTATAATCTTGGCATTTCAGAGCACATAGAATCGCTAAGCGGCCAAGAGGATATCCAGTAGCATAGCAGTGATTGTTCCACAGTATTTATCCCCCTATAACTGCTTTCAGGTGAGAAACATGCTTCCTTTACTAAGGACACAGTGAGAACACGGGTTCTTTATAACTCATCTTTGCATGATGAGGAGTATTATGTTAATTCAAACTAAGTGCTGACTGGAGAACTACTACTAATCATAACCCGTGTACTGTGTGCACGCCTTTAGTAGAAGGAAGAACTCTCGCCTTAGGTCTAGATACTGTGGATGAATGGGACGTCTAGAATTTCCAGATAATAAATTTTTGAAAATAGCGTAAACCTGCACTTAAGATCAATAATAATTTCATAACTATGTATATTCAATTAAGATTTTAAACCTAAAATTTGGGCTTTGATTCTATTTTGTAAAATTAATTTACATTTGTAATGCTATTCCATTCAAACACAGTAATACCAATCATAAATAAGGATTAAATCTGCTTAAATGATCAAATATAACGGTCTGATGGTTGGCTTGTATTGCACAAACTACCCCTGCGCAATCCTATCATAGAACGTGTTATATCTATATCTCAGACACAGAGGTATAACAAATACCAAGAAAGTCACAATATGAGTATTGATAAATATTATCGGTTGGCCTACGTAAACATGATAGGATTATTATTTGATATATTTATAATTACTATGTTCTACTTTGATATAGCTTCCTTAAATTCTATTGAAGACATTAATAATTAACAGCATTATTTGAAATGTAATAGGATCCAAATATTTGTATATTAAGAGCTTCGAAACGTAAAAGAACATTACGTAGTTAAGTAAAAACGTTTTTATTATGTAGACTATAATTGTATTTGTAAACAAGAGCTTTTGGTTCACTGGCTATAATACCTCAGTAGCTCTCACGTGGTATCTTTTAACCATTGTTAACTTCTAACATTTGACTGTTATCAGCGCCTGGGTCTTTCCAGGTTCATGCAGGCCCTTGTTTCTATCATATATCAGCCTCTCAATAAGTTAAGTTAATGTCATATCTCTGTAATACATTTAAGTAGGGTTTGCAGTATTGTATTTTACCGATAAATACCTTTAGTTTAATATGCTACCTGAACTTTGCATAACACAGTAAACCTTTTACTCAAACTCCCTGCGGGTCCTTTTCTTGGCAGCCATATGGTCAGCTAAATACATGCATAGATTTTACGTGCATTAAAAACATGCAAATATCTGTATTTATATTTAAATTGGTAAAATAGTATTAATATGTACCGGAACTTAATTGAGGCAACGAAGGATTTTCATGCCAATTGTGATAAAAATACATCCAGCCGCAAGACGTATACAGTATTTCTGTTATATCTAAGTATAAAATCTTGTATTTTTAACCTTGTTCTAGAGATAATGATCTTTATATAAAAATATAGAATAGCAGCTGTTGTCTCAACGATATATTTCTCGACCAAACTTTTATTAAAATCATGATTTCCATAAGCCATAGAAGTGTATGGCATCCTTTTCTAAACATCCTTTATACGCACAGACATTTAATTTTTATGTTTACTCACAGAAATGTGTGGATTATAAATCTATATAAAATGAAAATGATAATGCTAAATATACTTAACTTCATGCCCAAATCCCTATATTTAAATAAGTAAAGATAACGTAAGTAACCCTAAACTACAATTCATTTTATTTCGTTATTTTTGGTGTTCCAGTAAAACTTATTTTGTTCAGTTTATTCTAACCGTGTGTATTTACACATTGGTACGTCCTGTCAAATGCATCAACTGAATATTTACTCATCAACCATCTGATGTATGTTTATGATTATTATTACTATAATAGTTGAAAATTTTAGAGGATAAGTCTTGTTTGTTGTATGTATTAAGATTTAACACACAGGTCAACCATTTCCTGTCGTGGGATGGTTGGCCAATAAACAGCAAACAACGCACAGTAATTAGTAACAACAATCTTTGGCTCTGTTAATACATTTCTCATACTCTAGGCATATTATTTATGTATAGAGCAAGAACTTCCTAAATATTAATTTTGCTTCATATCCTATTTCAGAGAACATTAATTATATGGAGATATTTCTGTCAATCCAAAATACTAAACCGGGGCTTAATATTGTATTCTACACTTCTCGCCTCCCAAAAAAGTTTATCCAAGAAATATTTTATTACTCGACATAGGATAAGAGTACCAACGACGAGTATCTATAATACTGGAATGGACAGGCAATAGGTGAGTAGGGTATCCGTTTAAATTCCACTCCATCCAGATGAAGTTGTTGGAGATAACCTGGGAGGGTCACAGCTTCAAATGCAACATGCCTTCACCAATCATCGCATTCGTGTTCTAGAGTGCGTTCCAACAGATATGTGACAGCAAATAGTGCTTCGGGAATTTCATAATGCATCAAGAATACTCCTTGGGTTACGTAAATAAAATCGCTTGGTTACTAACCATAATTCAATACAGTACTGTGTGAGTAGACTGAAATTATTACTATGTAGCATCCTCTCTTGATCAAAAAATATACAGATTGAAAGTTAACTATTGCCAGAAACGTCCGCAACTGGAACGTTTAAATTGATATTATCCCGGTATGTTTTTATCCGCAGAACATTTACACTATTTTAAGTAGTACAAGCATGTGCTTGTCGATTAGGACTCCCAATGCTTTTAGTCTGATAATTTGAACGTGAATCTTAATAGTATTTGTTTAGTTATGACAGAAAGGTCAGAAATAACCTCATTGTGCTTAACCCTAAGAACCTTTACAAAGGTTTATGTGTGATTGGACATTCAGTACAGATAAGGTTCAGAGTAGGGACCACTTGTTCACAAGATCACATGAGCAGGAATAATGCTCGTTTCAATTTCGAAGAAAAGTAAGCTAGTTCTGTTTAGCCTGTTCCAGCCGAAATTTTCAGCCTAGTTTCTATGCATGTATAGGTTTGAAAAGCTTCTAACATTAATGGAATCTCACACTCACTAAAAGAAAATCCTCTGCATAAACGAGACCTATTGACTACACATTTTAACGTTAATAACCCAACATAAACACATTAGGTATTTTAGTTTGTTTCTGTACCTAATATAGGTTTAACCGGCTAGTATAAACCAAGTATAAGTGAAACCTACACGAAAACCAAAGCATTATTCAATGAATAAACAAAGTCCACATACCTGATTAATTATTCTTTTCTGTACCATTGACAATAAAATATCGAAAGTTGCAACAATTAATACGGGATCGAGCCCCAATTTATATACTTAATTAAAACTTCTTAAAAATTGACGTTGAAGCACGAGTACACTTCCAATACATATAAAAAAACTGAAATATTTCTATTCCTTTCACTGTTGATGCAAGAGGATGATTACGGGATTCAATAGATGTTTAGTAAATACACAAAAAGAAAAAAGAAATTAAGCCGTTAGTTAGCTTCCCCCTGACACCTAATTATATCGGCTTTTTGTAACTTCTTACGGAGAGGCACAAGCAACAAATGTTTAATGTATTTTCATAATATATCTCACTAACGCAAAATTAGCGTGTGATTGTAATTACCTATGCGGTTTCACTCTTCAGAGAAAACTGGAATCGTCTATATTAAACTTTTTTATTTTTTAAAAGATTACATCTTTTTATTGGTCTAAATTACCTAAAGTATTTGTTAAATGTTTTTTTATATGTCCTCCATAAAGATTTCCTTGGCTGTTTTTGTGTTTGTAATAAGCGGATAAGTCCTTGTAATAGTACCCTTTTGCGTAGATAAATTTCTTAAATTTTTGGTCTACATGGGGTTTGGAAGACTGTAAGCAAGTATTTTACATTGGTCTTAAGGGCGATTAATTAGGATAACAACGAGAACATAGCAAAATAAATAAAAAACACCAGTATACTTATTAAACAAATTTAGATGTGAAACGTAGCAAACTCATTCCAACACGTTTTAAAGCATTTTATGATAACTTGTTGAGTAGAAGTTTATTTGTAAACACTGATATGAAACCAAATTAAATGAAAAATGTGAGTGTATCATAAGAAAATATATTATTTCAAGAAATATCTGTTTACTTGCTTCAACATTCATTTCTACATGGATAGGGATGAGTTCTCTGATGTTTCATGCCAATAAATGGAATATGGCTGAGTGTTGTAAAAGCCTATCACTTAGTATGCTGAAACAATTTCTCTTTTAATTGCCGGGGGATATAAAACTATTACTTCTTTGAAATATAATTGACCTTTATTTTATTATATCAATGGCTATTACAACTGAAAATTAATAAATAGAACTGAAAATTATTATTATTAATTTAAATTTTATTTACGTAATACCTAAGGTTATGGTATTTACAGTGAAGTATAGAGAGTGTGTTCAAAAAACGGAATATGTCTAGAAAACATTTTGTTGTTGTTGGGTTTTTTAAGTTATGTCGATGACTCTGTATAACGCTGTAATTATTAAATTAAAAAATGATACATTTTGAGAAGCAATAATGTTGGAAGTATAAAGAGAGTTATGTAGTACGTTTAAACCAATGCTATCCTTTTAACTGTTAATACTTCGTGTTTTGTATACGGGAAAAATTTATGAAATCTACTAAAGCTTAATTCATGTAGACAGCTGAAGCTTTGTAAAGACAATCATTGTATTAATGATGTAATACTATAACACAATAGAGAGCCGATAAGAAAGAATCTCTAAGAGCAGTGCGTACTACGCTTTTGAAAAACTAATTTTTTCCTAACTTTTTGCGAGTGAGTATTACTTATCCCTTGTTCACATTCCTCAAAGTACTAATCGTTTCTGAACACTAAAAGCAGCCTTGAAAGAGAACGCATTTCACCGATGATGCAAGTTTAGCAACGTATTAGTCATGGTAACGCAAAAGCTCAGTGTAGAGAGTATTTTTCAGAAAGTTTCTTCTCAGACAAACATATTTTTAGTTCAGATATGTCCCAGTTACTCTGCTTTGCTCTCAGGAAGTTTATGCAATATGAACTAATGATTTTGATTATACAGTCTACTAAATAGAGTGTTCAGATTATTTACCTTTCCCTTACCCCGTGTAATGTTTCTTTCGTTAAAGTTACAAACAAATATTTAAAAAGTATTAGAAAGGTTTATTATTATATAAAGATTTATCAAACACTTTTCTAGCATATATCTATGATAAAATATTTAGCATCGGTCAGACAGACAATTGGACATAAAAGAAATATGTACAGCTTACAGATGGACTGAAGACAGTCTATCGACTACTGAGTTAAAAGCTTCAGTTATGTTTAGTCAAATTCTATACATATTATTACATGCACCATCTTCAAACATATTATTCTCTGTAATGATATGAGGTTTTATGCTACACTATGAATTCTACAGATGCAATCCCTCTAGAGATATCCTACGACGCTAAGTAGAAATGACGTCACGTTAAAAAACTTTGTGTCCATATTTCAATTCGTTCTGTGACGTGGCTACTCTCTATTCTTCCGTATCTGTTTAAGATCCGCTATATGACTTCTGACAGTGTTTGTTTGTCGTTGATAACTGTCTTGAAGTGAACTATTTCTTGAAAGTTTGGTTTCGAGTTTGTGAGAGCTCCTTTTATTAGCTATTAATAAAAAGTTTTAAGTGTGCATGTGTATCTCAGCTATTTCTCAGAAATATTTCGGAAGACAGCTGGATAGATAGCAAACATAAGTAACACTATATCAGCTCTCGATAAGCTACGCTAACCCTCAGATAATTACTAAAAGTTGATAGTAAGAAGAAATAATTCCCTGAAACATTCTGCACATAATTAACTGCACATAATCAGTATCAAAATAGATATTATGTTTTATTACTCCTTAGAAGAAGGGCCATAATATTTGAAAGCATTACACAGTGAAGTGTCTGGAAACGCCAGCGACAAAGAGAGAACTAAATAAAACAGAGGAGAAATGAGTTATTTCAGACTGTTTTTGTGTCACAAAGCTATAAGTCCTCAGCTAGGTTATTGCTTTACACGGACCTTGCATACAAGTGTTTTATTTGGCGTTTCTTTTTTAGTAGTTCTGCATCAAACAGAATATATCACACAGTGTAAGGTGCTAAGTTCAAACAAAACAGCACTTAGAAATGAGCGAATAATTAATGTTGGATATTTTTCAAAAAATCTCATAACTGAGAAGCTTGCTTGGTTTCTATACATTACGCATAAGATATTTTTATGATGTGCGTATTGAAAAATAATGTTTTTTATTCTATAATATTTCAAATATATTTTCAAGCGGTTCAATAAATATTAATATTTTATTTTTATATTATAAAAGCGTTATAAAAAGCAAACTTTCAAGTATAAATAAGTTCATAAACATTTGGATAAATATGTAAGTCTCTACTCGTTGAGAACCACGGATACAGGGACTAAATAATAGTTCACTGCTCTTATTAGCGATATAAAAAGGTCAATAAGAGTGTGAGGTTACCTGTTGTCTTGGAATAGTCCAGTAACGAAAAGCTAGTTTGCATTCCACTTATAGTTTACAAACAGATTTTTCTTCTAATTTATAAAGCCATTTCCTTAAAAAACGTTAATTAACAGCCAGGTTAGTTTTGGAGTAGGTTAGAATGGGAAGGGTCACGAATTTCCTTTTATTAGCTAGATGCACGAAACACCCAATCATAATTCACGTAAATAGATTTTAAATTAGCCTTCGATGCCGTTGAACAGACCGTAAAATAGAGACTCAGTTTTATTATCTAGTTATCTGACATTTATATAATTATATTAATGTGTCTGACGGTCAGTTTAACGCGGATAAAGGTATGAAAAATAGTATTTGAGAAATAAAGTGTCTTTAATTTTTTAACCCTTCCACTACCCTCCCTTTTGGACCCCTACAACATTGATGAGGCTGACGATTGATTTTTTCTTGGGTGAAATTCCTCTGTTAGTTTAAAGAAACTTTAGGTGTATGTTTTTAGAGTGCAAATAGGCACTTTGATGTTATACTACAGAAAGTAAGAAAAAAGGAGAGAAAAAGCTGTAGAACTTATAAGGCGGATGTTCGTAAGGTTCTACGAAAAAAGTTGGAATAATTCTCAGATACCTTAGTTTTCAAACCTTCTATAATTTTATCGTTGTAAATGTTCGACATCAAAATTCTGTGAATAAATCTATGAACAGGAAATCCAGTAGGATTACAACTTCCACTGCTTTTCTTAGTGGTTGATAACAACTTTGATCTATCATACATGAATAATTGGAAATTTTAACTAAATATACTGTAACTAACACCAGGTCAAAGGTTTTTTTTTAGTAATAACGTCATGAGGATAGGTTACCACACTTTAAGTAAATATTATTTTAAGATTATCGTAAACTTTATAACTTATATTCTCTAAATTGAAGTTTAAGGATTTATCGACTCGTTACTTCCATTGTAAATGTAACAGAAGAGGTCAGGTATCATATTGCTGTTTAAAATCACTTTAGAAATATTCTCTCCTGTTTTGCAGACAAGATAGATCGTTAATACTGTATCCTTAATAAGTCGTGTTAATATAATCTGAATAATTCGCGAGAATGTTTTAGTCATATTTTATTTGCAATAAATAACTATTTTAGCAATTATATTTAAAGATCGGCGCAACCGTTTGTTGACTTTTCGCCAAATAATATTAAATAAGTGTAATACATTAGACAATAAGGTTTTTCCTTAATTGTTGTGATATTGTTTAAGATGATGCCTTCATTTAGTGATAGACGAATAAAGCTGAAATCTTGTTTAGATAATTAAATTCTTTTACTTATTTGAAAAATTTGATTAATGAAGTCCAATGTATAGGTGAGAGGATAATCTTGATATTTAGCACAAATTAAGTAATAAGTTAGAGTTGCCTGGTTATTACTTTGAATGGGCTGCTTACTAAAATTACGTAATCTCGTGAATATATATATATATATATATATTATATTATATATTATATATACATATATTATATATATATATATATATATATATATATACAGGGTGATTCAAAACTAAACGGCAATCTCTCGAGAGCTTATTGTATAGCTAAAAACAAGTAAAAAAGTTCATATAACCATATGCCCGGAAACGCTTCGTTAGCGTGTTACGCCTAGCGAAAGATTTCGCCCGGATTTCAGAACCCTTGGTGAAGTCAGGCCGTATAAAAATGGTAAAGGTAGTTACAAAGATACAAATACGATTGTTTTTTATGTTTTTATATCTGAAAAATTTATTTAAATTCGTCCCAGAGCTGTAAATGTAATACTTTTAGACATATCTTACGTAAAACACAAGAATTGGTGCAAAGAAATAACACATTTTTGTGTTTAACGTAAGATTACTTCCATAAATGTTAAATAAATGTCATTTTTTTCTTAAACAGATTTGTAGAACATTTAATTCTGAAAAGATTCATGTGAATTACTTAGGAAAAAAATTAATAATAGGTATTGCAATTTAGCTTTATTTAAAAATAAAACAGACGCACAAAAATGCATATTCTTATCTGCATAAAATATTAACTAATGTTTAGGTTGTGAGTAACAGCTGATCATTTATTCAACACTTTTTATCGTCATATTTTCTTTGCAAAGGTTGGCAATATCAGCTGATCAACAATTAAGTTCATGAAGTAATATTTGAATAACCTTTATGGAAGTTTTTGTATTGTGGCGTGTGAAGATTGTATTTTGTGAGATCCTGTGATTATTTGGAAATATTTTATACAAGTGTATAAAATATTTTATTAAATATTTTTATAAAAGTGTATGTAATTATCTTAGTAAATAATGGCAGATAATGTATGGTATGTATTCGTTTGAAGAGTATACGGACATGGTACTGATTTACGGCAAAGTTAACAAGAATGGTTTAGCTGCAGTTCAGGAATATCGTGATACTTTTCCACATCGAAGAACACCTGATCGCAAAACATTTGAAGCTGTGGAGAGACGACTTAGAGAAACTGGTAGCTTTAAACCGAAACGAATAGATACTGGTCGTCAACGTAGCGCAAGGAACTATAATAATGAACAAGCAATAATAAATGCTTTAGAATTATCACCAACCACAAGCACCAGACGATTATCACGTTAAATATTTGCCAGTCAAGCGTATGGCGGACACTTCATGAAGCACAGTTGTACCCATTCCATATAACACGTGTTCAAGACTTATTACCGCAAGATCTTAATAAACGGAAGATGTTCTGCCGCTGGTTAAGAAGAAATTGTTTACGACATCAGTATTTTCTTCGGCGTATTCTCGTTACTGATGAATCCTGTTTTACTAGAAATGGAATTGTAAATTTTCGTAATACCCATACTTGGGCGTACGACAACCCACATGAAACTGCGACGAGGCATTTTCAACATACATTTTCAGTCAATGTATGGCTTGGTGTTCTGGGTGATAATTTGATTGGTCCATTTTTCATCCCTAATCGACTTAATGGAGTAGCGTACTTAAATTTGTTAAGAACAAACCTGCCTACCCTCTTGGAAGATATTCCTGTTCAAAACAGTATAAATGCATGGTTTATGCACGACGGAGCACCTCCAAATTTTTCTAATGATGTGAAAAACTATTTAAATGATACATACGGTAGACAATGGATTGGTCGAAATGGACCAGTAAAATGGCCACCACGTTCTCCTGACCTCACGCCAGAAGACTTTTTCTTATGGAGTTGGATGAAGTCAATTGTTTATTCAAAACGGATTAACACCATAGAGGAGTTACGTAATCGCATTACAGAGGCGGCAGAAACTATCAAGAATGCTCCAAACGTTATGAAACGCGCTAGAAAAGAGTGGATTCGTCGTGCGAAAACGTGCATTGCTAACAAAGGAGGACACTTTGAGCAACTATTATAGGTGATTATTACAGTTTTATAAAGGTAAATACATTTTATGTTAATGTTCAGTCTAGAATAAATGATCAGCTGTTACTCACAACCTAAACATTAGTTAATATTTTATGCAGATAAGAATATGCATTTTTGTGCGTCTGTTTTATTTTTAAATAAAGCTAAATTTCAATACCTATTATTAATTTTTTTCCTAAGTAATTCACATGAATCTTTTTAAAATTAAATGTTCTACAAATCTGTTTAAGAAAAAAATGACCTTTATTTAACATTTATGGAAGTAATCTTACGTTAAACACAAAAATGTGTTATTTCTTTGCACCAATTCTTGTGTTTTACGTAAGATATCTCTGAAAGTATTGCATTTACAGCTCTGGGACGAATTTTAATAAATTTTTCAGATATAAAAACATAAAAAACAATCGTATTTGTATCTTTGTAACTACCTTTACCATTTTTATACGGCCTGACCACCAAGGGTTCTGAAATCCGGGCGAAATCTTTCGCTAGGCGTAACTCGCTAACGAAGCGTTTCCGGGCATATGGTCATATGAACTTTTTTACTTGTTTTTAGCTATAGAATAAGCTCCCGAGAGATTACCGTTTAGTTTTGAATCACCCTGTTTATATATATATATATATATATATATATATATATATATATATATATATATATATATATATATATATATATGCAAACAGAATAATTTCATATTCTAAAGAGTAATTTACTTGTAATATCTTTGTAAACTCTCGGTAAAACTTAGGTATAGATTCCAAAATAGACAACACATAGTAAAGATGTTTATACTAAGACTGCCTTGGTATTGACATACAATATATTGTTGGTATTGATTTCAGGTGAACGTAGGAAACGGCTTTTGCTAGGATGGAGTGATAATAAAGACTGAAAAAATGTAACTTTCCTCAAAAAGGTTTGATGATAAATGAGGACTAGATGAATTTCAATTGGTGTATGATGAATCTGACATGTATAAATAAATAGTTGCAATATATAATTACATTGAAATATCAGAAACATTAACGACACATTACAGTTTTCTGATATGAAAGTCGTTGGTTTGCTAGTCAGGGTAGGCATACGGTAAAAAAACTAAAACGTCTGCCGCAATGGTTTGTGCCAAAATTGATTGATGTTTATCAAAACCGATTTGTGTAGAACTCTTAAGACTTTATTAGGCAGTAAACTATCTGGAATAAGATTTAAAAATAATCTGTAGGAAATTATTTCTTATTTTATTCATAATCCAAATTTAAATTATTTTAAACAGCTTTTGAAAATTAAAGTTGCAATTCAGCAAAGAGGTTGAAACGTTGGTTTACATTAAATTTACAAATTATGAAATAAACTTTCCTTAATAAGTTTTCTAATTTATATTGAAGAGACGAAACTACTATATAATTTGTACAACATATTGCACAAGTAACGATATCAAATTATTTAAAACATTAAAAATTATGTTTAAACTCTGTTCTAAAACCAACTTAATAAACTAATCTGTAAATATTTGCACATAAGGTATCCAATCAGCTTGGCCCTCTTGTTATTGGTTATGCGATTTTTAATGTTCTCTAAGAGACTACGGTAGGATCGACCCAAACATGCCTCGACGATCCATTCTTTTTGAGACAACAAAACACCACAACTTCTATCAGGCAACGCTGATGATTTTTATAAACGATATTTTAAACTTTTAGTTAATTACAGTTCAAGAACTTTTCACTTTATTCCATATACCAGAAGCAGAACACAGGTGATGAAAGCAAATGCTTTTTGAAGAAATTAGTATTTTTAAATTTACTTATTCATATATTTTCTTGATTTCAATGAACAATCTAATTAAATTATAGCACAATAAATAATGTAGATCAGAATTATACGGTTTTAATCTACTTTGGTTACCGTACCGGAACTTAAATATGTATATATTTTTTGGTAAGGGCAACAGCACACATTCAGGTATGAAACCATAAATAAATTCAAAAGGATAGAATTGAAGCAGTTGGAATAGGGAATTTTTGTCCTCAGTAATGTATACAAATTCATGAGTAAATACTGGGTGCCTTAAAAGCCCCTCCCCCCCGTTTTGAACTTTGTTATGAATAGAGATAGAGTGATTTACTTTAGGAGTTTATATGACAAACTGAGGGGTATTATTATGTAGGAAAATTACAATTAAGTTTCGACTCCCCCTTCAAAATAGGGTCTTTTGAGAGTAAGTCAAAACTTTTAATTATTAAGCACTATTTACAGGGTTTTCAATATAATTATACCAATTATTTCAGGTATTATTCCTGGTTCAAATATAAACCAAATATAATAATTAAATTTTCAGAAACTCAATATATACGTAAATACCAAATTTAAACTTATTGCAACAATCCTTTTTCAAATTAAAAAGTGTTAGTTGGAAAAAATAAAATGGTGGCAATTCAGGCAAGTATCGAGTTTTTATTTATATTATATATTTATATATACAGTGTGAATTAAAGGTATGGATACACTCTGTTGAAGTTTTGTGAATAAAGGTGGAGGGTTGGAACTCCGGACAACTTTCTAGGAAGTAGAAGCTAAGTTTTTTTTATTCACTATTACAACTTCTCTCATACGCCCTTCGATTTTTAAAGTTGAGTGCAAAGCCGTATGTTTTAGCTAGTGCGGGTTATAATGTTATACATAATACCAAAATTAACCATTGACGTAAGTTAAAATGGAGCTAAGAAATAAAGAATTAGATCAACAAATGGAAAGGAATCAGCTTATTAAAAATAAAGTGTCAAAGCAAGTGTTCCAATTAAAGGTTCTAGTTATTTATTATGTATCATTAATTTAAATATAAATAAAAAATTTAACCTTAATTGCTATTTAATATTGAGAAATTTAACACAAAGAATAACAATAAAAGCCTACATTTTCGAATTACTTATCTTATTTATGATCTAAAATTTATATACATACATTACCAAAAAAGAATATGACTGTCATATATTGAATGGAACGAATCTTAAAGAAATTCAGTCAAATAAAACTGGTCTTAATTACTCCGTTATTATTGCAGACTTTTGCAAACATTTACAAAGCCCTTGATGAAACCGAGGACTTGAATGGGGATGCATTGTCCAAAGTTAACAGCCAGGAACTTGATTCAGTCATCTCAGAGTATAATAACTGGGGCGTCCACAGATAGTCTACTTTACTTACCATTCTCGGAGCTTAATTTGGTTAGTCTTCGTTTAATGAATAATATCAGATCCCATGATTTTAAACGTGTTTTTATATTATTTCATATGTATTATTTAGCACAAATATGAAAACTATCACTTAAGTAAAAGAAATACAATAAAGATTATTTCGTTGCAATTTGTGTAACTCAATTCAATGGGTTAAAAAACTTATGGGTAAAAAAGTTAATACAATGTGCATTAAATACATGAAACAATTCGTATTATGTTATATATATATATATTATTCATAAATACAAATGACATTACTATGTACTATGTCCTTAATTATACACTTAATTAAGTTCCTCCATTATTATGTACACTTTAAATCTAACATAACCTATCGTTCAAAATCAATAGTGACATTACAAATATCTTTATGTGGTTCAAAAATCATGGCCTGAGACTAAACCATGCAAAAACGAAACCAATAATTATTTGTCACTCTCGTTTACGAAACTCAATAAACTTCAATACTATTGAAACGTTAACTGTAAATGGTAACACCCTGCCATACTACGACAAGGTGAAGGATCTTGGTTTGACTATAAACTCGACTTTGACTTGGACTGACGCTGTTGCGGAGATTTGTAAACGGGGTTTCGCATCTATTCACTCACTGAAACGTTTACAACGATTTTACCAGAACATATCAAGCTGCTCTTGACTAAATCACTCGTACTTCCACATTTCAATTACTGTAACTCCGTGATCAATGATATGACCATAGTGCTGAGTGAGAAGCTGCAAAGAACTCAAAACTACTGTATACGTTACGTTTACGATGTGAGACGGGAGCAGCACATCACACTGTACTATATTCAGTCAAATATTCTAAAATTAAAAGATCAAAGATCCATCAAAATTTTAAAACTAGTTCATTCAATATTGAAATTTGGTTTTCCAAGATATTTTTCTGAATATTTTAAATCTGTGTCTCATGTAGGTGTAAGAAGCACTCGCTCTGGCTCATACATTTTGAGAATGCCTCAGCACAGGACTGCAGTGTTTGATAAGTCATTCCATGTAATGGCTTGTAGGTTGTGGAATGCCCTTCCCCAAACAATTACTTCCATCGATAGCAGTTCCCGGTTTGTGGCGAAACTGAAAGATATGTATCTTGAACGGTTAGCCGGGGCAGTTCCGGTCTGAGATGCTGTGGGCGTGACACTGGCAGAGGGATGAATGTGAGATTGTGTGTGAAAAAAGTTCATTTAGCAATAAATACTTTAATTTATTTGTATATTAAAAATATAAATGTATATTATGTGTTAAGAATAGTAGAGATGGTTAATTTATTAATGTGTTACATTTTAATTATTACACGTTAAAATATTACATTAATCTCACTACTTTGTGTAAATGTAATTATTTATTTATTTTATTATCTTTATTATGTTTTGTTTTATTCTTCGGTAATATTTATGTAATGTTTTAAATTTTACATTGTAACAGGTTAAGTGTAAGAAAGGGCCATGCGGCCCTAACTTTGCCTGTAAAAAATAAAGAATTTTTCATTTCATTTTTCATTTCATTTCATCGTTACGCTTAATGCTAAAGTTCCATTTATATATGCTTCGCACTAATACCTTGCAAATTTCATGGCTGTATTCATGAATTAATATCGTAATAGTACAAAAGATGTTTACATTAGAAGAATTGGAAGTAGAATAATAAGAGCTTTTAGTCCCAAACCTTTCTGAATGTATTAAAGTATTATACCAAGTAGAACACTATTCCTAATTTAGAATACTCTTAGGCTCATATATAAATAAACATTAAATTCCTTATGAACATTTATTTTTATAAAAAAATACGCTATATTCTAAACACCACGCAAAATTTGAATTTTCTAGGACTTTTCTAGGAATACTTTTAGGTTTATAATGCTGAAGTAAAAAAAATAAACCAAAGGAAAGCGAAAGAAACTTAGTTTATAAAATCACCTCGGCAGAGTACAAGGCAGTTTTATCAGAAGTTGGATGGGTATCGTCTAAATAACATCCCCACATAATTATTTGGTTGTTGTAAAAACCAATTAATTGACTTTATAAGTATATGTAAGAATATTGATTGGGTACTAACGGCTGGGAGGTTGAACCATTAAGACAAAATTGTATTAATGTTTTATGAGTTAAATTGATTCGGCTAAAACCTTTCGGCTAGAAGTTTCGTGACACAAATTATTGCAAATCGAATTAAAAAATTTTGTGGATAGGAGAGAGTAGAGCATATGTATGGAAGGTGGGTAAAAACGTGCAACTATAACGTAATGAAAGGAATGCCTGACTCACTGTAGTTGACTTCATTTTTCTCACACACAACACGGAGAATTTAGGAATCTTTCCTCCTCCCTAACGGACTGTCCAAGGGTAGAAACACTGTACATTTAAGATACAGATGAATACACGTGATGGATTAGAAACACAATTCAACAATCCGTATAGTCACTAGGAATCGAGGTGGATGATGGAAAATGTCACGTGAGACAACTACACTTTAAGCTGGTCGAGGGAGACCAAAATTACAAAGTGTACTCTTAAAGCATTACAGGGGAATTATTCGTCACCCTAAATATTATACTTAGAGAACAGTTTCAAAGAATACATAGGGCAACAGCGACATGTGCACGTCTCCAAAACAAGCGGCACCTACTGAGATGTGTTTACGCTTCATTCATATTTTATATTCTAGAATAAGGAAGTAAATACGTATCTTATCACTAAGGATCTCCTGATTTAAAACAATCGTCTGTTTCTACGAGACCACGTTTAGCAAAACAGTTAAAATACATAATTTATCTCAACTCCAATTTATGTTAAATCCTCCAGGTAATGTCCGTTTTTTTCGTCGACACTAATTATATATTGTAAAGAACATGTTAGGTATTATCTGGATTAGAGGTAAAACCAGGTTGCAAATGAAAATGACTTTTATAACATATGTTCTAAAAAATGTTTTAAACTTTTACTGTGGGTTATTAAGACCCT
Organism: Homalodisca vitripennis; assembly: GCF_021130785.1. NCBI lineage: Eukaryota > Metazoa > Arthropoda > Insecta > Hemiptera > Cicadellidae > Homalodisca > Homalodisca vitripennis. The sequence goes on along the minus strand of NC_060211.1, from coordinate 65,173,373 downwards.
TCGACTTTGTTTGTATAATTTTATTTTACACATAGTTATTTTAGTTCCTGCATTTCATTTAATGTTATTTGGAACGTTTCGTTATTTAAATTGACAAACGTTCTTAATGCAATACACAGCTGTAGAAATAGAACTAATATTTTCAGATACTTTCCAAATTAGACTCAATTATTGTCTCGCTTTCGTAGTTTCTTAATCACTTTCAACTGTACTTGCAACTGGAAATATGACTTGCCTCTGGAACGTATCAAGTTCGTACCAAGTGCAAAAGTTCACAATTTTAAAATTTATGTGTATTTCGAGACATGAAACCGTTTTCACCTTACTAATCTTAAGAACCTTTAATATAATAGTAAAATAATTTCGCATTGCAAATGTATACAGATGGGAAATACTTTACTTAAATCCTTTAATTATACTAATAATTATAATAATAATTATACTTGCCAATTGCGCAGTATTGTGGTAGGGGGTTATCAATCATCAAGATTACCGAGTCAAGCAACGTCTAGCTAGGTTGCTGCTTGGATGGGTCATTTCAAACGGAGCGGTCATACTCGGCCATTGCTGAGAAGTCGCCATTAAGCTGTTGGTCCCCAGATTGCGTCAGAGACGCCTTCTTGGCCCTAAATTCGCTTGATAAATAAGACATCCTTTTCTTTTACCTTTTTCTTTAATTATATCTACCATCGCAATATAACACCATATTAACTTCTGAACTATGTAAGTTTCATCATTAGATGCAATGCAAATAAACTGTTACTAAACAAATTTTAGTAATCAGGTTAGCTATATTGAAAATAAAATAACTTGGAAAGTTGTTTGCATGCTTAGAGAGGACATCTTGAGTGAGATTTAAAACAAATACAACGTAACCAGTTCGTGTTTTGACAATTAGTTACGGGCTCTACGTCACCCTGTGTCTATATCACAAGGTTAGTTTTTAAATAATAAATTCATTTTGAAGAAGGAACGTACCAATACATTTTATTAACGAAACATATTCATTTAATTATCAAGAGATGAAAAATGGGCTAAGGGGGTTCGGTATGCCCTATCCTTCCCATGTTAATTTGGCCAATTTTATGTACCTTTTTCTCAGAAACCTTTAAAGCTATCATCATCAAACTTTAGAACACTACTATTTAGACCTTTGTTAACATTTAGAGCGGAACAAAGTTAAAAAAAAGAAGTTTTTATTTAATTTGTTGTAAATAAAAAATGTATTAATTTTTTGTAAAATAATATTTAATTATAATTTCTTTAATAAAAATTTAAAATTGATTTTTATAATGTCTTCCGCTCTAAATGTTAACAAAGGGCTAAATAGTAGTGTACTAAAGTTTGATGATGATAGCTTTAAAGGTTTCTGAGAAAAAGGTACATAAAATTGGCCAAATTAACATGGGAAGGATAGGGCATACCGAACCCCCTTTTAATACATTAAATTATCAAACGAAATATCTCCACAGGGAGAGTGTGATGTTTTAAAAACATGCTATGAATTAGATTTGATACAGCTAAATATAGCGGTGCTTTTATATTTTTGCCCAAATATCATAGTCATATATTATTTTTATAAAGAATAACTGTGTGAATTCATATTGGGAGAGACTATGACGGAACGATCTAAGACCTCGGAAAAGTCCAAGTTGCATAACGTAAAAATAGCGCGTTACAATCCTGTATGTGACATTGAAATTGATCATAACTGATAAAAAGTACGATCACAAAACCAATATCATCTACCTTGAAATGTACTGACTCTCATACTTATTCTGCTTGATATGATCGTCTCAAAGATCAGTAGCTAATGATGACGGAGTTTATAGGGGTATTGCCTCTCTTTACGGCATTGTTTTTTACTTTATAATATAATCATCTATAATGAAAATGTGATGTACAAAGACGATATGTATGTTTATATTATTTACATCTTATATTTAGCTTATGAATAACTTTAATCACGATTACATATTATCGTCTGTAATATGATGTACATACATCTAAATACTGATTGACTATTAAAATAGATATTCATTTATAATTCTACTATTGTTCAAGACAGCTGACAAGGGTTAAAATATGTTTTAATATTTTGAGATAGCAATATTTTTTACTTTTTAATTTTGGATCATTATGCTAGATATGGCAAGATAAGTTTAAATTAACAACTCATCTAACATACATCCAATTATAAATTTTTAAAACAAGGGTAAAACACATTTAATGAGGTACTATCTTTTTATCAGCCATCACTAATAGCTATATCTTGTTGTTTGTAACTTATTTTAATCACGATTATAACAGCTCATTACCTTATCTATTTACGTTTAACGTATTTTGTTGGAGTAAGATACAATTTAAAACTAAGAAAACCATATCTTAGTTTGCAGACTGTATATCAACTAGTTCCCTCTGCATTTATATAAAATAGAATCTTGTGGATTGTCAATGTACAAGTACGTTGCGCTTGGAAACCAATCTATCACTCATGGTAGAGATAAACTTGTGCTATGTTCAGGCTGCGGCTGTCAGTTACTTGATACCTCAGGGCTAGCTTTGATGCAAGACCTATTTATACCACGATACATGAGCCTTCAGATTATCCTCCTTTATATTTTATCAACACTGTGTTCGTAGTATATGAATTAACAAATACGTTTATTTAGTTGAAATCATAAGCCAATTCAAACCTTTATATGTATACGTTTTTAATTTTTCCAATTCTACTGAAAATAACGTTTAGATTATCCACATCCCCATTAAAAATATTATGTTAACATTTTTATATTTTACAATTTAAACATATTCCAACGTATTTATGATTTGTAAGGTTGTAGATCACATAAAAATAAAATTTTTATTTTTCAAACATTTTATAGTCGAAAATGTATATTTTCAAAATGTCACAACAGTTTTGATATTTATCAACATAGCGTTAACCAACATACATGTTAAATACACGACAAAAACCACAGATAAATTAATAAGCAAATTTATTCATATGTTTTAGTTTATTCCATGAACAGCACACAAAAAAACATAGTAAGTCATGAAGTTCTGACGATTTTAGAACCAAGTCACAATTATACATTTTAATGTGACTTGTAATTTGTTTAGCGGATAGGCTCAGACATTAGGGTAGATTATTAATAATTGAATCGTGGAGCCAGTTTGGTACTGTTGTGAATATTTATTTACTTATTTTCTTAGTAAATTATATAGTTGAAATTTTTTAACTATAAAATTAATATATGTTTGCAACGAGGCTTTATGATTACAATTTTATTATGACAGGCATACCTCCCTTTGTCTCAACGTTATAATAAACTGTTAAATTGATAACTCAAAAAATGGCGTTCGCTGTAAAAAACTGTATCATTGTTTTGTTTGTCGAAGAAACTTGGGCAGACTCTGATTTTATAACCTTGCCTGATTACGAATCAACTACCCCTGTCAACTATTAAGGAGTGTAGTTTAATTAAACCTTCTTATTTGTAATAATTTAAAATGAATGAGTTATACTTACTCAAAGAAATATATTACTAGAAAGATTTCGAAGATAATTTTTTTAAGTAGGCCATGTTCCAGTAATACAGAATCAAATCTATTAAATCTTTTAACTTAATTATATATTAGTCATTTTAACTCCACATTATGACAAGCTAAAACATAAGGTAAATATTTCACACTTCAGTTTTAATATGGTTACTAACTTTAAAATGAATGAATTATATTTAAATCACATAATCTACAGTAAATAAACATACGTCTCTGTAATAATATTATCAAAATCATTTAGTTTAAATTAAAAAAAAACTATATATACTCAGGCAATATGATGCTGCTTTAGAACGATTTTGAATTTGGAGACAGATGTTTCCCAATTTTAAAATATCAGGGAGTTTATTATATAATCTGAGTGGAGATTAAAATAGTCCCAGTTCATACAATGACAAATTCTTGGTTAGTTTGTGATTAGATCTTTAATTAGATAGTTAGTTGACATGTCTTAACCTGACTTGGTCAATGTGAGTAGTTCTATTCAACGGCTCTATTATGTTTATGAATGAGGGTCTGATTGCCCCAGTGTCGTGGCCACACACTGCTTGAGCACCACGTGCTCTGGTCACGGTCACGTACAAATGCTTTGTTCTTGTGTGTAATAGAAGTCTCGTCTTGGTTCTACATGCCCTCTTCCTCAGATTAGTACCAATTTAGGTCTCAATAACCTATTCCTCGTACTCCTTTGTAATGGAAATGTCTCCCCGGGTCAAGATGCCCTTTTGAACGCGGTTTCCAAAGCAGTACTGTGCTGAAATCCCCACAGTACTGTGTCTGCGATGGACGTTTCCTTTTAATATTGTATCCTAACTTGATGCTAACAACAACATGAGTGTTACATGTGACCCGTTCTTTCATGGATCCCACAGTAGCTGTAGACGAGCTGGAAGCCCCCCTCCCCTTACTCATCAGAGGCCAGGTGTCTCTTTGCCTAATGCTGTATCTTAATTTGTAGAAGAATGTGTTTTATTTTGATTCTGCGACTAAGGATCATCATTTTAATCGTTATAAAAATCTCTTAAACTAACAAATATTTTACGTTTTAAATCTTATAAAGTTGTTTTATAATTTGCACAAAAAAACGATCGAAGCCTTTAAGCACGGCCAAACTGTTCATTATAAAAACGTTTACTAATAAGTTTTGTAGAATATTTGAAGCATATTTTTTATTATAATATTTTGTCTTCAATATACGTACACATTTCAAAACATAAGTAAATTATTAAGTGCAAACCTAAATTTTTTCAAAGTATTCAACCTGAAATCCGAATGCGACACCCCTAAAAGAACTAACTAAATCTCTTCGAAGAAAGCTTTATAACTCTGTATGAACACTTTTGGATTTGAATAAAAAATACATGTATTGAAATTAGAACATTAAAATCCTGATATAATATAGGCTATACACAGAGCTCACCTAGTTACTGGCATTGGAATGCCCTCAATCCGACACTCGAGTTGCAACATGTTTGTACTACAATTGCCTCGTCTGAAGTAGCGGCGATACAATGAACAGGGAATATACTGAGTGAGTACGATTTAAGTGTAGAGGAACTAAATTATAGTTTAAGGGCGAGAAGTACAATTTACATTTATTTATTTTAGTAGGTGTAAAATATTTTTCATATTTAACTTTTGTCTCACATAAATAGTGTGCGAGAATATATATTTATATGCAGTTCAAATGTCGTTATGTAAATATTTGAGATTTTATTCGAGTATATAAAAAAAATTTGTCATTGGAACAGCGTATGTATTATATATTGCACAAATTACTGTGTACGTTCTGTACACATTTTAAACATTTATCTTAAAGTGAATATTATAGAAAGCCATTCACAAAAAGTAAATTATTGACGTGACAACGTCTTAAATTAGGTTGCGGCTCGGAGTCACTCATGAAAAAGTGTAACGCCCGGTAACGTTACGATGCCCGTCCAGTGGGTCCGCCGCACGGGATCCGCACGGGATAAAGCAGATAACTGTGGGTCCGCCGCACGGGATAAAGCAGATAACTATGTTTATTCGTGAAAATGTGGAGTGCTTAGATTCGTCATTTACAACAACTACAACAATAAAGGTAAATAATTGTACACTGATATTTCATTATCGTAAACTATGATTGATAGATTAATTGTTAGATTGACACAAAAGTTGAGAAACTGAGTTTATAGGTTATGTCATACTATTGACAAATGTTGATAGTGTTAAGTAAATTATTAGTTTAAATCACTCTGCAATCAATCGTAATTCAGTCGATTGAGAAGAAACAGCGCGTATTGCTAGTCAAACATTTAAAATAACAAATTATAACCTCTAACCTGTCATAACAGTGCGACCAAACAAACGAACTAAACCGACCAATCACCACGCGCGGAGTTAGAATTTAACTGTGTTTAGCAAGAATTTCAAATTCCAATTTTAGTAAATGTTTTATTCAACTTTACCATTTGCAATAACAAATTTTAATTAATTTCAAATTATGTACAATGTTTTAGTAAACAAAATATATTTCTATAGTTAAAATTTGTGCAATTCTTATTTTCATTCAATTCCTTGTTCCTATTGTGCAATTTAATAATATTCATATCAATAAATATTCTACCGAGAAAAAGACGTTGTCACGTAAAATCTTCGCCCGTAAAACCGACTTTACAGGCAACCATAATTTTTTAAATGTAATTCTATTTCTATATTCTTCCCTTGAAATAAAGTTGAATTATTTTTATTGAAACCTTAGTTTCATCTTTAATCTAATCTGCCTTATATTCTAGAAGCTAAAAACATTTTAAGGCTGGCTATACGTTTCTTTATAAAGGATTATCTTTTGCACCAATCTTACTACAACAGAGAGCGGATTCTAATGAATCGTGTTTGTGCTAATGATTACAGGTTGATAGTTAATAAGAATAACTCAAGTAACTACGAGGGGCAGCACTATTTCTGTATGTTTATTATTGACAGCTTTGAAATCGTTGCTAACAATAAATTTTATACCCTTCATGATCCATGAAAATCTAGTGATTGACCTCCCAAAATTCTCGATTATTGACATTAATTCTCAGAAGATGTTAGCCAGAGGAAGGTGGGCACTGAAAAAAATCTGAGACAAGAATCCATGCAAACCTAGGAAAATTTTATTATAGAATGCAGACTACAGACCGGGCATCTCATTCTAGGCGGAATCCGGACAACTAATATCCCATGATTTTGAGGACAATGTCCTCAAAGATGTTATACCAACCGTTGATACACATCCAGGAACAGTATAATGAATAATATCTAATGAAATATAAATTATATTTTATGTTAGTAGTTAGTTAGTTATGTTATTATAGTTACATATATTTAAAAGTTGTACGGATTTCATATAAAAAAAACTTCTCGCAGGTAATTTGAACTAACCTTTCAAAATCAATTGTTTCAAAGGGACAAACAAATTCGTACTTTAGTTCTAATACCGCCCTTTGCCAAATCAAATTTAACTAGGTATTCTGTATAATACTTTAAGACTTTTATTTTATAGCGAGCAATTGTCTTCAAAGAATGTATACTTTCAATCTTTTTATATAGTCACGAAAAATTAATGGGTCAAAATATAAATAATGCTTATGAATCTTTACCTTCCCTGTGAGATAAATTCTTAAACAGACTGAAAATTTTCAATAAAATAACCGAATTTCTAAGGAATTTATACCTTAATATATTTAAAATGGACTTTTATTGTTACATTTTAAACGCCAGAAAGCGTTATGGTTTACTATTAGCAGACCACAGTGGAGAAAGGTTACTCTTTTTTCATTACAGTGGATAAAACTAGACAAACCTTTGAATTGGCTGCAGTAAAAACTTTTTATATTTATCAGAAAAAAACGTATGAAATGAATGTAATATAAAATACTTGTATTACAGACGACTCAATAGTTAATAATACTGAACAGTATTAATAATATATACAATTAAGAAAATTTTACCAACACTGGTGATAAATTGGAAAGAAATTTCACACTAGTGGTATATATACAAATTTGTACATAAATTTATAATTGCCGTTAATTATAATATGTTATTTACTCTGGAATAGTTTTTTTGGAACAAAAAATTAATATTAATTATAAAAAGTGTTTTTTTAATATATACAAAAGATCTGAATAATAGATACAGGCGTAGATTTTAGTAACATAGTTCCTTTCACTTGAAATTAAAATATCCCTCGCACACGGAAAACATTACATCACCGTATTTTTATTTTTTTATATAAAATAAAAGAGCTCCATACGATTTTGAAAATAATCAATAAAAAATTGATAACATGGCAAATATTTGTCATGTTCTGAAAACTGTACAAACATTTTTAAGCTCCCCTAAATAACATATTTACCCATTTACAGTCAAAACTTATAAATAATTTATTCCTGTAGGGTCATATAAAATATAAAAATGTACTAATAGAGATTATAAAAGTTATATATGAATACTATTTGTTGTGAAATAACAGAGAGAAAATAATTCCAGTTAATTAATATAATAGCCATATATAACCATCATATTGAAACTTGTAATCGAATGCACAGCCTCCAGGTCATATGAAATATATTCATTCCAGATTTGTTTAATATCATATGCAGATGTTTGTAAACGTATATTTCACAGGCTTTATTGTAAGATTATCGTACGTGATTAGGAACTTTTTATGAAGATATTTACATCCTACGTAAAATAAAAACAAATCAACAAAAAATATTGTTTTCAATGGTCAGAAATTCAATAGAATTCCCAGTTTTACTTTACCATTCACACGCTTTAAATGTATTTATTTATTTTCAACAGCATTCAATTTACCTAAATGTTGGTAGCATTAAAGATGTCATATTGTGAAATTAACACTTTATGAAATAAGTTTTATACATTTTATTCACAAGACGTTCATGGAGTAACTAAGATGACATGTTAACATAAATTTCAACGGTGTTCCACTTGAATTATTTATAGGAGAGCTGGCTGTACTTTTGCCATTGTTACATTTCTCCAGTTTAATTTCTAATTTTGAATCGAAGGATCGTGGGAGATATTTTATTTTAAAATATAACCAATAAATATTAAAATTAGATACCTCCTCGCTGAATGTAAAAAATTTAGTACTTTTTAAGATCCATAAAAGCAATTTTAGAGCGCTAAACTGTAAAAATATTTACTTACAATGAAAATATTGTTTTACTAAAGACTGTTTTTATTCAACCTGGTTGTTGAACCTAACTTATCTAAAAACGAACCTAAAAGAGGAATTATGAGGAATAAAAGAATTTGACACCGAAAGAAGGACGACACATTCCTATTAATATCATTCTCTCCCAGCCAAAAACACAAGATAAGGTTTTAAGTCAAAATACTTTACTTGGAAAATCCAACGCTGCGCTGGCCAAACACTATATACAATAAAATGACCTGAAATGTACATTTGTAGTAAATACGTGAAGATCCACCCCATACTAGTAACGACGAAACAAAGAGACTTTTGTGTCATTTTTGTGAAGTCCAAGTCCTACTGCAATACCGGACACAAATATTTGAGTTAAACGCGTTTATGATAAACAAGAACTTCTGTTGTCACGTTTCAAAATCAAAATTCTTGCAACAATTCAATAAACTGCTTCTGAATTTCTTTTAAGGTGATGCCGAACAGATTATTTTGAGGGAAAGATATGAATACAAACATCCTTATACTCAACAGTTCTTGTAGTGGAAAGCTATGCTTGCTAATGAACTTAACTTAGAGAAAGTGTGAGGAAAATTTCTGGACTGAGTTTATTGTGAAATAATCGGTAATACAGTAGTTATACTGTGTAACTGCGTTGTGATAATTTGTTTCGAAGTTTTCTCAATCTGCGCGGGTTGTTATCTTGGAGTATATATATTTATTTTCAACAGCATTCAATTTACCTAAATGTATATATATATATATATATATATATATATATATATAAAATAATTTAAGGTTTTGTACTGTAGCTTAAAAAAGTTGCATAATCTCTGTCCTTGGTCTCGATGTGCACAAACTTTTATGTGCAGAAACGCGAATAAAAGGCTGAGTCTGTACTTGGATTAATATTGTAGATGAAAGAGATCAGATAGCGGAATATTTAGACCTGTTATAGGAGTAACAGGTAACTAAAAGTTAACAACTTATTTTAAATGCATCTACGAGAAAGCATCAACATAAATATTCACCTAAGAATAATGATATCCTATTGAAAATTTGAGGCGGGTCCACATATTGAATCGATGAATCCTCTCGAATATCAAAATAAATGACGAAAGAACACTAAAAGAGAAATGTAGACGATTTCTCAGAAATGTACAGTGTACAGATGTAAGGGTATAAAAACCTCATTAGAATTATACCAATAGGTCCAACATTGATAGGAGTTGACTTTTCTAAGCCCAATAAAACATTGAAGCTTCTAAAAAACCACTGGTGAGTCTTAGAGTTAGTAAAACTAATCATAGTGTTTGTTTTGAAGGATTTGTATAGTAAAAAAGTTAGTGAATTATATAAGAATATTTTACCCATGCAAAATCTAAGGCAAATTATTTAGAGAATAAAGCAGAAAAAGAGTATTTTGCAAGAGGTCACTGATTCATAATTGCTACAACATAACATTACATCATTACTGGTGCCATCCCATTGGATTTAATCGTTGCAGAGGGGTAGAAAGGAAGAAATCACAGAGAATCTGGGAGTAAATGAGAAAATATGGAAACTGGAAATACTAAATTATTGTCATGCCATGTAACATCTGAGTACAAAAAGAATGGAAGCATATGCCTAGGTACCAAGTGGGAGGCCAAGAAAGACCATACAACCCAATTAGAGATGAAACATGTAAACATGAAGGCGAACCTACATGGGCTCAACTTAGCACAGAGCTACTATGATATCCCAGCAGATGGTTTGAACCTATGCAACATTGTCCATGGTTATTTTATCGGAATATATTAGAATATTTAAAAGCGTTTTATAATCAATACTTAGAATGGAATAGCAAATTATTTTGAACATACAAGAAACGCTACAGTACATTTCATACTCACGTGTTGACGAAAAGAGTCGTAAGTATTAATATTTAACAAAATTTGTAATCATATTATATACAGTACAAAACTAAAGACAGAAAACAGAAAATGTTACAGATATTAATTTTCTTTTATAAGTAAATAAAATACCTCTATTATTTTGTAGGAGTTTACATCAATTAAAAATTAAAATTATCTGTTCAGCAATTGCACAAAAGTTGAACTAAATGCATTAAACAAAAGATTGAAATAATACTTATCACTTTTTCATACTCCTTTATTATCAGAGCATTATAGTGCATGCTTAAATTCGGGAGGCTTGATAATTATATATAGTTGAATATGTATAGTTCAGTTTGATCTTGTGATCTTGTGTGGACGAATATACACACAGACAGGCCGGCATGAATACAATTCTCAACCCCCTTGAATTGTAGCATGCGTGATAACTCTCTGATAATCAATGAGCATGAAAAAGTGTTAAACAGAATAGTACACCAATAGAAAATTATATCGCCTTGCATCGGCTAATATTAGCAAAATTCAATCAAATAGAAGGCCAAAGCCGAGGGTATAATAGCTTTCTTGATTCTACCACCCACTGCAATATAAACTGTCGCTATATGTGCCACGCTACCTTGCTTGCGCTACATTAAAAGATGCATGTTTCATTCAATCTAGACGATTCAAGATTCAAAAAACAAATTAGTTTACGTATTAAATTGTGTTTAGGCTTACTGTATAATTTATTAAAATAATTTATTGCTTTAGTCCGTTTGTTTCAACATTTATTTATTTCATGAATTTCACTTTCCATCATGGTTACTTAAAGGAAAATTATAATAATTTCCGTTAAGGCTCAGCCATATCTCATATGGTGACATAATTTCATGGTGCTTATATTGATATAAGGCTTCATGATAAACTTCTCACAATTTTCTCAAGGTATCATTGGTTAAGATAGCCTTAAAGTGAAACGGAAAGCACCTTTTTAAATTATTAGGTCGTAATCTTATCTATCTTTATGAAATCCAGAGTAAAAATAGACTGAGAAACAATGGAAATGTTGTGATTTCTCTTGTCATTTAATATCCCAATAACGGGCTTGGTGAGTTCTATGATAATGCATGACCAAATATGGAATTTATATATACGTCGTTGAAGGCTCTTACTTAGTAGGCTGACGCAATAACTCTTTTTTCTGCGCACGTAGGTGTAAACATTTATTTTCTGGTTGGCTGTCTGTTGCTGGACTTTTCGATGAAGAAGCAAGCTATAAATTTGAAAATTGCAATCAATATCAGCGAAGCCTGTTACGCGACACGTGTTGTGGCATACTCCTACTTTTTATTGCAATGAGTAGAATAAGAATTTATTTTAAAAAAATTGAATACCGCTATTATCATCAAAACATATTACGAGTAGGCCACCCTAATAACTCCCCTCCAGTAATAAAATACCACAGTTATTTTCTTATTCCATGTTAAGATCTAATTTAGCAAATTATTCCTGTAGCTTTTCTTCCCTCAACGTGTCTAAAACATTAAACACTTTTCTGCTGTTCCAGTTCATTAACAATATACTCGTATGCCAAGATCTCTTTCAGTATAAAAAAATCATTCATCCTAAAATCACACGAATAAGTCATTCTTTCATATTAAAGATTTGTTAAACTTTGTGTATTTATGAATAAATCGAACTTTAAAGCTAACTTTAGACCTGGAAGGGCTAAATAATTGAATTTGTTTAGTACTTTGAGAAGATTAATATATGCAGAAGAGCATAAATTCATTTTTATTAGCTTGTTATCAGCAAAGTAATAAATGTCAGTAAAACGAGTCAATTGTACAACCTGTTGGTAAAAATTGTACCAAGACTGTATTATTATAATTGGCTTAATGATACTTATAACCACCAACACTTACTTACTTATGATGTTTTAATATGTAATCATATAAATAGCAGCCAGTTAATATTTTTACAATAGCTATATTTCATATTCCAAAACCTGGTTATCTGTAATACCTGTTCACCTATACATAAAACCGATATAATTGTATAGTATGGTTTAAAAACCAGCCAAAATGTATTGTGAAGTAAGTCGTAATTACAATATTTGATGTGAAATAGTGTCACTTGAAATGAGATTGGACGAATTTATTTTTGCAATTTCTCCAGTGAAATATGACCAAAACGACGATTGCAGCTTCAGAGTTTATCCATAATGGTCTGTGACAAATTTATTACTAAGTAGGAGTTTATAACTGCAACATGAACTATAGATACGTTTTCATTACAATATAGGTTATTCTGTAATCCAGATCGTTATCCAGGTATGTGTAAATAGGACGTATGGTTTTCAGTAAAAAAAACACAGTAATTTATGCCATTCGTCTATGTTGTAACTTCATTTTGGATTAAAGAATAGTATTAATGATAATTTATATTGATAAGCCTACATATAGGTAATTCGTTCATTATATAAGATTTTAAAATAGTTTACTGTTTTATTACGAATAAGCAAAATATAGAGGCTTAAAATATTAAAATGACACATTTTAACAATCAAGGATTCCTGAGATGAAAACTCGTTCTACTGTAATACACGTCACATGGAAAACTTTTCATTGCAGTTTCCAGCTGTATGAGTTCAGTCCCTATCTAAATATAAACCACTGTCCGCTTTAACATCTCCAATGCTGCCAATATTGTTGGCTTTATAGTAACCGCAACATGCTGGAATATAACTGACATTTTCTTTGTTGTCTTAAATGTTACAAGCGAATTTCTTTGTAAGATTAACAAAACCCTTTGGAACATCGGTTTAAAACCTTATCCAAAAATATACTTTACCATATATGTTAGTAATAGCAAGTAACGCTTTACCATGTGTATAGTTACAATTATAAATCTTAATATTCTAGATGTTTTTGACTATATTTAAAATCCAATGAACTATTTTGTCTTCCTATTTACGTGTACTTAATAGTTCTAATATTTCATGACTTAAAAACTTTTTAGTATAGCGGGTGAGTTTTCTAAAGTGGTCCAATAGCTAACTTTTTAATTACACGACTTAGCACCAAACTTTAAATTTTGAACTTGCTCAATTTTAAGTTTCACTCAGGGATACACTTTCAAATTTTTTGAAGATGGTCACCATTTTCCAATATGGCGGCCAACTTTAAAATATTTTATGGAACACCCTGTATTTTATGTTGTTTTTAGATTCTACTCTACAAAATAAGACATTTTTGATTTTGAGAGTTTTTCAATATCTCTAGTGGTTCAGGGACTACGTGGACTGGAAGTTTTTATCATTGTTTCCAATATGGCGGCAAACTTTAAAATCTTGTATGGAACACCCTGTATTTTATGTTATTTTCAGATTCTACTCTACAAAATAAGACATTTTTGCTCTAGAAATGTTTTCAATATCTCTAATAGTTCAGGAGCTACGTGGACTGTAAGTTTTCATCATTAGTGGTTTATCATCATCATCAGCTTCCATTCCACGTAGCTCCTGAACCATTAGAGATATTGAAAAACTCTCAAAATCAAAAATGTCTTATTTTGTAGAGTAGAATCTAAAAACAACATAAGATGGCCATCTTCAAAAAATTTGAAAGTGTATCCCTGAGTGAAACTTAAAATTGAGCAAGTTCCAAATTTAAAGTTTGGTGCTAAGTAGTGTAATTAAAAAGTTAGCTATTGGACCACTTTAAAAAACTCACCCGCTATACTAAAAAGTTTTTAAGTCATGAAATATTAGAACTATTAAGTACACGTAAATAGGAAGACAAAATAGTTCATTGGATTTTAAATATAGTCAAAAACATCTAGAATATTAAGATTTATAATTGTAACTATACACATGGTAAAGCGTTACTTGCTATTACTAACATATATGGTAAAGTATATTTTTGGATAAGGTTTTAAACCGATGTTCCAAAGGGTTTTTGGAAACATTCTTCTTAAAAAAAATTGAAAGTGTATTCCTGAGTGAAACTTAAAATTTATCAAGTTCCAAATTTAAAGTGTGGTGCTAAGTCGTGTAATAAAAAAGTTAGCTATTGGATCACTTTAAAAAACTCACCCGGTATAATAATGGGATTTGGCATGAAAATGTATCATACTAATTTTCATACAGTCATGAAATATTTTAACGTCAATATTTTTCATACAATATTTTATCGTCATAGACATGTTTATAAATTTAATTATTTTAACATTTAAAAAACTTTTTTTCCCCAAATTCTCTATGTCATTACAAATAATGTGCTGTTTAAATAACAACTATCTTGGTTTTAAAAAAATTAAGAAGTTTTAGTTTTATTGTACTAAGTACAATGTTTCAGTAAACTCTCTGAAATCAATATTAATTAATACGGATAAAATACACAATTAGAAATAAAAATCACTACACAAATCACAGATGGGCAGAACAGCCAAACGAGATTATTGTGGAGGGCATAGTCCAAGTAAGGGAGTTATTAATAGTTAAAGAAAAATAAAGCATTATATAATACTGAGCTATGTTAACGTTCAGTCTTCATGTATCGAAATTATGATGTTGCTAAGAATTTTAATAAAACAGAAACAAATTTATCTTGCTGCACACAAGATCTCGATTGCAGTGAAACCGAAATGAAGTGATAAAATATATAGTTTGCTATGCAAATCTTAGGAAAAAATGGTGAATGGATGATACAGGATTAAAAGATCGTTTATAGCATGTACTTTCCCAGTAAATCTTGGTAAGAGATTTAAATTAGTAACATGCAATTATTTATCCGGCATGCATAAGCTTGTTTGATAGAAAAAGAGCAAAAGATATTTGGAGTTACACTCATAAATGGAGTGGTCATAGATTATGGTGAATTGTGTGAAATATTTTTAATTTACGGTTGCAGAACACAGGTATGACAATAAGGGATAATTGTTTTTAATAGTAGAAATCTGATTCTGTCGCTTGATATGTTTTTGGAGTTAAGGAATATTTAAATATAAGACTATTTTTTCTAGAGAGTTAAAGCCAGATAGATTCTCACAAGTAAGAGAGGTTCCAAAACGTAATATGAATATATGGTATATGACTTTTAGGTTACGAATTTGTTTATCAGATTGACTATGTCTCAAAAAATCTAATGAGAAAGGGCTCTTATAACTCTACCAATAAGGAACAATATACCGTAAACTCTAATCTACCGTATCTCAAATAAAAATACATATAATTAGTTAGGGATAGCTAGAGGAAAGGAGAATCTAGAAATTTAAGGAATGAAACCTGGAAAATAACACAAGTAAACCAATCTAAGTTTTCTCACAAGGTTAATTTTAGCAAGCTTGAGTAGGATAGGCCACTCATATTTGGCATTAGAAATAAAGAAGAGAATGAGAACAGGAATAGAAAGTCTTTCACACGAAAAGAAGAAGGTGAAGGATTAGAAGTATTAGGAGAATGAAGAGAGTTAATACTGTAGAGAGAAAATTGTAAAAACTCAAACGTATAAGGCTACAAACGTATAAGGAAATATAAAAAGTGTCAGAAAGGATACTAACAAGAGGTAAATAACTAGTAAACCTAGCACCTATATTGGTCATGATCCAACAAGATGGAGAAAAGAGTCGAGGGGAGGGATTATTTTTGAAAAACGAATAAGGGAAATAAATTTTTAATTTTTAATATTACAAGAAGCCAAGTAATACTAAAGAAAAAAGAAAGGAAGGAGAAACCTGCTGCAGAAAACCAAGCTAAAGAAGGTGATATGCAAGCAACTGAACCGGAAAAGCAGAGCTGTTGAAAACCATGATTCATGACGTGATTTGAAACTAAACGAGGGAAAACTAAAAAACTGAAAAATGATCATGTAAGAAAATAATATATTTAACGGTAAAATGTTTGGTTAGAATAAGCTATTTTCCTACAGGAAATGACAGAAAATACATTGAAAGGTAAGATGAAGGACTATTTAAACCTGGTTAGGTGCTACAAGTATTAAGTTTTGGGACACCTTGTGATAAATCAAAACAGAGTAAGCTCGTACAGACGATCTGCGCGATACAGAATAAAGGAGATACCTTGCTTGTAAGATATCCGTGAAAATACGAAATCAATTACCTGAAAATAGTGCGGATTTGATGTAGTTATGTGATTACAAAAAGAAGAAAATGGGTTAAAATTGCATGGACATCACAGCTAAGGGTGCTTGAATCCGGTAAAATAATGTGTAGGGTTATGTTAAATACTTTTTTTAGTAAAATGAGTTTTATTTGATAACAAGTATTATTTTAATTAAAATAATAAAATCAGCTTTATACATTATGTACTGACCGAATTTTATGAACGAGTTGTTAAAAGTGTTGGTATTAGATTTAACAACATCTAATATTCTTACAAATATAACATAACCTTATATCGGTTTACGGTATCAACCTTTAAAAACTTATACCATACGACATCATATGATTATATGTCTATACAATATTAATTTTTAATTTAAGATGTGAGGAAATAATTTTGGCAAATTCGAGTTTCTATACTTTACTTGTTTCTCAAAAAGAAAAAAAACACGTACTTAAAAACAAAAAGTTAATTTAAGACTCATTGAAGGAGCAGCTCTTCTTATTGGAAAAACAAATTAATTTTATTTTCTAAAAGAAAACACACAATCCTCCAATAATTTTTATATTTTAATACAAGGCATTTCGTCATCAGTGATGCCATCGTCAGGTGTGAATCAACAATTCAAAACAAATATCAGCTAAGTAAAACTTAATACAAAATGTATATGGTTAAAATTAAAATGAAATAAATATTAGTATATTTTAAAATATAAAAAGTATTAGAGAATTGACAATAGAAAATTTAAGACTCATGTTTATATTATGTTTGGTTGTTTTTTTACCTTAAAAACTAATCCCTAAGATGATCCTGAGAGTTCGTAAACAACCTCTATATAGAGAGGCAGTATGTATTTTAGCATATGTATCTTATTCATTTAAATTTTACTTACAAACACCGTAATTTGTGATATACTTGTCTTTTCATTTAACTAGCTGGACTATGGTAAAAACTATAAATAAAAAACGCAGATCTTAGCTTTTACGGACTTTGTGAATTCCTCAAATGCAAAAACAAACAAATTTTATAAAAATAGACGTAAGCATTACGTATAATTCATATTTTTATATAAAACTAACCATTTAAGATCGTTAAAATTGTTATTTAATGACACCTTCATGAGTTATTTATACGATTAATAAGATTTAGAATTAAGTAGTTTTTGTACCGTGAGTTTATTAGTGTGTTACAATAAAAACCGCATTTGTTAAAGTTTGCTCTTACTGTGAGGCATAAATGAAGAGAGTTTTAATTCTGGATTTTACCGAGTTGAGGATTAAGTATGAGAAATGTATTGGGGCTACTCACGATAATATGACAGTGTACCTGAGCTATTCATCGCTACAGTAAGGTATTTTACGTTTCGGACTAATTAAAAGTTATAAATATATCCAGTTAAATCAGTCATATATAGTTCATATTTTTTAAAATTTTATGAACAAGCAGTTACAGTTTTGTAGTGGTAAGATAATTTTCAACAATATATTACTCGTTTAAAAATTCGATTGCTTATTTTTTATTTTAGAAGTAGATTTTTGAGCATAAACAGAATACTTCAATATTATTGACAGTATATTTTTCGCACGTTACAGATATATTGTAGATTGTATAAGGGGATTTACGTGGAAAAAACTAAGCATTCATAGTTGTTCTAGTTAGTTCGTACTCTCAATCATGTAAACAATGATTTTCACAACAGCTGTTTTTGTAACTATTCTAATTCATTATTTTATTATTCTCATGTGTTACGATTTACGATATAGCCGCAACCGATCATGTACACATTGCTAAAACTATTTTCCCCGCTATATTTCACTGTTTTATACGATTTTATTAGTTGTTTAAATATTAGTATTCACTAAAAAAATACTAATTCGATTTTTAATACTCCTACATAAATATTTAAATATTGTATTACATGCAATGTAATATTTGTATTATATTTTTATTATATTGATATTTTGTATAAACCAAGCTTCTTATTTTACTAGTTATTTTTTCCTATTGCTAATTTTCTTAACTTATGGATACATTCCTAAGTCCTGGACATTTTGTCCCTATTTTGACCTATATAGAATATTTTTGTATATACAAAACATATAAATGTTAACTTGTGATTTAACAGTGTTTGCATAACATATATTCCGTACCCTATTATAAACCAGTAACTTTCAAGTATCTACATGACATATTGATGAGAAACCCATATTGGTTGCTTATTTGCCCACCTATATTTAATATAAAATAAAGGCGGTGAGCTGTAAAGTTTTAAACCGGGTTACATATAATAATTAGTGCGGCCCTGGTAGTTCTCTTTAAAATTATGTGTTATATTTCTGTACATCGGTGTTATATAACATACACATATTATATAAGTTATTGTATTTTTTCTGTAGTAATATTATGTAGTTTACTATATTATTTTAATACTGTTGACATTAAAATATCTGTGTTGTACAATGTAGTAAAACTAGCCCAAATATACTAAAACTTTACTTGGATAATATATATGTCAAATCCTATTTCAAAAATCATTCTTGGCTATGCACCACTGATAACACCAATTATTTATTATATTTATGGACTTGGCTTTGATAGACGATAGTAAATTAGATTTTAATTGCCTGTCAAAGTCAAGGATAATAGGTTGATATAAATAATATATAGTAGTTAAAACACATTTAAACAGAGACTAGTAATTTATAGTTGCCATTCAATTGTAAAGGTGAGTTATACTTTACAAATGTAACTTTACGTACAGAAAGTTTTCTTTGTCTGCACATTTTCTTCTCAATGTTAATCCCATACAGTATGACACCATTTATTACACCATAATTATGTTAACAGAAAAACTGAAGACTTTGACTAGATTCTCTATTTATATTTACACTCTTTCACACTGGCCTAAAATATTATATGGACAGCATTGGAGATATTTAGTAAGATAACATGAAATATTGGAAAGAATTCGAGGAATTTCTTATCTACTTGCGATGGAACAGTTTCAATTTCTGACTTAAAGGGCCATCGTTAAACTGAAACATAATTAGTATCAAGAGATTTTTATATGTTTTTTGTAACTATTGCTTATCTCTGGATTGTTTGGAATACCATTTAAAAGTAACATGTACTGTATATGTTTAACCTGTTTAAAATTAATATTGCGTACTAAACCGCCGGCAACTGCTAGTTATTGATAAAGCAACAATACAAACTGTAATTTCTCGGCATATCTACTGCAACATTATTGTAATATTAACTAATCTCTGACATTGGCAAGAGACGTATTAGAAATATATTACCTCTTATTTATTAGACTATTTTGTAATGTTATATCAATATGGGCAAGTATTCGTATTACCTACTTACGTAACTCCAATTACATGTTGACAAATCAAATTAAATACAAGTGCTACTTTCTTCATCCGTACTTTCCAAAATTTACATATTTCCAAACTAATATTGCCAATATAAACATAAATAATAACTGTATTACTTAAATTATTGATTCTATAACGAGAACTAAGCATTTTGCCAATGCTGTAACACTTGAAGATTTTACGCCCGATTCTATTATACTGAACACGTATAGTGAAAAGCTTTATTTTACTCACAAACATTTGCTATTGTTTTTCACTTTTATAGCTAGTTGTAATATAGGAGCCAAGAGCCAATTTGTATTACATGAATATAAAACGTCTATAGTAAACTCGATTGCTTCTATTCACGCCATTTAGTACCAGCCTTGTTCGTTTAAAACTTACTGTAACGTTTGACGAGAAACAAAAGTTTATAGAACTGTTCAAAAATCATAAAAGTGACCTTTTCCTACTAATATTTAATGTATATTGATGCTGATCAAATTTTATTTCAGGTAAAACTGTTATTTAAATTTTGTTCAAATGGATCAATAGACTGAAAGCTGCTACCTAATAAGAAAACGGACTAAACATTTTAATCCGTTTTATTATTTAGTTAAATTTTCAATTATGTGCCTTCTGGTTGATTTATAAGTATATGACCCAAGTTTAAAGTATCTCTTAATAATGTTAACCTATAAGTAAAGTCTTAATAGCCGTCAGCCGACGAACTTTTCAATAAGGATTTTAACTCGTGATTTCACGAACAGATAGCCCAATTCAAACTGGATTTTTTACTGTTTATACGAGTATATAAATTTCAGTGTCTTATTTATGTTGATATCAATGCAAATCCAGACAAAACTTGACCAGGCGGTATTTTATGTACATGTAAAAATGAGATTATAAGTATTGAAAATCAATTATTCAAGCTGAACTCAATAGAATAAACGGCAGGAATTGTACATTAACTTAATCGGAGTATCAATTTAAACCCTTCTATGCCCTGGAAGTAGATTAAATTGAATTAAATTTAAATAATATATATTTACAACACTTATTAAGGGTTGATATATAGATGCAAACTGGATTGATACGCTTCAAAGATTGAAATATATTGAAATAAGAGTGCATTTCGTACATATTTAGTAACGATAACGTGTTGACTTATTACTTATTTTTAAGTTACCTAGGCTTTATGCATTGAAATAAATTTACCACAACACGTTATCATCCCACTCTCATATTTATGAACTTTCTACTGTCTCAATCTTCCATACGGCGTTAGTGATTTGACATTCATGAAAGGTTTGCCAGAAATGAATGTTTAATGGTGTCGGATATTGTTTTAGTGATATCCGCGGAACACACACATCCTCACGCGAACAGCCAGACGTGTTATGAGTTATTTCACGGTTCACGATACGTAGTATATTGTTTATAAGCTGTGCAGTGTAGACTGCAATGTTTTACAGATTTGCTATTTGCAATATTGAGATTTGATCGTCCTTTTAATATAAATAAATATCAAGATTAAGTTTGAATCACAACTAATCTCAAATACTACAGTTTAAAAAAATTCTAAAAATATGGTTTTATGGATATTTGTAATTGATGTATTTATATATTGTTACCCTATATTGCCTAAATGCACTGAACACATTTTTTATACTTTAATATTTATTTTTGAGTTATCCCATAAAAAGTTCACAATGTAATATATGACATTACAAATGTGAACATACTGATTACTATATATGTGTTTGTTGTCACTAATTTTACCATACAATTTTATAAAATGTATTATAAAAATATTACCGAAAGATAATAAGTGTTTCAACAATAAATTATCAATTAAAACCCTGTCCAATATTAATCACAAATATTTATGAAAGTTCCATAACTTGACAAATATACGTAGTTTTGCCATCCTGATTAAATGTAACTTAGTAGGTTGAATGTTGTGTTTTACATTTGAATAATATATTCGAAACTATTGACCAAAGGAAGTAAAAAATAGACCTACTGGTTGATCTCAGTATAGGTTTTGATTTTGTAAGCAATTTACTTCTTTTATATGAATGTAGAGTTAAGGATTAGATTTATAATTTTCATTCTCTTCTTGCTCGCGTGTTCGATATCTTCGGGGGGAAATTGGATGGAATATTGATATAATTTCATATCAAGCGGTAGACTTAGTTGTGTAGTTAATGTACTGACTAACCTACAAAATCTTACGTTCTATATACGACGAATAACATCCCCATGTTTTAAAGATTATAATTAACTTCATTACAATAATTCATATCTAATTTATTTAATCTAGCTATTAAATCCCAATGATAATAAGTATGTATATATATGTATATATATATATATATATATATATATATCATGAAATGTAATGTACATAACTAAAACCCTTTAAATTAAAACTTTTTATTACACACACACACACACACATATATATATATATATATATATATATATATATATATAACGTATATACATATATGTTTTATTTATTTCACACACATTATGTGGGTTTCTCTTTCCACATGCAGCAACTAGGTCTATACATATTTCACACAGTGTTTTCATAAATAAATCCCTCCTCCTCCAAATAACCTTTAAGAGGAAGGTTATATCCCTATTATTGCTTTCCCACTAAAAGAGTCTAACCAACAACGCGCTTCTGGGAAACTAAGCTTTTATATATTCTGCGGCAGAGATAGAAAGTAAACAATTGTTTGTAAGATTTACAGTAAATTTTTTTCTAAACAACAAATATCAACACGCTGTTCATGGCGTACACAATAGTATTTTCAGAACAACACTAGCCTCGAGCTGGAGATAATTGTTAATTGTGTTACTAATATTAACTATAAATCGTATGAGATTATAATATGAGATTCAAATATGATAGCGAGTTTTGTCTGTATGTCCTGCATATTACGTTTGCTATAATACCGTAAAAACAAGAATAATAAATACTATTCTGATAATTTTAAATGTTAAATTAAACTTAGTTTTGAATTCAAAACCAATTAATAAATAATATTATTTGTATTGAAAATGTTCCAAGTAATTTATTTCAGATAAGGCTTATGACTTTTGTCCGTCATATACAGAAAATATTACTTCATGTTATTAAAAAAGTGTGTGGTCGATCAAAAAAGCATTACAGAATTAATAAGATCCACGAGTTTTAGTGTTACCTGACCAGTTCTTTTATCTGTTGTTTCTGTTGATATTTTCTAACCAATCTTTATACAGAGCCAGTTCGAAATAGCAATGTTTTCCTTTCTACCATTGCATTTCCTTCTTGGTGTTCAATAGATATTTAAATCAAACCAAACGAAATAGAATTAAAATTACTTGTTCTACTCTTAGGGATCCAAAAGATATTTCTTATGACCAAATAACACTATTTAGATCTATGTAGGTATATATTTTCTTGTTTGGGATAACAATGTGAATAGTACTACGGCACAGAAAGTACCTTAAAGCTAAAGAAACTTACAGGAGCGAATATTTGGCAGTTCTTTTACTGAAATACATAGGCTAATCAGATCGTAAATTTATATTTTTACTGTAACAAAAACAATTGTTATTGACTTGATCATATTATTGCAACTAACTTAGTATTCCTCTGGCCTAAATTTGGTAAAATGTTGCTGAAATTGTTGGACTTCAGGTTACCAACACATTTATTTTTAAATCTACTAGAATATATTCTAAGACCAGTACTTATTTATGAAGGGTAAACACTTACAATTAGCCAAATGACAATTAATAATCACATTTGAGACGAATTTTTTATTTAATAGAAAACCACTTTAAAAATTTTGGATGACTGCTATTAATGATATACATTGAAAATAAATACAAATTATATATTTTACACAGTTTAAGGTCACCATCGACATGACATTTTATTTATTGAAGTAAATAACAATGCTCTTTAAATTTCAACTACGTGTATGAAGAGGATTGGCTCCGTTAACCAGTTTGCCCTTAAACATTGTTACTGTAATAATATTGATTTATAATTAGAATAAAATATATCACCCAGTGACATCCATTAAACGATTTTGTTATTTATGTTATAATGAAATTATTTCACACTAACTCTGCACATGGCTTTAAGCGATTATCGACACATTAACTATATTTTCAAATGGTTTTTAGATATTTTGGACGCAATAACTATGTTGTAATATGTTCTGTCACAGTAAATTTTAACTTTAATTGATGTTAAACATATGTTAATTTAAAGATAAAGTTACAAGGTTTCATACTATCATAAAACATTTTATATTTCCATTAAATTTATCATTAGTGAATTTTATACTTGGACGTTCACATTTCCGATCGCGATTGAATTATATAACAGAACTCTAAAGAATTACCGTATATTTGTCAAAACCCTCTGTCAAAATTTACGTTCTGCATGATCAGGAGTGTCGTTATTGGAAGGGTGTATTCTTTGCTTTCAGAAACATTTATAACATAGTTGTTTGAAAAGTTTATCTTCCTTAATACTCCAAAATGCCTAATGCATCGAAAAGAACTGCAATAAATTTTATTTTTACTCTATCACTGTCTGGAAGTAGTGAAACTGATATCAAAACAAAGAAGAACTTATTTGAGCAATAGCATCGTAAATGAAGATGGTGCAATATTAGTTTATTTTTTTTCTATTGCACAATCACCGACTTACCTAGTAGAAATAATTACGCATTATGTAGTTGTCTTAGTGACTTCTGGGTTGTTATTACACCATTTGTCAATACTAGTGTTGTTTTCTATTTAATTGTATATTTTGGATTTTAAGTGTTTAGTATGTAAATATAAACGTTTGTGTAGTGTGTTTTTGTTTAAGGGAAAAGTAACACAGTTTGAGTAAGAGTTTACCTTTAAGGTAGGCCTATATTCATGTAGATTAAATTTTTTTATTGCTGAGTAAATAATTTATTGTACACTTCACAATGAGTGTTAATTTTAACACTAGTGGGATTAGGAATGTGCTGGGTAATGTAATGAAGCAGAAGACAATGTTAGTTTTGGAGATACGAATACAACTCTATCCGACTTGGATGAACGTTGCCTCGTGAATTAATTGTGCGTTATCCTATTGAATTTAATAATAATAAAGTTTAAAATAAGTTAGTGTAATTTCTTTTTAAACTTATATCAATTTATTTTTTATAGGCTAAAAAGTAATGTTTGGAAAAAACAAAATTGTTGCAAACTACAAAGTCTACAAACTTCTCTTATTGTATTCTTATATATTTTGTATTTCTTATATATATATATATATATATATGTAAGAAATACAAAATATATATATATATGTAAGAAATACAAAATATATAAGAATACAATAAGAGAAGTTTGTAGACTTTGTAGTTTATGTTATTAAAAAGTACTAACAAAATCTTTTATTTAAATATATTTTCATAATTTGTGATTTATATAGAAGAACTTTTTTTATTTTGGATTGATTTTAATAAATTTAAAATTGGCTGTTAGGGTGCAATAAATTAGACAACAAATTAATCTTTACTAATTATTTAAAAGTAAAATTCAAAATATATATTTTTTTTAAACAATAATTATTTCTAAAGACGTTAATCTTTTTTAAATGCCTGCATATTGAAAAATATATGAGCAGTGATTAAAATATGAAAACCCTTTCATAACCGCAAAATAGCTTTCCATCCTGGAAAAAAGTACGGCCAGTTCCAGTCGGATTTCGTTGAAAAAACAACTGTTGTAATTGTTGAAAAACTATCAAAATTTAAAATATCGATACAAATAATGCAAAACAACCTTTTAATTGTAAATATTTTTGTTACTCCCAGCATGTGCAAAATCGCCTTTAAAATAATAGGGATTGCTTATGTGTTGGCAGTTTCTGTTAAAAAATTATTATAACTATATTGGTTTATTTGAGACTAAATATTTTCAACAGATGCCATTTTGGTAATATTACAGAAGTCAAACACAAAATTTAGATCTTTAGCTTTAATGTTAGATATAATAATGTTTTAATAAAAAAAATTGTTTAGGTGGCTAAAGGACACATTTCTAAATCTAAGTATACACAAAATCTTTTGTTAAGAATAACGAGTACTATTAGTTACAGAAGTTTGTGATACCATTTTGTAAACACCATAATCATATATAATCTTCATATTGTGGTGGTTTTGTGTTTTTTTGTCATAATCAGAGGAGATACAAAACATCTCACGGAAATTCCTTTATGAGTACGAATCCAATATAAATATGTAACGGCATTTGAAGTATCTAGTCCAGTTCAATTTGCCATTAAAATCAATCAAAGACTCCACATTTTTGAATATAGATTAAGTATTTCCATCATAATAAAAAATATGTAATACCCATTTGTGCATGTACCTACAGGATATATACAATATACAATATATTATACAATACATTTGTTTAGGTCTACGCCATGCAGCAATCAAATAACTATTTACTTATAGATACAGTAATTCTTTTCTACACATCTCAAACCCAACATGAGGGAAGTAATACAATGTACAACTGGCACAAACAATGTCAGTATATAGAAGGTAACATAGAGCTCATATTAAACTGTCGTTCAAACTTCCGCCATGTTAAGCTTTCTGGGCAGGTGTCTACCAAGCAGTGAGTGAGTGGTGCCGGGCAGTGGTGGGTTTATTTAAATATACACACCCAGACACACATACACACACACACACACACACACACACACACACGTGTGTGTGTGTGTGTGTGTGTGTGTGTGTGTGTGTGTGTGTGTGTTTAAGGCTGTACACATTTACCTATCTCCACTGTTCACCGTTGCAACAGTTGGATATGAGTTTTAGAGTTCTCCTGAAATTGACACAAATTTTATTAGTTTTTTTAATAGATACAAATGGTGTTAGGCCTAAATAATGTTTACAGTTTCTTTACATTGCTGCAAAATCCACACATATCGGAATATCTGTTGACTTTTTAGTTTTGGGTCTGCTCAACCATATTTTCCGTTTTCAAACCTCAGCTAATGTTTCAAACGTAGTGCTTAAGTTTTTATATGATACAATGGGGGAAAGCGTCCGAAATTCTGTTATGTCTACAAACCGTTAAATACCAGTATGAGATTCAATTTGTTCACTGTGGAAACTTGAATTCGTGTAAAGTTATATCTTAACGGCTAGTCAAGATCATACATATAGCCCAGAATTACAAGTAAAAAATAAAAGAGATTTCTAATGTTTTAGTACTCTGTGCGGAGTTTTAGAGGCAAACTACATGAAATCGGGACAATTTTTTTAAATATTACTGTTTTTTTATACAAAAAAATGTAAACAAATCAGCACATGTTTTAATATATTTCCATTAAATTTATCATTAGTGAATTTTATACTTGGACGTTCACATTTCCGATCGCGATTGAATTATATAACAGAACTCTAAAGAATTACCGTATATTTGTCAAAACCCTCTGTCAAAATTTACGTTCTGCATGATCAGGAGTGTCGTTATTGGAAGGGTGTATTCTTTGCTTTCAGAAACATTTATAACATAGTTGTTTGAAAAGTTTATCTTCCTTAATACTCCAAAATGCCTAATGCATCGAAAAGAACTGCAATAAATTTTATTTTTACTCTATCACTGTCTGGAAGTAGTGAAACTGATATCAAAACAAAGAAGAACTTATTTGAGCAATAGCATCGTAAATGAAGATGGTGCAATATTAGTTTATTTTTTTTCTATTGCACAATCACCGACTTACCTAGTAGAAATAATTACGCATTATGTAGTTGTCTTAGTGACTTCTGGGTTGTTATTACACCATTTGTCAATACTAGTGTTGTTTTCTATTTAATTGTATATTTTGGATTTTAAGTGTTTAGTATGTAAATATAAACGTTTGTGTAGTGTGTTTTTGTTTAAGGGAAAAGTAACACAGTTTGAGTAAGAGTTTACCTTTAAGGTAGGCCTATATTCATGTAGATTAAATTTTTTTATTGCTGAGTAAATAATTTATTGTACACTTCACAATGAGTGTTAATTTTAACACTAGTGGGATTAGGAATGTGCTGGGTAATGTAATGAAGCAGAAGACAATGTTAGTTTTGGAGATACGAATACAACTCTATCCGACTTGGATGAACGTTGCCTCGTGAATTAATTGTGCGTTATCCTATTGAATTTAATAATAATAAAGTTTAAAATAAGTTAGTGTAATTTCTTTTTAAACTTATATCAATTTATTTTTTATAGGCTAAAAAGTAATGTTTGGAAAAAACAAAATTGTTGCAAACTACAAAGTCTACAAACTTCTCTTATTGTATTCTTATATATTTTGTATTTCTTATATATATATATATATATGTGTAAGAAATACAAAATATATATATATGTAAGAAATACAAAATATATAAGAATACAATAAGAGAAGTTTGTAGACTTTGTAGTTTATGTTATTAAAAAGTACTAACAAAATCTTTTATTTAAATATATTTTCATAATTTGTGATTTATATAGAAGAACTTTTTTTATTTTGGATTGATTTTAATAAATTTAAAATTGGCTGTTAGGGTGCAATAAATTAGACAACAAATTAATCTTTACTAATTATTTAAAAGTAAAATTCAAAATATATATTTTTTTTAAACAATAATTATTTCTAAAGACGTTAATCTTTTTTAAATGCCTGCATATTGAAAAATATATGAGCAGTGATTAAAATATGAAAACCCTTTCATAACCGCAAAATAGCTTTCCATCCTGGAAAAAAGTACGGCCAGTTCCAGTCGGATTTCGTTGAAAAAACAACTGTTGTAATTGTTGAAAAACTATCAAAATTTAAAATATCGATACAAATAATGCAAAACAACCTTTTAATTGTAAATATTTTTGTTACTCCCAGCATGTGCAAAATCGCCTTTAAAATAATAGGGATTGCTTATGTGTTGGCAGTTTCTGTTAAAAAATTATTATAACTATATTGGTTTATTTGAGACTAAATATTTTCAACAGATGCCATTTTGGTAATATTACAGAAGTCAAACACAAAATTTAGATCTTTAGCTTTAATGTTAGATATAATAATGTTTTAATAAAAAAAATTGTTTAGGTGGCTAAAGGACACATTTCTAAATCTAAGTATACACAAAATCTTTTGTTAAGAATAACGAGTACTATTAGTTACAGAAGTTTGTGATACCATTTTGTAAACACCATAATCATATATAATCTTCATATTGTGGTGGTTTTGTGTTTTTTTGTCATAATCAGAGGAGATACAAAACATCTCACGGAAATTCCTTTATGAGTACGAATCCAATATAAATATGTAACGGCATTTGAAGTATCTAGTCCAGTTCAATTTGCCATTAAAATCAATCAAAGACTCCACATTTTTGAATATAGATTAAGTATTTCCATCATAATAAAAAATATGTAATACCCATTTGTGCATGTACCTACAGGATATATACAATATACAATATATTATACAATACATTTGTTTAGGTCTACGCCATGCAGCAATCAAATAACTATTTACTTATAGATACAGTAATTCTTTTCTACACATCTCAAACCCAACATGAGGGAAGTAATACAATGTACAACTGGCACAAACAATGTCAGTATAGAAGGTAACATAGAGCTCATATTAAACTGTCGTTCAAACTTCCGCCATGTTAAGCTTTCTGGGCAGGTGTCTACCAAGCAGTGAGTGAGTGGTGCCGGGCAGTGGTGGGTTTATTTAAATATACACACCCAGACACACATACACACACACACACACACACACACACACACACGTGTGTGTGTGTGTGTGTGTGTGTGTGTGTGTGTGTGTTTGTGTTTAAGGCTGTACACATTTACCTATCTCCACTGTTCACCGTTGCAACAGTTGGATATGAGTTTTAGAGTTCTCCTGAAATTGACACAAATTTTATTAGTTTTTTTAATAGATACAAATGGTGTTAGGCCTAAATAATGTTTACAGTTTCTTTACATTGCTGCAAAATCCACACATATCGGAATATCTGTTGACTTTTTAGTTTTGGGTCTGCTCAACCATATTTTCCGTTTTCAAACCTCAGCTAATGTTTCAAACGTAGTGCTTAAGTTTTTATATGATACAATGGGGGAAAGCGTCCGAAATTCTGTTATGTCTACAAACCGTTAAATACCAGTATGAGATTCAATTTGTTCACTGTGGAAACTTGAATTCGTGTAAAGTTATATCTTAACGGCTAGTCAAGATCATACATATAGCCCAGAATTACAAGTAAAAAATAAAAGAGATTTCTAATGTTTTAGTACTCTGTGCGGAGTTTTAGAGGCAAACTACATGAAATCGGGACAATTTTTTTAAATATTACTGTTTTTTTATACAAAAAAATGTAAACAAATCAGCACATGTTTTAATATTATTTTATTCTGGTGGTATACCATTTAGCACAAAAAAGCATTTAAGATTGCATGGCGAAAAGTTAAAAGTTTGAATTACTAACAGTTTGGTTAAAGCGACCAGTTTAGATTATGCCTAAATTACGTAAAAATATTCACAGAATTGTTCACTAAGGTTGGTGTTATAACTGTGTTTAAATCATCTTTACAAATGCACTGTATGGTTGTATGGTTTAAATTCCTCACTGGTGCGTTCTAAAGTAATAGTAATATTTTAACTTTTGTATTTGTTTATGAAATATATTTCGTATTTTTCAGATTATGAACAATATTCCAGATACATTTTCTAATCTTTATCTTCATATGAACATTCCTTAGATTGGGTCCAACCGCTCTTTAGATTAGTTATTAGAAACAAATTAAATTACTATTACATTTACTTTGTATTTGCAATAAACTGTTTGTAGGTATAATTAGGATTGCGAAACATAAATACTACCATTTTGTAAATTCCAAAATATGTTATTTTATTAAAAGAGTTCATCCAATTGGACCACCTGCTTTGAGATTAGTGATTAGCATACTTTTTGCGGTATTTTTAGGTTCACAGTAACATTATTATACATTAAACTTCACATATGTCCCATATGGCGTTAACGTGTCTCTCGGTTAAGCCTCGTCACTATTTTCCGTTGCAAGGACTGTAATATAAGTTTTAATCTTGTCTGACATTGTGTGGAAGTCAAGCTACGGTTCACGTTGAAATTATCTTACTTACCACAACACGTTTCCCATACGACGTTATTATATATCACACCTAAGCCTTGTCACGAGCTTCTGACACAGGGATTATTATATACCTCTCCGCTCTTTTATCACATATTATTACAACCAAACTACTGTTTATGCCAACGTTATCTCACCTAAACACCTAGACGTATCCCATACGACGTTATTATATATCACACCTAAGCCTTGTCACGAGTTTCTGACACAGGGATTATCATATACCTCTCCTTTCTTGTCTCACATTGTGTTGTAACCAAAGTACTGCTCATGCCAACATTATCTTATTAAAAAAGCGAAGTGTTTCATGTTGCTTTGTTGTGTCTCTCAGTCAATACTACTTTTTACAAAAAGTTTATATCATATGTTAAATACGTTTCTAATATTGCCTGATATTGCATTATTTCAAAACTTTGTTTACGTTAGCC
Organism: Homalodisca vitripennis; assembly: GCF_021130785.1. NCBI lineage: Eukaryota > Metazoa > Arthropoda > Insecta > Hemiptera > Cicadellidae > Homalodisca > Homalodisca vitripennis. Next base: position 65,141,607 of record NC_060211.1, on the reverse strand, counting down.
TTTACTTAGATAAAACAAACACACTTCTAGTCCAGCATTATAGAACCAAAACTTTTATTGTGACATTGTGTCACTGCCATCGGTATGCTCATATTTTCATTTCTTAGGTTTCCACTAATTTCTAGTACAGGGTACATAAGATAGGTTTCTACCTTGTCAGTACTTTTTTCTATGATACTTTATATCCTCCATGAACTTTATTATATGTTTCAACTAAACCTTGTAAACACTGATTATTAAATACGTGTCCAGTTTTACATGTCATCTTATTATAGTAGTATTAAATTGTTTACTTTAACGATAAAGACCACATAACCCTCACCGCCTTACTATCTTGTCTCTCAGCCTATTTTTTTACGAGTTTCCGGTAGACGGACTATAACAGACGTTCATACACTTGCCTGAAATTATGTAATAATTACGATACTTTTTAAGTTATCCAAAGTATTTCACTAAGTAATAAAGTAAGGGTTAATTTGCATAAAAAACCCTGCCTTCATGGCACATCAGTCTTGCCAATGTGTGTGTTATTGTGAAATTATTAGAACGCATTTATTAATCTGCATTTTGTTTAAAGAATAAATTATTCGAGTCATCTGTAAATTTTCTTTGTGATATATATGTATTAACTCAAATATATTTAACACTTAATATAATAAGTAATAACACTGATATATTAGTTCATATGAAATATATTAATCAATAGAATTATTTCAGAATAGCCCAGGTCACATAATGTCCTGTCCAAGGTTGTCTATTATACTTAGCTTTAATGTCAGGATAAAAGTAAATATCGAAGTAATATCTCTCTAAATATCTAAATATCTTGTTTTATTTCATATGTATTTGTCACTAAATATTAATCTTAGGTCTAGGAGATGTTTGGTTCAAAATCTATTCGTCTATATCTAATATAGATTAAATAACAAGGGGACACAATGAGGTTGACTGCGCAATTCAGATATAGTTTTATGAAACCTTTTAATATAAAAACTTTGTTTGGAAAAAAATTTAACATTTAAAATTCATGTTATTGTAACTATGAGCAAAAGTCTTATAAACAAATAATTTTCAGTATCGAAGATGTCAGCAAAGTTATGATCATGAATGTTCTCACTGTTATAGAGGACGTTAGGTTATACTTCCTTGTTGGGACTTGTACAATTAGAAACTTCAATGAAAAGGTTGAAACAAGTATTTCAACCGTAAGCTTACCTCTCTCTGATCTCGACCATTACACTTTTATATAAGGTTGTATTATAATAACTCAATAAGTTTCTATTATATGAATAGTGTAATAAAAAATAGTAAATATATATATGCAATCAAATTATTCCCAAATATTTAAAAATTATCCTACTAGAATAAAATCTGAACTTTTTACTTTTATAAATTCTTTTATATACCTTTTCTCAGTAAAACATAAAGTTTTGAGGTGTTCAATGTGACTGATATAGTTTTTCACTAAAATGTTGACTTGTTAACTTGAATCAATCCAAAAAAATATTTGAAAAGTTACTTAAAAATCAACAACGTAAGTAAAAGATATTGTAGTGGCATATAAACGGTCAACACAACTGCAAAGTTGCATAACTTTATCTTTACTGGTATAAAAGGTACATATTTTTTTAGTAAAAATCACATACAGACAGATAAACGGAAAACTAAAAGTTTTGAGACATACCTCCATATAACGTTTTTGCTCATTTTCACGTCTAGAACAAAATACCACATTATCGGTACACCTTTAGTAAACACCCTGTATAAGAGGAACACTAATGTCAATAATGGAGCGTGTGGTACATAATAATGGTGTGCTAACTCCATGGGATTTCGCTTGAGTGTTATCGAACATTCTTACATTGTTCTTAAGGGTAAAAATGATGGAAATTAGAAAATAGCAGAATAAAAAAAAATAAAAACTAACTTAAAACGAACTTCATAAAACAGGCATAGACTTCAGAAATATTACTGAAGCTATAGAGACCAAAATTCTGGAATATTACGAAGTTCATTCTACTTCATCGTAATTTAGTAAGATTTTTGAATAATTCAGTCCTCAAAATTGTTCATAGTAATAATTATTATCTTTATTAAGCCATAAGATTTTATAAATATTAGGCTACCGTGAGATTGATTTGTCTAATTTGATAACCAATAAGAGCGTACAAGGCAAACATTTTGAAAAAATAAATCATACTTTTGACGTACAAAATATATTTTTCCTTTAAAAGAATGTTTTTTTTCAATGAAATGGTCATACACCCATTATTGGTCAACTAATAAGCTCCCTTTTCTACATAGGAGAACAAGCCAAGAAAGATTCCCTGCGTGTGTTTTTCTTAATATAGAGTCATTGTTTTGTGCTTTTATAACAGTTTATAAACGTAGCCGAGACATTTAGAAATATTACAATGAAAATTTTAATTTTAATATTAAATTTCTAGAAGTAAATAGTTATTTAAAATAAGTTTTTCGACCTTTTATTCACGTTTTCATTTTTCTAGATTTCATCGTAGATAAAGTATAGAAGGAACTTAACCCTCCAACCGTTGTTCATCAAAATTTTGATAAACACAACCCATTTTGGATTGTTGTTCGTCAAGATTTTGATGAACAAACATTCCCTTGCATAATCACTCATTACAGTATATTCCGGCAACGTATCGATTCGATTCATGCACCATTGGATTTGGAAAAAAAAGCCTAAGGAATGCTATAGTTTTATTCCTCTTTGTATTGTAGTTGCAACGTACCGTAGTTTGGAACGTAAAAGAAGATGATGCAATTCATTGTGACCGCCATGTTGTCGATGCCGTCTGATTTGTTGATGTGACGAGTCGTGTTTATTAGTAAGTTTTAGTAGGTTTATTTGTGTTTTAGTGTTGTGTTTAGTGTGTGGTGAATTGTTAAATATTGCAGTAGTGCAAATAAATATATTTTAGAATAAATAAATTTCTCGAAAATTTTTCGCAAAAGTTTCGAGTAATAACAAAATGAAACTTTTTTCGACTCTTCAAAAAAAAGTTATGGAATTTATTTTACTACTGCTGTATAGTTTACTTCATTCTGAGTAATAAAATATGCAATATAACATGTATTGAAGTAAAACTGTATTAGTAAAACTTTTATTAGCAAACTCTTACATATACACGCTATTTTCACAATTTATGTGCATCGTTGCTTTTTGTTATATAGTGTTATTATAGTTTCATACATTTGTATAATGCTTATGTGTTTCTAAAACTAGAATACATTTGACACAAAATGGCTATCTCACTTTTATAGTTTTCATACTATAACTTGGTTTGCTAGGTATGGTCCCCCCCAAATTAAAAAAAAAATGTAAATTTTGAATTTCATGGAAAAAAAAGTTTTAGTAAACATTTTTTAAGGCCAAATTTAAATAATAATATTATTATATGTTTAATTCTGAACACAAAAATATATACTTCTATATATATCACTTTTATTTTATATTTTTAATACATTTTTTAAAAAACCCTTGCACGAGGCTCGAAAACATGCCGCCACTACAGGAAAAAATGACCGCCAGTTGGAGGGTTTTAACTTTAAGTTATCATTTAAAAGTTACACATTTAAACAAATAATCTTTAAAATAATTAAGCAAAATAAACAATGGTAATAATAAAAACGATTAGTGGAATAAACTATTTATTACTTTTCGATGACGAAGTTTATCCAAGCTTAATAAATGTGCTAATCAAAGCATTTTAAATTGAAACGAATTTGAGAATTAAACTAGTGATCATATTCGGAAGTACTGATACACACAAGATTCGCTGAACCATCACAGAAATTCTCAGTGTGATCTACAACGGTCATGGTAATATGTGTACTTATATGTATTCGTTATTATATATCAAAAACTACTTCCAATGGTTTACTCATATTCTAAATTCATGCAATTAATTATGAGTAAATATTTTTATTGATCCTTTTTACTTTCTGGAAGGACACAATAGGAATCACTAAAAACTCTAACTGTATAAGTAAATTAACATACTTTTTAATGCATCGGGAACGCTTTTGAGAAGAAATAAAATTGAACAAGTTTTAGACAAATTTTAATCATTTTTATAGTTTATTAAAAATTAACCAAAAGGGCCTTTATGTAAAATAACTATTGTTACAAAGGTATTAGCGATTTGAAACATTGTACAAAATGTACTATTACTCCCAAGAAATATCCAAAGAAAAAGAGTTTAACCTAAACCTGAAACAGTTGAAAATTGGTCTTATAGGTACTACGATGACAGTGGGTATATCACAGAATATGAAAACGTTTAAAACAAATTGGGTACAATTTTACGACATAGTATCATAACAGGTCTCTGAATACTACATTGTATCGCTTTATATCTCTACAATACTCGTGTCAAGTGGCCTTGAGAGTGCACAAAAGAAGGCATTCGTTATATTTTCAAAGTAAAAGAGTCAATTGATTGCAAGCAATGACGAAATAGCTTTAGTTACAATGTTGGAACCTTTGATATGCGGAGAATTGATGCTCCGAGTTTCAATCAATTTGTTGATTATATTGAACAATATACAAGAAAATACAATGTAAAATAATATATTATACGTGGTAGTTTTAATAATATTTTTGAGTGCACACAGAAATAATGATACGATAGTACATCTATTTATTCAACCATAAGAGAAACATAGTTTTAACTGTTATAATAGAGCATAACATTTAACATATTCCTTTTAACATATGACTTTATTATATGATGTAAATCTTTAATTTTATAATTCCACTAATTTATTTTACAATGTTCGTTGTGGTTTAAAAAATAATGTTATGAGAGTGTTTATAAATTCTACCAATATTTAACAGTTATAAAAATATATTTAAAGATAAACTCAAGGATTAATTCAGCTCATAAATTATAGTACCTTTTGGGTCCAACAATTTCAATTACTTGATTAGTATTCATTTGTTTGTTTATAAATTCCATCTGTATCTTTTGCCGAAAATTACAAGTAGTGATAATTTGTCAATTTTAAATGTTTTTCTTAAAATACGGTATTCATTTTACAAACTGAAAACTTAAAATTAAATTAATAATCTTAAAACAAAGAAGTTTGTTGATACTCTAGATAATGATGTAACGGATCACTGTAGAATTAAGTACACTAGTCCTAGAACTAGTTCAATAAATTGTCCAGTGTTTATCCGATATATTGTATCTAAAATGTAAAAACTGTAAATGAAATTATTAAATACCTAGAAAATATTAGTTTTATTTAGTAGCACATTAGTAAATTATATGCAAGAAAGTAAATATTTTCAATTAGAAATGTAAACGTATAAGAGCTTACAACACTATTATTTAATTGGATATATTAATCAGTAAACTTGTTTGTACTGGTAAAAAATACAGCGTGATAAACTACGTAATCCTCTATTGGGTCTGTCTGTATTTCATAATACTATTGGTATTGTTATAGAGACCACGGGTGCAGATAAATATATAACATTACGTTATAAAAATATGTTTGCATGATACTAAGATCAAACAAGAAAATCATGCTACTTGTAATATTTCTGTGCAGGAAGCTGCATTCAGTGCATCATATAAGCAAATAAAATGTTTTAAATTTAATATAAAGATATATTAAGAATGTTTAAAAAAATTATGTTTATGACATGGTTTAGGTTTACAAAAGGCATAGTTTTAATAGTAGTAAATATACGCCTAACAATCTTCATACACGTCAGTCTCATGTAATCCAGAACGATTATAATTTTAATTTTATAAGTTTAAACGATCAACACATTATGTTCAACAGTAACGAAGATTGAACAATGGCACTGATAACTTCATAATACATTCTGGTGCAACAGAAAATTTGCACACTGACATAGCAAGACCAGGTACACCGACCTCAAATGGTGGATATAAGTAATTCCGTGAAGTAGCAGATGACTATTCACATTTTTCAAAGTGATTTAAATAAAGCATTATGTGAGAAACTGCAATAAACATAACACATTTGAGCCGGGGCTCAGTTTGGACAATTTTTTTTTTGTCTATTATTTTCCCACCTCGGCCACTCTTGTCAGTCGGTGGGGGAGTCACTCCGTCAAGTATTGATTTTTCTGCCTGGTTGGACTGATTGGTCGAGGTCAGCTGGTTGACCTTGACTAGTTTACCGACCAGCTGTTCACCGGCACCGGCACCGGCTACTGTTCGGAGCGGTCAGACTGTTCGGAGACACGTTTGGAGAAGCTTACTGTGTTCTGGCTGTTCTCTGTTCTTCCCGTTTCTCCATGGCTGGCTAACTCCACTACTTTCGGCAGGTAATTGTCTTTTTCAATCTCTTAACTTAATTAGTTGGCGGTTTTTCTCTCCCACCCAGACATATATTATCGTAGATTAGTTATAAGTAATTTATATATATTTTTGTAACTTGTGTTCCTCGTGTACGTGTTCGTGTCGCAAAGTGTTCGTTCCTGTCTTTCGTACATTTTAAAATTTGTTAATTTATTTACTATGCTAGTTTAGTTTTTTATCTTTTGCTCTAGTGCTTTCTAACTGATCCGTTCGGCGAACGGAAATTATTTATTCCGTGTACACACTTTGTCTTTTTTAGTGTAAGCGAGACGGTACAGACTTTGCAAATTTTTGTTACCTCGTGTTTTGTGATGCGTGCAAAATTGGGTGGCAACATTCATGATTTCAATTTTATTATTTAATTATTGCCTTTATAGTAGCGTGAACTGATTAGAATTTAATTATTGTTATTTGGGAAATAATGTATTGTTATTATTTGTAAATTATATAATTATTATTATGCCTACCTTACAATTAATATTTAATAGCAAAATGTAAATTATTATAATATTATAACAGAATGATTAAAATCCAGCGAATTATAGTTACAAGTAATTGTTATCACACTTAATTATTTAGTATGGCTGTTCTAGCCTATAAGTAAATATTTATATATTTGAAAATTTGTTTTGTTTGTAATATTTAATATTGTCACCAAGTAGTGTATCTTTTAATACTTGGTGTCTTGAGGTATTTTTGGGAAATAGTCTTCTGATACTTAAAAGGTACTGTTAGTTACAGATTGTTATTTTTTTTAATTGTTAAATTTAAATATTTTATTATACTTTGTGGCAAACATAATTAAGTTTTTATTATTTCTCGGGTTGTAGTAAAGTTGTTCTGAATATCTACTGGTTATGTTGGGATTCTATAGGGTCCCCGTGAGTGCCGTCAGCGGGACTGGTGCGGCGAGTCTGCCCGGAACAACTAAAAAATGGAATGCCCGCGCCCTGCCAGCGCTATTGGACCGGCATCCAACCGGAGTGTAGTGCTCCCATTCATTTCTTCTGGAACAAGGTTGGATTAAAAATGTGTTTCTTTACTTCTTATACTGAACTTGCGAGGACTGGGGTGCAGGGAGCGCTGCCAGATGTTAGATCTGGAGGAGGGCCAGTACCTAGCCAGTATTTATTTAGTTAGTTACATGACCTGAAGGGGAGGATTTCATCTTTAATTCGGATTCGTGGAGGCAACTAAGCCCCCGCCTCCTTCGAAAATTGGCTTTAAATATATTTTTTTTAAATTTCGGCTACAAACTTGAAACAAAATTACTTTTCAAAAATAGTGGGCCTAGAAATTCTACAACCTTTTTCCTCCCCTCAGTTCATAAAAATTACCAGTTAAAATTTTGCTACTGCCGTACCTGATATTATGTTATTTAGTATATTATATTGTTTATTTATTATGTTATTGTTTCTATTTATTATGTTATTGTCTTTATTGGAATTCTATTGATTGTTGTTATTTAGTTATTAAGTTACGCGGTGCACCGTGGTGCTGAAGTAATTGTATTTTGCATGGAAATGTTTGCCACCTATTAATTATATATCATTTACTCGAAATCTTGTCTCTTTGTCTCTCTTCCCACTAGTGGCATGTGATTGTTTTTTTTTTAATGATTTGCTCCGAGTTTGGGAGGGGCGCGCTTCCGAGGCCTCCTGTCTATTTCGCTTACTCGGAACAAAATGGTAGCAGAGCGTGGTTACGTGTTTTTACCCTCTGCGGGCCCGGGGTTTTGTTTTGCCACTGGTGGTGAGAGGGATGAGTTGAAGTTAGTTTGTGACTTCCTGCGCCTGTGCCGTCTCGCTGAGCTATTTATCGCCGATCTACAGGAAGTGTGTAAACTTGTCTTTATTTTCTGATTATTGTTACTTGTGTGTTTTTGTTATACTTTGTCATCGTTGTTTTTTTTCTGGTTTTGTTCTGGTACGGCGTAGTGTTTTGTTGCGGTATTTTGGTTTCGCTGCCGTGTTTCGTGGACGGCAGGAATTCTGGGGACCCTGCTGAGAGTGTTTTTTCACTGCGTTATTCTCTTGTCGCCTTACAATCTTGATTTGTTAGTTGTTGACTTCGAGTCAGTGTGTTGCTTGTTAGTCTGTGTTTTTTTTTGTTGTTGTTATCATGCCTGTCTCTCTGGTGCCTGAATACTTGTTGAAGGAGGATCTCCATTTTGAGTTGTTGGCTCGTGGGCTCACTCCGGGTTCCGACTGCGAGTCCATGCGGAAGCAACTGCGGGATAACATGGACCTGGACACGACTTGGCCTAGGGATTTGACGTTCCAGAAGCAGAGGCCTATTTTGGAGGCTAAGTTGGAGACTTTTGAAAATAGTCAGGAGGACTGGTTGGAGTCGCCGCCTACTGGCCGAGAGAGGGCTAGGTATTTGTCCCGGCTTACCCATCTACATATGAGGCTGTCGCTACTTAGATCCAAGCTTACCAGTTCTGGTGATAAGGAGTGGTTGGAGGAACGCGTCACCTTGGTTGACGGCCTGCTGACTGTACTCGAGAGGGACGAGGGGGCAAAGGCTCCTGAAAAAACTTTGTCTGCGATTGACTCTGCTGCGGCTGTTAAGGGTGAATGCCGGATCCCTGGGTCAGTTGTTGCTGATTTTGATGTGGGCGTGGCGTCGGGGGTGTCTGGTGTGGACGGGGCCCGGGGGCCGGTGACCCAAATGCCTGCTGGATCTGGGGGACTGGGGACTGTGGTGACGGGATCCTTTGTTCAGTATCACAAGCTTCCGAACCCACTTACCCCGTTGCTGCAGCGACTACCAACGGTGGATGGTCTAGATACTGAAGCCTTGCTGCGGTTTCTTTCTGAGATCCTGCGACTGCATGACTTGCCTGGTCTTCAGGGAGCGAGCTTCCTGCATGTCATCTCTCCGTTTTGTAGGCCACCTTTGGGTGACTGTCTGGTTCGAGTTCTCCAGAGGGGTGGTACCCTGGATGATTTTCATAGGGAGGCATTGGATTTCTTTGTTCCTGGTCAGTTGAGGGAACGTCTCCGTGTGGAGAAATTCTTTAGGCCTCAGGGCAACGGAGAGAGTTTGGCTAAGTTTGTGGCCGAGGTGAGGGACACTGATAGGGTGTTAAGGCTCAATATCCCCGAAAGTACTGTGGTCACCACCATTCTTGAGGGTCTCAATCCTGAAGAGAGGTCCCGTCTAGTTTTTGCTGGTCGCCCTTCCACCTTTTCTGAACTGGACCGTCTGTGCATTGCTTCGCGCAGCGTGCAGTTTGCTGACCGGCAGAGGGCGGAGAGGAACAATCATCGTTCCATCCAGCCCTCCAGGGCTGTCACGGCCGTACAGAATCCCGTGGATGGGCCACATCACTCTGGTGGGCTTCATCCACCCATCTGCTATGCCTGTGGTGAACGAGGTCATACTCGTCGGGAGTGTCCTAGGAGATATCGCACTGGTCCAAAAAACTAGATCAAAGGGGGGTTTTCTCTGAAGTTCCCCCGAGGTCTAAGAAAAAATTTCAAAAAAATAGTACCTGTGCGAAAAATTTGATTAATAGTTTGGACACTACGAGCCTAGCAGAAAAGGGAAACCTACGGCTTAGGACAGCATCTAAGGTGTGCCCTTATATCAATATCTTAGTGGGAGACTCAGTGCATAAGGCCCTAGTTGATTCCGGGTCAGCCTGTAGCCTCATCTCTTCCCGTCTTTTTGAAGCCATTTCAGGTTTAGGTTTGGTGAAGCACACCGAGGAGTCTTCTTTAACTTGCTGGACTGCTTCTAATTCCCCTCTTCCAATTTCGAAGAAGGCTTCAATCAAGTTTAAGGTTGAATGTTTTTCATGGGTGTGGAGCTTCCTTGTGGCCCAGGACCTGAGTATGGATTGTATTTTGGGGGCGGATTTTATTCAAAAGACTGGTTTGGTGCTGGATCTTCAGGCGGGCCAGTCTTATTTCAAATTCAATCGGCGAGTGTCAGTCCCCTTTTCTGATAAATGCAAATCGACGCCGCAGGTTGTGGAGGTGGAGTGTGAGGAAGTTTCTGCCCCTGGGGACCCGTTCGGTCACTTGGATGAGGAGCAAGCTGGGGTTCTCCGTGAGCTTTGCTCAAGATTTCCGGAGGTCCTCACACCCAAGCTCGGTTCTACCCATCTCATTGAATACGAAATTCGTCTGACTGACACTCAGCCAGTACGCTCCCACCCATACAAGTTGGCTCCTCCAAAGATGGAGGTTATGCGTGGTATCATCAAGGATCTCTTGGATCAAGGAGTTATTGAGCCCTCAAACTCATCGTATGCCAGTCCAGCGTTCTTGGTTCCAAAGCCTAGTGGAAAACATCGTATGGTGGTTGACCTAAGAAAACTTAATGCCAAAATTGAAATAGACTCAGTGCCTCTCCCCGATCTCCATTCTGCTTTTGATTGGTTCGGTAAGGCCAAATTTTTCACTATATTTGATTTGAACCAAGCATATCATCAGATTCCGTTGAAGAAGGAATCACGTCCTCTCACGGCCTTCTGTGTTCCGTGGAATTTGTATCAGTACCGATCTGTGCCTATGGGGCTAGCTGTGGGGGCCCAAACGTTAACTAGGTTGCTCGACTCCATCTTCCACGATGTGAAGTTCAGGTATGTCTTTAATTATCTTGATGACCTTCTGGTCTACAGTGAGTCTTTCACGGAACACGTTAAACATCTTGAGGAGGTCTTGGTTAGGTTGGGTAGGGCTGGCCTTACAGTCAATCCGGAGAAGGTGTCTTACGCCAAGTCTGAAATATCGTTTCTCGGTCACCTCGTGTCGTCTAGGGGTGTATCTATAGACCCTGCCAGGACCCAAGGCATTCGGGATTTCCCTCCTCCGAAGGATTCCAAGGGTGTTGCCAGATTCATCGGCATGGTTAATTTCTACCGTAGGTTTATTCCTGACTTTGCCGAGGTGGCCGCCCCTCTGAACGCCTTAAGAAGGAAAGACGCAAAGTTCGTTTGGGGTGAAGATCAAGAACGTGCTTTTCAACTGCTTAGGGAGGCCATTATCCAACCTCCTGTGCTGCGAATACCGGACTTTAGTAGGCCCTTCATCTTGCAGACTGACTCCTCATCCTGTGCTGTAGGAGCTGTGCTTTCTCAAGAATTCGACGGCGCTCGGCAACCTATAGCTTTTGCATCTAGGACTTTGACCCTTTAGGAAAAGAAATCTTCTATTTATGAGCTGGAGTGTCTGGCGGTCGTTTTCGGCATGGATAAGTTTCGGAGGTTCCTAGAGCATTCCGAATTTCTGCTGGAAACTGACAATCAGGCTCTTTCCTGGCTATTGGCCCATCCTCGACAACTCGGGAAGATTGGTCGCTGGGTTGTCAAAATTGCGGCCTTTAAATTCAGGGTGCAGCACATTCGCGGCACCCAAAACGTCGTCGCCGATGCTCTTTCTAGAATGTATCATCTACCCAGCGATCCTGTTGATTCTCAAGCACCGTTGTGTGGGACTGTGATGTTGGATTTCCCTGCTGCCTTTGAGAGTTTTGGCTCTCACCAACTTCAAGACCCCGAGTTGTCAAACATCATTGGTGAGCTCCAGGAGGGAGAAGCCCACTCTCCTTACTTCTTGTCCAAGGGTGTCCTCTGCTGTCGTGCCCGACGCGGAGGTGGTCCCAAGATTGTTCTGCCGAGTGCCCTCATACCGATGGTCTTTTCCTACTTTCATGTTTCTCCCGTGGGCGGTCATTTAGGTATTCACAAGACCATCGCTAAAATCAGAGATAAGTTCATCTGGAAGAGTATGGACAGAGACATTGCTGGTAGAGTACGAGCTTGTCATCTTTGCTCGGTCAGTAAACCAGCACAAAATACCAAATTAGGACTTCTTTCCTCCGAGGTGGCGGAGCGGCCTCTTGAGAAAGTGTTCATTGACTATGTGGGACCCTTTCCCCGTAGCAAGTCAGGGAACACCTCCCTGCTTGTTGCTGTGGATGCTTTCTCTAAGTTTTGCTGGTTGATTCCTCTTAGGAGTGCCACGGCGTCGCTCACCGTCAAGGCACTCAAGTCCCGCCTTCTACAGAATTTTGGAGTGCCCGCCACCTTCGTCTCGGATAACGGCACACAATTCGTGTCGAGGGAGTTTCATCGCTTCTGTTTTGGGCATGGAATCAAACATGTTACGACATCTCCTTACTACCCCCAGCCTTCTCATGCTGAGCGGTTCAACCGCAATCTCAGAGCCGCCCTCATCGCTTATCACGCTGAGAAACAAACTACCTGGGATGAAAACCTGAGCTGGCTTCAGTTAGCCTTCAATTCTGCTCTTCACGAAAGTCATGATTCCACGCCTTTCCAGGTCATGTTTAGTCGTCCTCCTTCTGATCCCTTGTCTAATCTCTGGAGTCTGGATAGTCTTCTACCAGTGCCTGGTACTCCCAATGTGAGTGACACTTGGGAAGCAGTCAGGGTTAAGCTCCTGCAGTCTAGGGAAAGGGTGAGGAGAAAATTCAATAAGGGACGTATTGCTAACCCCTTCCAGGTGGGGGATCTTGTCTTTTGTAAGGCCCATCCGGTCAGTTCGGCCGTGGATAAACGGGCAGCCAAACTTTGCTATCGGTGGACAGGTCCTCACCGGATTCTTCGTTTTCTCTCCCCAGTTACTGCTGAGTTGGTTGATCCCGTATCGGGGAGGTTGTGGCGGAAGGCCCACGTTTCTCATCTGAAGGCCTTCCGTGGTGATACCTCTGGTCATGCTCTGGATACTAGTGCGGCTGCGGGGGTGTCCGGGGACTGATCACCCCTGGTTTTCCCTGTGGTGTCGTTTTACTCTCTTTCTATTTTCTTCTTTCTCCTAGAGAGGCGCCTCTCAAAATTTCAGGAGGATCGTGTTTTGTCTGCCTCCTGCTCAGGACTTCGTTTCCTGTTAGGGTTCTCGACTTCCCGTTTCCTGTGCCAGAGCTTGTTGGTTCTTCTTTCAGTGGGGGAGGTTGAGCCGGGGCTCAGTTTGGACAATTTTTTTTTTGTCTATTATTTTCCCACCTCGGCCACTCTTGTCAGTCGGTGGGGGAGTCACTCCGTCAAGTATTGATTTTTCTGCCTGGTTGGACTGATTGGTCGAGGTCAGCTGGTTGACCTTGACTAGTTTACCGACCAGCTGTTCACCGGCACCGGCACCGGCTACTGTTCGGAGCGGTCAGACTGTTCGGAGACACGTTTGGAGAAGCTTACTGTGTTCTGGCTGTTCTCTGTTCTTCCCGTTTCTCCATGGCTGGCTAACTCCACTACTTTCGGCAGGTAATTGTCTTTTTCAATCTCTTAACTTAATTAGTTGGCGGTTTTTCTCTCCCACCCAGACATATATTATCGTAGATTAGTTATAAGTAATTTATATATATTTTTGTAACTTGTGTTCCTCGTGTACGTGTTCGTGTCGCAAAGTGTTCGTTCCTGTCTTTCGTACATTCTAAAATTTGTTAATTTATTTACTATGCTAGTTTAGTTTTTTATCTTTTGCTCTAGTGCTTTCTAACTGATCCGTTCGGCGAACGGAAATTATTTATTCCGTGTACACACTTTGTCTTTTTTAGTGTAAGCGAGACGGTACAGACTTTGCAAATTTTTGTTACCTCGTGTTTTGTGATGCGTGCAAAATTGGGTGGCAACATTCATGATTTCAATTTTATTATTTAATTATTGCCTTTATAGTAGCGTGAACTGATTAGAATTTAATTATTGTTATTTGGGAAATAATGTATTGTTATTATTTGTAAATTATATAATTATTATTAGGCCTACCTTACAATTAATATTTAATAGCAAAATGTAAATTATTATAATATTATAATAGAATGATTAAAATCCAGCGAATTATAGTTACAAGTAATTGTTATCACACTTAATTATTTAGTATGGCTGTTCTAGCCTATAAGTAAATATTTATATATTTGAAAATTTGTTTTGTTTGTAATATTTAATATTGTCACCAAGTAGTGTATCTTTTAATACTTGGTGTCTTGAGGTATTTTTGGGAAATAGTCTTCTGATACTTAAAAGGTACTGTTAGTTACAGATTGTTATTTTTTTAATTGTTAAATTTAAATATTTTATTATACTTTGTGGCAAACATAATTAAGTTTTTATTATTTCTCGGGTTGTAGTAAAGTTGTTCTGAATATCTACTGGTTATGTTGGGATTCTATAGGGTCCCCGTGAGTGCCGTCAGCGGGACTGGTGCGGCGAGTCTGCCCGGAACAACTAAAAAATGGAATGCCCGCGCCCTGCCAGCGCTATTGGACCGGCATCCAACCGGAGTGTAGTGCTCCCATTCATTTCTTCTGGAACAAGGTTGGATTAAAAATGTGTTTCTTTACTTCTTATACTGAACTTGCGAGGACTGGGGTGCAGGGAGCGCTGCCAGATGTTAGATCTGGAGGAGGGCCAGTACCTAGCCAGTATTTATTTAGTTAGTTACATGACCTGAAGGGGAGGATTTCATCTTTAATTCGGATTCGTGGAGGCAACTAAGCCCCCGCCTCCTTCGAAAATTGGCTTTAAATATATTTTTTTTAAATTTCGGCTACAAACTTGAAACAAAATTACTTTTCAAAAATAGTGGGCCTAGAAATTCTACAACCTTTTTCCTCCCCTCAGTTCATAAAAATTACCAGTTAAAATTTTGCTACTGCCGTACCTGATATTATGTTATTTAGTATATTATATTGTTTATTTATTATGTTATTGTTTCTATTTATTATGTTATTGTCTTTATTGGAATTCTATTGATTGTTGTTATTTAGTTATTAAGTTACGCGGTGCACCGTGGTGCTGAAGTAATTGTATTTTGCATGGAAATGTTTGCCACCTATTAATTATATATCATTTACTCGAAATCTTGTCTCTTTGTCTCTCTTCCCACTAGTGGCATGTGATTGTTTTTTTTTTAATGATTTGCTCCGAGTTTGGGAGGGGCGCGCTTCCGAGGCCTCCTGTCTATTTCGCTTACTCGGAACACATTGCATGGCAGATATCACTACATAAAAATGGGTTAAAGTATCCATAATGGAAGGTTGTATTTGTAAAACGACTTTAAGCAATTCTTTTAGATAAAATGAATTGTAATAGAATACAATCAACCATACTAAACTTAGGAAAATGGTGTATCTGACAGATTAAATTGAACACTTCATAGTAAAGCAAGATTAATCATGACAGAAAGAGAACTACCTAAGCATCTTTAGAGCTAAGCAGTAATGTGGGCTGCATTTCAGCTGAACAGGTCCTGTTCATCAGCAATAAATACTCAAGTATATGCTACAATATGTATGGAAAGTTTGTTAAAACTTGGCACTGAAAATACTGAAATATTTCAAACTTAAAGAAAGAGCTTTTTAAACGGAATGGTAGACTACGCATTAAACTGATAAAGGCTATGGAATCCAAAAACAAATACAATTCTCATATCAAGAAACGTCGATTTTTTTCGAAACATCAATAAATCCCCTCAGTAGACACCTACACACTTTTGGAGGCAGACGGTGGCTTAATCTGCTATCATGCTAGAAATAAATGTTGATGCAATACTTATATGTGTATGAACAATGTTGAGTATAACCAGCCTTAACCATAATATTTTAAGGAAATACATTTTATAAACTGTTTTTTTAACAACTAAAATACTTTACGCTTTGCTGTAGATGGAGCTTATATTGGTCACTGTTAAATTACATTAAAAACATAAAACCAATATTTAATACATTTTATTGTTTTGTGAGGCCTTTCGATATCCTTTTGTGATGTGTCTGAAGAAGATATCTTGCATATCGAAAGGCCTCACAAAACAATAAAATGTATTAAATATTGGTTTTATGTTTTTAATGTAATTTAACTTTATGCTTTACTATGCTAATTAAAATAAATTTAAATTATAATCTTTATTATTAAAATTGACCTATTTTAGCTATTTTCTATTCAACACTTATTTTTACAATGTGTAATTAGACGTTTGTAACCTTTCAATTTAGAACATTTATATGATGAACACTGCAATTATTTTTCAGCACATGTTAATAAGAGTATTATTTTACCGAACAGTACAAAGCTCTACCAATGAAGTGTTCAGAATTGGCTTGAAAAGATTTTAACTCACAAGAAATAAGCTTAAGGAATAATCAGACTGAACGAGAAAGTATATTTGCGATTATTGAATACTATACATAAAAACCTCCAATTTCTATTTTGGAAAAAAAGTTTTTAACGGTTTTGCGATAGCAGCAAATGTAAGCCATACCCTGATCACACACACTCCACTTTTTACCGACAAACGAGGAAATTTTTATAACTATACAAGCCGGTTGAATGAATACTGGTAAATATACTGGTAAAACGACAGTTTTGTTTTCATATTTTGCCACACTTTTCCTCTGCTGATAGAAATCACTTCAAATTTTTCAATTTTTGCGTTTGAATATTTCATCATACCATTATGAATTCACTCACATTTTTAGTAGTTTTTTTTTAACTATGTTGGGAACGGAAGATATTGTTTCGCAAGAAATGTTATACAACACATGCTATGTAGCCTTCCAGTAGTAATGCTATCACCGCCGCTAATTGACTATCGAAATTGCCATGTTAACTGCATTAGGTCTGCCGCAACTCAACCACGCCATGTTATAAATACTATGTTTGTACTCAGTGACAATGTCCGTGATGCGTTTCAAACTTACTAATTTTACAACTTCATAGCTAGTACAGTTGTAGGAAATACATTCAAAGGGAATTCCTTATTTTGTATACTCTTATAAGGTAGTACTAATATATTGCCAATTACTAGTAAAATAAGTTACTCATTCCGTAAGAGATAATCTTGAAAGGTAGCTAGAGTGATTTGTTCTTAGTAGACTGTTCGCAGTGAAAATTAAAAGATTAACTATTATTCCTAATTATTCAATAGTAATCACTTTAGCCCTAAGCTCCTAATGTCACGTTTGTGAACTCATGTATAACATATTACCCAAATGAACCACATCATTATTATTTTACACAAACAATACATATATGATGTGGTAACAATATAACATTTTCGGCTTTGGTTTCACAATTAAACTATCAAACCTATATTAAATATATATGGGATTGAATCAGTCCTTAGTTTTTTGTTTCATTAATTTAGGACGTTGCGATCAGTGTTTATTTATTTTTAAATTTTTTAAACTCACTTGTGTGAACGGAAGATCATCTGGTTCATCTGACCAATCTATTCCAGCAATAATAAAAAGGGGCAAGGTTGCTACCAGGCACACTAAGTGAGCACATGTAAAAGTTTTTAGTTTATTTTTATATTATTTAAACAACTGTTCTGTAGCCATTTACTTTAAAACTGTTGTTATTTTTTAGAAGTTTGTTTCTACTTTCTGATGATGGAAGGATTGTGAAGGAAACTGGATTATCCCGGACGTTTTCCATTATTCAGTGATAAAATTTTTGTTGTTCACATTGAAATCGTTGTTTCCAATTTACTGTGACTGACTATGCATTCTGTATTATTTATTCAATTATAAGCGCTGTAAGGTTAGGTCAACCAGAAATTTGTGACAACTAACAAATTGAAAGTGGTTTCTTTCTTTATGACCTGTTAGCTCACTAATAAACAAAAGTACTTTGTAAGGACTTTTTATTTTAAGTTGAAACATTTAAAAACCATCCTTGCTGCATTTTTGACTTTATCAAATTAAATTGTCAGTTATACAATATAGCGTCGTTACTTTATGTTATAGCTGAATATTGTACGAAATATTAATTTCATCAGATATTTAAAATTAACTACAGTATATTATCCGGTAATACTATAACTTTATTTAAATACCTCAATAACCAATGTACGGTGAATTATATTTAAGAATAAAAGCACTACTGAACAAAAATTATATTAGTGATTTCCATCCCGGTCACTACATGTTGAAAAATATTGCATATTTAATTTAACTACCGTATTGTACATAATTTAAAATGAATTCAAAGTACATTTACAAAAAACAAAGACATTTAAACCATTGTTTTGTTTTTTCAAATAAAAAATCCCGACATTCAGAAATAGTGCATGCTTCCAAGACTGATTAAAACTGAAACGTGTGGTACGAAAAGTTGTAAATATATAGAAGAAATAATTTTAATACAATTTTCTACATATTTAAATAGAGAACCTAACTATGCATTTGGAAACCCATTCGATATTGAAATGCATGAATGTTAAAAATATCACCTATACATATAATTAAACCGTATCGCTGTTCAATGTTTTGATATTTGCTATATGGCAACAAATAAATCTGTTATAGACGGGAAAGTAACCACCAAATACCATGTAGCCATCCCTTAGTAACGATATCATTGACCACTAATGGACTATCGGAAATAGAAGGTTACCTGCATTAGGTCGCCCGCAACTCAACATCAGCGTCATGTAGTTGGCGTAACACCGAAGTTTGGCAGGATTGTTTGAATCGAGTTTAAATATTGATATCACACTAAATATTAACTAAATCATTTAGAATTTTTGTTTTTAAATAGATTACGAAGTAGATATGACTATCATATCTATGATAGTGTGTTTAACTAATCTTAGTTAAACAAACGTTTTTAAGACGAGGTTTGTTTTAAAAACATGTCGTGGAAGTTGAAGTATAGTATAAGAAACTCACCTACCTAACTCCATAGTGTTACGATATTTCTTGAGATTTTCAAATGTATACATGGTCTAAATAGTGCTATACAACATTGTAATACCTTAATAGCCACACATTTTTATCCACACGCATATGACTTTAAATTTTATGGTAGCGGATGTAAAAATGTTCCAAATGTAAACAATATCAATAAATTGCTGTAAATGAATGTGTTTTTAAATATAATTTGATATTGGTTGCAACTACTTCAAGTTTTATCAATCAGATTTTAATTTATTTTTTTTTAATTCTGAAAACGAGTTTTGTCTCCTAATGTTTCTAAGTATTTAAAAGCGATTCTAGTATATTAAACTGCTAATCTTAATCGTCATTAAATAATGAGTGATAGACAAATCATAATAGTATTGTATCTTCAGTATGATACTTAGAGATGAAAACCACGTTGAAATATACGACCCCTTCGACTATTCTTGCATACTCAGCATATTTTATATTACAAAACTTGTCAAAAATCGTTTTAAATATTTGTGAACGGGTTGTATTTACTTTGATCTGAAATATATTAAAAATATAAAGATTTAAAACACGTAGTTTGCGCCGAATCATTCTTTTTCAAACTACCTTTAAGTCATGATTTGCTTTTGCCTAATATAAAATTGTCTAAAGAGAACGGAATTTATAATTGTTACCATATTTTTATATCTAATATTCTGTATGCAACTTTAAAAATGTGACTTTTTAATAACGTAAATAACAACAAGAATCTGAAAATGCATTATATAACTATGAAACAATATATTTGATTCTTAATTTAAAAAATAATCTTTAGTTACAATTGGTTAAAAATTAAGGCCGCGGCAGTGTAACCCACAACTGTCATATTAGCATCCTTTTCTTTTTGTTTCAGATAACCCTTCGTGATACCACAGGAAATTCCAAAATTACTTTCCTGATAATAGTTCCACCTTTGTTCGTTTAAGTGGATTGTTTTTGTTTTGGTGCTTCTAGCTTATTTTCAATGACATAGCTTTGATTATTTGTCTAGAGGTAGTTTATATTTTTATATTTTAGCTTGGCAGTCCATTGCCGTATTTTGTAGGTTAATCATTTATTAGGTATTATTACACCAGGTGAAAAGGGTAGATTTCATTCCGAAATAAACTGTTTTCACTTTTTTGCAAAGATGAGAAAGTTAACGAAATTTTAGTATTCTTTAAAACTATCTACCATCAATAACAAAATTAAATCAAAACTCATTTACTCTTACTAGGATATTGGAGTGAAACGTTATGTCTCCTACATACTCAGTAAACGTTCTGAAGATATTGTTTAATTATGTTTCAGATTAGAGTTTATACAAATGGACTAGTCAGTATCATACCTTACGTATAAGTGAATGAATGCTAACATGTATACCGAGTGGTGTTTTCATAGTGTATTACAATGCTATGTTTTAACTAAGAACAAACTATGCAAATGTACGTGGTATAATAATAGAAAATTAGGTACACGTGATACTCGTATATATGGTTATAACAGCAAACGACCACAATTAGCTTTTCCTAGAAGGATTTATAATTAATTTAATATACTGCCTAATTAATAGATTCAAACTTACTGCATGTACTCACTTAAACGGAATTATACAATCAGCGCTAATCGTAATTATTAGTGCATATGATTTCGAATAATTATAATTTACATAGGAACAATCATCTAATTGAAACTTCAAACACGCAGTTTAACTAAGGTATTTTATGATATATTTAACACAGTTATTGAATAGCTATTGAATAACACAAATAATCTCTGTTACTGCAGTGATGTAACCTCTAATTAACGTGACAGGACACGTTACTACATCCCTGGTGACTTGTACTACTCTAGATTACTGTGGGCAATACTGAGACTACACCTTGTCTTTCTTAATCTGTGTTTTAAACACCAGCCATTTCACTAAAGAGCTTCTTGTTAAAGTTTAAATACGTTTTAATCGCAATATAGATTTAAAATTTGATGTAAGATTACGTTATACATAATTACTATTTTAACCTGTATTACTACTAAATAAAAAAAATGTTGTCCTCAATCAGAGATACATTCTTTATAGCTCTGCTCATTTAACTTTATTTTGTCTCATTATTCATTTACTAAATGTGTCTATAATGAAGAATAAACATTTGAATCCTAACTTTTACCATTTTGAATATAGAATCCTCTGTTAAAGATGATGTTTTTATAGTTTTAATAATATTAGCATTGGAATCGAGTAGGCAGACTCACGGATAGAAAATCGAAGATGTTTCCAAGTATCGAGGTAATCAGGGATTCAGTAACAGAATCGATTCATCCCTAATTTTGTTCCAATTAAATTTAAATGCTTATTAAATTATTTATTTATTAAATAAATAATTATTTATTTATTTATTAAATGCTTATGCACCTTGGATGACGTAAAGATGCATAAGTGTTTGCAGAACATAACTGGCAACTGTCTATATTACTATGATAAAACTAATAACTTAAAATATTTACGTAAACCCAACCATAAACATACTTGTGTTGGTATAGGAAAAAATTAATAGTTCAATGTCACTTACAAAATTGGGCGTCAAGGTATATTTTACAACATCTGTCAATTATTATTCTGCGGGCACTCTTATCATGAATAGATGTTTTGAAAGTACAGTATTTTGTATTATGTATATTAAATGTTTTTGTTTTTGTAATTTATATATAATGTTTACATTTAACATCGACACTCTACTTTAATGTATAAGGGAATCACCATGCAAATATACGTGTTGACTGGAAAGGGATTGACGGAATTGTCGATCTGTATCTGTGCCTTATTATATGGACAAGAACCACTATCCCAAGAAACCAACTAGCTCAAAATTTTTTATTTATGTTATCCAAACTTAATAAATTTAAAAAATATATGAGTGGACATTTTTTATCAATCCTGAAACTAATCTCAATTTAACATTTCCATCAAATATTTTGAAAATTTCATATTCCAAATTTAAAACATATATAATATAGATTATTAAGAAATTTTATCGTCCACAGATTAATATTAGAAATCTACTTTGTATATTATTGTGTATTGTTTATATACCCAACACAAGAATAACATTAAAGTTTCACTATTGTTTCAACAAAAGAATATCGTCATTATAAAACATATTTTTTCATAATCTGTAGCTTAACAGTATATATAAAAAAAGAATACGAGTTCTGGGTTTAACACAAATCCAATTATCTGACTATGTAGGTCATGTACTTACCTGTACTAAAAAGTAACTTTTACTGTGCTAGATAAATATCAAGAAATTTCCCTTAATATTTTGAAGGATAAATCTGACTCGATGCCTCATTTCATGTGACTCCTGTTCCATAGTCAAATTCAATACTAGTTGGATGATAAATAATTTTCATTTAAACATTGATTTGGATGTGAGGAAGGGAAACAACAACTAAATATCTTAATATTATTCCTAAATAAATGAGAATAATTTAAGAATAATTAATCTATTTTAATCAAATGTATATACATTTTTTTAATAATTGTTAATAAAATAATTACACCGTGCTTATTAAATCCAACCAATTATAACTAAACATAAATTACCATCCACGTAAATAATACAAAAATATTGGCTTCCAATTATTATAAAATTATTGTCTGCCTTTTAATTCACAAACATCCATAAAATAGTAGTATCTTTTAAGCGTCGAGACTGGCAATTTAATTGGGTAAAATATATTTTTGTCGGTTAATCTGTACTTTCTTTAACATGTTACACATAGGATTAGATTTTTCAAATATAACATATAATAATGAATGGATCTTACTTAGTTAAATGGTTTCAAAAATAACAAAATGAATTAGTAAACTGGTCGTTTACCGAGATGCGCTTTCCGTATATTACCATTATGGTATATATATATATATATATATATATATATATATATATATATATATATATATAATAAATAAATAAATATATATATATATATATAATAAATATAATATATATATATATATATATATATATATATATATATATATAAATCAATACGATTATGGTATCGTAAGTGTTGTATAACTTTTCAAATGCGCTATTCAATATTTGTAATCGCACTGCGTTTTCGTACAGCATATACTTAGGTAAACGTAGTTATACAATCAAGTAAAAACTCAATTAAATTTCATGTCCTTATTTGTCCAATGCATTTTATAAAATACGCTCCTATTATCAGGTAAATAGACCCAGTTAGAGAAATTTGTAAAAAAAGCATCAGGTAGATAGACTAACTTTATTGCTTTTTTTGTGTCATTTCTTGTCATTATAGTTTTAGACGCCAATGCAGCACATGAGTACATAAAACATAATAATCATATGTTTATAATCAGTATGTTTATTGAGAGAGTCTTTTGTTCAAAATTCAACGTGAAAAGATATAAAGTTCTAATTGGTTGTGCTAGTCACTCTAATATTGTTAGTGAAGGTACGCTTAAAAATACAACATCAAAAGTATTAGGGACATTCTAAAACGTGCATATGTTGTACGTTTCAGTGTTTGCAAGATAAGACATTGGTACATCATATATTACGTAAATACCTGCGGCAGTGGTCTACAGGAGAAACAATAACTCTTACATTTATGTGGTAATTGTTGACTGTTTATATTATTGTCAAATATTTTGGTAAATTTGTCGAAATTTTTATGTCAGATACACACTCAGTGTCCCACTCAGAGGACAATAATATATCAAACATTAAAAAACATATTATATACATGTTATTGACATTTTTGGACATATTTCTGACTCGATAATGACATTAACAGTAAGGTGGATTATCCAGGGTTATCTTCAAAACCTTAACTGTTTAATTAAGATGAAATGAGTGAATTTGGCCGAAGACTAAACTCATCGAATGAATTAACTTAATTACGGTTTGTAAATTAAATAACAAAACTTTATTTTCACATAGCAAAAAATTGCTTTTCACCAAACAAGGGAAGTTGTTCTCCTTCCCTTCTTTACTCAATAAGACAAACTCACTCCTGTTTAGACGTGAAGGGTCTCATAAGAAATGGGACACCCACTACGTAATTAGTACAATTTATGTTTTATGATTATTATTAGCTCGATTTATAGTTTTAAACATATTATTATTCTCAATAGTAACCAATTTAGCTCAATATCAATTAATAATGATGAAAAAGATAAAATATCAGAGACATTACTGTATGATTTGTGTAGAGTACAAATTTTAAAACTTTATACTTTTAGATCTACGTAGCTATGAAATTCTTATTTAATGTGGCTATAGACAAAAGTCAATAAATAAAAAGAATGAAGAAATAGGAACTCGAGAGGGAATCTTTGTTATTATTTAACCTTTACTGAACAACGAGGTTAAATGAACAGCTGTAAAGCTCTTAATAATAATGTACCATTCTCTTCCTTATAGGAAAATAACTCTCTAAATACCTGGAAAAAAATAACCAGCTGGAATTATTATGGGTCACATGTCAGGTAATTAAATAACGAGTATAGACCCAAATTTATCCAAAGAAAGCGAAGAAGAGAATGAGATTTTAACAGGACTATAAATGAACAGATATCGCTACAAAGTACGAAGGAGTACACAAAATTAAAATTAGGACAGCTTACTGCTTAACTTTAAAAGTATACTGTTTAAACATAGTGCCCACAAGAAAGTTGAGAGAAAAATGTTTGTCGGTTTTATTATTAATACAGTATACTTATATCTGTATGTTGAATATGTATTGCACAAGTAACGATGTGTCACTAGCCTGTCAACTAAAACAGTTAGAGGAAAGCTAATGCCATATTTATAATATCACTCACATAATACTTAAAATCAGCTTAAAAGCTTGGAAAAGTACCCCTCTAAGGCTGAATAATAATAA
Organism: Homalodisca vitripennis; assembly: GCF_021130785.1. Taxonomy (NCBI): domain Eukaryota; kingdom Metazoa; phylum Arthropoda; class Insecta; order Hemiptera; family Cicadellidae; genus Homalodisca; species Homalodisca vitripennis. The sequence continues at coordinate 65,116,669 of NC_060211.1, read as the reverse complement.
AGTATATTTTTTCACTGCTTCGTGAAACTTTTTACTATCGCTACTGTCATACTTAATATAATTATTTGATATGTAAAATAATGGAATATTAAACAACTGTTTCTTGTAAAACAACCGTCACGGTACGGAGAGGCGCTACTATGATACAAGATGTGGAGGTTGAATTACTTCACAAAACGACAAATACTTATTGGTTCCCACAACAAGGAAATTCCGGGCTGCTAATCATTCATTTGAATGTCAAATCTCGTTAAAACTTTTGGCTGAAATATTATCATTTCATGACACAGAATGGTAATAGTTAAAACACAAATAATCTGCAATTAACTATTATATTTCAATATTTAAAGATTGTTTAACAGTGGCGTAACATTGTTGCTCATACAGAATACCGCGTGAGATTGAATAGTTCTGACTAGATCACTGACTCTTCACAAAATTTTAAGAAGAATGACAAAATATGGACAGCTTTGCATAAGAAATGTTGGGATCAATCTGAGAAACAGTGATTATTTAGTCAACACATTTCACCAAGAAAGCTGAGAAAGTTGAAACAAGAAAGATATGTTACTAATATAAGGCATTTGTAGTCATATAGGTGTAATATAGTAGCATAATATGCAATATAGTCTTTGGGTTATATAAGTGAATAAATTAAATATATCAATGTCACCCATATCTTTTATTGATTTTTAATAGAAAAAGGGAATATTCATTGTATAGGCATAACACCAGGTTTTGTTGTAATCAATAAAAAACATTTGCCTTAGAATGAAATTGATCGTCAGTCCCACAAATTTTTGTAGAAGTTGACATGAGAGATGTCAAAAGGATTATCAAATTAGTGTTAAAGGTTATATTTTGTAAGTTCCAAAAATATATGTGAACAGACAGAATAATTGATGAAAACATTGAGTTTCAGTCTTCATATGTAGTATTCTGAACAAAATATAAGCATTATTTATTAGTATGATGGTCATATATTAGGATTTCTAGCTGAAAACAGTTATCTGCGGAAAAAGTAGTTTCATATTTGTATTACTTCTACTATGATGTTAACAAAAAAATACCGTAGTAGATGATACATATCTTTCTTAAGAGAAAAACTAGGTCACGTGCTTGTACAATTCTAATAGTCCTTTGTTTCTAGACTAGGAATGAAAGATACCATCAAGTTAGTTACAGCCTGATTTTATCCTAAGAATTGTAACATATTTAAAAAAATAAATTATATTAAGAAAATTATATAATCCTATCGATTAAGTATTGAAATATGATTAAATGAAAAGTATTTCAACTAGTAAAAACATTTCACATTTGTTTATATACTATATTTAGGTGCTTCTTTAAAAACATTTCAGTAAATTAACTTTAAATTTTTTAAATAATTGGAACACGCTGCATTGTATGTAAAGTAAGGAATAGTGTGCATTAAATTACCAGAAATGATCATTGGGAACAGCGCTCTCTATAGCAGTGAACAGCGTCAGACAAGAAATGGGTGGCCACAGAATGCAATATATGCTGCATGACTACTTTTTACTGTCATAGACTCTACTGAATGACGTGTCTTTAATGTAGGCACTATAAAGTACAATGCTTAACGTTTATGAATGTCTTTAAAGGCTCTAGTAATGTAATTGATATTTCTTTTATTTCATTGGTTGCTAGAATGAAAACTAACTTAATACGAGAGCGGAACACTGTTTTATACCTAATTTTTATAAATTGGACAGAGTAAATACTTATCTTACCTATAAACTAATAATTACTAAGTGGCATTTTTTAATGTATTTAAAAAAAATACTTAGCTTTATAATAGTTAAATATAACTTTAAAGCACAATTTTAGTGGCTTATACGTGATTTAACTTATCCAATTTAAAATAACCAGTTGTGATTTACTTGCGTATGTAAGGTTGAAATTCTATTATTAAAATTGTCAAACAAAATGTTCTTCATGCACTTTCCAAATATAACTATCAATTATTTCATTATTTATTATTTTAATTATTTAGTATTCTACAATAATGCAAACACAATAGATTAGAATATATATTAGGATTTTATAAAAATTAATTAATATAAGATTTAGATGCTTTTAACTACATGGTAAACTTAAAGATTTAATTCCAACCCATGGTATATTCAGGAAACTGGATACAGATTCATTGAGTAGTAGTAGAAATTCTTAAGTTCAAGGACAAACAAGGAAGAACCTTCATATGAATGTTACGTAGTATGCATTATTGTTTTAACATATTGAATAAACTGAAATATTGCTGCCTTCTAAGATGAAATGGCCCAGGATTATACAGCTACAGATTTAATGATATTAGGTTTCGTGGTCTAAAGATGTTTTCATGATTCTTATTACCCCTTACCCTTCCTATTAAGTTTTATTGAAATTTTAAATGTGACGTGATATTACGCTGAAATCTCCGTCCTATCCTCAAATGGTGAGATCGTAATAACATTGAAACATCTAGAATAATTCTGTACCGTTATGAAACATTTGTGTCTATGGCGATGTGCAAAACACAAATTTGTGAGTGTGTGTTATCTGAGTATGCCTTTGTGAACCAAGGCTACTCAGCATCACATGCTGTGTAGAGCGCACTCATTACGTCATGACATTTGTAGGTTCTAATATGCACATACCAGATACTGGTAACAGAAGGTAACAATGGCGGATAGCTATAAGATTGACGCCATATTTAAAATGGTTTAACTCAATGAATATGACAACATAATTCAGGCAGTGGCCAGAATGGTCTTACTCTAGCTTTAGACAATATGACATTGTACGCACTGAAAAATTTAATGGAGATCAAGTGAAATGAGTAAAGATGTATCATTTGTTTTTAAATTGATTTAACTTTCCCAACAAAAACAAAGCAATCTACACTTCTTCTACTATCTTCATAATTTAATACTAACACATATGCACAAACTGCAAAACCTAGTCGTTTTATAAATTTATATTTATATATTTAATTTAAACTACCACTCTGCTACTCAAATTAAATTTATTTGAAGAAAACATTACTAAAATGGTTACCTGTTATCAGCATCTGAAAGAAGAAAAATTAATGCATCTAAGTAACAAGATTGATTTTGTTTCGGTTTTTATTATTATTCATTAACCACTGAATATATCTAACATTTCATTATTTTCAAACATTATATTTATTCACAAATGAAATGTTTAACAAATAAATGGGATTATGAAAATGGTTTACAGTAATGCTACATAGAATGTTTCCTGATTCACTTCTTAGATTAGCCTACACGAAGTCTATCGTGTCCTATCTTGAACACTCCTTTAAAACATTCGCAAATTCAGAGGTTTTTTTTATATATTTTAATGTTCCAAATGATGAATTACGACATTAAAACCTATTGTTGCTTCAATTCTCTAAAGGAAAGGTTGTAAAATTATACTTGTTTTTATATTACCTATTTATGTATGTCCGTCGAATATTTTCGATACTACTGAACCAATTTTGATGGATCTTCTTGTAAAAAAGCAATATAAAAGATCCTTCCTTCTTAACGGCACAAGATCAAGTGTGAAAATTAAGATTTTCTAAATCAATATTAGTTAATTTGGAGTTAGTTTGGAAAGTCTCGTACTATATCAAAGTTCCAGAAACCATCTAGTAGGAGTCCTTTGAAACATGATGTAGAACAACAACACGGAATAAGATGCTGAGTTGCAGTTTTCTGCACCTTGAAATATATAAACAGTTCAATTCCGTGCTTTAGGCTAATAAAAGATAATCAAAATAATTGCAATATTTTATATCACTCTTATTACTTTCCAATTATTGATGAATAATCTATTTAAAGATTTCATGCAATCACTAACTATCTTAATATATAACCAAATCTAGTCACAAAACCTTCCGAGTGATGTGGGTTATGTACTCAAATTATGAAAGTGATATTTTATCAGCAGTGGTTGTAGATCTGATATTAATTATGCTGAGTACATACGCCCGTCGGCTTATTACATTGAGGCTTATAGCCTCACTGGAGCTGGTGAGGTATTATGTGCTTCCTCTAGACAATAGACAAAATTCTTTATTCATAATCTTCAAGATTAGAATGGTGTCATAAAATGTACATGTAATAAAGTTTACGATGGTTGTGTAAGTGTAAATAAGTTATTAGTTCTCCAATTAAGAAATTCTTCAATTGAGTAGAAGGGACGTTCTTGGAGCCATCTGGTTAGTTCCCTTCTGAATTGCTGTTTGTCTGCAGTATGATTTTTAACTTCAGGCGGTAGTATGTTCAGGAATTTGGCGCCCGTATAAGTAGGTTGCTTCTCAAATAGAGTCAATACATGAGAGGGAAGTGAGTAATTGTTTGCTGTTCTTGTGTTGTCTGAATGTACATCTCCTCTTCTTGGTATGTTTTGTTGACTGGTATGGACAGTTACTTCTAATATGAATAGGGCAACTGTTGTTAGAATATTTAAGTTTTTAAAAGCTTCCCTGCATGAATCTATTGGTCCTAATCCTGACATTATGCGGATTGCTTTCTTTTGCAGCACCATGATCCTGTTGTGTTAGTTTTCGAGGAGCTGCCCCAGATGGCTATACCATATCTCAGGTGGCTTTCAAAGAGAGCGTAGTATGCACATTTAATTATTTCTGGACTACCAACTTGTTTTAATCTCCTTAGCACATACAATGATGTACTGAGTTTTCCACATAGCTGGTCTATTTGGTCATTCCAGGAGAGAGTTTCGTCTATGACTAGTCCAAGGTACTTTAAATTTTGCATTCTTTCAGCCTCTGGTAGTTCTAAAACTTCTCCTTTGCTTCGTCCAAGTATTAGTTGCTGAGTTTTAGTGCTGTTCAGTACTAGATCATTGGCTTGACAATATTCTATTGCCATATTAATAGCTATATATGAGTCTATTTCAGTCTGGTGGGCTTTTTTTGTAACAGGAGTACTGTATCGTCAGCATACAATAGTATAGAGCAGTATTCTCTGAGGTAGTAAGGGAAGTCACTAACAAAAATTATATACAGTATGGGGCCCAAAACTGAGCCTTGTGGGACTCCTACTGACTGGCAGTAGTGTCGAGGTAGTTTTTGTTGTCACTCCTTGTGTTGTAATTCTTATTTCTACCGTTTGCATTCTGTCCGTTAGGTAGCTCGTAAACCAGTCAGCAGTTTTCCCTACCACTCCCCGAGCCTTCAACTTTTTCACTAGCATGTCATGGCTTAAGCAGTCAAAAGCTTTTGTAAAATCCAAGAAAACAGCAGTAGTTGTATCTCCTTTGTCTATTTCTTTTATTAAATATTCGACAATGCTTGTCAGTCCAGTTGATGTAGATGTACCTCCCATAAAGCCATGTTGTTCTTGGGGATGAAGGTTGTTAGTATTGAGATGGTTTAATAGTCTTGATAACACAATCTTCTCGATAATTTTGGATATTGCAGGCAGTAGGGATATTGGCCAATAGTTACTGGCTTGTGTTGGATTCCCTTTTTTGAGTTTAGGGTACACTTTAGCTAACTTCAATTTTGTTGGGAAGATGCCCTGTGCTAATGACTTATTTATTATGTTAGTCACAGGTAATATTAGTTGATCTTTACATGCTTTAATAAGTTTAGTCGAGATGTCGTCAAAACCATCTGAGTTTTTCTGTTTCATTGTCTGTATAGTTTTCATAACTTCCTGTTCAGTTGTCGGTGAGAGAGTAAGCGTGTCTTGAATGTTGTGTATAGTGGAAGGTCGTTTAACTAGGTGACCGTCATATGTAGCTTGTAGTAGGGTGTTATTAGCGACATTAGCAACGAATTTATTGAAGTGATCTGCTACCTTTAAGGGATCCGAAATTAAAGTTCCATTATTGTTAAGTTTTATTGTTTCATTACCATTTTTACTTTTGTGTCTCTCCTTATTAATTATATTCCATATTGCCTTGCTTTTATTTTCTGCTTTATTAATGTGTTCAGATGTCTTAAGTTTCCTTTGGTTTTTGAGATGAATGTTATATTCCCTTTTCTTTTCTGTTGCCTTAGCCTTCTTTTCATGTGAGCCAGTAAGCAGATATTTTTCCTGTGCAGCTAGGAACTGATTTCGCTTTTCCATTGTCTCTTGGTTAAGTACAGTGGGCTGTTGCGGTTTTCTCTTGCGATTTCGAGTATGTGGGCATGCTACATCCATGTTATACGTCAGAGTTCTTAGGAATGTGTTATAAGTGTCTTCTACCGTTTCCAATCTGAGAATGTCATTCCAAGTCTCCTGTTTGAGTAACCTATTAATCAGTTCCAAGTTTCTGTCAGTGAAATGTCTACTATACATAATTTGGTCAAATAGATTGAACTTGTTGTTGTTCAGTGTCACCAGTTGTCCTGTATGGTCGGATATAAAAGTGTTAATGACATTGACTGTTGGTTTGCAGGGAATTTGATTGGAGCAGACCATATCAATGGAAGTTGCAGTGTTCGGGGTAATACGTGTAGGTGGTAGTTGATGTCTTATGATATTGTATGAATTAAGAGTCTCTTGGAGTTGATTGTTGTTTCTATTTGTCTCAAGGCAGTCAATGTTGATGTCACCGATTATCAGTACTGGGCTATTCCATGTAGGTATAGTTTCTAGCGTGCTAGATAAGATGTCACTGGCTTCGTCCAAATTCGTGTTTGGTATGTAGATTCCGACAATGTATGTGATTTGTTTTTTTATTGTCAGTTTTATTGCAGACAGCTCACATACAAGTTCTGGCTATGTATGTTTCTTTCCAGTCCAGAAGCGTAGTTCTTAAGTTCATCTTTCACTAGTATCGCCACTCCCCCTTTTTGGTGGTGCAAATACTCTCTATTAGTGTATAGTTTTAGGTTGGTATTTTCTAGATTTGACTTTGAGAGGCCGTGTTCTGTTATTATGAGGACATCTGGATAGGTATTGGTGAGGAGGTCAGTCATCATATCTATTTCATTTGAGATTAGATCTGTAATTTGATGTAGTATTGTTAGTGAAGTGTCTTTTTTTGTAGAAATTGTGGGTGCTTCCTTTCCTTTTTTTTGGGTGCTTCATCTGTTGGTTTTTGTTTATTTAGGATATTTTTGGGAGGAGTACATTAGTTTCTAGCAGGTTCAATTTTGTTAACTCTATGTTGCGTATTGGGGTAGGAGCAGGGTATGGTCTTGTCTTGCATCATGATCCGGTTTGGTGTTGTTATGTATTTTCTGTGTCATGTGGTGGTCTTCTAAAGAATGAGTTGAAGCGCTGGTATCTGGAATTTTGTCCTGAGCAACGTCTGGTAGTTTGATTGTTTTTCTTGTCACTTCTTGTAGGTGTTCCATTAAAAATTCTTCAAGTGTTTTACCTTTAAGCTGTTTTGCTGTAATTGGGGGCCTGTTTTGTACACGAAAAGTACCAAACTCTTTGCCAATTTTATTAGCTGGTGTTTTTTTTGACGGTTTCATTTTTGTGTTTCTCTATTTCTTGGAGTTCTTTATTTTTTGCTACCTGTAGCGAGATACTGAAGATATTTTGTTTCTTAGATCCTTCTTTTTAAATTTTTTATTCGTGCAATTTGGTGATAGAAGTTGTTTAGCTGGAGATGTTTTGTAAGTTAGCTCTGCAGGTTTCATTGTGTTTTGTAGTTTGCATTGCAAATCATTTATTGTTGACTCCATGTGGTCATGTCGACATTTTAGCTTGGTTAGTTCGACCAGGATATGTGATGTATTGCTTGGTTTAGAGCTGTCTAGATTTATTCGTCTGGGTTCCGGAGTCAATGGCAGTAGCTTCTTCTTTATTGTAGATATATTTTTTTGTACTGTTTAATTTTTTAATGCTGTCTTCAAGCTGTTTGATTTTTCCTTCAAGGATATCGATTATTTTTTCTTTGCTTGCGTCTTGTTCTTCAAATGTTTTTTCTAATGCAACTTGTAATTGTTTCTCTTTCAGAAGTTGGTTCTTAATTTCTGTTAGTGCATCAGTTAGCATGTCCTTTCTACTGAGTAGGTATTCATTTTGCGACTCAAGTTCCTCTATCTTAGCTTGATATTTTAGTTCTGACAAAGTATTTAGGTTGGAGATCTGTTTTGCCAGTTGGGAATTCCTTAGTGTTAAAGCATGCAGGTCCTGCCTGAGTTTGTTGTTTTCTGCTAGTAGGGTATTTCCTGCTTCAGCAGCTAATGTTAGAGAGGTTTCTAGGTCATCTGTATTTTCAAAATGTTGTATTTTAGTATGAACATCTTCCAACGTAGATTCAATTTAAACGTTTTTTATATTTTAAAACGCATACTAAAAATTGTGCATGCGTCTCATAATGAATTATGTTAAGGACATCGGGACACCTCCGAATATGATTTGGACTTTATGGCATTCCGGTGATGGGGTTTTCTAATCCGTGACATCCATACACTTATTATGTTAACGTATCATTGTAAATAAGAATTATTGTATTTAGTTTTAACTCTCATCATTCAATTTTAGTGATCCTAGATTAATAATATTGGACTTCTGTTGCAGACTATGTTCCCTCCATTTCTCTTTTACAATAAATAACGAATTTAATCTTTACATTTAAAAGGATAAATATTAGACAAAATCGCCAAGTTAGTGTTTACAGTCAAATATATACAGACATGAAAATTCTCGTTTCATCATTGTTAGGCTTTCGATCTGCCAAAAATTTTATCACAGATATTTATCCTATGAACAATACAACTTTATGCCATTATAAGATTGTTCAGTTTTTCAACTCAGAGAATCATCCGTCAATTTCTCAATCTTGGAGTCATTATATTCTAAACTGTCAAAGTGTCTCCATCAATCATAAATCAGTAGACTTGATAACTTTTCCTTTATCAAAACTTCAATCTGAATAACTTTATTTTACGTGGCTGGCTATAATGAGACATCTTAGTATTGTTATTACATCACGTTCAATGTCAAAACCTTTCCCTGTCTCTCCATTTATTTGGTCTTGTAAAGCTTAAAATATTCGTTAAATACGTTAGCAAATGAAATTGCAAAATTGTATGAAGTGGCTATGATTTAATGTCATACGTAAAGTTTTGGATATTAAATACTAAACACAAGCGGCTTAATGCATCGTACAAGAAAGGTCTTGTTCCCTTTCGACTTGTCCCCCAAGTACTTATTAAATGACTCCATCCAAATTTCATTGTAACTGAATAAATAGTTTATCAATGGATAAAGGAAAGAATATTAGGCACTTAATCGTTCTTAAAACTTTACGTTAGTTACTAAATGTTACAATTTAACTCAATGACTATTCATTTCTTAATTTGCTACGTTATAGGAGGTAACATATTAAAGAAATAGAATAAAGCGCGAGCAGGGACACACACACACACATTCAAAATTTTTTGGAGAAAACCACATCCATCAAACAATGTCTATAGGTCTAAGGTATCACTTTAAATTTATCAATTTCATATACATAACGTGATATGTAAAATTTCGCCTCTCTAGGTCATAGGGAAGTAGGATAAACTATATTTTACAAGGGTACGTGAAAGTAAGTTTGTAAAGATTCTTTATTTCTCTGTTAAGATCATAAGGCACTTCTGTTAAATTTAATCCTTATAGGTCATCGAAAATAAATTTCTTATAAATATTTCAACCCCCATTTCAATCAAAGTGGATGTTTTATACTTAGGTTCTTTTATTTCAATCATAAGTCTGCCTAATTATTAATAACTTTATGAGATATCAGATTGTTGGAAAGTTCATGAAGAGAGGGAGTAAGTGATTGAGGATTATATATTTGTCAATCACCAGTTGTAAGAGCAGTGCTCTTTATTTTTAATGAATACTGCGTAGAAATAATAGTGGGTATAATATGTAATGTTGAAAAAACACAGTACTAACACCATTTAAGACATTGAATTTGAGAATGCCTACAGATTCAAATCAAAATTTTATCTGTGAAATCGTGTAGTATCACCTGGTTATTAAATATCACAATAAGAGCTGTATTCCATAAACAAATTAGAAACTGAATCAGGAGATAGTAATAATAAAACTAAGGTGAATTTTACTAAATTCAGAATCTTATTATATGTGTTACACAGTAAGACTATACATAATTAAAAAGTATATGTTATAAAAATATATACTTAAAATTGAAAACACTATTGTATCAAGCAGTGGATATGGGATGTTCAGTTCAACTAGAATCACCTAATATTCCCACTAGAATCACAATATTTGTATCGGTATCACGATCTGAATAAAAACTTTTCACCGATCTGTAAGTGAAACTTACGACAAAGTAACCTAAATTGACTACGGTTTAGTGAAACAATATAATTTTATTAATAACATTGATATTAGTACTTATAAGTTATGTAATCTCACATTAAATAAATATCTATTTTACTTAAAAAAAATATTTTCATTTTTACTGCCTTGGCTTGGGTCAGAAGCGTTTGCTAGGACAAGAACCATATTTCTCTTGAGTTGAAGTAATCTGGAATAGCAATTATCAGTGGTATATTATATGTCCTGCCCGCGTTAGTTACACTTTACATCACCGTAGTAAAAGAGCTGTTATAGCTTACTAACCCTTTTAATCTGTAGTCCAGCGCTTTTATTTTTGTATATTTTTCAGTAAGATCAATTGTCATATGTATATTAAAATTATTCTCAATCATACATACTTGGAATTATGACTAGGATTGAATTTATACTACAGTTTATTGTACATTGAGTACATGCAATACTTTCGAATCAATTAATTAGTTTGAATATGAAATTGCTTTTAAAGCTTTATATGAATTTTGTTACATTCTTGGTATATGCATTTATACCAGTGTCACCTGCCTGAAGCCTATACTATTATTATCACCATTTGCAAAATTAAAGTACGTATTCCTCCTTCGTTATAAGAGCCTTTCGCTTAAAGTAATGTAGCTCTTTAAGAATAATAGCTTTGTGAATCATACAACATGTCAGCATTCTGCATCATATATCCAAAGGCAGCATTTTGGCATCCTCCCGAAAGGAGAAACATAGTAAAAACATTTAAAATTTAAAATAGCTGTTTTCAGAGTTTTTGTTATTTTCAAGTCTATTTGTAAATTAAATTGTGACTATTTTACAGTATGCCGGATAGCAGTAGCAGAGAACTTACAGAAATAATTAAGGAAGCTGAAGTTAATATATTTATACGCATGTACTCGTATATAAACATTCCATATAAATTGGCTTGTATAAACGATAACTATGTATAAAAAACAACCAAGTTAAACTTGTAAAAATATAGTTTTAAAAACGTTTCGGCTAAACTCGTTCCATGCAAGGTACACCGTTTGTATTCAATATGACGACTGTAAAGAAATCCACAACTCAATTATTTATTAACCCGTAGAAAAACGAAAATTGTTTTCGAATCCTTATACCAATTCCAAAACATTGCATAATTGACAATGCATTGATATTTGGAACGGCTTTTGAGATATTGATTGGACATAAATCCCATCAGAGCTTTTCTATCAAAAACTAACTGTTGGTAAGAATGCTGGTAACAATAAATTCAAGCACGGAACAAAACTTTCCCTTTTAATACCCTTAATAAATTCTTTGGTTAGCTTTGTATGCCAATTAATTTGTTTAATTAGTCCGATATTTATATATAAAAATTCACAACCCATTGTTTACAAACTTAGAGAAACACAAAAATTCTGGGATGCATACTCGTACAAGATTACTGAACTTTTTGTAAGAAACAATTCCTTAATGTCATGAATGGTGTTCAAGATACTGGTTATATGCAAATCTCATAAGGATTCAAAGGAACTATTCTATTACAAGGAACTGGCTATCCGAATGCTGAAATAACTATAAACTTGTTACATACATTTTCCTTTTCAATACCTTAATTAAGTTCATTGGCCAGCTTGGTAAGAGATACTTTCCTATTGTATAGGATGTTTATACAATACAAAAATTACAACTCCGTCATATCTGAGCCGTCATTCTGAAAAATTTGTATTATATAAATCGTACAAATTTTGTGATAAAAATTTATTTATATTTCGAACGGTTTTTAAGATACTGTACATGTGAATAATTTAATGTTATTCAGATGTCACAAATTCTAACTGCCTCTCCAGATTGAGCAGGTTGGGCTATTAAATTTAATTCTGGTTTTTACTGATGTTACGTACGCATAGTTTGTTTTTGGCTGTTTTCAAGAAGGGTATACACATGGAAAATAATCGATGAAGTATAAATTGTTTTACTATATTAATGCTATTATTTAGGAAATATATAAGACATAAAAATCTTTTAAAATAAAACATAATTGATTTATTAAATTGCAACAGAACTCACTAATATATATATATATATATATATATATATATATATATATATATATATATATATATATATATATTTCATTGAGTTTCTACCACAGGGAGAGCTCTGCAACCTACTTAACGCAAATAAATGATTGGCTTCATTGAATTCTATCAAGCTACACTGGCAAACGTCTTCTTCAATATTCCAAGCTCTGAAAAATCATATGCATTGGAAAATATAAACACTTTACTGTGTTAAATGAACCTAAAACTAACCAGTTTTATTTTGAAACATGTATAATAGAAATATGGCATTTTACGGGTGAGTGAATTACTTTATCGTCGATAAATTTTTTATCTGCCAAAAAAGTTTATTGCATAGCGAAAAATGTTAAAATTCTAAGGACTAGGACAAACAATGTCTAGTCTGAATATATTTTTCATGTATGCTTACTACAAATTAAAACTGGTACAAACATCTTTTAACAACGCATAAATTTGCTTTCATTGTTTTAAAGGTGGAAAGAAAATTTTAAATAATGCTATTTAATTTCAGTAACATAAAAACTTAACACATTTGTCACTTTACATGTGTCATATTATCACATTTAGCCTAAGTATGTGAACACGTAAACATCTTTTTCACGGTGACTTTGTGATTAGATTTTTATTACTCGGATATGAAATGGAATTTATTTATAAAATTACTTCTGTGTGTCAATGACTTCTCAAGTCACTAACACACTCATTATTTTTGTCAGAAATCTGATAAATCCATGTTAAGTAAGATGTCTCTTGAGAGAAAACTAATAGCGATTATTGTATTTAATAATGACGTCATTAATCAAGACAATCATCGCTCAAAGATGAATGTATTGATGTTGAAAATGTTTGCTATTTCTAAGTGACATTGAAACATGGTACTTGTTCTGATCTGGTACTGTACTATATTTTTATCCCATTGTGTCCAGCTAGGGTTGATTAGGTCGTGGAAGCCAAAGATAAATGTACAGACTCTGTAAGTCGCCACCTTTACACAATGTGTCTGACACTTTGAGCTAAGTGGCACATGAGACACAATGCTGTCTATTACTTGCAATCACTCGTCGAGATTGGAAGATTGATAACAATAATCCCGAGGGAGAGAGATGTCGTTGTTAGTTGTGAGTGACACGCTTTCAGTTTTCCAGAGATTACAGCTAATCTAATTAAAGCTATTGTGTCAGATTCATCAATAAATTATCCACTGAGCATTCAGATGACAGAAAGCATTTGCTTGATAAACACTACGATTCATAATTAAGCATTTTCAAATATATAAATTATATTCTTCTCTTTTATTTGCATTGAATGACAAGTAAACTTGTATTGTAGCCTGCGCTATTTTTCGATTATATTTTCTTGAATTAAAATAATTTGTAAAAAAACCATAGTCTAATAATAATGAAAATAATATGTCTTATATTGTTATTTAGGTGTTATTTAGCTCAATTTAAAATAGAGCAACTAAAAAATGGCGAAGATAAGATATTTTTAACTAATAGACAATACAATAAACTCGAAAAAATAAGAAAAACAATAAAGAAACCAGAATAGAATTTTCTTATAACCAGTTGAAAGAGCTTAAAAATGGTGGACTTTTGAAAGATTTATTAGATTTTGGAGAAAATATTCCACTTGTTAAAAATGTTTTCCCTTATGTTCGAAAAGCTGCTCCAATCGTTAAAAAAGGCGTGATTCTTATTGTTCGAAACATTTTAAATTGGTTAGATAAAGAGTTAGAAGATGTTACAGGATCTGGATTAGATGAAAAAACTTTGAATTACGTGAAATCAAACATTAAAAAAAAATTGAAATCAAACCATTAACATTCGGGGAATTGGAAGAAATCTGCAAAAGCATTAAACATTTTAGAGGAATTTTCATAAGAGATACATTATCTGAAAAATTTAAGAAATTTGAATGTGAAATTGTGAATTTAGACTCGATATGGGAAGTGGAACGCATTGGATTTGCTATTATTAAAATGATAAGATTGCATAATATTTTAATTCGTATGGAAGAATTGAGGACAAACCACCAAGAGAATTGATCCAATATTTGAAAAAATCAAACCTTTATTGTAATGATTTTCAAATTCAAGACTATAAAGATCCCGCAATTTCTAGTCATTTATGTGTTTTTGTTTTGAATGAGTTGACTGATGGTGAAGATTTTAAATAAATTGTTAACAAATTATTACTTAATAAATATGGATTCACAAAATATTTTTGATGTATTTGGAACACAAATTAAAACAAAAAGCATTCAAAATGTAGATGAAATTATCAATAGTTGGAATTTTGATAGTTTGAGAAATGAGTTTGATAACAAGTTAGAAAATGTATTGCAAAACCTTCCAGATTCATATATGTTTGCTGTCGATATTGAAGATTTTAAAGCAGAATATGATAACAAACTTGCAAATTTCATGAGTTCGAATGAAGTTGCTGATAAAATAAAAACATTGAAAAAAGATTTTGAAGATGGTGCAAAAAAAATGTTTACCAATTTAATGTCTCATATCGAAAAAGCTAATATAACTACTGAAGCGATCAATGTAGAAAAGAATTATGTTAGTTTGGCTAATAAAAAAAGAATTGTCGGTGTTCGACCTGGTATTGAAAAACATGATGTTGTTAAAGAACAAATTTTAAAACCTCTAAAATTATCAGAAAACATTGATACTGTTGATTTACATGATCCGAATGTTAAACATGCCTTAGTTTTTAAAAGAAAAATACTTAGCAGCGTTAGTAAGGGAATTTATCCGTTTGATGTTATCGTAAAAGAGCAATTAGATGATCATATTAAAATGTTTGATGAACTGAACCAAAATTATGAGAATCATAAACAACATGTTAAAGATTTTACAACAGAAGTCTATGAAAAACATACATGCTCAAGAAAATATACATTATCAATTAAAAGATCATATGTCTGTTCTTTGCCTCTATCAGCACTTGAGTATAAAGTTTTTGGATGAAATTAAAGATTCAGTTGATTGGAACAATATTATAGATAGCGGTTCCTATCCTGTGCAAATTTTATTGAAATATGTGGCCGAAATCGCAAAATTTAAAGCAGAACATCCCGAATATGACGAAGTAGATCATTAATAAATGACTAAAATTTATATCTTTTCTTATCGACTTATACATGATGTTTAAAATTTTCGTAAAAAAATTTTGAAATTTTCTCTTATTAAATGGCGGACTACAAAAAGTATTCAGGCGATATTGAAAGGGCGGAGTTTAAAAATTTCTATCCAAATAGTAAACAACATTTGAATGAACCTAATAAAATAACTGAGTTTAATATTGATTTTGGAGATAATTTTTGCTCGTCTAACTTCCAGTTTTATATTTCTAGAACTTTAACAAAACAAGATGGTCAAGCATATCTTGGAACAAATGGTGTCGGATTGATTGATAATCTCGTGCCGTTTTTATTCTCTAAAATTGAAGTAAGAAAACACAATAAATTTATAGAAGAAATTGAAAATTGTGGTCAATTAAGTACTATTAAAGGAACCATATATTATTCAAAAAGTGATATATTTTCAAACAGTTTTGAATAAACTTTTAAATTTGGACATTTTGAAGCGGTCGGTGATTTAGCACATTTTGGCTTAGGATTCTTTGAAAACGTAAATTTTCCAATCTATAAAGGTGGATTTTACATTAGTTTCATAAGAGCTGAAGATGATGATGCGATTTTAAAAACAAAAACTGGAAATGATATGCCAGTTGATGGCAAAATTACAATTAACGAGTTTTTCATTAGAGTTCCGATGATTGGTTATAAAACCACTAGTAAAATCAGGTTGATTGATGACATTATAAAAAGTCAAAACATTAGGTTTAATTTTCTAGATTGGCAATGTATTGAGCAAAAAGGTATTTCCGGAACTACTTATTCATTCGATATCACAAATATTTTAATAAGTTAAATAAGTTCATTACAGTTGGTTTTCAAACAGATAGACAGAATAATCAAGAAAAAAATCCGTCTAAGTTCGATAGTTTGAATGTGAAAAATATCAGAGTAAAATTGAATGGTTCTTATTATCCAGATAAATTACAAAATTTAAACATTTCCGGAGGTCTTTTTAGAATTATGTATCAGATGTATCAAAATTTTAAGAAAGTTTACTACAAAAATATGGAAATGTATTACAATCCCAAAGAATTTTAGCAAATAGACCCATTTATGTCATTGATACAACAAAGAGTTTGACAAATATTTCTGGTTCAAAGAACGATATAATTATCAATATGGATTTTCAAAATGCTGTTGCAAATGCGATTTGTTATGTTGTTGTTGTCTCTGAAAAATTGCTTGAATATAACATAATAAAAAACGATATTAGAGAAATTCAATAATTTGTTGAAAAAAATCGTCATATTTTCTATATTATTCATCGGATAATTTTAAAACTTTACAGAATTGTTAAAGACATTGAAAAAAGTATACATTATAATTGCATAAAACGAATTTGAAAAATAGGGATGATATTAGGAAAAAAACTATTCCAAGGCCATCATAAGGGTTGGACCGGAAGTGATGATTTAAAAAAAAATGTTAATATTTACTGAACCTATATACCTAATTTACTCATAAAAGCTCCAATAGTTCTCGATATATAAGATTTTAAAGATAAGGGATGATTGGGGTAGATTTTGAAAATGTTGTTATTTTCATGAAATTATAAGTAGATCTCGCTTGTTTTTGAAGTTTCAGATTTTTCTGATAACATTTTTTATTTTTTATGAATATTAAGAAATAGGGGATGATTTCACCCTTATGGATAAGTTAAGTTGAAAGAGTTAAGTATTTACTATATGTGTACTAAATTTCATTTAAATCGGTTGAGTGGTTTTTGAAATATAAAATTATTAATACACTTGTAAACTAGCACTCCTAATTGTAAAAGTGAGAACAACTTACGCGTATATAGCAGAGATATAGCTTATAACTTTCGAGGCTCTCCGTAGCTCAGTTGGTAAGACGCTTGCCTTCAAAGCCTGAGGTTCTGGGTTCAAATTCCACAGCTTCAGGCGCGCTTTTTATTGAAGAAGACATGGTTGTCGTTCAGTGGTTTGAGACAAGTCTTTACACGAGTGGCCATAGTGTAATGGCTATAGAACAAGCCGAGTAATGACCACTGTGGTTGGCGCGCCATTTGCTTCCTCCCCTTTCCACTTCATTCCTTAATAATTCCTTCTCTTTCTAAATTCATTCATTACATTCATCATTCACACGGTTCATTAATACAACATTACACTTACAAACGCCCGACACTATTCCCTAGATTGTATCTCTCCATCAACTTTTACACAGTCCTTAAAATTGAGACTTGAGACCTTAATCCAAGACCCGAATAAATGCTCCTAGCCATTAACTTGGTTGGATAGTAGCAGTGCAGGGCCAAGTCTCTAAGCAATAGACACCGTAGAAGTTGAATGTGATGTGATTCCCCATAGCGCAAACACGCACACTAACAACACTACACCAACCATTCATTTTGTTAAAATTCTTAAATCACGAATTAATATGGTTAAATTTGTCTTAAATGTCTTCCATTATATCGTAATGAATTGCTGAAATGTCATGTCTTTCATTATATCGTAATGAATTGCTGAATGGCAAACGTTTCTCCTTTGTTCGTCAGAATCACACACACACAATATACCTATTTCGTAAATGTTTTTTTCCATATAATTTATCCCAATGTACAACAAAAACGTGATCTCTTATAAATTCCTTTGATAAATCTTGCTGTTTACAAAGACTTGTTAAAAAACTGGCTGTATGCATATTCCTTGGCCAGTATGGATATGGTCTTCTTAATATTTTAACAAATAAACAATGAAATTTAGCACGATAGCGATGAAATATGTGAGATTGTTTGTGTTTTAGTTTATTTTGTAAAAATCGGAATATTTTTCTCTTATGTAATTTAAAATCTCCTATTACATTTAACATATTTATACTATCTAAGTTGTCTGTAATAAATTGCGTTGAACACTTTTTAGTACTTAAAAGTACTCTGAATTCGTTTTCATTTATGGAAAATAACATTTGTTTAACATATTTAGGTAATTCAAAGAAGTATTTATAACTATTTCTTGTGGTAAGTTCTTTAAATGCTGAAGTGATTTTGGAGAGTTAATGTTGTTTGATGACTGTTTAGTAGAATAGATTTTTTATTTAAGAAACATTATTTGCTAAATTCATATTATTTTCTTTCATTCCTTCTAATACTTCAAAAATATACTCTTTCGCTGATGAAAAATCCCGATTTCTTCCGTAATAATCTTTGTAATCATAGACAAAATATCCTAAATAGTTGAATAATACAATAAAATCAATTCTTTTTATCTCAGTAGTTGAAATATAAACATAAACATTTGCACTAAAAAATTTATACCTCGACAGAGTTAGTTCCATAATTTCCATTTATAATAAAAAGATCTTTCTATATAAATGAATGAAGTGTATAATGCCAACTGTTATAATAGAGGAGAAATTATTGATAAAAGATATTTAGTTTGTAGAGATTGTAATGTAATTTTGTATTAAAGACCTAAACCTAAGAAAAGAAAAGACAAATTAACACATTTGAATAATCTGCTTAGAAAATTGTAATATGGAGGTAAAAATCAAACAAAATTTGTTACAGAATTTAGAAAAAAGAATGAAAAATTCGAATTATCTATTGTAAATATTGAAAAAATCAATATGTTATTTCACGAACATATCAGATTTGTTGGTTGACATACACACATTTATTATGAAAAGATATTACCTGTATTTTTTCATTATCTGGATGTTGAATTTGTCTACGATTTTAAGCCAGAAATCCTCGATGATTTTATAGTACACTTGAAAAAGAGTTTTAATCAACCTCGTGAAACAATGAAGATTTTGGCAATTCCCTCGACTTCTCGAGTGATTGTTAGTAAATTCCATCATTTCCGTTTATAAGTTTTGATTTATAGTTTATTCGTAGCAGATTTGACAACATTAGTAATAGATTGCACATTAAAACTGCTTAAGAAAGTAGAAGCAAACAGCTATAGATTAGGTTATTTTTCATTCGTGATTCCTCAGATTCATTAATGGTTCACTAGAGTAGATATATATATAAGCCGGTTCTGGATTGCTTTGGAAGACGAACGGATGTAGATTCGGTTAATGTTTCATTGAGATTTGCTGTGTTGTTTCTCAGCTTCCTTTATTGTGCATTGAACCGGACTTTACATAGAGTTTCCGTTCGTCTCTAAAAGTGGTCCAGAACCGGTTTATATATATATCAATTAAATGTATATCCAAAAATCCTGTAAATTCTGTCCCAAAGATTATATTGGAAAAATCATCACTCCATTAAGAGTGAGAATGACCAATTATCGGTTTGATATTCTTAAACAAAATTATGAGAGACCATTATCTGCTCATGCGATTCACCACAATCAAAATAAATTAAAAAATCGCTTCAGCATAAAAGGAATTTACTATTTAGAGCCAACTCCCAACAAAAATACCAATCTGTTATACTGATACTAATAACATGTTGAAATGGGACATAAATTAATTTTAAAATTAAGGCAACCAGATTGGTTGAAGATAAGATAATTCTTTTTTCCTTCTTATATAAATTTTTAGTTCTATGTAATGAGCCGGGGCTCACTTTGGACATTTTTGTCTGTTATTTTTCCCACCTCGGCCACTTTTGTCAGTCGGTGGGGAAGTGACTCCGTCAACGTATTGATTATTTTCTGCCTGGTTGGACTGATTGGTCGAGGTCAGGTGGTTGACCTTGACTAATTACTTACCAGCTGTTTACCGGCAGCGGCTACTGCTCGAGCGGTCGCATACGTTCGGCAGGGGCGACTTGATTCTCTGGCTGTTGACTGGTCGTCCTGATGCCCATGGCTGGCTAATTCTACTACTTTCGGCAGGTAATTGTTTTCCTCTTTCTCTCTCTTAACTTAATATAGTTGGCGGTTTTTCTCTCCCACCCAGACACATATTTTCGTTGTTTAGTTATAAGTAGCTTATTTATTATTTTATAAATTGTGTTCCTTGTGTACGTTTTCGTGTCGCTAAGTGTTCTATCCTGTCTTCGTACGTTCTAAATTTGTTACTTTATTTAACTATGCCAGTTAAGTTTATTATATTTTTGCGCCGTGCTTTCTATTTGATCCGTTCGGCAAACGGAAATTATTTATTTAGTAATCACCTTGTCTTTATTTAGTGTAAGCGAGACGGTACAGACTTTGCAGATTTTGTTACCTCGTGTATTGTGTTGCGTGCAAAATTGGGTGGCAACATTCATGATTTCCATTTTATTGTTTAATTAATTATTTGCCTTATAGTAGCGTAAACGGATTATAATTTAATTATTGTTATTTGGGAAATAATGTACTGTTATTATTTCTACATTACACAATTATTATTAGGCCTACCTTACAATTAATATTATAGAATGATTAAAATACAGTGAATTATTGTTACAAGTAAATGTTACCAAGCTGAATGATTTAGTATGGCTGTTCTAGCCTATAAGTAAATGTTTAAATGTTTGAAAATTAGTTTTGTATGTAATATTTAATATTGTCACCAAGTAGTGTATCTTATAATACTTGGTGTCTTGAGTTATTTTTGGGAAATAGTCTTTTGATACTTAAAAGGTACTGTTAGTTACAGATGGTTATTTTTAATTGTTAAATTTAAATATTTTATATATACTTTGTGGCAAACATAATTAAGTTTTTATTATTTCTCGGGTTATAGTAATATTTTTTCTGAATATCTACTGGTTATGTTGGGATTCAATATGGTCCCCGTGAGTACCGTCAGCGGGACTGGTGCGGCGAGTCTGCCCAATGAAACAGTACTGAAACTAAAATTGAATGCCCGCGGCCTGCCAGCGCTACTGAACCATCATCCAACTGGACTGTCTGTATTCATTTCGTCTGGAACAAGGTTGGATCTAAAATGTTTTTTTACTTCTTCTTGTATTGAACTTGAGAGGATTGGGTTTTAGGGAGCGCTGCCAGATATTATATCTGGAGGAGGGCCAGTGTTAAGACTAGTATGTATTTAGTTTAGTGACATGATCTGAAGGGGAGGATTTCATCTTTAATTCGGATTCGTGGAGGCAAATAAGCCCCCGCCTCCTTCGAAAATCAGCTTTAAATATATTTTTTTTTATTTTTTGGCTACAAACCTGAAACCAAATTACTTTTTAAAAATAGTGGGCCTAGAAATTCTACAACCTTTTCCCTCCCCTCAGTTCATAATACTTACCAGTTAAAAATTTACAACTGCCGTACCTGAAATTGTGTTATTTATATACCAAATTGCTCTTTATTATGTTAGTTATATACCAAATTGCTATTTATTATGTTATTTATATACCAAATTGCTATTTATTATGTTATTTATATATCAAATTTCTATTTATTATGTTATTGTCAATATTGGAATTCTATTTATTTTTGTTATCTAGTTTGTAAGGTACTCGGTGCACCGTGGTGCTGCAGTAATTGTATTTTGTATGAAAATGTTTGCCATCTAATTAATTATAAATCATGTACTGGAAATTTTGTCTCTCTTTGTCTCTCTTCCCACTAGTGGCATGTGGTTGTTTTTTATGCTTTGCTCCGAGTTTGGGAGGGGTACGCTTCCGAGACCTCCTGTTGTGGTTGAAAAGACTTCCGGTGAAGTCTATTTTTGCTAACTCGGGACAGTAAACATTTGCAAACATTCTACATGCGGCTGATTTGAATCTTGCTGTTTATGGTATTTATTTGTTAAAATTCTATTTTGTTTATGTTTTAAATTCTTGGTTTGGGTTCCGTTTCTATGCTTTAATAATTCAGTGTTTCTGATGAAGGGTTCTTAGAACCTGAAAATTTAAACAAGAGCGCTGGATTTTCTGTTTTTGTTTAAAGTTTAAACTACCTGGAAAAATATACTGTATATATATTACGTATATTGAAATTTGTGTCATTGGAATAAGAAATGTACCTCCTAAAGTGCAACTGAGTGAATTCAGATATATAAAATGTTTATATGTATCTCTATTACTTATGAATGAGGATAATATGACATTTTTTTATTTTAGAGTATAAATTGCATTTTAATGTTTTAAATGTTAGCATCTACTCTTCTTAAGAAGAATGATTGATTACATCCTTTTAATATATTGACATTAAGTCAGTGTTACCCAAGCTAAGTGACTATGTAATACTAACCTCTAATTAAACTGAAAATCTAAGCGTAACAATAGAGGACTATGTCCGAAGTTAATATCTTATATCACAGAATAATGAATTGTCAATCTACACGCATGCTTATAAAACAAACGTTTTTATAATAAAAGAAAGTTTTTCTTTATTTCTGTAATTTACACAGAAAATAAAGGAGTTTTTAAAATTTGTTCAGTTACTTAAATGCTTGTTTAAGTTTAAAATCATTATTTTTGAATTGAAAAAATGGCGTAAAGAACACATGGATTGATTCAAAAAGTTCAATGATGGATAGGCAATTTGTCTCTGTGGTGTAATAGCCCCCATTTCAGTGGCTATTTGAGGGTAAAATATTACTTTGTATTCATTTTTCATCCCCTCGACATTTCCAATAATCTATCAAAAAATTCGTTTCATTTACATCAAACTTATACATATACCACTAGCTTAAAATGTATCGGCCTAACTTTATTGTGAATAAAAAACTTATTAATAGCTCAAAGTCAAAAAACCTAATTTCACAACATATTAACCTTTCTTTTTCTAACAAACCCACTAAAGTAACATGTACATTAATTTTACCCCAAATATATTCTAAATGGGATGAAATTCGTGTTATACTACTCAGTGTTTGTATCTATTAAAAATTATTCTATACATATCTTGAAACTCATAATTCATACAATCAGAGATTTTTTGGAAATGTCATCCTACATACAATGGTATACTACTTAAAATATATTGAAAATTGAATTGTGTGGTTATGTTTACTGTTGACCGATGGGTTATTATTTCTTTAATGTTCATCTCATTCGTTTGTTTAATTTTTAAACTGTTAATTATTTAAATGCTAATTTAAAATGATAATTAACGAAAATCACCTACGAATTTTAAAAATAGCTACAGTAATTTTAAACGTAAAATTAGTTACAAATGCAATACCTTAAATAAATTCATCTGTATTGCTAGTAATAAATTGAAATAAGTCGCATTCTATGGATCTTTAATTTACATTCAACTTACAAGAATTGGTTATTAATGCGAGCAGCTTGAAATATAACAACATTCGGGATATTTTACTCTAAAAGCATGATATGATACCACTTCACAACAATAAATTATATTCACTATATTGGTGTTTTAATGAACGTAATATAACTGCCAAATTTCTGGCTGTTACTATTACTGTATTTCTGATGTGATCTGAATAACAAACACATATGGACAGACTGATGATAAATTAAGAGTGAAATGGCAAATACTCATGTGAATTGTTTGGTTTCTTTCAGCTCGAGTCAATCATTAGCAAAATACCGGTAATAAATATAAATATGCAAGTATTAAAAATTTACTCAAAGTTTTTTTAAATCAGAAATATAGGTGTAATTCTGTCCCCATGAGAAAGGGGTTACTTTGTATATTTTATGTATATCCGCTCGTAAACACTGAAATTTACTCTGAGACTTTATTTATTTATTTGCGTATCTGATGTTCATACGCCAATCTGTTCATCACGCCAATCTGTAACTTCTGACATTGCTTTGTAAAAACATTAAATACTTAATTTTTAAAACATAATATTTTGGACTGGCTTATAATATATAACCTTACAACAAGTGTTAAAAATGCTGTATTTCCATTGTTATACTATTAGAAAGATACTTTGTATTTATTAAATTCCTTTCAGACGTAATTGTATATCATACTTATAAAGCAAAAATACACTCGTGTGCCTTAATACATTGAACCCTGTTCTTTAATTGTGTGGACAAGGTTCCATTATCTAAATGCCCGGCCTCCACGTCTCAAAATAAAGTACATACTATAGTAAAAATTATATGCATTTTATTTTATTTGCAACCATACTTTTCCAACTGTATAGAAACACTTACGAGCCTTCAAAACGAGTATACAGGGTTATTCATAAAAGGTGTGCAATATATACTTGATACAGGTATCAAAACAAGGAAAAAACTCCATTGTACATGGGTCCGGAAACGTACCGTTTATTGTCTGTCTATCTGTTTGTGTTTTTTGGGAAAAAAATTACTACTAAAAAACCAATCAAGATAAAGAATTCAAACTTAACAGTTATGTTAAACTAGTGTTGGTCCTTTTCAGTGAAAAAAATAAAACAAATATCTCATTGCATTTCAAAATGGCGGCCGTTCAAAATTTTCAAATTGTATTAGCTTTGAAACTGCTACTTTGACAACAAATTTTCCAGGATAACTTGTTTTAGCGTATGTTATTACCAATTAAAAAATTTTTGTTTCAAAAAGATTGAATAACAAATAACTGAGTTACAGCACCAAACGTAAAAACAGGTTAAATCCATGCATTGCAAGTACATACAACAATGTAGTGGATTTTTACGAATAAACTTTTTAAGGTTCTTTATTAAAATACTGAACAATTATTATAACGTAAAAAAATATTACTATCATTTTTGTTCCATTTACAGTAATCAATGTGTTACACACACACAAATAAAAAAGAAACAAACTATTCACAATGCTCTTAAAAAACAATAGCATAATAATACATGAAAAAAGCTGACAAACAATCAGCAACCAAATCAGGTGTTTTAAATGAAGAAAAACTAATAAACAAACTATCAAGACATTGTTGAGCAAGTCCATGTTTTAAACGTGAGTCACTGTTTGAATGTTCTGTTCTTCTTTGTAATTTCTGTTAGTTTTTCCTGCTAATTTAAATTTCTTTCATTACTTTGTTTCTTGTACGATATGAACCGTTTTACTTTTGAAGAGTATGCTGATATTCACTTTGTGTACGGACTTGCTGGAGGCAATGCCAGATTAGCTAGCAGATTTTACAGAGAGCGCTTTCCAGATAGGCTGCACCCAGTTCATAGCGTCTTCAGTGGCGTTCATATTCGTCTTAGGGAAACTGGACATTTGAAAAATAATGTTGTAGAACGGGTAAAATCCGTACGGACTGTTGATTTTGAAGAAGAGGTTTTATTATTCGTAGAAGAAAACCCCTCTACCAGCGTTCGCGCTATTGCTCTTAATTTGGATGTATGCAAAAGTTCTGTGTGGAAAGTGTTAAATGAAGAAAGTTTGTCCCCTTACAGACATCAGAAAGTACAAGCCTTAGAACCTGCAGATTTTCCTCTCAGGGTAGACTGCTCTCGACTTTTTAAGGTATGTTCTCTTTACTGACGAAGCGTCATTTACTAGAGATGGCATATTTAATAGCCGAAACAGCTATTTATGGGCTGAAGAGAACCCTCATTAAATTGTACAATGTAACTTTCAGCACAAATTTTCTGTCAATATCTGGGCTGGAATAGTAGACGGATATTTGATTGGGCCACACATTATACCAAACAGACTGAACAGACCTACTTATGAAGTTTTTTTTAGGGAAATCTTACCTGAGCTGTTGGAACATGTTCCTATTGAAACTAGACAAGGAATGTGGTTCCAACACGATGGAGCTTTTTTTAGCGTATTTTATTACCAATTCAACAATTTTTGTTTCAAAAAGATTGAATACCAAATAACTGAGTTACAGCACCAAACGTAAAAACAGGTTAAATCCATGCATTGCAAGTACATACAACAATGTAGTGGATTTTTGCGAATAAACTTTTTAAGGTTCTTTATTATAATAGTGAACAATATTATAACCTGAAATTTAATATTTATTTTTTTAATTTGTTTTAAGATAAATGTAAAAAAATTCTTAACCAATTGTGAATCCTGGCTTTTAAATCTAAAAAAATGTGAATAGGGCTACGTTATGGTTGGGTATAGGGTTTTCTCTCTTCAGCCCATAAATGGCTGTTTCGGCTATTAAATATGCCATCTCTAGTAAATGACGCTTCGTCAGTAAAGAGAACATACCTTAAAAAGTCGAGAGCAGTCTACCCTGAGAGGAAAATCTGCAGGTTCTAAGGCTTGTACTTTCTGATGTCTGTAAGGGGACAAACTTTCTTCATTTAACACTTTCCACACAGAACTTTTGCATACATC
Source organism: Homalodisca vitripennis (assembly GCF_021130785.1). Lineage (NCBI taxonomy): Eukaryota > Metazoa > Arthropoda > Insecta > Hemiptera > Cicadellidae > Homalodisca > Homalodisca vitripennis. The sequence goes on along the minus strand of NC_060211.1, from coordinate 65,090,063 downwards.
CAAATTAAGAGCAATAGCGCGAACGCTGGTAGAGGGGTTTTCTTCTACGAATAATAAAACCTCTTCTTCAAAATCAACAAATTTGACAATCATTTGTTGTCAAAGTAGCAGTTTCAAAGCTAATACAATTTGAAAATTTTGAACGGCCGCCATTTTGAAATGCAATGAGATATTTGTTTTATTTTTTTCACTGAAAAGGACCAACACTAGTTTAACATAACTGTTAAGTTTGAATTCTGTATCTTGAGTGGTTCTTTAGTAGTAATTTTTTTACCAAAAAACACAAACAGACAGACAGTAAACGGTACGTTTCCGGACCCATGTGCAATGGAGTTTTTTCCTTGTTTTGATGACCTGTATCAAGTCCTGAAATATTGCACACCTTTTATGAATCACCCTGTATATATATTATGTTCAGTAAATTAATAACTCTTACAATAACTTTAAGTCTTAAAAAGTATATTTAAAGAATAAAATCTGTTTTTTCAAATAATTATTTTAATTAATTCAGCCGGTGTTCTTCCACAGTGACGGAAAGAAAGCAATATTCACTAAGAAAGAAAAGTAAGATCAATTGGTAAGAATCTGATCCCAGTGGAAATCACTCACTGTCAGCTTCTTATGTTACAGCAGTGATTTACACCCTTACCGGTTACATGATACCATCAATTATGTTAACAGATGTACTGTATGTGTGGCCATTACATTCTTATTTGTTTTCTAGTTGGGTTTTAAGTTTGGTATTATCATTTTTTAAGATTATTTAGAATACCATTGGCTTTAAAGATATTCCTTAGATAATTAACTGTTATGTTTCGGGTGAGGTGACATATAAACGTGGGTGGCTGCCATTAGCGTTTGAGACACTAAAGTGTTGAGTTGATGAATTTGGACTTGGTTCTTCTTTACATTACTCTTCTGTCTACTCTAATGAGACCGCCAGCCAGCTCACAATGGCACCGTAAGTTTCATTTTTGAAATGTCTTGTGAAATTAAATTTTGCTAAAATCCTTTCAATAGATAAATTCACCAATATTTTTCTAGTTAACATTTTAAAATTTTAATAGAACACTAACATTCTGACAAATATTTTACGCTATTCCTTTACACTATTGTAATATATATTGTAAATTATATTTCTACAGGGTCTGAAATACTATATTTATATTACAGTACTTTTATTTTGCATATATTCCATAAATACAAAGTTTTAACTGTCGGGCACTATTTTATGAACATTTCCCAAATCCACGAAATTTAACTTTACAAGTAATGTTATTGTAGTAAGGAGGATTATCGGCTAGTCTGTAGTTGACGTTATCAGGTCCAATGTCTCCTTTGTTGTGAGATAACTGTCTCTTTGATCTTGTGAAGAGGTAAATTAGTTACAGTACCGACAGATATCACTGATTAGGAAAGTCATTCAACAGGCTGTCTGTTTTATAATCACACTTATAGTTAAAATACGATTAAATTACTAAGCCACATGCAGTATGAAATAAGATTTATATTGAGTACCCATATGAAATCAGTGGATAAAGTATTTAAATCTTTTTTGCTATTCAAATAAAAAAAATCTAAATTAGGAAAACTTATAAAGGGCTTTAGACATGGGCTCTTTGTAAGTACACGTTAAAACGGAATTTTTATTCTCGATTTGTTCTATATTTTTTTATTCAATTTAAAAATGCATTTTAACATATATCGTTAGTTATAATATTATGATTATATACGATTATATATTTATGTGAATAAAGTAAATATATACCTTAAATATTTAGAAGTGTTTCCATTCAAGAGAATATATACATATTTCAATGGATCCTTAAACAACTAGAGTCAATTATAGTATGCTCTCATGGCTTGTATTTTTGTCTGCCTTCTGCAATGGTACTCAAAATCCTCATTCACTGGGCATATTTAAACATGTAAACTACATTCATGCAAACAACTTCAGATAGGTAAATCATCGTTTTAAAATTTCAAAATTTTATAAACGTCATTATAACTAAAATCATGAAAGATTTCTATTTAGAACTAAAAGCTTTAGCTTTTAGATAACTTTATTCTAGATTTTTATTTTTTTATTTGATAGTCCTTCAAATAGCTACAGTATTTATTATATATATATATATATATATATATATATATATATATATTTTAATCTATCTTGCTATTTTAACATTTTTACTTTTAGTACCGGCGCAATAGAATTATAAGGAGTTACTTACAGTAAGTAAATTAAACAGAGGTATTTATGTGAAAAAGAGCAAAGCAGGTAATTCAGATGCGTGTCAAAGGCAATATAGTGTTACCTCTCTCAGTTGATGCATATATATATGTTTAACAGTTGGGTACTTTTTACAATATTAATTAATATATACAGATTTTGGTGTGTACTCTAAGCAGAAGTAAACTTATATTGAAAATGAATTAAATAAGGTTACGTTTTAGTTGTAGGGTTATAAGATAACAGCAAATGGAAGCACATATGTTCGCATTTTTATAAATAACAAACACAGCTATTTACGTATATATATATATACATATATATATAATCCAAATTTTAAATTTTTAATTTATGTATTTGTGTATTACTGTACAATTACATGATTGTAAAGTCATGACTTTTATGTGCTTCATACAAATGTATACTAAGTAGCCAAAGGCATTGAAGTTATTAATTAAATTTATTTTACACAAATTCAAAATTAATTATCAGATAGCACACATTTCTTATATAACGTCAGGCAATTGTATCTCCACAATTTTCACAAGACTAAGGTGTGGGACATATCTACATAAAAAAACGTGTAGAATAAGATAAAATAACATTACATTAAACAATAGCTAATTTATAACACATTAAACATGATGGGGGTTGTATAGTCCCTGTATGAGGGGCTGTAACTTATTACCAAAATACTTACAGGTAAAATACTGCAAATAATACCAAATATATCTATTATATAAAAATGAAACTGTTCGTGTGTAACAGCATCACTCACAAACGGCTGGACGGATTCGCCTAATTTTTTTTTTAATTTGTTCGTCTTGATCTGTAGAAGGTTATAGGATACTTTTTATCCCTTTCCCGATTCAGGATTCCGCCCCACTGGTTACAGAAATACCCGTAAGAAATGCATTGCAGCAAACATATGTTATTAAGTGAAAGAGTCTTTTCAAATTTTTAATCAGCTGTTCTTTGTAAACATATATAATGCGACAAAAATATATTTATATATAATTTAATTACTACACTTATAGTTTTAAAGCATAGAGTAAGCTTAAGAGAAACGACAAATTTTGTTTAAACTGTTTCTGCAATCACTGTTAAACATAGACTTTACTATCCAGATAATACAATTCAAATTTGACGTAAAAATTCACCTTTAACTGCAATATTTATTTAATATAAACCATGCTCATGCTTGATCAGAAGAGCAATGCAGATATCATAATTACTATCTTACGTTGGCTACAAATATAAAGAATGTTATAAAATCAACCTTAGTAGTTTTTTTTTGACAGAAGTATCAGGAATGTGGTACATACCTTCATAATGCGCCCAAGAAGCTCACGAAGGAACGACTATCAATGATCTCAGCAATGTTTAGAATGTGATAGAAAATGAATAAGTGAATATAGTGTACTGTTTTCAACGGGAAATTGCGTGCGAAGCCGCGGGAAACTTATTGAAATGCGCAGCGAAGCGCGCCGGGTCCGCTAGTTAGGTTTAATTTGAAATAAAACTTAATTTAAATAATCTATTGAATATAGAATAGCTACATAATTAACTGTCCGTTTACTTGTCGATTTACAGAAGAGTGACACAATGCTGTCGTGGAAGTCGACTTTAAGTGCTTTATAACTGATAACCAAGTACACCGCTATGTTCGTCTTGTCAGAACGGATGCTTATCGAGTTTTTCGGTCGGCTTTGTTAAGAAAAGTTTGAGGAGTTTACAATCCAAGAAGTATTAATGAGGGATGAGGCGTGCCGAGGTGCAAGGCACACGACACTTAATATTTTACGCAAACTTTCAACTAACCTAAATTATTTGTATAAACAGTTTGTTTTATTTAAAAACTTTTTACTAAGCCATATTTGTGTTATATACTGGTGGTTATAAATACTGAGTGGATGCCTGGAAGATATATAAATTAGTCATTGTACCTTCGTTATAATATATTTTACAGATATTATATAAAGACAGTTAAAGGTAGAAAAACTTGCCATATCTAGAACATAACTTTTAAAATGTCAGTGTCAGTCATGGAACAATTTGATTGTTATGTCTGTGAATAACATTAACGTTGACATGACGTTTGCAATGGAAAGCAACATTCAGGGCAACGAAACAATGCCACAAATTCTGCCAACGTTGCTGTCAGTTAGAGATGGACACACAAAACAAGAAGTTTGTTTGTCTCTGTTAAATATACCAGTGATGTTGTTTAGTAGTAGTTCTTCTCTGTGAATATTTTGTACCTTATGTATATAACAGATATTATTTTTAACTGCAAAAGCTCATAGAAAATATCTGGGGGGGGGTTTCTCACATTCAGCGAAGTTTAGTGGTCACTCCAGTTACAAACTAATAGTTGAATATAATTTGGTATATGTAATACAAACTGTCATTTATGAGTATAATAGTAACATTTAAGAATGTAAAAATAATTATTACTAAAGGACAAGAATACGTTTATATCTGTATTACAGATTTTAGTTCTACAACTCATATACTAATGTAAAATCGAAAGCAACAAATCATCATAGTAAATGACATAATATAACTTAATTAGAGTTATGATTGTTAAAGTCACCTATAATCACAAGTTACACTTTACAGTACAACCAGTACAACAATAAATTCATACGACATATAACTCGTATTTCATCATCTTTTCGACTGACGGTATGTTCACCTTTTCTATTCTTCCAAGGCACCAGTCACATGTGAAAATACAACTAGAGTTCATAACATACAAGAAAAGAAACGTTTATATAAATATTTTCAAATATACGAATCGTAAATTTTTTCCTGCGTCCGACGAGGTCTTTTGGGATGTGACGTTTGATTAGTTAGAACTCCTCATTAATTTTCTGGCCCATTGGTACAGTATGGGTGTACACCATACCACGATAATCAAAGAACGTAATCACCATTGTCTTTGCAGCAGACCTTCGAGCACGAGTTTTTTTTTGCGTCGGTCCACCTTTTTCCACCTAGTCTGTTGTTTTGTTGCAGGATAATAACAGTAAATCTAACTTTTATCAGCAGTAATAATATATTTCCATCACGCACCACCTTCTCGACGCACCCACTGTAACCAAAGTTGGCGAGAGGTCATCAGGCCTGACATCACAGATTGAATCTTGCGGTCATTAATTCTTTACCTGCATCAACAGAAAATACACTGTCATTATACGCTAAAAATATTAATTTTAAATTAAATAAATTTTTACACACTGAATAAAGTAAATTAAAATGGAGGTAATAGGTAGACTTAACGCCCAATGAGATTTACTAGTTTAAAGCTATATTATATGTAACAAAATAAACACTAACGAGTGTTCCCTTATATTGTTTAGCTACAGATTGTAAGTATACATTTCGGTGTTAGATAATTAAAGAATTAAAATTTATATATGAAATCATTGTGCTATAAAACACTATAAAATCACTGAACAAACCATATAGTAGTATGCAATTCTTGAATACAACGGTATTACTACTACCTTTGAGTCGTATATTTGAGTTGACGTTGCTACTTAGCGCAATATAGAGTACCTTTAGTATCATTTATGTATTGTTAAAATCGTAAATTAAGAAAGATTGTATACCAATTATGTATTTAACAGGTAAAAAAATGATTTCATGATGTTTATTATTGAAATGCCATAACACTTAATGTTGAATGGCACATTTGATCACAACAAAGCGAGATATAAAAATGATTGTGAAGAATTCTTTTCTAGGCAAGCCTTAAAAAGAAAAAGAAAACAATTTGATGACACAAATAAAAAACACAGAGTTAACCATTGCAAATGCGTATTTTCTTGGGAGACCTATTTTAATTTGGAATAAATTAAATTATTTCTTATATTAACTCTCTCTCTCTCTCTCTCTCTCTCTCTCTCTCTCTCTCTCTCTCTCTCTCTCCTCTCTCTCTCTCTCTCTCTCTCTCTCTCTCTCTCTCTCTCTCTCTCTCCCTCCCACCCTCGCTCTCCATCTCCCTCAAGGACTCACACAAAATAAATGTTTGCTAAATTTAACATTTTTCAATTTCCACGAAAAAGCCTTCTAACGAAATTAAACTGTTTTATAGTATGCATTCTTTGGCTGACTATTTTGTTTGCTGTTTGTTTCCATGCTAACGGCAAAAGCAATAATGTGCAAGAGGAGGTTGGGAAAATAACTGGGATAGATAATAACACTTTTTATCCATAATATATTTTAAAACAGGCAGTAAATAGTACCATACTAAAAATCACACAACAATTTACTTTTCAAGTTATCCAAATTTGTGTGTATTTATCCACTACTGAAAATCCCCGGAACAGTCAATTTATTCCGTGGCGTAGCACCACAGCAGTGTCACGTTATCGTCGACATGTCATAGTATGCTTCTTTTTATATTTATCTGTCATAAACGCACTATATGATGAACCTCTTGTTATAGGTTGAATCATTATCTATAAAATTGTTCGTTTGAAGTTTATTTTTGACGTTGGATAGTGTAACAGAATAACAGAACCTCTGGTATTTCTACAGTGTTGCAATAGTAGAACACTAATTGTTTCTTGGCTTAAAATATTATTTATTAACAATTTCCAAACATGCGTTACGATTTCATAATCTACATAGTTTATTTCAAACACATTCGTCCTTAAAATATTTATAATTATTTGAAGAAAACGAATTATATAATATATAGTTTTAAATAACAAATAATTTACTTTTCGTACTAATTGATAAAAAACTTTTTGTGAAAAATGTGTTTGAAGGGTTAGAAGATTACTTCTTAAGTTAAATTACACCTCCTAATATATAGCCTAGAGGTTATCATTTACTTAATAGGAGGAGATACATTAGAGATGACCTGGACCTTTCGTATTCTTTTGATGAACATATAAAACATTAGCTGTTATAAATCTATTACTAGATACGTAAAAAATTAACCCTGTTAAGTGCTATATTCCAAAGTATGAACATATAAAACATAAGCTGTTATAAATCTATTACTAGATATGTAAAAAATTAACCCTGTTAAGTGCTATATTCAAAAGTATATCATTTCAGAAAAACTATTTAAATAATACCCTTGTGTCAACAACTTCTACTGCCATATTCTGATACTAATGCTAATGGTAGTCATTAATTAAATATAATCTAAGTGACAAGGAAAGAAAAAAGTAACTGAACCTCTTCGTGGGTTGTGTAATAATCGTCTCTGCGAGCATATGTTTGCCTTTGCAAACTCTTTCGCATCGTCCACGGGTAGATTTCCTCATTAACCTAGACCTATTAATAAAACCCGATATTTCGAAATTTGCGGTTTGTGATGTGTTGCACCTGGATATCCAATGTGTGCTAGGTTTAACAAGAAAGTATAGACTAGCAAAAAGGATGTCTTACTTTTACATTTTCAATTCTGGTTGAACTACTGGTACGTCTAGGATAAAAAATTAATGGGTAAAAGTGCGATTCTTACGATAGTTGAATTAAATATCTGAAATTCAAAGCAAAGTCGTATGATAAGGGCATATTATCATAAAACTGTGAAAGATCATATTATATCATGGAAAAGGTCTTTATAAGCGTAACAATGCACACAATTCGACTTCTTAACGGTTTAAACTTGTGATTAAAGCAAGTAGTGCCAACACTAGTTTTAATAACAGTCTCCGTTTGCCTGTTCTTCCAGCGTGTATAGTTCTGGTATTATATTGTTTATAATAATGATGACATTTAAGAAGTTAAAAACACGTTTTAAGTCAAAGTCGCGGATATCAAACTGACGCAATGATGTACAAAATTAATACAACAATTTTAAATAAATATCAAAGAAAGTTTAAAATTATTTATAAAACCAGTACATTTGAAATAAATAAATTTAAAAAAATACAAAATAATTTAATGACAATAGTTTTTTTCTGCAAAGCTTTTATAGGTAGCCTGTTGTATATTATTTAAACATGCTGATTATAATGAAGTATTAGCTATCGATGGTATTAGTTGTATGCAAATATTTACCTGTCAATGTAACCATATTTGCAATTAGAATGGTTGCCTTAATTAACAGATGTACTTAAAAATGGTGTATTGCTTATTTAATGTACCTTAGCAGAATAGTACGTTAAGACACCATATACTAAGCTCAGACCTGAACAAAAAATTTGCATGTTTCTTATGTATATTAAAACAGCAAAATACTGTATTACTGCAATGTTCAATAACTAATTTATTATGTAGGTTATGTTTATATTATATTTATAACAACTCTTTATATTACAGTAGCGTGGTAAAATACCACTTTCCACCATTAAGACATTAAACTACTCCAATGCTGATATAACTTACTGGTAAACTATTTGATTAAATTTTAAGGTAAAACTACTTAATTTGTTTCAAAAATACTATGTTTCTATAAAACAAATTTTAAATGAACTGGACCGAAACAATTCACTTACACATAATGGGCCTGATAGCTTCTCTTAAAATTATAAGAGAAAAACGATTTAAGTTATGTCAATGCGAATACCCATGTAACTAGAGGAATACGTTTTAAATAGTTTAATTAGATTGTATTTACAAGGTTTGCAAACTTTCTTCTGTTTAAAACTGAGAAATTATGAAGTCCAAATTTGCCGAATGAATCATATTTTTAAATATGCTTAAGATACTGTTCACTAATATAATTTATGTAAGCTTTGCATATATACGTAAATTTAACCTATAATAACATTATTAATTAATTGCTTTATGCTTCCTTTGATCTACTCACGTGTACAGTATAATTAATATAATGGCCTCTTGTAACCTAACAGATGTGTCAGCAAGGATATTTAAGTTGTATCTTCAATAGTATTGTATTTCATTCCCATATATTTTTTTGACTAACATATTACAGTAATAATTGCAATAAAAGGGTTACAGAGAGCTTACAAATATCATTTGGTTAAATCTTATTTATGATTTTAATGATCGATGATCAACTGAAGGAGAACGAAGTTTAAAATTTTGCAGTTTTCAAAGTCTATCATAAATGAATAGGTATGCAATTTTTGTGTATTGATTGTATTGTGATAATTGTTTTACAACTTATATTTAAAACGTTTTACTTTTCATTATCTGATAGCTAATAGTTACAATGAGGATAAGTTATTGTTTACTTTGGATCCATTTTCCTTGACTTTTATTTTTTATAGTACGCGTAAATCCGTTTTTATAGCATGCAAACATTACAATATTTTAGGGATATTTATAAGAATCGAGGTGTATTTCTTTATATTTGTATGCACTAATAAATATTTGTATTGATGTTTGAAGCCTATCAGATCACATTATCCTATATTATATATGGAATTAAAGTATTGTGTATGTATTATCCACAAAAATGTATGGCAAGGTTTCAGTTTAATTCATGGTGGAACACAATTAAAACCTTCAATAATTTCAACATCACTGTTCACTCGTAATATATTTATATCCTTGAATTTTTCTCTGCTCCGCCAATTTAAATATCTCTGGATGTAAATATTTTAGTACTAATTTATATAAAAAAACAAAATTGAAGGTTTATACTAATGCTACCAACCACATACTCTTACGTGCAACTAAGAGGATATTTTTGTTTTTCTAAATTTTCCAGGTAAACTATTCGTAGAGGTGGCTATGTATTTGTAAAAATTAAAAAGGTTAATTAATGTCTTATTTTACACGGAAATTTTGGGTTAAGAAGCCCTCTCTAACACTAAATTTGAATTCCGAACTACCTTTAGTCAGTCAAAGTTAGTTAGTCAAACAACGCGACTGGTTGCTTGCAAGGGCATGATTCGCTTTGCAAATCCATTCAAGGAACAGCCACTCTCAACGTTACTTGACTCGGTTATCTTGCTTTAACCGTCGTATCCGCTGATCTCAAACACTAACGTATATCTTACAACGCCACTATGTTAAACGCCATGAATATTTGAACGCTCATACTTTTTAACAAGATATACTTTGTTTTTATATTAGTGCGATATATTAAAAGTATTCTATTTTGGGGTAAACTGTTCATGAATAAAAGAAATATTTCCTAAAAACACATAAAAAGGTATACAAAGAGAGTATAGTATTTTATCAGGTGAAATTGGGACTTCTAACTCCTTGAGTAACAATGACTTCCAAACAACCAACACTAATGGGTAGTTAGGCCGCTTGCAACGACATGATTGCTCAGAGGTAATTGATTGTCAAGCATTGATTGACTCGATTATAATTTTTTACCTGCCATATACACTAGATTTTACATTTTCATATGTATATTCGTGTTTCTCAGGGGAGAAAGCGAATCTTATTTGCAGCAAAGAGAGTCTGAAGCAGTCTCGAATGCAGATGCATGTAGGTTTATCTGAACAACTATTAACAGGGGCTAGTGGAAGAACTAAAAACTTGTTGATAATCAAGTTTCTTTCTTATTTGACAGCAGGCAGGAATGTTACTAAAATCTAAAAATTAAAAGGTTAAAGTTTTTGTATCATTTAATTATCAAGAAGTTTCCTTAACGCAGCTACTTTAAATAGTCGAAGAATAAGAAACTACAGTATTTATGTCATAGTTTTATATTTATAAATTATTTTAAATGTTAAAAGTCAGTTTTGCTAAATATTGTTTTATTAGTAGCCATGGCAGTTGCATATTAATACAAAATTCATATGCATTATCTAGCAACTACCAAAATGTGTGTTTTCTTCATCAAAATAAACCAGATGTAAAATTTGATCAACTTTAAATAAGCCAAAGAAATATACCGGACTTTTATGTTAAGAAGCTTAGCATTACATGTAAGCTTATGCAGGACTATGGTTTTCCTGCAAGACGTGGATGGCAACCGACAGCTCCTCACGTTTGCATGGATAGGTGCTACTCTTTCAATATGTGGCTGTGCGTTATTGGCAAGAACTTGAATCTGTATTTAATTCTAAACAACCTGCTTAATACTAGGATGGTTATCACTAGTTATTGTTTTGTAAATTATAACTGTATTGTATATTCTATTGATTAGTTATACCTTATAGATTAAACATACTGATTATGTTTATAAGTCTTGTAAGGAAAACCTCTGTGTGTTCAGTAATATTTTTATTGCGTATATAACTTTTGTTTTTTACAAAAATAATGAAACCTCAAGGTGATAATAAGAATGCAAAATTTGCAGATATTTTATAAAATAAGATCTAACACCATACAGTATAAGAATATGAGAAACCGTTATTATGCCCAATATAGTAAATAATATCGTTATTGTAATTTGTTTATATTGGCAGAAATCTTTTACAAACTCATATTTTAACTAGAGAATAAAGATTTAAAAAAGCAAGAGTTGTAAAGGCGTCATAATTTATAACAATATTTATATTAGTAACAATAGTTTTTTTGGACTTTATGATCTAGATAATCTAGCAGTTTATAGAAAGTTATCTGTGATATCCAGTCTTTGACCTTACTCTTCTGCGTCTTCTCTGTGAGGCATCTTAATTCAGATGGTAATCGATTTGAAAATTTTGGCATATTTAGCGTGGCTTTTTTCGTATAGTGAAAGGTGGTAACCAGAAAGGGTATACTAGGATTTATGCTGGGTTATGGTGCCGGAACAATTTTTTATTATCATCATATAGGACCACTTCTGGGATATTTATTGACACAATTATCAGGTTTTATAGTATTTTAAGTTTCTCCTATAGCTTTCTCTCGGGCCAAGGTTTCCAAGTATTCTTATAGCTATATCCTTTTAGAAGAAAACAGTTCGAAGGTTATTTGCAGAGATGCTTCCCCAATCAATTACTTACCTTGATGAAACTAAAAAATTGAGTGAAATATCAGTATTTCTGTATAATTGTACTCTAGCTTTTAAAGTTACTTTTATGCTTATAATATTTTAATATTTCAACTTAGTATTTTATACTTCAAAGAAAACTTCAAAGAAATAATTAAAGCTTTCCAAAACTAAAAAGGACGGTAATATTCATCAACAAAGCATTATTAAATGAAAATAATGTAGAAAATATAGTCCATCAAGTAAAAGCTATCCTTGCTTATTACAAAACCACTTTCAATTTATTAGCACATTTTAGAAGCAAACTCGGTCACCCCTGTAGTCGCACTAACTACTGGGAAATGGTCACGAACATAATATAGTTAGTGATTTTATATTTCATGATCTTCTAGGTTGAAATCATTTAACGTAATCACGTTATACTTGTCCGACATTTTCTCAATAGATTGTCGAACGATAGCAGAGGCGACTCCTCGGATTAAGCTATGGAACTCTGTTACCCGTTACGTACCAAACTAGTGAGTTGGTACTCTTAGTTACACTGATGAACTACATAGAACAGCACTATACATCAGTTGTAAAATTATTTATGTTCAATTAAGATTCAAACACAGTTTATGCACAAATTTTGATAATTAATATTTGAAACAATTTTAATCAAAACTGGATAAAATTTTATTTAAATAGTAAATACTTTGAAACAACACAAAAAATCCTCACCAATGGCGATAGGTTGACATTGCGATAAAATTATAGTCACTTAAAAATAAAGCAAGAAATGATAGGATTCAATGTAGGCTAAACTACAAGCTTGTAACAAACTATGACGGATTTCGACCACGTACTTGTTGTCAGTCTTGTAATATTGTATAGTGATTGCAGGTAAGTTGTGTATCATGTCCCACATAACTCATAGAATCAAACATGGTATCAACAGACAGAGTTCGGCTTCTTAGAGCTCCTCACATCCTATCTAGACAGCTACGTAGATACCAGAAGAACATATTTCTGTTACTGTCTTCATAGATTCATCATACACTGGCTTATCAATTTAAATGTAAATCATTCCATAGCTATTTTCGTAGTGTCTATTTAATAGTTAATCTTAGTTCTTGTGCCTTTCTTTATGCTTAGACATTTGAAATATTTGTATTGTTTTTAAACTGTATTAATACATGATGTTTGAATAATCGTTAGGCTTAAAAACGTTTTCAGTCTAAAAATTAAAAGACTATATGATTTAATAACCTCTAGATTTATGTATATTTCGGTTTGAGTTTATAATTGGTGGTAGTTATACACTTAGAAGCACCAAATCACCAGCTTCCTAAAACTCTCTAGATTATTCACTATACGACTACTGGAAAATACTAGGGTGTGAAACGCCTGCATTGATTTAGCTTCCTATATTAGGTACAACTATTTGTCATTCTGGAATTTTTATTCAATAAAGAACATGTAACATACGTGTGTTTCTAGAAAATGTTTGTTGTAAATTATTTGTTTATGGTTTCACTGAATATCTTAAGGCCTTCAATTTTTGCTTTACGACATAATATGTAATATCTGATCTTGTGGGGGCTCCCAGAATCTATTATCCTGACCTCATACATTTTACATTTTGAGGAACTAATATAGGTATTTGAACCTCCTGAATATTTACGGACATTGAACCCTGGAAGGCTCTGATAGCGGTTTCATGGACTCTTGGTCTCTGAGCAGTTTAAACTATTGTGATCGTCTGGTTTCATTTAGTTTCGTGATAAGGATACGCAATCTAAAATAATTCCACCCTTTGAGGTTCCAGATCCTAGGAAGTGAAGAGCACTAAGAGTGGGTTTTTGGGCCACGGAATGTGTTTGCCTCATAATTTAATCCATTATGATTAAGGTGTCTGTGGAAACTGTAGGCTTCTGGTTATACCAGCACTAGCTTAGGAAGCTTCTGGAAACTGATTGCTGATTCTGGTATAATTTGGTCTCCATGAGTCTAAAAGTTTGGGACGTTACAAATTTCAAAATGGAATTAGTGAATAAAACTTTTTTAGTTATTTTACACATATTGCGAGCTCCCAGGAATGTGGTTTATTGAGTAACTGATACCTTTTTACAGACCCTTGGAATACCAATATTCTGGGTTCTTCCACGTTTTAGGATTTCACAGCCTCTGGGTATATCCAACCTCTTCAATCTTCCGAGCTCTAGGAACTCCTACCTTCTGTGGTAGGTGATAACCTCTAACGGTTACTGATCCCTATATGTTCTCTTAGAGAGCCTGATGTTTAATAACTCCAAGTTTATATCCCAAATTCTGAGGGGTTTTAGAGCTTGTTCTCGTATGTTACTGGTTCCTGTGTAATGCCAGCTTCTTATGACAAGTTTCCTGGATGATATCCTTGGTGGGGCAAACACTGGTTTCTAATCATTTTTATATATGGAAACTCCTGATGTATAGAATCTCTCAGAATCTGAGAGCCTGCACCATTTGGTAGATGCCAAAAATTTTATTTTTACGGTGACTAGATACTCCAGGCCTCTAGTAACGCCCAGTTTAAAATGGTTTTACTATTTGGAAGCTATCGTCCTCCAGGATTACCTCGGTTTACTATTCAGATAAAGCTTTAAATAACTATGCTGACTTAAAAAGAAGGATTGCAAAAGAAATTAATAAAAATCTATATTTTATAATATATTAAACCCACTCTTGCCAAGTAAAGAGTAGCTATGGCTGGTTTAGTTCTAAATATTTTTAATCACAAGAAATTTTAGGTATAAAATTACTTATAGTAAATGTTTTTTTCTTCCCTACCTTTATTTTTAGAAAGTTGATATCTTCAATGAAAAAACTTATTTTTAAGTTAACTGTAAGCTAACGTCTAAATATTAAGGATTCTGTTTATATATGTGCTCCACATTAATAAAAGTCTCTGACAAAATATATGATAATTGAAAAAGAACTTTAAATCTTATTTATTACAAAAAGCTTTATACTTTTGAAATTATATAACTTATATAAATTATAATAGTAGGAAACGGAATTAAATACATTTTTAGTTACCTTAGTGGCTGCTTACTAAAATATTTAATAAACAGATGGCTCAGTCTTTGACAATACGCATAGAGTTGGCGAACAAAGCTCTCTCTACAATTTCTTTAAATAAGTTCTTAATTAGAATGACGTGGATTCGCTGATTGATTTTATAATAAATTATCTTATGTACATAACATAAGCTTCTAAAAAAAACTAAAATAGAGATTATTTTCAATTCAGAAAGTTAATAAAAGATAAGTCATTAATGATCTCTTCTCGTGTTTTCTTTTTCTCTTGAATTACCAACTTATTAGTTTTCCATTAACCTCTTCAATTAAATTAATTGTTATATACCGAATACACCTAACACTTGATTGGTCCACAGTAATAATCATAGTAATGTTACTCGATCTCTTTTTTTAATAATTTGTAAGTTATAAAAGAGGTAATTTTAAATTCACAAATAATCATTTATACATGACATCACTTTTTGGTACATCTAATAACACAGGCATAAGTGAATTTTAGTACACATAACGAATAAATACGTGGAGCACCCTAGAAAATGCATTATTTAATGCACCTTCCTATTAATACTAATTGAACATAATTTATCACGTGGCAACGTTTTATGTTATCAAATTTTATCCTTAAAATAAAATATTTATATTAGTTTCTTTATTAGTTCAAAAGGTTTTATACAGAACTGGTACCAATAATCTTTATATAACCTCAGAAAATTGCAGCACTCTGTAATATATACAAATAAACCCTTTAAACTGATACTCGTTACGTACAGTTAACTGATACGTATTTATATCAAATATTATAAATATAAAAGAATTCCATGAAGTGTTCATATCTGTCTGGTTTATACCTGCCAGGCGAACCAACGTATGCTTTAGCTAAACACGATATATTCAGTTATAACTTGGCAATCTTAATTGACGAGCCGGAGCAGGACATCACTGACACAAATTCCAAGAAATACGGGTAATGGATTAATTTAGTTACAAGTATTAATCTCACCGCTCGAATGAATCCGTACGTGTGGGCCTTCATAAATATGTGCTGTACTTTTCTACAGATCAAATATTCCACATGCCGTGAACCCCGCCAATTTCACCGCTTAAGCTGTAAACGGCTCATACATGGACCTACTGAGTGGTGGTTTGTACTGTTTTTAATTTTATGTTTGTATTTTGCTACCTCTCCAATGTTGCTCCATATCGAGGATATTATCAACGACCTCAATTACGCATATTTTTACTTGTGACACATACATCAGCAAACCTTTATAGTGTATTAGTCCTGGGAGGTTATCCAGCACTTCCAATCAGTGTGTTCTGCTATGTCATATCTTTAAAACCTTAATTAAGTGCCGGAAAAATTATATAAGAAAGCCATATATTTATTTTGGAATAAAGAAGGACGTTACCAATACTCATGATAGTAATATTAACTATTCTGTTACGGCTATGGATAGCTCCTTACAATTTGAGTTATAAGTTTATGTTTGCGTCTTATAAAGATAATATATTGTATATCATTTGTGTTAAAAAATATGTTTGAAAAACTTTATTTGTTATCAAATATTTAGTTTGCCTAGTTCCAACCGAAAGTGTACAAGCGATTTGTCGGTTTTTGAACATTTTAAGAATAACCTAGGAGAATCATCTGGTAGTCCATGTGAGGAGGTGTTCTGGAGCAGTTACTAAGGACAAAACAGACGGTCCTTTCGAGCGCTAAGGACTATTTTACTGCGAATGGACATTTTCAGAGTGAGCAGAAGTTCCATAGTGTAAGTTTAAAAAAACTAAAATTAATATGAGGAGCGCACTTCTGTGCTTGCTTAAATTGGCAGAGTTTGAATCGGAAAAAGTACTCATCATTCTAAAATAACTTGGCTAAGTTAGTAACAGTTGTCTCTTCTTAGTAGCTATACTGTGAGTGGTCAAAAATTGGTTATACATAAATTTATACAAATATTTTTTGTATTATAAGGATTAAACATAAATTCCAAGGATATTAAAACCTAAGTACTTATTCTAGATACACCGTAAAATTCACTTGTCGGTGTTATGATAATATAGTACTCATGGGTATTAAGGGGAAAATAAGACCGGATAAGATGTTAACGTTCTACAGGTAAATCTGGACTACACATCGAAGGCTTGTTTGAAGCATATAGTAACCTAGAAAATGTTTCCAATTATTTTTTTAGCTTCTTATCCTTCTTTTTTGGAAGGGCAATGTTAGGAATGTTCAAATGGGTTATTTAATCTTTTGCGGTAATAATGGTAGGCAGCGGCTCGTAAATTTTATTAAATTAAGACCTCCATTACAAGTATTACTAAATGGAAATTTTTGCTTCCTTTTGGAGAGATATGTTTCTCGGAATTTTTAAGGTTGCGAATAGGGATAGCTCCTGTTGGGATCCCATATGGAAGGTAAGTGGTCAGTTATATATCGTTCAGACATGATTTCCTTTACTTTAATTGATAATTCATATTATTATAAGAGTAGGTAGGAGAGCGCAGACTGTGACATGCATTGCAGATGTTACCACTTAACGTTAGAGAAAGC
Organism: Homalodisca vitripennis; assembly: GCF_021130785.1. Taxonomy (NCBI): domain Eukaryota; kingdom Metazoa; phylum Arthropoda; class Insecta; order Hemiptera; family Cicadellidae; genus Homalodisca; species Homalodisca vitripennis. Next base: position 65,072,400 of record NC_060211.1, on the reverse strand, counting down.
TATAGAGAAACTCGTTTAGAGTTCTGTATCCCCGGCTGTAATGTTTACATTATATTACCACCACTTGAGTATTAGATAGCTTTGCTGATATTTCTTGACACGCCCACCTATAAATGCTTAGTATGTAATCACTAATATTTATTTATTGAAATTTAATACTGATATTGTTAGGTATTGTTAGATTAGTCCATAATCGTAAATGAGGGAACTCTAAGTCACTGAATAGCATAGAGTAAAGAATATGTCTACTGAAATAAATATAATCAATTTATAAAATGTCTAATAAATGAAACAAGATAATCATCGCTCTCGAGACTGTGTTAAAACCTATGAGAATGTTTTTATTACATTTATTTAATATATTTTAGACAACACAGAAAACAAAGTGATTTTAATTTGTGGCTCAAACAATATTAAAAGAAGGTTATCAACCTTAAAGTAAACATTATATTTTATCTCTTCATCTGGTTTTGGAATATTCTATAATTCAAATTTAAAATGTAAGATCATAATAGTAAAAAACCGCAAACAACGCCATTTGCAAAAAGTACTATTTATCACGTTAACTAAATATTAAGGTTTTCTATGTGCCAGAGATTATCCTCAGATTTTGATACATCTAAAATTAGCGGTTGAATATTCTACAAATTTGGCTGCAAGAATGTACAAATATTTATCACGTATTACTGAGAGTTGAAATTATTCTATACGTATTTGAACTTTGTATCAAACAATTATAGTTATTTAATACAATATGAATTATTTGTGAAGATGTCTGACGATGTAGTCGGAAAGGCCTCGCAAAAATATAATAAATAGTAGAAAATATTTCCAGTGATCCAAGAATTTTTAATGAGACCTATGTTTATGTTAGAAATAATACTTATGACATGTATTTTTAAGTTCAAGACTTTTAATTGTCAATGTATTGAAAATTTTCAATTGTCGATGTATGAAAATGTCATGGAAACCAATTCTTTTATAATTTAGTTTAAAATAATATTAAATAAATTTGTTTGAAACGTTTCGTAGTAACAAAACATTTTTATTGTTATCTAGTTTTTGTAATTTTACTGGAAGATCACCAAATCAGGAGATTTTCATCGGCGCTGTAAGTGTAAAATTGGAAAATTAGATGAAAGCTGTATGGATGTTGAATTGTATTTTTCAGAGTGGTGAGAAAGTACAAAATTATAGCACTGAACTCTAATTCTTGAGTATACAAGTAAATCATGTCTCTACAATAAACATTAATTGATTGAATGATAGCGAATGTTGAAATCAGACCCAGTTAACCTTCTTTTTACGTGCAGCATCTGATATCAGGTGCAGTCGCAGACTGAATTCCTCAAACCTGGAGTCGAGTTTGTCTGAAGTTAGTGGACGACGAAAAACAAAGAAGCTCAAAACGAACTCTGTGCATCGTTTCGACATCAGAGACACATAAACTACAAAATGTAGTGCAATCTAGGTGGAGAGGTATTCCCATTGAATTTTTATTTTAGCTCCAGTTTTAAATATTCCCACTGTATAAATCGTGCACTTGATACGCAAATACTCGCATTTGAAGTGTGCACAGATTTAGGCTAATTATTTCAACAAATCTAATATAATTTTATGGTGACTGGGTGTGTGGACGTTTATTATTACATTATTATTATGAAACGAGGTTATTGACAGTTTAGCTCCAATTTAAATATTTTCACTGTCTCAATCGTGCACCTGATACGCAAATATTGACATGTGACGTATGTACAGATTTAGGCTAATTATTTCAACAAATCTAATATAATTTTATGGTGACTGGGTGTGTGGACGTTTATTATTAAATTATTATTATGAAACGAGGTTATTGACAGTTTAGCTCCAATTTAAATATTTTCACTGTCTCAATCGTGCACCTGATACGCAAATATTGACATGTGACGTATGCACAGATTTAGGCTAATTATTTCAACAAATCTAATATAATTTTATGGTGACTGGGTGTGTGGACGTTGATTATTACATTATTATTATAAAACGAGGTTATTGACAGATTAGCTCTAATTTAAATATTCTCACTGTCTCAATCATGCACATTATTCGCAAATATTCGTATGTGACATTTGAACAAATTTAGACTAATAATTTCAACATATCTAAAATAATTTCATGGTAACTAATTTCATTTGAATTCATCTGGCGACTTGACACAAGAATGAGTTCTAAGATATTGTATGTCAAACAATATAATATGGTTTAGCGTTGTTGAAGCCTGTCACTTAATAATCTCACACAATTTCTCTTTTATTTACTGGAGGATATAAAAATAAATTTGCCCTAAGACTGTCGTTCAATTTATTTGTAATGAGATGAGCTATAAACTTTCAATTTTGCATAAATCACCCCCTCTCTTATTCCGTTGCACCCTGTTATTTCATGAGGTAGGTGGGCCAATACAACAAGCAAGTACTTATTCAAAGAGCGTTTATTAAATGGCTGGTGATAATAACGAAATAAGTTCATAGCAAATTTTACTTTTTCTGCACATATTCGTGAATCACCCAGTAATTAGGTATACATTTTCTACACAAATCAACGCTATTCACTAGTTAAACTGTGCAAGTGCTTTTAATAGAGGCAAACACTTTATACGGAAGAGCGGATTAATGTGAGGAGATGTAATCGTGTGATTGCACCCTCTCTTTCAGAATATGGTAGTGAAACTACATTCCCGATTTATTTAAGATAATGTAGTCAATATCTTCCTTGAAAATCAACGAATGCTTATATAATTTAAGTAATAGATTTCCATCCACCCTACCGCAATATTCTTTGGTTGAACCACTTTACGTAAAGTACTCGAGAATGTCGTTCACATTTTCGAATATCAAACATTTAAAATAGCTAAAGAGATTATTGGCATATCGTTTTAAATATATTTGAATGCTGAAGAAGGAAGTAAAACATTATAAAAATATCTTAAATCTTATATAAACAGCATTCAGGTTTTATACAAACAGTGGATTTAATGTGGGGCTCTTCCATTTCTATTTGAGTGTACCATTAACCAAATTATTCACGGTTTATGCATATATTAAATATATTAAAAAACCTTCATCGTCATTTTGAAACGTTACAAAACAACAATCATTCTAAGGATATTACCTTAATAAAACGGCAACTTAGTTATATATGCGATCAAAAAGATGTATACAAAAGCTAGTCTAAAAAGCTTGACTTTGGCAAGAGACAAATAGATGGGTTTTATAAATCTTTAAATTTATATTAAAAGTTAGATAGTTACGTTTTCTTTGATATCTTCGTCATAGTATTCTCCAAGCACTGAATTATTTACCACAATGTACGGTTTAAGTTGTTAATCTAGTTTATTTTCTCTGTGCTCAAAAGTCATTGCTGACAAAGGTTGAAATGTGAATTGTTCTTACTATCAATCTTACTCAACGCTTTTACTAATAATTATGAATTTATAAATTACTTACAATATGGTGGTACTTTAATAAATAAATTATTACACTGAAAAAGTAATTATATTTAACAGGCTATTACAATTAATAACTTTGTATACTATGATGTGATTTTCGCAACCTTAGAGACGGTTGGGACGTAAGCTGGAGGAATGCTTGAAATTATGAATAGCTATATATCTAAATTCATAATAGCTAAATAACTATATACATTTGAGTGTACGTTCTAACGCACGTATACGTATATGTACATACATATATATGTATATATACAAGGGACACTCAATGTAATTTTTCCTAAAATTAGTCCAATAGTTTAAATGATTGGGTAACGCACGTAGACTAAAATGAATATAGTTATTTAGTGATCGCAACGTCATTTTTAATCCTGCGTTTAGTTTAGCTCATACAAACCTGTTTCTTTAAGTATTGTTAAGATGAAAATCGTTTGTATCAAATTTAATTTTCTAGGACGATGGAAAGTAGAAAAAATATACTTATTTTAGGGTAGCAACCCTATCATAGATCCAATAGATGTTTTATAATGATGGACGTATTTTGTTTCTTTATTTACCAGTTACGTGTGTCTGTGTTTGTGTCATATTTTTGTTCCTAGGACATTGGTAAGTTGGGCTAACAAAAATACAGATCTTTTAGGGGTTATAATCCTATTTAAGCACATATCAATTCCTGCTTAACAAACTTTAAAATTTACGTTGAGAGTATAAGGCTCGTCATCGTCCTGGGATAGTGAGTTATTTATTTTGTTATGACATAGGGAACTTTTGCATACCTACAATAAGAATGTTTGAATTGCTCATACAATGTGAATTGTTCATACATGAATAACTCCATTTTACCTTCCGCTTATTGCGAGCCTGGAATCTAGAGTCCACGTCTGCGTAAGTATATCCGTAACACGTTGGTGACAAAGACTTTCAAAACAGTTTTCTCCGCAACACCCAGGTTACAAAGGGACTCATTTTGGTTTCTCAGAAGCTATCCAGTATTTACATACGAGGAAATATTATCATTTTGATATCAGTTGCAAAATTTAGTGCACTACTTTTAGACATTCTAAAGCACAAGGAAGCATCTGAGGGTATATTCATAAGATAGCTATGAATGTTGTATGTGATTTATTCAATGGTAATGTATGATACATTTATGTATATAATTCAAGATAGTTGCTGAATAAACGGGATGCTCATTCAATGAGGAAGAGAATTTTTTTTGAAGTCACCGGAATTTTAACTAAAGACAAAATATGGATTTCATTTTCTTATTTACTTATCTGGTCATGCTCAATGCGCTGCACTGTGAATCCACAGGCATTCATCGTCTTAGGAAGTAATTGATTATATATTTTCTTCTGGGAATAAAATATTATGTATTACGCCATTCCTTATGCTGTCTAAAATATATAAAGTTTTTACCACAAGCCATATAACGCAACCCTTATGTTGCTAATGAGAGTACATGGGTTAACATTAAGCTCTATGTTGCTAGAATATGTCACGGTACGATACTCAATTTCATTTAGTTTAAGGTTAGATATATATGTCTCTTAGGAAAGTATTTTTAACTTAATAATTAAAATAGTTACAGCGTTGAAACTTCTGAATAAGTAACCTTCAATTTTAAGGTGTAAAGGTGCTCTATAGTGACTTCTTATATTTTTAAGATTAAAATACTATTCTTCTACATTTTATATTTCAAATTTCTATATTATGATAGACTGCTACATCTTTCGGCTAAAAAACTAATTAGTATTAGACGTTTACATGTTTAGTTTTAAAATATTATTATTTCGTATAGTCACTAACAAGCCGACTTCGTTTGAAAGAAAAATATAAACATTTCCTTGTATATAAACTAAATTGTTATTTTTATTTAAACTATATATTGTTTTTTTAATGTGTAGTTTAGTTTTATGTATAGCTCTATTGTGTTTTATATATATTTCTGTATTTTCCATTAATATATTTTTTTAAATTTCTGAATGCTTTACAAATTATTCTACCAATTAATGTGAAGGTATTGGTATTAGATAATATTATTAATGTATGAAGTAAAATATGTTTCCTTCCGTAAACTAAAAAATATATGCTAAGTATATTTTATAATTTAACCCATTATTTATTGACAATTTACATTGAACTCAAATTAGTCATATGACAATAACCATGGTTAGTTCGAACTGATTGAATAAGGTCACGTAGAATACTATAGAATTACAACACTAGTTTATTTTTACTGGTGTACGCTGTTTACCTCCTATGTTACAGCAGACATCTTACAGCTCATAAATATTTACTGTCACGTCTTGAAGCGTGAAATAGGCCATAAAATATGCCTCAGTGTGTTGGTGAGGGGATAAACAAAATCCGAAGACATTAAAAAGAAATGTTATTTTATGAATATCTCAAGATATATATTGTTGTGGCTTCACTCTCAATTTACTCAAACAACCTTCAACTTCTGAACTATTTTTATTAATGTCAATCTAATTTATGACAAATCTATCTTAGGCATGATATTAGTTTAATTGTATACAGTTAAATTATAAAGCTTGTTTAAAATATTGAACTGAAAATGAAAGGACATTTTTTATTTAACATTATATTATATCTTAAACAAATTGTAAGAGTATATATGGTGTAATGGTAGCACATTCACCCGGCAAGGGAGAGATCCGGGTTCGAGTCCCGGCGGAGCAAGTACTTTTTGCGATTCAATGTTTATTGAAACAAATGAAATTCGGCTATTGTCATTTATACAAATTTAATTAATGTAAATAGAAGTCATTTGACAGGTATTTAGTCTTCCGATCATATGTTAGTGTGGTTATTTATACACATATGTGAAAGAAACGGCCAAATACAAAATAATTGAATCGGAAAAAGTGAGCGCTCTGTGGTGTAATGGTAGCACATTCACCCGGCAAGTGAGAGATCCGGGTTCGAGTCCCGGCGGAGCAAGTACTTTTTGCGATTCAATGCTTATTGAAATAAATTATATAATTAAATATACATATATAATGTTACGATTGACCAATAAATGAAGTAATGGTATTTATTATCCAATTTATGTATGTATCTAACGATCTGCAATGTTTTAAACGAAGTATATTATTTCATATCTAGGATGTTCCTTGACAGAAAGTCTTATTATTTAGTCTTAGCAAGGAAGGTTATAAACATTTCGTTATCATTCGGAAATTTTATTTTAGAATAACATAACTCCTCCAGATTATAAATAGTGGACTCGTTCAAACATTCCTTATTCCGATCACTGAAAGTAATACATTGGTTGAAGTGGTAAATGGTCTATAAACATTTTTCTTCAAGCATTCTTTGCTCTGACCACTGAATGTGATATACTAGTAGAAATGAGGTTCCCGATGTATTATGTTGGCTTCACCCCAATTAATATGATGGTGTTCGGACCGAAAATGGTGTAAAATGTTTTAAGTTTCTCTTAGACACTTTCTTGTGTTTTCTTAATTTTTTTTATCCTTACATTTAATAGGCTTATTGTCTTCTTTCTTTAAAGGAAAATAATGAAGCCTAAACATATTAATATGGCAGACCAACTAATCAGTGAACCATTAGTCCAGAGTAGCTGCTTTCGTTGCTAAGTGTGAAAAATTAACTAAAAACACAATATGGTTTTAAAAAGTTCTTCTAGCATAAAACGATAATGAAAAAAAGGATAACTTTATCCTTTAACCTTATTTTTGCCGTCTTATTTCTGACGAATGCTATTTATTATTGGCCTCCGGTCGGTAATAGGTGGTTGGTTGACAAATGAACAGTTATTGTAACTTTTATTCTGTAATTCGGTTTTAATAATAAGTGTTGTGTTTTATTCTTTATTAAGTGCATGTTTTATAGTTAGTTGACACACAACATAGTGGTTGTGATTCCTAACTTGTGCGTGTCATAACGATCTGGTTTGATTTGTTTTTTTTTTTAAACCTAGTTTGTAATTAATTATGTGTTATATTAGTTATTTACCTGAAGAAGAGATCAGGTTTCATATCTCGAAACGTATTGATAGTGATTTATTGTGCCACTGAACGATGGCAAATGTCCGGAAAACCCCTGTAATAAACAAGTTGAGAGTTTTGATATAGGCAAATATCAAGGAAATATTTTATGTACACACTAAACTTTACATTTTACTTTTACGAACATTTTAGATCCTAAAATTGTGATCATCTTAAATAAACCTACTAAAGAAAAATTATAGAAGAAGGGATTTCATGAATAACCATTAATCAAGTTATCAATAAATAGTATTATATGTACTAAGTTTAGTCGTAACACACTTACATCCTTAAATTTCTTGAAAGTTTATATTCTTACTGAAACTAATTAGTTAGTATTGCTATAATTAAATTGCCAATCGGATATTTATTAAAAATTGCTAAATACTAGTCAATATAATTTAACTTTCATTTATATTTGTTGTGGCAACAACCTGTGCCAATTAAGGAAAACCAATTTCCAATTGTAGTTAGCACATTACAGTAATATTTCAGTGAATTCAAGACAAGAAGTTTCCTTAGAACGAAATCGAACGCTGTGTAATTATTTTATGGAAATACGAAGATGGAGTCATAAATATCATATAATACTTAATTCTCAGATCAAATACTTAGAAACCAACCGTCAAGCACATGAATACGAGTTAAACCATCAATAAGAAAACCGAGTACTAGGCTGAAAATAACGGCTATGAGTCTCCTAAGTAGGTAAACAAACTTGAAATAACTTTTCTGTTAGAAATTTAGCTATAATTACTAACATATACATGTGCTATGTACACACACACGCACGCGCGTGCGTGTGTGTGTGTATTTGTATGTGTCACCCTACAGCCCTGACTGGCTCAAAATGACTTGTTTCTGTATCCTCAGGCCACATAACAGATCAAAGGCCGGCGTTTTCCAACTGCTACTGCTGCTACTAAGATCTTAGAGGCGATTTTAAAGGTTCTGTCTAATGAGGACTTGGAACACGTCTTCAGGGAGTGGTAGAGGCGGTGGAACAAGTGTGTGGCTTTAAATGGCGCGACTACTTATAAGGAGATAATAGTGTTCAAGTTTAAACTTTTATATTAAAGGTATTGAAAGAATACTGAAAGTATTTATTGGTGTAATTACCTAGTATGTTACTCCATTGTATCGGGTTTTAGAGTAAATCATAGTCTCATGCGTAATAATAAGTTACAAAATATTATTGGAAAATTATCCTATAAACAAAAGTTAATTATAAAATATCATGCAGTTAAACGAATACTTGAAAAGCTTACCTCTAAACACAACATTCTCTATATAGAACATTGAAATGAAAAAATTTCACCGATTTTTAAATAAATCAAACTGATCCAAGTAAATCCGGAACGTTAATAAGACCACACGAAAAGCTTAAGTCACTATTTATCTTTCCAATCCTTTAACAAAACTTTCCAGACTGCAAAGTTTTGTCACAGGTATACGAAGCGTGAACGTGCAATCACGTTTTAGTATTGAAAAGTGATTTAAAGTAAATCTGGAGAAATTACTTTATTTGAAATTTGAGATATTCTTTGTTTATTTCTGTAGCTAATATAATATTAATAAAAAATGAAAACAAAACGAGGTTAATTTAAGGTTACCATGTAATTTTACAAATTAATAAGTATATATATATATATATATATATTAGAGTATAAATGTTTTTAAAATACATACCCGTAAGGTTCAATAACTGCAAGATATAAACAATTGTATTTAATATACCTAAAATAATATGTTTTATTAAATCGTATAAAAATGTCTTTAGTAGGTATTTTGTTCCAGATCTATTCAAGTAAGGACCTAGTATATAGTTATTTATTTAATTAGACTATACGACTAACTTAATAAAAGAATCCAAGATAATGGTTAGCCTCTTTATACCAGCGGTATTAAATAGGTACGTAATCTAATCCTAGATACCAGTTAGTATTCTGAATTCAATGTGTTAGAAGCAGTCGACTTAGAGGCAACAATAGCACGACATCGATATACTACAATATCTAAATAGCATGGGTTAATTTGAACAATATGGAATATTAGGTTACCTTGTCTGTGATGTATGGCAATATTCATGTTTAGTTTGCCTCTTTACGAGATCAAAGATGCAAGTATTCAAATCAAAGGATGTCCTGGAGCTGATAAGATTAATTACAACGTCCGTGACTAACCTCGTACTATGATAATATTACATCAAGTTTGGATGTCATAGTTTTGAAATATAAATATAAATTGGTATTATCTCGGAACTAATGATTATGTTAGTGAGTTCAATATAGATGTAACGTCTGTTACGACTGATTACATATTACAGCAATATGAGAGAGGTCAGTATATCAGTTTTTTCAAAACCTAGACATAATATATATTATAAGCAACTGTAGTTTTCGAAGCAAAAAATAGAACACTTTTATTAAATGTTTATACTACTTTGTATTCTTACAGTGAATAAAATTGAGGAATAAACCCCTTCAGTGCCAACCTCCGGGTTACCGTACGTTTTACAAAAATTTAAAAAATGCCAATGTCCGGGTAATCAGACGTTTAAAAAGCGTACATAAATTTCCAATGTCCGGTTTACACGATATTTAAAACAAATGTTTAATATTTTTACGCGTATTTATATAAAATTATTAAAAAGAGACGTATTTTTTGTTAAGCATGTTAGTCCTTCTCCGTAGACTAATGGTTATAGTCTCGGCTCTCTAGCCGAGAGATCATGGGTCCAAATCCCGGAGAAGTCTAATCATGTACTTTGTAATTTAATAAAAAAAAGTGCACTTCGAAGCCGGCATAGCTGACTCTGAGGCTTAAATGAGATTAAAGTGTTATGTACGGTACAAACAGAGCTGATCATTAACAATGACATAAGTTTTCAATTAAATTGTCAATGAAGCCGAAGCCGACATGCTATGTGTTCATAGTGGTCAGTCAGCTGTTTCAACGAATGCTCCGTTAGAATATTGTGGTTATGTTTACGTCTGTTTATAATATAACCAAATCGTGTGCGTGCGCATGTTTGAGTGTAATTTACACATGTAGTGATATATTATGAATAGTTCAAGGTCCCCACTAAATAAAAATAATCTTAGATGAGTAGTGGAGGAAGAGTATCTAAATGGCAACTTTTTAATTTATATATATATATATATATATATATTTACAGAAACAGGTTATTCTCTTCTTACAAATAAACCACGGTATATTGGTTTGAAACATTTATAAATTTTCGTGTATCTAGGTACACTTCTTCAGATAAATATACATGTATAAATATTTACATAAATTGTGAAAAAACATTAGGTTAGAACTCAAACAAGAAAAACAAACATTATAAATAAATACAGTAGATCAGCAGCTGATGGGCCATGGCATGACGTGCGTGAATAAGTTGACGAAAACTAAATTTATCTTAAATTAAGACCCCTTGGATGTCTTGTCTGAAGCACCAATTGGTGTGCAGTTTCACTTTTTTTCAATTTAAATCTATTAAGGCTTTCGTTTGAATATTCAGGGATCTTATTTATGCCTTTGATGGTGTAGCAATTTTCTATCTGATTTTGTTTATGGACATTGATAGCGTGACTGGCTAAAGGTTTTTCTATATCGCTATGGACAATGTCAAATCGATGGCCAGTTACTCGTATCCGTAAAGGATTGGATGTCTGGCCGACGTATTGTTTTTCACAAAATTTACAGTCAAATTGGTAAATAAGGTTTTTTGTTTCACAGTTGATAGTTCCTTTGATAGGATATACATGATTGGTTACATTCCTTTTGAAATTTTGACTTGTAGACGTGATCTTACAGGTTCCACAACGGGGTTTTTGGCAAGGTTTACAACCAAAGGACTGAGATTCCTTATTTTCCTTTTTTAGTGGATCAGTACAGACCAACATCTGTTTAATGTTGGCGGGCTTTTTGAATACAACTCTTGGAGATTTTGAAAATAAGTCTTTAGTTTCTTGAGAATTTTGAAGTAGTTATATATATATATATATAAAACCTATATATATATATATATATATTATATATATATATATATATATATATATATATATATATATGTTATAATTTATATATTTCTAAACAGCCAAAATTGTGTATCCTATAGTATTGTATAGTTATTATTGAGAATATCACTTGCAAATTTTCGTAGATTCTTTAAAAGTTACCTGCTGCTATTTCTCACCTGTAAATCCCATATCAGTATTATATCTTTCTCTTTATAACCTCTCCCATGTTTTGTATTCCTTGAAATACAGACCCAACATTTAATTTCAGTGTTCTCATATATATATTTCAGCAGAGACCGAGGACAGAAAATGTACAACGATTTTATTTTGGCTACTGTACAACTTCAATAAAGTTTTTTTGTATCTGCACTTTAAGATAGCAACTCACACAAACATGAAGAAAAGAACGTGGCTGCAACGAGCGAAACAAGATAACTACTGTAATTGCCAATAATTTCAACATACACTTAGTGCATAAATATTCTTCGTACTTACTTACGTACGTTAAGTTAAGGTTGCTACTTAACTTTAACTGAGTCTGTAATGAAATCAGCACTAAAATAGGAATTTTATTCTCCTTCACAAATGTCTTTAAATTTGTAATATTCAAACGTTTAAGTGAAAAATGTGATGATTTGTTAATGTTTTTAGAATAGGATACCTTATGTAATCCTTTTATTAAAAATAAGAAAATAATTTTTGAAATGTAACGTTAGTCAGAGAAGTACAGCAGATTCTACTATAAATTTGGAGAGATCAGCGCAGATCTTATTTATGTCAAAGTCACAAATTGGCTATTGTGTTCAAAGTACAAAATTTACTTGTACTAATATTATATTTACGCATTTGATATATTAAATGTTATCGACCTCCACGTAAAACCACTGTTCATACTGTAGAAAGTAAATAACTGTATTTCAGGCATAATCATAATATCCCAGGCTGGGTAAGTTTTCATATTCTTGGTAATTAATTTTTTTATAAGATTTTTAATTTGGCGTAATATGTAAATATGGCTATAGAACGTTTTGTTTCATACAATTATCGCAAAGCAAAATGTATTTCATATGCCCTGAAGGCTGTACATCCAATTAAAAGTTTCAATATGACGGCGATATAAGGATATTTATCTTAACGCAAATTAATTTATCTCCGTTATTTCACATCATAGTACATTATTTTAAAGAGTTAAAATACATTCTCTACCACATTTATATTTACGTTACTATCCTACATTAATAAAATAATTATTCATGTATAAGAGGAACGCTAAATGTTTTGAAAAATAATACTTTATTATAATTACTGTGTAAATCTTTAACATAGTGGAGCCTCAGAAGTATTGACATTCTTTAACAAAATTAAGATAATATAAGCTATTCCATCAGTGTTTTATAAAGCAGCTTTTAAAATCAATAAAGTTTATTTTATTTTAATTTAAATAGTATATTAAAGACAAAACTTTTTTTCTTGTGGGAAGGATATTATATTGTCAACTACAAATATTATTTTACTAAAGGTTAGGTGTTATTCAGATCTCTTCATATACTAACAAAACACATTTTAATATCATTTTCTTCCCATGGACTTATACTTACTACGTATAATCCTATTATAACATTAACTACGCAGTAATATTGTAATGGAAATGTGATAAATAACGAAATAGCTAGTTATTTAATATATCACTAACGTACATAGAAAAATGTAAAGCGATGTTATAAATGTAAGTAAAAATGATATTAAACTGTTATACTAGTTCTCTCTGTATTAATAGTTACAAAAGTTTTGCAGTGGAATAAGTGGATTAATGAACAAAGTTACAATGATTATCTTTTTCAGAAACCTATGTCAACCTATTTCAAAAGTCTCGGGCAACCCGTGGTAATATTTCTCCGGTTAGAGTTTCTGAAAATGAGACCAAAATAGATCAACAACACACCTCTCATGTACACCATTTATATTTTTACGCCTTTTTGGGCGTATTTAAAGTATGTAAACTACTGGAAAACTTAAGAATAAAGAGTTATTTAGAGAAAGTACGAGTCAATAAGTTATTGTATAAGAAGTGATATATTACTAATAGTAATATTGCTTTTATGATTTGTGTAACCACTATTAATTATTGTTATGACCTTATGCTTATATCAATCTACAGTATCAATTAAACTATTTAATTGTCGGAGAAGTGAGTTCTAGAAGATTAATTCAACCACTGCAACATATGTACATGGTGCCTTTTATTAATAGGCTATTATTTTTATCTTCGTAATTATAAATTTGACAAAAATCTATATATGGGATACCTTACCGGAATTTAGAGACATTAAAAATATTTATTTCATTGCTTTAAATCTGCTGTCAATTTCCGATGCAAGTCAAGTCGATTTTTGATAGTGAATATTTTGTATTTTAATACAATATTTTATATGATAGTTAGTTTTAACACTTTTTTACTCCTGAAACTTGTGTTGTAATTCCCTAAAACAAAATTTAAACAGTGTATTTCCAATTTACTAGATGTTTTTTACTAATCATTGGCGCAATTTAGAATCGTAGTTTTCAAGATATCTCCAAACAATCGCTAACAAAATCATGCATATTTGGCTGAAAGCGACAACCTTTAGGTGCCAATTTCTCGAAAGGTTTTTACCGTACAAAAAATTAGTAACAAGCATACTTTTATTAGAAATTGACTATATATTCCTGAAGTTTATGTTTTGCATAAACAAGTATAAGTTTTCTTCAAAATCAATATTTTGACTTAATTAAATATCCCTTAGTTAGGGATATAATGTTAAATATTGGTCAAGCAAATTCGCTGGTCATTGGCGGTCTCCTTGACATACATATGAACCATGGTGTAGATAATAAAATTTAGGAGCTTGCAGATCTAAATGATTGTGGGACCAAAATGTCCCTGCGTAAGAATTGGGCCATCAATACCGATCATTTTATTAGGTACTTATTTATGACCATCTTATTTTCTCTCCTACCAACCTTATTTCTTTTATCAGGAAAAGGATATCGTCAGGTTATGAAAAACAACAGCCTGCAATAGAGAACCTTTTTGGATCGGTGGTTTGTCAGACTGATCGATGATTGATTACCTTCCAATCACGATAAGATTTTAACGATGAAAGTTTTTCAAATATGAATACTTAACATCACGCTAGGATATATTTGATGGATTTCATAATTATATCTCTCTCCCGAAAATGGGGTCGGGGCTACATAATAATTATTTTTTAATGGGATGCTCTCTTAAATATAATACTTACTTAGTACGTAATAATAAAACGTTTACTGTAGAATTGGGTATATTTACTATGCTATGTTGTCGTTACAGAAAAGCCGTTGAAACCTTCCTTAATCCGCGTAAAAAATGCTACCTATACTTATTATCCCACAAGCTACAGATAATGCATTTTGGTTATAATATATATATATTTAATTATTTATTTATTCACGTTATTTTCTTTATAAAATAGTTGACTTTATGTTAAGAGTGTCAGTAGAGTGAAAAAGAAAGAAGGTGTGGTGTATATGAGCTGCATCAAATCAACTAGAATTGCAAACAACAGAGTACTTGCGTACTCATATGTCTATGCATGAAGTGATTAGACCTGAATTACTTGCTAAGAAAGTGGCTTTAACTATTTGAGCCACTTGTTATTAAAAGTGGTAAATGATTGATTGTATTGTAATAAATAATAAATAAATGGAATACGTTGCTCAATATATACTTTTATTTTGTACCGTCTGAAATTTATTTATTATCATTTATAATTTCAACTATAAAATATTACATATGATCTTCCTAATTTTTTAACGATTTATTTAAAATAAGCAACCGTCAGCAAAATACATATGTACTATAATACCGGTTGTTTATGAATGAATATCGGGGATTTGACACCTTGCATTTTTTACATATAACTTAATGTTATAATTCATATATAAAAAAAAAGCAATTCAAACAGTTTTGTTTGCTGTCACATGTGCGAATGTGGCATAATGCTTCCATCAGATATAAAGCGCTTGTAGCAAAAAAAATAGATTTATGAAAAGAAGGCTTTTTGTTTTCTACAATTTGCGAAGTCAGAATCGGCCACCAAATTTCGGCGTATGATAGAATACTTCGATAGTTTATCATACAATGTATTTTCCTTTCTATCTATAATCTGACTCTAATAACTTCTTATTTATAAATTAACTGAAGAATTTTCTATTCGAAGTGATTGCCCAATTCAAAGTCTATATTCACTGATGTCATCTAAAATGTATCTCAATAATTCATTGCAAACAAACTTATTTTAGGGACTTCTCAGAAGCATAAATACCGAAGCTTTGGATGTAAGTCGCACAAGGCGTATTTTTCATAAGGCTTCCCCCTTCACATTTAGGAGAAATAGAATATTTGAGATATTTTAATACGTTATTACGCTCGTGCAAGAAGGCTTCATTGATACCATGGATATCATGTGTATTTCTCAAGATGTGGTGGGAGGGAGTACACGTTTTATCGTTTTCGCAGAAAGAAAGAATTAAATATAGTAGTTTTTAACGACAATTTACCGCCAATATGATACACCATAAATAAAAATTTAACTAATGGATTATGTACGGTAAATCATGCATGTTTATTAGAGTGAGAGATTGTCTCAAAAAGCCTTAATTTTCATAACAAAAGTAAAAAAATTAAAAAAATGTAATGTATTTCTTTTGACCTTTACTATCCAAATCTCTACAATATTAAACTTGACTTCAAAATGAGGTGTCCACATCAAATTAATTAAAGAACTGAGAACAAGATTTATAATCATGTCTGGACAGTTTTGGATTCACATAATGTAAATATGCAATAGAGTTAGAGCCATAAACTTCTGACATACAGTAGGCTACTGCACATAGCTAACCCTATTATTGGCAAACCAATGTCCTCCATCCAACAATCCAGTTGTACCGGGTTTGCTCTCCAAATACCTCGTCTGAATTAGCGACTATTCCTTGAGCAGGCAATGTTGATGTAAGTGTGGAGAGAATAATTAGGTGTTAAGGGGCGTCCGGGGTCCATTTTGGGTCAAAATTTCAATTTTTATTTTTTGACATTTTTGTATTCTTTGAAATCTTACGAGTAATTTGACATATCATACATACAATTTGGACGAGTGCAACCTTATGTAATTAATAATTTATTTGTAATGGTCTGCATTGTGTTTTTTCGCTGGCAGGGGCGTCAGGGCGAGGGACGTATGTTTAAAAACATACTACTGTTGTAATAATATAAGCTACACATACTTGTTGTGTTGGTAACACTGTTTGTTCTGTACTGTCATATGGTTCTTTCTCATTTGTTGTCATCTGTTATAACAAACGTTTCTGTGTTATTTGCTTTGTGAATTGTGTTGTTTACACTTCCCGATGATAAAACTATTGGGGGGAAAGGTAGGTTGACTCTTGGGGCTATACATGAAATTCAATTATACTATGGGCTGGCCATTAGAAGAAATGTTGACAGTCTGGAAAATATGAAGAGGGCTGTTTGGGCGGAGTATTTCCATCTCATTTCAACAAATGAAGAACCAGCGCACAGTTTGTGTCCGAAAACTGATGATACGTGGTGCAAATACCAACAAGCTATCCAGAAGAAAGAAGCCTATGACCACAATGAACACTTCCACATTGACCCTGTAGTAATGGAACAGGTTAAACAAATTTTCAAGGACTTGGTTAACCCCACGCTGCTGGCGAAATGTCTTCATGGACAGACCCAAAATCCGAGCGAGTCGCTAAACAGTGGGGTGTGGTCGCGTATTCCAAAATCAACTTTAGTTAAGACCCTTGAGTTTGGTGTTTATGAAGTCATTGCCTGTTTCAACAAAGGAAACATAGTTAAATGTGAAGTACTCAAGAAAGTAGGTATAATGCCAGGCAAAAACTGTATTGAGGTTATGAAGCGATGACAAGATGCGCATAAGGAAGGCGCAAAAGGCGGTGGAAGAGATTAAAAGAAGTGTCGCCAGAAGCGGGAGGCAGCTAAAAGACGTCTGGAGTATATATATACATATATACACACACACAC
The DNA here is from genome assembly GCF_021130785.1 of Homalodisca vitripennis. Taxonomy (NCBI): domain Eukaryota; kingdom Metazoa; phylum Arthropoda; class Insecta; order Hemiptera; family Cicadellidae; genus Homalodisca; species Homalodisca vitripennis. The sequence goes on along the minus strand of NC_060211.1, from coordinate 65,054,766 downwards.
ACACACACACACACATATATATATATAATATATATATATATATATATATATATATATATATATATATATATATATATGAGCGGGAGGATCCAGATAACCCAGCCTACGCAGCAGGAATGCACTGAGGGTACATGAGTCACTATTTTTTAGGTTATAGCCTTAGAAACATTTGTTAAAATACCTAAATAAAGTTATTTTAGAAATTCCTGTGCCATAAATACCTTAAAAGACATACATAACAAAATGAAAAAATTAGAGTAGGTTTACGTCGTAAGGTTTTAGAGATATGTACTAATTTAAAATGACTAATTTAACATGCGCAGCATATGGCCCCCCGGACGCCCCTTAATACACTCAGGTAGGCAAAATTTGTCATTTGAAATTGCAAATTTTATGTTTAGCAAAGTTGCCGGGCACGTTTTGCACATATTTGCAAGGTTTACTTGTAAATTAAACTGGGTGTTGGATAATCACATTAAAAAAAATATTTTAATTTTTTTATTAGTGTTGTACAGGATTAATTAAAGATAGTTGCTTTATTTTATACTACGATATAATGAATAAAAGTTTATTTTTTATTGAAAGCATATTTTTTGGCTTTGTTCTAATATATCTTAAACTGCAGGGGGCACAAAACAGTTTTCATTGTACTCTAAGTATACAATCATGTGTTCTTTTTTTTAATCAAACAGATCACCTAACAAATAAATTGTTTGTCGGTCAATAACATTCTTGGTATTAGTCAAAAAGAAAAGGTATCGAATTGGTCCAAAGATACAACGAAATTTATTGCTAAAATTTAACTTAATTTAGCTTCCACTATTTTACAAAAGCAACTGTTAGAGATGTAATTATTACAATGTTTATATTACTGTAGACAACAAGATACAAAGAAGAAGGTCGTTCGTTACCTTCACCCAAAGAGTCGTTATTTTATGGTTGTCTGAGGTTGATTTATCATTATATTTTACGTTTCTGAGAGGTTTTTATAAGTGTATTAAAAGTAGTAATTAAAATATATTTTTATGTAAGATGTAATCGATTTAAATAGTTTTTTCTTCTTATACGCTTTCATTCAACTACTGACCAAAAAAGTGCAGCCAGTTATAGATTTGTTTCTTAAGGAATATATGTGGCGACTAACTTCCTATGAAACAGAGTGGATTACTTAATTATCACAGGTTGGTAATTGAGAATAACAAAAGTGGTTCCAAGAGGCAGCGCTATTTCCATCCTTATATAATTGACAGAATTGAAATATTTGACATAAAAGGCTTTGATATCCTTTATCCTTGTCCTGATCACTCCGAACGTATAACAATCGAGTATATGACCTTCCACAGCCCTTGCTGATGATTCTAGTTATGGGAAGGTGGATCTTGATGAAACATCTCTGACAGTGGAGTTGTTGGCAAATAGTATTACGTCCCAGGTTTCTGACGAGAAAGCAAAAAAAATTGTTAAGCCAACTATCGTGGACAGACATTCAGGCAGAGAATAATGGCTAATGTAGGACAGATAAATGTTATGTATTGTTTTATAAGAGACATCTTATAAGGACATCTTGTTAACATGATCTACTTACGATTCTCGACTTACTCGTGATGCGAATCTATTTTTCCAAATTCAAAATTCAGGACCACAATTTTGTACTTAATACTTACAACAGCCGTAAAACAATAAACATTAAATGGGAGTTCTGATGGCCATGTTACTTATTTTAATAGCCAGCAGTTGGCTTCAAAATACATATAGTTTACAATTTTTGTTTCTGAACGAAAACATTCAGTAAGTCAAAATAAAAATAATGATTAAAACATTTTCAATATATTCGACTGTTATATTAACAAAATTGAAACAAAACGTAACTTAAAACGGTGGTAAAAGTATTTAAAACTATCTATTGCCAATAACAAACACTAGACATAGAGTATAAATCAAAGGATGGTAACTGTAAAAGTCATATACGTGACAAATTTACTTAAAATATTAAAATAAAACTTAATACATAAATATCACCATTGATTTATTCTAATATAATTTTAAGGCGATAAAGCAAAAGGAAAAAGAAATTATATGTAAAAATAACAATAAAAACAACAATACGTCACTTTTATCTATAAATTTCCAAAAAAAGAATCTTTACGCACGTTACGTTGATTTTCAAATAAGACAATGATGTACTTAATTGTGCATCTGTTAAGACAAGGAGAATACCTTTTCATTTATTATTATACTAGATTTAGGTATATCAGACGCAACTCTTTTGTATTCTAGGTGGATCCAATATCAAAAAGATGACAGAGTTCATTAGGATCGTCGTTATTAAAGGATTTTTTTAGGATGCCTTCCTAGACGATGATTCCAGATTACGAGCCAAGTATGAAACAGTACGTGACACTAAGCTGAAGGTGAAATGGGGTTATTTTCAACGCTCGCCACTTTTATAAATGTTTTCTTTGTAAGGTAGCTCGATAAACCAAAAGCTATACCACAGGTACTAGTATACGTCGGGTTTCAAGTATTTAAAAGTGTAATACTACCTTACCTCTAATTGCTATACTCGTACAAAAATTTTAGTCGTAATTTCGCGGAAAGAATTACTTGACTGGAAAACATAAGATATCATAACAGGAATAATTATCTTAACATTGAGTTCAATTCGACTAACGTCTGCCAACTACGATTAAAAATACTCAATTCCTATATTTAAATCTTAGTGCACATAAAACTACCTACTCTATTAACATTTGTATGGGAAAGTCCTGTTTATGGCTTACTATTAGGAGACCAAATTGCACAAATTCTCAATATTTTTACTTTTGTAGTGGATAAAACTAGATTAATTTGTAATTTGGTAGCTACAAAAAAGGTTTACATTAACCACTCTAAGAATATCTTCCGAAAGGAATGTGATATAATTAATATTCTTTTATTAATGGCGATACTAAAAAAACATATAGAACATTAATAATGATATGAATAATTAAGAAAAATTTACTAAACTGATGAAATATTGGCAAATGATCTTACATAAGGAGGAACGCTAAGTTCGATGATGGTGCGAGTAACTCTATGGGATTTGGCTGCGCGTTAGTAAATATTTTTTTCATTTTTCATATATGTGAAAATGATTTAAATGAGAAAATAGTTGAATAAATAAATAAATGTATTAGCAAAGTGTGTACAGTCATGTGAGATTTTTAAAAGTGGAACTTTTAATGATAGAATAAAATTAAAATATAAAAGACTGGTGTAAAGACAGCGAAATTATTGGGATCAGCGCACGTAGTCAGTGGTAACCTCGACAGCCTACAAGAACTTCTATTTAACACTGTCATAAAGTCTAACTTACTGAATATAATTGTTGTTGTATAGTATGGAAAGATATCCAGGAAAGGCTAAATCCGTACACTTACAATTTTTCATTAAAGTTCATTTCTACGTTAACAAGAGTAAACGTAGAACATGCATGATGGCGCATGTTCAACTGTGATATTAGGTTGTGCGTCATTGATGCTTATAACATTGTAGGCTAACACACTGTATCTTTTGTTTGCGGGGAGGGCATAACGATTCTTTTTCTATTTTATGTCTGTATATCCATCCGTAGAGCTATAAATATTAAAATTTCAGCACGCAACCTTAGCGAATCATGTTACTTGAAATGTGGTGTGGTGTACTCCTACCTTTCAATGCAGTCCAATGTTAACAAACCTGACTCCAACTGAATCTTTTTATTTCTGAAACAAAACACTGACCACCACTGTGGTTGGGAAAAACGACAGTAATATGTTATTAGGCGTGTCCATTCTGTCCTACGTTATCGCATGGCCGTGTAATCACAGCGTTCTCCAGTGTCTCGTTGTCTCTTGCGAAGCCACCATACCTATTCCAGCTAATACTGTATCTTTAGTACAGTTCAAGATAGCCATATGTGAGTTAGGGTAAACAGAGAAAAGCACAGTTTTCAGTCTTTGTAGTTGGATGATTATGATTTAATCCTTATAACTTTATGTCCTAATCATGTAAATAGGTCTCCAATTTTTAAAGGAATATTGAACTTATCCTGTCTTAAAATTAGTATCAGTAGATATTAACCATGATAAACTTTTTAGAATTTTTCTGCACATCTTACTATGCCACTAGCATTTGTGACGATCTTATCAAACATAATGAGGAGGAGATTCAATGTAGTAGAAGTTCGATGGTACTGGTAAAAATGCAACGGTCACATTTTGAATTTGAACCTGCTCTATCTCAAATTACCTCAGATCAGAAGTGAAATGTCTTAAACCGGTTGGCAAGCGTCGCTCCTAACACAAGTTCACATCATCATTGTTTACAAACAAATTGCTGAAAATATTGCTTAACGTGCTCATGACGTTAAGATTAAAAATCGTATGCAGTAGTCCTGAGCTCTCTGGAGTATGTCCAATTGCTCATCGGTCATGTCATTCATCACGACGTCACAGTAGTCAAAGTATGGTAGTATAAGAGTCTTAATGAGCATCAACTTAACATTGAACGACAGGTACCAGGCAAATCGCTTCAAACCTTGAATACCAGCAAAGAATCTCCTACACGTTATCGTAACATTTGAGATTTTTAGTTCAAAGTGAGTCCTAGATTTCTCACTTTGTTTTGGTAATTTAGTTAAAAACTTTTATGTTTAAGTTAATTAATTCGGTTAGTTAATTATCATTCTAGAGTTAAAAACTAGCATTGCTTGCTTTTTGTTTTAATTTAGTTTCAGTCCTTGTTTTATTGCCCAAAAGGCTTCAATATCAAAGTTGGATTTTGACACAATAGTAGCTAGTTCGTTTGGTAAACAGTAAACGTATTTTTAAAAATCTTCTGCGTAAAGATGAATTTTTGAATGTGTTATAATTGAAGTGACATTGTTTATATAAATTGAGAATAAGCGAGGCCCAATACACAGCCTTGTGGGACTCCCGTGTAACAGAATTCCAGTCAGACAATTTATTCACGTCCTCCACACACTGCTGACGTCCAGTAAGGTAAGACTCAACCCAATTCACATAACTAACGGAGAAACCATACTTCTTTAATTTGATAATGAGGATGGGGTTGTGTACGCAGTCAAACGCCTTGGAGAAAACAAATAATATTAAAATTGTCACAAGTCTCCTGTCCATTGCCGATCGGACACCATCAGTAATCTTCAATAAGGTTATAGTAGTACTGTGATTAGATCTGAATCCAGATTGGAATTTGGTTATAATTTTATAATTATTAAGATATAAAGAAAACTATTGTTGGACTACTCTTTCATGACAATTTTATGTTTTATTGTTGTTTTGAATGTGATCAAAGTAAAGAGGTAACTGGTTAGGCATATTTTATTTTTATAGATACACTTAGGGCTACGAATCCCTCTCTGACAGTTTACCAAGGAAACAACGGTTTAAAGATGACTTCTGGACCACCACAATGACAGGAAGTCGTTGTCCGCTTTCGGAGTACCTAAGTTATTAATAATTGATACTAATTAATAGTAGTATAATGAAAACATTGGAGACTTATTGACTTTTAATTGCAACTTCCGAGTTGCGTTAACTTTAACGAATTGCTTGAGGAAAATAACGTGCAAATTTGTAATTACTTATAAGGTAAAACTAAGGTTATTATAGGATTATGAAATTAAATTAGTAATTAGAAAAACTATGAAATAGTCCTGAAACACTAATACGTGTTCCCAAAAATGTTGGTAGGAACGTGATAAATTCTAGAGACAAACCAATACTTCAATTTCATGTATATTCTCAAGTGAGTAAAATACTACGTCAGTCAGTCTATGAGTCAGTATAATATGTAAAGTATACAACTAAAGATAAAGCTAAATACTATTATAATTCTATTGAAAAGACTGTAACTTCAGATAAAGAAAGTGAACAACGAAAGACTTACTACATAACTACTTTTTTTTATTAAATCATCAAATAATTGGTATAACTTAATTGGGAAATTTTTATTAAAGAAAATCACGGTTAAACTCAATTTTATCTCAAATGCAAAACTTCTAAAGTTTCATTAAATTAGATAAGAGGTGACAAAAGTATAAACTAGTAAATCAAATATTAGCACAGCCTAGCGGAGGTAACCGCTACATAGAATATAGTAGGCCTATTGTTAATTTTTAGACAGAAATATCCAGAACCATATATTTTAATAGCTCAAAACATTTGTATAACACGATTTTACAATATTTATAACATTTATCTTTTACAATATAAGATATAATTTTAACTTTCCATAAATTTTACTCTAGATTACTATTTTTGAATAATTTTTTATAAGCTGCATTGCAATCGGTCGCACAGACAGACGATTCTGTAGGATCAGATAATTCCCCCTAATTGGTTAAAGAACTTCGACTTAGCACTTTAGAACCTATGTAGGCCAATTGAAATCTTACTAAAAACTAAAACTAACGGGTCTGACGACAAGTTAGTTTCTTAAAGGAAATGTTAATACATTTCGATAAAACCTCACACACTTATGAACATTTATGTATCGCTGATAAAAGCTTTGAAGAATTGTTAATTATTCACCGTATTCGTCTCTCAACAAGTTCAATCATGGTTGGTTAAGCCGATATACTTATCCCATGATTTTATTGGTAATTTTAACATTAAAGTTTTTTTTGCTAATTTCTGCTATTATTATAACGTAACACGTTTTTTCTAAAAGAATCTGATCTTATTTATGTCTGAAATTTGGTTTTTTACTGTTTCATCATACAAGAATATTTATAGAATCAAATTTAAAAAATTTTCGAAATATCTGTATTAAATAATGTACAGCGTAAAGCCTTATTTTAAAATATGATCACAATAAAAGTGGTGAAACCGTAAAGTATACTAACTAAGCAAGCTTTCCGGCTATAGAATTTGATTATCACATTTCACTATCAATAAATAATTATCACGTTATGTTACTTTTTAGAACAATTGTTACTTTGATAAGTTCAATGAGAGTTTTTACTAATAATAACATTTTTTCATTATTTTTAAATAATACTCCATTTGTTAATCATACGTTAAACTATGGTATTTCTTTTAAATTTACTTAAACATACTTTGCACTGTGGAATATCCTATATTATGTTTGAAGCAGGACTATTCAAAAAGAAACGCTAAATACAGCACTTGTAAACGAAAACCGTATAAAGTAATAACCCAGCTGACGACTTATTGCTTTGTGACAAAAAAAAAAACATTCTGAAACTAACTCATTTCCCTTCTGTTTTATTTAGTTCTCTCTTTGTCGCAAGCATTTCCAAAAACATTTCACTGTGTGCTGCTTCCAAATATTTTGCAAGACGTTTTACCAAGAAGTAACAGAACACAATAACTGAAATGAAAATGGTTTGATTTTTATTTTAATTTCTCGTCTAGAGGAAATTTGTTTATTAGTTTAACATGTGTTATTTCAAGTAGATATATTAGTTACGTATTATGTCGTTTTTAAGGGAGATTCAAACCTTAAATACATTTTTAACTAATTCCATTTTAGGTTTTCTTCGATTAAATATATATGTATATAAATCTACAAAATATACTTTGCTCGAAATGTTAGTTTTAACTTTCATCCGGGTACGAATTCTTTCTATCAAAGGTATTTCAAGTGTCAAAATTGAGTTTGACTTGTCCTTAACCAAGAATATATATAATAAAAATTCTAAATTTGTAAAAAATCGAATATAGCTTCACCGCATTTACTCTATATCTAGGATATCTTATGGGCTATGTTTAATTTACTTTTTTCTAAATGAAGGAACTACATGACTTACGAACGATTAAGATTAATGCGCTAGAACGTCAGTTCCGTTTGAACTAACTACCAGCCCATTTGTAGGGATACACATTTGAGTTAATGCCCTGACCAATAATATATATATATATACATTAGTTATATATTAGTTTTCTAATCAAACTTAGATTACAATTCGTCTATTTTCGGTATTCGATATTTTATTGGTTTAATAATTTTCATTTTTTTATATTGATCAAGAAAATATGTGTATACGTAAACAAAAAAACTAAGTTAAAAAAAAAATCTATTTAGGTTGCTTGTCTTATGCTTCAATTATAAAAGAAGAGTGTGCAATAAATTAGTTTTTTTTCTTTAAGCTACAGTGCAAATACCATAAACATCGTGTAGGGAGGCAATTAGTTTGATTACCTTTTGTGCAAACATCCACAGCTTTGTTCATCAAGCTGGGTTTTCTAATAGCGTTTAAAGAGTATGACCAATGCATTAGATTACAATTTAGACTAATAGTTGATTCACCACTGGGTCAATCTATAGTAAAGATTAGATAGTAGGTCTGTCTTTGAAATGCCATTACGTTACTATTTAAGCACTCTGTATCTTATATTTTCTAAACTTTAAATTTTAGAAGATTTTTCTGTGTCATTGGTGAACTACAACTGACAGTGTTCGTAAATTTATATTTTAAAATTTATATTTAGTAAAAATATTATATTATTTACTAAAATTCTTAAATATTCCCGGAAACTTTTCTTGGTTTTTCTCTTCATGAAAACTTTACTCACATAGCCACATTGGTCCAGCTGTTCTCGAGATTAGCACTTAGTAACACATTTACCATTTAATTTTTATTTATAATAGCTGTTTAGGTAAAATGTAATACGTATGATTATATTAAAATCAATTGAGCTAAATTAATAAAGTGTTATTCTTAATTTTAAATAGTTTTTACACAAATGCCATATAAATAATTTGACATGACGAATTTTAATTTTAAATCAAAATTTACTCCTTAACTTAAAACAGGATTATTCATATTAAAATATCATATAGGTTAAGTTATATTTAATAGTTATATTTGAAAAAATTGTGTGTTATGTTCTATTATTTAAAGGTTTATGTCACCTGATAAAAACAGCAGTTACCACGGTAGAGAACAATTCCGATAGTATTGAGGAGGTATATTTTATAATTTTTCAGTCATACCAAGCAATGACAGATGTACTTCTATATTCGTTTTGGGTATAGAATTCCAATATCTTAATTTATTCATAAATATAATTATTTATTTTTACTTATTTATTTATAAATTATTTATTTTGTTTATACATTATAGCCTATTAACGACTGTACACGGGATTATTAGTATTTACATTGTATATTCCTCGTTGTCACCGTAGCTACCAGATTAAATAAGTATGGTTTATTAAACTTTTTATAAGAAACTAAGAATTTTACAAATTAAATGGAATGTCAATGCAAGTAAATGATAACCAATAATTTAACTTAAACTCGCATTAAAAACATTAAAATGAGTCATATATAATACTTAACACTCAAGTAATAAAGTGTTTGATACTGTACAAAACGTATGTTTTACTGTAATGCTATTCAATTACATACAGTTTTATGTCCGAAGTTTTAAGCAGTTTACTGCTGGAGTGACAAGAGGAGCATAATCCCGGGCTAAATATGCAAATTGTCCCAGCCTTACGTCCCACATAAATTAAACCTGCGGTCTATTTTAGCTCCGGACATAGTACTAACAGCAGGTTTTATTTCGTATAACACTTTGTATGTCTACTTCCGTTTCTAATTAAATAGAGTTCGGTTATTTATAAATAAAACACTAAGGACTGTTTTATTGTTACATGATATCGTTGGAGCTATTCAAATAAATATAATGGAAAGTTGAAGAAAACTTTTAGTTATTTCACGGCTGCTTTAAAAGATTTTTTCCATCTCATACTTGAAAGTTCAAAAATTGAACTTATATCTAGATCTAAAACCCATCAGGAAATCGCAATATGGTTCAATGACCTTTACTTATCTCAGAACTGTTTATACCTTTCTAAACAATACGCCAATAGTGTCGCTGTTGTTTACAGGATATGTGTGAGAATTTAACTGCTAGTGCCTTATATTTAATGTTTTTGTATAGTAATAGTGATTATGTAATACCTACCATTTTTGGTAAAAACATACTGGGCTTATGAATATTGAAAATAAACCCATGAGAGAGAAGCTCCTTGCTCAAGACGAACGAAATCTAAAAGAGTTCCAGAAAATGAGGGTATAACCTCAACACCATTCTGTATGTACTGAACATACACAGTTCAATAAGTGTTTTCCTCAACAGTCCGCTTTGGGCTAAACGTGGGAAATAACAAAGAAAGGTGCAATTAGAGAATAGAATGTTGAGAAATTGTAAGAAATACTATGATGGTATACAAAGAGTTGGATTAACCGAGAGGTAAACTTATGCAGAAGGAATAAATTTGAGGCCACGGTAATAAAGACATTGATATGGTAGATCGCTCCAAGAGAATCAGGGACGTGGCCAGAAGAGAGTGCTTTAATGATAGTACAAGATCCCGCTGTATACATGGACCCCTCATTCTTTTACCAGATGAAATATTTATTTTAATTTTAAAATTAATAAATAATCACAAACGCGGTCAGTTGCCATATCATATCCTGGCAAGGCAATTTTTAATTAAAAATATTTAATTAACATTTTTTACGTGAACACCATCATTATTTTTCATTTTAAATTAATTATGAATGGAAAGTTCAATACATATACAATATACTACAATACCGTAACCTACCTTTTTTCTGGCAATAATACCTGGCAACTAGGTGTGAACAGGTCACAGGGTGTGAAAATTTCCCATCATTCTTTTTCTCAAAAAATCAAATATGAAAATGTAGGTATTTTGTTACGATTGCAATGGTATATAGATGCCTTTTTAAAATCGTGACAAGTCTTACAGTTGCCGCAATTTCAAATTTCAATTTTCATATCAGCATTTCTTTTATTTGAAAAGAAATGCTGACAAAGAGCGCTATATACGTATATATGTGCGTTGTAGAGGAACGCAAAAATCAGCTGCAGAGGAGACAATTGCCCAATAAGAGAGGGGCGAGCGTACAGTTTCCATTAGTTAAGAAAATATGCCTATACTCTCCCACCAAAATTTTGTTTTAAATATCGTAAATGCTAATAATGTTTACTCGATAGCACAAAATAGTTACGGTTTTTAAATAATAAATAAAAGTAACTTTTTAATAACAATAGCATGTAAAAATAAGATAATTTTTTTTAATTAATAATAATCCGTAAAGAAATTAATAATTTAGTGTCTGAATTTCAATCAACTTTTAGTGTATAATCAGTATATTTTTTCTATTATTAACAATACAATAATAAATATCGCGAAAATAGTTATCAACATAATGAATATTTTGTAATAAACACATTTAATGAAAAAATCTTTATTTTTGCAGTTTGCAGCAAAAGTTTTAGTTTGCACATTTTACGTAATGTCAACAAGTTCAAATTCGTTACAGTTAATTCGCTAATCAAATTAAAGTAATACCTGTATTTACCTTTTACAATTGCTTAATTTAATATAATTAAATATCATTAATAAATGAAACAAATTTAAGTACTTAAATAAAAGTTTACATATATATATATATATATATATATATATATATATATATATATATATATGTATGTATGTATGTATATAATGCAACAAATCAATCATTATCTGATTTGTATGAACTTGCAATATTGTAATCAAATTCTGTAGCGCTATCATTGTCTTCATTTGTCACCTGCAAAATGTCGTCTATTTGTAAGGGCGTTGGATCTCCAATGAACTCTGTCGGCTTTAATAAGCTATCATCCAGGTACCGTCTACAACTTTCAGGTTGTAATTTTTTACAGGAAGGATTAGTAGAATTAAGCCACATAGAGTTCACGTATATCGTGCGTAACAATTTTTGTTTTAATCAATTCCAACAAGGCGGGATAGTGCTGGAATTAAAGTCTTTTCTCACCACCAAGGATCAGTAATTTTAATTCCTAAATGTGAAGAAGTATATTCAATTTCATAAACACAGTTATTTTATTTTATATTTTATTACCTTTTGTTTAGTTGGTTTAACTATAATTTTAAAAGTTAATGCAAATAATAAACTAACCGAACTGTTAATGTAAAACCCAGATTGAAAGTTCTACTAGCATAAGCAGACCGTTACAAAATTACTAAATCTGATTCTTAATTTATATACTTCTGTTTTTGGACAATTATATGTTTAGACCATTAGGTCTAAAACTTACCTAATATCTCATCAATATTGATTATGAGTAACCTGAGTTCCGTGTCAATTTATTAGTATCAGATCATCAAGACTTTTTATCAACTCAGGAATTTCCTCTAGGGCCTATGATAAAATGTATACCTCTCTCGGCAATGAATATTGAAATTACTTACCAAAGAAAAATATTGTACCATTAGGATACTATGAAGTCGTTCTATAATATATCAGAAATACAATTGATAGGTAAGTGTTTTGTAAGGAAATCATTTAAATAACAAATCCTAACTTTTTTAGCTTCTAAATACGACAACATTCATTTCGTTTTATTTTTTTTATATCAATATATTATAGATATTCATTATGATCTTACGTAATGTTCGTCTCAATATATACCCTCAATGCAGTAATCAACTTTTATCGTGTATCTAAATTAAATTACATTTTCCTGAAAAAGCAAATTACGTATGTACATAAAACAACTGAGTATTACCTAAAGTATTTTCAAATATTTCGAAGATAATTTAAGATAAAACTTAAGATTGATAATTAACATAATTATTATCTCTGTTTACAACTGCACCATTTCCAGTAAAACACGGAACAAGAAAATTTAGTTTTATAAAGCTATTTAACTTGAGGTCTAAATTATTTGATGTAGTAGCTAACAGCTGAACAGAGCGTCTTTAAATAATTTTGGTGTTAGTTGGATTTTCCAAATTCAAGATTAATTGGTGCCAAGACAGAGCATTTGGCAAATATATTTCAACCTACTTTTTTACTATCTGATATGTATGAAGAGAAGCAGAAATATAAACTACACCATAAGCCCTAATCTCTGCATTTATGTAAAAGACGTAAATGGCTTAACATATATAGAGCCTTACTGAGATCAACCAGTAGGTCTAATGTTTTTGCCTTTGGTCAAGAGCTTCGGCTGAATTATTCACAAAGTGAAACACACCATTCAATGTACTTAGTCACATTTATTTAGGATGTCTTAACTTTCTCTGCCAAGTTAAAAGCGAAAACGCATTTCTTCCTACCTGATTTAATATTATTATGTAAAATTTTAAATATAGAACTATCATAAATCTGTTTAAATAATATCATACATAGTGTTAGATAAATAATAAAAACAATTTGGATGTTAGGGGACTTTTTTAAATAAATTTTATAAAATCATATGTTGAAATCAGGGACTGGCAACATACATATATCAGTATTATTTTGTACTCTCGTATATTAAATTGTTTAATTTTTGGTCTAATTTTGATTAGTTAAAACTAAATTGTAAACTAAAATAAATTTTATTAATATTAAGAAGTGTTTGTTAATAACAATATACTGATACAAAAAATAACAAAATAGTCACACCACTACATTTTGAGTACTTTTGTAACCGATCTTTATCGTTCCATGTCAATCCAAATTGTTGTATTAATGATTAGTTTTCATTTCACCTTTATCTCGTTATTTTATTTGACTACTCTCTGTGAAATATTACAGTCAATCATTGTCTACACTGCACAGTTAACAAAGAATAAAACAAGTATCATGAACCGTAAAATAACTCATAAAACACACTTGAATGTTCACGTGTGGGTGTGTGTTTTCCGCGGATATCGCTAAAACAATATCCGACGTCATTAAACATTCATTGCTGCCAAATATTTCATGGATACCAATCCATTATTTACGCTGCATATATCCTAGCATATTTTATTTGAATAACATTTTTATATAATAATTTTGATGGTTACAGGCTTGAAGTTTTTTAATAATAAATGCATAAAACGCTTAAACTTTCTTTTAACTTTTTATGGGTAGATTTTACCAAAGATTTTGAATTTTAATACAATAAAAATAGACTGTTATGTTTTTCTAATATTATTACTAATAAAACCTTTTACACAATGTAACTTAGACTAAAACACTGGGGACATAAAAATTTTTCATAAAACATAATTCTTTTAAAATAAATTTGTATTCTGTTGAAAATGCAATAAATGTTTATTTTAGTTAATATTATAAAATATTTTTATAAGTAAAGATTCATTTCCCTACAAATTTACACTTCCATTCAGATTTTGGACCGTAAGTAAATAAAATTGTTTTATTTTTGATTATAGCATTTCTAATTACTAAAAAGTTATGTATTTTTAATTATATATTAACAATTTATAATGATAGTTAATAATATCAATAATAAATGAAGAAAAATACGAAAAGATCCTCCTCTCCATCCGTGAACTATAAAATTAAATACTAAATAACTTTTAGAATTCAGTGTAATATTAAACAATAACTTATATGAAGCTAAAATACTTTCCAATAGCCACGTTTGGTTTCGAACTGGTTGAAAAACATTAAAATAAAAAAATTACAATATTATTTTCTCTTTGTCTGTCTGTTTACTTTTTACGTTACGGCAAACATCTTGCAGCTTATAAATATTTACTGTCACGTCTTGAAGCGTGAAATAGACCATTATGCCTGAATGTGTTGGTTAGGGGATAAACAAAACCCGACGACATAAAAAATTAAATTGTTATTTTATGAATACGTCAACATACATTGCCTTAGCTTCTTTCGCAGTATGCTCAATATGACCTCAATATTAAGTTCCTGTAAGATCTTTATTGCTGTCAATTAAACTTCCGAGCAATCTGTAATTCATACATTGAACCAATTTAATTTATACGGTTTAAATACAAAGTATGTTTTAAATATTTCTCATCTTAAACTGACTTTAGTTCAGGTAAACAATTTATATTTAACATTACATTGAAATTTTTAACTAATTGTAATGTTATAATGTTATCCTATGTTATGCTTAAATATTCAATAAGTATTGATCTTTTCACCCAATTCTATATGCACTTAACTGAAAGTCTACACTTTTTAAGTGATATATCTAATACAATTTCTAGGATTACAATTAATAAAAGAATAAAAGAATTATTAAGAAGTAAAGATCTTAGCTATACTAATTTATTTGGAATTGTTGATTCAGATTGATGTACCTCATACAGATAACACAGTGTATAACCTTCTAGTTCGAGCAATTCCTTATAGAGACCTCTGAAAGTGATCGACTTTGTGAATTGTTAAGTAATAAACTTGTACCTTTTACAATACTAGTGTGACAGATAAATACAAAAGACCACAAATAGGTTAAGAGATTTAATATTTATTACAAATCTGACTCGATAAAGTGTTCAACAAAGGATAAGTTTAGAAGAGTGCCTTTAAAGTGTAATCAAGGTAATTAAAAATATTGAATCGGTGGCGCTGCATACGCTATAGCAACATGTTTGTATTTGGTGGCGCCTCACTGGCAACATGACAAAGCGACATTCACCACAGTTGCTTCAACCTTTGTCAACGCCACGCGCCGCCATGTTGTGGCACACATTTTGCCGCCTACAGCAGCATCCGTCGACCCTATAGGTCGTGTCCCTCTTGTCGTCCACCTAGGACGCGTTAGACCTGAATCTTGTCTCGGAGAGCTACCAGAAAAGACCATCAAATTTATCGTCCTGTCTTTTTCTGTAGCAGTCACAACGAACAGTGCTAAAAACTTACAACTTGGTGCAAAAAAGCTGAACGAGCATTTCATGGCAGACTTAAGGCTACACCATACGATAGCACAATCTAGAACAGATTTATTAACTGATTTCCAATAAATAGATTTTGATTATTTAGTTTCAATTAACATACTATATACGACCAGCTAAAGTGTTTTCGAGCTTTGAAACACGCCACAGCATTTATTTACGTTTTTAAGGAACTAAAATGGTGCGTTAGATAGGGTGAAAAATATCAAATGATACTTGAAACTCAGACCAAATAGTCTATTCAATCCCCAGCCACATGAATGGTTAAAATATAAGCTTTAAGTCTCTTTATCTAATGGAAAAACGGTGAAACAGAATGTTTTACCTTTAAGGCAGTTTCAACTGTATCAATGTAAAAATAGATATTATCTGAAAAAAGACCTTTCCTTGCGACTAAAACATTGTAGGAAACTTTGAACGATCACGGCTAGCAATACATTTCTATGTTAGAAGAAATTCCCACAAGAAAAAATCTATTTTACTATTGACACTTTTATTTATTGGCTTCTGGCTCATACATTACAATAAGTTATAAATGAAAAAGACGAAAAAGCATATTTTTGTGTTAAAAACAAAGTTTTACACAATAGTTTTGTGGTAAATTCAGAGAGCGAAACAGTTTATTGCAAGTAACTCTGTAGTCCCTCCACTTTTCCTCCATTCTTTCATGATATTTTATTAAATAGCTTCTTAAATTACAATTTTAGGACAGTGTGGATAATCTAAGTGTTAAGAAAGAATTAAATATAAGTACTTAGCTGTTTATTTATTACACTTCTGACGTAAAATATAACGTCGTTATACTGTATTTTATTAAAATTTCAACGAAAAACTCCAAACAAAGAAGATTTTCTGCAAGTACCAGAGCAATTTTAAAGTGTAACTGACCTAGAGAAATGAATAAAAAATACATAATCTATCACTATAATTTGATTAAATCTGTATAATTTATTACTTATGTATTATTTATAACAGCTTATCAATCTTGACTTCTGCAGGTAATTCAAAAAATTTTTTACCTGTTAATCAAGCGGTCCGTACATAAAATTGATAATTGGCTAATTACAGTGGAGCGATCCTAAAAGGATTTCGAAATACGAATAAATTGGCATATGTTTTTACCAGAGAAGCTGAAATGTCCAAGTAAAATGTTAGTAAATTTGGTCTAGTAGAGTTTACGTGATTGAGTAACACACACACAGATAGAAAAAATTTGATTTATATATTGTGTTATAAATAAGCCAACTTTACCAGTAATAAAATAATATATTGCAATGCATAATAATACTACTAAAATGGAGTAATAATTTAATTGATTTGAATTGTAACTTGGTTCAAAATAGTTCTACAAATTATGTTCCACATGTCCTAGGGTACTATTTAGTATCCCAAACATAATCTCATAACCGTGTTTATTGGCTTCGCAGGCACTCTTATCTTACCAGCCAAAAGTGGGGATTTATGTTCAGATTAACAAAACTAGTAAGTAGACCTGTAACCAACCTCAAGGCGATGCCAATTTAATTTGTACGAATGTTGCCAAACTTAACTGATATGAATTGACCGATGTTGTAAAAAATATACCTTGTCACTTTTATAATGGAAATTGTGATTTTTGCAGTTTTGGAAATCTTATCTAACCATATGCAAGAAATTATTGTTTTTCATTCACATCTACAGTATTAAATAGCTAGCCTAATGACGTGACTTAAACAAACTGTAACGTATTTCATAACGTTTAAATCAATTTTAATTCATTGTCAACAACATTTCCAGACGGATTATTTAAAGAAATAGAAAAATAAATTAATGGGTAAGTTTTTGATAGTATAAAATTAAAATACTTAAATTTACCTAACAAAAAAATGTAAGGTTATTAAAAAAACATTGTAGCTAATGTAGCTCTGGTCTTTACTTACAAAATGTTTTATTTCGATTCCCCAAAGAGCTTTACAGAAGAATCTCTGTACAATATAACTACCCATCTAGTCACATGCTTCTTACATGAATGTATAGAAATGAAATTTGAATTAATTTATCATATATTCAAACCTTATAGTTGTATTAATGTAACAAGTAAAATTTAAAAATGTTATGCCAAAAATCCATTGGGCTTAATTCTAAACAATTAAAATGTTTATATATAACTAAACGTTTCCAAATTTTAATTTATTTTAAATCCAAAAGTTATTTATTTGATTTAAAACATTGGAGTGTATTTGAGTGTTATGCTAAGAAATGACATTAGATTGTAACTGCACTGGTTTCTATTGTATTTGTAAAATAACAATTACCGCTTATTGCCGAAAATACAACGGTTGCAATACTAGCGTCAAATCGTTAAGCTTTATGTTACTTGGTTTTTATTTAAATGGTGACCTACTTTAAAGATTGAAACGTAATGATGAACGTCTATCATTTCAATCTTAATTTAGTTTCATTTATGATACAATTTAATCTTCAAAGGAGTCGAGAAACATTGTTTTTCTCAATATCTGCAATCCCTACGAGAAAATATTAGTTTTATAACTTACAAAAGAAAATAATTATATTTGGTTAAAAATTCGTCTTTCAAGAGATTATTGTTGAAAAATTGTATTTAGTACATGACATTGTACTGTAGTTTATACCTCTGATAAATATTAAAATGCTTACACAAGATATAATACAAATTAATAACTTAAAAAGAGGTAGACATTTTTTCAGTTAAATAAATGTACTTAACATGATGTTTTGTTTTGGAAAAATGTTTATTAGTTAAAAAAATTATAATCAAAATATAAATTCACCATACAAAAATATACCAATAGCAATTAATGCCAAGTCATATTTCAATATCAATTTCACTAGATACATATTTAGTACAGAAGGTGAGAACTAATTTTTATTTCATGTTCACTTAAGACTTTTTTGAAAAATTGATAGAAGAATTGACTATAAGAAACATATAGTTCAGCAGACGCAATTTGTGTGGAAGACAACATTCTAAAGTATAATTATTTTGTTTAAGAACATAGAACGATATTTTTCTTACATTCTTATATTTTTAGCTTGATACATTTAAAACTGATATTGATATACTTGACAGATAAAATACATTAACAATGCTTATATAATTGCCAGGCAATAGAAATGGAATAGAAACGCAGAATAGAAACACTGAAAGTTACCATTCAAAAGTATAAGTGGTTAGCTGAGGTTAATTTATAAATAAAACATTCATTTACTTGTTGATTCGTTTTAGTGTGCAAAGCTAAAAATAGTATAGTCTGAAGAATAAAACTTATCATATCATACTTTCAACACCCCTGCCTAACCCTTTGATTTCAACCGCCACTAAAACCATCGTGGCTGACAATGACTTTTATCCCTTTCATACCCTAAAGTTATATTTCATTCAATCCTCTTTAGTCCTGGGTAATATTTATTTGAAAATTATAATATTTTATATGGAACTGATTATTAGGATGTAAAATAAAATATTTAAACATATTTAAACATCTTTTAAATTTTTAGCATTACCATTAATTTAGAAATTTACGTACACAATTGTGTACATTAGGTTTATCTAAGATATTTGACTATTTATATTTACATACACGGTTGTGTATGTTAGCTTTGATGAAAGGAACCACTCAAAAGGAAAACTGATAAGGCAAGATGAAATAAAAAGAAATTGTTATTATGAAAGAACTAAATTAAAATTAGGAAAAACTCAGTATACAATTAAACTTAAACATGAAAATGGCCTACTTAACTTGTTTACCCTGTATGGAATACCTTAAAACTAACATGATAAAGACTTACTTAAAATAGTTTACTCTGTATGGAAAATTTTAAAACAGTTCTCGTCTTTGGTTAAACACAATTAGACGTTACACTCTTCACATCTTATTCGTGTTTTTTAAATGAACATCTCAAGCGGTTTTCAAGTCATCATTCACTGGCCAGTGATTTAAGCGGTCATGCCTTTTGTCAGTTGCAGGAACAGCTGTACGCCAATTTTGGAGTTTTGGAAATGGTTCCTCTTCTGGCTGTACTACTACTTCTTTTTCGTTGCTAGGGCAGCTTATCAGTGCTTTACTTAGATCAAGTCGGAATTTCAACAAATAGTTTATCTTTTTCCGGGGCATTTTCCTTTTGCGGCAATCGCCTCGGTACTGTAACCAGCTATTCACAACGACCAAATCAAGGAAATGTAGGATAACCTTAAAGGTCCATTTTTTGTTTTGAACCAGGTCCTATGTGCCTCAATAAGCTGGTTCAAAGTATCCACATCTCCCATACTCTTGTACTATATTACCGCTGCGGGACACTCTACATAAACAAAAACTTTGTTTGTGTTGGACCACCTTTTTACTAAGGAGACAGGCTCACTTCCACATACGGATGGGTATATACGTGCTGGTTGTCCATCCATTTGATAGCAACCAAATTTCCATCTAGAGAAACAAATTCTTGGAACTCACATTTTTTCTTTTTCCGTCCTTCATTAGAAGGTTTAAACTCAATTTCTTGTAAGCGATTACCCATCAGGGTACCAGTAGGAAAAACTGCTCTTCTACCAATTTGTTTATTTTTTTTATAGAGGTAACATATCTATCAAAATGTTGTACACTCAGGGGAGGGACGCATTACAATTGCAGAAAATAAACCCAACGCATTCATCATAGGCAGGTCTGTTTGAATAACTTGGTAGATAAATAAATCTAACATTACACATTCAGTTGTTGTGATAACAAAATATTTTAGATCTAATTTTCTATGTTTGTTAGGTAACTGCTTCAAAGTAGTCCTATCTAAAAATGGAATCATTTGTTCTTCTATTGAAAAACTTCCACTTACTAGAGGGATTTGGTCACAGCCATGTTTTACTGTATTTAAAATGTGTTCCACTTTCCATAAACGGTTGCTACCTTGAGGAGGGTTGTTTACATCACCAACATTAATACAGTTTTTAATAGCAAAAAACCTGTCTAGCAAAGACCAATACTTCCGCAATCGAGGGTACTTTAAGCATCCCATTACTAAATGCATTCCATAGAACGTTTTCATTTCTGCTGCATTTGTGTTTAACTCTTTCCCAAATTTTGACATAGAATACATGTTTGTATGTAATGCAATTTCGTCAAAGAGTTCATCTAGATAGTATATTTTAAAATACTGCAATGGAGTCCTGTTATTCGATGCCAGAATTTCCTCAACGTCTACTGAAAATTATTTATAAATAAATTTACTTACTTTCCAATTTCGTTTAGAGTTAGGCCTACTTGCAATCGTCTTGGAACGCTTAGGTTTTTTGCTACCTTGTTTTCCATTGCTAGATTTTCTTTTAGGCCTAGTTGTGGTGGTAGTACTTGAAGGAAACCTACCTGTTTAGGGAGTAGTTGGCGATTCAGAATTTTGATTACTAAAATAAGGCCTACTTCAATGATGATATGGTTATCTACATTTGAAGCACCGGGTTTCTGATTGCCGGCTTCCTGAATACATTCGGCTTCGTCCATAGCCTCGGTAGCGTCATCATCACCTGCTTCGTCAGGGTCCAGGGCAGTAAGATCAGTGGGGTCGATAGCGTTTTCTTCCAAAATATACAATGTGTGACAATGTCATCTGTCGACGTTTCTCCTTCTTCGTCAGACATACCATCAATTTCAGAGTCATCGCCATCACCGAAAAGGATATTTAACAAAACATCGTGTGAATCTGTAACATAAACAACATATAAATTATAACTTGTGTTTTTCTAAGAGTCCTATTAAGTTATTAGGGAAAATTTGGCTACTCTATTCCTAAAATGTTTTTCTACCTTTCAAAGGTTTTCACTTAGGCTATGAGATAAGTACTGAAACGATGTTAGCTTGGTACTCATTTATAACAATAACTTGGTTTTCATATTCCTAAAATAACAAATATTTACTTTATATTGATAAACTAGGTATAATTAAAATTTTAATAAAACAAATTGGAACTAAATCACATATGAAGAGTGTAATACCATGATGAGGTTAAATTATATTAAGTGACCTAGCCTTCACAAACGTGTATGTTCATTTTAAACTAGTTGTAAAATCCTAAAATAGCTAGTTACATTTACTTTCAAGATAAACAACTTCATATCAACTGTTCTTATAAAGACTTTCAGCATTTCATTGCTTAATGATTTAATTTAAATACAACCTGTATAAATAAACATGTATTTACCTTTACAGTTTCTTATAGCTGCCATCTTTGTTGACATAGAAACAAAACAATCAGTACTGCCATGAAACATACAGGAAATCTGCTAAAAGAAATTCCCAGCTGATCTCCACGGCTTACACAATCGATGCGTACAGGTCTGAGTAGCAACATGAGTCAAACTCTATTGGAATAAAAAAACATCTTACCTATACAATTGTGTTGGTTAGGTTTTATGGCTTCAAAATTCTACCTAGACAATTGTATGGGCAGGGTCTGAAAGGGATATGTTCATTTGAGATTTTTCTATGACATTTTAATGAAACCAAGTTGTGTGCTAATACTATGTAGATTGGCTCTCTGCTCCTAGACTAAGAGGAATTGCTATTAATTACATCCATTATTTTATTTTATTTTCAGTAAGAACTATAATAGTGTGAAATATTTAATAAAAGAGTTTAATATTCCCCTACGATATAATAAAACTTCTGAACTAATATTATAATAATGATATTTTAGTACCGCAAACACAGATATACTAACCTTTAATTGCTATCACGTTCTTTGCATGCTTGCCGTATCAGACTGTATCTCTATATTAAACTCACCAACATATTCATTAGTTGCGATGTTAAATTTATTTATCTTTATATTCGAAAAGTGTAATATAGAAATTTCAGGTTATATCATAATAATACGAGGGTAGTCTGGAACATTTTAGTTGACCTTATCAGCTCCACGATCTCCGTTGATTTGAACAGTTGTCACTTTGATCTCGTAAAGAGGCAAAATAATCACTGGTACTGCCATATATAATTGAAAAACGTAATTTGCTATAATAATTAATTTAATTTTTCCTATTAAAAATTTGAAGGGTGACCTTTTCTTGGAATTGTTAACATCAAGACGACACCGTTAGTAACACCACATTGATATTGGCACACTTACAGGTAACTACATTATATAGTTTATAGTAAATTACTTAGTAGTTTACTTACCTGGTTAGTACCGTTGCTCTTAAGGAGACCTACCATTTTCTTATACTTTTGTCCTGAAGTACTGCATACGTAAAAATAAATTATTTTTATGCTCTTGTTGGAATAGCTCTATAATAAAATAACTACGAAAAAAGTGTGTTTAACAAAAAAATTTAAGTTAAGTACATTAAACTTTTTTTTATTTTGTGAAATTATTGGACACTTCAGGTATATGTTTGTG
Organism: Homalodisca vitripennis; assembly: GCF_021130785.1. Classification (NCBI taxonomy): domain Eukaryota; kingdom Metazoa; phylum Arthropoda; class Insecta; order Hemiptera; family Cicadellidae; genus Homalodisca; species Homalodisca vitripennis. Next base: position 65,031,619 of record NC_060211.1, on the reverse strand, counting down.
AAAATGAACGTATTGTAAGATATTTTGTACTTATTAATAAATTTTAAAGTAACACGTCTCTATTATATTGACCTCATTTGGCCTTTACTGTTCATATATGTCGACGATTAAGATATAACAAGCATTAATACCATTTAAAAATAAAAATTAGGTAATCCTTTTAGATTTGAACAATTGTTAAATAATTTTTATTTTCATATATAATCCAAACTGTGATAGTGTTTCTAGCTCTTACTTATCTAGTTCTACTCATCTAAGAAATATATTCAAATTATATTTATAAATGAAGAAATTCTTCCAAGTGGATTAATGATATATGGTGACACTTTGACAGTTTTTAGTATAATGACTCCAATATTGGAGTATTGACGGATGATCCTCTCCGTCGTGGGAGGTCAAATGCTCTTAAAATAGAATAACGCTGTTCAGTCATACGGTCTCTTGGTGTGACATATTACTTGTTGGATACACAAGGATTGAATATATTAGTAATAATACCAAATATAAATTATAATTGTTGTAACATTTTACATAGAATCCTAAATTTTATTTACTTTTCGTATGATACTCTTTGAACGTGTTGTAATTTTTATCTATCAGAAATTGAATCATAAGTATACATTATATTTTAAACACAATTTTAAAGTCAATGATTATGAGTTGTTGCGTACACTTGACCGCTATGGTTGGTAGTCCAATCGTAAAAACAAGTCATTGGGTACTGCTACATAGTTTATTGAATTTTAGAATAGTTTTAACATAATAGTTGATTATTATGTATTTTCCAAAAGAACATCGCTTTTACTAAATCGTATACAATATCAATTAAACAATACTTATTTTCTGTAAGTAAGTTGCCAAAGCTAACCACTAAACCAACAAGGTTATACTACTGTACTAACACACAACCATTTTTGTCGTAACTATGGAGCGACGAGCCTTATCATTCACTAGTGCTCAGCTTATCGATAAAGTTCCGTACCTGATACGGTAAAGAAGTAGCTTAAGTGTTACGAGGTCGTAAGTTACGTCCATTCCCATTTATCTTTTGTTTTTTTTTGCTGTTTTGTAATATTGTCATCGCCTTTATTGTAGTTACTGTTTTAATTAGTATTGTAATTTATTTATTTACAAAATGTCTATGGTAGGAAGAAATTTAAAACTGGAAACGATGTGTTATTTTCAAAACATATGGTATTAAATACAGACAACAAAGAATATTGAAATATGGAGAAATATCATAGCACTGTCTAGGAAAAGTCTGTGGTGTAGCCATCAAAACTGATGCAGATATGACGAGGGTGACAGTTTGTAACAAGCACGTGGCGAGTACCCGGTCAACTTGCACACCCTCTTGGCGCCGTTTCCCAAGCCGTGTTCTGGGATTCCACAACCATAGTCGCTACCTGCCCCTCATTCAACACTTGGACCCGCTTCATCGCCTGCATTAGCCTCCAGTTCTGCCTGCTCCACCCCTAGGGTGCTTCCCTCACTGACATCCACTCTATTGTCATCAATTATAATATTAATCCCTAAAGAACCTCCGAAATCTGAAAATTGAAGGCAGAAATCTAGTTTATATAAGCAGAATATCAGAAGCTGTTAAGTCACATGATCAAATCAGACACTCGATTGCCTCAATTTTCTAATTAAATCTTCACAGTGAGTCATCCCCCCGCTCTTCCTAGACGGTGAAATGCGGTGTACAATGCGAACCGACCCTCAGTTCGCCTCAGGACGCCGGGGCGGTGCCTGGTGCTGTGGACCAGATATATATATATATATATATATATATATATATATATATATAATTTCAATAAAAATTGAATCGTAAAAAGTACTTGCTCCGCCGGGAGTTGAACACGGATCTCTCACTTGCCGGGTGAATGTGCTACCATTACACCACAGAGTGCTCACTTTTTCCGATTAAATTATTTTGTATTTGGCCGTATCTGTCACATATGCGTTTAAATAAGCAAACTAACATATGATCGGAAGACCAAATACCAAATTTATATATATATATATATATATATATATATATATATATATATATATATATATCTCATAGGACCTTTAGTGAGTAAATTAACTTCAGATAAGTTAAGCGTAGTTTTTTATATTAACTGTGGTTCAAAGTTAATATACCAAGAACCTAATGCTTGCCTAACTGATATTAATAAAGATAGTTTTAGTGTGGTTGAATATAATGTGTAAAGAAGCACTTCAGTATCAACTGTTTCCTGAAGTTATGACTGTACGTTTACCAAAATGTTCTATGATTAACGACAGAAGTTGAATCCAAACTACATACAACATGATGGCACGTTGTACCGCAGTCTGGGAACCTACGTGACATTGAACGTGCACAACCTATCTTATACTCACTTCTAGTAAAGTCGCTTTAATGTCTCTAGTTAAATTATTTTTATTAACAAAAATGTAATTAGCTAATTTAGTAACGATTATTAATGTATATGTAATAAATAATACTATAAATATAATAAAATACAAATATAATAACTATATTCTGTGCTCATACAATAGAAGTGCTTTTCACTGAATGTAATCAATCGTAATTCTAAACGATGTCAAACCAAATTTAGTAACATTAATAACACATTTTTAAAAGTGTATTACTCATGATTCTAATACGGAGTTCTGAACCATTGTCATTCGTGATTTTGAAGTTTAACAATCTTATTTGTCATTCATATTGGTTTCAAAACATTTAATTTTGGATGAACACAAATATATCAAAATGCATATATATGCTTTACACGTGTATGAACACTTATAGTTTGAGTTATTTATATTTCTGACACCTAATTTTGAGATATATTTACACACATGTGGTCATTGTAGTTTGCTCTGATTTTTTAAAATTTTACTTCCTTTTCAATTTTATCTTGTTTCTCCATCAAGAAAATATAAATAAATGTACACAAGTCTGAGAAGCATACTTGTGTTAAATAACATCTAAGATAATAGTTACCCGCAACTTCACACATAGTCACTTTGTTTTTTATATATGCATGAGTATTCTCCAAGTAATGCATACTTAGTATTTCCTAACAATTACTGTTAATTGTGTATTACTACTAAAACTTTAAATTTTTATTTTAATATTTTCTTACTCTTTGCCCATCAGATGTTACAAACAAGAAGTGTTATTATTTCATGCTTACTCAATGCTTTCACGCTATAAATTTAGTCTCATAAATTGAAAATAGTGGTTAAACTATCAAGGTTGATTCGCAAATTTAGAAACTAATGGGCTGTATCACGGAGTAAAAACAAATTAAACTACATATTAAAATAAAGTATAATTCTGACTGATTTATAAAATTAACAGTATTTCATATCTTTTAAACTTTTTTCTTATTTTAATGTGTTATCCATGAACAAATTAAGACGAAATACAGAACATTTGAATAAATTTTCTGAGGACATTACTTATATTTTGCATGTTTACAATAGCTTTGAGCTAGTTTTCAAATAGAATCACTGTTTAGACGATTTCAAAACGTACTTTTTTACTATGCAAACAATAAACAGTACTTTTATGTAAGCTGCAACGTAAAAAGTATAAATATATAACAAATCATAAAAGTTGTTTAAGTATTTAACAAATTAAAATAAAAACTATGCAATAAATATATTTTTCAAATATCGAGGGAAACAAATTTATCTTTAAAATAAATGGAATTAGAAAAACTAAAAATATATGTTTTTTAAAGTATCATTATACATACCTCGTTTTTAACGTTCAACTGACGATAATAGCAACCCAGCAGAAACTGTAGTAAAAACAATTATGGTTGCCTGTAAAGTCGGTTTTACGGGCGAAGATTTTACGTGACAACGTCTTTTTCTCGGTAGAATATTTATTGATATGAATATTATTAAATTGCACAATAGGAACAAGGAATTGAATGAAAATAAGAATTGCACAAATTTTAACTATAGAAATATATTTTGTTTACTAAAACATTGTACATAATTTGAAATTAATTAAAATTTGTTATTGTAAATGGTAAAGTTGAATAAAACATTTAATAAAATTGGAATTTGAAATTCTTGCTAAACACAGTTAAATTCTAACTCCGCGCGTGTTTGACTAGCAATACGCGCTGTTTCTTCTCAATCGACTGAATTACGATTGATTGCAGAGTGATTTAAACTAATAATTTACTTAACACTATCAACATTTGTCAATAGTATGACATAACCTATAAACTCAGTTTCTCAACTTTTGTGTCAATCTAACAATTAATCAATCAATCATAGTTTACGATAATGAAATATCAGTGTACAATCATTTACCTTTATTGTTGTAGTTGTTGTAAATGACGAATCTAAGCACTCCACATTTTCACGAATAAACATAGTTATCTGCTTTATCCCGTGCGGCGGACCCACAGTTATCTGCTTTATCCCGTGCGGATCCCGTGCGGCGGACCCACTGGACGGGCATCGTAACGTTACCGGGCGTTACACTTTTTCATGAGTGACTCCGAGCCGCAACCTAATTTAAGACGTTGTCACGTCAAAATATCTCGACTGTCATAATCGAGCCGTCTTAGTGTAAATATCTCATTCTCTCAAGATTATTTAATGGTGGTATTTTGTTTTTTTTTTTTTGGAGGGGGGGGGTGATTAGTACGGGGCTATAACCACGGTTTTTGCGATAATCAATAAAGGATGCAACCACTTCACTCTTAAATAGATGTGTTGAATGATATTACCAAATTGCAAGGGATGGCATTAAAACATAGTGTTATGTGCGGGATTACTGCACCATTTGTATTAGGTAAACCTTTCGATGAAATAATAAGACATTAGATATTTGGTAATTTATGCTGAAAATCAAGTTTATTAACCTTACTCGTAAATTGTATTTTACCAATATAACTTTTCAAATAATAAAATGAGTTAGATAATTTAACAATAATTTAGCTTTAATCGAGGATCGTTTTTCAGCAAATAAAGGCAACATTTTAAACTAAGATGATGAAATACAAGAAAATATATAATAAACTACTTTTTTGGCAAAAGATCAACGAACAGTTACGCCAACTTTCAAATGTTATGGTGTAAAACTATGATTTGTTGTCAAACATAACATGAGCCAAAATGTTATGGGAATTATTCAGATTATCTCAATAATTATAACATCGCAGTAAACCTGCTACGTCTGCAGGAATTAAAATAGACGTTATATCTCTGGCAGTTATTGTAAACACCAATAAAGTGGCCCAACCTTTTTTCTCGTATTTTCAATAGATACAAACCCATAGTTTTAAAATTCGGATTGCAAAAACAAAATTCCAAGAGCAATAATATTTGTAAATATTTAAGATACTCGTATATCAGGATAGTTTTACAACACTATTTACTTCAGCGGCGGTTAACTTACCACATGGAATAAGATTAGAGGATGGACGGGTCAAGATCATTATATTATCGTGGTGTGAGTTTCAGAACACGTTATTTTTGTTATTTACAAGTGTATGTGTTTTTACAAATTATAAATTATCATAGTTTTTTTAATTATACAACGTTTATAAATCACACAGTAAGAAATGCTGTTTTGTAAGAATTTATCACCTTGCAATGTGTAATATATTCATTTTGAGGCAGAACTATACAAAAAAGAAAAGCTTAATACAACACTTGTATGCAAAGTCCATATAAAGCAATAACCCAGCTGAGGACTTATTGCTTTGTGAGACGAAAACACTCTAAAACTAACTCATTTTCTCTGTGTTTTATTTAGTTCCGTCTTTGTCGTGAATGCTTCCAGACACTTTTCACTGTGAACCGCTTTCAAATATTATGCAAGACCTCTTATCAAGGAGTAATAAAATGCAATATCGTAATTTAAAACAACTCATTGCTAATTTTCATATCTCGTGTTGACGAAAGATGTTCAATAGTGTACCATTTTATATTTATATATTTTAGAGTCCACAATCATTGATTAGACATTTAAATTAGGATATGTAAGTCAGTTTTATAATGTAGGTACATATTAGATTGGCTTTACTAAATCACTTAATATTAATGTCCGGTTTCTCTATATGGTTGCAGAATCTATCCGTGGTTGGAAGCAGATTCGCTTGTGTATGGTATTAATATATTATCGTGATATTGCATTGTATTGGAAAAAAGACGTTGAGTGTGTGATATGAATCTCAATGGGTTTAAAGCTTATGCACGATTTGATATTATCAAATTTATGAGAGTATACATAAAAGCGTGACCTAAATTATTACTCAACATTGTGATGTATCTATAAAAAACATTTCGTCACTAATCCTGATAGCAGAACGTTGGGTCTACTTGTTGGCCATTGACACATTGTAGCCTGTCCTAGCAGAGTTGTGATGACTTAGATTCTGCCTTTCCCTCCACTGTTAAAGTATATGACTAAACTATCACTCGAAGGACTGTAAAATACTAGTTGATGTATATTCTTTTGCAGAATATCTCGATAACAAACTTCCCCATAAACTTTAAATTTTGCCTGAAGCTTCAGTTAAATGTAAGAAACATTGACTTGGATGAAGGGTACCTTATTTTATGGGTTTTAACGTTAGTTACCACGTTTACTTTTTTCATATACGTAACAATTATAGCAACTTAAAAATAATAAAATAAAAAATATCTAAACGGTCTTGTGTACAAGTCCTTTTAAACCCTGTTGTATGAGTTTTTTTGCATTTAGACTTACAGTTGTATTATGGGACATTCTCTTCCGTGGTATTGTTTTGGGCTCGGGTGACATCACAAGAATGAATTGTGCTATAAACGTATTTTTCATATTTTACTTAACTATCACTAAGTGATGTACCCTCTGTGACAACAATGTGTTTGTTGAAGTTATATATTTTTATCACGATACTTGACTAAGCGTAATTGCAGTTTATTACTTACGTCTGCCAGACGTTTTATTCTGTCCATCTGAGGGATGTAAACATTTATTTTCTGTCTGAATGAAATGAGCTATAGACTCTAAATGTTGCATGCAACTTTAGTGAAGCCTGTTACGTGACACTTTGTTATTAACGCAAATTGCATTAATTGAATTTTATTATATAACAGATTAAATTAAAATGATAATATTATTAATAAATCTTATTCTTATCGTAATTATTTTAACCAGATGTAATATATTGGTAAATACATATTTTTTAGGTGTTATAAAACAATTATTCTATTTGCAGCTGGTTGATTATGATTACATATGCGGAGATACTGCGGCTCGTATAGCATATATTTAAACTTAAATCTATCTAGATTTCTCAAGTGTATGATTATTACAACGTTTTTTGTGAATATTCCAAGATTTTATGCTTAGGACGATACAGTAATACAAATGAGTATGGCAGCTTACTAAAGTGTTTTTCTTAGTTTTAATTTCTCTTTACTTAGATTCAGTGTAAATAGTTTTCCAGGCCGAATTTGTACTTTTATACTAAAATCTCATTTTGAACTTGAAGGTAGATTAATTTGATAAAAATATAATATAACAGTAAATTTATATATATATATATATATATATATATATATATATATATATATATATTGGTTTATATTTGATAAGATAAATTGTAACTCATTTATAAGTAAAAACATTCACGGAAGCAAAGAAAAAGTCTATGTTAACACTATATAACACAAATCATTAGTTCATGTAGTATCAATTTCTTTAAATATAAGTAGAGCAAGTGAGGAGTATCTGCACTAAAGATTTTTGTCTCAGAAGAAAGTTAGTGACAAATACTCGACTCTGAGTATTAGCGTCACCATGACTAATACGTTGCTGAAATTGCATCATCGGAGAAATGAGTTCTCTTTCAAGACTGCTATTAGAGTTCAGGAGCGGTTAGTACTTTGAGGAATGTGAACAACGGGCAAGTATTATTCACTTTTTCCAAAGTTTTGAGAAAGCTAGTTTATTCAAAAACGTTTTATTGGCTCCTTCTAGAGATTAATCTTTTCCTCTTGTTACGGTTTAGTACCAAATTAACCATTTATAAAACAATTTTTATATAGTGTATGTTTAAACTGCCTCTTAAAATAATTTATTCGTGTGTTTGTTTCATACTTTATTTCGATTTACAAAATCGAACAATCCATTAACAAGGATAGCGTTTTTTAAATTTTATTTTATGATTCTCTTTATGCTTCTAACATATATTACTTATAAAAACTTAAAGTTCTTCGGTATAGGCACAGTTTTAAAAGTCCTCTACACAACTTTAGAAAACATTTACCAATCAACAAAACATGTTTTTTTCAATAACTATAGTTTAATTTATTACACATTTTTGTAACCGTTATTTTCAAAAGGGCAGTTGTTTTGAGGCTGTCATTTTTAGTACTTAAAATAGGGAGCAAAACAAAAAATGGAAATGCAGTCGAAATACTGACCGACAGAAGTGACCACTTCTTACAATTCAGTGAAAATATATCTTTAAAAAGTATGTTTTCTAATTATCAGATGGTAATTTTTACATTTATAGTAATTTAAGAAGCTTGGTAAAAGTACTATCATTTATATTAATTTCTATAATTTGGCCATTTTAATTCCCCTTACCATAATGTATATAAAAACATTACTTCATTTTCATTGTGATTATATACTAAAATAAATTATTATGGGTGTATGATAACTGAAATAAGAAATAAATGTGTCCAAACATTTTTCTTTACTTAATTTACTTTTGAAGTCAATGTATGTTAAGGCCTAATGTAATTGGGTAAAGTGTAAAATTATATTCAACAGAAAGACGAATTTTCTTCCAGGATTAAATTATACTATGGCTTTGTTAGCTATAAAAGAGCTTATTTTTAATCCTTTAAATATACATCCATAGTCCACTAAAAGAATAGGTCACTTCAACAAGGAGCGACAATAACCATCCACCAGCATGGCTGGATAGCCACGGAAAGGAACGGAGAAACGCACTGGCATCAAAATGGGCACTGCCTACAGAGCGAACATGCGTATATTTCCGTGACGTCAAACGAAAGTTATTTCCTCGTGCAAATGATACATGTTTACTCTGCCGAAAGAAGTAGTATATTCAAAAACCTAATATTTATATGCAATATACTCGTATATATTGAGTGTGAAAATTACAAAAACGTCTAGATTATCACTTGCTATGATCTTAATAATACTAATAACCCAGTAACAAAGATACAGCCACGTCGCCGCGCGTCACATCCACTGGGTATTAGAATCAGGTTTTATGGGTAATGAGTAACGGTACTGGACGGGGTGCTCCCGTCAAACACAATTCAGCTGTTTATCCGCTATCAGCATAACATTTTATGAATGATGTTGCGTTTTCATGAATAATAGCTTCATATCATAAGACAAGGTTAAAAATGGATCAAATATTGCGTTTAGGAATCTTGCAATTGAATACTTACGTAATTGTTTCCAATGCAACAGCTATTTAAATAACTTTTTATCGCAAAAGTCTAGATTTTTGACTAGCAGAATTTAAAATATCAATACAATCATAAGAAAAGTAATAAGAGTTTTTTCAACTACATTTTTTGAGTTTTTTTTAAAGTTACTGTTGAAGGGTTAAAATTCACATTGTCTGTGCAAAAAACTATACTTCATAAAAATTAGTTGAAAAGTGTACGAAATATACTTTATATAATATTTACCATATGGTATTAAATAGAAGAAGTCCGATTTTTCTTTTCACAAGGGAGTATTTTTGTTTTGGAAAGGTTTCGTTTTCAATCATGAAGGTAGGTTTACAAATTTATACCTTTGAACCCCAGCAAATTATTTTCATTAAGATAATAATGATAGGATATTTTTTCCTTACTTACGGCAAACACTATAGTTTTAATATTGTTTAGGAATTTTTTAACCTAATTAAAATATAGCAAATATTAATATCTTCCTTATAAATTTAGGTTTTGGAAAAAGTTAATATCAGCATAAACCATATCATGACATACTAGATCGACATATTGATATGGAAAAAACAAACAAGTCTGCGTGATTTTTTTCGTACTTATGAATGTAATTTGGTATATATAGACCTATAAGTAAAGTTAGATACTCAAGTTTTTTATCACGTTTTCTGGACATTTACGACTGAATGTTAACAGAAATTGTCGACAACTAAATTTGTTTGAGTTCAAAAACTAGGTACATCAAACTAGTACGCTACACTTTGTGTCCTATAACAGACTGAGGTTTCACTGAGATTCGTTGTAAAATTTCTGGTCCATTTGCCATTTTATTATTTACAGATAAGACAACAGATAATCATAAATATCCCGGCAAAAAGATCAGAAATTTGGCAGTATATTGAGTGACAATCTTCTACTAGCTCAGCAAAATTCAATTTTAGAAAATATATCATCAGAGAACTGATTCTTTTATACGTAACGATGAAGTTTCTTGCGAAGTTTCAAGTCTACCGATTAAATATTTGTGGAGGTAATATAACGCTGCCACATGAAGCATTCACATTGTTTTTAATAAATCAATTCTTGTATCAGTGCATTGGTAGTGATTGGTAGTGCAGTTGGGATAGATTGCCTACATGTGTTAATATATCACTAGTTTGAAATTCTTTAATGTAATGAATTTCTTTTCAAATATATGTATTCTGTTATTTTATCATTGCTACTATGGTTAATCATAAAACTAATGTAAAAATATTCGCAAACGCTAAGCCCAATCTTATTAACTTACATCAGTTTAATGTGTTCTTTCGTATCTTGTAAATTCAATGAAATGGACTAATGACATGAAAAAAGGATATTTTAAAGAGAATATCTTAAAAAGAATGTAAAAAATATAGTTTAGTCCAATGAAAGAAATAAAAGGGTTCAAAAACTATCACGGTTATTGGAAACGATTATAGTGTTCAAATAAAGTGTCAAACCACAGAGATTTTCACAGTAGAGCTCACATTGATTTTACATTTTAGAGCTAAATCAGAAATATTAATTTAAATTAGTGTGTTTGTGCCTCTCAGTAAGAATGGAAGAAAAGCCAATATAATTAGATGTCAGGGGGCAGCTAACTAATGACTTGTTTTCTTTTGTCTTTGGCCACATTTACTAAACATTCACAGTCCTGTAATTATCTTCTTGTAAAACCAGTGAAAAGAACCAAAAATGGTTTAGTTACAAATTTTTAGTAATGAAGGTTTATTCTTGCAGTGACGTTGATTTAAAATTGATAAAGTTCTTATTGTCATGAAAGAGTAATAAAGAGTTTATTCCTTTATTGTTAGCTGGAAATAGAACTCGAAGCTCATGAAATATTTATACATACAAAAACATAAAGATAAAATATTACACAATGATTTTGTACCGATTTAAAATTTCCCATTCCTTTAAAATATAACTAATCATATCATATCAATCATATCAATGAAAAAGTTTTGACCAAAACTTTTATGCATATACTAGTATTATTTTATTTTACTTTTAACCATATAAATTTTGTATTAAGTTTTACTCAGCTGATATATGTTTTTAAATTGTTGATTCGGACCTGACGATGACACTTTTATGTCAAAATGCCTCGTGTGAAAATATAAAAATTATTGGAGAATTGTGAGTTTTCATTTATGAAATAATAGAAAATTTAAACATTCGTTTAAATTTTCCTGCCAGGAGTTTGAAAAAGTGGCGTTTGTTAACAAGTGAGAAAGCTGTATGTTAATTACAGTGTATTTATACAGTACAGTATTTAAATAGGAAATTATGTATATTTTTACTTACCTAGCATAATGGTATAGTTCTATGGTTCGGGATTAAGGAATTTTATTTACATAGTCCATGACGACTTCTTGATGCAGAAAGCAACGTCTGAATAACTGATTTCTGTTAAGAAATAGTTTTGAAACAGCAGTTTAGGCAATTGATGAGACGATTTTTGACTACTAGTCATGCGTGAAACAGCGTCCAAAACGTTACATCCATCAACGTTACATCAGTAGAGGGTAATGTAAAGGGAATCACTACTCATCTATAGACTATGTCTAATGTCTAGTAGTAGTATGTACTTGATCGTATGCTATGTCTAGTAGGAATTTCATTCTTGGATATACGTTTATTTGGGGGTTGGCGAGGGGGGCGTAGAATCTAATATTTTTTCATCATTTCAGACTATTTCGGATCAAAATGAGTTACATTTTCGTACCATACTGTCAAATAGAATATGAAGCAAATTAATAAGCAGGAAGCTCTAGTGTTATAAGGGAATAGTATGGCCAGACTATATGAAATGTGTTGAGATAGCCAAGAGCTTCATGTGACTGTAAGAGATGACCACTATATTCTCCTTACTGTCCAGCCATCATTTTCTATTAAACTAAGTGGTGAGATACTGCCTCATTCAAGGATCAGGTGATCTGTAAATGAAACATCATATATTATGGTTCCTCAGGTTATCTCCATTGATTAAAAGCTACGGATTTTAGGCATGTAGTAATATAGTATATAGATTAATTTGCATTATTAATTTCATTAAACTTTATATATATATATATATATATATATATATATATATAAAATCTGCGTATTGCTAAGTTAATATTAACATTTACAGTCTATGAATATAAAGTATGTTCCGAAAATGGTACCATATTCTGTGGCCGATAGCGCTCATTATTTCAAACAAAAATATCCCGTAAACATACGTAAAGATATATTTCGGTTAGTCACTGGCATTATCTTTGAATGTTTATATACAAAAATTATTATTCTTGCAGTAATAAAGGTTCAGATGCCACACTTATGCTCATACGTTATGAAAAATAGGAGGCAAACTAAAAGAACGTGTAATTACTGTAATAATCACAAAATCTAAAAAAATTATAACAATATAAAACATTATATGTATATAAAAGATAGACAATCTTTGGCAGTTTTTATAACGGTAATTTGTCAACGAAATCCCTCAAAACAACCATTTTAAAGGTACAAACGTTTATTTATACCACATTTGTTACGAATATTCTATACAATTAATCATTATACAGAATTGATAGTTTTCTAAAGAGAGTATAGAAAGTTAAGGCTATAAGAGACTGAGAGCTTCCAAAAACCTGGATCTGCCAGTAGCAGGAAGAATATAGTGTGATATTTTTTAGATACCGAGTATTTACAGACGCCGGCTGGGACATGCAAGAGGTAAGGAATGTCTAGAGGTTGAAACCTCCCAGGACTAACGGTGATGAGGATCACCTATATGCCAAGTTCTAGGGGACGACAGGACCAAGAGACTTGCCAGGAACGAACACTGGCCATGAGCTGCCAAAGTGTTGGAATTGCCGAATGCTGGAGGTTTTTAGATACCATTAGGTTTTAGAGGTTGAGAATTTCCAGAGACTGGGATTAGCTAGAGACTGAGAGCACCCAATTGTTAGGAGCTAAATAAATGGTGAGCTGCTATAAGGAGAGCTTCTAGAGGTCTTGTAGCCATTAATCATCAAGTTCTTCTTTACAAATCTAAATATAATGTGAAAAAGTATTATTTACTCATAGTGTGTGAATAATTAGAGCATAATAGATTTCAAGTAATATTGTGAATTATTAAGTACTCGTCACTAAATTTGAAGGAATCTATATCGAAGATGAATATACTTTAAAAAAATATTAATATTATTAATGTAAATTATTAATACTATTATGTTTATGAAGGACAATAAGTGAAGCCTGTTAATACTCATATTGCATATAAATTCCCTTAACCAAAGAATATTTCTAGTGCTTTGTATTTTTCTGTACCAGGGGTATAGTTAAACATAACACGTTAAATATAACATATAAGAGGATTGCGGAAGGTTTGGGATTCCAACCGACAGACCGTTATATTGTTTTAACTCGTTTCATGTGCAAACCCAATCATCGCCAACACAGCAGCCGTGGAAAGTTTAATAATTGTCGATGATTGGTATTTTTGTGTTTGTGTGGAATACAATTGGAATTTTACTTACTGAAAACACAATTAAACCCACACAAAATTAAGGATACATAATTTAATTGTGTATAATTAATTTTTAAATAAGAAATATTTTCCGTATAATATTGTTTTTTTATGAATATTTTCCCTTTTTTCTATAATGTATTTTCTTTTAATTTGAGTTATCATATTTGATGCACTCAGCAATAGGTTATGACATCCGGAATGACCGTAGGCAAAACTAAGGTATAAGAGCTTTCCTCTCCACAAAATGGTTACAAACTAAGCACGAGTTTTGATATCCTTAATCTCAATATATTACATATCTTGAGTTAACCTGATTTTAAATATCCTGTGGTAATTAGCTCTAAAGTATACATGTCCTAGAAGAACCTAAAAGAGAAAAAAATCAATCCGTCCAAGTGCCGCGTTATATCCAAGCGCTAAGGTATTCAAAGGAATGAGATGTCCAGAGGCTCTCAGGTCGCTTTCCCATCTGGATTCACAATCTCGTAGTCTTCAATCTAGTTCTCAATATTTTCTGAGCAAAACGTAGTATATTTTTCAACTGCGAACATGTAGAGAGGAATACTTCCCATGTAACCACCACTGTTAAACCGAGAAAAGTGCGTTTGGCTGTGACTTGTGCTGGAATTTTAGGACGCTCTGTCTGTACATCTCTATTCCCATCGCGCCCGTCCATCCTGTAGTACCATACATAGTATTGACGCTGATATTCAATATGATAAGTAGCTTTTTGCTTGACCTAGGTTTAATAAAGGTTCCATACAATTTTTCTCAACGACGTGAATAACCTGATTTTTCTCACACATCATTTCAGTTTATTGATAGCACAAAAGGCGATGGTTAACTTTTACTACTACAATATGAAACACTCTTTTTTTAATTTTGTTTACTTCGCAGAACAAAGCTCTCTGAAAACATTTTTCGTCGGAAGATCATGACGTAGAGCGTTGATCCACCAACCTTCAGTCTTGTCTATGACATTCTAGCCGCCAAAACAAGCATTTTAGAACATCTAAGAGCGAATCACACTATTACGATAACAATTTAAGATTTATGGACTAAGAACCAATCCTTGTTCTCGTTTGAATATTTACCATTTTTGGACTTATAAATTAGAGTATGGTCAATAAGGTAAACCTGCACCACTATCAGATAACTGTCGGATACAATGAAGTTTCGCTGAATCGCTTCCATTATCAATGCCGAGTGAGAAATTTGGACACGTTATTCCTTTCAAATATTACTTACAGCACCATTGAAAAATAATACTGACGGTAGTTTACTATCTGTCAGCCATATACAGTAGTAGTAGTATTACATATGAGTATGTAATTTTCTCTAAGCACTTCCATGATGTTGCACTCATACAGATATATATTTAAAATCTTATTGCTTTTGCCCTTATTAATCAGTCCCAACCTAACCGTTTTTCATTGAAACCATTTTACTCCAACCAATAAGTAAAAGTCGGCCTGTACTATTATAATATATTTTTTAGACTTGTCAAAACTAATTATTTCATGCGTCATCGGTGGCCCACTATGACCTTGCGTGCTATTTCTACATTTGGCCTTGAGGTCCTTTATACCTGTAGGATGAGATTATCTAAAGCGAACAATGACTTTAACAATGCACTTGCCTCCCCATGAAAATAAACTATGTAATACTCATGATATGATAGTTACTCAAACACTTCAATCTTTACCCTGTGCCTTTTTGCGCATAGGACAACATATAAAGTACACCATGAAATTCCTGTGTTGCAGTCATCTTCTGATCCGTGGCTTAAGAATTGAACCTTACAAGTGTCTAACGTAGAGAGTCACAAAACCAAGCCTGTTTCAGAACCAGGATGGAGTATTTCTGATCAGCAAGGATGAGATCTGTAAGAACGCAGTGACAAGGATTTCATATAGGTCTATAGGTTCGGGTATTAGTAGTAGCCAGTGAGTAAGACAGAGTGATAATGAATAAGGTAGGACATATTATGGAACGTCAAAAATCTGTGTTTATTGAACCCAATCTCATTCAACCAGCTCTGTGTGGCATTAACACCTCATGTTTACTGACTGTTCTGAGTATGTTTGAGGGGTCAATCTCATTATACTCCTAATTAAAAACTAGTTATAAATATTTCACATTGCAAAATAAAATTACCACATTAAAACACTTCCATTGGTAACATTTACAGAGGTGGTTAAGGAATACGAAATTAAAATTTAATTACACGCAGTAGAATATTTGTTATTTTATTAATTGTCTAACAAACCATTACTTTACAATGTCACTTTTTATTGAATTATTATATTTGTTGGAAGGTTGGTAGGCCTGCTCAGCCTTGTAAGTCTACTTATTTTTATGCTCCGTGATTGTTATATATTTTAAACTGTTATAGTTATTATTTTGTTCACGGAAGTTTCTTAATTTATTAATAAGTGTCAAAGGAGAACATTCCAAGTTGCCAAAGAAAACGACACGCAGCTGTAAGTAGTGTATGTCAGTCTCGTCACTAACATACTTGGAGCGGAGAAGGAAAGTCTGTAGCGGCCTGTCAGACGGAACGGCAAGCGGGACTACTGCGCATTTGCAAGGCACAGCTGGCGCTACCAACATCGCCGCACTATAAGTTGAATCGATTACAAAATAGGACTTGGACCGGTAGGGGGGCGCGGTCGACGGCTGAGAGCAGCCAACCAGCTTCGAGTAAACCGCACAGCGTGCCGTTTTCATATCCGCACGTCACTCCTCAGTCTCAGTCTCTGCTCAGCAACCAATTCGTGCGTTTCACTTTGTAGTCTCGTGTTATGTGCAACTGTAGTGGTGTTACCGTTGTTTAACAGTCCTTTTCAGGACTTAGCTGTGACTTAGGCCTACAAAAGTGTAACAAACTATTTTGTACTTTCATAACGTTCGTACTGGTTGTTAATGACTATATTTACATCATGAATTTAGAAAATCAAACTGTGAAACGTCGTGGGCGTCTGCGCATTCATCTTAAGCGTTTACATTATCAGAACGTAGGACGTTGTGTACCTCTGCACACTCAAGCCAGAAAACTAGTTTGCACTGCTAAGGAATACTTCCAACAAGAAAAAACAAACAATGGGCCACTCTTAACCGTTGCCAAAGTTGTACAACGAACTGCAGCGGCCCTGGAAATAAATAAAAATACCGTTGTAAAAATTTGTTCAGAGAAGAAGAAAAACATTGATGAGGGAGGAAGTGGAGAAGTACATACCCCAAACAAAAAGAAACTTCCACGTCAGAAACGAGTTACAAACCTGGATAATTTCCAAAAAGATGCAATCCGTCGTCATGTGTATGCATACTATAGATGAAAGGAATGTCCAACTTAAAAAATTCAATCATTGAAGGATGCCGATTTATTTAACGGCTGCAAATCTTCTCTTTCATTTGTATTAAAACAACTTGGCTTAAGTACAATTCAGTTGGAAAACGGAAAGTACTTTATAAAAGACCAGATGTAGTTGCATGGTGCTGTAGGTTTCTTCGTCAAATGAAGAACTTAAATTGACGAGACATGGGTTAACACAAACCACTCCCAAACAAACGCTTAGACAGACGACTCTGTTCAAGGTACAATGTCCGTACTTCTCGGTAAAAGGGGAAGAATGATATTGCTTCACGTTGGTAATTCTAAAGGGTTTATTCCAAACAGCCTTCAACTTTTTTCTTCGAAAAAAACGAGTGATTACCATGAAGAAATGGACCACGAAAAGTTTTTAGGCTGGATTGTAAACAATCTTCCTCCAAATTTGGAAGAATCCTCAACCATAGTATTTGATAATGCTAAGTACCACTCAAAAGTATTGGACAGGGCCCTAAAAATGGCTTAAAAAAATGGTTTGATGGTGGAATGGCCACAGAAATTCAACATCCCTTTTGAAGCAGACATGAAGAAAGCAGAACTTTTGGAAGTTATAAATTTACACTAGCCTCGCTTGACAAAATATGTTATTGATGAGTTAGCCAAGGAACGTGGCCATACTGTAATTTGTTTACCTCCGTATCACTGCCACTTCAATGCTATAGAGTTGATTTGGGCCCAAATCAAAGGACACGTTGCAAAAACAATAAGACGTTCACATTAACGGAAGTAACAAGATTAACCAAGGAAGAGATAGACTTAGTAACAGGAGATGATTGGAAAAAAATTGTATCACACACAAGGAAAACTATAGAGGATGCGTGGGAAAATGAGGGTGTGCTGGAAACTGCGATTAGGTAACTCGTCAAATGTATATACCACTAGCACTTACCCACGGTTTCGCACGGAATATCATGCCAATAATAGGGACGCCATAAGCATATAATATTTAATTTGTAAAGGAAACGCTGTACAGATAATAATGGCGATGGAAAATATTAAAGGTCTAGATCAATAACCTGATAGTTGAACTACTATTTCAAGAGCATTGATTTGTGTCCCTGAATTGAGAGTGTGAAACTAATTGTATATATAGTCTGTTAAAAATACACTAAATTGAATTTCTCTGCATTCCACGTACATAATTGAATACTACAGAGTTACATCAGGCTCAGAGGACCTAATGAATAGTAAAGAAATAAATTTAACATGCATTTGGCTGACAGACTAAGCTATCAGACTGGACTGAAATGGACACATATGTACAATCTAAATAAATTAAATTAATTTATGTGTATACATGGAGAGAGGTTAAGGATTTACATTTTATAAACTCTCTAACTCACGGCAGTTGTCTTTATCTGCCGCACATCACAGCACTAGAGTATCTACTTCCCTAGGAAAACGGTTGTAAAAGGGTCTTCACGATGTCTATGCACTTATCTTGAATATAAACACCATGGTTCAAACAACACAGTTACTTGGCAGTGTACAGGAGGATAAAGCCACGTTCGGAGTAATCACATAAAGAGTGCTGTTCCCTTAAACATTCACATTGCACAATATAAAGGGGTTTTTTGGCACGAAAGTTTCAAGCCGAAGTGAACCGCGGGGGGGGGGAATGAGCATGGGGTACCAAAATCCTCACACTTAGAAAGAGACTAGCCTCAGGAGCAGCTCCAGCAACATAGAACCGTGAGCTCGGTCGAAAGGATGCTACGCTAATCCCAATATAGATTAGGGGGTTCCAAATATAGAAAAAGCGTGATTTCCTACTGATCAGAAATAAGAGGAGAAACAGTTTAACTTTTCTTATCAGCAGTCTCTGTATAGTTAGTTACATGGCTAATTGAAAATATTCAAGTGAATACCTATTAATATACATTATAAAAGTAAAAATGTTTTACTACTACTTTTTCGCGGTATATAGATATCACGTTTCATTCGTTTTTTAATAATCAAACTCCAGTAGAAAATATATTGATTACAGTGTTCTGGGGCGAATAGTGGTGTTTTTAAAGGTATTTACTAATGTTATATTACTTATTTTTTCAGAAACTTGTGCTAACTAAACAGATGAAAGGCTTCGCAAAGAAATTAACAATATTGTTTTGATAAACCGACAAACATTTGTGTTTAAATCATGAGTGCACACATAATTACTTAGTAGCCATTACAGTTTCACAAACATTTGCGTAGCTCTTGATAAAACCACGTCCTAAATCTAAATGAATTGCCAGAGTTAACATTCATGAACTTGATTTACCTCACTTTTAGTCTAACTGGATCAACCTTCTGAAAGTTTCCTTGTTTACCTGATTACTTGCTTACACTCTATGGTAATTGATTCAAATTTTGGAATTGTTTAGGTATTATAGGTAATACTCGTACTATAACGCACAGACCATTGTGTCCAAAGAAATTATTTTTACAAACATGTATTGCTTTTTTATTCCTTTAAAGACTATCCGGTTCAAATTTAAAGCAATACAAGTAAGTTAGCCGAGAATAGTTATGTTTATAATTGCAACATTTAGTTACATAACAAGATAGGTTAAATTTCACTACATGATAACATAGATTATGTTGACAGCCAAACATTTTTATCAATCCTTTAATGTGTTTTAGCTTGAATCATCTCCATACGCTATTATGACCCATATATAGAATATGATTACTAAAGACAGATACACAGTACCAGAATGTCCTATATTGGTACCAGTAGTGTTATGTGGGTTACTAGCATTTATTTTCCATTTTAAAATTTAAATAGCGAGATGGAAAAAACCTTCGTATTGAGTTTAATTTATGTACTAAAGCTGATGATTTTATTTACGATTACAGCATTCGTTTAGTTAAAATATTAGCTAAGATAAGATTATTGTGAGAAAATACTACTCCTATACTATTTGTGTTATATACCATAATGTTTCATTCTTAAGAATGGATATTACATAACTTTTAAGAGAGGTAATTGGAAAAAAATTATAATTATTTTAATTAATTCTGTCTAGTGATATATGATATGATTATAGACTTTTCATTCAAACCATAGTGTATTTTGTTTTGTATTAGAGTATTACTCATGCATTATACATTTTTACCATGCATTATCAAGCTGAAAATGTAACGAATCAATTCATATTGTATTATTTAATGCAAATTATTTAAGTTAATTCTTTTTTGAACGGTTTTCCTCTCCGACTTCAGGATAAAAATTACTCCTTACACTTAAATCTAAAATGTATCAATATATCAGAATATTTTTCTTGTCGGTGACTGCTGCTTTTTGGTAGCAGTATTTAGAATGTTACATAAAAGAATATGACAATAGTGCCTCTGTATTTAAACATAAATTGCATGCGAAGCTGGTGTTATATATTTTTTTTCTATTTTGTATGGCAATAATTCTTAGTAATACCTGGTATTTGTAAGAAAACCCTGAAAGGATTCCAGAAGAGTAGGATATAAATTCATCACCACTAGATATATTGAACACTCACAGCTCAATAAAAATTCCTCTTAAAAGCTTTGTTTTAAGTAATTAACTTCCAAACGCCTAAAAAAGCATGTTTTGGGGTAAAAAGGAAAACAACAGTAAAGTACAATATTAGAGAAGGGAATGACGAGCAATTATCTCGTGATATTTATGAATGAATTGATTTCCTGAGAAACAGAGAGCACAAAAGTGAGTTCTCGGTAAGAAGTACATTACAATCATAAAGCGCGATGAGAGGATGAGCGTCGTGGCGAAAAGAAATAGTTACAGCTCCACCGAGCATTATGAACTTCTTAAGTGTGTAACGGTATGGTTAAAATAAAGTTCATATCTAAACGTGTAAGTTACGTTAAACTCCATGGCCCTCCAACATAACACATTCATATGTCAAAGAGCTATTCGTAAACTGACCATCAAAGAGCAATGTGAACAGAACTGACGTCACAGTCTCAAATTCAATATTTGAGTAATTACTTTCCCTTTCTAACCAGCACGAGTTGTAATTGTAATTCTTTGATTTCCATATTATATAGTCTTGAACTTTGAATTGACTAATAACAATAATTACTTACCTTCGTCAAACAGTTCAACCACTACTATAGTTTCAACTTAAGTTATGTCTCTGGAAGTCAGGCTAGAATAGGTAATCAGTATAAAAATGTGAGGTTAAAGTTTGCAACCACAGTCCAAAACATAAAATTTAACAAACAATGTATAAAATATGAAATAAATGCTAACGATGTTCAAGTTAAAATTAGAAACAACTCGTCTGCTGCAAAACGAACAAAATCAACAGCTGAGATGCTTTGGACTGGGAACGAAATAAAACTTCTTTACCAGAAGAAGGCTATGTTATAAACGTCCAGTACACACAGAGTATCTGGAACCTATATCTGGCCAATAACTACCATGTAATTGAACTTGAACTTATTTAATAAATTTAGAGTGCTCGATTTCTAAACTATTTTTAGTAAAAAATGTAATCAACGAAAGAAATTTGTTGATCTCTCGAATAACCAGAAGCTAGAGATGTTGTAGTACTTTTCGATTTTAAATTTTATCCCAGGACCGTAAATAATACCTGAATTATATTTAATAGAGATGAACAGATGGTTTTAGATAAAGGATTACATTTCAATTTACGTAGGATTTATAAAAAATTCCTCTTTAACGAAATTAAAAATGCAGAAATAGCAGTCAAAGATATTACTGATTTACCAAGCAAATGTATCGTTTATCGTGTTACTTATTTAATCGTTATGTAGGTACTGTGCTCGTGAATTTTAAAATGTGACGACAGCAGATTTAATGACGAATCCTCACTTTTAAAATTAATTGGCAGCGACATTACAAGATTACTTATTAAAAGTCGAAAGTACAATAGGGTATGACTGCAGTTTGAACTGTTTGATGAAGGTACGTAGTTATTGCTATTAGTCATTCAATTCATAAATCACATTCAATGTCAGAAGCATAGTTAGTAATTTTACTTTTCAATTGTATTACCTTTGGTTTAGTTGGTGTATCTGTATTTTAAAGTGTTTTACATATCATTGAAACTTTATTCTTAATCGTGTACTAGTAGAGTTGTTATCCTGAAATACGGATTCAAAAGATCCAAAAGCATCAAAATTAACACAAAAATTCTTTATTTATTCCTCGTATTGTTGTGAAAAATCAACATTGAATTTAACAATACATTATGATTTCTATGCCTAATAATAATGATGCTAAAATGGTTTCCTAATTGAAAATTAATGGTAACGTGAGTTCTATGTCAATTTGTTAGTTTAGCATCAGAAAGATGTTTCATCGCCTCAAAGGCTATACTGCCAGGACCTAAGAAGACAATTTTGACCTCTCTTAGTAATGAAACAGAAATTACCTAGTGAAGAAACACATATTTCCTATTAGGTCACTATGACGTCATTCCGTCGTATATCACAAGAAAGTTTTTTTTAGTTTTTTCAGTACGAGATAAAACAATTTATTTTTAAAATGTAAAAAAATTTTACTACAGGTATAATATCCAAATATATTAAACATATAATATGACAATTCATAGGGAAAGTTTGGTAATAAACGATACAATAATTTGGTTAGACATGTATTTAAAACCACTAAAATGTCAATGTAACTATTGAAAGGACGATTCTATATTTCATTAAATTCACACCTGACTGACCAAAATAATATTTCATTATCCAACAACACGTTTAGTTGAAAAATAATCAATCTAAGTTTAAACATAAAATTCATAATTACAATAAAATCAATATAAAGTATGGATTCTATGTTTATTTTATTTTTTTGGGTAGAAAGTGTTTGAGAAAGTATACGTCACCTACATCTTTTTAGAAAAAAACACTTTTCCGAATAACTTCTTTATTATTGACAATGAAATAATAAATAAATAATTACCTGTTTACTTCTTGTTAAGTATTTTTCTTCTTTAAAGTAAAAGCAATAATTAGACCTAGGATTAAAACAAAAATGATTTTCCTATCTATTTAACTTATGTTACATTTTTCTCACAGAATTTAGTCTAAGTAAATATAAAGGTTTGTATATTGTGGTGACTTCATTTGATGCATCAATTGAATCCTCTCCCAATAGTTACTGTTGAAAAACTCATATTGCTGTAGTCTATACGCACAATTAATATATAACAAAGTAAGCTATTGGTTTAAGATATGATGTAGAACTCTAGCTCTAATATCTGTAGATCTGTATTACACATGATAAATATCTTTGATTAGGATTAAAGATTTCTGAGTGCCTAATAAGTTGCCCTCATACATAGCTCCTATGAGTAATAGTGTAGGTGATGAAGAAAACGGAAACAAGTATGTTGAATATTAAGTTAAGATATGTTAGATTTTTAGTGAACACATTTTCACTTTATACTTTATAAAAATCTTTAACAGAAAAGCAAAAAAGCAAAAACGTATGGATATGTCGGTATCTTAAATCTCAATGTAATTTCCATAGCTAACAAAGCGGTAAAGGGGCATTGTTACTGTGTTTTGTTCACTCGGATTACATATGTGAAATGGGATGAATGTAATATGGTAGTCGAGAGTTCTTACTAGGTCACATTCGCCTTTCTGTTACAAAGTACAAATATTTTATATTTTTAAACTAAGCCATGGTCAGGGAATAGAAATTAAGAGCATAGTTCAGATATGAATAACAATGTCACAATATTGTATTACAAACAGAAGCATTGTTATTAGACACTGATGTGAATTATTTCGATATAATTCTGTTTCCGTTTGCACAGGGCAGTTCTGTTCATACAGACGGGAATACTCTCCGTCACATGTAATCATTAAACGTTTGCCACTCGGTAATGTGGTTTTCATATATTTGGACAGTTTTAAGTTATAGATAAATTCAGGCTGTATCTGCTTAATTTCAGGTTGACATGGGAGGTTCTGCGTTCGTCCCACAGACACATTCCTGACTCTGATAGTGACCCCATTTAACCGATGTTTACCGTTCTTATTTTTTTATAGATGATGTTGTTTGTTATTAATATAAATTTTGAGGGTTTAAAAAATGTTTTGTAAGATTTTAATATGTAATAATTTAGAAATATGTTATGGTATTGAGCAGAATATAATAAACCGATTTTACAGAAATATTACATGAACGTTTTTAGGGGTCTCTGATTAACACATAGTTCTATTCCTATATCTAAATTCAATCCAGGTTACGCCCCAACTAGTTTATAAATATGCAAATAATTGCAACTTGATCACTAAAATTTCACTTATCAACACAATTAGGGATTAATTTTTGTTTAAACTACTGGTTTTACCTATGTCTACCCATGCAATTTTAAAAATTAAAGTTCTTTTTCTGCTTATAAAATAAAAATTATGGATTCATGTGAACATTTTTAAAACCTAAGCAGCCATATATTAGGTATTAGCCATTGGTTTAATAGTATAATTTATAATACTGGGAGGTGATTCACCCAACGTTACATATTTTAACCAATGCACCGCCCAGTTAAGACAATGGCAGTTGAACAAAAATCGTAAAGAAGTACTGCGGGA
This sequence comes from Homalodisca vitripennis, assembly GCF_021130785.1. NCBI lineage: Eukaryota > Metazoa > Arthropoda > Insecta > Hemiptera > Cicadellidae > Homalodisca > Homalodisca vitripennis. Next base: position 65,006,675 of record NC_060211.1, on the reverse strand, counting down.
TAAAAAGTACATAGTTTTTTCTACTATATTCCATCCTACTGCGAAGTTTTATGCGTTAGTAGCCTGAATTATTGATAAGGCTGCTCTATTGTTTTGATTGTTCTACAATAATATTGACTGGAGCAACGAATAATAACAAAAAATATTTATATAGATGTCAGTGTCAGATACAGACAATATATTTTATATATATTCACTTCGGGTGTATAAAAGCAGAATTGCTCTATTATATCAATTATTAGACTTCTTGATATAAAGTTCCTTTAATATTTCGGCTTTGCCGTTTTCAAAAAGGTATAATAAGGTATAATAAAAAATAACAACACAGCAACAAAATTTACAAAAGTAAATAAATAAAAATTGACATAGTAGTGTAATGCAGGTTGAATAGAAAACGTCATCGCCTAATTTGAAATTTTTCTTGCACCAATGATCAATAAACTACCTAATGCAATGTAAATATACCTTTTTGAAAACGGCAAAGCCGAAATATTAAAGGAACTTTATATCAAGAAGTCTAATAATTGAGATATATATATATATATATATATTATTATATTATATATATGTCTGTATCTGACATTGACATTTATATACATATTTGAATTTATTATATATTATATATATATATATATATATATATATATATATATATATATATATACTAGCAGTTGCCCGCGGCTTCACACGCAATTTCCCGTTGAAAAACGTTCACTATATTCACGTAATCTTTTTCTATCACATTGTAAACATTGCTGAGATAATTGATAGTCGTTCCTTCGTGAGCCTCTTGGGCGCATTATGAAGGTATGTACCATATTTTCTGCCTCTATCTTTATTGCTTTTTGCTAGGTGTTGATAAGTTATTCTGAACAATTAATTTATATGGATGAATCTCGGTTAAATAATTAGGTTATAAAGAATCAAATCCGGTCTGTTAAAATTAATTTTCTGTATCAGATATTTCCAGTATTATTGAGGAATGTGCCTTCAAGAAAATGTATCAACGAAAACCAAGTTCGATCATAAAGTGTCTTATTTTGGCTCTTTTCATTTACCTTCGATCTAACCAAATTCGATTACCTTATGTGCAAACATTCACGGATTTGTACAATGAGGTTGTTTTCATTATAACGTTTAATAGTATTTACATTGCATTAGGTAGTTTATTGATCATTGGTGCAATAAAAATTTAAAATTAGGCGATGACGTTTTCTATTCAACCTGCATTACACTACTGATCCAGCACTTTACAATAACAATTTACTAAATTTTAAATATGAAATAATGTTTCTGCCTCTTTGATGAACTTCAGCTGAAAGTGTTAACATCTGTTAAACATCAGTTCACTTTGTATTACGTATCGTAGCGCAGTCTGACGAATCCAATGTAAAACACTTCAAAATCAAACACTACTTCCATATGAAAAATTAATTAATAAAACATTTTCCAGTGGACCAAATTGTGAATCTAAACCATTCTCGAATTCCATCGAAAACACTCAAAAATTTCATCAACATCGGTCCAGTCGTTTAGGAGAAGTTCAGTCACATACACACGAACACAAGAAATATATCTTATAAATAAAAACGAATGTCGAAATGTGGTTGGTAAGCGCTAAACTCGATAACGGGTGGACGGATTCGGTTAATTTCTTTTTGTAAAATTTTCATTGAAATCCGAGGAAGGTTGTTATGAAGAAAAAGTTAAGAAAATATATCTGGAATATTTTGGAATTCAGGAAAAAATTGTAGTTTTTACAATTCATAATCCAAATTAAACTGGCACTAAAACAGCTGTTCACACCTTCAGTTTTTAGTCGACAAATTGGCTGAAACATCTGTTTATATTTAAATTTGATAAAATATTAAGTAAACAGTGCTTGATCAGTAGTGTAATGCAGATAGTAAATAAAAAGTTAATATCAAAATTGTACTCCAGATTGCGCCAGTGACGAATTTAAAATAATCTAACGCATAATGAAAATTATATAAACACTGCTATGTAACCAACCTTAATGAACAAAATTATGAATGTTTTCACATAAGTTACTTTAAACTGGTGAGATTCATTGTGTTATGGCATCTTAACAGTGGCTTTTGGAAGAAACAGAGAAATGAACACTAAAATGCCTTAAAGACTCATTCTTTCCCTGGATACAGTCTAAAAAACAAGTGTAACGCAAAAGTTTAATAACGATTATTTTGTGGAATGTTGCATAAAACCTTAATAAGGAATTTGCAACATACCGAAAGTACTTTTACTGAAAAAACTTATACCGAAAGTTCATAGGAAGTAGGTATTACTTCCCCTTGGCCGTAATAGGTCCTACGTATGTATATTTTTTCTTCTTCAGGGCAACAAAACAAACAACTATGTTCCGTGGAAATATTTTAAACTGAAAATAGATTACAGAAGCCGATAGTAGACGATTTTGACCAAAGTAGATTTCAGAAAACTGCATAATTGAACGTATCTAAAATTTGATCGAGGAAATATTGCAAGCTGAAATGTGACATAGTAAGTGAATTCAAACGATCTGAAGTAGGCACTCTTTTTAAAACCGAAGTAGGCTTCCCGGTCCAACGTAAGTATATATATGTTTTCTTCGTCAGGACAAGGCAAACAACTCTATTATGGTACTGGAAGTATCTTAGAGACCTTAAATATGTGATAAAGGCTAGAAATAGATGCTTTTTGACCGAAGTAGGTTTTCCAAGACCTGTGCATTTGTATTTTATTGATCAGAATAATAATGCAGGCTCAGCTGTGACATTACAAATATAATTAATTAATTTGGACCAGAAATGGTCTTCCACATGCAAAAAATGATACATTAATTAATTAAACTCTGATAATATTTACCATGAACTTAAATAATATCTACTTGATGTATGCCTACTTACGTTTAAAATTTTCATAGAAATCCATCATTTTTACATGATACTCTTTACCCCCGGTGCTTTTACTACGTAATATTAGGACCTCGGTTCTAAAGATTGCATGCGAAGACACGGGTAGCAGGTAGTCCTATATATATAGAAACTAATTTCACCGATCATTATGAAAATTTGTATGTATATGTATGCCCATTGATGTAACTCACCACCAGGAGGCGCTCCAAAATATATAAGTTATCAAAGCGCCCTGCACATTGTAATGTACAATTACGAGGTAGTTGTGTATAATAACCACACACTTTGTGAAGGCGCTAAATTTTTATGGATTTTTTGTCTTTCAAATGAATTTCTGTTTGGCCTTATAGCTTGAATGTTAGACCACTTTATTATTAAGTACATGTACGTGTACAATGGCTATAAACACACACGTTTGGCAGATTTTCTTGATAGTGTCAAAAAGGTAAACTCTACATCGGCGTTGACAATATAATTCTCTTGAACCAGAAGTGCTCATACACGAGCAAAACTTACAAAAAAGCGTGCGAAGCCGCGGGAACAGCTAGTAGTATATATATATATATATACATATACATATATATATATATATATATATATAGAAAGTGTGTGTGTGTGTGTGTGTGTGTTTTAATGAATTTATGAATATATATATATATATATATATATATATATATATATACATATATATATATATATATACATATATATATATATATATATATAGAAAGTGTGTGTGTGTGTGTGTTTTAATGAATTTATCGTACTACGGATAATACACGTGAACAAGACGAGTGAATAACTTATTGATTTTAAAAGTAAGTAGAGTTTTTCAATTTAATATCAGTATTTACCTATATAAAATACCATTTCCTAAAGAAAACAATATTCAAGATTAATTACAGTATTTTGACATTCTAATACACGTAATAAATGCTATGAAAACTGCAATTGAAGCGACTTTTTCCAATTTTTATGAAACATAGGATGAATAACGTTTGAGTGAAAAAAGGATGACATATTTCATTATGCATGCACATGTAGTTAAACTCCTGAACACCTCCTGGGTCATGGCCAGCTTTACTATCAATAAACACACATATAAATCTTGTCTACGTGCAGTTTATTATCTGTTGTAATTATACAGCAGACTGATTCAGTTCAGAAATTCTAAATAGTTGTGTACTTAATTTAAGGGAAACTCATCACTTATATAGATAGTGCCCTGTCTCCAATCCAATTTTGTTAAGTTAGGAGATATATTGTTCAACGAATTAATTTAAAGTGTATACAGGTAAGTTTTAGTATCAAAATAATAATTGATTTTAGATTGGATTATAATATTTGAATTTGTAATATGAAAGGATTCAGAATAAAATTAAAAGCAAAATAAATTTTTAACTAAACTATATTAAAAGTACCGTCTCTAAATGTACCTTTCTTGCTGGATGTAATTTGTATTATAATACGAAAATCATTACGAAAATTGAAATATAACTTGTGTCAATAGACGTCACGTTCTGCCTATAAATATCTGTCCTGGTTCCCACATGTTCGAATTTTTCAGTCCACATGATACATATTCATCATTTGCAAGGTAAACCATGACAGGTTGTATAAAAAGTCAACTATATATATAAAAGAGTAGAAGCATTCAGCCTACGTCAAAGGCGCCTCTGGAGTCTAAACGTATATCACACGCTCTGTTGCTCAAATGTGTCAGTGCTATCGTAAAACCTCGGTAATCCACAAACTTTAATGGCATCATAAGAACTAACGGTATCATTTAAATATGTCGTTCACCATAATACTTCGTTCGATATAGGCTAATGCATTACCTACTGTGCGATTTGTTCATGTATGATATTGAGTTTAAAAAATGTTTATTCTTTAACGACATTAAAACAACATTATCATTGTAAGTTGTTTTGGTTTCAATAACTAAACTATGACAATATTTTCTTTATAATAACAGTTTATACAATAATTTCACATGGTTTTGGCATGAAATTTAAGGTAAACACATTTTTGTTACGAAACAATATGTTAGGAAACAACTTACAGTTGTTTAAACATCCTGGTTTCATTTAAAATTCAAACTAACTAATAACGCTGAAAAATTTACCGATGAAATGCCTTGGGTCTCATAAATTTGAGGTTTTATTCATTTAAGAATTTTGTACATGTTTCTCAGTAAGCAGTAATAACTAATCAATAGGGTTGGTAACCACAATAATCACGTCAACTTTGCGTTCTACACAGATACAACCGATAACAAGTTACATCACAGAACAAATACTTTGTAAAACCACTAAGATGCACAACCTTTACACCGAGCCCCACATACATATACACAAGATATAGCACTCAAGTCAACGTTTGCACTCTACAAAGATACACCATATAACAGGTACATCATAGAGCAATTATTTTGTAAAATCACTAAGATGCACAACCTTTACACCGAGCCCCCCACATACATATACACAAGATATAGCACTCAAGTCAACGTTGCACTCTACAAAGATACATCATATAACAGGTACATCATAGAGCAATTATTTTGTAAAACAACTAAGATGCACAACCTTTACACCGAGCCCCACATACATATACACAAGATATAGCACTCAAGTCAACGTTGCACTCTACAAAGATACATCATATAACAGGTACATCATAGAGCAATTATTTTTGTAAAACCACTAAGATGCACAACCTTTACACCGAGCCCCACATACATATACACAAGATATAGCACTCAAGTCAACGTTGCACTCTACAAAGATACATCATATAACAGTTACATCATAGAGCAATTATTTTGTAAAACCACTAAGATGCACAACCTTTACACCGAGCCCCACATACATGTACACAAGATATAGCACTCAAGTCAACGTTGCACTCTACAAAGATACACCATATAACAGGTACATCATAGAGCAATTATTTTGTAAAACAACTAAGATGCACAACCTTTACACCGAGCCCCACATACATGTACACAAGATATAGCACTCAAGTCAACGTTTGCACTCTACAAAGATACACCATATAACAGGTACATCATAGAGCAATTATTTTGTAAAATCACTAAGATGCACAACCTTTACACCGAGCCCCACATACATATACACAAGATAATAGCACTCAAGTCAACGTTGCACTCTACAAAGATACATCATATAACAGGTACATCATAGAGCAATTATTTGTAAAACAACTAAGATGCACAACCTTTACACCGAGCCCCACATACATATACACAAGATATAGCACTCAAGTCAAAACGTTGCACTCTACAAAGATACATCATATAACAGGTACATCATAGAGCAATTATTTTTGTAAAATCACTAAGATGCACAACCTTTACAAACCGAGCCCCACATACATATACACAAGATATAGCACTCAAGTCAACGTTGCACTCTACAAAGATACATCAATATAACAGGTACATCATAGAGCAATTATTTTGTAAAACAACTAAGATGCACAACCTTTACACCGAGCCCCACATACATATACACAAGATATAGCACTCAAGTCAACGTTGCACTCTACAAAGATACATCATATAACAGGTACATCATAGAGCAATTATTTTGTAAAACCACTAAGATTGCACAACCTTTACACCGAGCCCCACATACATATACACAAGATATAGCACTCAAGTCAACGTTGCACTCTACAAAGATACATCATATAACAGTTACATCATAGAGCAATTATTTTGTAAAACCACTAAGATGCACAACCTTTACAACCGAGCCCCACATACATGTACACAAGATATAGCACTCAAGTCAACGTTGCACTCTACAAAGATACACCATATAACAGGTACATCATAGAGCAATTATTTTGTAAAACAACTAAGAATGCACAACCTTTACACCGAGCCCCACATACATGTACACAAGATATAGCACGTCAAGTCAACGTTGCACTCTACAAAGATACACCATATAACAGGTACATCATAGAGCAATTATTTTGTAAAATCACTAAGATGCACAACCTTTACACCGAGCCCCACATACATATACACAAGATATATAGCACTCAAGTCAACGTTGCACTCTACAAAGATACATCATATAACAGGTACATCATAGAGCAATTATTTTGTAAAACAACTAAGATGCACAACCTTTACACCGAGCCCCACATACATATACACAAGATATAGCACTCAAGTCAACGTTGCACTCTACAAAGATACATCATATAACAGGTACATCATAGAGCAATTATTTTGTAAAATCACTAAGATGCACAACCTTTACACCGAGCCCCACATACATATACACAAGATATAGCACTCAAGTCAACGTTGCACTCTACAAAGATACATCATATAACAGGTACATCATAGAGCAATTATTTTGTAAAACAACTAAGATGCACAACCTTTACACCGAGCCCCACATACATATACACAAGATATAGCACTCAAGTCAACGTTGCACTCTACAAAGATACATCATATAACAGGTACATCATAGAGCAAATATTTTGTAAAACCACTAAGATGCACAACCTTTACAACCGAGCCCCACATACATATACACAAGATATAGCACTCAAGTCAACGTTGCACTCTACAAAGATACATCATATAACAGGTACATCATAGAGCAATTATTTTGTAAAACCACTAAGATGCACAAACCTTTACACCGAGCCCCACATACATATATACAAGATATAGCACTCAAGTCAACGTTTGCACTCTACAAAGATACACCATATAACAGGTACATCATAGAGCAATTATTTTGTAAAACAACTAAGATGCACAACCTTTACACCGAGCCCCACATACATATACATAAGAAACAGCACTCAAGTCAACATTGCACTCTTTAAAGATAAACCACGTAACAAATAACATCGTTGATTAAATACACCGAAAACATTTGTACACTGAATATGCGACTGGAACTACGGTTTGATTAAAGGAAATATTGTAATAGTAACATAACCAATATAAGAATTCATGTTCAGTATTAGTTCTTATTAATGTGTTTCTTTAACAACTGATGTTGAGAAAAACAATCCAACTAAATATTTTGAAAACCTATTTAGTATTATTACTATCCAATAAAGTGTATATAAAATATATAAACTGAAACTTTATATAAATTTCGAATATCCATTGTGACTTATATTACTCATTGAATCATATATTTCATTATGTATTATAGTTAATAAATTACGAAATTTCGTAGATCAATAGTAATATTTCAATCAGACCTCATCTATGACTGGGCCTAAAAGTCTAAAAGTACACATATATACTGTATCATCGTATTTAGTTCTAGTATGTGTACAACGTATTATTTACAATTTTGAGCTGTTTCTTATATATCGAAGCTCAATAAAATGTAATAAGCAAAACTTTAAAGTGTGTCATGTAGTTATGTCACTAATATCTGTGGGAGCAAAGCAATTATGTAGGGCAGTACTATTATATTGAAATAGTTTAACATATCATTTATATGTATTTAAATACAACTGATATATTAAATATACATAAATACACATGCAAATTCAAAACGAGAATGAAGTTTCTGTTGTGTATTAATTATCCACCATGTTTTTGTTATGTGAGAAACGGTGGGATTTTGCTAAAACATCAACACTCATCATCTCCATCTACGTGCGTAACTTTATTACACCAAGTTCTCGTATATGATTGGTTAAAAAAATACTATATTACACGTGACCCTTATCATGCTGCACTAATTGGGAGGTAAAATGTAGATTAACAATATTCGCATAGTATATTAGTTGATTAGTTTTAAGAAAAAAATATTCGAGTTTTGTAATATTTTATATTGTAATATATATGCCTTTTTAATTTAACAATGAATAATGTCTGTTACTTAAGGTCCAGTGCAAACTGACGATTCAATGTTATAGTTCAGTAAACAACATCTCGTCAACGACGGGACGTGTGCAGACACTGATTGACAGGGAAGTGATACGTTGGACTCCAGGAATTAAAATAACTGAGTATTTAGTTGGTGTACAGTAACTTTCTGCACTACTCACTTTGTGATCAAATGCATAAACTTAGACGTTAAAAAATAATGAATGTTTTAAAAATATATCTAAAAAAGATATCTATGTTAAAACCAATAAGTACTAATACTATCAAGAGTCCTACATACATAATATATTTTTATTATTAACCAAAATAATGATAAAGAGAATATCCATTTATATTATTTTATTACAAAATACTGAAATGACTATTAACGGTGTATAGTAGTTTTTTGAGTTAAATGTGTACTCTCATGATATCTGATATTAATTTTTTTAGAATTTAAAACATGCGATACCGTAATATTTAATTTAATTAAATTATTTTATTAAAGCTCATTGGGTTTTTTATAAAGTAATATATGTTTCCGTGCAAACTTTTACCTGAAGTAAAACAGTTTTTCCATGACAATGTTATTTGTATAATAATAAACTATTACAAAAGTTTCCATAACTTTAAATCTAGTATGAGAGGTTAAGTATCAGAGGTCCAAAACAGTAAAAAATTGTTTAAACATGTTTTTGTGCCGCATATTATATGTAAAACAAGTAATGAATGTATTAAATTTTAAAATGTTCAAAGATGTTATTGTAAATTATAAAATTAAGATGAAAAGTTCAATCTTATCTTTTTTTAAGTTGTAAAACATATTTAATACATAATTATTAATATTAATTATTTTAAATATGAATTAATTTATGAATGGACTAACTAAAAAGCAGTAATCAAAATGAAGAATAAGATAAAGGGGAAAAGGGTCAACATAAGGAACAAAGACAACAAAAAAGTAGATCCTTGCAGTGCCCATCTACACAGGATTCAAATCTCACAGGATATTCAGTCTGATATTGTTTGAGAGTAAGCTGACTATGTTATATATAAGATTGCTAAGAGTAGCATTAACTATTTTTATTTTTAGCTAGTTATCGTAACATAAAATAAGGAACATTTGTTACAAACTCGCATAACCACAATTTTTTGGCATTTTGGTACGTTTCATATAAATAGTGTGAAAACAGTTTCAAGCTCCCAAATAATCGTGTTCTTATCATGGTTTTCTAAACTTAAGTTTCACTTTTCGGACAATCACTTTTTAAAGCCACGTTCTTTCGTTACGCTATACACACCTTTGATTATAGGGCCCTGATGATTTTCTGATTGTAAAAGAGAGAAAAAGTACCAAACCAATACAGTTTTTAAATTATTTAATTTCTAAATACTTCAGATTTTTTTATGCTTATTAATGAAATTCTAGTGTAATGGTAACTAATTTAGTAAATAAGGTACTTTTTAATAGTGCATATTAGGAAGACAAAATTATGTTTAGATTTTTTTTTATAGTAGCTCTATACAATTTGAGGATCGTTTATGACATTTGGGTTGTCGTGGACGTCATAGGGAGTAGCCTTTTTCTCATAGTAGTATATCCACAATTTGATGTTTTGCTGCCTACTACAAACTATGTCAGAATCTGATAGTTTGTGGGAAAAGAATTTTGGTACTTAGTCTCTTCAATTTAGGACAAAGAAGTTATAGTAACATTAGATCTTAGGAGTCATTTACGTTCCCTCCTCTTACATGTTCAAACAAAGCATTGTTAAAAAAAACCTCAACGCACCCGTTCCAGCAGAGATGACCTTTAATGAGTGTTATCATACTCTAGGAGGTTTACTTGAGGGCACCTAATATATTTATCTTTGCTGAGCTAATAGCAAAGGTGATATACCAATGCTAGAATGATTGAAGCCTTCGTAAAATTTCCGTCCATAAAAAACTTTTGCTCTGTGAGCCACACCCCGCTTCCGCTCGCCCGTACCAAGCTAGCTTAACAAAGAACGTGCTCCCATTGGAGCGGAGCGGGGCCCGACTCACGGAGAGAGAGCAAGGAAAGGCAAAGAAAGAACGTGGATGGCCAGCCATAGTGAAAAAATATATATATTTGAGAAGAAAAAAAAACAAGGGGACAAACGCAGACAAAACTACCCAGAAAGGTTGCCTACTCAGGTGCACCTGGAGAACAAAACTATAAGTGGTCAACCCAGACTTATGGATAAAATTAAAAATCTTTATAAATTTAAGTTAGATAGAATTTAGAGCGCCAAATTTCAAACAGGAAAAGGCAAAATCACCCGGAGTCCTGTGGCACAGGGCGGGTTCCTGAAAGGATAGAATTAACCTAAACTTAACTACTTAAAACTAGATAACAAACTGGATAACAATACTTAAATAACAGGCACACTGAGACAATATCACAGCAGGGTATCACAGAGAAATAATGTCCTCAGGTAGGAAAACCTTAGTAGCCCCGCCATGGTACCGGTGTAAGGACCCGGCCCAAGAATCATGGGAGAGGCGGACAATGGAGCTGGAGCTCGTGAACCTCGTCAGTTGACACAGCCGTGTTTAGCCAGACATTTGGGGCAGAACAAAACCCAAAACAAAACCCAAAACTAAATAAAAGGGTAAAAACAAAATAAACTTCACTAGTAAAGGTCTGAACAGAAGTGAAAGTCGCTACTCTCTCGATCCAGTCGCAGACGACACCAAAGCCTCGAAGAGTCAACGAGAGCAAACACCAACAACAAAATAAAACACTATAACAAAAAAAGAGTCGGGAAAACCGAAAGGGGCACAAGAATTTGACCCGGCTGAGACACCCCCCCCCCAAAAGGGAGACTCCCCTCTCCAACAAGGAAACTCAAGAAGCTCTCCCCAGTTAAGGAATTCCCCGGCAAGGCTTTAGATGAGAAATATGTGCCTTTCGATAAACCTTGCCGGTTTGGGGATCTCCCAACAGAGCCGTCACCGGAGTCAGAAACCTAAAGATACGGTGGGGGCCTGTCCACCGATAAGACAACTTTGCAGCCCTTTTGTCCACGGCCGAACTGGTCGGATGAGCTCTACAATATACAAGTTCCCCCTCTCGGAAAGGGTTAGCCACACGCCCCTTGTTATACTTCCTCCTCAGCAATTCCCTAGCCCTGAAAAGATTTCGCAGGGCAGCTGCCCAAGTGCTAGCAACATCAGGAGTACCAGGCGGTGGCAGAAGGTCCCCAATCCTCCAAATATTAGCCAAAGGGTTGTTGGGTGGAAACCCAAACAACAACTCGAAGGGCACCGCCTTGTGACTTTCATGAACAGCTGTGTTAAAAGCAAATTGAATCCAAGGGAGTTCTTGGTCCCACGTCTCGTGATTTTTAGCATGGAAAGCGATGATGGCTGATCGCAGATTACGGTTAAAACGCTCTGCGTGGGAGGGCTGTGGGTAGTAAGGCGAAGTCGTCACATGGCGGATACCGTGCCCAAAGCACATTCTCTTGAATTCATTGGACAAAAACTGAGTTCCATTATCGGATACTATAGTGGCGGGAATTCCGAAATGTTGAAAAAAGATTGGTACGGAGCACCTTAGTCGTGAGCTGAGCTGTGGCGCTTCGTAACGGAAACAACCAGACGAACTTGGAGAAAGCATCTACACAGACAAGCAGGAACTTATTACCTGAATTGCTACGAGGGAAAGCCCCAACGTAGTCGATGAAAAGCTTCTCCAGAGGTCTCTCCGCCACTTCAGATGACAACAGACCCAGCTTAGCGTTCTGGGCGGGCTTGCTTAACGAGCACAGTTGACATGACCGTACTCGAGCCGCAATGTCCCGATCCATGCCCTTCCAAATGAAGAGGTCCCTAAACTTCGCGATGGTTTTATGTATACCTAAATGACCGCCCACGGGAGAAGTATGGAAATAATGAAAAACCATCGGTACAAGAAGACTTGGCAGCACTAATTTGGGCTTTCCCCGCTGCCTAGCTCGACAGCAAAGGGTACCTTGGGACAGAAAGTACGGGGGGTGGGCACCTCCCCCTTGAAGCTCACAGATAATATTGGCCAGCTCGGGATCATTTAGTTGATGAGGGAGGATATCCGAAAAGGCCAGAGGACAGTCAAGCAGCACAGCCCCACATACCGGCTCCAAATCCTGAAGTTGGTCGCCGGGAGTATGGTACATCCTAGAAAGCGTATCGGCAATGATATTTTGCGTGCCACGCACATGTTGCACAGTAAATTTAAGGGAAGATATTTGAACGACCCAACGACCAATTTTCCCAAGCTGACGAGGATGAGCGAGGAGCCAAGATAGTGCCTGGTTGTCGGTTTCAAGGAGAAACCCTTTATGTTCTAAAAACCTTCGAAATTTATTTATCCCGAACACAACAGCCAAACACTCCAGCTCATAAACAGATGAACTCTTTTTTTCACAGGGTGTCAATGTGCGTGAAGCATAAGCAATTGGCTGCCGGACGCCATCCACCTCCTGAGACAACACCACCGCAATAGCCAAGGAGGACGCATCAGTTTGTAAGACGAATTTTCGACCAAAATCCGGCATAGCTAACACAGGAGGCTGCATAACACCTTCTTTCAACAATTGAAAGGACGTCTGCTGTGTTTCACCCCATTCAAACTTAGCACCCTTCTTGCGAAGCAGATTAAGAGGAGCGGCCAACTCTGCAATATTGGGTATGAAACGCCTGTAAAAATTTATCATTCCCACGAAACGTGCAACTCCCTTTGCATCTTTGGGAGGAGGAAAATCCCTGATCGCCTGGGTCCGAGCTGGATCTATGCAGACGCCCCGGGTGGAAATAAGGTGACCCAGAAAAGAAATCTCACTTTGGGCGAAAACTCACCTTTTCCGGGTTGACGGTAAGGCCAGCACCACGCAACCTAAATAAAACTTCCTCCAGATGGGTCAAATGTTCTTCAAAGCTCTCACTGTATACAAGAAGATCATCCAAATAGTTTAAATACAAATTTAAAACTTGACGTCATGGAAAATAGAGTCTAATAGTCGGGTAAGAGTTTGAGCTCCCACAGCTAAGCCCATTGGAACACGGGTAAACTGATATAAATTCCAGGGAACAAAGAACGCAGTGAGAGGACGAGATTCAGGCTTCAAAGGTATCTGGTGGTAAGCCTGGTTAAGGTCAAATATGGAGAAAAATTTGGCCTTACCGAACCAATCAAATGCCGAATGAAGATCGGGGAGAGGTACCGAGTCAATATCAATCTGGGAATTAAGCTTTCTATAGTCCAGGACCATTCTGGACTTACCATTTGGCTTAGCGACCAGGAAAGCGGGACTGGCGTAACCTGAGCAAGAAGGTTCGATAACTCCATTCAATAGAAGTTCATTAATGATGCTCCTCAGCGTTTCCATTTTAGGTGGAGCAAGTTTGTAGGGGTGAGAACGAACCGGGCGGGTATCAGTGAGGCGAATCTCGTACTCAAGAAGCTTCGTAACACCCAGTTTTTGGTGTGAGTACTTCTGGGAAGCGGCAACAAATGCCCCTTATAGCCTCAGCCTGCTCCACGGTCAGATGCCCCAACGGATCAGGAATGGAAACCCTATCACCCTCCGCTTCGACTGCGGCAGCCCCATGAGAATATTCATCCGAAAAAGGTATTGACACCCGCCGAGAAAAGCGAAAGAAACACCGGCCATTGCCCAAGTCCAAAATCATGCCAGTCCTCCGAATAAAATCAGCCCCCAAGATAAAAGGAAAACACAACTACCCTGCCACCAAAAACCGCCACACCCAAGAAAAATGGTGGATTTTGATTTTAAACTGGACTTCATGAGTGATGGGCAAAGGAGAGCGAGACGCCGTCCAGCAAATTAAAGAACTAGGTTCAACCTGTCGGATGAGACCAGAGGCTGACAACTCCTGGAAAAAACGCAAGGATATCAGGCTGCGTGCTGAACCAGAATCCACAAGGGCCTTCCGGTTCACATCTCCGACAAGGACATCTACACGTGGGCAACCCGAGCAACCCGCTCTCACACCCAATGCAGCCAAGGAAGCAATGGTCTCCTTATTGGTGGATACCTTACAAGATTTGACTTTATTACCCCTGTTCTTCACCCTAGCAGACATCACGCTACCAGTCATATTTAGTCCGGCAACTATATTATTACTAACAATATTAGGTTTTCTTGCCGAAGTGACGGAGTTAACAAGGAGTCCAGTTCCAGGTCCCGGAAGATTAACTAGTCAGGAGGAACCAAAACTCCCACGTGCCCGAGGACAATCCCGCCTCAAGTGACCCCTCTGGTTACAACCAAAACAAGTTGGGGGTTGCCCACGCGGGAGTTCCACCCCCTGCCCTGACCCTGCTGAAACCCGAACCTTTCCAGGAGGTTCACTGGGCAGATGTCCCATCAATCTCTCCCTTAGGAAATCCGCATCCTGGACTCCTCTGGATGCAATGCAGAGACGGTCTAGATCCGCCCAAGACGTGGGTCTTGTGCAGAAAACCAAACGACAACGGTCCTCCAGGTTGATTCCGTCCAGAATAATGTCCACCTGTTGCCTTTCGCTTAAGTCAAGACGTAGTATTTGGGCCACCCCTCGTATCTCGCCGACAAATTGACTAAGCGTCTCTCCGGGTGCCTGTGGGCGATAAATACGTTCAACTCGCAAACGCTCCATGACACGACCAGGTATAAAATATTCAATAACTTGAGCATGAAACTCATCAAAAGGTGCTCTTCGCTTGAGACAGTCAAGTAGGCGGTCACTTAGTGGTCTCAAGCAAAAGGGGGCTAAAATTTCCATAAGTACCAAATCGGTCATTCCAGGAAACTCCTGAATTTTGAAAGCTTCCTAAAGAAAAGCAAGGAGGTGATTTAACTCCAATCCATCGGCCTTGGGCATGCTCTGAAGTATAGGTGAGAGTGGGTGTGACAACTTGGCAAAGGCTGAACTAAATAGACCTGAGACATCATGGCCATCAACAACCGTCCCACAACCTACATGATCCATGAACACAGGATGTAAAGAAGACTTTGAACCTCCAATTTCAGCAGAAATGGCAGAGGATACCAATTCCGAATCTCGGCACCCTGGAGCAACACCCTGAGGACCTGCAGCTCCTCCAAGCTCAGCAATACGAGAATCCGAAATTGACAGAGTAGGAGGCTCCTGAAAGGAGGCCCCTCTCTCTCTGACGGACCTAACCTCACCTAGACTCTCCAGGGCTGACTGTAGTTTTTCAGAAGTAGTAATGGCCCATGCACCAATATCAGCGGTGAGTCCAGGAG
This sequence comes from Homalodisca vitripennis, assembly GCF_021130785.1. NCBI lineage: Eukaryota > Metazoa > Arthropoda > Insecta > Hemiptera > Cicadellidae > Homalodisca > Homalodisca vitripennis. Next base: position 64,990,596 of record NC_060211.1, on the reverse strand, counting down.
CCTTATTAAGCAGTTGCACCCTGGCGCACCAGTGAATAATCTGGGAGCCCAAACGAGCCTTGGCCGACCCAGTTAAAGGCAGTGACCCACTATCAATGTCATCCTCTAATTCTTCCATCCTAGTCTTGCAGCTAGCTAATTCATCTTCCAAACAAAATGATTCCTGCCATGTCCTCTCTAAGTTCAAACAGGCCCTGAGCTGAGCTCTCAACCCCTTTACGTCCTCCCGAGCCTGCTGCCCCCTAGACACGACCTCAAAAACCAGCTCCAGCTTCCGGAGATACTCAGGCACCAAAGAGACGGCCATATCAACTTCAAGACAAACAAAATCTAACTTACTAAACTTAAGTAGTCTCAACTCAAAAGGCAACCAACTGACGAGGCTCAATAAGAGTACCCAGCTCCTACTTCCCTGAGGCAAAAAAAAAACCCAGTAAAACCCCGCACAAATACAATACTATAAAACACGGAATAACTAACACACAAAACTCAACATTACATGCTCCCAGCCCGGGAAACCGCTTGGCAAGCCATAACCACGCTCTGCTACCATCTGAGCCACACCCCGCTTCCGCTCGCCCGTACCAAGCTAGCTTAACAAAGAACGTGCTCCCATTGGAGCGGAGCGGGGCCCGACTCACGGAGAGAGAGCAAGGAAAGGCAAAGAAAGAACGTGGATGGCCAGCCATAGTGAAAAAATATATATATTTGAGAAGAAAAAAAACAAGGGGACAAACGCAGACAAAACTACCCAGAAAGGTTGCCTACTTAGGTGCACCTGGAGAACAAAACTATAAGTGGTCAACCCAGACTTATGGATAAAATTAAAAATCTTTATAAATTTAAGTTAGATAGAATTTAGAGCGCCAAATTTCAAACAGGAAAAGCCAAAATCACCCGGAGTCCTGTGGCACAGGGCGGGTTCCTGAAAGGATAGAATTAACCTAAACTTAACTACTTAAAACTAGATAACAAACTGGATAACAATACTTAAATAACAGGCACACTGAGACAATATCACAGCAGGGTATCACAGAGAAATAATGTCCTCAGGTAGGAAAACCTTAGTAGCCCGCCATGGTACCGGTGTAAGGACCCAGCCCAAGAATCATGGGAGAGGCGGACATTGGAGCTGGAGCTCGTGTACCTCGTCAGTTGACACAGCCGTGTTTAGCCAGACATTTGGGGCAGAACAAAACCCAAAACAAAACCCAAAACTAAATAAAAGGGTAAAAACAAAATAAACTTCACTAGTAAAGGTCTGAACAGAAGTGAAAGTCGCTACTCTCTCGATCCAGTCGCAGACGACACCAAAGCCTCGAAGAGTCAACGAGAGCAAACACCAACAACAAAATAAAACACTATAACAAAAAAAAAGAGTCGGGAAAACCGAAAGGGGCACGAGAATTTGACCCGGCTCATCTGCAAAGGATCTGTACTCAGAAAGATTTAATGCGGCCACTTATTGAGAGATATTATCCACTCCCTCCGTTATAGTACTCTTTTCACTCTTGTTCAGTGCTGGCCTTATATGGCTGCAGTCATCTGCACTTTTTTTAATCCCCTGCTTTCCCAGTTTGAATCTAAACAGTATGTCACGAACCGCTTGGTGCTGATTTAAAAATACGTCTTCTGGGCTAAATTAATCAGTGTTCGCCTTTCAATCATTATATTTCGCTGTAAATAGAGGGTGCTGCCTCGAGAAGTTTTCTTTGCAGCTTAATCTTGTGAGTTGTTAATAAACAGTGCTGAAATGATTCATCCCATGGGAAAACGACTATGGTACTATGGTATTCCCAATAAGGTTTTCCTGATGGAGTTATTGAAGTGGCAAATAAATAAAGCACGTAGCTTCTTCCATTACATGAAACGTATTTCCTTCTAAAAGGAAGTCCAAGTATGAAATTTCAGGTTTATTGGTTCTTATTAAACTCAAATTTCAATTTCAATATATTTTTTAAGTTTTGACCGCTAAAATAGCTCGGAATTAGTACTATAAGATTTTTTTATTTGTTTTGTTAAACTATAGCTCATTACGTTTTAATGTTCAATTGTTTTAGGTATGTATTCCTAATGATTATTTATGTAAGGTTACTTTGTAAGAATTTAGTGGGCATCTTTATGGCGTACCCCTACACACATATATTTATTCTAAGAATATTATTTACTGATGGGTGAAATTTTGTTTTAAAACTTTCTACAAAACAATAGAGGTTCATATTTGCAGAAGTCTAAAAATAGTAGATTATTTGCACAGATATATAAAATCGAGAATATAAATAAATAAATATACTGTATATTAATTACTGAAAATCCCAAAATCCACTCTAGTGATCATCTTGACGTGATACTTTTAACTAAAGTTTAAGCTTGAGATGCTTGGTCGCTTAGATATTGATTGGCCATTGACAAGAAGTACGAGTGAGATTACTTTTTACTGCTTCTTAGGGAAATCTCAGGTCTACCACAATCTTGGACTTTACATATCCTTGTCGAGTCTAAAACTTATCACCTTACTGTAATTGTTATTTTCAGGGTAAATAACATTACAAACCATTTTCAGGCTTGATAAAAATGTTTCAAATGCAACGTTATATTAGTATTTGGTGCGTAACTCTTTGACACATTTTTCAGAAGCACAAAATTTGCAGAACTACATATGTAACATAATTAGAATATATACAGTGTTTTATATTTTTTTTTATATTAAAACCTTTTAATTTACAAAGATTGAATAATAATATATTTTTTTATACAGCTGAATTAAATAACTATTCCAAGTTTAGTCTCACAATTTTCTTTAAGTGAGGCAAATTAAAGAAATGTTTCATTGTTGAAGTCGTTCAAATTTATGAGGAAGGACTGAATCTAAATGTATAAAACTCACAAGTATTATGTAACTATTTTATAAGATGTTATATTTAATGATATGTGGCAGGATTTTGTGTACAATAATAAATCTAAATCTATATTTTCCTACTAGATGTAAATTTTTAAATATTTGGTGGGTGTTTTAAGAAAATTAAATAATGATTTGGAACTATATGACTGAAAAACTGCCCAGAATCATCGATAGCCTTGTTAGTTAAATTATTGTAAAACAAAAACATAATATAATACTTCAAACATTACAAATATTATTTTACTGCTAAAGAAACGATGTTTAGCAAACATTTATAATAAAGCTCTCGGTGAGAACTAGGTCAAACACAAAAGCATTGTCAGGAGTTAACAGCCGTGAACTTGATTCAGTGTCTCTCAATATAACTCGGTCTTACACAACACTTCAGTTCTTGTCCCGCTTCTTCATAACTTGTTTTCCTTCCACTGCTTCTAAGAATAGAATTCTATTATCCTAATACGTTTCTTAAGATTAAATTTAAATACTGTCTTTTGAATAACATATTTATATCCGTCAAACAACTAATCTGAGTAATTTTCATAGCTCATGACGATTAATTTTGCTCCTGAAAATAAAGGATTAAAACTTTTACTTATAAAACTAATTTGGGGTGCAATTAGAACGTCTCTCTCTCTCTCTCTCTCTCTCTCTCTCTATATATATATATATATATATATATATATATATATATATATATATACAGGGTGTACATAAAGTCCTGCACAGGTATAATATTTTCTGAACGATAACAGATAAATCAACAAGATTTTGTACATCAACACTACACCTAAAAATCTACTTTTTGAAGGAACTATCAGTTTTCTGTATTATCATGGGGACGTCCCGCAAGGAGTCAGAAGGAAATCTTAAATAAGAGCATAGGTCAATATGCACATCATTTTAAAGGGTTTATCTAGCAGAGTTTAATGCCGCAAACCACACTCAAAAAGATTGATTCAGTACAAAATGGCGGCTGTTCAAATGTTTTACTTGGTTACATTTTATTAGTAGCCATAACCCCAGTAAAGCAAAACTGCAACCAAACGAATACTACAGCTAAATAATACATTATGCTTGTCAGTTGTACAGAAGTTAATTATGACGTTAGTTATCCTCTAGGGTTACAAATTTGGTCCTAATATATTGATAACGGGGAAAACCTGATAACAGTAACAATTAGAAAGCTCTTATCTTTGGGTCGCAGTTTGGACTTTCCTATTAGCCCTGTATATATATATATATATATATATATATATATATATATATATATATATATATATTGAATTGTATTGAACTGAATTGGTTTATTTCCAAAAGATTACATTTCAATGGCCCCGCTAATTACAAACACTTGTCAGCGGGGTCCAAATTAAACTATCTTAACTAAACCATACAAAGTATTTATTAAATTACGTATCAAAATTGGCACTTATTATTTTGTTACAGTTTAAAAGCAAAAATAACAGCATACAGGTTTGTTTTATTTTATCTTTACATTTCAAATTATAAACATTGATAAAACCGATCTCTTAACTCTTAAAATTAAGTTCATGTTCCTAACTAACAAATTTGCACTGGTCATATAGTGTGATTGGATTGTATTATTTCGATTCAGAAGCAGTCAATGTCCTCACCCGATTCCAATCGATATGAGACAAGAATAAATATCCCCTCCCATCAGGCGTTCCTTGTTCTGGCATTTCTGCAATTGCAAAGCACGTGCAAATCTAGCATGAATTTTGCTCTAATTATTAATGGTCATTTTAGTTGATTATCAATATATAATTAAATGTGTTAATTTATTTCACCCATGTGTAGCATTTACAGCATTCAAAATATGTCAACGTGTCTGTTTGCCTATTTAGTCTGTGATATGTGTTTGTGTTATCCCTGTGTTAACCTAATTTTGTTTTAGTATTGTGTTATTGTGTATGCGCTATTGTGCATGTGTTATTGTATTGTATTTTGACGTACTTATATTTTGATGATAATTTATTTTCCTACTCCTTCCAAAATGTAAGTTGTATCATATTGCATATTGCCTAGTCATATCTAACGAATTTCCGTTCCCTAACCTCTCTTACTGCAATATAGTACGCGGCCACCACCACAAACTGCAGCCCCTCACCTCTTTAGTCTAGGCTTTGATACCAATGGAAATCCCTAGCAAACAGTTTATTATTGTATCGATAAAATTCATGTGTTTTATTTGGCATATGTTTACATTACAAAAGTATAATAACTACACTAATAAACTTTAACAAAATAATACAAGTTATATATCATCATCATCACAACAACAAAAACTATAGGCTATACTTTATAATTATATCTATAACCATTTCTTAACAACAATCCCATCATCACAAACAAATGACAATATTATGTCAGAATTTGCAACAAAAATATATAATTTACTGTGTATCTGATTTTATCTATAATAGGGCAACCAGATCCACAATAGATTCATGAAGTTTAATCAGGTTACGTAAATAATTAAAAACTATTAAGCTAGACATATATATATATATATATATATATATATATATATATATATATATATATCATATGTCACTTATATATTCAGTTAACGTTTACTGTAACCATTATTAGGAAGATAGATTATTAGGAAGATAATAGTCACATCTTCAAACTCTAAATTCTCTGAATCTTATTAGGAGATGACTCAAAAATTAATAAACAAACAACGTTAAATGTGGACCATAAAAGCAAATTTATGGCAGATTGCTCATTATATATGTTTAAATTTTTTTGGCTACATTAAATAGATTTATATCTAATTTTTATTTCCCTCAAAGGTAATCTCTTCAAAACTACTTCCTAAAACTATACTTGATATATTAAAGTTGATTTTTTCTGTAAATAACCCCATTTTGATAGTCTTAACGTTTAAAATATTTGCTGACATATTGGCAAGAAAGAAAATTAAAAGTTTTACAAGTATTAATCAAACACAATCCTTTACTGTAAATTGATATCACCGTTATATAAAAGTCATGAGTCTGTGCAAACAGGTACAACATCCGTAAGGATATTAGTATGTATCGTTAGTATAAAAAGTCATATAAAATTATGATATCACTGTTCATCTCTGATTTTTCGTTACATCTAAAATATTAATTAACGTATATCTACCATTTTATAAAATAAATGTGCATAAATCAAGTGTCAAGACTGATTACATGGTGAATGACATCATTTAGGAAGTATAAGACCAATATAGATTAGTCAATAATTTAAGTTTTTCCTGAAAGCAACTTTTGCTACTTATATTTATACTATGAGCAACATTAATATGTTACGATATCTAGTCGTATTACACAGTACAGCATAGACGGCACTTGGGATTTTGAACAAAAAACTATCAACAATTGTGTTGTGCAACGTTTATATTTTACATACGCCGATTGGATCGAATTAAACATGTGAATTCGGCAATTTTGATATTTCGATTATTAAAAATTCAAGAACACAGCCGTGCAGGAGGAATAAACTCTTTAATTAACATATTGGTACACATGAACCTTTTTGATCTCACCTTGTACTACATTGTTTCAGTTAGCTTTAAATGCTCACATTTACATTAAGAAAGCTTTATTGACTCATGCATTAATTAAGCAAGAGACTAAAAATATTCTGATTTCTGAAAACCTATTTTTTATATTTTACACGTGTTGTTTATTGTACACGCACAAGATGAATTTCTTTTGGAAGGAGCTTATTATAACTCTCTACTGTGTTATCGCCTTTTAGTGCAGGTTACCTGTTGGCGTTATATAACAACATTTATTGACAATCAAGACATATTGACAATTAAATCAGTGAAGAGGATCAGAATATGCTGATGCTTTGTGTACTCATGCTACACAAGAGCATATACAACGGATGGATTACTGTGTTAAGAGGCTTATCAGTACACAGGCCCAGAGCTGAGCTCATCCGCAGTACAGCATCGCTTCCTGCTGGCATCAAATATAGCATATCCTTAATCAAACCTTGTTGATTTTAAAATTAAGAAAACAATATTTTGGAAATTACACACGCTTAAAACATTTATCTTGTACAAATTCGTTTCAGTTATTTGTTAAAATTTATTATAGGCCTTTACGTATATTTTTTTCAATTTGAAAGAAATTAATAACTCAAAATTACCTATTTTATAAAAAACGGGAAGTTATAGATACTGCACTTTGAAGAGAAATAAATTAGTAATCTCATACTTGATCGTTTGCTGCGCTGGCTGGTAGTATAGTGTAATTTACTTTATAGTCAATACAGTATTTAAATAATTAGCCCTGCAATTTCTAATTATGTTAGTTAATATATTCTATGAAAAATTGTTATAAAGATGATTTTTGTTAAATAAATAATTTTACACAGGTCCCACGTAGACTGTCTTTGGAATTAAAAGTCTATAGTTTAAGTGTGTCAAAAGAATTTAATTTTAAATATACAACATAATTACAAAAAAATCTGTATGTTCATAAAATATAAATGAATTTATCAAATTCATTGCATTTTCGCTATAGAAAGATTGTAATTACTTGAATTGTAATGCTTGCTCTTCAAATGAGAAATTAAATCGGATTGAAATGATTCAACCGTTAAAGATTATTCAACATACTCATGTGTATTGTAAGAGGTTCATACAAATATGTCTTTCAATGCAGTAAGTAAACTTTAAACATTTTGGAGATATTTTCAATATCAAATTTATTTTCAGCCAGAAGATGTTTGATGCACAATTAAGCTTCCTTTTAGCTATTTGTGGTTAGTAATTTGGCAATGTTAAGCACATGTTATCTTACCCAGAAGATTTAAACGGCAACATGTCTTTTCTGCACCCAGAGTAAAACCTATCTACTCGAATAAATGTGGAATATAGTACATTTTTTTCCTATTTGAATGAAATAGTATAAATTAAGTACTCCTATATATATATATATATATATATATATATATATATATATATATATATATATATATATATATATATATATGTGTGTATTAACCCACAGTTAAAACTATAAACAGACTTGCTTACCTACAGTACGACGTGCGTAATACATAGAGGTGTAGGAGTTTCTTAATATCATGAATTAACATTGTTTTTTTTCGTTTAGCACACTACGAAATTCACGGGGCGTATGTCTGGATAAAAATATATTATAGACGCTCTAGAAATGTGTGAGTATTGGGGCACTAAATAACCTATACAAGTAAAGCGATGAAAAATTAATTAATAAAAATATAAAATAGTAAAGTTAAAAAACTAAATTAAATTTGTATTTGTTCTGTCACCACTTTCTGTTGATTTTTATTTTACAGTTATTTAAATATACTATACATAAAAACTGTTTTAACTTCAATTTATTTGTTTTCTTTATTTAATTTTTATTTAAGTAGTTGTGTTTGGTTAAAATTGTAATTTAGTTAAAAGTAATTTTCTTAATTACATTTAAAGAGACGAAGCCAAAATAGGAAATTTGATTAAGCTACAAAAGAAATGTTTTCTCTACGTTATAAACCAAATTTTTATTATACATTTTATTGCATATTTATTAGGTCTACCTTATAGCTCAAAATTATAATGCTGTTTCAACAACAATATACATAAATAAGAAGTTAGAAAGTTCATGCAATAAGAATATTTTAATATTTGTCTAACATTTAAATGTTATATGCCTTATGAAACCTATGGAAAACAGTTACATCACTGATCAATTTAAGTATGAAACAAAACCTTTTATTTCTCATAATGATAAAAACAATTTGTTACAATATCCCAATCTGTTGTTACGGAGTTGGATGCTTTATTTATTATCTACTAGGAACTTCATTTATAGTAGGTTACATTACTTCAGTAAAATCTCTTTGCTTGAAACTTATAAATTACTTTAGAAGTAGTAATAAAACCAATTACTTAAACATTACGTTACATTCAAAAACATAATCTACCTATAAAATGAAGTTCATGAATTCTGAAATGTAAAAGATATATCACTGTAAAAATGGTATCAGATATTATATTAATGATAGCAGTTCAATAAAGGGATTAAGGGGCTGGCACTTTGCATTTGACATGAATGGATCGATGTCTGAACATTTACCTAACCTGCAAAATGTACTTGACTTCAGACCGCATATCCATCACTACGTGAAACATCTCAGACATTTCCTGCTATAACAAATGTTGTATTCCTTTGTTCCAATATTCTGAAAACCCTGCTTCTTAAACGTTTGTAACATAAGTGCTAAAGAGTTTAAATTATAATAATTAATTCTCTGATTTAAGGAAAACCCGTTTAATTAAAAATTACAGTGATTTGCATTATACTTATTACATATTAACTTTACTGTTCAACCTAATTTTATGTAGCTGCTAGCATACAAAGGGGTTGTAAACAAATTTTATTGCAACAGCAACTGAAACTCTGTTATTTAAATTCCTCAGAGCCAAAGAGTCAGTTCCCTGTCTATCAGTGTGAACTAACGTCCCATCGATAAATAGATATTGTTTTCCGAACTATAACATTAGGTTAATGAATTTTCAAAATACCATAAGAACATACTTTATTTCTTAGAAAACTAATATACTGTATCCGTTAAGTTATAATCTCTTTAAATTCTTGCTTATATATCTTTTCAAAATTGCCCTTAAAAGTAAACGAAAAAGTACAATTATCTCTGTACTATGTTATAGGCAAAGCCCTTAATTATTCTCTCACTCCACTTATTTACTGATTATAACGACTTGGATTGTAGATAGTAATATTCCAGAGTATTAATATTTAAATTATCAATAAGACATCCAAGACGATATAAAATATTTTTTTATTAGTAAGCTCCTAGTGAATATTAAGTACAATTTATTACTAAATTTGTTAACTATAAAATATTATCTGGTTTGTCTAAAATAAAAATCACAGTTCTAAATGAAATAATGGATTTATTTTAAACTGGCAAATTAATAAGTTCAACTTTTCAGAAATTTTGTCACTCTATTTTCCACAAAGAATTGACAAACCTTTTAGTAAATTTAAAAGTTCCTTTGGCAAGTAATAAAAATATTAGTCAAATATATCAAACAAAAATAAGAGCTCTCTTCTAAAATAAAATAATAAGGTTTTAAAATAAAGATCAAATAGCACTTGGAAAAAAGTAAAATAAAAGTTTCACTTCTAAGTACACTCACAGTAAAAAAAAATTTTAAATTTATATTTACACTAGCTGAACCTTAATTTTCAAGTCTCTGCAATTCAGATTACAACTATCTCAAACAATTATTAATGTTCAATTAATTTCAAATTAATAATTCACAGTAAAATATTCCAGTTAAATATTAATATATTACTACTTTTCGAAATCTCAATTAAAGTAATATTAACAAAGTTCAATTTTAATTCACTTTTCTTGCAAGTATGAACCAAGTCATATTAGACTCCGCCTGCATGTCAGTCTGCTCGTTTGTGCAATAACTAACTAAATTTTAGATGAGTCTAGAATCCCTATATAAAATTTCTATATTTTGTTCTAATTTGCTTAATATAATACTGGATAGCTCCAGAAACATGCGAAATAGGCTAGGGTGTGTTGCTAATAACCCAATATCAAGAGAGAGCACAAGCAACAACAAATTATTAGTATAAAGGAACATCTATCGATTTTTTAAATATTACAATAGGCTTAAAAATGCACCTAGTTCTAAAAGAGCCTTTGGGATGATTCCGGAGTGAGGACATTCTTGATGGGAAAAGTTGGGGGTAGGGGTCGCTTCCTGTCGAGATCCATGAGGAAAGATTTTGGAAATTAACCTCTGCCATGTCTGCTTCAAAGAAGGGGAAGCCAGCTCTGAAACAACCTCTCCAGTCAAAGCAGACAGGGGATGGAACACCCTTACGTTTAGGCTTGCGAAAACCTCTAATAATTCGGAAACCCCACCATTTCCAACATGCACATCCCGCATGTTGACTAGACCTATCAATTTACCCTTGCACCCTACAATCTCGGCATTGTTAGTTAGTGGTTTGCCGCTTCTGAAAATCCTTTAGGTTGGCCATATATTGGTGATTCATAAAGGTAGGCAGTGAACTTGGTGGTTCAACAGAAAAACATAAACTAGCCAAAAGTCATCACTCATCGTAGATTCTGGCGTTACTAACAAAGTTTGACATACACCGGGCAGAATGCCCCACCATTTACATTTATACATGTTAAACGAGTATATATATATATATCTGAACCATTTATAAAAAATGTATACCAGTTTACATTTGTCAAAAAAGTCACTTACACTCTAAACTAATGATGTACAAAGGGAAATATGTATTTTTTCGCAATGATTAGAAAATTTTCATAACGCTTATTCTTTGACAAAGACATTTTTATTTTTTAACTTAGGTATCTAGTTTTTATTACGTTGTTTGGCAGCTTGTATTGATTTGTACAAGATAATATAGCGTTGCGATAGTTTTATCTTTGAAAAGTCTTTTTTTGTTCAAAATATTGTTTTATTTTCCTTAAAACTATGCTTTACATCCAAACGTAAACCTAGCCTGCAAATTATGTAAAGGTTGTAGACCCTTTTCATAGTTACCTTTATGAAATTAGGATTATTTTTATTATTTGATAAAAAAATATGTGACATACGTTTTTACATAATTAAAAAGTATGTAAGTATGTAGCAACACCTGTTTTTGCTAAGGTTACTTGTTCAGTTTCAAGATTAAAACTACATGTGTTAATTTGCCATATTATGTTAAAATGTACTCAGTTTGTTTTTAAGTTTATCTCTTCTGCGAGTGCGTCTTTGCAGTCATGGTTACCCTTAAGACCAAAGTAAAAATGCTCACTAACGTACAGCCTTATCCCAGAGAGTAAGTCTTAATTATATGCACCATCACAAAACTGGATGTTACATAAATAAAAATAGAGATAATTACAAAGTACCAAGTCTATAATGGTAATTACGTTGTTTCTGAGATGTATTTCAGATAGACAGACTGACAGAAATTAAATTGACTCAAGTTGTAGTCTTCGCTAACGACAAGCCAATAAATAAGTAATTATACGTACTTATATAAAGATTAGTATTTATGTAAATGTATGTAAAAAATATAAATAAATACATATTTATTCATTTATACTCGCGAGGATTAGTACTCAGACACAATCAACGATTTGGTAGAGACAATCATAGCAAACGAAGCTAATTGTTTCATTAACGACTGGCTAGACGTTACCCATTTGCATTAAAAGGCTATCTCGATCTTATATTTGACTGGAACTCCGCAATACAACATGTGAGCTCAACAAACATATGCAGTGTGCCCAAGAGAAAATTCATTAGAGCAGTCACAATATTATAGGAGTTAATCTTGCCTAAATCATAACAATGTTTGTAATATCCGCATTATTTATCCGTTCATTAGAGTGTACTTCTAGTATCCTAGCGTTACTATTTGATAACATATAGATTCCGTCGTTAAAGATGTATCCAGGAGAGTGATACTCGTATTTTTTTTTATTAAATGTGTTTAACGGAATAATTGTGTCTAATATTTTGACGTGTACTTCGTATGGTTAATAACATATATCGACAGATTCTGTGCATTAATCTATAACAAAATATTAACAACTGGTGTGAGAACAAATTACAGTACTAATATGAGTAATTTTATAAAATAATCTAGTTTACGTAATTTGCGGTGTAATACTGATTCTTTCTAACCACCTGCAACATCCTACTGAATCCAAACATTTTGTACGATGTGCCTGATAGTGTGGTGAGAGTCGGCAGTCAACTTTTCTAAACATACTATAGAAGCCTAATCGCGTCATTTTTCTCTAAATTTTCAATGCTGCTCTATAAAACAAAACGTATAAAATAAACCATCAACGTATTCACATAACCTTAAAAAAATTTTAATTTAAAACCTATAAAAAGGATTGTTTTTGTTTTAAATATCATTTAAACCAATTACTTGTAACATAGGCTATGTATAGTGTATAATGGTTTGTGAAAGTTGCGTATGTATGATGGGGCTCAGACATAAAATGCAATCCTATAATCACAATTTTAATTAAAAATTATTTAGTAAAACATGTTCGAATTAGTACATTGAATTTACTAACACTAAATAAGCATATGCTCCATTAATTTGCCCATGTATGGATCAACATTAGTAGGCAGTCACGATGAAAACGTCTGTCACCAGTTGTGTTACGGCTTGACCTATGTGGTGGCTAAAAGTCACGTCGGCACGTACTAGTGATTATTATACAACAGTTGATGTGGATGAAACAGAGACGGAGAAATTTGTATCCTGTGTAAACACATGATCGTTTGACCTATTTTAGCATTGTTTCATTTTTATTTGGAAATAATCAGTTCTGGGGTCATAACATTGCAGTGGTACTGTATATAGAATTAAATTTTAGCTTTAGTAACTTTGATCTTTTGTGCGGATTTCAATAACAGTTATCTTACACGTATAAATTGTTTTACTTACGTCATACTTCATATCAAGTCGACGTTCACATACATTATCTAAGAGACTTTATATATTATTTGAAGTTTCAACACAAGAAAATACACAGTCAACATAACCTGTATATCCCACGGATAGTGTGGTGTCATATATTTTGCGGTTTTTATATCATGTTCAATGCCTATAATTTTCTTACTAAGAACCAATAACAACTACGAAGATCTCTATAACCAAACAATTTGCTATTGTATATTGAATGAGGTAGCAGAGTGGAAATAACTCAACTAAATAAGAAAACTCCTCCGAAAAAGCAGGCTGGAAATCTGCATACACAGCTACAACTCCACCGGCCTTAACATTTTATCATAGATGTTACCCATACAGACTGTCGTCACAGACACAAATCGTCTCAGACTGGAAATGACAGATTTTCCTATTTCTAGGACCAGTCACGTTGTATCGCCAAAAGAAGAAGGACTTACGATTCAGTAACCCGTTCACTTGTTAGGATCAACAAAACCCCTTGAAAGAACAGAATGAAAACATCTAGAACTGACAACCAAGAGAGTGTCTTATTCAGTAATATCCGGCATGGGAAAATAACCAAGAATGAATTGCCCTGCTTTCGAATACTCCCAAATGAAAAACAAATCCTTGCATCATTTCATCTGGTGGTGTTTCTTCCCTGTCCCATAATATTGTATCTACAGTAAGAGTAACACGTGCATCACACAAGGGAGATCAAATAACTACTAAAAGAATATAATGTATTCTAGTATTACTATTTCAACCAAGCATCGTTGAACCTAACCAACTACAACCCAACAAAGCACTTTTAACCTTTTTATGTCTTTCCTTCACTTAAGACAATTATATGAGCTCCAAATAATAATATGATATAGATTCTATTAAAGACCCAACTGTATTTGATACAGGTAAACATTGTTTGGTATTAACATAAGTTTATAAATTTTAGAATATAAGGAACCATTGTATTGAAATAAAATACGATTTTTTCCGGTTAGTTATAAACTGTTAGGTACCGTTTATTCTAGGATTGAACAATCGCAATCGCTAACATTTTTCTTAAACAACGTGCAGGGAATCCTTGCTCCAATTTTGAATGAAACTTTGTTATTTCCAGCCTTAAAATAATTGTTTTTTACAAACAATCGTAAATTCTGCTTGTCACTTATTTAGTTAAGAAATAGAACAAAATGACCTGAATTTTTTAATATTTCTTTATAAATGTGATATAACCCTACTAATACAAAGATAAGTTTTTAGAAGACTTATTTGATTACAACTAAGAACAAAAACTTTTTATAGAAGTGCAGACCTGTCACAAATGTTTTTTATAAATTATAGAATAAGATTCAATGTTCTCGTAAACTAAAGAATTCGTTGAGTTTTAAACCACTGCTTAGTGATAAATTTATCATTTAAACCCCTGTCAAGTTAAGATTGAAATAGGGAATGCAAAATTATTACTGTCCATCTGTGGATATATGGATTCAAGTGTGTGTGTAATATAGTCTAAGTTTATACAAACCACAATGTTGGTGGTTACATTTTCTGTACCCAACATTTTACTTACAGGTATTTTTTAATACATTGGATAGTTGTGATTATAATATTTTGGTACTAATAAGTTGTGTGTTTTCTATATGTGGACAAAGACTGCATAATCTTTACAAATATTCGTGTTACTATTTTACTGCATAGTATTAAAAATCCTCATGAGCTATGTAAGGTATTCAATTTATATTTAAATGCCAACTAAAACTATCCATACAAAATTAAATTGTATTCTAAGGAAAAGCCTAATTTTATATATTATATATATATATATATATATATCTTATTCTTCGCCTATATAAGTCTACAGCATCAGTTTATATCCGCCATTTATAACATAGTAGGACAACGGTGTACTCAAATCCTCCTGTTGTATATTACAAGATGTTGCAACATACTATATTTATAAATTTTCCTATATGACGTTTATTCTTCTTTTCACTTAATATTAAGATTATTTCAAATTTATAAAACGATACAAGGTAATATGTAAATATCTTTTTAAACCTTTAATAGTACTTTAAATTCGATTCTAGACAGAATGAACATTTATATAAACATAATATGTACTCATGTCCCCTTAAATCTCGGATTTAATAACGCTGTTGTAATTGACGTGTGTGATAAAATATTACATTTACTAAATCCACAACACGTGTTCCCTGCGGCCAGGTTGTGTTTCGTGCTTGCGGCATATTCCGAGTGTTCACCCACATACTCCTTGTCACAAGCTTTCCTTCAGGGATTATATCCCCCCTTTCCAGTAATGTTTGAAACAAGGAATAGGCTAGGCTGTTTAATATGCTTTATATTTTTTTCCTTTTGATAGATCTGAAAATAAATTAAATAAAAAAGTTGGCTTCTCATTATTCTTAAATGTTTAAATTTTATACAATTTCGAGATATTTGCAGAGAATTATTTATTATTACAATGATCAAAGCTGTTTGTGTGAACTTCGTCAGGTATACCTGAAGCCAATTTTGGATATCACCAGGAGGTTTCAAAATCAAATTTATGAAGCAAATAAATACCTTCCATTTGATTCTACATATTATAACAGGCTAACACATCACTAACAGAAACTTTATAGATATTAAGATGAAACGATAGGTATAGACTACTGCAGATGGTGGAGTGGGTATTGCTCCCCTATTCTTAAAGGCTAGTCTGGACATGAAGAATGCGGCCCATTGCGCACTTAGACTGAAGAGGTCAAATCAGAGCTAGCTTTCCCTCGTCGAGTGGGACGTGAATAAGATACAGCCTGCTATTTCTCTTTATGGGATATCGATAGGAGCTGACCCTTACTCACATACCGACTACCTTGAAGATCCCGGATATAATTTCACTTCGAATGAAATTACAAAGATAATTTTACGGCTAAGTGCAATGAGAGATTTAGAGTAAAAAATAAAGTGAGATCTGTTATATTAAAGAACAATATAGAAAATCCTAAATAGATATCCTGACTGATTCGTGAAACGCGCAGCAAAAATAATGAAACATAGTTACGAGAATTTTGATAGAGGGAAAAAAGAGTTATTTTACTGGCACTTATAATTACAAATCACTAATTAAAGATTCTTATTTTCTTTGAGAGCTTGTGCATCATCTTCTTGTTGGGCAATACAGAAGAAGAAAGACGGTATCGTTTAAAAAAACATATCCTTTCTACCTTCGATATTATTCCTAATCACTTATTATATTACTATAGGCAATAATTATTTAGTCTGTTCTTCTTGTTAGCAGCCAATAATGTAACAACAAATACAAACTTTACTAGTTGCGACTACAGCCAACGGTAATTTATATCACACGTGTACAGTTTCATGAAATATTTGTGGGTTTCACGTTTAGACTTACGCTGAAGATGTTTGAAATATGGACTGGAAAGTGTAAATTCCCGCTATAAAAATTATAATGCTTAAAACGACGTACTACTGAGGGTTAACTAGTTCTATAAATAATCGGTTTTACAAATACTTATTCATTCGTTCACTCATTCCTCCTGATTTATTTTCTTTTGCGAAACACGCGGCTGAAGCTCGAAACATTGAAAAGAGAGTTAATTACAAGCCTTTTTAAGCAATACTTGCGTAACTGGTTTGTATGCCTCTCCTCCCTTCCATTTGGATCATTAACTGGTGAAACCAAAATTAACCCGTATTCGAATAATTCTAACTACTCAAGAAAACTGTTTCGTTTTATATTATTTTGAATTTAGATTGAAGAACGTTATTTTTATAACCGTACAAAGACAATTTATGAGAATGAAGTTGAGAAAAAACTATTGTGAAAATAAAAACAACATTGTTTTCAATTCTTAAACCTCATTTTGTGGGACTTTCAATCAAGAGTATTTGGTAATATTCTTATTAAAAGTAATATTCTCGGTTTAGAATATTAGTTATTTACGATTAAATTTATTTATCAATAATAGCACACTATATTTATGAAACATCACTAACTTTATGAAATATTGTGGAGAAATGTGCATCATAATATGACAGAAAGCAATGTTCATCATGCTGGCAGTCAGCTATCGCACTGTAGAGAGATTTGCGTCACAAGTTACCTTTACGTCACAACCGTGTATAATAACTGTCGACACTGTTGTACATGACTTGAATATGTGGCTCTAAGCATGACTGCTTGTTGTCTGTAGTTTGTAAATTAAAACATTTAGTTCATTCTTTAACCACTGCTACGTCAGTTACGTTACAATTCACCTAAATACAATTCACAGAAAACTTTTATTGTAACCATCAACACGCTATTTTTACGATATTAAATATAAGTTTCTTGGTAAATTGGAATATTTTTAAACTATTACAGTAATTATTGTGCCCTCTTTAAATACTATTTATTTATTGAGGCCTCTCAAAACAAAACGCTACATCGTCAGGTAAATCCACAAATAAAGATTTATATTATAATTTATTGCAAATAATATCAAAACACCACAGAGTATAAATATAAATTCAAACACACATGTTTAGAAATATTTTAGCCAGTGTGAGAAGTTTTACATGGCATTAGCTTTGTTGTTTAATCATTTAATAATAAAGTAGAAATTGAATGTTGACTAGGCCCACCTTCATTGTTAATGAGTTGTCAAATTCTTTAGTTTTGTAACTGCTTTTATTAGGTTTAGATATTTATTTTATATCGGTTGCCTTGCTTCAAAGCAATCCTTGGCATATTTGTCAATTCTTCTTTATTTTGTGAGAAGTAAATGATATTTAAATCTAGCTTTAATTAGTCTTCTTTGATTTCACAGTTTTCGCATCCAATTTAATAAACTTAAGTAATAAATAACAAGTCGTGTACATAAAAGTTTGGGTAATAAATGAAAAATATTCTCAAAATAATTTTTAATAATACAGTAACATTGCAGGAAATTGCACTTAAATTAGGTATACTACGTCTTAATATGTCTTCAATTTTCATAATTATTATTCATTTGTAAATACAAAACTATAGTACTGCTAACGTTGCTCATATACATTTCTCATAAAATGCTATTTAAATTATTAATCCTGTTACAAAAATTATGGTTTTTAAATTTTGAATTGAATTTGTAATTGTTAAAAAGAATTATTAACGAGTTATGGTCCAAAATACACTCAATATAAAGGAAGTTGAGATAATGCGGTGTGACCTTCATTGCAGGACATTAAGTAGACAAAGTACTGACAGAGCGAATCTTACTTGAAAGAGCCCTTTCGTAACAAGAATGTTTCCCAAATCCCCTTGAGATACTTACTACCGAGTTTCTATTGTATACGCTTTAATGTAATGTAAAATTGCTGTAATATCAAAAATAATAGTACGTTTTATATTATAAACATTGTAATACTGTGCAAGGTGTCTCACCAACACTTCATCAAGCAATATCGTTTTGCATGTAAAAAGTAACATTTAATGCATTGTAGCATATTCACTTACGATAAAAGATACTTTAAGATAGTTTATGAACCTTAGCATAAACTTTATCGTACTCAGTTATATAATCATGCAAAATATTTACCTTTGCAGGTATCCGTTACGAAATGGCAGAGCATCACATGTTTAAAAGTCAAACATTCATAATTAAAAGATTCGATTGTATACTGGTGTCATATCACAACATTCCCTTTGTACCCTTATATAAGTGCATGATAAACAAATTGATGTCAGAATAAGCTGATCTTCATTATACGTACGGATTTGAAATAATAATTTATTTTAAATAACACATACGCAGACGGATAATTTCTGAACCAACCTTGATATGACATACATTTTTAATATCATTTTACGTGCTTTATAACGTCATAAAGACTTATTACATGGTAGCATAAAAAATTGACACAATTTGTTAGCTTATTTGAGAAAAGTTACCTGCAGTGAGCTGTGCAGTTTATGCAAATATCAACTTCGTCAATAACTTATTGGCCAACTTCCTACACAGGTTTGAATTAGCTGTTAAATAATATTCTCTGATACTTTGCAGGCCACAGAAACCGGCAGTGTATCCTCCGGATAAATGAACTTCTGCAATTTCTGATGGCGCTATCCATTAATTAACGTAGTCCTTTACACCACTTCTAACTATTACACATCCTAGGATTTAGGTCCATGGAGATGCACACACCGCAATGAAGGACGCGTACGCGGTAACGTTTGCACGAGTCATCCATACAACTTTTACAATGTTTTTATATTCAACGGTATGTTACTAAATGAGATACATTTTCTTTCAATAAATTAACTTTTAATAACTTAATGAACATTTGAATTTAATTTTAGTGTATAAAATAAATAATAAAACACCTCATGTTACTTCATAATTACGGATTTCATTATTTATTACAATAACTTATCTACAATAACTCAATGTAGAGGAGACAATTTAGTCCCGGAACGGTCCAATGTAATTTAAACTTTACATGTAGAACAAAAAACCTTATAATGTTATTTTGCATACAAAACCTAATTAAAAACCTATTCAGTAGACCATTACATTCAAAACGGGACGGAACGCAAGGAGACAAACGAAAGTTTTTTTTCAATGGGGGGTACAGGTAGAGACTGTATCACATTCAAAGTATGTAATATTAGAATAAATTTCCACAAACCGAGCTCACGGTTGACCTCAAACATAATATCTGGTTATCGGAATTAAAAAGTATTGTTATAGTATCAGGTTTAATATTATTTTTAAATGTCTTGTAAAGAGCATGTGCAACGGTGACGGGACGAATAACAAAATATAGAATAAATATTTGTATTAGTAAACACACAATTTATGTTTATCTATTTACTCTTAAGCCACCGGAAGTTGACATGTTCGTTTAACCGAGAGTTAATGTCACTTACTAATCTCAAAAATTCTATCTATTATAATAAAACAGCTCATTATAATAAGGTAAATTAAAGAATTTTTACGTAAAATTTGTTTTTATGTCTTATTTACTTTTTACGTACCACAAATAAAGGACGGGGTTAAAATTACTCCACGAGCTGGGAAAATCGGATCAAATAATTGTTCACTAACAAACTAGTCTATTATCAGTGCCGTGTTTAGTATCAGTTATTTATTAGTGTCATTAAAAGAAATCTTTAATTACTACTCTTTTTTTTCTAAGATACTTTGTTTATTTGTTGTGTAAAAGCTGGGTTGTGTCGTAACAATTATTTCTCTTATGGATTTATACTTTGATTTCATATCTAGTATGTGTATTGATTATAGATTGTATAAACATTATTTGTTCATTACATTTTAATTATAAGATTGTGCATTTAAAATAAAAATTTATAAAATAACTTACTCTATTACAAGCATAAATATTGCAGCGCTTATAGGAAATTCACAAACTCTCTAGGACTCTAAAATTTTAAAATCTAGTACTTTACCAGCTGGAAAATATGTTTTAAAAAGTTACGTACACCTTCAGCTATAAAACACGTTTATACCCAAACTTTTGTAAGCACGGCAAAGAATTTACTTTCAAGAAATCTCTTAACTCTTTGAGAGAAATTGCCATCTCGACTTATGGAAAAGCTCTGTAATACAATCCTTCTTTTATGTATTTTCTTCTTTAATATTTAATAATTTATACTTTTTATTCTCCAGTAGTTCTTTTTTCAAATTTTTTTAAGTGAAATAACGTCCAAGCCGTGACAGCATTTTCAATGTCAGGGTAAAAAAAAGAATACACTTCGACTAGTTTCTGTTTAACATCAGAGATAATACAAACAAAGCAGTTTCCTTTTTTTTCTTAATTTTAAGATTCAATTATTGATTGTATGACCCATAATTGGTAGTTTTATGTTATGTTATGAATATTATAATGAAAAACACAGCAAAGCAACAACTCAAACTTTTAACGATCTTTTTTTACTTCATAACAAACATAACGATAGTTTGTAAATGTTTTAGTTATCTTAGTAAACTTAAATTTTCACTTTAATTAAAAGAGCGTATGTTACTATGTTATGAATTAGATTTTCGAATTTAACTTTAACATTATTACCCATTTTATGGTATACGTAAATTAGGTACTTTGTATTATACACCCTTGTATTATATTATTTCTATTGTACACTTAACCCTATACTTGACCTCGTTTATTACTGTACTAGAGAATCTATAACTCGATCCACTTGCAGAGTCATTAAAATCCTATTATAAGTACTGCTCAATTTTCTTTAAAACTTGAACTACGTGTGAGGCCACGTATGACTAAATTGCCGAATGTAAATAATATTTATTTTATAATTTAAAAGAAAATATGTCTAACAAACAACAACAATCTACATGTAGCCTGGAATTTTTAGAAGTAAATAATTGAATTTATAAATTTAAATGTTTGTATCAAAGAATATTACTAAATTGGGTGGAGGATACGATCAAAGTTTAATTATTTTGAAAGAAGAGTAAGTAAATGACTCAGATATCAATTACTAATGAAGAAATATATGAGAATATATAAGACGATTTCCCAAGTTGCGTTGTCGTTAGTCACAATAATAATACGGATATTCAAAAACTGTAGTACACAGTAACGGATACATAGGCTTGCGTATTAAGAGTAATTATATAAAAACAATTAATGTTATGTGTTTATTATTTAAAGAGCTGAGTTAAACGTTTTGCATGAATCGTTTACAACTCTCTTTTAAATTGGAATATAAAAGTAGATACAGCATAATTTTGACAGATGATCGCCAGAAGTTTTAGGGGTGATAATCAACAACCCCACTGGAGAGAGTTGGGTAAATTATGGGAGCCAGTGTAGTTGGTACTAGCGTATCAATCCTCCCCTTTCAAGTATGTGACTACGTGTACGTATTTAGGTCACCTCGCTGTGGTGTCGTTACTCAGTGAACTGTCTTTATTCATTTAAGTCTCAATCATCTACAGGCAAATTAACAAATATTATACTTGCTGGCTGTTAAATCTGTGATAGCTACAAATTCCGCGAACGTGTGCTACTGCAAATTACATCTATCGCTTTTTGGAAGGAAACGACGGAAATATGTATAAAGCTTAAAATGTAATTCAGCCTAAATTAAATTTTAATAACTTACAAGATGTATTCCAGGAATTGAACTATTTTACACCAGAGCAACGTTCTGTAACTAACGTGTAAATACAAATCTAATAAACTCAATTGCATTCTCAGGTGTATGGCTTATATTGATTTAGGTTTAATAAAACTTATTTATAAAATTTCTGAGCACATTCTAAAACCTATTTTATCTATGGATTATTTCGATGTAGAAATACCACTTCATTTTAAACCACTAACAAAATTACATTGGAAACAAAAAAAACATTAAGTTATATTAATTATCTTTTTCATTACATATTAAAACAATTTTACTGTCTATATTGCTTCTATAGGTTGAAAATTGTAAGAATTTATATTTAAATTGTGATGGGAAATGTTATAATTAGTAATTATAGAATTAAATAGTTTTTCATAAATTTCAAAATAACAGAAGGAATAGACAAAAAAAACTATGTTTGTACCCCTCCAATAATTTTCAGAAGACCGAATTAAACAACAAATCTGAAAATAATTTATGCATTATTTGCTCGTGATTGTAACAAATAAATCATTTTAATACTTATACTCATAGTTGAAAAACTATTTGTTTTATTTACTTTCCATAAAGGTGCAAGTGCTGTAAGCTTAGTAATTAAACTGATATTTCATACTAAATTATTTTAGCATGTGTTTTATTTCATTTGCATAAAGACTATTTTACACTTGTTTGTTTTACAAACATCATATGATACTTTGGATGTTGTGGTTTTACATAATAATCTCTATTAGTATTGAATCACATATAATTTAATTTAGTTTTAACAATTTTACCTGATGGTTTATTTAAAGTAAAACAGTATTTATTGTTAAATGCAAAAAAATATTATTACTGTATTTAATTGTGGCGTGATTTTTTTCGCAACTATCACTACTTTTATTAACTCATGCAATGCTATTACAATTATAGCTATTAAATGAAGTGTTGTATCCAACCTGTATAAACAATTAAAAAATAATTATGCAGAGTTAATATATATTTTCTCAGTTTATTGGCATATTCGTGGGGAGTATTGTTCTCTTTAATATTTTTTTTTTCTAAATATTCTCGTTTAATATTATGTCGCTACATCCAAATATCTATTGCTACTTATAACAACTATACCATCGGCAAATAATAATATTTTATAATTCTTTAGGTCATTAAATATGTTCTTTATGTATATTAAAACATTATTGGTTTAGTTAAACTGCCTTCAGGTAGTCGTAAGTTAATATCAATAAATTCTTGGTGATATTCAAACCAAAACAAATACTTTTCCTTAATCCCAATTCTTGAAATGAGTTATGCATTATTTGCTCGTTATTATATATATTTACTGTTTATGCTCAATTATCAACAAAGCCTCTCCTACTTAAACATTTGTTTATTATATTTACAAATGATTTTTAAGTGTTTTTACTGGATTTATTGTTTTGGATAAGTACAGCTTGACGTTTAGAATCACATACGATGTATTATCTTACTTATTTCTTCAAATTACCCAGAGCATAATTTTCCACGATCTTTTGTGCAAAATTGGAATTGCCCTTAAGTTATAAAAATTTTGTATTTTTACCTAAGTATATTGGGTAAACTATGAAATTTGTTAACTTTTAGGATCATTTTCTAAGGAATAGTTTAAAAAGGTTGCCAAATACATCTTTTACTTTATTTGCAATATATTTTACATGTTTAGTTCTGACTTGTCCTCACAAGATTTTTCAGCTATTATTATGTCAACTATCTTCAATACAGGCTTGGAATCTTTCCCTGAAATGTACACGTAACTGCTTATCTTTCCATGTCCAAGTTCAGGATTGTTGTTACGATGTTCTTATTTAATGTGAATGTTGGGTTCATCCTTTTCACCTTCTGCTTATTTTAGCGTCTGCAATCTTACCCTGTGATAGACTTGACTTCTGCAATCTGTGAATCTGGTGTTTTATTTAATGTATCAGGGTCTTTAGTTTTAATATGTGGAGTAGATTTTTTATTCTTTAACTTTTGCCAAAGAGAGAAGCACTGTTAAAACAACGTGGTCTATTTTATTTATATTCACAACATCTTTCATAAAGTTTAAATTAAAACTAACAGCTACGTGCGGCTTAGCAATACCCGACTTACACCACCGTCTAATATATTTTATTGAGTAGGTCCAACGACTTCAGGGACTATTTAAGAACCCTAAAGTCGAGGTTTATGGTTCTGTATTGAAAACACTTATGATGTGATACGAAGGTGTCCTATATTCTTGAAACGGGAGGGGGCATATTTCAAGTAAAATTTGCCAAAAGCTTTTCTTAAAATGTTTTTAACGTTCAAAAAAATTTATAGATAGATGGAGACTCATCTTATATTTAGAACTTATTCTTCCCTAAGAGTAAAGCTTAGGTGATGTACGATTTGAATGTTTTCAATAAATTGTGTAAATTTAAATCAGTTTTTGGATTTTGTTCTAAAATAATTGTCCCTTTTAGTTTGAAGCAATTTTTGAGATTATGTTTGTTATGTTACATTGCATGTACTCACAATTAAGGTAAACTATTATTAAGTATTCTTACTCTAAGAACATTTTATTTTTTGTTAATATAATGTACAGATAAAGTTAGTATAGTCCTATTATAGTTCAAAATTATGAGTTTAAATCGAAAAATTAAAAGAGAAACACAATATTGCAAAGTAATTTTAAAAATTATTGGCAAGATTTGACAAGTTTGAACACTGCTATTAAACCTAATGTATTAATAAAAAATTAACTCTAAACTTTACATTTTACAGCAAACAATATATCTACATAGACAAGGTTGAGTTATTTGTTGGTGTAAGTCTAGTCATGAAATTTGGACACTCATGAGGCTCACACAACTTCCCCTTTATCTGGGCGGAGGCGGGGGGGGGGGGAATGAAAAGATGTATTCTCTGGATGATTGTCTATATGTTTATCTATCTACAACACAACTCATGAACTCAATGTATTTAAAATTTTGTGAGCACCACTATGCTTATATTATTGTGTAACCATAGCTAATGTATAAGTAGTAAGACATTGCATTGTCTAGTGTATTACATTTTTATACCAACTTACTATAGTCACGAACTCTGTTCTCATGCTAATACATTGTTCGGTGCAGAATATATTCTCAAGATTATTTTTTGCAGTTTTCTCTGATTATCTATAAATCTATAAACCACGTTCATACTAAAATAGCAATTAATTATGGAATTCAAAGAAAAAATAAAAGAGAATAAAGACTAACTTTAAGGGAAATTGATAAACGTTGAATCGTTAATGGTAAGGATCTAACGTAAAGGACTTAAATAAGAACGATATAAGTATAATTTTTGAGAGCAAAGCTGTAACAATAACACTTATAATAATGATGCAATATTGCGCTGTGAAAACCTGAATAGGCAGAAATGAATATAAACATCAAGTGACTTTTTCTATAATGAGGGTTATCATTTGTGTAAATTAGTTCGAGAAGAGAAATACTGAATTAGTTGAAAGATAATTCGGATACTTCTTTAATTAAAGTAATACAAATTTATAAACCTATATTACCGTATTTACTTCCAATAAACTATGTATATAATTTATAAAGTCATACACTTCATGGAAAAAATTTTGATCACATAAAAAAAGCCTTATAAACTTGTACGGTGATTAAAGTTGGTAATAGTTTTAACCGTCCTACACAATCAGGATTGTATTAGTTATAAAAAAGCAAAAACTTTATATAAAAACCTTCATTTAAATAGACCCAGATTGTCTGTCCTTAAAACTTGGGTAGGAACGCCATACGAATATTCTTTATTACAAGGTAGAGAATTAAATTAATTAATTATTTATTCTATATTATGTGTACAGGCAGTAATTTATTTTCACATACATACCTCAGATATTTTTTAGACAGTAAGTATGTACTAGTGTGGTATTGGTAGTGTATAACTTGTATAAGTCTAAAAAGCTATTGTAAGTTAGTTATATACTTACACATGACTAACTCGTCTAGTGAGGGTCTATATGTATATATGTTATATACGACTTTAAAACAAGTAAGGTATTTTAGATAGATAGGTATGTTACGTGATAGTGATATATTAATTAATTATACTATCATGTACAAATTTAGATATATGTATACAACATTGTACGTGTATCAAAGTTATATTAATATTTTACAAGCCATCCAACTTATACTGATTAATATCACAGATATAAGTAGCAAGCATATAAAAAAGTAAAAACATACAACAGTTTCAAGTGGATTTAAGAATAATTGTACAATACATAATTAAATACCACACCTAAGTGTATCTTAGACATTATTATATTTCGTTAACAATAACTCTGTCGAATGCGAAGTTGCGGTTTGCTAATGAGCTGACGCAGCAGACGACGCGACGGAGTAATTGTATGATTATGGATGAAAGTTCTCTGGTTTCGTCTTACAAACTGTAATGTCACTTTAAACCACGGATCTAACTAATAAATTAGTTATTGAACATTTTAGTTTCATGAAATAGATAAACAAGCTAGCTACTCAAATATTACCTATTTTACTGATAGTGACTAATCTTTCAAATAGTGTTGTGATTTATTTTGTAATCAACAGTTAACTTATATGTATTTCTTAAGCCTGGTATATGTATATATATATATATATATATATATATATATATATATATATATATACATGTATGGAAAAACCCACTACATCTTCACGTTTTAACAAAGAACACAATTAAAAAATGACTAACTATATAGTTGTTTAGTTGTCTCACCCATCTCTTAAACAATTTACAAACTTTATCAATCTGCTTCTATGAAGCTGGAACTTCATTTTTACATCCGCTCCTCAGATCAATTTGTAGCGTTAGGGTATACTAAATCGTGTGAAATGTATTACTTACTTACTATAAAAACTGTTTTATAACTAGAAAAATAATGTATTTGAAAACAGACACGATGTTGCAAATATACTAGTAACTAGTCAAGCGTAAATTCATAAATTTATGTAAAACTATTTCATAAACATATATGTAAAATGATTTACATAAATAGTTTATCATTTTTAATTATAAATTATCTGTACAAATGTAAATGTCAACTAACCATTATTACTGTTCATACTCTAAGATCTGAATATGCGCTTTCAAATTAAGTGTGCCAAAAAATAGTCAGGTTTCCTATCAACTAGGTATTGTCTTATATTACCTACTTTGAAGCATATTTTAATACAGATAGTTAATGTCGTAAAATTATTTATGTATACTATACGACTTAAACTAATACACTTGTTTTGTTACATTTACTGTATGAGTGGTTTTAACAATACATCATTTCCCCCAATGTAAAACAGAGCTCAGTAAAGTAGATTAAACAAACTAATTTGTTTAAACGTTTAAGCCTAATATATTCCCAGTTTAGTTGTACGTAGTTACACTTTTAATATATATATATATATATATATATATATATATATATATATATATATATATATATATATCCTAGGAGAAATGATCAAAGAGCAGTCTATGTTTACCCTACTCTGAGGAGCTTGTTACTGCAGTTGGTCTGGAGAAACTTCACAGGTGATTGCTCGGTTTTCTCAACGATACGTCTAATAGACTATTAATTTTAAATAAATATATCACATTACTTGATACTTATCTAGTGCCTGCACCATAAGTTCTTTAATTCAATACTGATAGGTCTCTAGGACTATAATTTAACTGTGAAGTTATATTGAAATTTATAATACGGTTCTGGTAGATGAGGAGATAATATGTAGCCTCAACCGTAACCTCTTTTAAACATCTGATTACTACTAAATGCAATAAGTGAAATTATAACAAGACCTTGAAGGTCTGTATGCAGTATTTTTCTACCTACTGAAGTTTGTATGGACGCCTTGAATGACCATGTCATTGTTGCCTCTATAGAGAGGCGACGTCTGATTGCATAATCGTGCACTCTGATGCAACGGAGCTCCACATCAAATCATAGTGAACTAGAAACAAATATTGTGATAGATGTTCAAACTGCAAATTGTTAGTTATATTTAGTAAAGCCAGCCTCAATATTAGTCTATCCCGGCATCTGAGCTATTTTTGGGCGAAGTGTCAAAAGTGTTCAAACTTTACGTGCCCAAAGGCCGAGAGCTAATTTGCATTGCGTAAGGACCACACCCGGGTTTTCTTGAAATTTAACCAAAGTTTTCCCTTCAGAACGGCATTGGTTGCCAGCCTCTATAGTTTAAATAGAAGTGTATAAAGAGTAATAATATTAATAAAATACATTAAAAAATTTCTGATCATTATTAGAGTTCTCTGAAAATACAGGTAATATTTTCAGAGAAGTCTAATAATGATCATAAATGTTTGACACAAGCACATTTCGAGACTGTTATAGAAAGATAAAACTCATATGTTAAGGTTGAGATGTGGTAATAGAATTCTTGTAAATGTGGAGAAGCGTATAATTTTACAAATTTCAAAATATTAGGAATA
Organism: Homalodisca vitripennis; assembly: GCF_021130785.1. Classification (NCBI taxonomy): domain Eukaryota; kingdom Metazoa; phylum Arthropoda; class Insecta; order Hemiptera; family Cicadellidae; genus Homalodisca; species Homalodisca vitripennis. The sequence continues at coordinate 64,961,513 of NC_060211.1, read as the reverse complement.
AAGAATAATAGGATTAAATGAGACATGATTAAAATTTATTGTTATTTATATATATATATATATATATATATATATATATTAAAATAGAGTATCAGTGGAAATATATACACGACAGTATACTTGTAATCGTAAATAAATAGTAATTTATATTATATCTATATAATGGTTGTAACTCCAAACACAAAATCCTTCAAAGAATACAGATTCAGTAATCTAAGAACGTCTTGCAATCAGTGAGGAGGAAAAATCAAGAAGCAATCAGCAGTGATTACGTTAGGTATCATCCACATCAAAACTTGTCTCCCAGATCCGTATCATAGATTCTGTATTTGAGCTATTTATCTTTTACATAAGTAATCTTTCCATACATAATTTTGTTTAAAAACGAATGTAAACATAACAAGTTTTTAACCAAATGAGTTTTATTACTAAGTCTTATTAAAAAACATATTGATCCAATGTTTTTCTTTTTTGGCGAGGCCTTTCAAATCCAAAGGTCATCATCAGGCGACTCACAATTCTCCAAATATTATATTTGTGGAGTTGCCTGATGATGAAACCTTTGGTTTCTAAAGGCCAGGGAGTTAATAATTAAATTTAAAATTTATTAAAATGTGGTTTTTGGACAACTCTTATGGCTTTTACTATGTTATCATGGCATAGTCCTATGGCGTATTAGATTTTTATCTACTTACCCACGACTGCAAATGTAGAATGCAAACAAAGCACTAATTTCTTTCTTTTATTGTATTTTTAATTTAAAGAGATCATAGAACTTAAAATTATTGAGTGAGAGCTTTAGAAAGCCTATTATTCGTGGGGTTGAAAAGGAAAATAATATCTGTCAGTATGTCTGTTAGCACGATGTTTAGAAAATGAACTGATCAATAGTCTCCTTTCTATATTACGAACACTGAGATCGTTAGGCTCAATATTCTTATTACAGAGTATTCCCATTTTTTGGAGGAAGCTAGCTCTTTCATATATGCTTAAAACACGAAGGGGGAAATTCTTAGTTTATCTGGCAACCGTAAAGACAGGGATAGCTGAACAACACAGGTTGTCCCATTGATAAGTAGTGGCCACGCTACGTATTGTGTGTTACTTGATACCTAACTTTAATGTTTAATTCGCCCATTCTGCAACTATTTAAATCATCCTTTGGTTTTATTTCTTTTATCCTACCACGTCATTATTAAATTTAAAAGTACTCTGTAAACTTTTAAATTAATCTGTTAAATTTAAAGTTTGCAAACAGAAGTTATATCGTTAACCAAGTTATTCAATTTTAAACATACCTTTTTAGGTAAGCTATAAGCCAAATATTGTCTGGCAATACATTTTAAATAAGTTTTTAATTGTTAAAAAATACTTAAGCTCTAACTGCTTTGAATAAATTTGCTCTCTCCGTTTTATACCTAGTCGTGAAGAAATATATTGAACGATTTTGGGGTATATATTTAGTGTATGGTTTGTCAACGAGAAATCTGAAATGGATCATGATAACAGAGGTGTTAATTATGCAACCTTGTCTGATTACATATTTGCTATAAGGTTAAGTAACTCACTACACTCTCAACATCACATCGTCAACTTGAATACTTCACAAAAGTTCTTCCAGCTCCACTAATTTTTCTACAATAAGATCCTTGTGGTTTAAAATTTCTGGCAAGAATCACTCGAAATGCCAAGTAGCCTAATCCTTTACTTTAAGATCTCCTTGCCTCTGAGTTTGTCTTATAATTGACCTAGAATCAGTCCACTAATATTTTTATACAGAGCTTATCTACCTTGTTAATTCACAATGTTATGAATAATACCATTATCCAAGCGAGGATCATAATAATCAGCACTGCTCACGCAACCTATATTTCTTTACCTTAACTTTTCTTCAATGTTGTGCATAGATTACCTGCAGCTATATTTTGCTCAAAGGCTTAATTCTCAGACTAAAGAGGCCGCGGAGATCCTTCAGTAAGGGGTTTGCTTCATAGTAAGGAAGCACTACAGTACCTTAGGAGGAATTTTCCACCTGTCAAGAAAAACCCTTACAAGATTATTAGTTTCTTTTCCGCAGACCGGCCAGCCTAAAAAGGACTGACTAATTCCAGGGTACAAAATATACATGCAATAATACTGGAATATGATTTAAGTTATTAATATTATGTTGTTTCAACTAACCTAATGAGAACACAGTTCTCCAATACGAGGATTAAAATCGCCCCCCCCTGACCTAAATAAGAATTTGTGGACTGATGTAGACTAAACCACCCTGGAGTCGCACCTTTCCGATCAGTCCTAGGCGATCCTCCATGAGGCTTGTTTTGGTTTAACAATCGTGATATATTATATCCTAGCCAATTCAATAGCTGAGTGGGGAATAACTCCCTACGATGTTAGATCAGCCTACTTTAATTACATAAACAGAGTTGGTTAATTTAATAAAGCTATCATTAGGTACGACAAACTATATATTCCACTGATGTTTTAGTGGGCTCTACCATAATCCAAATACTATTATCTACAGCCCACGTGCTTGTTCCTATTTTTAATTGTAATATTATAAGTAGGTAAGTGCCGGTTATAACATGATACATAATAACACAAGGAAATTCAGACAAATTAATTATAAACACTACCCATAAGGTGAATTACTAACTGTTAATTTTGATACATTATTCAACTTCAGATTTCACTAAAGTAATAAATTGGCTAACCAGCACAAGATTATTACAGTTATATGTTTCCGGTGCCTACAACCTTTATATGGCAGTAAGTTATGTAAATTGCATGACAACGTACGTCATGGTATGTACAAAATATGAACAAATAATTAAACAATGGGCTGAGAATTCCTAATTGGCACAACAAATAATTTACTCACAACCAAGGCCTGAAGGATGTTTGTCCTTTATCAATGATTTATTATCCATCCGAATAGTACTTTGTATATTTTCAATTGATCATTTTCCTTTAGCGCCACTTCGTTCTCTAAATGTTTCCGTGTTCCTGATTACATTGTAAAAACCCATCACTACCTCACTTCTAAAAATTAACATACTAAAATATATTGAACATAAATAGAATCTTATTAAGTCACCTCTACGACCAACACACTTCTTTTCTTTTTAAACCCTGAGACAAGCCTAACCCTTTTCTTCCTAACTTTCTCAGTTTGACGTTATTCTCCAAAGCAACTGGGATTACGATGCGCTGATCGCTGACATAGCCACTGCTGCTTGCATCGTCACTTCTTAGCCGCACCATTAACCCGTTAAGCGTATTTTAATCTATTTGTGAAATTTGGCTCGTTACAACTTAATTAATAATGTTGTTCCTTTTTCATTATGTGTTAATTTCTTCCCTTATTCTATTTTTAAAGTGTGGTGTTCCTATATTTATCTCAGTTTATGGTTCTAAATATTACGGAACTAAATATTACGATTATAATTTATCATACAGTTTTAAGGGACCTACATTACTATGATCATTACGGTCCTCTTTATAATTTTTATGATAATTATTTCTGCGAAAGTTAAATTTGCCGTAATAAAATAGCTGTTGTGGTGCATGTAAGATATGTATACAATTCACGTGTTAAGTTCAATGATATAATAGGACAATCTTATTATTTTCTAAATTCTCATACGTGTATAAAATTATTTAATCACTGTACTTTGTTTATTTTCATTCTGTTTTAGTTGTTTTAGACACATACCCCAAGGATTTAGGCAAATAAAGAAAATCATAGTTTCCAATACTCGAAACGTAGTGTTTTACTTTTGTAATATATAACTAATAAATATCCAAAATAATAAGGGCAGTCCGACTCATTTTAAACTCAATGTTAACGTATTGTATTAGAGATAGACTTGTAAACTTTTTTTATTTTAAAGATCAAATCTTTGCCTAGTTCTTAACAAAGGGGGTTGGCTTTTTAGTAAAATTTATATTACCTATGATTTGTTTTACTTTTTATGTTATTTTTTTACATACATTTTCTTTTAATTCAGCCTATTAAATTTGTTTTTGAAATCCTTATGTTAAGAACTAGGTTTAGGTTTTGATAAGCTGTAAAAACTTGGTGATGATATCTCTTACGGTTGTGGAAATATCCGACAAATTAGTTAAAAAACTTAGTTTACGGCAAATGGCCAAAAACTAACAGATAGCGTAATAAGAGTATTATCTTACTTTTTAATAATGTCCAGCACTGTAGGAAGGGTTTTATGGGTCTTCCTCCTGCTGAAATAAGTCATCAATCTTCCTTTTTATCAAAGTTCTTGATTGCCGCACTTTTTTTCAAACTCCAAAAGAGCTTTTTCAGCCTTGCGGATGCGCTCTTCATCGAGGCGTTTCATGGCATTCGCCAGGTTTACCCCAGCACTAAGACCTAACTCTTTCATCATGTTTCACTTTGGCGAAGTAACCATCACTATAAGAGAGGACAGCTTCATAAACCCCGAATTTCAATGTATCAATAGCTACAAATTTTCTCTTTGTTAGACGGGCCCATATGACGTTGTTTAGCGACTCGTTGGGGTTTTGAGACTTCCCCTTCAAGCACTTTTTTAGCAACTCAGGATCTGACAGGGCTTGGAAAATAGGCTTAATTTCTAGCATAATGGATTCTGGAAGTGCTGTGAGTGGTCATAAGTTGCATTACTAAGTACACATTTGTCGTACTTACACCAAGTATCTTCGGCTTTAGGGCACAACTGGTGATTAGGCTTTTCATTCGAGGACTGAATGTGGAAGTATGAAGCCCTCACTGCTTGCTTCATACCATCCAGATTGTGAGAATTTCTCCTGATAGCCTATCCGTAAAAAATTTTTCTTTTTTGAATAGCTGCTGCTGTTAGCCTATTTTTACCATACAAAAATTTGCCACCCGCTAATTTGACTTTCTTTTCTTCCGCTGTAAGTTTCCGCAGTCTCGTACTCATTCTCTTTTGTACGTGGCCAACGCATTCTAGTTTGCTAATTGCCACATCTTGGCCATAAGGATGAGAGTCACATACAGATTTGTAGGCATTTGTATCACCGTCACTTAAAATACTCAGTGCAGCGAACGTTGTACTGAGGAAGCGATCTTTCGAATAGCTTTATTGCCCCTTCTACCTCCATCCCACCATTTGTTCCTTGGTAGTTAAGCTTACATTCTACAGTTTGCTCATTATCATGTCTATTAGGGCACTGGCAGTATTTGGACATGGAGTATATATCAACCACCTTGCCTGAATCAACCGATACCATTGAAACAATGCCATTCATCGACGTGTGTCCTCTCTTTTGCCAAGAGCCATCTATAGCGACACACAGATCCCTAAGGTTTTCATTTATTTCAACTGCAGTTCTCATTGATGTCTTACATAGTTCTTCAGCTTTCTGTGATAGCACTGCTCATGTTTCTATATTTTGTTGGCGGAGCAGGTAAGTTCATAATACCGCAAAGCGACTGGGCCGCGGTATACCCTTTACCAATCACTCTGAGGCCATATACTAACCTCAAATTTATGTCAAAGTACGTTTGAGCTTTACCATCATCACTAGTAGTAGTAATTTTGTCACAATTAGGAAAGGTCTTATTTAACATCACATCGTTCACATGAAAAAACAAATTCAGAAGCTAGACCTAACGCAGTCTTCTTACTAAAGCTAAGCGATTCGTGACAAGATTTACAGACTGCAACCTCATCTAGAGCACTTTTTAGTTGAGCCAAGTCAACTATTTCATATTCTAGGCTATCATTTGTGCTGTATTTACCTAAGTTGGGCTGTAGCTTGGATTTAGAGGTAGAAGACGTCGATTTTGTGGTGACTAGATCAGTTACTTCAGCAGGCCTAGGCCTAGGCTTAGGCTTACCAACATTCTTCCTGACTTTGAAAGCCGAATAGCGGGAACCACTTTTCTTTTGGTTACCCATAACTAATACAAAATAAAACAGTAATATTCAGTAAACCAATTCACAAATAAACGATGTGCACTAACACAAAATGTAAAATAACTCAAACTAAGTAACTCAGATTACTGTATTATTCATTTTCAACACAACTGACAACAAGCAGAAGCATAACCACAAAAGTAAACACAAGTTAGTAAACAGACATTTTTGCCAGCTGTTTGAGGCATAAACATATTCTGCAGGGACTTTGTTATTATAAGAAGTTCCTATGACAAAAAGTCGTAAGAGCTGGCAAAATCCACGCTGAGATATCGTGCAGTACTTGTTTAAAAATATTTTAAAGTTGTTTTAAAAATGTATTAGTACCATGTGTTATACATCATTGGATTTAGAACCTTCAAAGAATAATAACCAACAAAAAAACAAAAATCGAAAAAATTAAATAAATTCGAGTTAGACTGCCCTTATTAAAAAGGAAAGCCTAAAATCAGAGTAGATATTTTCATAACAAATCAATGCTCAAATAAAACATAGTCTTAAGATGTTTGTCTATAACAAACCACTACAAAAGGACCACCCACACCTTGTATCTTCTGTGACAATCTTTATTCATTATTTGCTATTAGAGAGTTTACCCTGATTAGTTAAAAAAAAATTAATACGGTATTTGTACCTAACTTTCTTCAGTTTATAGTTCAATGGGTAGTAGCAATGGGTAAAAAATGTGTTTTATTTAATTCTTTTTATTACAGCTTATAACAAATCCTGTTATATTTTTTTTATTGTGGCAACGAATAACATTTTTCAACAGTTGTACTTGTATTTGTTACGTTAGTGAGAAATTCAGCAGTAATATAAACGTTGGGGATTTTATAGCGGACGTTGGTATAAACGTATATATTGGAACTCAGCTCATGCCATTGGAAACCGCAATGAAAAGGTTGAAAGGCGACTAGTATCACAACTGTATGGAACTTCACATCCCTGATCTTTGCTTCTGAAACTTTTTATTTTAAAGTTAAGTTCAAGAATCAGGATTTTTTATTGTTGTAACTTGGTGGAGCTATCATAATTAACAATACAATACAAAATACAAAAAATACAAGTTAAATAAATATTAAATAATAATGTAATGGAACACTAATACATAAGCTAATTAAAATAAGTAATAATATTAGAAATATAACAAGTGTTTTTATACCAACCAATAATATACCGATATATATATATATATATATATATATATATATATATATATTACGAAAATACGTATATCATTTCAACGCTATTTATACCTTTCATCTTTAGCGGAATACATTCTAAAGTTACACATACATTCACTACTATTCCGTGCTTCGTTTAACATAAATTTCAGAAAAAATCAAATACTCATGATAACACTACAGGTAAAATGGAATTATCATTTAAAATTACCAACATTGAGAGGTTACTCAAGTAGTAATGTGTTACAAATATAACCAGAGGTTATAACCAGACCATCAGTGATAATAGTACTTAGTAGTACGTCACTTAGAATTTATCATGACTTAAGAAACTATCACTGTGGGTATATTAATCTTCTTTCCCCTTCAACGCCGTTTATTAAGTACGAAAAACATGAAGTTGTCAATATAGAGGTAAAGGGAGTGTAAACTCCAAACAGTCTCAGTAACTGCAGTGATATAAACTCTAATCAACGAGATACAGGACATGTTACTCCCTCCCTGGTAATTGTACTACTCCACATTACCGTAGGCAATACTGTGGCTCAAGAGCCGTCTGATCTTAAACCTTACAAACGTAATCAAGTCTTTCTAATCCTCGCTCAGTTACTACAGTTTGTTGATAAATAGACCATTCTTCTAATTCTGTACCAACATACGTGATGTGGCACGAAAGATAATTTAAGTAAATTTTTAATTTAATCAATTAAATTAAAGTAATTTAAAAATATTAAAATTTTATTTATGTTTTACAAATCAGTATGCACTGTTTATCTAGCGAAATAAATCAGGCATTATTGTAGATGAATATTTTTATGTACATGTCAACGAGTAAAAGTAACTTTTGTGACATCTAATATTTTCACAAATGTATGAAATAAAATATAAATTCTTAAAAATGTAACAGAAAGGCCACTGATAGAATCGATAACATAAAGCCCCGTTTCCCTGTAGTTTTTAAAATAACCCTTTAACTAAAAAATATCAATGAATAGGCCCCCTCTTCTCTCTCAATATATATATCAAAGTACATTACCGTTAAAAAAACAATATATATTCCAACAGCAAATCTGTTAACCACACTTTTAAACAGACAAAAAATAGTGTTCAAAGGACCATAAAAACTTTACCAAAAATAAGAGCAGAGGGAATGTATATATATTTAATGAAGTTAAGTATAAGTTAAAAGAAGACAATTACATGACTGATTCAATGTTTAGTAAATGCGCGCAAAGACAAAAGAAAATAAGTCATTAGTTAGCTGCTCCCTGACATCTGATTATATTGACTTTTTATTCTGTTCTTACGGAGAGACACAAGCACACTAATTTAAATGTTTATTTCTGATGTTCCTCTAACACGCAAAAACAATATGTGGTCTTGTCTAGTGTAGTGGTTTCACTCTATACAGAACACTGGAATTGTCTCCATTAAACGTTACATTTTTAAAGCTTTTCATCTTGATTGTAGAACTTAAAACACTAAATAATATTTTTTTATGATTTGCCTCACAAATACGACTTTTTTGATGGCATTATTACATTTTCTTAGATTTGCAATATACGAAAGTAAACTATAATGCTTTATTTATCTCTTATGAAAACTTAATTATCTAGTAAGAAAAAAATTACCTAGTCGTAAAACTAATTAGAACAGTGAAATTCACTCGTTAAAAAAAATATACTCTTTACTATATTGAGGAGACAGTTTAACTTTTTTATTATTTTTTCAATAATTCATTTTTTTTTTATTTTCCAATGTGTAAAATAAAATTGTTTAGTAGTTTTACAAGAACTGTATTTAAAAATACTAAATAAATTATTTAGTAGATATTTTCTACAGTTCCTAGGAAACTTTTGGAGCCGACAGTAAATCTAAGTTAATTACTGTTCTAGAACAGTAATAAACAGGAAATGTCTTGTTCAATGCTCTGTTTCTTAACATTTTTATGAAAAAACTTTTAAAAATATAAAATATTTATCATATTAAAAAAATGAAATTAATTGTAAAACTACTTAAAAATGAGCAAAAGTCAATGAGGAAAAATGTTCAATCACAATAATCTCTGGAAAGCAATGACGTATCCATTACAAATGTTGTATAATCTTTTTCTAAGTCTATTACAGTGTTGTCAGATCTTGGAATCGATGAAAATCTTTTGCAGTATTAGTCAAATCTGGTTTAAATAAAAGAAAAAAGTATATAGTATATTGTAAAAATTGGAAAGTTTACCCCTAAAGTACAATTTCTCTCACAATGAAGTTACCTCCTCTCCAAAACAAGCTATGCAATACCTATAATAGGAATATTATTCTAGCATTTCAAACTCTATTCTTAAAATCATTCTCGACGTTTCTCTGCCATGGTAATTTGCTTATACTGTATTAAATATTAGTTTCTGGTTTTATTATTAGATGAACCATGGAAAAGCAAGGGGGAGGGCAAAATCACACCCCTCGAGGGAGACTATCACGCGAGCAGCTCCAATGATAATGAACTATCTGATAAGCCAAAGGTAACGACACTACCCGCAATATAGACTAAGAGTATTCTTGGCAATTGCATTTAGAACATAGGGAGATATACAACCAATCAGAAACAAGGAACAGACAGCTAATCTTTGCAATCAGCTTAGGAATGAAATTCACAAAATTGTTTTGGTAAACAATTGCTTTTAGTATTTGAGATCATGCACAATTACGCGATTGCTGTTAAATTTTCACAATTTTGTGTAGCTCTCGATAAAAACAGGTCCTGAATTGAAATGAATTGCCAGGGTTAACATTCTTAAACTTGATTTACCGCACTTTTAGTGTAACTGGGTCGTTCTTCTGAAAGTTTCCTTGCTTGGCTTATTATCAGCTTATACTTTTAACTTTGTGTTAACTTTGTAATGGATATACATTTGTCTATGTATTGAAGTATTATGTCTAATGCTATGATTTATAGCGTATTTTGACAAAAGATTATTTTTGTGATGTTTATACCCTTAATAATGTTGTACCGATTATTCACTTCATATTTTAAGCAATATAAGTAAGTTAACTCACTATTGTTCTCTTTAAAATTCGGAAAATACTAATATAACCGGATATGTCACATTTCACTACATGTTAACATGCAATTATGTTAGAATCAAATATTTTTAGCGGTCGTTTACGGTGTTTTTCTGTAAACCGTCGTCATAAGCTATATTAATATGCCTCTAGAATATTGAGAACATGCTTAATACACAATAACTGCAATGTTATATGTTATACAATATAAGATTGCCCTATATAATATAGTAAGGTTTACGTGGTTAATAGCATTTATTTTTTACTTTAAAGTTCAAATAGCGAGATGGAACAAACCTTCTCAGGTAGTTTAAATTATATATTAAACCTAACGATTATATGTATGATTACAGCACTCGTTAAGTTAAATGTTAGTTAAGATGAGATAATGATGAGATACTACTAACCCTTTACTATTTTATAAACTTTGTCATTCATACAATGATCTATTTTGTTTCTTTTGATAATATTATACATTTATTACAACTTTTAAGGATTGTTCACGAACCGGATTTGTTAAGAACAATTTTTATAGTTTATTATGTTATAGTTTTATGTTATGTTATTGTAATCTTACGGTTTATCATACAGGTTTAACCAACAGCCAATGTTTCAAGCATTAATATATAGTATTAAATTGTTATACAATTTATGTATTTGTGAAATATATTAATAAGCAAACGTGTATATCATTTAAACAACTATTACACAAGCTTTGCCTCTGTTATTGCATTAAGTAAATGGTCTTTCAATTTCTGAGTTATGAGGCGTGTCCAGTTGGAGCTTGTGCAGTGATATTTTTAGTAGAATATATTGATCAGTGTTAAAAAAATGCATATTGATCCACGAATTTGTTTTTATTCCCATAAGATGAAATGAAACCTATATAGATTAATACAGCATTTCAATTCATTTATTATTTACCTACATGAAAGAGAAATTCTCATATGTTCCAAAATCATTTTTTAACTTGTGTACAAACACTCATACGATGCAAAAATTACTGGTATATGTAATTTAGTATATGAGATATACAACTTGTCTTAAAATATCTTTTGTAATGAAAGTAAAAAATATTTATAATAGCGGTCACAATGTAATCAAAACTCACTGATAACGTTAATATATCTTTAATCTGCTTTTTTACAAATTTAGTGCTAGTTTCTGAAGTCATTAAAAACGTATGGTGAAGTTTTTAATACTGGTATACAAACATGTATTTAAAATAGTTCGTTGCATTAATTTAGATTCCATAGCAAGTAATCCTGTATTAAGAAAATGTAGAGTGAATTGATTGTTTGAAATGAAATGTTCAATAAGTATATATTTTTGTTTAATCTTATACCTATAACAAATTCAAAACTTTGTTAATGTACGGGTGTTTAGATACTTGTACGTTTAAGAGATTATTGTTTAATTCTAAACCACAAAAAATAAAGAGGATGTAGACAAAATTCGGCATGGATGTTATCAAAATAATACATATTAATATTTTTATAGTGAAATATCAATCATGCTAAAACTCACATTCAGAATTTAGTATTTGAATTTCAAAAATACAATATCTAGCAATTTGCTGCAAAATTTTGATAACGGAATTCACGGCATTTAATTTATTTAGAATGCTTGATACCAGTTTATTTAGACATTATTGCACGGCATATTTACAATAGCTGAAATAACAGAACATAAATACCAGGCAATAATATAATTGAACAAACCATTACCTCTCTGTTAAAAACTTGAGGCAACAAACGAGTGCAGTGAGACCGACCAATGCGTATGGAAGTAAAAATTTACGGCAATGCACAAAAAGCTTGTATATACATGCTTAGAAAGCAACAGCACGGAAAGACAAAAAAATATAAAAAAAAATAAAAAAAATTTACTTCATATGTAACTTCAATTAAAGGCTTGCTATTCATACAGAACGAAACATAATGTTCCAAACAAGGCTACTCTTACCAGTGGATAAAGACGATCATTGGCATAGGGGGAGAGAAGATCTCTCTCTCTCTCTCTCTCTCTCTCTCTCTCCCCATCTCGTAACAGTTCATCTTCAATTATATTTCGTTGATAATAATGTTTTATATCTATATGTAACGCAAGTAACGCAATAGCTAATACGTAATAGTGTAGATACGTTCATTACATTACACTACCTTATTTGTATAAACCTTGCTTCTATTCTATACATTATATAGTCAGATATAGATAGCAGGTATATTTGATAACATATAATATACATTGAACTATTGACAATACGCATGAAGAAGACAAGTAAGAATTTTACAAATTTCGAATATTTAATATAAATTCTTAATACAACACCATTTTTAATCTGAAATATATTTGTATATTTAAGAAGAAGATAAATAATATTTATTTATACAGAACTTCAGATTTATCACTTTATTTCTAAATTTTCATACACATAGTTCAAATAAGAAATGCCATTACACTCATTAACAAAAATAAAAATAGTTATATATTTATTTTAAACCAGATATTCTAATATTTATGAGACATCTGTTCTCTACAATTCCTGTAAAAGACAGTTAGGATGACATATTGCATTATGCATGCACATGTATTTAAACTCCCGATCATCTTTTTGGAATATTGCCAGCTTTACTATCAATAAACAAAGATATAAATCTTGTCTCCATGAAGTATATTATCTGTTGTAATTATAATTCAGTTTAGAAGCTATAAATATTCGTGTAGTTAATTTACGTAAAGGTTGATGATAGATTTGAATATTGTCCTTTTTCTGGTCTAATGTGTTTAAGTTTGAAGATTTATTGTGCCACTAATCGATTACACTAAAGAAATAAAAGTACACATGTGACTTGTAGTATTAAATAATGAAAGCCTTATTTTACATTAAGTTATAAAATTGGAATTATTAAGATGAGAGAAATATTAATAAAATAAATAGGACGTATATTTTAACCATCGTGATAACCATTATTTACTGAGTATTCATAAAAGGGTTTAAGCGACACATAAAGGTTTAAACTGTATTTACAAATATTAGTGGTAGTTAGGTCATCATCTACGTCCAAATGTATTCTGCTAGTGATTAATGCTAAATTAAAAGCATCATTATACGCTGCAAATAATAATAATGTAATAACCACCCTTAATAGTAGCATTGTCCAGTGATACAGTGGCATTTACGATGAGGTTGAGCATAAGGAGTGTGCCTGATATTTGCAAGTAATCAGACTTTTCCATCCTAAGTTAGTAGAGAGGAATTGAATTTTAAGTACCGGTTATGTAGAAAAGGCTTCAGTTGTGTACCGCAAGAATTATCAAACATTTAAACATAAATTTTAAATGATATTACAATATATCTCATTTCATGTATCAGTGAGTCAACATATGTACTCCAATTCAGCCTTACTTCATGTACATGTAAATTTATATCAAAAATTTTAAAATAAGGATTTTATAAAAACATACGTATCATTTGATGAAGACTTTAGCTTACACTAGACTTGTTTTCAGATGTTTTCGTGAAATACCACACAAATTTGTACACGGGGTTGTAAGCGCTTGGAGCAAACTGCAAGCCATCAGCATTCCAGCATATGCTTTCAGCCTTTTAAACCCTCTGACGGAATACGTGAAAATCCAAATTGTGCATTCCTACGTGAATTTCACAATTTTTTCCATAACCTTAACTTGTTGATCAATTTCAATCCATTGATTTGAGTTATACTCCATTAAAAGGACTATCTCAAAATGTTTATATTTTTGCTTGTTTTGAATTGAATTTGTAAGTTTTAATTGAACATTACATAGCGAAGAATTTTCAAAATAAACCATGAAAGATTATATAAGTTTACTGCTGCGAACGTTCATTATACTTTATGTCGAAGGTGGCTCTACGGAGTCTATCGTATATCACACGCCCCGTTGATCAGATGTGTCAGTGCTACCGTAAAACCTCGGTAATCCACAAACATTAGGGCTTCAAAGGAACTATTGGTATCATTCATTTACGTAATTCTTATAATAAATTGTTTGCCCTAATTTATCACCTATTTTTCACATGACCACAATGAAGTTTCGACAAATTTTACTCATTTATCAACATAAAAATTTATTTTGTATTTAAAGTGTTATATTTATTTAAATTAAAAATGGCCAATTTTTAAAATTAGAATAAAAGAATAAATAGAATACGAAATATTCTAAAGCTAATAAATAACAATCGTATTTAAGAAAAGGTACCCATGCCTTTTAGAAAAAAGTTAAATTTTTTTACTATAACTTTACAATGTTGTATCCAATATATGAATATACAGTTTAATCAAACATATAAAGTCTTATTGCAACTAATTTTAAAATTACATCGTCTTTAGTAGTAAAATAGTAGCAAGAAATATAATAATTTTGGCTCTAAAAGTGATGAAAAAGACAACACTTACTATAAAGTCATTATAAAACGATATTTATATCTATGCTGACAGAGTAGATTATAAATGCTAGCTCATAATGTTTCAGAGTTACATACTCAAACATACTTTACATAAACAAACTACACACTCGTAACTTGCATTACCATTATTATCGTCAATGTTGTTACATTTAAGGTTTAACGCTATGTACCATAATATATACCATATACCTTTATTAATCTTTCATGTACACCACTTTCTGCTCATATTATATGCAGTTTCGCCTTCAATCGTAGTAAACAATTATTAACGATACATTCACTGTTATTTTTTAATGTTGCAGGCTCAATGTTAGAATTTTAGTGTATCTACTACATAAATCCTATACTATATGAAAGTATTTATGTTTAGTATGTATACAACATATTACTCACATTTTATCTAGCTCTTTCTTATATATTCAAGCAGAATAATATGTAATATTAATGACAGAATTTGTTGGGGACTTAGTCAGTCTATGTGAACCAAACAATTATGTATTGATAGTATTGCTACATTTAAATATTTTAAGGTAATAACTGTATGGATTGAGCTTATGTTGTGTTTTAATTATGAAATATTTTTATGTTATGTAAGAAACATTTGGTTTTTTCAGAACTATCAATACTCTCATCATCTCCATATACGTGCCACAAGTCTATTATGCTAAGTTCTCATGTTTGTTTGCTCTTAACTAAAACTATATTACACCTGGGGTGTTTCCTGCCTCAAGGCTTGTTTAGGATTTATAAAAAGGACTAAAAGGACTACACTCATGATTTCAGTAAAGATATAACAGTTTTCCAGGTTTAGTATTCAAAACATAATAAAGTTCTTCTGAACTAAAAGAATATTGGTTTACATTGTAAAAATCCCTTAATCTAAAATCATTTCATTCAACAATTTAAACCGATAAGTAATTCAAATTTCGCACAAAAAATACTAAAAATTTAACAATGTCATCACAGTCTCTTTCGGTACATATACTTTGTTACGATTAAACTACAGTAAAATATACATAATAAAGCTATGGTGGGAAGAGTTGATTCAATGTGAATATTACCTTACAAGTTACCTATATTTCACTTAGTGCGGAGTTCTGAAATCTGATAAAAGCACAGCTTGAGACCTTATCTATCTGGAGAGATCCGTAGCATTTGGGTTAAAAAGCGTATACAATAATTTCTGTTTCATAGTTTTGACATCAGAGAGACACATACTAGACTACAAAGAAGCTCAGTCTGGTTATCCAACAGTAATCCCGTGTAATCTATATGTGTACAAGGTATTCTCGTTGTTCCATCAGGTGCACATTTGTAATTTTTCTGGTGCTACACTTAGCAGGAGGTGTATTCACATAGTACATTAGTTGATTAGTTTTCAGAAAAACTTCAAAAAATAAAAATGTATATATATTTTAATGTGTATGGCTTGTTAATTTGGAAAGCAAAAATAACTTTACTAAAAGTATTGTGCAAAACTGACAAACCCAATGTTGTTGCTCGATAAACAATATCTCGTTATAGACGGGACGCCAACTGACACTGTTTGACAGGGAATCGACACTTTTATTCCGACAAACTAAAATAACCTAGATTTTAGTTGTTGTTAGAATAAATAAAAAAAATTACCAATCACTTTGTTAATACATAAACTTCAACAGCAAAAAAATATATGATTTACAAAAACTATCAATATGAAAAAATGTCTTTCATGTTTAGCAACAGTGAAATAACATACACCGTTAAATATTAGTATTAGATAGAGGACAAGTATTAAATATGTATAAATTGTCAACCAATACAATGAATAACTTGGTATCCATTTCCAATTTTCTTTTTCTTGCAATAATTTTCGTATTAGTTTATTTCAAAAATATTGAAGTAATATTATTAGTGCATATAGTTATTTTGCAGTAAATTTTGTCCCTGTGTGGGAATTAAGGATTTCTTAAGAACTTGTCTGGATTCTAAAATATGCAAT
Source organism: Homalodisca vitripennis (assembly GCF_021130785.1). Lineage (NCBI taxonomy): Eukaryota > Metazoa > Arthropoda > Insecta > Hemiptera > Cicadellidae > Homalodisca > Homalodisca vitripennis. The sequence goes on along the minus strand of NC_060211.1, from coordinate 64,944,897 downwards.
GAAACAATTTTCAACTTAAGTTTTGTGTTATTTAATGCTAATTGGATTTTGTACCCCATTTTTTATACTAAAGTAGTAAATATTTCCGAGCAAAAGTGTTACTAAATGAAACAGTTTTGTAATATAAATATTATTGGCATATTCCAAACAGTAAAGCTTGTTGTTACTAAAACAATACCACATGTCGTGAGAAACAAGAAATGAAAAAACGATATCTTCAAATAGGCCTTAATGTTAGTTTTACTTTTAAGAGTCAAATACAAAACAGCTAGTTCTAATAAAAGTAGGCCTACTGCTTCCATATTTACTGAGTAAAATACATACTCTTTGTTTGAAATCCATTATAAAAAATATTTTGAAATCCATTATAAAAAATATTTTACTTTGCTAAATTGTACAATATGCAAAAACAGAGCGTTTACTGAAATCTTAAACCTGTTTTAAGTATAAAAAAAACATTTAAACATATTATTTGTTGTCCAAAGCCTCACAATTGTGTGAGAAGTTATCAAATTTATTAACTTGTTCAACGTTTTGATCATTAATTACTATTAGGTACGACTGAATCTAAATGTTTGAAAGTAAAGTTCAATGTTTATAGGATAACTATCTAAAAGTTATATTTATAAATTTTATAGAGTTAGGAGTTTGTGTATAGCTTAGATCTCAATCTCAATACTTCAAATGATTAAATGTTTAATGTGATTGTTTATTAGTTTAAAATATTTATAATTAACTGTTTGTAACAAGTTCAAATTCTTCTACTTTTTCCATTAAACTGAGCGTAAATAATAATAATAACCTTAAGTATTTTACTATAAAATGGAACTAAGTATATATTTCGTTAAAAATACAGATCTTAATTACATTAGTAAAATGACCAAGTTTGGTAAACATTTATAATAAAGCGCTTGATGAGAACTGGGACCTGAATACAAAAGCATTGTCAGGAGTTAACAGCCATGAACTTGATTTAGTGTCTCTCAGTATAACTGGCTTTTCCACATCTCTTCATTCCCTGCCTTTTATAATTCGCCATGCTTTCAGTGATCTCACATATATAATTCTATTTTTTTGAACATATATTTCACAAAAAGTTTTTAATATTTTAACAGAGTTAATAAATAAATTTGGATGACGTTAAAACTGCAAGAAAACACGACACTTTTTTCAGATACTGAGAATATTCCATTAAAAAGTAAGAATGTAAATTTTAAGATACAAGTGTTCAGGGTTACAAACTTATGACTCAAAAATATAAAGTAGAGGTTTAAAAATGGATCAATAATATATTTTTGGATATTTGTGATAAGACTTCCACAACTTTTAGTCTGAAATAGTATGTATAGAGTCAATGCGAATTAAGAGACCATAAGTAAATAACAAATCTGAAAATCTTCACAAGAACTTACGAGAGTTTCAAGCATTCAAGAAGTAACACGGTATATGAGAATGTCTAATTTCAATATTTTTATTTTAAATGTTGTCTAATGTACAGTCTTCAAGCTATCTTAGTTAAAACACTAAAATGACGAACTTTCTAAATCATAAGAGTTTACATTATATTCTGTGATAAGCAACTAAGGATGTGTTTTTTTTGGAGCCAATCAACACTAGCTTTCGGATTAGAGGAAAATCTCAAGTCTCTATATTTATCCCTCTCAATGCTATAAAAACGTATTATTAGCGATAACAATATAATTTCTTTAGTAATTGCTGAACTTGCGCTACACCTTTGACCATTACATTATTGTATTTTAACACTGCCCTGTTTGGATATAGTTATCTTATGTCCTTCGTGCAAATGTATATGATATGTAATTGATTAAACCTTCATATTTATAATACAGTATAGACGGATTTGTTTTCCTTCATCAGCAATAACAGCTTGAAACATTTTATACCATTTTATAAATTACACAATAAACTTATTAGGAAAAAATCATTTTCTTTTTAAACAAAAACTATCTTCACTATATAATTTTTCAATTAATCTTTATTATATATTAAGGAACACGTTTGTACCATTAGACTCAATTTACAAAATGAAAAGGTTTGTTGTAGTATTTATATTTATTCTAGGTACAACAATAAAAGTGATATTTAGTAGTTTTACACAGTATTGCAGGGACATCAAAGGGCCTTTACATTGAAATTATCGTTCATTTGATAAGCAATTTGAATCACAAGGAGTTCCCAAGTAAATCGAACTGTAAATAATTTATGACGCCACATTAGAAAAAAACAGCCGCGCCGAGGGATTACTTTTTTAAGTAAGTTATTGGTAAACATTATATTGAGAGATCTCAACTTGAAGTAAAGGATTCCTGTTGTTATTAGATCTCAAGCTTTATAATTATTATGCTTTATCGACTTACCCCTCACACGAGAGAATCAGAATATGCTGATGCTATGTGCACTCAAGCTACACAAGAGCATATACAACGGATGGATTACTGTGTTAAGAGGCTTATCAGTACACAGGCCCAGAGCTGAGCTCATCCCGCAGTACAGCATCGCTTCCTGCTGGCATCAAATAACAACAAATCTACCAATCAATCTTAATTGACATTAGGATTTAGTTAGGATAGAGTATATTCAAATTATGGAAGTATAATTAATTTATCTATAAGAAAATATGTATTTTAGTAATTTAGTTACATTTGTAGTATATAATACATTTGTATCCTTATTTGAGAAATATTAAGTAGCTCTAACACTTGTAAATTAATTATTTTATACAAACATGACTTATATATAGTGTGTGTGTAATCGAATGTCAAAGTCAAAAATCTTTTATTTAAAAAATTTACAAATCTGACAATGTTTCCTACACCCAAGGACCCAAAAGGGCGCGCGATGGTTAGGGCAATATGAATATACAAATACCACATATATTTAATCTTCGTGGCAGCTAGTTATTTTTATCGTATTTAGATTTACTACTAGAAATTTAAAACTTTACAAATATGCCAAAACTCAACAACACAACCAACATGCAAATATCACCTTATATCACAATCATAAATAAACACACAATTATACTAATTTCTACACACAACATCAAACAGACACCAACAACGTGCTATAGAACATTTTTGCTTATAAAGTTAAATAGTACTAAATAACAAGGAAATAACATTTAACAATACAATACAACCAGAAGCAGGCTACTAAATGGTAACATTAAACAATTATTTATAAGTTATATAATTTATACCCCAAAACCGAGCCAACATCTTGTTCTAGACCATGCACTAGGAGTATGTTCCACACTCTCTTAAAATAAGTTTTATAAAACACAAAACTGTGTGTGTGTGTGTGTGTGTGTGTGTGTGTGTGTGTGTGTGTGTGTGTGTGTGTGTGTGTGTGTGTGTTTACGTATGCATATATGAGTCCCGGCAGAGCAAGTAATTTTTGTGATTCAATGTTTATTGAAATTAAATATGGCTATTACCATTTATACAAATTTTATATATGTATAAATATATATATATATATATATATATATATATATATATGTATATCTTCCAAGAGTTCAAAGTTTAAACCAAACAGAAAAACCAGTGTTCATGTTTTAATTTTCATGTAACTAAACAAACAAACAGAGCCTAAACCAAGAATAAAAAAAATAACCAAACAAGTGTTTGCTAACAAATAAATACAATATATATATATATATATATATATATATATATATATATATATATATATATATTAAAGGATTAAGATAAAAAACAGTTAAGTTTAACTGTTCTCTCACCAATTTCTGACAACTTTCAATACTATAGCTTACATTTCTCTGTGACTATAGCAAATTTTTAAACTAAATTTTATTGCTTTAATAATTTGTTAAGTAGTAGTGGTTTGACAACATTTATACGACAAGAATATGTAATTTGTAATAGATATCTTTGTAGGAAAACAAGAAGTTGACAATAAAAATGTTAGCCCCTGTTGTTGGTTCATCTGCTAAAAAACTATGCCTTTCCTGTTGAAAGCTTGTAACATACTTATGTAAAATTTGGTTGTATTACATAGGAAAGTTAAAAAAATAGTTGGTCTATTTTTTGTTATCCTATGTCAATTCCGATGAGTAAATGACCTTTATAAAACAATTTTTATTTGAGAGCATAAGACTTAGGTGTATTAAATTTAATCTTTCTACAACATCCAAAAATTGTTAATCCTGGGCTTACATGTACTTTAAAACCCCTATAATGTTTAAAGTATATAATTTTTATGAAAACCCTTTAAATTTTCTGTTTTGGTCTTGAAGCATGTGTGTGCCTAAATTCTACATTCTCAGATATGAAGAAGAGACGGATTAGACTGAATGGGTGCTTTGCCTTTTTTATATGTAATTGATATTTGCAATTCAATATTTTGCTTATAAGCACATTGTCGAAAATATATTTAAGAGTTCAAATTGCAATCAATACGCCTAATTAATTTGGGAAGAAGTAAAATGCGTTACTAAAGGTATTATGCATACTGATAAAGTCAATGTTACAGTTAGGTAAACAATATCTCGTTATTGACGGGACGTAGGTTGACACTGATTGACAGGGAACTGACATTTTGGCTCCGAAGAATTTAAATTATCCAGTATCAGTTGTTACAGCAAAATTCTTTGACAACCCGTTTGTTTTCTAGCATATAGTAGTTTGTTGCATATTAATCTAATATGTATACGTGTAGTATAAAACAGTGTAATGTTTAATCAGATGGTTGTGTCTTAAATGATGGAATTGAATATTAAACTTCAACACTCATTGTAGTGTAGTTAGTTCTCAAACGATTAACAAGCAAAGTGCTCAGAATATTGAAACAATAGAATATAATATCTGTTTCAGATTGAAGGGTCCGAGATGTTTTACGTAGTGATGAATATGCAGACTAAAGTTGAGTACATTTTGCAGGTTAGGTAAATGTTCGGACAGCTATACAACCACTTGAACTGAGCTGTGCCAACAATTTATTCCCTTTACTGAACTAATAACCGTTTATAAAATAGTGAATTGTTTTATAGTGATATACATTTTGTATTTCAGATGAACCATGCATTTTACAAAATTATTTTAATGAATGATATGTCATTTTTAAACCGTTATTAAGATTTAAGTTTTGATACAAGGTTTAATGTAATTTGTGTATTTCAGGCGAGGTATTTTTACTGTAATAGTACAACCTAAGAATCAAAGTAGTTAATGAAAAAGCAACCAACACCGTTACAAGTGTTTAAGTTATATTACAAAAAGGGTTTTATCATACAGAAAAATTAAGTCTCCGTTTCATATTCAAAAGGTTTCATGATTTAATTGTTTTTCGGTTACTTTTAAAAGGGATATAAATATCAACTGGTGCACATTTATTTTAATTTGTTTATTGCAGTAATCTATTTTATTGTTTTATACTTTTGTTAAGACAGTATAAAATCTTGAGATATGTATACTAAACATTACATAGCATGTATGATAAAAAATTTTAATCGTATTTCGATCTTGGTCTGCTCCGTTTATTATAATTATGAAAATTACTCTCATTGTTAACCATTTAGAGACAAATTTTCCATATATCGGAATTCAGTAATAGTAGTGAACTAGGTACTGATGTATAAAAAGATTCGAAAGAAATGTTTTTTATATGTTCAATGACACATTTTGATTTTATTGTTATGAAAAAAGTGTAAATAGCTAACCAAAGTAACAAAATATATAATGATTTAATATTTGACTTTTTTATTGTTTGTTCTATGTCAGTAAGCAATGTCGCCCTTCTACGTCCTCAATGGTCAGACTACGCGACAGTCGCTGCTTCTCAGGAGTAAACAAAAAGTCTATTTATCCAGAGGCCACAATTTTTGGACGGGTTTTCCTTATCGTGAACCAAAATAAATTACCGTATTAAAATGAACAGAAATCTACAAGTCATTATGACTAACGGTTATCGTATTCTGCCTCCAAAAATGTAAACGATGTCAGCGAGAATTGAGTTGAATACATCAACACCAGTTGCTGTTAATAACAAACTTTCCTCTTAAGTTAATAATTATTCATAATGATATTATGAACTATTCAAGCACACGACAATCAGTGAAAAAATTTAAAGAACAATAATTAATTATTGGAACGTAACCGATGATTCGTGTGTCTAGACCTACTTGATGGGTGGGTCGTCTAGGCCTATTTGGAAGCGATTTGGCGACAGGATGTGTGACTCATCGGGTTTTCTTCGATTCACTAGGAAACAAGGAAGGTACTAGTAACATATAATGATGTTTATTTTGGTCCGCGATAAGGAAAACTTGTCCCAAAATATGGCTACCGGATAATAACGAAGTATTCAGACAGTTTCTAACATGTGTTTACATTTTAAATAGTGTTATTTACGTTGTGTTACTTATTGATGTGTTTTGTTTCGTTCACGTGAAGACCAATGAGTTAGTGTACTGAACTAGAGTAAATTTTATCCATCCATTGTTACAAACGTGGTACATAGTATTTTATACCAAATGTATATAAATTTCTAATATTCCTATCTTGAATAGAATTTTCTTCAGTCATACTTTTTGCAGTTGTATGTAGACATATTCACTGTTAGAATATATATGGATATATATCTCAAAATTTTTTATCACTGGCCAAGTGTGTTTCGAAACTAATTTTACTAAAATTTCAAATTTACAATACTTTTTATAATATATAATATACAATAACACTGATTTGTGGTTCTAAAACGTAGCCATTTCCATGAAATTCTGAAAATCCCATAAAAATAACCCGGTATTTCTGGTATACTTTTTGTAATATAGGCTGGTCTCCAAAGGGTTAAAGTAAGATTTTATTTCAGTAAATTTATTTAAAAGTGGATTGTGACAAAATAAATTAGCGATAATTAGTGAGTTTTGTAAACAATAAGTGTAATAAAAGACTAAAAAATATTTATTGGATTTAATTTTTAATTTACCGAGAATTTGATTCAAGCAAACCTCTTATAATTAGTGCCAGATTTGAGATTATTATTGCTTATGGCGAATATTTTCTAAAATAAAAACTATAGTAAACGTTTGTTTATCCAAATAAAGAAATTGACTCTTTCTTAATTTTAACTATTTTAGTATCCTAATGGTTGGACGTAGGAGTGAGACTTTGGACCTAAAAATAACGGAGTTGAAACGTAAACTAGAGGAACGAAATTATGAAATGGAAATGTGAAATTATGAAATGTCAACATAAGCGGTTACGTTGGTTGCGGATAGAATTGATCCAGATGTATTTTTATTTGAGTCTTCCGATGGTGGTTACCTTTGAGTATATTTGAGACTTAACTAGACGATAATAAGAATATTTTGAAAACAAACTATAAGAGAACAAATAATTTTTGGAGATTAAATTAGAAGAAAACAAGAAAATTTTACAGGCTAAGGTAGATAGATAAAAGTTATTTATGTAGATACTAAAGTTAAAGAATTGGAAACGGCCTGAGTAACCTGGAAGAGAGGCTCAGAAGCTAAGTAAGAGAGTGACGAGATTAGTATAGAACTGAAACAGGTGGAGCTTAGGAACGAAACAGAATATGCAAGCGATATAGCCCTGGGTCCCATGGGTCATCCGCAGCACGCAGCTTATTGCTTATCTTTGACGGTAAGATGCCCTGGGAAGACTTTCTTCCTTTGTTTGAGACAGTGGCATCCTATACATGGACAACTGCTGTCAAAGTGTAAATTTTCTGCATTTTACTTCTAGACGATTGGTTAGCGGAACTCCAGACTGTGTCTATGGCTACTAGACAAAATTTCAATTTCATAGTTAAGCGCTTAGACATAAGTTCGGCCAAAGATATATGGAAAAACTATATCTTTACCAACATATGCAGAAACCTAACTAGAATTTATAGGATTTTGAGGACGACATAGCTCGCCTTTTGAGAAGTGCTTACCCTTCAGTGGATGATGAGGTCTAATATCCTAACGCCTAATATCCAGCCGTTACTGTTGGGTGTATATTCCATTTTTTTTAAGATATACAGAGGGATTGAGTGATATTTTTGGATGTAATGCAATTCATGGGCTTGTCGTGTCTAATATTTTGAAATGAACTTCCTATGTTTAATTCAGTATATTTCTCAATACTGTGCATTAACCTAAAATAAAATATTGTCAGTCGGTAGAGAACACAGAATAGCAATAAGAGCAAGCATAGCAATTTAATAAAATAATGTAAGATGTTTAATTAACGGTCTACTACTGAATGTTTCTAACCATTTGCTCCTAAGGCTCACTATTGTATCCACAACTTTTGCAACGTCTGCCTGATTGGAGTGTTTGATCATATATTAAGCACATAATGTAAGATGTTTAATTAATGGTCTACTACTGAATGTTTCTAACCATTTGCTCCTAAGGCGCCCTATTGTATCCACAACTTTTGAAACGTCTGCCTGATTGGAGTGGCGAAAGTCGCTGTTGCTTTTTCCAAAATGTCTGTAGAAATTTAATCGCACCATTTTATTTTTTGCAGTAAAACAATTTTTTATTATAGGTATTACGTTTTAATAAAAGTCTAAATTTCAATTGTGTTTACATTTTGTAAAGCGTCCCTTTTGTAAAACGAGAATTAAACGCATATTTCCAAAAACATCAACTCATTATCATATCCTTAAACAAAATTTAAATATTGTAGCAAACAAAAGGATTGTTTTTTATTGCTTGCAAGCCATAACATACGAACAGTTTTTATTAGAATATGGTTTATCAAAGGTCCTTACATGTACATGAAATGCATTCTTACTTTTTTTTAATTAACTAGTATAAATGTTCGGCTAAGTGCAATACATTTATTCCAACTAGATAAGCATAAGCTCTTTTAACTTGCCCATGGATAGATCTTCATTAGTTTTCAGTTACATGAAAACGACTGTCACCATTTGTGTTACGGCTTGACCTATGTGGTGGCTAAAAGTCACGTCGGCACGTACCTGTGATTATTATACAGCAGTTGATGTGGATGAAATACACACGGAGAAATTTGTATCCAGTGTAACCACGTGGACCTTTGACCCAATTGTTCTTTGTTTAATTGTTATTTGGAAACAATCGGTTTGGGTTTATATACATTGCAGTGATATCTAGAGTTAAATTTTAGCGTTGGAAACTCTAGTAACTTTGATATTTTGTACCCACTTCAATAACAGGTATCTTGTAAAATTTTTTCATATATGTCATACTTTATACTAAATCGACGATCAGATAGACTTTCTAAGAGATGTTAGATTGTTTGTAGTTTCTGTAAGAGAATAAACAGTCAACATAATCCGTATGTTCCTCTATTATTAGGTCGTAGTACATTTTACTGTTTTCATACTACCTTCAGTGCACATTATTTCCTTACTAAGAGCCAATAACAACTGCGGAGATTTACTAAATAACCAAACAACCTTCTATCGATAATTTGTAGGAAACACACATTGGAAATAACTCAACTAGAGAAGAAAACTCCTTGAAACAAAATGACTGGAAATCTACAATTACAGCTAGAACTTCACCGGACTTTACTTATTTTCGCAGACGTTACCCCACACCAATGTTCGAGTTCTTCGTACATTGGAGATGTCAGACTTCTCGAATACCAAGGCCAGTCAAGTTGTATTACCAGAAGGAGAAGGATCATCAAATCGCTTTGCGAGAACATAATGGATACATCTGAAGCTGAGAATCAAGAGGGTATCTTACTCTGCAATGGCCGGCATAGGAAAATAAATAACCGAATTAATTACGCTGGTTTTTAATATTCCCAACTGAAAAGTAATACCGCGCTTGATTTCAGCTGGTGGCTTTCTTTCCTTACTCAAAGATTATATCCATAGTAAGATGTACACGTGCGTCACACAAGCGGGAACAAATAACTGCTCTAAGAATAACGTCTTTCGTTGTATTTTTATTTCAACCAAGCACGTATTGTTACCTTTAACCACTCACCATTTGATATTTTTCCTTTATTTATTATAGCTATAGATTAAGACTAAAAATATTTATGTAATGTAGAATATATTAGAGACCCAGCTGTATTTTATCAAGGCAAAATATTGTTCATCTGCTTCTATATAGTTTTTAAATTAAAACATTTTGCTCATTCCGTAACCTTTGTTAAAATTTCCTGCAATAAAATTATGCAATTACGTTACGATTCATATAAACACATTTCACGGAAAAGTTGTATTTAAACCATGAACACACGTATTTTTAAGATATATCGTTACGTTTCTAACATTGAAGTCTCTTTGAGCAATTAAATAAATTTTAAACAATTAATTTTCCCCGTTTTCAAACTCTAATATTTGGAAATATTTTACGCAGTATGAAAAGTTTAACATAACAAAAGCTTATTTCTTTAATAAATCAATAAGAATTATTTCTGTTTATATCAAGAGCCTTCTAATCATTTAAGTCCATTGCTTTTTAAATTATTTTATTACGTTTAGATTTTTATTTTATATTGGTTGTCCTGTTTCAAAGCAATGCATTTCTAAAGCATATTTGTAAATTCTTCTTTATTTTGTGAATATTAAATGCTCTTTTTTAAATCTTGTTTTAATTTTTCTTCTTATTTCTCCAATATAATTTTTTTTAGGTTTCGTATATAATTTAATAAATTATTATTTGTTTTCATTTCCCATATTATCTGTAAGGTTTCCTAATATTTGGGATAGTTTATTGACTGTTTTGTGAGTAATGGTTTATTTGAAATTATTTTTTAAATTTATTCGAGAAATTTCTGTAGAAAACATTATACCAATATATTCTTGATTTGCAATCTAGAAGTAGCCGGAGTATAAATATTAATTTTTTGAGTTGCTTGACGATGAAACATTTGGTTTACTGAATAACATGTCGTGTACATGCTTGAGATGAAACAAATAAAAATTTGTCTCATAGTAGTTTTTGCTAAATACGGTAACATACCACTAAAAACACTCAAAGTAGCTGTACTACTCTTGAATAAGTTTTAAAATCTCAACTATATTATTCATTTGTAAGCATAATACTGTAGTAATGAAAAATTAACTATTTATCCGGAAATGCAATTCTGCTAATATTCTTTCAAAAATTATGTTCTTTTACTATTGAATTTCAGTTGCACATGTTAAAAAGACTCGCTAAGTTTTTATCCAAACAATACTTACTATAAAGGAAGTTTGGATAGTCTTATGTGACTGCTATAGCATGACTAAGTCTGCAAAGAACAGATATCGCCACACTCAATTAAGAGGCCTCTAATAACAAAAATGTTTCCCTTTGAAATACTTTCGACCGAGGTCATTTTGTACATAATTTAATTAATTTAAAAATATTATTATATCAGATGAAACTCTCAGTATACGGAATAGCCCCTTTTTAAATACACACATTTTCTTCCTATACATTTTCTTCCGTAAAAACTTATACAAAATATCACTTAAAAAGTAACAAATATGCATGATAGCATTTGTACTACATAACTTAACTTATAATGTAGCTTTTCATATATTTTAAAGTGAAAAACTCTTAAAAAATCTATTTTATCAGAGACGGATTAAGAATTATTATATTGAGTTATACATTCATGACGTTCAGGAGAAACACTCTAAAATACTGTCAAATATATATATATATATGCCAAATTTGTAACTTAGTACCATCCTGGATTACACAAAGTAAATGGAATTATGAAGACCGCCTACAAAATATTGGAACAATCTCCAGAAACAAAGGATCTTTTTAATAGACCTCCTAGAATTATTTTCAAAAGACCACCAAATTTCTAAAAATCTATTAGTTCATCCAAAATATATAAAAGATAAAGACAACAGTCAAAATTTCTAACACAAATGCCATCCATGCAATAAACCACGCTGTGGAATATGCAATATGATGCAATCTACAAACTGTTATAAAAGCTGCGTTACGCACAAAAAATATTCTATTGCAAAAGATATCACATGTAACAGTGAAAATGTAGTCTATAAATTATCCTGCCAACATTGCCCTAAAGCTACATTGGAGAAACATCTACGTCACTTAGGCTGATGATGAACAATCATCGTGCCGATGTTCGACATAAAAATTTACTTAGACCCGTATCTGCACACGCTGTCCAACACAATAAACCCTTTGAAAATTGTTTCTTACTAATTAGCATCAAGAAGTTTCAAAATTATGACAATAAAGAATACACGAAATTATTACGAAGAAAGTATGAACAAGCAAACATAATGGCTCTTTAATCAAAATCACCAGTTGGATTAAATTTGAAACACCGCTAATTTAAATTTATTATTCAAACATTTAATCTATCTCTTTGTTTAGGAAAGATTACATATTTAATTTTCTTGTTTTGATACCATATGTTTTTGTTGTTTCCATTGTTTTTCTAACCTTCATTCTTATATTTGTTTATATTTTATTGTATACATGCTTTTGATAATGTTACTGAAAAGTTACGAAATATTAAGCATTTCGAGTTGAAGAAACGTGTTTTGTGTTCTTTTATACCTATATATAAATACATTAAAATGAAACTTTCTTACGTATAAAACGTATTGAGTTTTGTCATATAAACATCCCCCAAAGTTGATCACTCCATCTCTATTTATAATAAAGTTAATATGGAGGTAAGACTTTTAAGACACTCGGTATTTATTCGGCCTGTTGCACATATATCGAGACAAAAAACTACTTCTTCACTTTTTAACAAATATAACAACTGAAAAAGGATTCAATAAAGTTGTGAAGTCGTCTGACCCTTCTCAGTCTGGGCACAATGCACCAAACTTTATCAATATTATGTACTGGCTTCATACAGGTGAAACTAAAGCTTTATTGTTACATCTGCTCCTCAGGTCTATTTCTAACTTTGGGGTACATTATCGTCTGAAAAGTGTTATATACCTATTCTAAATACTCTTTTATAACAACAAAAATAATGTATATTACATTTTTTAAGACACCGTTATATATTTATCAAAATAAACATAATTAAATTACTTATGTTGTCCTCTCTAAAAGTCACACTGCAAAACTAACCAAAAATGGACTTGTTCTTATCAGCTAGGTACTGTATTTAATTAGCCGCTTTAAAACAGAGTTTGACATAAATAATTAATGTTGTAAAATTGCAAAAAATATCAAATACTATTCAAACTAATAGGTTTATTTTTAAATTATTTATGAGTGCCTTTTACAATACACCATTTCTTTAATAGTAAAAAAGACATCAGTAACTTGAAACACACAAATTATATTTGTTTAGGAGTTTAAGCGTGATATTACATGTACTCATACAACTTTTAAATGAATAAATTTAATAGTTAGGTACACATCATAACATTTAGTTGTGTGTATGTACACTTGTAATGTATATGGGAAGAGAAATGATCAAAGAGCAGTCTATGTTTGCCCTACACAGAGGAGGTTGTTACTGCAGTCAGTCTAGAGACACTTTACAGATGATTGCTCGTTTCGCTCAACGCTAGGTCTAATAGACTATTTATTTTTAAACAAATATAATATATATGTCCATATAATATTATTACTTATTTAGTCCCTACATTATGCGATATTATATAAAAAATATTGGTAGCTCTCCAGTACCATTATTTTAACTCTAAAGTTATATACACGTCCAAAATAAGATTGTGTTGGATAAGGAGAAAATATGTAGGATTGACTCAACTATAACGTATTTTTCAACTTGTGGCTTACACATACAATAAGCGTATGATTTCGCAAGGTCTGGTTGTAGAATTTTTCTACCTTCTAAGTTTGACTGGGTACCTCGAGAGACCGTGTCATTGTTACCTCTACCGGCAAGAACATCTGATTTAGTTATCAGATGGCCCTTCCGTCTCATTCGAGAGCTTCAACCCTGGATAGATCGTGGCCACAGGGAGATATATTTCTACCTGTGTCAGTTCCTGACGGGGCACGGTTACTTTAGGAAGTACCTCTACAGGATGGGAAAAGTCAGGTCGCCTCGGCGTGCTTACTGCCCAGAGGAGGATGATGATGTTCATCACACCTTCTTCGCTTGCGGGCGCTTCACCGAGGCCAGGCGAACGCTCGCCACCACAGTTGGCGATGTTTCGGCAGACACCATTGTGGAGCTGATGCTGCAGATTGAGGACGCATGCAATGCAGTCACCACTCATGTACATGCGATCCTTCATCAGAAGCGTGAATTTGGATGCCTGGCTGTCTCCTAGCTTCCGAAACTAGTAGTTTTGTCCTGGATGGGACATAAGACACACGGACCAGGCAAGATGTCATCCGGGGGTTCCGGTCTGGGCTCTCCGTGGCCCGTAGGGGATTTAGTGGGTAGTCCGCAAGGGAGTTCCACACTCCGTGCGCAAATGCATTTCCCCTACGTAAAACAAATTCTTATTTAGTTATAAACCTGCACTCTGAGACTACATCAAATCACAGTGAACTTCAAATAGATATTTAGCAACATATCAACATTGAAATATTTCAACTATCAAAGTCAGCCCCAATAGTATCAAATATCCCGGCCTCTGACCGATTTGTGACATAAGTGGCAATGATATAATTGTTGTATTTTTACTAGTTCATAATTCGAGAGCCATAATTTGCATTTTGTAAGAATAAACCCCGGTTTTTCTGAAAATGGATAAAGAATTTTCCCTTAGAATAGAAACTGATTGTCAACCTTACTAGTATTAGTGAAGGTTGAATGGGAATATATTAAAACTTTAAATATTATAAACAGATAATATTTTCAGAGCACCTTTAAAAATATTCATAAGGAACATTATCAAGTCATATGACCTTCATATAAGTAGATAAAGGTGTGGAATTTCAAATAGTCATGTAATAATTAAATTATACTTTAAGATAGCTTTGAAAACATTTATCCCATTTCAACCTTTCCCTGATAGCTTAAAACTTTTCATTAATTTCACATTATTGTAAAAATTTTTTTATATGAACATGTTGAGAAATCAAAAAAAGAGAAAACTTGAATAAATGTTTAGAGGGGGTAATAGATTTATTGCAAATGTGTAAGAAAATTGTAAGACGTTGAAAATATCATTAAATTGTGAGAAAACTAAGGAATAATATACAATTTAATATAAACAATTAATTTTATATTATAATTAAAATATATTAAAATACGTAGAATAAATTTTCAAATTACTACTTAAAAAGTTACGCAAGTTTAGCAAGAAAATACTCATAGTTATTTAATAATTTGTAATTACCATCTATGTGTAAATATATAAACAACGACTTATTTTATACATTTATATAAAATGTATTAGGTAATGAACTGATACAATGCGTTATAATGAAGGATTTCAGTTGAAGAATGCTTCTTTAATATGAATAGGCATTTGCCTAATAAAAATTTTATTCAATGGTTAGACTAGCAACTACCTGACTTATTTCATACACAATATATATGCAATAACCAATAAATAATAATCGTTAGAGTATTAATAACATGTTTGTAAAACAGATGTAACTCCGAACACAAAATCCTTCCAGAATACAGATAAACTAAGAACGTGTTACAATCAGTGGGGAGGATAAATCAGGAAGCAATCAGCAATGATTACGGCAGGTATCATCCACATTAGAACTGTTCTTCCAGCTATTTCTTTAGCTATATAATACATAAAGATATCATTTGTTGTTTTGGTAATCTTTCCGTAAGTAATTTGGTTTAAAATGTGATGTAAAAATAATCCGTGTGTAACAGTAAGTAGTATGATGTATTATGATCTCAAAATATGTGTGAAATTATAGAGTTATAAATTATATATTTATTTTTCAACAAATCTTTTACCACCTTTACATAAATCACTGTAATAATAGAGTGTTTAGTATTTTTTTTTTTTTTACTTTTAATTACTGAATAACTAATAAGTTACAATCCACAAGCAGCATAGACGTATAGACCTATGGGTGGAAGTGGATCTAGGTTAAAAATAACCTTGCATTATAACACAAATATAAATCTATAATCCACATGCCTACCACATACTGTATATCTAAAAATGAAATAATGTTGGTAAATATCATACACAATTTATATTGTAATGGCGAAAAACCCCCTATGATGTTAGATCAGCCTACTTTACTTACCTGAATAAGGGTCATTAACTTAATAAAACTATCATCAGGTACGATAAAATATATTTCATTGTTACATTGCCACCAATGTTTTAGTGCCCCCGAGCTCAACCTCAAAAGTATTATCTGTAGCCCACGTGCTTAATCCTTTTTTCAACTGTAGTATTTTTAAGCATGACATGCTGCATTGTAACACAGGATAAGTAAAATTTTCTAACTAAAGCAGTAAAATATCTAAATTACTAACTATTTATGATGATACGTTATTTAGCTTCCGAGTACACTAATAAATTAGCTTTCCTAGCCAAAATTATTACCGTTATATTATTTTATGTAGCTACAACTGTTCTATGGCTTGTAAATTTTGAAAATTGCCCAGCTACGGGCAACAGGGTATGGTCAAAATATACAATAACTGATTAATTATAA
Organism: Homalodisca vitripennis; assembly: GCF_021130785.1. Taxonomy (NCBI): domain Eukaryota; kingdom Metazoa; phylum Arthropoda; class Insecta; order Hemiptera; family Cicadellidae; genus Homalodisca; species Homalodisca vitripennis. Next base: position 64,928,336 of record NC_060211.1, on the reverse strand, counting down.
TAGTGGGCCGTGAATTTCTAATAGGCGCAAATGTGACATACCATACTCATCATCGGGGGGATCTGAAGAATATTTTCCAATAATAAACGATTTTGTTAGACGTTCCAACTTATCTTAAAAGGTAGCTTCGAGATTTTCTAAATTATTTTTGGCAATCGTCATTTTTCATTTCACTCCACTTCGTTATATAAATACTGGGGTTATTAAATACACTGTTGAAAGACCCAGTACTTTCTCTTTTTCAAAATTAAGATACTCCATAATCGTCAGCTCAAACTGAATATTCTCACCTCGTTACTATGACTTACTCTCTCCTCCTTTCCAACAACTTAAACAAGATTCTGTCTTCTTCACCTTCTTAACTTTCTCTGTGTAAAGTTATTCTCCAAAATAGCTGAGATTGCGATTCGCTGATCGCTGCCACAGCCACTGCTCATTGCACCGTCATTGCTTCCCCGCACCATTCGTCCATTACACTTAGTTTTACACTTCGGTGATATTTTCATCTTCTTAATTTTATAGGTGGTGGCAAAAATGAACAAACTGCGAGTGTGGATTGTTTATTATTAGTTTATTCTAGATGAAATTTTAAAGATCATAATGTGACTTAATATTTGTTTATTAAAATCTCTAATTTGTTTGATACTTTATACTTCACTGTTAGTTCATTTTTCATAATTGGTAACCAAAGCGGCATAATTTCGACTGATGATTGAGTGATCGGTTACGTTTCTAACTTAATGAGTGATGATGCCTTGATTAATTGTATTTTAAGAAATGAGGTTCCTAACATACTAGTTAGCTTAATCCCAACTAATACGAAGGTCTTTGGATAACTCGTGATATTTCTGTTCATTTCATCTTATATTTAATGGTCTGACCTTGGCCCCACTGCAGGTTGTAGGCCCTATTGCAGAAACTGTAAACACAGTTTTTGGAATGGTGTTTACCATTTTTGTTTCTACAAGAATTTATCTAAGAGTATTTTGTGTTTTAAACGCGGTTCTAACGTTGTGATTTCCTACTTTATACTAATAATCTAATCACGTAAGGGATTTACATAATCGCAAATTATTCTCTATTTTGACTTTCTGACACAGGGATAATTTATTAATATCTGAGGATAAAAACTGTTACTCTACCAAATAAAAAATAGGTTACGTTTCTGAAAAATTATTTACAGTTTGTCTGGTAGTTAAAATATCCTCCTGTTTTTTCCATGAAACTTTTGGAAAACCCTAGTATTAGGGACATTCCGAACCTTTAGTATAAACATATCCAAAAAAATCTAATTTAAAGGGACTTGAAATAGTCCCTGCAAGGTACTAGAGAATTAATTATACGCCAGATAGGGATGCAAAATTTGTGGCCATACATACAGCCCTTCCAAAAACAATTATTAAGTGCATGATTTAGAATTAGTGTGCATGATTAAACTTCATATTCAAAAACAGCATGGTTTTCCTGGCTTATGCGTGACCCAAAGCTCTGGTAAAATTTGTTTACTTTAACGTAGATTGGAGTTATGTGTTAGGTCAGTTATTCAACTAAGGAATAGATTCCATTGCAGACTTGAAACGTAGTGTTACTGGTTTTTATATCATTGAGCAATGGAAAAATAATTTCCTGAAAGGATGCTTCCTTCACAAAAGTGTTGTTACTTATAGTAGAACGTATTATTATTATTACGAACTAAACACAAATGACATGACATGTATCAGAATTTAAATTCAATGGAGGAAGGATATTAAAGATTATGGAGTAAAGGATATTAAAGATCAAGTGAATTGTAATATACTGTAAAGGACCACCACTGATAACAGTAGTAAGCAGATCATTTATAATTTATTATGACTTAAGACATAAGTACTGTCAATATATTTATCTTCTCGCATCGTTCATTACCATTCATTAAAGTAGGACAAACATGAAGATGTTTACATATAAGTAATAGGAGTGTTAACTGCAAACGGTCTCTATTACTGCAGTGATTTAAACCCTAATTAACGAGAGACAGAACATGGTACTCCCTATCTGGTAATTATACTACTCCAGATTACTGTTGGCAAAACTGTGGCTCAAGAGCTGTTTGATCCTTGTCTTTAACTCAATTAAAACGTCTTTTTCATTTGATATTTTCACAAATTTTTAAATTAAATATCAATTATTAACTATGACATGAATAAAAAATCTTAATATGTTTAATGGATGGTAAATATACATATTGTTTCCAAAATTACTACAATAGCTAAATTTAGTCAACAATATCATACTAATTAACTAAATTATGTAATGTTTTTTTTTTCATTATAACATTTGCTCTGTTATGAAAGCGTTTTCGTTTTTAATTGTAATTTGGAATGTCTCTTTTTTAAAGTAGTCCTTAAAAGTCAGGTTTCACAAAGTTTATGTACAAAGCATACCAATTCAAATGATGGCAAACATACAGAATTCTATGGTTGTTAAATAAGTTGATGTTTTCTTAGTTTTTTATAATGCAAAAACTTTTACTCTTACTAACTTTTAACTAGATGCATATCTTCATTCCCACTTCTTCATTAGATCAACTTAAATCTAAAGTTGATAGCAAACTACTGATATATTTCTAAAGTACACTTACGAGTATAATAGATTTTAATCATAATAATGTATTGCTAAATGAAACTTTTATACTGCAGCTTAACTATACAGTTAGTTCAAGGTAGTTATACTCTAATGGTTTTAGATATATTGCTATCTACAAAGTTTATCAACACCAGTATTAAGATAAGGATTATGACATTGAAAAAGAATAAAATCCACAGTGTTTCTGAATCAGTACACCAGATAGTTGCAGCGTATAAAACTACTTCATTTTAATATTTATATTGAAAATCCTTTCAAGATCTTAATTTGTATTTCGCTAAGGAAGCTTGTTACGAGACATAGTTAAGTACTAATGAATGAGATATTCCAGGAATAATTCCTACATCTAGCAACTTAATCTGTTCCAATCAATCCATTTCTAGTTTTACTCCTCTGGCTGGTTAATAAAGCGTAAAACTGTTTGCATTTCGAATAAATAACTATTTATTATAAAACTAATTACTAAAAATCAAAAAACCTATTTGTAATAAAAACCTAATCACAAGAGTAAAAATTCTATAAGAGAAGTTTGTTAATTTTTAACAAGTGGTCTTAATTTTAAAATCATGCGTTGAATGTAACAATAAAATACTTACATATAAAAATATTTGTCCCAAGCAGCCATTATAATTAGTTGTAAAATGTCTCAAAACTGAAATGTTTCACAATTATAGGTAAACGAGTTGTGTAGTACGGAACTACCAAATAAACGTTATTAATCTACTTAACAGCTTGGTGCAAAAAATGGCTCACCTCCTTATTGCAGGTTTATAACAAGATCGACACATTTTCTAGGTTTTTGATAAGACTTTATAATTTGAACAATACAGCTGCATGGTTGCGAACCTAAGAGGCACTTGCAAGTGTAGAAGTTAGAGAGCGGAACTTTTAAACATACAAAAAGTTATACATTTAAACACGAGGTGGGAGTTCAACGTAGCACATCTCGATTAAGTATAAAATGTAACTTATAATTTATTGGGAAAGGATAAGAAAGTGCACTGAGAAACACGTAACGCAAGACACAAACTCTAGAGACACCCAGAACGAAGTGGCGGATGCTCGACAAGATGCCAACCTGGTTTCATTTTACAAGGGTATGTTATATTGCTCCAACCAAACAGAAACAAGAATTTATCACATGATCATTTAGCTGGCATCAGTCTGTCTGTGTAAGCCAACTAATGCAGCTCATTAATATTATATAAAAAAACTACACAAGTAAGGAAATATTAATAAAAAAAGGACATGAAACTTTTAGGTTATGACGGCGAAATGCTGTAAATATTATACACGCACAAATATCCTCTTCATGTTGAAGTACTAAAAGCAAAATAATAACTAAAATATATTACCATAACTTAGGTTTTATATCAATTAAAAACTCTGAAATCACTCAAAATCTTAAATGTAAGTATACGCCACACCACGTGTCGATTAACATCAATTTCTAAGGTTATATGGGAGATTTTAAGTATATTTTTCAATTTAATCTCAAAATATATTTTTCGGCCAGATAAACAGGCAGACAATCATCCAGAAAAATGTTTACATCCTCGGACATACGAAAGAAACTCTGCGTCAGCCTAATGAGTTACAGGCTTCAATGACACTCAGCCGCATCTCATAGTTGCAAATTTATACTTCAGATATCTTGCGAGTACTTAGGCAGCATTTGTTACTATTCCACATATTAAAATTTCTTATGATTGCACTAATTTCAGCTACAAGATTATCTTGTAACCATCATATTTACCCATAATTATAATGTAAAAATGTTTCCTAACGCTCAGCCGAATCTTATGATGTCACATACATAAGTGCCTCTATATTTTCTATATAAAACGAACCATGCAACATCAGAAATTCACGTTACTCGACACGTAGTGTGGAGCAATCTTACATTGCAGATTTTGAGTGATCGCAGAGGCGTTCAAATTCTTAACTCATATTGGCTAGCTGGCAAGTAGAGGCAATTCACAATGTATAATCTCACAACCTGGCTTTTCTAAACATATATAGATAGATTTCCCTTAAGGAATAAGACCACGTTAATTATGGGTTCCTATGCTAGGTGAATTTTGGAGGGTTTATTGCATTAAATAATACTTATTACTAGGAAATAATTTTTCCTAGCTTGCTACCAATAAAACTGGCAGTCAAGCACAAATAAAACATTTATCTTCGCCAGACTGTATACAAACATTTAAATTCTCCAGCGTACCTATATGGATATCTAACGGGGAGTTAAAATATTTTAAGTTAATACAATTAGTTTTTATCAAGCTAAGAAAAATATGATTTGCGAATAAAATATCATTTTATCTTTGAACTACAATAATACTTTTTAATTTGGCCGCCCTTAAAACTGACGAATTTTTGATTTCTTGGAGAAATATTGCTATATTCATACGACGAAAACGCATATTGTGTAAGTAAACAATTTAAATCAGCTCTTGGCTCCTGGAATAATAAGTCAGTTAGCTCTGGAAATATCGAGCAGATTGACAGATAGAAAAGAAATTGTTCTAGGTCCCTAGAGTGACCGCTCAGACAGTGATTCATATGTTGGCAAACCATGTAGAATGCAGTAAAATACTATTGTAGGAGATCTTTTTAAACCAGAGATGGAACTTTTACAGCTCTATAATACACCTCTATTACAGCTCTAAGCCTCCTTTATAATACCCCACACAGAAAAATCACATAGGGTCAGGTCTGGCGAGTGCGCAGGCTAATCGATTGTACCACGGTGACCAATCCATTCATTAAATCTGTTATTGTAAAAAGTCGAACTTGGATACCGAAATGTGCTGGGACACAATCTTCTTACCAGATGAGCAAATGAACATTGAAAAACAGGATTTTTTCTGAGCTCGAGAACTACTACTTCTTGTAGCATTCGTAAGTAACTTCCTGCATTAATATTTCCTTAAAGAAAATAGAAACCAATTAGTGCAGTACTCGAAATACCTCCATATACCATAACACCAGGCACATTGAGTTCTGCTTGAATTACGTTATGAGGATTTACATCCGACGAGTACACGCAGTTATGCAGATTCACGCGTCCATTTAGTTTTAAACATTCTTCATAACACTAAAAAAAATTTTGGAAGAAATTTGGATCAGCCTCTGAGCCTTTAACTGTTTTCTCACGAAACTCCAATCGCCTATCGGAATCATCCTCGCATGGAGTAAATATTGACGGTACGGCTTTAAATGTTATTTAAATTGATGTTTCTAGCTCAGCACATGCCTTGCGAGTCGATTAACCGGGACTGGCTACAAAAGCTTCTTCGTTGCAAATTTATCGTGGACGACCACACTTCATTGCATTTAAAACGCTTTTCGTGGGTTTACAAATTTCTTATTTAAATTTTACATATATTGTCGAGTGGGTATCGCAACACCTAGATATCTACCACTAAATTATTCAATTATTATTGCAGTATTTTTATTATGCTTCCACAATAAAAGAACTATGTAAACTCGATATTGGGTTGTAAACATTTTAAAAATACACACAAACAAATAACAGATGCAAAGAGCGTCACTTTACAGTAGCCACTGAAACAGACAACAATGAACTTACTTCGTGTTGCTACCAACTAATCGAAACAAAATATCCCAATTTATGGTGAAACTGACATATGCGCCACCCTGTATTTATCGGTCTTTACATATAATTAAATTCTAGCAATTATTATTAAACACTATATTAGTGAACGATAAAAGATTCATTATTGCTAGAGACAGATTTTACATAATTGGTAACTTTTTTATTTTTTTTTATTTTTTTATAATAATCAATCAATTTGTGATATTAAACTTTAGAAAAGTTTTTACATTCATCATTGCGCAAAAGTTAAATTATATTTCTAGTTAATGAATTTAAACTGTTGAAATGTATTAGAAGTTTATGGTCTCAAAGAGAAAATATATATACCAATTCATTTTAAAGGCTAAGTATACTTTAGTATTTATTTATTTTATTTACATGCAACAATACAGGTTACACACCCAATTACATTGTGCATGTTTCAATCAAGATGACATGCAATAATATCCACACATTCAAATATAATCCAGTCCAGTCCAGTATTCCACCAAAATAGTTCCCATTAAATAGATAATTAAGGCTAAAGATAAGTAACAGATACATATATCTAGATATAACAACGTAACTATAATAAAATTATAAACAAAATAACAACAATAATAAATAATCATAAATATTAACAAAGTCAAGATAAGCCATAATAAAAAGAACATGTGTGTGTGTGTGTGTGTTTGTAATTAAAAGTATAAACATCTTAATAAGAATATTGGTAGTGTAGTATATTTTTTAAATGTGTATATGTTAGGTATTAGATAGTATAGCTCAGATTATATCCCTCTGACAAAGTCTTTTGTATTGATTAATATTATGTAAAAATATATCAACCTTCTCAGGCGAAGAGTTTTGCAATTCCATCATTGTATTCAAAGGTGACGAAAAATGTGCCATTGTACGAGAAAAATTAATGTGAAACAAATTTTGGGATCTATTATAAAATGATGGTGTAAAAATTAATTTTTGACAAGCAAAATGAATCCATTACTTCACCTCTCAGCAATTTAAAAAGAAAAAGTAAATTCGCTAATTTTCTACGTTTTTGAAGACTTTCCATTTCAAAAATGCTTAAAAGTTGATTATATGAAATATCGAAGGTAAAGTGACCAGTTTCATTAAAATATAAATATCGTAAACCTTTTTTGTACCTTTTCAATTAAATTAATGCGATTAGCAAAATAAGGATTGCATACTGTATTGGCAAATTCTAAATTTGATCGGACAAGTGATATATACAATGTTTTTAAGGTTGAAATTGAATGAAAATTTGAAGACTGTCTAATAATAAATCCCAAATTTTTGTAGGCCTAATTTACAATAGATGAGATATGAGGATTAAAAGTTAAAGTAGGATCGAAAATTACGCCTAGATTCTTAAATTCAAATACCCTTTCAAGATTACTACCATTTATGACATAGCTATTCGAAATTGATATCTTTTTCCTTGTTATAGTATTATCAAGATGCCACTATTTTTGACGAGCTTTTCTTATCGGGGGCCAAAGTTAATTACAATATTACAAACAACAGACTTGTCTAACCTATTTTTAAATTTACGAGTCATTACGACAAACGGTTATATTTTCCTGCTCCCTATCATGAATAAACAAAAATTCTCTTTAGTTCAAGCTAAATCCCAAAGGCGAATTTATTCACGATTAAATAATAAATGAATCAAGCGTACGACAATCAATGAAAACAAAAGCTAAAAAAACACGATTAATTATAGGTGGTTGGTGCGTCTACTTTAAGGGTTGTTTGTGTAGGCCTATTTGGATGTAATTTGGCTACAGGAAGTGTAACTCATCGGGTATTTTTCGATTCAATATGAAACAAGGAAAATACTAGCAACATATAATGAAGTGTATTTTATTCCCCGATAAGGAAAATTCCTCCAAAATTAGTGGCCTCCAGATAATACCAAAGCACCGGCTAAGTTGGTGTGACATTGTAATTTTCATATGTTAAAGGAGGGAGGTGTCGAGTATGTGGGCTGCATCCAATCAACTCGAGTGGCAAACAACAGAGTACTTGCGTACTCCCATGGTTATGTATGAGGCGGTTAGAGCTGAACTTCTATACTGAAAAAGTGGCTTTTAACGTTCATTTCCTTTTTAACATCATTATTATTGAACTTTTTTGCTTTCACGAAAATAAGCGCTTAATATAAGTATTTAAGTAGTATTTTTCATTGAAATAAATAATATTACTTCACATTAAACGTTTCTAAATAGAATGTTTATATTTCATTAATTTTATTATATACTAAAACGTCTTTAACGCATATATTCATTAAAGAATTGAGAAGTTGCTCCTTTTAAATTGTAAAGTACATTTTAGTGAGAGCTCTTATAACGTATAAAAACTGTATAGAATTTAAGTAATAGTGTGTTTTGAATATAAAGTATTTAAGAATTATTTACGCCCATTAAAAACTTAACATTTATACGTTGGCATAATCTCTTATTATGTTGTAGAGACTTCCATTAGACTTAAGTGGTAATGTATGTCTTAAAACGGACTTGTAATACTACGGCATTGTGCAGTAAAGTTTCCAATTTACTTGAATCAGTTATATTGGAGAGTCACTACTCTTGCCATGAGCAGTTGACAAATACAAGGTCTAAGGATTGTGTAAGGCACCCGCTGGATGGAGATGTATTGATATACACATTCACAATGCATCTAAATTCTGTCTCTCGGCTACAAAAGCGCGTATCAATGTCTTGAAAAGTCGGAGATTCGTATAGACGTACAGGATACTGCCGAAGCCAGGGGCTAAGGGGTTTTCAAGAAGCTGGCTATAGATGTCCTGGTTTACACAATTACAACGCATCAATATTCTGTATGTCAGCCGCAGCGCGTATCAATACCATAAAATGTAGGGAATTCTCGTTTATGACTCACACAGGATACTTATTATGGACAGTTGTAGAAATGGGCCAATTTTGACATCGACTACGCACAGGGAATTTAAATTCCCTAATTTTATAAAGAAAGTTTTTATACCGCAGACGGGCGGGCTATAAATAGAGGCAACAATGACTAGGTCGTATGGGCTAATTTCTAAGACGTTATCTATTTAATGATGTTTCCTATAAGTGTTTATTGTTTATACCTTCCAGTTGACCCCACCACTGGGCACAGCAAAAACCAAAGTGTCACTTAAATCTGGGCAACCTTATGTATGTCCAGGAGCGACACATCACTAACCGCAAATATCGAGATTGTGGGGTTCATGAGCAATTCGATAGGTCTAGTCTACTGTGGGAGATAACTGTTGGAGTTGCTGGGGTTTGTTCCCTAACCTCAAAGGTTATTGCTAGTCTCAACAAGGGTGTGCCACCCCCTGCCTACTTTGACTGGAGAGGCTGGTTCAGAGCTGGCCTCCTCTTCTTTCGAAGAGACATGACTTTGAGATGCAGTGCCCTAATTCTTCCTCATGGATCTCAAAAGCAAGCGGCCCCTACTCTCCAGCCTTACCCATTCTGAATATCCTGTCACTCCGGAAGCAGCGCACACGTTCTTACAGGACTAAGCGCAGTTTACAAGCTTCTTGTCCTGAGAGAACAAAAAAAGTATTTATTGAATCACTCCGCATATCTCACCCGCTTTCCACTTTCCAGCTCGTCCAGCAGAGCACACCAAGTGATAAATACTCGCCCTAATAGCTACTATATTACTCAAATGGGCAATGAAATAGTTAATTTTAAAATAGGAAACTATTTAGTGAAGTACTAAATTATAAGAGACAGAAGAAATATTCTTATTGTAAGTTATATTTATATAATAATTTATTATAAAATTGTAATTAATATATTAATAAAACAACCATATCACGTTTTTTCACACAATATTAAAATGACATTGAACTGTAAAACTGTAATGATGTAACTACTCGTTCTAGAATTCAATGAGATTTCATTTGAATTAAAAAAAGATTGATATGCTAGGGTAAACTAATAAATCCTCCATAATGTGTTGTCAATTAGTATTAAAATGTAATATAATAAAGAAAAATGTTAAGCTAGAAATACTTCATTATTTTATACGTATATTTTTTATAAAGACAAATTTGCTTTTAAAGTCTATTTATAGATATATTTTAAAATAAATCCCTAATGTAATATTATTTAATTTTTTCGTTTATTGTCTAATACAGCTATTATAAGATTCCCAAAGCAAATACATTCAAAAAACTTTAAAGTAGATATTTGGTATATTAACGAATAATTCAATGATATGCTTACGAACACTCATGTACAATTTCTTCTGGCACATTATTATATGAGTGAATTTCCATCGCGCTATTCCCATTAACATTTCTACTGAATGATGGGAACATTTCCCACTCGTGGCTGAGTCCTAAGTCATTAGGGAATACTAAACACAGTACAGCTCGAGTGTCGGATGGAGGACGGTGGTATGTGAGAAATTGGGTTAGCTATGTGCAGTAGCTAACAGTTTGTCGAGATTCGCTGTTGTTCATTGTTCACAATGCATATTATATCGACTTGTAGTTTGATGGAGAAAGCACAACTCTTTAGAGTGAGTTATCATGTATTTTATTAACAAAACTAGACATGGCATTTATATTTCACACTAATCGTCACTTTAGTGTAAACCTTTAATTATGCAACTACCAGGGTGATATATGAGAGTTATTGTGGTATTTGCATACTCATTGTAAATGTATTTAGTCTATTATTGTAATCAGAAGGTGTACAGTAAAATTTAAGAATAACTTATACTCCACTTTTCGCGTGATTACCGGTACGTTATAAAAAATTATCACAGTCTTATATTCATATTCATACAAATATATTATAGCAAAATATGGCCATTTAGTCAAAATTTATTTTTTATTTCTTTATTTAAAACGAATATTTCATAGGTGCCAATTTATTTTATTACTTATAAAATTGTACCTTGTAGATTAAATCAAGTATTTTAGTAGCAAGATGTTGTATACGGAGTTAAAACAAATGGATCTTAAACGAGTTTTAAGTTAATGTACAGCAATATATTCTCTGTGCCTCTGAATTAATTATGATCACGTATGCGGCTCGTGCTGCATATCTTTCCTCTTCAAGTCTATCTACTACAGATATGTCAGCTATAAATTTGTATACTTCAAGTATTTAAAATTTTAACATTTATTAGATACGAGAACGGTAACTTATTAAAACGTGAATTTATTTTGTAATATTTACAGAAGTTGATACCTATTAAATTTCCACGAATGAATGGTTGGTACATAAAGAAAAATTTAAATTTTTCAATGTAATTCGCTTTTTAAGTTTTTCCCCGACTTTACTGACAGAAAGGTCAGGTTGAATTATTTTAGGATACTCTATACAAAAAGTAAAATTATAATCAATTTTTAATAACAAGATATAGAAAAATAAATACAGGGTTAATACAGATTCGAGAAATCCTTGTTTGTAAAATTTCTCGGTAAACTTTTTGTTTCTTGAACATTTATTACTAATATTAAAAAGTATTTGACGATACTTCATAATAATAATATGAGCAAGAAACGCTCAAACTATATAAACGTAAGATTACGATAATTTACCTCAATACATATTTCTGTGCAGCCATGCTGTCGTAGTTTCCGAGAATTACCCAACACAAAGGCTACTAAGTGTTACTTGTCTCTCCGCATGCACTTCCTCGTAGTATATTGTGGGTATGACATAAAATCTTTTTTTTGGAAGGCAAACATTTCATGATTAGTGCTATTACATATAAGATATCATAGCGTTAATATTACTGTCGAATCATTTAAAGTATAGTTATAGTGTAAATATATGTATTAATGATCACATTTCGGGTTGTATCAATGACAGTTCCTTGTATTAAATATTGCTGTGGATAAATACAATCAAAGTGATACAATATAATATCTTGGTTGCCCTCACTTAATATGGTAAGTATTTTTATTACAGAATTTTATTAAAGTTAATTACATTAGAAATTTAATAATAAACTAAATAATACTCTTACAACGGAGAACACAATAGCATTTATTTTAGTATGGAGGGATTAGATATTTATTGCAAAAATTGCTGACTTTTGATTCTATATTTTATAATAATCCACTAACTAGTTATGTTGAATAAATTAAAGATATTTGTGACTTGTCAATCATTCCGAATATAGTAAGTATATTCATATGATACTGCTAAATCTAGTAGACATACAAAATCAACTGTAAAAGGATATTATTAATGAGAATAATTTTCATAGTATGTAATTATGAGTTGAAGTAGAACTAAAACTATATATTTTTATCAATTTTTGCATAATAGACTAATTATTACTAAAAACATAAATTACCATGTAGTATATTATGGTAACATTATTATCTTAAAGCGACTAATATATCTACTATGTTAAAACCCTGAAATTTAAATTCCTTTGGCCTCTTTCTTATACTTTCTCTCTTCTTGTATGTTTACTCATCCAATATCCTGTCCTCCTAAGGTAGGAAACCTTATCCATTCCAGTATGATATTTTTAAGATATACTCAACCATCGTAATCAGTGTTACTGATGCGTTGGAAAAGTGGAAAACATTGGTGAAGGCTGAATAGAAATTGGCTAGCGCAGACTGAAACAAAGCGTTAAGAAAAACATTGAACAAACTGCTAAGACCAGACGACTTAAGGGGAGCTTTGTATATATAGCTATCAAGAACTTTGATATCTGCTATTCATGTGTGACGAACGACACATACATCGTAAAGGTTGTTAAGCCAAAACATCCCAATGTCACATCTAAATTCTTTTATAGTTTTAAAGTTTCTTAACATGTGACTTATGCACAAAAAGCAAGGGTTCAAAACATTTATATAGTATTACAGGTTGTTCAACTATGTTTGTGATTTTTACATTTGTATTAAAGCGGTTAGTGTCTACAGAAACGTGGAAAAATTTACAGTACAATTAACTTTCAAATATTTTAAGATTTCAGATTATTTAACGTAATAATATTCTATATAGAATATTAGTTTGTATTTATAAGCTTTGAAAATTTCAATGCCACAAACAATTCTACATGTTTTATAGTATATTTTTACATCAAATTTTAGAAAAACTTACCTGTTTGTTTAGTAAGACGTATTTAGAAAATGTTAGTTTTTGTTTGTACAAATATGTAAGATTTTCATTTCGGGTTTAGGCATACACAAAAAGACAATACATGGCCAAAGATACATTAAGGTTTATTTGATCTATAATTATATTTTTGATTTTCGAGTAAGAAAACTTTGGAGTAAAAAAACCGCCGTGGGTTTTAGGTTAAAAATTTCTTCTAAAGAAAAAAATACTGAAGGAAAAAATAGAGGATTACATGGTGCGTGGATAATATCATTGCACAGAAAGCTTATTATTGAAACACACAATAGAAGGTTTGCAAGATCAACGTAATAGAGAAGTGCATAGGCAGCGCGAGCGTCAAGCCCCAGAAGAGATGGAAAGAAGATAAATCTCTTTGTCTTTGAGTTCAATTTCCATGAGTAAGTTCTCAATAGCATCTCATTTCTGAAACTGGGGCTACGTAATGCGCAACAGAAACTGCTGTGAGACGGTATGGGATCCAAAAGTTAAGTATTGTGTAAAGCTTTCCAGAAGTTATAACTGACGGGATGTTAGAAAACACCAAACTAGTAGCTATCCTGTCATAAGAATTGCAGTGAAAGGACAAAACAGAGATTATCATTCATTCATTTATTGAACACTTCTTAATCTATAATAGAATGAGTAACTGACATCCAGCATTTTCTTCGGTAAAAACTTTCTATGGACATAAATGTATCGCTTTGATGTAATCATACTGGACAAGTTGAGGAGATTTCCTTTGCCCAATTATGATTGCTAAACCCATAAGCTTGTGAATATTCAATCACCCATATATTAATTTCCAATGAGCCCCTATTACAACTCTTGGGCTTAAAAGTAAATGCCAGTGAAGAACAAAGATTTTAGGTTAAGTCGGTAAATCTGGTTCTCAGCTCCATACAGTATCTAGTTTTATAGAAAAATATTCGATACTACACATTAGAATGTTTCAGATACAATTATTTTGTGAAAAAATGAGTCAATTAACAAAACCACAGGAAAATTATAATCTTTTAATATTATCTAAAATAATTAGTACCTAACTGTACAAACCATGAGGGACATATCATTTAGTTATTAACTTACATATTTTTCAGTATGTCATACAAATAATAAAACAATCCACTAAATTGTCGCTTTTTACCAAGGTTATTATGGAAAAAAGTAACAAGTTAAGTTATAAACTTGTGTCTGCCATCTCGTGCACAATTCACCAAACTTTATCAAGCTCAAACTGTATTATTATAACTTCCCAACAGATATATTTTAAATAGTCGGTCTTATTTCTTTCTCGTTAAAAATTATTGGATACATAAAAACTATTTAATTATTTAAATATTGAAACAGACACATAGCGTTGCACAATTATCAGTGTAAATGTCAAATTGCTCTTAATGCTGTTCAAACTCTTTGCTGTTAAACTTTGCTCATGTTTTATCATGTTAACTATTTAAGGGACATATATTATACCTATTAGCTCCTTGCACAATTTTTTTATATAATTTCCATTGAAATGACATAATGTTGAAAATATGACATAGGATTTGAATAAGTTTAGATTAATTTAATTAACTTACCATACCTAACTTTACAAAATACTTTTTAGAGCACTGTAAAGAATAACATTGATAAAGAATTTTATGAGGGAGAAAAAATTCATTGTTGGATAAACAGTCACACACTTACTAAATTGATCTGAAACTTTGAGACGGGGAAGTTTTTGAATACATTTCTTAAATGGATAAAGTTAATAGTAAGGCAAACTTTACAGCTTATATACACTATATGTATGTAAAATTGTAATATATCAAAACATGAAATGATTAAGAGTAGTCTATGTTTACCTTACACAGAAGAGGTTGTTACTGTATTCTGTCTGGTGACACTTTATAGCTGACTGCTTGTTTCGCTCACCTGCACGTCACTTACTATTTATTATCACAAGATATTAACAAGCAAAGAATGTTACTGGATATAAAAAAGTAATTAGAGGTAACATTTATTCCAGCGCCTTCAATAACCTGAATATAATATGAGGTCCGGCTATTTGAAATTCAGACATTTTGTAAAAAGCATTATATTTCACCTCTACAACGGTTTGTAAATTAGTTCCATACAGTCGAATTTTGATCATAAGAAATGTCCAAATCAGGAGAAAATGCTGGATTTTGTAACAATTGGATCTTCTTATGAGGTTAAATCTGTCCGATGGATAAGGTGCTGTGGGCTGAAAAATTGTCTTGTTTCAGAATCCACCTTTAGTTGTTTTACTATAGTTCCGGATGTATTTTTTTCTAAATCCCTGTTCGTCCTGGTTCAATAACCTATTAGAACACTTTATTCACTGTCTGGCTCTCATAAATCTATTCATTCAACACAAAGCCATTAACATTGAAGAAATCGATTAACATGGCTTTAATTTTTCACTTGCTTAGTCGCGCTTTTCTGGGGATGATCTTGTTTTCATGTTCATTGAATGCCTTTTTGTTTCAATAGTACTAAAAATCCAACATTTGATAGCTATATCTAACAAATCACTTGCAATGCGCTCTAAATCTAACACACAGATTAAATCTCGTTTAGTGGCCTTCTGTACTCGCAAAAGATTTTTTCGCACCAGTTTTGAGCAAATTTTTCACATGTTTGATTGTTCATGTATCTGTGTTCATTATCGACGTTGAAGTGATCAGAAATAGCTTGGATCAGTAAAAAACAAATTGTCTGCATGTTTTCGTCGGAAGATGAATTGTAATCGTTCCCGGGGTGCTCGTCTTCTTTCGCTTCTTCTCGGTCTTCACAAAACCGTTTGTGGAGTTCAAAACTCCGCAACCGTGACATATTAGACAAAAAACATTAAATTGAACATATTGCAATACTCAGTAACCAATTCTTTTTGTTTAGCCATAATTACAACACGCTGCTCAATCTTTGTACTAGTAGTTCTTTTTACAGGAAACGTTTTTTACGAGATTCAACTTAAAGGCACATATGTCATCAGTCTAATGGACTGAGCGATATTATTCTGATATTCATAGAACTATCAGTACCTGAATAGATAATCAGAGTCTCTTTTACCACTTTATTAGCTCGCCGGCTGGCGCTGTTGGCTAGAGCTTCCTACTCGCTGCGTAGATGGTTATATTTCTACGTAAAAATTATAAAAATCATCTTGCTCCAGCCATAACGCAAGTCAAGCTGTTTTACTTTGTAGAATTTTTGTGAATTACCATAAAATCGTAAGGCTTGGGTCGGTGGTTATAAATGGGTTTTAAGGCAGTACCAATGCAATTTTATAATGCAACGTAATATTCTGGTTTAGGAACTGGGTTGAATGTATCCCTTGAATAGACTCCGAGGAAGAATTTGTTCATATTCTTTTATAACATAAGACAGTAAAATAAAAATTAAAAAATATATGTTCCTGTACCAATGTAGTTACTTGTTTCCATAGCTAATTAAAGATCAATAGGTTACTCTACACTACATGATCTACCATGGAACTTGTGTTGCATCTCAGATGAAATTTAAAGCCCTTCACCAGTTCCCTGCACCTTGAATTAGACTCTAACGGTTGCTATTAGGTTCTTACATTCTCTTGTATATGTCCCAATAATTTATTCAAATGAGATGGTTCATTTTTTAAAATCCATTTCAAATACTCTTAAAATTATGCATTATGGCTTGCGCTTTAGCAAAGGGTCTTGGGGAAATGTCATTTATGTTTATCTGTGTACTAGAAATATTTCAAAAACGAACTGACTTCTTGACTTCTAGAATTTTCTATGAAGCTTTATTTCTATGTAGGTAGAACGGTGCTCGATTATGGTTCAATTCACTTCACAGAATTAGGCTCAGCTTTACCGAATAATTGTAATTTTTTAAGGGTAACCAAGATGGAAATGGGAAAATAACAAAACAAAAATAAAAGTACACTGAATAAAACAATGAGATATGTCATGTGAAATATTTCAGCCTTATTTAGAAAAAAGATTTGCCTCACTGCTCCAGTATATACAACACAATATTTTGGTAACTTTGTGTGCAGACTTTTATTTAATTTAAACTTGGCTACGAAACCCAACGCTATAAACAAAAATGTGAATATAACACATGAAAAATATCGTACGATAAATTTGAATAAGTTTAGATATACATTACATGAAACTATACTTACCTATACATAGACAAGAATGAGCACAATGATGATGTAGAAATATCCAGGAATTTGGCTGAGCGTCATTAAAAATATCACTCACAACTCAATAGTCTCACACAACAATTCCTCTTTTGTGTACCGGGGACGATTTAGAAATTGGCTCTGTACATCCGTAGTTCATCTCAAGTCTGAGATGAGCTCTAGACTAGAAAATTTGCATGAAACCTTACCGAAGCCTTTCAAGTGGCACTTGGTACGCCGTACTCTGACCTGGTTAATAATAGATTATTAATTACAGGATCAGACTTTCTAATTCACTATTTGGCCTCATTTACCTAAAATAATTATTCAACATTTGGATTTTAGATAATTTTTCTAACTATACTCAGGTCTTTCTTTGATTAACCAAATTGTCATTTAAATATGTTCAAAAATTGATAAATTAACGCAAAAAAAAAACAATATTCCGCAGGGACATTACCAATGTGATATTTTTAAGTAATACTTTGAGACGCACAGCTTACCTCTTTAGGTAGTGTTTAATATTTGTGTTGTACGTAGTTTTAGTAACAGATGTCTTTTTCTAGTTTTTATTGCAATGTAAGGGGTTATTTAACCATAATTTTTGCTAGAAACATGGCATAGATATTTTATTATTTTTCTATAGAATTTACCTATAAAACTACATGTCACAATTGGGAGGTTGCAGTTTTAAAATTTAAAGCTTCCAGTTTCTCTCCCTACTTTGAACATAGAGGGAGTAAAGTTTGCTAACTCCAAAATATATTTTAATAAGACTGGTAAGATTGTATATTGCTATCTCAATCCGTTTGTAATATATACTGGCGTAAGTAGGTAGGAATATGGCGGTTCTAGCTCACTTTCGGAGCCAACAGTAAATCAAGGGAAAATACTGTTTAAAGGACAATAAACGAATCTGTAACTCACGAATGAAAAATTAACCGAATCTATAGCTGTTTGCTTCTACTTTCTTGAGCAGTTTTAATGTAAAATCTCCTTAGAATCAATCTATTGGAAATGTTGTCAAATCTGCTACGAATAAACTATAAATTAAAACTTATAAACGGAAATGATGGAATTTGCTAACAATCACTCGAGAAGTCGAGGAGAATGTGAGTAAAACCACATTCTTTTCAAGAGGTTCATTATTTATCTTTTCCAAGTGTACTATAAAATCATCGAGGATTTCTGGCTTAAAATCATAATCAAATTCAATATCCAAATAGTGAAAGATTATAGGTAAAATCTTCTCATAATAAACGTGTGTATCGATACCTACAAACCTAATGTATTCTTTGAAAAGGAAAATAATTTTTTCAAGGGTTATGAGAGATAAGTAAAAATTTTTATTCTGTTTTCTAAATTCTGTAACAAATTTTGTTTGTTTTTCACCTCCGTATTGTAATTTTGTAAGCAGATTATTCAAATGTGTTAGTTTATTTCGAAATTTCCTAGGTTTAGGTCTTTCGTACAAAATTAAATTACAATCTCTACAAACTAAATATTTTTTATCAATAATTTCTCCTCTATTATAACACTTGTAACAGTTGGCATTATACTCTTCCATTTAAACAAAAAGATTTTTTTGTTATAAATGGAGATTATGGAACTAACTCTGCCGAGATATAAATTTTTCAGCGCAAATGTTTGTGTTTACATTTCTACAACAGAGATAAATAGAAATAATTTCATTCTATTGTACAACTATTTAGGATATTTTGTCTATGATTACAAAGATTATTCCGGAAGAAATCGAGATTTTTCATCAGCGAAAGAGTATATTTTTGAAGTTTTAGAAGGAATGAAAGAGAATAATATGAATTTAGCAAATTATTTTTCTTAAATAAAAAATCTATTCTACTAAATAGTCATCAAACAACATGAACTCTCCAAAATCACTTCAGTTTCTAGCATTTAAAGAACTTACCACAGGAAATAGTTATAAAGACTTCTTTGAATTACCTAAATATGTTAAACAAATGTTGATATTTTCCTTAAGTGAAAACGAATCCTTAAATGAAAACGAATTCAGAGAACTTTTAAGTACTAAAAAGTGTTCAATGCAATTTATTACAGACAACTTAGATAGTATAAATATGTTAAATGTAATAGGAGATTTTAAATTAAATCATAGAAAAATAAGAAAAATATTCCGATTTTTACAAAATAAACTAAAACACCAACAATCTGACATTTTTCATCGCTTTTATGCTAAATTTCATTGCTTATTTGTTGAAATGTTGAGAAGACAATATCCATACTGGACAAGAAATATGCATACAGCTAGTTTTTTAACAAGTCTTTGTAAACAACAAGATTTATCAAAGGAATTTATAAGAGATCACGCTTTTGTTGTAGATTGGGATAAATTATATGGAAAAAACATTTACGAAACAGATATATTGTGTGTGTGTGGTTCTGACGAAGAAAAGAGAAACGTTTGCCATTCAGCAATTCATTACGATATAATGAAAGACATACAAAATGAATGATTGTGTCTCTGGTGTAGTGTTGTTAGTGTGCGTGTTTGCGCTATGGGAATCACATCACATTCAACTTCTACGGTGTCTATTGTTTAGAGACTTGGCCCTGCACTGCTACTGTCCAACCAAGTTAATAGCTAGGAGCTGTAATTCGGGTCTTAGACTCTGGAATTTTTTTGTTCCCAAGTCTCATTTTTTCTTTGGTAACTACTGTGTAGAAGTTGATGGAGAGATTCAATTAGGGAATTTGTGTTGGGTGTTTTGTAAGTGTAATGTTGTATTAATGAACGATGTGAATGATGAATGTAATGAACGAATTAAGGAAGAGAAGGTATTAAGGAATGAAGTGGAAAGGTGAGGAAGCAAATGGCGCGCCAACCACAGTTGTCATTACTCGGCTTGTTCTATAGTCATTACACTATGGCCACTCGTGTAAAGACTTGTCCCCAACCACTGAACGACAACCATGTCTTCCTCAATAAAAAGCGCGCCTGAAGCTCTGGGATTTGAACCCAGAACCTCAGGCTTTGAAGGCAAGCGTCTTACCAACTGAGCTACGGAGAGTCTCGAAAGTTATAAGCTATATCTCTGCTATATAAGTTGTTCAATTAGGAGTGCTAGTTTACAAATTTATTAATAATTTTATATTTCAAAAACCACTCAACCGATTTTAATGAAATTTGGTACACATATAGTAAATACTTAACTCTTTCGACTTAACTTATCCATAAGGGTGAAATCATCCCCTATTTCTTAATATTCATAAAAAAATATAAAAAATAATCAGAAAAATCTGAAACTTCAAAAACAAGCGAGTTCAACTTAAAATTTCATGAAAATAACAAAATTTTCAAAATCTACCCCAATCATCCCTTATCTTAATACTCTTATATCTCGAGAACTATTGGAGCTTTTTTGATGAAATTTGGTATATAGGGTCAGTAAATATTAAAGTATTTTTTAAAATCACCACTTCCGGTCCAACCCTTAAGATGACCTTGGAATAGTTTTTTGTTAATATCATCCCCATTTTTTAAGATATTCTTTTGAAATTAAAAATGAATACTTATATCAATGTCTTTAACAATTCTGTAAAGTTGTAGAATTATCCAATGAATAATATAGACAATAAGACGATTTTTTCAAAAATTTTACTGAATTTCTCTAATATCGTTCTTAATCACATCATAGGCTAAAAATTTCTCAGAAACCACAACCACATAACAAATCGCGTTTGTAACAGCTTTTTGAAAATCCATATTGATAATTATATCGTTCTTTGAACCAGAAATATTTGTCATACTCTTTGTTGTATCAATGACATAAATAGGTCTATTCGCTAAAAATTCTTTAGGATTGTAATACATTTCCTTATTATTACAGTAAACTTTCTTAAAATCTTGATACATCTGATACATGATTCTGAAAAGACCTCCTGAAATGTTTAAATTTTGTAATTCATCTGGATAATAAGAACCGTTCAATTTTACTCTGATATTTTTTACATCCAAACTATCAAACTTTGAAGGATTTTTTTCTTGATTATTCTGTCTATCTGTTTGAAAACCTATGATAACGAACTTGGGATTGAAGATATTTCTATAAATATTTGTAATATCGAACGAATAAGTTGTTCCGGAAATACCTTTTTGTTCAATACATTGCCAATCTAGAAAATTAAACATAATGTTTTGACTTTTTGTAATTTCATCAATCAATGTAATTTTACTCGTGGTTTTATAATCAATCATTGGAACTCTAATAAAAAAATCTGTAATTCTTATTTTTCCATCAACAGGCATAACATTTCCAGTTGCAGTCTTCAGAATCACATCATCGTCTTCTGCTCTTATAAAACTTAGATAAAATCCTCCTTTATAGATCGGAATAGTAACATTTTCAAAAAATCCTATTCCAAAATGAGATAAATTTCCAGCTGCTTCAAAAACACCAAATTTAAAATCTGATTCAAAGCCATTAGAAGTTTGAGAAATAACATCACTTTTTGAATACGAAATAGTTCCTTTAATCGTGCTTAATTGGCCACAGTTTTCGACTTCTTCTATCAATTTATTGTGTTTTCTTACTTCAATCTTAGAAAATAAAAACGGTATAAAATTATCGATTAATCTAACATTATCAGTTCCAAGATATGCTTGACCATCTTGTTTTGTTAAAGTTCCAGAAATATAAAACTGGAAGTTAGACGAGCAAAAGTTATCTCCAAAATCAATATTAAACTCAGTTCTTTTATTCGGTTCATTCAAATGTTGTTTACTAATTGGATAGAAATTTTTAAACTCCGCCCTTTCAATATCACTAGCATATTTTCTGTAGTCCGCCATTTAATAAGAGAAAATTTAGAAATTTTAAACATCATGTATAAGAAAGATATCATTTTTTCATCGATCTAATGTACGTTTTTATAAGAAAAGATATAAATTTTAGTCATTTTTAATGATCTACTTCGTCATATTCAGGATTCTCTTCCTTAAATTTTGCGATCTCGGTCACATATTTCAATAAAATTTGCACAGGATAGTAACCGCTATCTATAATATTGTTCCAATCAACTGTATCTTTATTTTCATCCAAAAAACTTTATACTCAAGTGTTGATAGAGGCAAAGAACAGACATATGATCTTTTAATTGATAATGTATATTTTCTTGAATGAACTCTGGGGACAGATTTTGATATTTTGCAATGTTATACCAATTTAATTTGTTAATGTACAATCTCATCATATCTTCGGATAATTCATATTTTTGAGAAATGTCATCCCAATGTTCTTTTTTCAAATCTCTTTCGTGTTGCATTATAAAAAGATCGAAAGCACTGTAATGTCCCGCCATCTCTATTTATTAGGAAAAAATTTCAAGTTTTATAAATTGGCTCTTTTTAGCGTTACATTCAGCACATTTTCCAGAAATTCTTTTAAGTCCATTGATATTTGCATAGTATTTTATATCATTTGTTGCAGTTTTTTCTTTACATCTCACACAGTATATGAGCGCCATTTATATAAGGAAATTTTATCATGCATAAAACCCTGCGAGAATACCTATTTCAGTAAGATCTTCCTCGAACTTATTAAGTTTTTTCTTCTAATTTTTGAAATTTGACAGCATAAGAATCATTGTATTCAACAAATTTATGACCAATATTCTCAAAAGTTTTCGTAGCATCTAAACTAAACTTATCAAAAGACTCTTTAAATTTAGTAAGTTTTTCATTAATTTCACCAACATCGTCTACTGATCTTCTATTTCTGGCTTCTAACTTGTCATAGACTTCTGTTGTAAAATCTTTAACATGCTGTTTATGATTCTCATAATTTTGTTTTAGTTCATTAAACATTTTAATAGGATCTTCTAATTGAATCATTACAACAACATCAAATGGATTAATTCCTTTACTAACACTGCTAATTCTTTTTCCTTTAAAATCTAAGGCATTTTTAACATTCGGATCATGTAAATCAACAATATCGATGTTTTCTGATAATTTTAGAGGTTTTAAAATTTGTTCTTTAACAACAACATCATGTTTGTCAATACCATGTCGAACACCGACAATTCTTTTCTTATTAGCCAAACTAACATAATTCTTTTCAACTGTGATCGCTTCAGTAATTTTATCAGCTTTTTCGATATGAGACATTAAATTGGTAAATATTTTTTTTGCACCATCTTCAAATTCTTTTTTAAATGTTTTTATTTTATCAGCAACTTCATTTGAACTCATGAAATTTGCAAGTTTGTTATCATATTCTGCTTTAAAATCTTCAATCTCGACAGCAAACATATCTGAATCTGGAAGGTTTTGTAATACATTTTCTAACTTGTTATCAAACTCATTTCTCAAACTATCAAAATTCAAACTATTATCTACATTTTGAATAATTTGTGTTCCAAATACGTCAAAAATATTTTGTGAATCCATATTTATTAAGCAATAATTTGTTAACAACTTCTTTAAAATCTTTACCATTACTCAGTTCATTCAAAACAAAAACACACAAATGTCCACAAATTGGGGGATCTTTATAGTCTTGAATCTGAGAGTCATTGTAGTAGACGCTTGATTTTTTCAAATATTTAATCAATTCTATAGGTGGTTTGTCCTCAATTCTTCCATACGAATCAAAATAACATGCATTCTTATCATTTTTATAATAACAAATCCAATGCGTTCCACTTCCCATAATCGAGTCTAAATTCACAATTCCACATTCAAATTTCTTAACTTTTTCGGGTAATGTATCTCTCATGAAAATTCCTCTAAAATGTTTAATATTTTTGCAGATTTCTTCCAATTCCCCGAATGTTAATGGTTTAAATTTTTTTTTCAATGTTTGATTTCACGTAATTCAAAGTTTTTTCATCTAATCCAGATCCTGTAACATCTTCCAACTCTTTATCTACCCAATTTAAAATGTTTCGAACAATAGGAATCACATCTTTTTTAACGATTGGAGCAGCTTTACGAACATAAGGAACAACATTTTTAACAACTGGAATATTTTCTCCAAAATCTAATAAATCTTTCAAAAGTCCACCATTTTTAAGTTCTTTCAACTGATTATAAGAAAATTCTATTCTGGTTCCTTTATTGTTTTTCTTATGTTTTTCGAGTTTATTGTATTGTCTATTTGTTAAAAATATCTTATCTTCGCCATTTTTTAGTTGATCTATTTTAAATTGAATACTAACGGGTATTTTCTTCTTAAAAGCGGATTTTATTTTTTCTTTCTGATTTTTACTGAAATTTACGTTCACCTCCATTTATATAGTAAAAATTTCAAGTTCTCTTCGATTCCCATTCCTAGTTTTCTCTTCAAAAACATTGCTCCAACTGTTGGAAGTGCAACAAATCTTTCACCTAAACTAGCATCTTTTGATAAAAATCGATCCATTGCTTTATCTTGCAAAACTTTATCTGCTATATGTCTGGAATTTGTGTCTCTATGTTTTGCATAAAAAATATCGTGTTCCATAGCAGCTTGATCTAATTTATTTATACCAGGATCTCCTCTTTTTAGTCTTTTTTCGAGTTTTGTGCCAGGCCCCAGATACTGATAAGTTGGTACGTGTAATTCAAAAGGTAAATTGTTGATAAAATCATTCAAAAGTCCGCTACCTTCAATCATAGATGAACTTATTGCTGGCAAAACTCGCTTTAAATATTTAATTCCATCAGGTTTTTCAATCAATTCATCAAGTTTGTTCGAAATAAAATCTTTAATCCCTTTCTTTTCGTTCAAAAAATTGTTGTTTCCAGCCTTTTCTTGAGCATAGATATAATTTATAATTCCATCGAGTTTTGTCAATTCGTCGATATATCTGTACTCAATCTTATTATCATTGTATTTTCTTACACCTGATCCTTCGATTCGTTTTTCCCAAATTGGTTTAATCAAATTGAGATATTTTTTACCTTTACTTGACTTAGGCTTCTTAGTAGATGGATCATTATTTTTGTAAATTGAATCAGATTTCCATAAAATTTCTGTATACTTTTTCAAGTCTTCTTCAGAATATAAACCGTCTTTTGGAACGTCATAGTCTGTTAAAAATCTCCATAAACCTTGAGTTCCTTCATATGTTTTTTCATTAATAATGATATCATTATGTTCAAAATTAACGGGCAAATTTCCAATCATAAAACTTTTCTTTTTTTTATCCAAATACAAACCAAATTTATCATCTTTTGCTCTAGGAAGGAATTTTTTACCAATTTCACCAATTATTATATCCGTTGTTCCAGGACTTATTGGTTCAACTATGGTAGAGTCTTCAATGATTCGAGGTCTAAATGGTGTTGAAGATGGTAATTTTGGCAATTCAAACTCTTCTACTTCAGATTCTGGAATTGAAATATCGGCAAACTGTCGTACAACTGGAACCAAATTCATTAAATTTTGATTATCGCTTAATACATTTTCAATTTTGCCCTCAACATTTTTTTATTGCAGAAGTTACAGGTTGATTAATTTTTTGAATAAGTTCTTGTTCTTCTTCATCCATTCGAATCTGTTCTTTAAATTCTTTGATTAATTTCTTTTCGATTTGATCAAGTTTTTTCGCTTCTTCTGAAGTTACGTTCGCCATTTATTTAGGAAAATTTTGAAACGTGAACGTGAACGAGAACGAGAACGTGGAACGAGATCGAGAACGAGAACGTGAAACACGAACGTGAAACACGAAGGTGAAACACGAACGTGAATCACGAACGTGAAACGTAAACACGAACGTAAAACATGAACGTGAAACGTAAACACGAACGTGAAACACGAACGTGAAACGTAAACACAAACGTGAAATATGAACGTGAACGTGGAACGTGAACAGATTTACCGTTTTTCAGTTGATTTCATAATGTAAATAAAAAGTAAAGATAATATAAAAATAATTGTAACAAATATTTTATCAAGTAGATTTGTCAGACCACTGAACAGCATTTATATTAGAAAATTTATTCAAATATTTACCATTTTTAGGCTTCAAAGTTAGATTAATAGTTAAAAATCCGTAGTCTTCTTTCCAAATTTTATCACATAATTCATTAAAGTGGTTAAAACTCATATCAGATCCCACATAATTGTTGTAAATTTTTCTCGAATAGTGATCGTCTTGCTAAAAACACACAACATATTCAAATTATTTCTAATAACTTGTTTATCAACCTTTGAAAAGCATTGGGAAAGATAGATACAAGATATGTTTTTGTGACGAGACATTACGAAATATTCCTTAATAACGTCTTGATTTTCTAAAATACAATCATCAAAAACGATTAACGAATTGGGTTTACATTCGCTTAACGGAATTATGTCCTCAGAAGCATTATAAAAATATGATATTTTTTTGTTTAAGTTTTTCTCAATATTTTCAAATCTTTGTTGTAATTTTTGTATAGGCGTCTTGTTCTAAAGATTTACTAAAAACATACAAATTGGAATAAGGAATCAACCTATTGTAGATAAAATTCAATAATAAAGTTGTTTTTCCACATCCACTTGAACCAACAATTAACAATCTGATTGGTTGATCTTTCTTGTTTTCTTCAAACGTTTGAAGTTTTATCTGATCTTTTTGCTTTAAAAATTTCTCCATTTAAATAGCTAAAAATGAAGCTGTTCAAGTTGACTTCAGAAAGCTTTAAATTAGTTTTAAACTTGGAACATCCTATACACTTAGAGGAAGAATCAAATTATTTTATCGGTTTAAGCGGTTTTTATTCTGACAATTTTGTAATAAATATTAGTGAAAGTTCTCCTTATTGCATAGGATTTAGTGAGAAGTTGGGGGGGGGGGGGGGTGGGGGGGGGGGGGGGTGGGGGGGGGGGGGGGTGGGGGGGGGGGGGGGTGGGGGGGGGGGGGGGTGGGGGGGGGGGGGGGTGGGCAAACGGTTAATGTATCAAATGTGAAATGAGCAAAAGGGCAGTTCATGTGTAATTTACTCAGGGAATGCTGTTATTGCAGTCGGTCTGGTACACTTTACAGTGCTGATTGCTCGTTCTACTTAACTAACAAATTTAATAGACGTATTTAGTTCTGAGTAACCTAAATGTATTTAGTTATAACTTCATCTTGGCTAACTTAACTATGAGTACATCATGAGAGATTCAGGTAAAATATTGATAGTTATTGCTTTAGAAACTATAAACTGAATTCTATAGTAAGACCAAGATCCAACCTTTGCTAGAACTAGATAAATATGTAATATATGTCAGATAGTCACAACTGTTATCCATTTTGCAGGAATGCACTCCTACATACCTATAGGAAGATAAATCATAAATAGCAACTTGTTCATGTTCTCGTATTGTTCTTGTATAATATTTACAATATACCCGGTAGAGTATGTTTTAGGTTTTATACTCAGTAAAAGATTCCTTGTTATCTTTAAAATAGTTTAGGGCATTCCTATTCCAAAATCAATACTGGTAAGCTTTTCCAAGTTCTCCAGATAGGTGCAGCGCCATACACCGCGGCCACATTTTATAACCAACGGCAATACCTTTTTTAAACATATGAAAAACATGTTGTCTTTAAATTAATAATAACAGAAAATAAAATATACAAAAATATAATTTTAACAATAATAAAATTGCTTTATTTTGCGAATGGTTTCGTTATGGGACATTAACATATAAGTTTTGTTTACCACATACAATGTAAAGAACGATAGTGTTATGTAAGGTTATGTTGAGTGGTGGTTGTGGAATAATTAAATTAAGAAAGAATGTTATATTTTAAGAAATTAGGAATATGAAAATGATATTACAGAATGAAAAGGGGCAACAATAGGAATAAAGTTTGATATTGAAAAAACGTATGATTAAAAAACTAAATTCAGAAATACGTTAAAATATGATGTAAGCAAATATTTTCGAACAAAAACTAAATCACTTGAATTAAATAGTAAAATAATTAATGTTATTATCAAGTTTGATGTAATAATTCTTAGTTTACGATATTTTTTGTAAATATATTTATGCGATGCGCCCAACGCTGTATATATTTATGTACAATATACTTAGCAATAAACTAAAACTAGTGACGGAAAACCGGGTGAAGAATATTTTTATAATATGTGAGGCCAGTTATAGAATATATGCTTTCTACTAAGGTTAAACTGCATACTACCATACTTTTTTACACAGAATACAATGTTCTCAGAACAATGAAAATATTTTGTTTGGGTAACACATGGTTATTATGTACATAATACTATAGTTGTAACTAAAAAATACAAAATGCTTCTAAAAACTAAAATTTAGTAAACTAAGAACGTTTTATAATCAAATATTGCAAATATTCATTTTATCTTACTATAAATATAAAAAAAAACAATAATTTTGACGTTAGGTGTCTTTCACACTATAAATCCTCTTCCCAAGACCATTATCTTAAACACATTGCTCTCACTGGCTTTGAGCTATATATCTTTTATTTAAGAAATCTTTGTATGAGTTCTAAAACTAAAATTTAAAAACATGTATACCTGTGATCAGTACGAGGCATTATAGTGCCAAAGTGTGTGTGAAAAGTTTAGATTAATTTAACTGTATTAGATTATATAGTTTTCTGTAAGCATCTACGTAAAATCCCGGAGAATACGTCCCGCGAAACTGTGAACTCGGAACAGCATCTTTATTAGCTATGCGGCACAGTTTTTTGGCCCATACTACTGATACATTTACAAATCTCAGTACTTGGAGTAGTTTATTCAACTGCAGAGTACGGCGTACCGATCAAGGCAACGCCCGCTTATCCATACACCAGGATGTGGATAAATCATGCAGAAATACACTACGATCGAGAAGGACAATCATAAGAAACGGCTAATGAATTACTCACACCTAATTTCGAAGCCGTGGACTCCTGGCAGCGAAAATGGACAGATAACCGCCTCGCCCAAGTCTGGAAATCATATCATAATCAGGATGAAACCACCACCCGCCTTTAAACAGCCCCGTTAGATATGGACTTCACTCATCAGTATCCGCAATGCGCGGACTCACTGCACAAGAGGGGCAGAACGCAATCTACAAGATGTGATGGTGGAGCAGAAAAGAATACCGTACAACAAACGTTGATGGAGAGTATGGCATATTAGGGGTCAATTTTGATGCCTTCGTAATGGTAATAGTCGCTGCAATTGATTATATGTGTAATTGGTAACGCGTTGAATGTATGTTTGTGACGGAAACTAATCTGTGACCGTGTTATACACTTGTATTGTTGTTATTTACACTTAACATTGCATGTATTTTACGTTATGTGTAAATATACGATGGATAACTAAGCATTTTAACAAATATTTGGTTATAGTATGGATGTGCAGACAATTCATGGGTAGAATGGCAGTTCAGTATTTAAAAGGCTGAGCTTTAGATCACTCTGATCTACTATAGTAGAAGCTTTAAAGGAAATTCTTTTTAAAATATTGATAATTAGACTTAGAGAGTGAATTATATACTACATTGATGTGTTAAAACAGGAATTGGTATATGGACATAACTTTTTTGTTAGTAAAAATGTACTATGCAGTATGAGTTGTTTATTTAGTCATGCTTGTCAGCAATATATAGAATATAGTCTAAGCTAAGATTTATTTATTTTGTTTTATTTTCAATCTTGAGAGATTAAGTCATGAGTGTATTTACGTGGCATCAACACTTTAATTACCTTATAATTACTGTTTTAGGTAATAAAGTGGTCACCAGGCGAACGGGTGTTTAACGCATTCAGAAACTTCTAATGGAACTGAATTATACAAAAGTTCTTTCCCTTGTAACTCAATTATTTTTTATCCACCCTGTTTTCATGCACATATTAAAAGTTATTCTCGTCTATACACATGAATTAAGAGTCTATCCTGTAAGAAGACGAATATTAAAAATAAGTTTGATCTTTTTTGCGTATTAAAAAACACATCTGGTCGACATATTATCGTTCCTTCTGACAACTTCATCATCGTTTAAACCAAAACATAATTGAAAGGCAACGTCACCGATATAAAAAAATCCTCATTTTTTTATTTCTTCCATAATACACTTTGAAACTACTTGAATATACAAACGAAACGCTTAATATTAGCGTACCGTTTTGTAGGACGTCATAGTAGCTGCTTAGACGAGACATAACAGTGTACGATCATCTTGCATCATCCATAGCGTAAGTTAGGCTGTCATTAATTTCTCACAAATATTTGGTTTGTTTGAATTGCGATCAAATGGAATCATTTAGATCAGTGTTTATTAAATTATCTTTTTAAGACAGTAATAATTTTTATATCTAATTCATTACTGTTACTATCATTTGATGCCTTACTCATAGGATCGTGTAGGTGAATTTTTAAGCCTTTTACACCAATTAAATTAAGTAGGCCAAAAAGAAGAAAAATTATCTTAACTTAAGATTTATTTAAATCTTTATCTGTCACATAGTAGTCTCGCTCAACTCTTGAAAAAACCAGCGAGATTTTGGTCGGTAAAGATCTGGTCAGTATGTATCCCTGTAATTCAACTTTGAGGAAGAATTTACTAATATCCTTATGTAATATTCAGGACATTACCACATTTTATTACGTTACCTTCGATTTGTGGTAGTACGGTGCCAGTTTACCATTATATATTTTTATTGTGTAGTATAAAACAATAAAATACCACGTCTCCAACGCCTGGCAAACAACCTCCCCAGACTTCTGGACTTCTTTGATATGAGCTGTGAAACCTTTAAGAGAGAATTACGACTAGCCTGTCATGACTTACATTATCGTCTGATAACCTTTTTCCCCATTATTCTTGTTGTGTTATTAGCTGTTGTTGTTGCTCTGTTATTGTTTTTGCTTGTCTTTTGTTATATATTTATAATTACTACTGTGCCTCATGTTATGTATTTACATTTATTGCTTGCATTTGTTATTTTTATAGTTTTCTTTCTCTGTTGGTATCTAGGTATATTTTATCTCTTGTTAATTATTTACAGTCTTTTTTCTCATTGTTGTTTACTTTTATAGCTTATTTGCACTGATATTTTTTATCATTTTATTCATTCGTATGTCACGTCTTAGACAGTAATCTACATGCACTTAAGTTAATATTTTTCTCAGTTTGTATTTACCACTAACACTAATTACTACTTTATATTCTTGTTAATAATTTGCAGTTTAGTTTTCATTGTTACTAATAATTTTATAGTTTACGTGCACTGTTATTATTTATCTTTTTTATTTACTGCTATAATGGCACATTTTATACACTAGGGTATTTAAGTTAAATACTTTTCACATATATTATATACTATCACTAATTTTTATTATAATTAATACATTTATTATTTATTTTTAATTATGCCTAGATTTTATTTAGAGTCCAGTTGCATGTTTGGTTTGGACCTTTTCTTTAAGTATTATTTAATCATCATATCATAAGTTTATAAACGTAAATTGGTTTTTGACCGTGAAAGGAAATAAATAAATAAATACTGTCCATATCTTTCTATGTAACATATTGTGTATGGACTGTAAAGCTTTATTTATACAGTCTACTTGATACACGTCAAATGTTATTTGCACTTTGTGTGTGTTTTAAAGAATTTCCTACAGTCCTTCACTATGCAGTTAGAACTAAACTTTGAAGATAGTTACTAGTAAAAGAAAACGGCTACCTTTTTCTGTAAAAGAACAAATAATGAGAATTTTCATAAGTATATCTGCTTACATAAATTGCCAACCTATGCATTATTCATAACATATTATTGACTGTCGGATTATGCTTTCCAATTCACCAGATAGCCTTATGTAGCTTTAAAATATCAATATCACAAATTCTCTCTCAATATATAAAAAATAATTTCCATATATAAAAATACATTTTTGTATGATTAGGCTTATAATGGACTTCAATTTAATCGTTGACAATTTTGTTTCATTAAGTTCAGAAAGTGTGTCACTCACATCATTAAAACTACTAGTCTAGAGTTTTCAGTCTTATTACACCGACAAGCAACAAACTTTACTTACAGTCGCTAGAAACCTTAACGTTTTAATCACTTTGTGTCAGGAAACTAACTTATGCTAAAGCAAAGTTTGTAAATCATTTTAAAACTTTCCCCTGATAGTATAATTTTTAATACCACAATGACTTAACACAATATACGTATGAGTAAATTAAAAACAACATTAACATTTGAGATTTGGGTGGATATGTATGATTATAATCAAGCACATTTAATTCCCACAAGAAATGATAAATATTGTTTTAATACAATTTTGTATAATTGAAATATTTAAATGACCTTGATATATTTTGTACCTGACTGGCTATTTCATGCATGTATGAAAAGAAATGATAACGAACTAGAAAGTAGTATTACATTATACCTGTAAAATTTTAGAAAAGGGCAAGAAAACAAAACAAGAAGGTTAATCCAACAACCATGAAGACATGGATGGCTCAATAAGAGAGGTTGACACAGAGATGTGTAGTGGTCACGCTACATATTGTGTGTTACTCAACAACCCAAATGATGAATACGCTAGTAGTTTAAAACACACACACACACACACACACACACACACACACACACACACATATATATATATATATATATATATATATATATATATATATATATATATAAAATTATCTTATATATATAAAAATCTTGAGTCACGATGTATGTTGCCAATAAACTCCAAAACGACTGAACCAATTTCAATCAAATTTCACATGTATCCGTAATTTAGTCTAACTTAGAAGATAGGATAGTTATTATCTGAATTATTCGCTTATGTCGTGAATATAAACGAATAAAATGAAGAAAAGTTTTCAAAGCGCCTGCACATTATAACCTGCAATTACGAGATAGATACGTATATTAAACAGTGAAACACTATTTGAAGGCGCTAAGTTATGATATATAATAAACTAAATTTTTGGTTGAACTTAAAGGTTGAGTGGTAGACCACTTTGTAATAAAATACATTATGCATGTACAATACATTTTTGACATATTTTCTTGATCGTGACATCAAGGTAAAAATCTACATCGGGGTTGGAAATATAATTTACTTCAACCAGAAATGCTCATACGCGGGCAAAACTTACGAAAAGCGTGTGAAGCCGCGGGAAACAGCTAGTATATATATAAAATTATATATATATATATATATATATATATATATATATATATATATAATTTTATTTTTTACTGTAAAAATAAAATGTTTTTAGAACATTGGCACTATATTTCGGTGAAAAACCGTCTTCAGGTGTAACATAGTGTGTAGGGATGAGTAAGGACAGTCATTCAAGTGAGAAAGAGATACTACTGTAAGTAGCGGTACTGTTTGTTTTTCACATTACAATGCCAACTGCCCCAAACAGTAATTTAATAACGAGAAATAATAATTGCTAATTTGCCAATAGAGGAGAAAAACATCATGTAGATCCTTGGGAAAGACGACACGCTCAAATCTTACCAGCTGATAAAGGCAACGAGACTGTTGTATTTGAGTCAGGAACGTATAAAGAAAATATTACGGAAACCTTAATCCTCTACATCATCATCATCGTCATCATCGTCAGACGTTTCCGTTCTCACGGGTCGTCGTACACAGCCTCCTCCACTTTAGTCTATCGTTCGAGGTCTCCTCTTCATCCACCTGTATTTTCTGTAGTCCCCTTCTCTCTATGTCTTTCCACACTTGGTCCTCCCATCTTCCTCTCGGTCTTCCTCTTGGTCTTCTTCCTCCTTCCTCCTTCTCCAGTGCTATTCTAGGCATTCTATTATCTCCCATCCTCTTCACATGCCCCATCCACTGTAT
Organism: Homalodisca vitripennis; assembly: GCF_021130785.1. Taxonomy (NCBI): domain Eukaryota; kingdom Metazoa; phylum Arthropoda; class Insecta; order Hemiptera; family Cicadellidae; genus Homalodisca; species Homalodisca vitripennis. The sequence continues at coordinate 64,893,969 of NC_060211.1, read as the reverse complement.
TCTTCTTCCTTCCATTGTCTCTTGCAGTGAAACTACCTTCAATCTTTCTCTAGTTATTTCGTTCCTTATTCTATCTCTTCTTGTAGTCTTCTCTATCCCTCTTAAAAATCTCATTTCTGCAGCTTGCAATCTGCTTAAATCATTTTTAGTCCACGTCCACGTCTCTGCTCCATATAATAAAATTGGTTGGAAATAAGATTTATACATCAATACTTTTGATTCTTTCCCAATGTTCCAACTCCACACAATCTTCTTTACCATATTGAAAAACTTTCCACTCTTCCATATTCTGTTTCCTATCTCTTCTCTTATTGTGCCCCTATCTGTTATGATTACTTCCTAAATAACAGAATTCCTTCACCTTTTCAAGTCTTTTTCCTTCAACTAACACGTCTTTGTTATTTCCATCCCTTCTCTCTACTTTCATTACTTTACATTTTTGTATGTTCATCTCTAAACCATATTTCTTCGCCACTTTTGCCCATTTGTTTAACTCTCGTTCTAACTCTTCTTCCCTATTTTCCCATATCATTATGTCATCCGCATATGCTATTGTCTTAAGTTCTTCTGCTCCTCTGTTTCCTTGTAATTCTAGAATAATTTCATCCATTATAATATTGAAAAGGAAAGGTGACAATATGCTTCCCTGCCTTACTCCTCTCTCTGTTTTAAAAGTATCTGTATATTTTTCTTCAATTCTTACCCTGTTTTTACATATGCCGTACAGGTTCTTTATTCTTTCTACTATTCCCTCACGCAATCCTCTCTTTCTTATACTCTCCCATATCCTTTCTCTCAGTACCTTATCATATGCCTTCTGTAGGTCTATAAACGCTACCATTGTATCTTTTCCGTATTCCCACCTCTTTTCTAACACTTGTCTCATCACAAAAATAGCATCCACCGTTGACCTACCTTTCCTAAAACCACATTGCTCCTCTCTTCCTGTTTCTTCCAGTACTGGTCTAATTTTCTGCAACAGTATTTTTTCATAAATTTTTTGTGTATGGCACAACAAAGTTATTCCCCTGTAATTCTCGCATTTTTGCTTATTGCCTTTCTTAAAAATCGGCACTATTATTCCCATTTTCCAGTCTTCTGGTATCTTCTTTTCCTTCCAAATCACTCTCATCACTCTGTACAACCATTGAATTCCCAATGGGCCCGCCGCCTTTATCATCTCAGCCGTCAGCTCGTCTATTCCCGCAGATTTCCCCTCTTTCATCTCTTTAACCGCTTTTTCCGATTCGCACATACTAAAATCCTCTTCATCTTCTGTCTCCTCTGTCATATCTCTTCTTTCCTCTTCATTTTCTGTTCCTTCCAGTAGTTCCTTAAAATACTCTTTCCACGTCTTCAAAACCTCTTTCTCCTCCCATTTGATTTCCCCTGAAACATCCACCACCTTAGTCAACATTTCTTTAGGTTTCGTCTTGTTCCTTATCACCCCATAAAAAATCTTCTTATTTCCTTTGAAGTTTGATTTCAGTTTTTCTTCAAAATCCTTCCATGTCCTCTCCTTTGCCTCCTTCATCATCTTTGCTGATGCCCTTGCAAGTCTCTTCCATTAATCCTCTACATACAGGCAATAAACAATTTAACAAAAGATGCAACTGATTCCGGTGGATGTAAATTAATTAACACCTTAAGAAAACACAAGGCATATTTTCAGATAAATTTACTACTCGCCATTCCAAATTCCTACAAATGTGCCCTTACAAAAGTTCACACACCTTGCATCCCTCTTCGGCCTATCAATAGTTCTCGTGATTCTCGTAGCAAGGAATTGTATAAAATCCTTTTACACGTTTTAAAGTTATTACAAGAAACACTGACTCTTCTTTTTTTCAAAAATTTCCAATGTTTTATAGAGAGCCAAATTTCCTGAAGTTGTCTTAAGTCTTAAACTGACCAACTACGTGGTAGGTTTTAACGTGAAAAATGTATTAAAAAATTCGCCATTCTAGAAACTTTCGAAATCATTGAATCACATCTCAATACCGGACCAATATTTAAAGAAAAGGACTAAACTTCCCTTCCCAGTAATTATGGAACTGTTACAGCTACGCACTCAATACAATTATTATTAGTTAGAGGATCAAATTTACCGTCAAGATGAGGGGATGGCAGCGGGTTTTACACAGTCAACTCAATGAGTAATAAGTAAGTGCAAGTGAATCTGAAGATCCTGAGTGACAATACTGATAAATTTGCTTTTATCTCAATTCGTAATGTGCTGAAAATATGAGGGAAAATTAGAAGAGTACGTATTAGGTATAACATTAAAACTGCGTTAAAAGACACAATAATCTTAGACATAAATCTGAAAAAAACCAAAAATATCCACACGATTTCAAACCTGTGATTGCAGTATAAAATGTAGTTGCAATAGGAAATGCAAAGGCCAGATAAACAGATTATAAAGTAACACAGCAGAAAAAAAAAACAGAAAAGTAAATAATTCCACATCAGTTTTGGTCGGAACACCATCGTATTTGTTGGGATGAAGCTATAATAATCGGGAACCTTATTTTTTCAAAACATTAATCAAGGCTTCATAAATTAAATTATTTGACCAACAAATCAGTCAACCTCTAGTCCAAAGTAGCTCGCTTGTCGGTTCTGAAAAATTAATTAAAAATTAACATAAAATATCAAACAGATTATATATTTTCAATTAACTAATTGGAGTCACAATATGGTTTTGAGAAGTTCATCTAGAAAGAACAAGAAACAAAAGGCCTACTTCCGTTCCCTCCATTTTTGCCTCCCCCTTGTTCTGCCGTAACGATTCCCATTTGGCATTGGCCTCTAACCAGTTCTAGGTGGTGAATGCAGACATATTGTGACTTGTATTCTTTAATTTAGTTTGTGCAATTAGTGTTAAGTTAGTTTTTTTATGAAGTGTATGTTGTAGACTTATTGAAGTTCACAACATGTTGATTGTGATTCTTGACTTATGCGTGTTACAACGCTGTGGTATGATTTGTAAATTTTAACCTAAATTATTATTATATTTGAAAATAGTTATCCACCTGAGGAAGAGATCAAATTTTAGATATCGAAACGTAATTTTACTGATTTCTTGTATCACTGAACAGTGGTGAAACGTCCGGAAAAATAATTATATCATTATTTTAACAAGGAAATGTGCATATCAATTAAATCACTTTTACCTAAGCTTTATCGCAAGTAATATATAAAGTAAATGGCCTTTTGATCAAGGAGTTGTGTGACGTTTATATTTGAAGCTTTGATATATTTCAGCTGTAACGAATAAATTATGGTGCATGTAATACTTTAAATCCAACAATTTTGTAGGATGAAAGTAGAGCTGCCTAAATTAAAAGACCAATTAAATTCATTTCATATTTTCTCACATATAACTGTAATTCTCGTAAATCCTTAATGCACTTTTTTAATATATACTTGTATAAAATACAAATTATTCGTGTTTGTCGTTAAATGTGTGCTTTAAAACATAACAGCTGGCTAGTCACGAAGTAATTGCCATATATAATGAGCGGTAACAATGTCATCAGAACTGTCTGTTAACAACATTGTCATTTCATTTAATTGCGTGTTGACACATTGCGTGTATATCTTTGAAATTATGTCGTAAACATAATTGCGGAGTTTTTAATAATCATATGACAAACGTGTTTTTAAAAGGTATTTATTTTCCTTACATTTTCATAACACGTACACCTGTTGGTGAAATAATTACTTTTATCTGGTGTAGAATAAAATGCTTAATGCATATATTATATTTTTGAGTTTTTCAAACCTAAAACTAATGAGTTGATTTTTCAGATGTACAAGGTAATATGCTAAAGAAAATACATCAACTGATATGAATGTGCCAAAGCTTGTTCAATGTAACAGGTTTCTCTTAAGTTTAAAGTTATATAACAAATTGATTATTAGTTTTTTTTCATAAGTCTACTTGTGTTACATTTTCAAATAAAAAATAGTTATGCTATGTTTGTTTCAAATGTATTTATTTTTCGATTTTCTCATTGCCATCATGGTTACCCATAAGAACAGTGAAAATTTTTTGGCAAATTTTTTTTGTCATATTCCATCGCCGAATTCTACGTTGCTTATTTAGAATTATATATGCGATAAAATTGTATAAATGTCAATACCCCACCGATGTCCCACAACGATGAAATTTAACACACATATGTGTCAAATGCTTTCAAAAGACAAATAAAGAATTTGCCATAAAAATCAGAGACTCATAGGGGTTTCTAAAATGAGGTTTAAATAAGAATAAATACACTAGAATAAATATATATATATTTAACTTTCAAATTTTCTTAAATTTTCAGTAATTCACATTTGCCCATCAATTACACAGAATAAAACTACTTTCAGACAGATTTAACTTCCATATAGAGTTAAATGGGGTTGGCATACCAAGAAAAACTGTATTTTTGTCTTTAAACATCCAGTTGCCCTATAAAGGTGACATTTGACACGTATTTGTATTGTGCCCTCGAAAAGTACCGTTACCCAAAATAGTGTCACTTGTAAACAAAGTAGACATCTTAGACTAAATAATTGTACATTTTCTTAGTATTTTTGTCTTTAAATATCCAGTTGCCCTATAAAGGTGACGTTTGACACGTATTTGTATTGTGCCCTCGAAAAGTACCGTTACCCAAAATAGTGTCACTTGTAAACAAAGTAGATATCTTAGACTAAATAATTGTACATTTTCTTAGTTGGAACTAATAATTTAAAACGATATGCTCATTGTGCAAAGCCGAGAATAACTATTATAATATAATATAAATTAATTTGGTTATAATATAAATCGAACTACTAATGACTAACCTAAAGAAGGTAAATGATGAACTTAAAAGTTTGAAACCTTTTCTTTCGCTGTTCAATGACATGCCCATTTATTCTTAATGTATATTTTACATATTCACTTATATAAAGTACACAATGTTTATCATAGTATCTAAGATTTACTATATTACGCTGTTATAAACCTGTTTTAGATGTTTGTTGTAAAAGGAATATAGAGTAAAATATTAAAAAATGTATTTGTGTCCGGATTTTGAATTTTTATGATACATATGATGGCTACTATTTCTGTAAGGGATTGCTAGGATGACATATTACATTATGCATGCACATGTATTTAGTTATACTTCCGAATACTTCCTGGGTCACTGCCAGCTATACTATCAATAAACACACACATAAATCTCGTCTACCTGCAGTTTATTTTCTGCAGTAATTAGAATACAGACTGATTCAGGCCACAAGATTAAAATAGTTGTTTAGTTAAATTGTGTAATATATGAACCGAAATATAGATAGTTTCCTATTGCTAGTTTAATGTATTACAGTTTTAAGATGTAACTTTTGCCGAGTTGACTAAAGAAATGTAAAAACTTATTTATATTTTGGAATCAGGAAAACTATATTGATACGTTCATCTATAAATTTTACATTATTAGAATGATATAATTAGTAATGAAATAAGAGAGAACATACATTTTCGCTATCATGAAAATTAGAATTTATTTTAGGTCATAACAATTACTAAGCATTGTTTGAAGTTTTAAGGCTTAAACTACATTCATACCAATTTATTGGTATTTAGGACATCATGTATGAATTCGGATGTTTATTGATGTCAAATTAAAGCCTTATAAGACACTGTTAACTGTGAGAAGAATATGATGCCCTTGCTTACTGGTAACATGTGTACAGTAGCTTTACGTTGGATATCATATAACAGCGAGAGTGAGTGATACTTACAAGGATGTCGTCTTTCCGATCATTGGTAAATGTTTCGCAAGTCAAATTAAGAGTTGATTAGATTGAAAATACCTTTAGTGTACAACAAAAATAAAGTTTATAAATTTAATCATCAGTACCAAGATTTCTTTTTCTGCAGATTTTTATAAGATATCTCATTTCACGTCGTTGACCATAATGAACTATTTAACTTTCATTCTCTGGTAATCTTAACATATACCATACTCCATGTTGATGAAATTTGTCAGTACTATAGTAAATTCCTTTTAGATGGTATCATTCAAAACATATCATTCGTTCTAATGGCAACTAATGGTATTATTTATTCATAGCGGTCACTATTGTACATCGTTTAAATTAATACATTGCCTTCTATTACTACTCTGGGGAGTCTAGTCGTATACCATAAACTCTGTTTATCAGATATGTCAGTCTTACCGAAAAACCTCGGTACTTCTCAATCATAATGGCTTCACTGAAATTAATCGAATAATTTATTTATGTTATTCACCATAATATATCGTTCGCCCTAACATGTGTATGATTAGCACATAATCTGAGTAGTCTAAACGTATATCATAAGCTTTGTTGATCAGATGTGCCAGTGATACCGTAAAGCCCCGGTAATCCGCAAACATAACGATCTTATTTGACCTAACTGTATTCTACATTAACGTCGTTCATCATAATACCCTTCCATTGTTTGCAGTAATGCATTACCGAATGCTTTTTTTTTTATCCGACTGTGCTATTAAAAATTTTGATATGTAATTAACATACACACAATTTTAAAAATGCAAGTCAACATGTGATGTATAGGTAATAAAGTGTATGAGTGAACTTTCTGAAACTAAAGGGTCATTATAGTTAATTTGGACAGATACTTAGTTTTCTTATCTTTTCCTTTCTTTGTTTATTAGAAACAGGGGCGTAAATAAATATTTTTTTACCCCGAGGTAAGAATTTAGTTTAGCACCTTGCGGAAAAACAGACAAAAACCCAATAGGCTCATACCATCACTGTGATGTAACAATTTTGTACAACTTGGTATGAATTGAAAGCATGATGAATAAGTGATCTAGATCAATTTCAAAATAATGTATTTAATATAAAAATTAATAACCGTCACGTCAATTTATAATACTGAAGTTTGTATGAAGTCCTTGTATTATGCAGTCGCCCTACTATAAATATCAACGTTTTACTTCAACATGCTATATTTTAATTTATAAAGGTATATATATATTAAATCAAATTTATTTATTTCTATACGTAATATTGATTGGCACGATATCTTAATGAGTAAATTCAAAGTGATATTGTGAAGAATATTTCTCATAGATATTCCCTCTCAAACAATGTATTATAACTAAAACTGAGGGTATTGTGGAACTCAAAATCCAAAATAAAGGTCGAAATGTGAAATACAACAAATCATTTTTTACATACATGCAATACATAAAATTGAAACAAGAAACTTCTTGACGTAACCATTTGAAACCGTTTGTTAGTACTAATATCGCACTGCCTCTTTAATTATTGGATTTAATTAAATCACACAATACATAAATTCAACTTAAAAATAAAGATCATTTACTATAGAGCTACAAGAACTATCACATGAACAATGACATTATTAGGACATTGACTTTAAACCTTTAAAATTTAAATAGTGTGTTTTAATTCTCACATGCCGTGGTTCTTCAGTTCCTGTCAACACATTTTTTGGATACCTGGCTGTAGGGATGGAACCAAACAATCTATTAATATTTTGGATGACTTGCAATCTTTATCTCAATTCCGATAGAATCATATCAATTCTTTATACAATAAATATTTATAAATCCTTTCCTCTTAAAGTTCGTTTTAAACCAAATATGTGCTTCAGTATTTTTCCACTTTCGTAACTCCTTGTAATGAGTGTGCACGTTGTTTTTGGTTTATATTATTTTATTTGGCTTCCCTCACTGTATCAACTGAATAATTTAATTTAATAAATCTTTTTTTAAACTAAGTAAATATTTTTTAACTTCATGTGGCGAGTTAAATAAAATCAGATCTATTTTAATAATACAATGTATTATATCTTACTGTTTTGTTAATGTCGTTAATCTATGAAGACAACAGGACAGAATAATAGTGAACCAATTTTCCGTTATTTTACCTGTTTTCCGGACCAACATGCCGTTGTATTTTAAATTAATTTATATTACTCAACGAGGCAAAAATGTATCAAATATTACAAAAAGTATTACACCTACTAATTCCTCATTAGTGCATTAATGTAATGTAAAAAAATACAAAACAAGGATGTAACTATTTCGCGATCGTGTCACTAATTGATTTTTAACTAGTGTAAATCCCAAGATGTATGTGGGGAGGGTAGTGATTTGGGGAGAGAAACTTTCACGTGAGTGGTGCCACACACAGTCAGGCAATAGTGTACGACGTCCTTTATCCTCGATCCAGACTAAACTTTCTTGCAACATCCTACAAGCAGACATCCGATGCTAACTTACACGGCTTAATATTACATCGCATTTCTTGTATTGTATTGCTATTGTTTTAGTTAAATGGTTACACTTTAAATACAGTTTTTGGTTTAGATGGAAATTCAAGTTCTATCACTGGATTAAGAATTTCTTTTCAGATAAGGCAACATAACATAAATAATACCTTTTAAAGGGTCAGTAAATCTTTTAAATATATTTATAATATGTCAGGTTTTCCCTTTTGACTCTTAGTAACCTGATTGAATAGAATTTAATAAATTCTTATTTTAAATGAAATTTTTTTATTTTTGCTTAACCGAAAAGTGCAATTTTTGTATTATTATTAATATAATATTTATTGTTTTGATTTGGCCAATTTTCAACGTTTCACTTTTTTCGCCCGGGGTGTATGTCCCCTCCTACTTATTTACTTCCCTGCTTAAAAGTGCTTATTTAACACCTTTACTCATTAAATCATTGTTCTATTATTATATTCATTTAATTTATAATTAGTAAACATTCTGAATTAAATAAATAATAACGATGTTTTAATGCAAGTACTTTAAAAAAAAACACTAGATTTGTTGTTCTGTAATTTATCGTATCATATTAAATCTTAATGTGTGTGCATTTTCATTTTTATTTTATTTTTTATTTTTTTACGAAATGTTAAAAACCTTTTATCCAAATGTCACAAAAAGGAGGACTTACAGGTTAAATACAGTGTCACATATCTCCTAGTCTTAAAATAATTACAATGTTATGAGGTTGAAAACGATGTTTGAAACCAAGTAGCATGTGACAAATGAAATACACTTCAGATAAGTTCTAGCGTAGCCTATATTTACTAATAATTTGTAGCCTCATCGTAATAAGTGTAAAAATAGTTATTTAATATAAGAAAATATAATTAAAAATTATCAGTTAAAAATTTTGTTTCGATCTGTGTAACATTGAACATAGTAATATTGTAAGATTGGATTTATTTGTATATATTTCATTTATTTAGCTGATATTTTTTAATGTAATACATTTAATAGCAATTCAGTAGTAAACTGATATGTTTATCAATAACGCTATATTAGGCTCGTAATCTCTCAGAATATGGCACACTATAAGACATCCTGTTATCTTGAAGTACACCTTTATTATCTTCATGTCGCATTTTGTGTTTTAGTATTACGTATTGAGTCGTATATCGTATAACTATATTTAGGTTTCGTCTGAATACAAAAACTACATTTTATGTAATTTTACCTTGCATATTTGAAACGCAATAATCGAAAATTCGTGAAACTTCGATTGTTATGGTTTCATGTTGTAGGTCTATTGAAAATATTTTAGTGCGTGTACTACACTTTATACTATATCGACATAAATTGTTTTAGTATGTATATAGCATATTACTCACATTGCACATAGCTCTGCCTTATACATCCAAGCGCAGTAAACATACAAAAGTAATCACAGAATTTGTTGTGTACTTACGTCATGGTTGTGACCAAATATGCAGGTATAGGATTGTGACATCCAAATAGTTTCAAGTAATCATTTATGTACCATGGTGTAATTAAAACTCTAATATTAAACACACATAAATATACGTACAAAGGCAAAACGAATACGAAGTGTCTGTTGTGTTTTAATTATGCATCATGTTTACATTGGGTAAGAAACCGTTAGTTTTTGCCGAAAACTCTGCACATATCATCTCCATATTCGTGTCACAACTCTTTTATAATATGTTAACTTGTTTGCTTGCCTTAAACAAAAATAATAGTACACGTGAACTGTTTTACTTTTTGAAACGCCCCCCCCCTCCCCCCCATCACTTTGAACAATGGCTCATGCCACTTTTTGTCGCTCAATCCCGACGTAGAACAATGTCCAAAAAGAAATTTTTCCCCAACACTTACCACGGCCGAGATCCGCAAACTCGTGGCCGCCATTTTGAATTGGGACCACGTACGGCATTTCTGAAAACGGCGTTCACCTCCCACTCCCAAGACGCATCACATGAACCCTTCACCTTGGAAAAAATCTCTACCCGTTTAGAATCCCTGAAAATCATCCATTTTCAATCGTCCATGGTCGGCACCCCAGACAAACGACAGACGGCGCATGCCAAATTTTAGCCTCAGACCTCTCCGGTGGACCGTGTCCAATGGAAAAACCCTACCCCGCACTCACCACCTCTCCCACACGACGTGCTCGTGACGCCATCTTGAATAGCTCGCAAACAGGGGGGGCTGGCGACACGTACCCGGCGGCAAACCTAGGATGTCCCATACGGAGCACCGATCCCCCCCCATTTTGGCTTCGGCGCTCTTACCGTCTGGGCTCCAGTCTGAAAGGTCCATTTTCGACCCCCCCTCCGCCCGCCCCCCAGCATCGGACCAAACGTCCAAGGGTCGATTGTTCATATGGGCTGTCCGTACTACCACGCCCATAGGTCGAAACCCGTTTTAAAATCGTTTCTGGGGGTGCTCATGTTCCCTAGGCTTTTATTTTTATATTTCCTAGTGTTACAAATTATTATTTTGAATAAATTTCCGAGCTCAAACCAGTTTTAATATTCAAAGGATAGTGAAGTTCCTATGAATTTGAGAAGTCTTGGAACAAAGATAGAATAAAACAAATCTTGCAATGCTCATTTACATCTATGCAAATCTCTCAGCATCTGCAAAGACTGACGTTTCTTGAGAGTACGCTGAATAAGTTGGTGTAGAAGATTACTACGGGTTGGCCTAAATTCTTATTTTTACATAGACAGCTATCATGGAAATAATATTCGGAAGCAATTCGTAAACACTGGCATAGTCAAGCGATATTTTATACAAATATTATAAAAATAGTTTGAAGCTCCGAAATACCTGTGCTAATTATATTTTTAATAATAGCAAACCAAACTTTAACGCTCAAATATATTAAATTTGTGTTCCTACAGTGTATTTATTGCTTGCTTGTAAGGTATTTAGCGGAAGCTAACATTGCCTATTCTTACAAACGTATATATTTAATTAAAAAAAATACTAAAAGTGAGATCTTATAAACTAATCAATCTATTTTTGTACTTGAATTGTTTACAAAAAGTTAATAAAACTTATAATTGCAAAAGTTGCAACAAATAATTAATACTTTTATAAATACTTTATTAAAAATTAATCACTGTAATGCATATTAATCTCTGATGAATCAAAAAACCATTTCATTGATCACCTTACAGTGATAACTTAACTACAGATCAAGCTTGATAAGTTTTGTAGCTTATATATAGATAGTTTATTGGCAAGATGTACTGGTGAAATTACTGCTTCTGCTCTTTTGGGAAATCTTCTCAGGTCTACCACGATCTTGGACTTTACATATCTTTGTCGAGTCTACAACTTATGACCTTCCTCCATTTGTTAGTATCAAGGTTAGTAAAATTACATTCCATTTTAAGAATGGAAGAAAATGTTTAAACTATTCATAATAATTTTGTTACTATAAAATGTAACTCATCTACGTAACATAGTCAAATTATAACAGAAACTTATTGCTTACAAAATATCTCTCTATGTTACCCCAATGTGTCTGATCTTTTCGTAACGCATCTATTAAAACATTTCAATAATCAGTTATAAAATTTTAGATTGTTCTAAACTGAAATATTACTTTCTACTGTTCATATGTGATAGAAAAGAGTTTATTGTTAGCGAGTGGAAATCTCCCATTAAAACAACACTGGCTATGTCTTATGAGAGTGTTAGGAAATAATATGTTATCCGTGTAAAAGTTAACAATGACAGATTGTATTGCAGATTGCAATTTTAGGACTTGATATAGCAGAACGAGGTAGAATCAATGAAGTTAAGATTTAGGTTTGTTACCTATAAACTTGTGTTTACTTTGGAATCGCCAAATGTGTAAAAAACTTAATAGTAAAAACCAGTTTAAATTTTTCTAAATGTCTGATCCTCTTTACCGTAAGCATTGGAATAATACCTTCTATGAAAATTTCATCATACGGCTCAATAATACTAAATTGTGTGTGCGTTTACTAAAATGAATGTTTTACTCCTGCACATGGGCCTATAGTTTTTCACAAATTACTATAATAATCAAGCCATTAACTACCATCATGGAGTTTTTACATACGTATAAGCTATGTTTATTTAAGTGGTACTTGGCCTATAAAAGCTGTTTCAATCTCTGACTCCAGTGCCTCAAAATATTGTTTTTAAACACAATTGAACATACTATAATACGATTTCAATATCTTCCAGTGGCCAGCACTCTATTAGCTATGACATTTTAAAAAATTTCTATGATCAAGAAGTTGTGTGAGAAAGCGCGGAAAACTGCTAGTTGTTATATAAGCAAAGAGGCTCGTAGGAAACCAAGTGATTTATATAGAGGTATACTAAAACCATAATTCTAAAAAATACGTTCGCAAAAAGACAAATTATGGTAATTAACAGCCAGTTAGTGTAGCACATTGCATTTATATAAAATAAAGTGAACATTCTACGAAAAACAATCTATTGTAATTACTTGCACTTCATTAACTGCATGGATTTAGTGAATAATGATGATAATATAATATACTATCATCATTATTCATGATGATATTATTATTATTATAACGAGGTATCTATCAAACGATATTTATGAGGTTAGGTGAATCTGTAAAATCTGTAGATCAATTCAACAGACAAACACTTTTTAAGGAGAAACCAACCATCCCTTAAAGACCTAATTAATTATAATCATTAAATAAGGGTAAACATTAATTTTGTCTTATTGTCTTTGTGACTTCAATGATTATTTTGTAAAGCCCCTAACCAAGCACACACTCTATAATTGGTGAATTCTTTAACATCCTTCAACTCCAACAGGGAAAATATCGGAATGTCAATCTTTAAACCTGTGTTCAAAACTTCGATATTACGAGAAAACACAAATACTATTACTATTACTATTATTATATGACTATTTCTATAATATTGAAAATGAAAATTTATTGAGAAATGCTGCGGGATTCATGAGGCACATACTAAATCCATTTCTAAGGTAGAGACAGACAGAAAGCGTAGCGTGCCGTGACGGAGCGTTACGATCGTAATTATATCTATTAATTAGTTAAAATCAAATTATATTTCATAAAATATATTTAAGCCGAGTACTTTTTCTAAAGACAATTGGCTGTCTCTAAGACGCTTCTTGTGTGCATCATACACGCTTTCATAACGCAATGCCTTCCGTTTGTTCGTATCCCAAAAGAGGACCCTTAAAGTAACATCAAAATTTATATAAAATTAATTAGCATTCCTTTAACTAATCTTTGACCTATAATTTATTTTTCACCTTCAAGGACGGTAAAACCGTTTCTTATTGTGAATTTGAAAAATAATTAAACGATAGATGTAATTTAGATAGGATCTTTCTTAAATACTATCATATATCAATTCAAACTATTAAAAGCGTTTAAAAACATTATACAATTTTATAAATTGTACTTTTTTTTAGTTATAAGGTATGCTGAAGCTAAATATTTGAAACTCAACTATCATAAGCTTTACTTTAAAGTTCTTGGATTGTTAATAATGTTTTGTAAAAAAGACATTTGTGTAAAACATTATACTTAAATTTACTTTTATAGGTTACGTTTTTAAACTGAGTGTGGCATTAGACTTTAAAATATACATAGTTGAATATGACAATTTAAAAAAGTTTTACGTATATTTAAATCAGAACTATGCAGAACAAAGTATATTTTTTCAAGTAATGCAAATTTTAATTACACTTCTAAAAATATTCAGTTTTGCAAACATTTATAATAAAGCTTTTGATGAGAACTGGGACTTTAATACAAAAGCATTGTCAGGAGTTAACAGCCATGAACTTGATTTAGTGTTTCTCAGTACAACTGGGTCTTCCGCATCACTTCGGTCCCTGCCTTGGTGTTCTTAATAACTTGTTTTGCTTGCAGTTGTCTCACATATTCTATTGACCGAGCCGTTAGAATAATTTAAATTATAATAACTGTAAAAGAACTATATTAAGTAATAAAAAAATGCAGGAAATCACGACTTTTTTATTAGATACTGAAAGTAGAGGTCTATAAATTTAAATTAATTTGGGAGGCTATAAATAATTCAGAACGCCAGATCTGCATGTCAATTAAATATTCATGCAACTTTTATTGAGTCCAAATAGAAAAAAATCAGGATAGTAGCAAATGTTTAATCTTAAATTCTCTGTACCCCACTATGTGGTGACACTAAAACGAAAGAAAGTTAAATGTTGATGATACTGCACAGGGTGATGGCAGATATCTTATTATGGCGGTTTAAATTATGTTATTTTACATGTAAAATTACTTAATTTAATTTTTTGTATCTTCTACAATTTAACTGTGCAAAAGCAGTTCATAAAACAACGTCATAAAATGTTTGATATTTGTGTATATTAAAATGGCGTTGTTGTATATTTATTTACACTGTGATTTTGGTATACAATACAATATTTTTCATCAGTTTTGCAATAATGAATATGAAAATTTTACAGGTATTAACCAAAAACAGCCTTTGCTGTTATGATGATCAAACATAAAAAGACAACATAATTCAAGTGTGTGTGTGCAAATATTACATCAATATTAAATATATTCTCTTCGAAGAGGGTAATATTTCCTGGAAGAATAAACAATTATATATTATTATTATTAAGCGCTTCCATCTGAAATTTAAGATATTAACGAACTTATCTTTGACATATTAGAAAATAGGTGTGGTGTAACTATGTATTAAAAAGTGCCTTAACCGACGACTTATTTTATGTAACATCATAACTATTGTGTGCAATTTACATATAAGGTAGATTAAGTATAATAATTTAGGAAATCTAAAGCTCAAAAATCACCACATAGCTACTAATTAATATTTGAATTATAATGATTAGTTCTTGATATTTTAGAGATACTGAATGTGTCTTGTAGAAAATATAGGTAGATAGATATATTATGATATGAACACTAATGAACATGGTAAAAAGAGGAAGTATATAATACTTTGGTACGTGTTTTCATGTGTTAAAAAAATGGTTTTATTATGCATTATTTGTTTGTTGGTTTGGTTTTCCAATATCAAAGTTATGTCGGTAAATAAACAAACGCATGATTCATCTTCGAAGCTTTTCTTATGTGTTATATTTACGTTAGTATAGTTCAGCTATATTAGTGTTCGTTAGCATTCATTTCTGAGAGAATTAATTTAAATTATTACAGTTTATAATATAGCATTTAATTTAACACATGTGAATTAAATTCCATGCAGTTACAATGAATTATAATTATATAGGTCACACAAGAAACAGCATTTTTTAGTACTTGAGAGACTTACAAGTGATGAGTCCAACAGGACAATTTAGATCTCTCACGGAAATAAAACTAAAATTGCCTAGTAAAGAAAACGAGAAATAGATTTCCCATTGGGCCTCTGCAAAGTCATCCCACCGTACGTCACGAGCAAGTGTACTCTCATTTTCTTTTTAGGAATGAACGAAGAAGTTAATTACTAATTATATTCTAATTAACAAACATTACAAAGGGGAGTTACACTGCACATTACTCCTTTAATATTAAATAGGTTTGTCCTAATGGAACACACTTATTTATATACATTTTAAAATTTTATACGCTAATACATATGTGACTGATTGCAAAATTGTAATCAATTTGTATGTAGTTGAAACATATTTCAGTCCAATTATCGTCATTCTTTATTTATAAAAAATGTGTGCAAGAAATAGAGGTTTGTATCAGGTAAAACTTCAATTGACAAAATAAAATTAGCTTATTACCATAAATGCACATTAAATATTACCTAAGGCTTGAAATTCAAAATTAATAATAACGCTCAAGCGTTCAAACATAAAAAAAACTATATGTTTTATCAAAATTGGTTTAAATTATGAGTGAAGCAGTTCTTGGTACATTAAAAAAAATTATACAGAATCGGTTCCAGAATTAAAAATCGTAATAATTCTCAATTTTAGCGTTAATACTCTCAGAATTTATAGTCTAAAATTCCACATTTAGATGTCATCTAGAGTTAAAGACCGGGAGAAAATAACATATGTGAAAAGCTTCACTAAAAGAACTTATGTAGAGACAATTAAAGGGCATCTGAGAGGCAACATGAATGGGCTATGAGATTCTATTACTCGAGTATAATTGATAAGGATGACTATTGAATAGTCATTTGGCCATCTGAGTAAGGATCTAAGTATTTTAAACATCTCGTTGGTAAATATTCGATGACAGTTACATTATAGTGTAAATACTTTCTTGTTCAGATATAATCTTTTATGTACCCCGTGAAAATGTATGGTTGATGTAACTGAACGAATGCCCATGTTCAGTTAAAACACTTGATATTTGTTTAGCAATTACTGTTATTCTTTCATCAAAAAGAAAATCATATGCAGATTTTAAAGAATTTCCCGAATTAAACACTAAAAAACGTTTAATAAAGCTATTTTGTTCAAAAGAAAATATTATACTCCTTTAGATATTTTCTTCTTATGTTTAATATAGTAATACTCATTATTTTAATAAGGTATTTGTTTTTTCCCTATTTTCAGCGTAGGAATATAATAAGAATATTTCCTTTCTTATACAGGAATTTTGAAATTTAGTCGGATTCACAGGGGATTACATAGAACTAACATCCAAGAGGAAGTATGAGAACGACATAATTCTATTCAATTGTTTTATTTTAACTTTTTAGTTTTACTGATAACAGGTTTTAGTTCTTATATTTTTGGAATAACATTAAACGTATTTCGATACCTAGACGTTTTATGCAATCCAGTATAGACAGCACAGTTCCTTTTGAAAAATAAATTTATTCACAAATTTTTAACATTAATACTTTACACAAGAATATTATTACATATTATTAGATTACGAAACATCAAACAAACGTCCAATTAAATCAGACTACGTCGATATTTCGTGTACCGATGCTAAGCCAGAGAGAATATACGCCGGAGGGATTACTGTGTTTATATTACCATTGAACAGGAGTTGAGCTCGCCGCGGACTACAGGCTTCCTGTTGACACTCCATGTTATTTGTACTATATATCTTTATCGCTACATACATTACCACGAGCCACGTACCATAACATTCGCTAAGGTCACCATAACATTCTGTTGGATGTGTTGGGATAAATAGTCTATATGTGTTAGTATGTAACATATTAAAATGTTTTACGATTACATTGAGTTTGTTTACAAATTTATTTATTCAGTTATTTTCTTGTTTCAACTATTATGTAATTTGTTGTTTCAACCTGTAAGATCAATGTCAAATATTAACCAAAGCTCAGACTAATCCTATAGTGTAACATTCACTATAATTAAATTTGGTATTCCTCATCAGAAATCTTTTTCGATGCACAATTTCAAGTCTACAGTTAGCTAATTTTCGAGATATCGTGCGGACAGAAAGATAGAAAGTAACATTTTCCAGTCCCACGAGATACAGGTATTTCTTACACCTATTTAAGTATTTACTAGGAATTATTGTAGTTATTTACAACATAAAGATTTAAACGAATAAAAAATACCTTTTATTAATTTCTCAGTTTAAATTTAACCTAAGTTTTGTGTACATATTTGAGGTTGTGATATACGAGCGTATTACATATTACTCCTCTTTGTTATTCTATGGTTAAAGGTTATATTTGTAAACTGATGTATCCAGTATTCAGTATTGGGATCTATTATCTATGATTTTTCAGTAACAAATGCCTTATTCTAAATATATGTAAACGCTGTCTAGAACGTCTAAGACAATACAATCATGGTTATACAAATTCAAAATTTAGATTAGACTTGTGATAGATGCTTTAAAGTTTTCTGGTAATTTTTACAGTTTTTCATGTCTGTTTCTGATAAGAAATTCTACATATGTAGACGAAGGTAAAAAAACCTTGGTAGCTGGCTCTTGTGAAAAATACATCGATCATAACTATTAAACATCCTTAAGACAAAACATAAAATTTTTTTATTACAAAATACTGAACTAAGTATGATATCTTATTTAAATTTATTCAAAATTAAAATGAATTATAATGTGTAGAGGTTTTTATAAGGCTATCAACATTTGTTTAATGCATTCTATAAATTTTAAACATTTTTTACGCTTTAAATATTACCTACTAGAAATGTAATTTCTAGCAGATTTCATTACTTCAATAAAACACATCACCTGAAAGTCCTAAAATACTTTAAACCGTGTATTCAAAACTGTGTTTTTCCGTTTTCTTAAGTACCACATTACATGCTTAAACATAACTGACTAATATGCAAAGCTTATCTAGCGAATGTTCAAGATACATAACGATAAAGTAATGCGCTATTATTTGAATGGTAGCAGTTCAGTAAAGGGAGTAAAGAGCTGGCACTTCGCAGTTGACGTAGATGGATGTTTACCTGAAAATTTACCTGACCTGCAAAATGTACTTGACTTCAGTCTGTGTATCCATTACTACCAAAGACATCTCAAAGCCTTCTAGCTTTAAAATTTCACTGGTCTTCACAAATAATTAAATTATGTGATGAAATGCTTTTTTTTCATGTTCAGAAATATTAACATCAATTATTATTTGTAAAACAATTCCTAAAGAATGTTAAATTCTTTTAATTATTTCCCTCTTTTATGGACAAATAAATCAAACTCAGGACACCCCTCTAGGAAGCTCCCCAGGGAGGAATTTTCCCAAAATAATCTTTTAGGGGACAAGTTAAACATTTTTATAAATAAATGTATAGTAGCACTAGTAATTACAAATTGCGTGAAGAATAAAAAAGGCTAAAACTTACTAACCAGTGTTTTTATATCAGATGCTCAAACTGCTAAACCAGAAGTTTTTACAACGTCTAAGCCTGTTCTATAAACATAAAACTGCATGCTGTATGAATTCACACGAGATTTTTGAATTTCCGTTACTATTCTGTCCCTAAAGTAATTAATGAATGCACTGGGATTTCGGTTTATAGACGTTGTTTTAATATGACACCACAAAAATTAACCTAGTGGAGATACATTTTATGATCTTGGTGGCCACTCGATACCTCCTTTTCTGCCCATCCATCGATTTGGAAAAATATTGTTTAAACACTCGCGGGCATGCAGGCAATACTGTGGAGGTAATTCGTTATGCTGGAGCCAACCTTTATTACAGTTTTAGGTTGCTACTTGGATAGCTGGATTAATCTGCTGATTTTATAACATTTCCTGGTATATCTTGCTGTTAAGGTTTACATCAATAAAGAAGGCCCAAAAAACTGATCCCTTACAATTCCAAACCGAACATAAGTATTTAACAAAATTCTACGCGATGATCAAAATCGTCCTCAAGTAGTTCATGAACTAAACAAATTTTGTGCGCTTTATAACCATTATCATTTAAAACATTTAAAACTGATTCTTGAGATGTACCTAATATTTGATAAACATTTCTTGTTGAGGCAAGAAGATCTTTTAGATCAAACTATAAAACGTCAAGTGACAATACTTCGGTTGTGGCCGATTTCAGTCGTTCAGGTTAGGGGTGGTCTTTAACACAGCCTGTTTTCTTGAAATAGGTCACGGTATATTGCCAATTACCCTGGATCAAGAGTTATCATGAGCAACAGACACCTAAAGGTATGTAGGAACATCGAGCCCAATTAATAAAGTTCGCAAGCATCTGGAATTCCCATACACCTAGAGGTCTAATTTTTGCACCAGTCAGCATAACCTGCTATTATAATATAACAATGGAAAATAGCAAGCTATTTGAAAAATGGTTATTATATTTGAAATGTATGTATACAATCTTTTTTATATTAATTGCACATTCATCTATTGATTTACATGAACATTTGTATTGTTTGTCCTGGAATACTTGAAAGTTGTGCTAATCGTCATTCTCTGAGAAAAACATGCTTTGCTAAGGACACATAGGCATAACTTCTAGTATTTCGTCTTCCTGTCTGGACAGTTTTTGACAGTGTCATATGGCGTTGCGATGCTTAAATCTTTGAAAAGTCCCTTACAGGACATTACAAAGCTGTTTGCAGGACTAAGGCATATATTCCGTAACGTGGCCAGGTGTTTCAAATGCAAGCCTAATCTTGTATAATATTGTTTAACACCATGCAGGCGTTAGAAAGTTGCCCTTTAACGTAAAAGTATATCTAGCATGTATCTAAAGCACAGTTTGTAGAAACTATTCATCATTCATTTCCTCATATTAGGATTACTTTGAAAATTATTCCTCTAGAAATGCCTATGCACACATTTATTTGCTTAGATATAAGGTAAGAGTACGCACACTACGTGACACGTAATATACTTTCGTGTAAAACTTCAGTCTGCAGTTACATGTGTATCTTTTTCAAATGTTCAATTATCATCTGACTGCTCTAAGTGTTCTTTAAATGTATTTATTCTACTAGTTTTCTTTTGTTTGCCATTAGGTTTACCTGCAAGACCAATATAAAAATACACACTAAACCTCAGCCTCCGACATGCACTATAATCGATCTAGATTTTGTCAGATAAAAATGAAGCTTAATTCAAAATACCGAGTCAATAGTATGATCCATTTTTGATATCTTATGAATACATTTATACTTATTTGTTATTGGTAGTGTTGGTAGTCAGACAAATAAGACGATCCGGTAGAGACTAACAGCAAACTGAGTTAAAGTTTTTACACACGACTGGTTAAATGCTGACTATTTACATAAAAGGAATTCTGGGTCTTTGTTTTTTGACAGAAACTCTGCAATACAGTGGGAGGGCTCAACAAGCATAGGCAGTTTATTTAAATGAAAAATCATTTGATATACGATTAGATGTGAGTACTTATTATGCTATGGCATTTATATTTACTTGAATCATAACAATTACTTAATAGCGATATTGAAGAATGAATACCATGTAATACAATTTTGTATGTAATAGTGTAATACCGTATATTTTTATGTTAACACCTTTGTATAAACATTTAATCCCAAAGCTTTACTATTATATGGGAACTCTTCTTCAATTAAAACGTATATCATGGTGAATAGAAAACAATAGTTCTTTTCAATCTCGAAATGTTCTGCGAACAGATAGAGATAAATACAGCCATACAAATTAAATTTGATACGAAAATAACTCATCATAGAACTTATTCTTAATTAACCCTAGAATGGTAACGCCTATTTGCCACACATAAATGGTAACGCGTAGTCTCTCAGACTACTTTAGGGAAAAATGAATAAAAATTTATAAAAATATAATTTAAAATAAATTTATTTACAAATGACGTTATTTACATCTTAGAGGTCATGTTTCCTGATTTTTGTTGATTTCAGTCTTTATTGGAACACTTTACACACAGCATTCCTTGGTGCTCCAAGCAAGTATGCTTATAACATTTTGTGCACTGGAATCGAGTCATTCTCCTTTTTATCGCTGGGCAAACTGCACAAATCTTCCTTGTTCCTGCTTCTTTAATAACATTTTGAGCCTCAGATGTTGATGGGCCAACGACATCTTCAATGATTCGTTTGAGATTCCTTGATAAATTTGGCAGTTTTAGTCTTCCCTGAATGTGCGGAGTTGTTAATTCAACACATATTTCTTTAGCAAATGCCCTTCTTGTCATAGGTTTAATTTTTGTTGACAATGCCTGATGGACATAAATAACAAATGAGTTGATCAAAAACCCGTTTCATCATGATCACTTTCTTGTTCATCACAATCACTTCGTTCAAGTTCAGATAGTATTTCTCTTATTTCAAAACTAGTGTTCAGTGGATCAGCCATGGTTACTTGACCATCCACGGTAAAAATTATCAGAAAAACTAACACTACATTCGCACAAAATAACTTTTCATATATTTACTCAGGAACAAAAAAGTAACATAAACGGTAACGCGTAGTCTACCAGACGACTATGGGCTCACTGAAATGAACTGAGTGAATGAAACAAAATGGAACCCTATCCAGCATTAACCTTGGCTGGCAGGGGGAAGGTATTGGTGATGGGGGGTTGGTCACGTCATGCACATGCCACCTGGACCGGTTTTTGTAGCTTGCGTCGTCTGAGAGACTACGCGTTACCATTCTAGGGTTAAATGAAGATTTACGCTAAATATAAAATATCCAAATAAAAAATCTCTTGATACATCTTTTTAAATTTACTTTCAGAATTTGCTCAACTAATTGGGTTTAGTTTTAGTATTCAAACGATAAAAGCCCATATACCAAGTTAATATCTAATGATATTGTATGTCTAGGGATAGGTAGGCTACGTGTGTCTCTAATAGGTGTATTGATGTTGTTCATTAGCCATTTTCTCGTTGCCAACATGGTTGCCCATACGATTTAAAAATGTTCGCTACCGCAAATCTCTCGAAGTGACATATACTATCATCGACCTCAGTTTTCCTCTTATTTTCATATATATATATATATATATATATATATATATATATATATATATATATATATATATATATATATCAGTTTCATACACTAGTTCAAGTCTATAGATGAGTTGTTGTTCCATTAATGGTGTAGACAGATAGACATACAGAAATTAAATATCAGTAACAACAAAAGAAATCTATAAGTTGTGTAATTTATGGCGTAATACCAAATCTTTCTTTTTTTACTTTACGTTGCAATCAAATTCTGATCACGCCATATTTTTGTAAATAAAATTCAGTTATTCAGAAGGCATTTTATTTTAATAAAATTAAAAGTTTAAATTGCATTTACCTTTTGGAAACCCTCAACTTTATGAAACAAAAAACGTTTTGCTAATTTATCATCTCACTAAAGTTAGCTCAAATTTATCTACCACTTAGTGCAGTGTTTGACATCTGGTACTGACAGAGGTTATGTGTACCAGATGAGACTATGAGAAAACCTCCTCACCTAGACTGCACTTCTGTATTATAGTTGTCTCTAATATCAAAACGATGAAGACAGCTTTTTCGTCGCCGAATCTTTGTTGGATCTCTTCAGACGGATCCTTCTTGATTTCATGAATCAAGTTTGTGACCCCGTCAGAATTCAGACGATGCACTAAGCGGAAGGTAAACTATACAGGGATAAACTATACATGCACATTGGACCAACCCTTCGAATCACAATTACGTTATGTACATCAATTTATTCTTCAAACCTTAAAATCGAAAGCAATTTTAATATGTTAGTTAATATAAGCACAATATCATTTTAAAACATTGTTAGATGATAATAGATTTAGACATAATCATTTGTAACATATTTATAATTTTTAGTATCATAATGATTTGCAAAAGTTCCTTGGTATATGATGGGAGAAATATATGAAAGACAATCCAATAATTTTATTTTGGAATAGGAAAAATAAGTTAAACCAAATTCAAATTACTACTATCAACAAATTTCATATAAAAACGATTACTTAATTTTTGTTCCATGTATAAAAGGTTATTAGTCTTCAGTCGCAATGAAAACGTATGTCACCAGTTGTAATACGGCTTGACCTATGTGGTGGCTAAAAGTCACGTCGGCGCGTACCGGTAAGTATTATACAGCAGTTGACGTTGGCGAAACAAACATGGAGAAATACGTGTAAGTACGTAGATATTTGACCTATTTGTTATTTCAGTAATTGGTATAAGGAAAAAAACGTTTTATTCTCACATAGATTTTAATACTATCCCTAATTATATTTTATCGTTTAATACTTCACAAAAATCTTTAAACTCTATATAAGGCAATGTGAAGGTCTTCTAGGGACACATCAAAAATATGAAAGCAAATCTTCATTACTTTCCAATCTATACCTTTACAACGTGACAGCGGATACCCCTTAGGGCATATGCGACTTGTTGTTTCATATTTCTCTTCTGTATACAGGCTCCCACAAACACTTCCTGTTCCTTTGGAGCTAGAAACCTCATTCCATCTGTCAGGTTTTCACATCTCATGTGAAGAAGTTGAGGAGACACTAGCTAAGCTGGATGAAAGAAAGGGTGCGGGGCCAGATGGGATTCCTCCAGTAGTATTGAAGTTTTGTAGTGGTATCTTGGCTCCACATGTCACCCAATATTTCAATGCTCTTCTAATCCTGGGAATTTTACCTAAGAACCTGAAGCCTGTTAATGTTCGCGAATGACGCCAAGGTATATAGGGAAGTATCCTCACTTCGAGACTGCGCCTCTCTGCAATCCGACTTGGAAAGTGTCGTCTCCTGGTGTGTGCTGAATGACATGGATATAAATTTCTCAAAGTGCTCTGTGGTCTCATTACATCGCTCAGCTAGGGTCACAGTCTTCAACTACAAGATGGAAGGAACCATACTGAATCGCTCAAGCACAGTAAAGGATTTGGGAGTTATCTTTTCCTCGTCACTGAGACCTGAACAGCATCTGTCTGCAGTTACTAGGAAGGCCACTATTGCCCTCGATCTTATATTTAGGACTTCTCGAGATGGATTTTCACCATGGACACTTCGAGCCCTGTACGTTCAGTTGGTAAGACCAATATTGGAATACTGTTCGCCGGTATGGTCTCCCTACCTGTTGGGTCACGTGGAACTCGTTGAAAGAATTCAGATAAGATTCATCAGGCTGATTGGGTTGAGACTTGGATATGCCTACGACGGGGTTACCGTTGAAGATCTGCAACGCCACTTTGGGCTCTTACCCTTGAGCACCAGACGCCAAATTGCTGAACTGATGTTCTTGAAGAAGGTTTTGTCGTCGTCTTGTGATTCCCCGAGACTTCTAGAGAGGATCAATCTTCGTTGTCCTCGACCATCTTCAAAATCTGTGCAGCTTTTCGAGAGGGAATTCCTCGCTACGAACTATGAGTACAACAGTACAATACCGAGGATTCACAAGTTGGGAAATAGTCTTCCTGCGCATATTGATTTGTTCAGCATGTCCGACACTTCATTCAAGAGGAAGGTCACGAAATATCTTTCTGGCCACATGTGAAACTCTGACACTGAATGTTATATTTTGCTTGCTGCTTTTTTGTTTCTTTTTTCAACATTTTTGTTTATATTTAATGGCATTAAACCCTGCATGTATTGTCGCATATTTTATATTTAGCTAAATAGAAATGGTTTCTTGTGAATTTTATATATTGCTTGCTATTTTCTTAACGCTTTTGTTCATATATTATAATGGCATCAAAATGTGCATTTATAGTAGCATGTTTTATATTTTGCTAAATTGAAATGGTTTCTTGAGATGTTTTTATATATCAATGAACATAGGCTACGCTAAACTTTATTTTTATTTTGTATTGTATATTATCATATGTATATGTATTTCTTAGTAGTATAGTAAGTAACTCTATAATTTATACGCTACTTTAATTAAGTTCTTTTACTGATCCACCTGCATGTTGCACTTGTTTATGAACTGTATTGCTGTTGTAATTTTTCTTTTTCTTCACGATGTTGATGTTATTTGGCACTTGTTTTGCTTGTTTTTGCTTTTGTTTACTTTACCATGTATGCATGTAAACTATTTATGTAAGTTGTTTTTATCAAGCCTCTTGTATTTTCATAATACCTATATGAAATGTAAAATGTTGTATACCGTATTTAAATAAATACATACTCTTGTCACTTTGACATTGTGTGCCTATTACAATGATAGCTATCCTACAAGGATAATTTTCCTCACGTATACCATGTCTCATGTCAGATCACGATTATTCTAAGAAATTACAGAGATTAATGGAAGTTTAGGTAAGAGAAAAAAGATTATTTGTAATGTCTACATCTCACTTGTAATATTGAGGAATATTTTTTACAGTTTTCATACTAGTTTCAATACCTATTATTTGCTTATTTAGAGTTAATAATAACTCTTGAGCCGGGGCTCAGTTTGGACATTTTTGTCTTTTACCTTTCCCACCTCGGCCACTTTTGTCCCCGGTGGGGGAGTCACTCCGTCAAAGTATGATTATTTTCTGCCTGGATGGACTGATTGGTCGAGGTCAGGTGGTTGAACTTGACTGATTACGGATCAGCTGTTTACCGGCAGCGGCTACTGTTCGGAGCGGTCGGACACGTTCGGCAGAAGCGACTGGATTTTCTGGCTGTTCACCGCTCGTCCTGATGCCCATGGCTGGCTAATTCTACTACTTTCGGCAGGGTCCCCGTGAGTGCCGTCAGCGGGACTGGTGCGGCGAGTGTGCCCAATGAAACAGTACTGAAACTAAAATTTAATGCCCGCGGCCTGCCAGCGCTACTGAACCGTCATCCAACTGGACTGTCTGTGCTACTATTCGTCTTGAACAAGGTTAGATCCAAAATGTTTTTTCCTTCTTGTACTGAACTTGAGAGGATTGGGTTGTATGGAGCGCTGCCAGATATAATATCTGGAGGAGGGCCAGTATATTAGCTAGTATTTATTTAGTTTAGGGACATGATCTGTAGGGGAGGATTTCACCTTTAATGCGGATTCGTGGAGGCAACTAAGCCCCCGCCTCCTTCGAAAATCGGCTTTAAATATTTTTTTTTTAATTTTTTGGCTACGAACTTGAAACAAAATTACTTGTTTTAAATAGTGGGCCTAGAAATTCTACAACCTTTTCCCTCCCCTCAGTTTTACTACATGCCGTACCTGAAATTATGTTATTTATATACCAAATTTCTATTTATTATGTTATTTATATATCAAATTTCTATACTATATTATTTTATTATTTGTAAAATTTCTATTTATTATGTTATTGTCAATATTGGAATTTTATCTATTGTTGTTATTTAGTTTGTAAGTTACGCGGTGCACCGTGGAGCTGCAGTAATTGTATTTTGTATGAAAATGTTTGCCATCTAATTAATTATAAATCATGTACTGGAAATTTTGTCTCTCTTTCTCTCTCTTCCCACCAGTGGCATGTTGTTGTTTTTTTTATGCTTTGCTCCGAGTTTGGGAGGGGCGCGCTTCCGAGACCTCCTGTTGCGGTTGAAAAGACTTCCGGTGAAGTCCGTTTTCGCTAACTCGGGACATATTTACTCCTTGACCAATCGACCCTAATATAGCATATGGGAGGAGAAAGATCAACTGCAATAACGAAAATAAACTATAAAATTCCTACAAACAAAATGAATATAACTCTACATCAACACTTACAGGCCTTACATTCGCCGAAGATACCACGTACCAGTGTTCTTGATCATAGCAGATTGGAGGAAACAGAGGTTTCGTGTCCCAAGTCAAGTCGCCAGAACAAGTCCCAGTTGGTGGTGCTTCAGCAACCAATTCACCTGCCATGATCACCAAATTGCCTAGAGAGTAAAGAATGGAAACGTATAGATTGAACTACCAAGAAATTTTCTGATCCTGGAAACACCTACTGTGGAAAACTAACCACAAAAGATGCCATCAACTGCAGAATACTTACTCGAACAATTGCAGATACGGTAGTCTTCCTTGACCCATAACATGTTATCTATTTAATTAGGAACATGTAGATCATGAAAGTGAGAAAAATGTATTGCATTCTTATTTAATCCAACCATGTGTTGTTGCCCTGAATCATCTCCATTTTATGACTTCACTTCCCTTATGTGTCAGTAGACACATTTTTAATGCTCAGAAGAGCAAGTTGGTATAAATATTTTAGAGGCCATCAGTTTTTGATTAAAGCAAAATGTTTGAGTTAGGTATAAATATCTATTTATAATTTGATAATAATATAACATAAAAATTGTTTTAACAAAATAAATTTTTGCAATTTATCATAAACTGTCAAGTGCTGTTTATTTCCAGATTTATTAGTCTCATGTTTTAGGTGATATTTCATAGACAACGCGTTTGCGTTTCTGTTTACCTTTTTATTAAAATTTGGCTATATCTAGCTTTAGAATAAGTTTATAATACAAACAATTCAAAATACTACAAATGCGAGCATGCAATTGATTAAAAGTTATTCAATGTGGAGTATTGAGGTATGTTTTTAATATTATAGTTCGTTTAGGTATACAGAGACTGAATGAAAATTTATTTGTCAACATCTATTAAAAAATACAAAATTAGTCTTATTACAATTTTATATAGAAGGTTTAAACCCCTCTAGAGTTTTCTTAGAAATTATGATTTAAAAATATACTAACATTTATTATTTAACTACACTTTAGAAAAAAACATTTTAAATACAAAAAGTATTTTCTATCAAATTTATACTATTCAACAAAAGTTTAATTTTTATTTCATGTATTTGCACCTATATATATATATATATATATATATATATATATATATATATATATATATATATCATAATTTAAGAAGAAATAAATAAATTTAATTTTTAAAAAGTGATGTAATTTGTGAAATACAGTGTAGGAATATACCACCACGTGTATATGGCTCATTGTCCTGTGGAAAGACAGACAATCATACAAAAAGGCAATGTTTACGCAGGAAAAAATGGGAATTGTAAATAAATAGGTTACTTACCTACACATTCCTTGGATGAATTCATTACAAGTTACCTTAAGAAAGTTTGTAACACAATCAATACCCGTACTCAAGTGGAATAGTGCTAATGGACCAAGTTTAATATTAATGGTCCAAGTCTCTCAGGAGATCGGTTCTCTAACTGGCAGCCAATCTGTTTCACTCAAGGTAATTCAGTTTTTCTATTTTCCACTGTGTTCTAAATTAGCAGCATCCAAATTGATTTTTTTCATAAATTAAAGAATATGAAAATCAATAACTACTTCAAAGGAATTTATTGCAGTTTTATTCGTGTTTTTGTTGAAGTAAAATACTTTGATATATTATACAAAACGCTCTAGGGTGTATATTATGTCTGGAAACACCCAAATATATCCTTTAATAATTTAAATATAAATTTTGAAACCTCTTACAATCGTGATAGAGATTGGGCATCTACTTTTTGGAACAATGTTTTTGTTATGTCACACCAACGGGGATGTCCTGCCGAGGGTATCGTGAATATTCTTAATGGAAGCCTATACCTTGTGATACATCATTTTAAAGGTAATAGCTTACTGAATTGAATGCCACAAACCGCATCTCAAAGGAAGTAATTCTATCAGAAAATAGAGCATTTTTAGTATTGAAAATTTACTGATGTTCAACAATGTAATTTTAACATGGGTTCTTGCCACAAAATGTGTTACACTAATTTTTTAGCATTTTTTTAAATGTTCAATTAAATAAAACAAAAATTTTCATTTTAAGCTGGTTCTATTAGCACAAATTTGCCATTTTTGCCGTTTTTATTACAGTACAATTAATGGATATACTTATGTTATTGATTTCTTATTACCAAATAAAAAATAATGTATGCTGTTAGAAAAGTCTTACAACAAACGTTTTACCTGCATTTGGTGTCAAAGCAATTGTTCGAACTGTGTTTCCTTCTACGGTTTGACAATGAGCCAATCTTGTGTAAAATGATTCGACAGAGTTGCCTAACATTTCTTCAGTTATCAAAGCAATCTCCTCTATAATCCTGTTTCTTAGGTCTTCCAAATTATGAGGCTTTCTTCTATAAACATTGGATTTTAAATGACCCCATAGGAAAATAATCGATTGGTGACAAATCCGGAGATCTTGGAGGCCATTCGATTTCTCCTCTTCGGCCAATCCATTTATGAGGAAACCTTAAATCCAAATACTCTCTTACCTGTCTCCCATAATGGGGTGGAGCACCATCCTGCTGAAACCATACATTATCAAAGTATTCTCCTGATGCAATTTGAATAGCTGGGATTATTTCATTTTGGAGCATATTGTAGTAAAAGTTCGGCATTTAAATTTCCATTGATGAAAAAGGGTCCCAACAATTTTGTTTACCTAAAATTCCACACCATACGTTCAGTTTTTGTGGCTGCTGTGAATGGGACTCAGTAATCCAATGTGGGTTTTCACTAGCCCAGTAACGGCAATTGTGCCTGTTAACATTGCCATTTAGGAAAAAAGTTGCCTCATCAGAAAATAGTATGTTGGTCAGAAAATCTCTATTGTCATCACATTTGCGCATCACAAGTTCACAAAAACTCAACTCTTCTGTCGTAATCATCCTCACTTAACTGTTGGACTAAATGAACTTTAAATGGTTTGTATTTATTAAATTTTCAAAATCTTACTCACAGACATAGGGTGCATATCATGTTGCTGTGCAGCTTTTCTGAGCGATGTATGTGGGTCTTCAATAAATGTTTGCAAAACATCTAGTGCATGTTCTTCATCTGTTGCAGATTGTATCCTACCCGACTTTGGCCGATTTACGTACACTCCCTGTCATTTCAAAACGCTCAATAGTTTTTGATATTGTTGAAACACTTATGGGATTCCTTTCTGGGAAAGTGTCATTAAACAAATTACAAACTTCCCGATAAGATCTTTGACGATCGCCATATCCTCGCATCATCAACAGAGTAATTCGTTCTCTTTCAGACAATTCCAATTAAATGCCAAATAAAAACTGAACTACTGTAATTAGATAACTTGTTGACAGCAATGCTTCAGAGACACTGATTAACTCGACAGGAATGATATGACCTTTGTCCATTTGTAATTTCCCAAGCTTAGACCTGTCTAGTGAAAGCTCCATGCTCAACAAACTGAAACCTGTAGACCAGATGATTAATAACACAATAATGTTTCTCATAGGCTAGTGACCTTTGTCTCTTTAAACCTTCCTGCTGACTGGAAAACACCAAGTACAGATTCATAAGTAATCAGAGAAAGTGACTCATAAGTTTTATTCATTGTAATAAAAACTGGTAAATTTGTACTAATGAAACCAGCTTAAAAATAAATTGTTTATTTTATTTTAATTGAACATTTAAAAAATGCTAAAAAATTAGTTGTAACACATTTTGTGGCAAGAACCATGTTAAAATTACATTGTTGAACATCAGTAAATTTTCAATACTAAAAAATAATCTATTTTCTGATAGAATAATTCCTTTGAGATGCGGTTTGTGGCATTCAATTACAGTAAGCTATTACCTTTAAAAATGATGTATCACAAGGTATAGGCTTCCATTAAGAATATTCCACGATACCCTCGGCAGGACGTCCCCGTTGGTGTGACATAACAAAACATTGTTCCAAAAAGTAGATGCCCAATCTCTATCACGATTGTAAGAGGTTTCAAATTTATATTTAAATTATTTAAAGGATATATTTGGGTGTTTCCAGACATAATATACACCCTGTATATAAACAGTATAAAACAGGCAATTCAAAAGTATTCCAGTCTCCAGAATTTAGTTGAACGTTAGAAGTTCAGCGATTTGATGCTCTGAATTGTTAGAGTCTAAGAATGTTTAAAAATAGCCTACCAACTAAATACTAAATCATATTCCTCTGCATTCCACGTATTTATTTGAATAGCACTATTGATTTCAGTAACACTTTAACAACTTAAACCAATGTGAAACATCCCTGAAGTCGAAGTCCGCAACTTTCTTAGTTAAATCTCTTATGATGTAATGCCATGTGGTCCTATGATGTTTTAACTAGGAATAGGTCCTATATATATATATATAGATATATATATATATTATATATATATATATATATATATATATATATATATATATATATATATGAAATGTATAAACTTCAGGACACACTGTGGGAAGCTGAATAAACTTGAATACTAGAGTATTCACAGTTCCTGAATTTAGTAAATAATCTATTACTTGTAATTACTTTAAAATGCAAAAAAAATTAGGATAATAAAACCAGACAATAAGCGTAAGCCTCTAATAAACAGAGTATGCAGTTTTATAGATAATTTTATAGTAAAACACATGGTAATGCATAATATGTAGGGGAAATTTAGAGGCCTATGTTGTATTTAGCATTTACATTAAATTCAATGTATTTAACAGAAAAATCTGTTTATATCAGCTTAAACCATTTTATGTCAGATGTATTTATCTGTTATGCTAAATATATTTGTAAGATTTAAAAAAATTAAAAATTAGGAATGGATTTTATAAAATTTTTAGTGTATACTGTTTATAATGGCTCTGTCAAATTCCAACTATATCTGTTGACTAGTTCAATATTATTAAATACATCAAAGATCTTCATAAACTTTCTCATTTTTAATACTAATAGAATTAAATTGTGAATTTTGGCGTTATTTAATTGCAACCACAGATATTTTAAACGTATTCAAATATATTCGCTTCTGGGTGGTACTTCTGTTAGTATCCAGTTGGATATAAACTAGATGCAGCAAAAACAGATGTAATTCATCTGAACAACCCTGTGGATGTACAGGATGACCATATCAATATCCTGAAATCTCGAGATATTGCTATAAAAGGGCTGGCCGATAGTATAGATTACTGCGGTGGATGAGTGTTAGTGTGGGTAAGAAAACCTCCATGGTGTTAAACACTGTTGCTTTCCTAAACATGAGGAAAAAGCGCTTGTCCCTTAATCGCCTTACTGGACGATTTTAGATTAGAGCTAGTCTCCCTTTCTTCCAAGGGAACATTATAGTTCTCTCCTTAGGGAATCTTGTAAGGAGGTGATCTCTACCTTCGAACTTACCCGTCCTTTATAACATGTCACTCCGTGAGCGAGCTCAAAGGTAGTTTTTAAACGTCATGAGGGGCTTTCTCATTTCCCTGTCCAAATTGATAAAATACCCAAATACTCTAAATAATATGAAAGCTTGTCTTATTTTAAAACTTCTTTATGATAAAAATACAATTTAATAAACGATAATATTTCAGATTTAAATTTTCATTTGGATAAATGTGTCTATTAGTTAAGAATTATAAATTTAGAGAGGACTGTGGGGTTACTGTAATTTAAAAGGTCAAAGTTCAGGTTTAAAGAAAAAAGCCTCTCTCTCACTCTCTGTCTCTATGAATCTGTATCGGCAATCACTTAGAGTGCTCGAGTAGTGGCCACTTCAATGTGTTGCTGGAAGTTTCAATGCATAATACATAGGTTTGCTTGTATGCTGTTTAGTCTGAAACAAAACCAAATGCATATCAGTATTACAATATTGAGATTTCGTAAAAATGCAGAACTACATTCAATCAATCAATATAATTAACAGATATTTAATTTGCCCTTTATAACCTATAGTTAGTAAATAAAATTACAATACCATTACATTACTCATAAAATCTTTCATAGATAAAGTGAACTAAACTTGTAAAGGAACACCGTACCCTTTATAGTGTTTATGGTGGAACCGACATATCTTAACACCAGAGTGAACTTGTTAGAGTTTAACAAACAAGCTTTGGAACTCAACTACTGTGATTAAAATTTTCCACTTTAGCAATAGAGGGGATGGTTTATTATTTAATGTAGTTTATTTTCAAAATCTCAGACACCACATTTACATACTAATGTTTACAGTTATATAATACTAATGGGAAAAACAAAATTGGTTTTTTCAACTAAGGCTTAAATTGCTGACAAAGACTTGTTTTAAATAAGCACTTAACGCTTATGGAGTGTTTAAAGGTAAAAATGTTTTTTTTTTTATTTAAATATCATTCCTTTGAATCAACAGCTCTTTAAGATTTAACAGTTTATAACTGTTTATATCGGCGGCTACGCTACTACAAACGTCAGCATGTTGGCGCCTTTTAAAGTTCATTTAGCATTTAAAATACTATTAATTAATTGGTTAATGACCAAATTAGCTAAATTCAAACTATCCAACTTAGATAGGGAGAAGGTATGTACTTTGGCCTGCAAGATCTCAACCCAACGTACTTTTTTGTGTATGGATTCCTTAAGTCTGATTTTGTGCAACACCTGTAAATAACAAAGACAGGCTTTTAAATAGGATTTAAGGTGCAGCACAGTAACTTAGGGAAAAGCTAAGCCGTAAAGTGACTTTTCTAGATATGCTAAAAAGAGCGAGATCCTGCATAATAGAGAACGGAGGAAATTTTGAAAATAAACTGAAATTAAACTCTAAATTTATATCTAGCTATACAAAAATCTATGTCTCACTTATTAATTTTTAGTATCAATGTTTAGAGATTTAATGGTATTTGTATTTTTCCAGTGAAAATCTGATCATATCATGTTTCATAATATAGAAACTGACATAGCTTTTCTTAAATAATAAAATAATAAAGCGATGTATCATATTTTTGAAAGCTTAGGTTTTGAATCAGTTTCTATGACATTTGATATTATCTAGAATTTTAAAAAATAACTGTGAATATTGGGTTTCTCTTGTTATAAAAAGAAATGAAAAGTTCCCATATTAAGTCTATTTCACTAATATTTCTGGAGATTCAGATCCATTAAAAGCTAACCGTGCTTACTTAAATTTTCGTTTATTATACAATGCTATTACAAAGTTCCAG
Source organism: Homalodisca vitripennis (assembly GCF_021130785.1). Classification (NCBI taxonomy): domain Eukaryota; kingdom Metazoa; phylum Arthropoda; class Insecta; order Hemiptera; family Cicadellidae; genus Homalodisca; species Homalodisca vitripennis. Next base: position 64,859,297 of record NC_060211.1, on the reverse strand, counting down.
AAATGTATCGAAGTATCTAATAAATCTTCAACTTTTACAAAACGTTCATGTTTCTTATAACCAAAATAAAATCATTTTTATCTGTGTATGTGTAAGCAATAAAAACTTTTAATTTCAGTATTTTCGTCACTTTTATTTTTTATTATCACCCACAAATCATCACTAGGCCATTGCCCCTTTAAGTATATTTTGTTTCAATGGGAAGACAGTAATGGAATTTCTATTCAGATTAATGAAGAAAATAAACTCATTTAATTGAAAACTGTCACTTAAGGTAAATAAATGTTCAAAAATATAATAGGAAATCTGATCTAATCTGATCGGAAGGCCTAGTAGAGATTGAGCAACTTGTCATAAGCAATAAGTTTGCCTGAATGGCAAAAAGCCTGTTTCAATCAATCAATAAAATCTAGACTACCCGTAAACATTATATTAGAATTTTGGCCACGCCAAAGTTAAATTCAAAGTTAACAGTTCATTCACAACATCAAAACGTACAAAACAACCAATCTTCCATCCCCATTTGTCATCTAATTGGTTCTCACTTCGGTCATGCAAACGCTTTCAAGGCATTGGGTATACCGGTTAGTTAATTGAAAAACCCTCGATAAAACTGCAATCAAATGAGTGGGGAGTTAAAAAGCATTTCAGGCAATCTTTGTCCACTTTGGGCTATAACAAATTCTTTTGGAGTTAGGCAAGTTAGGCAAGCTGAAATAAAATCCCGTCCCAATGTTCATAAATCACCGCCTGTGTCTCCTAGTACACATTTTCCTGCCTCTAATTTGATATTCGTACACATCTCGCCTTCTTATGAGGACACATTTAGAGATACAGAAAATTGCTATTCACAAAATATAAGGGTAAGTTAAAGTCGATAATTGCAACTATTAGATTTTGGCCTACATGACTCACCGTGTCCCATATTAGCAATTAATTAATCTGAGTTTTTAACCGACAATATTTAAGAACTCAGGCTCCTGCGCCGGAAACCTCCATAGGACAACGTCTATAAATTTAGTTTTTGCATTTTTGGTTTCTAAATTCATGTGGTTATATTTGACGAACACAACTATTCAAATGTATGTTGCTCCAACAAATATCGAATGTTTGTAGCAACACAGTCTTCGTACTTTAATATCTTCCCGAAAATAATATTTACATGGATCCCTGTAGTTCTCTAAATCATGTCATTGAAGGGCCAGTCCTCGAATGCCATGAGAGTAACATAAAAGTAAGCTTAAAAACACACCTAAAAGGTATCTTCGATCATCTGCCTCGATCATACCAATCAGTTTTCCTACAAATTCAATTTTTGAATCTGCCTTCCTCAAACGAAAGTGGGCACGTAGAGTTTCTCTAGAAAACAGCATTTGAGATAGAAAAAAATTAAAGTTTTATTCCAAACCTCTAAAATGGATATTCACCTATAGTTACTGACATAAAATAGGACTTGTTTTTTTTTAAATATTTATGTTAATTTAGATATTAGACGAGTGAATACCTGTGATTGAAAATTTGGTTAAATACTAGTATATACAATAGTCGTTTATAAAGGGTTGAGGTTTTTTGATATTTTAGCAAAAATGTTTTGGATTACTGTTAAATTATTTCAAACTTTTCCTCTGTAACCACAGACTACACCGTAGATAAAGTTTTTCTCTGCTTTCCTGTTGATTTGTACATGTGATGGGAGAGTCAAGGAGCCAATTTCACATGCCATTTAGGAAAAGATTGTTACATTTATTAAAAACTTTACAATCTTTGCTCGCAAAGTTTTTATAAATAGTTTTATTAATAAATGTATTTAGTTTTGTTGTCCACAATATTTAAAATGTGTTTTGGAAGAGAGGATCCTCTTTGAGAAAAAAATATTTTATGACTTCAGTTAGAGATATTATTTTAATTTCAGAGAACAACTTATCTTGGTCAACACTAATATTCAATTAGCTATCCATTTCTATTTCAACCCTGATAGCTTGTTTTTCATTGCTTTTACTGGAGACTTTCGATTAAGTGAAATGTAAGGCGGTCATTAAATACGTATAATTGCAAATCTATTAAAACTCAAGAATGTAGGAGAATCTTTAAATGAGCGTTTTAGAAGAAATGTGAATTATGTCAGTGATTGTGTTCTGATATACGGACTACCGTCAACATTGCTAACCACTAGTAATGGCGTCTTGGCCAAAGTTATCCCGATATTGCTGTGTTGACCACCGTTATTGCGATATGTGGAACGTGCGATATGACATTGTCGACTGCGGTTTTAGATGCTGGGGTTACTCTTGTGGTAGACTTAACCAACAATTATTCCAGGTTAAAAGACCATCGCAGATTGGCAAAAAGTTTCGTTGATCTTGATTTTCCAAAGCGTGACTGTTTAAAATCCCATCAAGATAAAACATAGTGGTGATTAGTAATTCTGTTAGTAGAGATTCTAATTTTAAAGGATTTTTCTTAATTTTTACTCTAAAGCTTATAAACATAAACGAGAGCTTCAAATGCTTTTCATTTTAATTTGCAAACACCTCAAATTGGTTTAAAAAAAAAAAATAGCCAAAAACTCTTCTCTGGATAGGTGGTTAAAGAAGAGGCATAAATATTCCATGTTGTGCTTATTATCAGAATACTAAATTTACTTAAAAAACTATACTAAAGAACTGTTACGATTGGAAACAACCTTTGGTACAAAGGTACAAGATACAAACCAAGTTTTAGTTTTAGAAGTTTTCAATCATCATTTGATACTTACGTTATGTTTCCAGCCTGTGTTAAATTATTACGTAAGGTAAATATTATTGTTATATTAATTTTTCTATCTTTCGGTCTTATGAAAGTCAAAATATCAATAGTGAAATAATGGAGTACAATGAAATTATCACAGCAAAAAACCCCATATATTGTTTATTGCTTAACCATCCCAGAAAGTTTCATTACGAGTGCGATATCGTGTACGTTATAATATCAATAAAATATCAAACGGACTGTAAAATTCAATATTTTTATTGCTTAAAGACATGTTATGATTTGAAAACCTTGAAAATTTAAAAATATACCTGCATTCTATTTCATCTGTCAAGCTTTAATATTTATAGTTGCATGTAGATCATTAGCTGACAGCGACTGTTTAGGGGTTCCATGGGTCCAAGTATATTACTTGTTCCTATAATACCTAATTAGCAATTATAAAACGGCAACTATTAAGTCTAATATTTGGTTTACGATATTTACACTACAACGACTGAGATATAATAGACACATTTAAGATTAAGTACATGTCAAAATAGTTCAAATGTACCCATAGAGATGGGTTTAAAAACTTAATTATGTTCATTAATCAAATATAAGGGTTTTAAAGAATGTGTAGAATTCATTTGCCAATCATTATCAGTAAACTCATTGAAACTAGTCCTTTAATTTTTTTCCATATACGAGTATGTGAGCATAATTGGTTAAGGCCAAATAAACATGTTGAGTCCTATCTTTTAAATGCAATTGATTCTTATGAGTGTATTTTTATAACTCTATTCGTAATATATTTTCTGTTTTGAAGCCGTTGGTTTATTAGTCTTTTTTTTATAAAACATTAAACCAACTGCTTCAGAAAGAAACAATATCGTACTGAATAGAATTTAGTACAGAAAATATTACAGAACAATAAGTTCCAAAGTATAGTGTGTATAATTATGTAAAAATTATTAATCCCGTAAAGATTTTGTAACCTTTAACAACTTTTATGTTTTATCTAGATTTCCCTTTTCATTGGGGTTTTATTACGCTCATTTTTTAAGATTGAAATCTTAACAACTTTACCCTGTATCTAATAACATATGAAAATTCATATTTCTTTTATTTGTGACTAGCTGACCCGGCAAACTTTGTCCCGCCTTAAAGGCAAAATCACATTTTTTTACTTTTTAAATTAGGATAATTGTAAATTAAAAATATAATTATTCAATGATTCTTTATTTGCCATTTATTGTAGCACCTTGTTATAAACTAATTTTTTTGTTTTTTTATTAGGCGCGAAAACAAATAACGCGGATGGTCTTCCGACCCGTGGACATGCCACATTTAATTGGCCATGGGAAAAACATAGATGTTTGAGATTAAGATCACAAACTTTCAACGATTGGCCTTGTGACTTATTTACAGTCATGACGGATCGGAAATTGAAACCGTTTAAACTCAAATGGCATGTCGGGTGGGATCATCGGGATCCTCGGAATGAGAATTTCCTCACCTTTGAGTATTGTGGTGTAAACCAAATTTTTCATCAATTTACTTACCTCCAAACTTGTTCCGTTACACAGTTTTGGTTGGTATAAGTTTCGAAGCATGATTACTACAGAACCAATATTTAGTTGTAAATTGTGCCAGGTACATCCAAGGAGTTTAAACATTCAATTGGATAGTTGGTGGCATCATCTTAATTTGTTACACAGTCAACAGATTTGAAAGAATGCAGTGTACCAATGATCTCATTCTGAATTATGTAGTTTAAGTCATCTACATCCTTATTCTTAGCTGCCAAAATTGCTCGCTCACTCAACCATTCATTATTTTTGAGGTTAGTAATGATGTTTGGGAATACTTTGTTGATGAGTTCGTCTTTCGATGAGACAAAGTTACAGATATTCCGAGGAAATGAAATCAATCCGCTCGATTCGTCGACAGGTACTCGACCATTACCGATAGTCAACAATTACTCAGAGAAATCTTCAGCAGATGTATCGTTCAGCAATGCAACTCTCATGTTTGTTGTCAGCTGAAGTTTCCTAACTAGCGCCATAGATTCGATGATTTGAGGCAAGCGTTTATTTTGTCGGTAGCAGTCGATCTAGGAATTACTGGCAATGTTTGGCGGAAATCGCCAGACAGTAAAATAGTTGCGCCTCCAAAACATTTTGAGTCATTACGTAGATCTTGCAATGTTAGGTTAACTGATTCCAATGCACGTTTATGCGCTATTGTGCATTCGTCCCAGATGATGATCTTCGATTCTGATAAAACTTTCGCCATAGTGGAGCGCTTTGTAATGTTGCACGTTGGTTCTTCAATATATTGAAGATTTAACGGCAATTTTAATGCAGAATGTGCCGTACGACATCCTTCTAGCAATGTGGCTGCTATTCCAGAAGAAGCAACTGAAACTGCAATGTTTGGATGTTAGCACGAACAGTGGCTAAAACTACTGACATGAGGAATGTCTTACCAGTTTCACCATGTAAATATAAACCACCGTTTCCATCATAAATTGCCTTCATTAATGTATCATAAACTTCCTTTTGTTGGGGGTTCATCAGGGGCACATTTGTTTGAACTACTAAATCTAATTCCTGGTGATCATATTCACGTTCCTATTCCAATTCTCGAATGCGTCATTCATTTTACGATTTGGTGCTGGCATTCCTAACCTGACTAATAAACTACCACACATGAGATAACTCATGTCTTCGATCAAGAGCAAGGCCCGATTATGTATCTCTTCATTCATTTCAAGATCGTAATTTATTGAACTGACACGAATTTGATGTAAAATATCTTCTGCCATATTATCCTTGTATTTGTGCCACAGGTTAGATGGGTTCAATGGAAAGCATGTCGAAATGATGATAGCAAATAATGTACGTATCTGACTTGGAGATGCAGAGATAACTGCTTTGAATTGTAAAAAATTAAAATTTGATTTGTATTATCTGGATAGTAAAGTCTATGCTTAACAGTGATTGCAGAAACAGTTGAAACAAAATTTGCTGTTTCTCTTAAGCTTACTCTATGCTTTAAAACTATAAATGTAAAGAAGTTTAAAATGGTAATTAAATGATATAAACATATATTTCTTTTGTTGCATTATATATGTTTACAAAGAACAGCTGATTCAATTTGAACAGGCCCTTTCACTTAATAACATAAGTTTGCTGTAATGCATTTCTTACGGGTATTTCCGTAATTTTTAGAGACCAGTGGGGCGGAATCCTGAATCGGGAACGGGATAAAAAGTATCCTATGTGTTTCTCCCAGTTCTTAGCTACCTCCCTACCAATTTTCAGCCAAATCGGATCAGCCGTTCTTGACTTATAAATAGTGTAACGACTTTCTTTTATATATATAGATGTAATAGTAAAATAGTAAAAGTTCCCGTTTCTTCTTTAAATAAAATCAACGATAAATTATTATTCGTCAAATTATAATATATTTGAAAGATTACTTGTAGCGGTTTCCCACATGTTGTATGGATCTAAATACATCACTTTATATTGAAATATTAATTGAAGTAAAATATCAAACAGAAAGGAAAGGAGCCTAAGCTTAATTTGAAAGTATAGTTAGAAAACATTAAAAGGCTAACGATACCAAGAAATGTTCATAACAAAGAATCTAAGTAAGTATCATTATTTTACTGAAAATCCTTTAATATAATGAAAGGAGTAAAAGTATCAAGGATTCGTTCGCCAGAAAGGCGAATTATTAGTTCAAAGATAAATACTAAATTAATTGAGAATTACTTGAAACAACTCTTTCTGTCAAACGTTATTACAATTGTCTGCACTAATAGATTTACTCCCAAGCAAATTATGTATAGAATCGATTAAGTCATGTGATAAAGGAAAAGGGCTTCAGTAACATGATGTGTGATAGTGTGTGCTAATTAAAATAATGGTTAGCCTGAGAAAACGTGCTAATACGTTTCTAGACGATATGAACTAAAACAAGCAACAGGCGAATTTCACTATTATTTCCAAATTTCAAAGCCTGAGACTGATATACGGGTCTGTTTTAAAAGGTTTTATAAACTGCCTAGAACCATACATAACAACTGAAAAATATTACTTCTAGTTTACAAGTAAGTGATATTCTATACTATTAGAAATGTACTAGTAACAAACCCATGCCTACCTAGTTTATGTAATAGGTTCTGAAGGAAACCAATACGCTTTTTGTACGTTATTATTTTTCATTTCAATTTGCGTAATGATAGTTTAAATTTTACACCACTTTTAGGGTAAACATTTTTTTTTATTTTAAATTTTCTCCGGTTTTATTAAGGTTTCAGCAGGTCAGTAAAATTGTACCAATGTCATTCTGTGCGTATTTGAATGAACTGTTGAGATATGTGTCCTAAATATTTGAAACCTGGAAAATAGGGTCCTTTTGATCAAAGAAAGAACCCTACCAATTTTAGGGTGAAAAGGTTAAAGGGCATAAAGTTGCGACGTTCTGGAAGTAACTAAATTTGGTAAATATTTCGTAATACGAGCTATACGACTCGTAAATAACGGTCTAAAAAACTATTTTTTTTTATTATTTTAAATCTAACCGGCTACTTTCTACTTATATTTTATTAATGCACTAACAAAATGTCATAAAACATTAAAATATTTCCTATAATATATGCAAGTTTTCAATAGATATAAAATAATTGTACAGCACATAACGAAATACAGTATCTAATTGCATCTTAGAACGTAATGTATTTCCATTACAATAACTCTGTCAAATGAGAAGTTCGGTTTGCTAATGAGCTTCAGCAGACGATGGAGTAATTGTATGATTATGGATGAGAGTTCTCCGGTTTCGTGCTCCAAGCTGTAATGTCTGTTTAAGCCTTGTCTCTAGCTAATGAATTAGTTCTTCCCATACAATTTCAAGGAATATATATATATATATATATATATCCATAAAGCCTATTTTGAAACGTAAATTTTAAGCCTGCAAAATACACTATTTTACTAGAGTAAATATCCCTATTTCTTACCTATTCCGGCACTTTTTAAACTGTACGATTGGTAAATCGATGACATTCTTTTATACTACACGGTTGATCATTTTTTTAATAATTTTTTTTTTAACTCAAGTAATACAAATATTAACAACAAAAAAAAAAACAACTAAATATAACCATACAAACATACAATAAACTATATAAACAAACAAGCAGTGAAATATTAATGAGCCATAAACCATTTGATGTAACAGGAATAAAAAATAAATAATTTCTAATTTACCAGACACCACAAAACTAAAAACACGATTTAAAAAAATGTAAATAAATTGAACATATTGATAATATACATTTCTGCTAGTTGTTATGAAGCCCAGCTAGCAACAATATGTGCCCTTATCAATAAACAACAGGGCAAACCTAGACAGGAATATGGTAAGCAGATAACCATAATATACCTATCCTACAAATAAAAAATACACATATTGTATTAAACAACATAGTAATTGATATTTTCAGAAGTTACATATTGGGTTGTTTCATTTTAATCTAGTCTTCCTCTCTTAGTAAAAGCCGTCGCCATGACTTTTAAGCAATTCATTAAATATATTTGGAGCCAAATAACTAAAGTGACGGCTACATTTCTATTCCATAAAACTTGGTACTAAAAGACGTACATTTTATGTAGAGCAATACGTTCTTGTTGCTTGTTTGAGTATACAATTGATAGAGTGTTAATGATACTTTTTCATAAAATAAAAGACTGACCAGATCTACCTTTATAAAACGATACACACTGCGGACTCCAAGTTTCAGATTTATTATTATTAGACTAATTGTAGGACGGTTGGGTAAGTACACCATAATGGGTGACTGACTCCATACCTCAAAGAGATTTTAAACCACGCAATAAATACCTGTTTTAATTGATCTTGTTTAAAAAAGTCACATCTGATACAATGATTAATTGTCCTATCTATCTATGTGTTCAAGTAGCCTATGTTTACATCACATATCAAGTGCTCAACTGTGATAAAGCTTAAATATCTAGTATGTTCTAAAACTAGAATATTACTATATTCACATAAATACCTACACAAATATCAAATGTATTGGAGATTTGTTTTCTTAATCGAACAATAAAATGCATTTTGACTTCGTCATGTTAACTAGCAGCTTATTTTTTAATTAGCTATTCTGATATGGTCTTCACGTACTGTATTTTCTTCAGTATTTCCTTAAAAACTCTCTATTTAAAGCGGAGCATACCAGTGCTACAATACAAGAATTTTAAAAAGAGTGCAAGAAATATTTTATATAAATTTAAAACATTAAAGAACAGGAAAGTTCTATATATTCTATATCGCAATTCAAAAAAAATCACTCAATAATTAATTCATTTTAACTACCTGCGTTCTACGTTTACAAAAAGTTATGAGTCAATATAGGAAAATACGAGTACCTCCAATCCCACATTATTTGATCTTGCTCATTAAAAGTAATTAAAAGTGCAAGTTCACTTTCAATATAAAATGAATCAAGAGTTCTCTTAAAATCCAAGTGAAGGGCAGCGGGGTACCTATGCTTATCTCTTGGAGCAGTTATCCTTTCCACATGCCATTTATGGCCAGATATGTACCTTTATTGGAAAAAATCATACAGAAAAAACTAATCATTATCAAGATATTACGCCTGTAAATTATTTTTAATTAACGCCATAAAATAATAAGTATTTATTATATGTGTTTATTATCATAGGTATTTATAAGTTGTAAGAGATACAATTCTATACAAAGATACTTTATTCCCTTCACTAGTCTTAAAGTACATGCAATTAAAAATTTATCTTGAAATGTTACTTGAAAGAACAATTTATTAATAACATTATTCATTATAGAAGCAAAAACGTTCAAATTAATCTTTATTTTAATTACACTGATACCATCTGTCCCAAAGCTACGCTTGTCTTTATAATTACAAACTACGTTAAGAATTTCATCATAACTAATCATAATGGCATTCAAGAACATTTCATACGTTTGATTCTGCTTGAACTTCAAAACTGTTCAGTCATTAATATAGCTACTGTACTACTAAAACTATTAAATTTACTTGCCAGAAGAAATCCTTACCATCCATCCAAATACTACAAAATGATGCACTTTTACTGTCCTACGATTTTCTTTATAAACTCCCAGGCTCCTTTTACATATTTATTTCTGTTTCGTCTTCCATATAATCGATTTTACTGAATTTTTTATTTTCAAAATGATATTTGTTACTGATATAAATTTAAAAATATTTTGTTTCTGTATATGAGGGTAATCAGATTATGTGTAAGCTAGGCGCTCCTTCTTCTGGTATTACTATTACTGATTCCCAAATGGGTGTTACGCCAGCCCATCATCAATCCAAATAATAAAACAAGACTCTAGAATTCTCTTAGTTTTGTAGATAGTGACACTTATTGGAAAGTACAAAAACAGCTACCTAGGAATAATTATTGCATTGCTGCTACCATACCAGGACGTTTGATATTATGTTTTTTTTAGAATTTAAGGCAAAATTTTAAGAAATCAGGTTCAACTGAGCCAGGTAAATGACATCAACGTTAACTCATGAAACTAGAAGTCATTCAGATTTTAATGCACTTAAAATCAATCTTATGATTCAATGAATTGTGCCTTGATAAATGTAAGTGGTAAATCCATTACTAGTTTAAAAACATGTTCATATTTTTTGGATTTCAAAAACATATTATAATTTTTTTGAAACTTCAGAAAACTGACAAGATAAGAATAAGTTAGTATTTTTATATAAATGTTTCCATATACATATAATATGTATTTAAGAGTGTACCTTACAGTTTTTTTTTATAATGTCAGTGTGTTATAAACAAAATGGTGGCTGCTGACTATAGTGATTTTATTATACATATTTTAATTTTTTGGAAAATTTGAGTTTGTATAGAGTTTCTTAGTTTGATGTTTCATAAGCTAAGTTCTATCGTTAAATAAACAAACTCGTGATTCATAGTAGAAACTTTTTATTCACGTTTTGTAAACTTTACCAGATTTCCACTGAATTTGTGTTCTTTCTTATACATTGTTGAAAGGATTTTAAATCAACTACTATACAATTTATTAATTATGAATTTACGTCTGCGCGTTTTTAGCTTGTATACCGATATCATGTCGCAATCAAACATAAGTGAATCATGGGTTCAACAGGACAATTTAGACCTCGGTTTAGAAATAAAAACTGGAATTAACTATTAAAGTAAACGAGAAATATATTTCCCATTGGGCCAGTCCAAAGTCATCCCACCGTACTTCACAAGCACATTAAACTCTCATTTTGTTTGGTAGGATTAAATCTTTACTCTACAGTTGCTTTCAACTATCACTAATTATATTTAATTTGAGAAACATTACAATGGTAAGTTATATTGCACGTGGCAGTTTTAATAGTAAATACGTTGATCCTTATTAAATACAACTAGCAATAGAGTTTCAGAATCTTAAATGTAATATGCATGATTAATTTAAAGAGTTAGATAATTTCTTCTAGAATTTACACATCTTTCATTGAATTGTTTCGGCCATCTACAAAACAAGACAGGTAGAAATTAAGGTATAAAAACTCAAGTTTACAAATTAGAGTTAATTTAACACCATAAATGTGAATAAAATTTGTACCCAAGGCTTGAAATACAACAACATTTATAATACTCAAGCGTTCAATACTTAAAACAACGAGATTTTATTGGAAAATGATTTTGCATAATGAGCGAACAAGTTTTAAATCCATTGATAAAATACCATATACATTGAGGTCCTACGATTTAACATTGAGGTTTTGCTGGATTTTAGCTATTATACCCTACTCAGAAATTTCACTTGAAACCACTTCCGAAGATTTCTTAAATAGAGCAATACAAATCTTTCAAACAAAGCTATTTTTTTATTGAAGAAGAGACAAAACAATTCTTTATTATCTTTAGTAAGTTAATCCTGATTGTTTTAATAAAGCATCCGTTTCTTGTACTTATTTTCATGATTAGAGTATTATCTGAGGATTAACATTCTAAAAACTGGTATTAAATTTATAAATTAAATCAGATTCACTACTGTATACTTGGAAATGACATCAAATCCAGTAGTATGAATGCATTATAGTTCTGAATTCACTTTAGAAATTAAATTAAATTTAAAAGATTTTACTACTTATATTCTGAAAATAGCATTAAATGTGCTATATCTAGACCTATTGCATTGTATTCTAGAGACAGCACATTTCCTTTTGAGAAAATCAATTGTGTCAATAAATATAAATATTTTACATATGGATATTAAAACCAAGAGTAGATTTTCATTTCTTTCAAACACACTAAACCAAATACCAAATAAATCAGACAACGATTAAATTTTGTTTATTGATGCCACACCTAAGCATACACAAAGGAGGGATTACTATGTCAAGATTACCAGTGCACGGGATCTACCTTGAGCTCACATCGGAGTAGAGTATTCCTGTTGGGACTGGATCACATTTATGGTATGCATATTTATTGATACATATATCAGTAAAGAGAATGATTGTATTCCAATATTACGCAATGCAGAAGCATATTACTTTGTTAGCATACCTCCAGTATACGTACACAGGCTTTTAAGTAATCCCATCTTAAAGGGGTTCCTGTTGGCTTTAGATCACAAAATTTATGTTAACTGAGAAATATCGATACATACATAGCAGATAGGGTCGGTATATGCTGATACTACGTTTACAGATGAAATACAGGAGAACATGCGTCGGGTGTATTACTTTCTTAGCAGACTTTCAGTAAAGGAACTTAAATGAACTTTAATCTAGTACGTAAAAATACAGAATAATGTATGCTAAATTACATCTGTTTAACATGTAAAAAGTCTTCTAATGTGAAGGGCGTAGTCAGGAAAAGAAACTTCCTAATTTAAAAGCTTGTAAGTTGATATTCTTAACATGTTTAGGTAATATATAAAAAATTTTATCTGAAGAAGCTTATGATTATTCAATACCTTGCTGAGTGTTACAGTAGGAAAATCTAGGTAATTGCAATTTCTACCCTTATAGTTATGATAACAATTTCCTTCGGTATAGTTTTAAAGATATCATTTAACAAACACAACATTCTAAGAAATAAATAAACTAGGAAGCGTAAATAATTTGTGCACAGTGAAAAAAAGGTTTACAGATCTTTACATTTTTAGGCCAGCTATCAACACAGCTCATGGGAATTCGGGTTCGTGGTTGGGACAGGGCAATTGTCCTAACGGAAATTAGCACAATTATACCGGTTGGTATATAACTCAGCTACATATGAAAAGTTGGGGCAATTTAATCGTATATTCCTAATATTATTTAATAAAATATGCACAATCGTATTATATATTCAATTTATTTCCTTTCCGTTTCGTTAAAAAAGCCTTACATAAAGTTTTAATGGTCCCCAACATGAATTCCTGGTCGTAGAATATATAAAATGGAGAATTTTTTAGCTCTAAAATAACTATTTACAGATATTCTCAAAACTAGAGAACATTGTATTAGTGCGATGCATAAACAATAAAGACATTCTTTAACTAATTATATCCACTATATTTTTTCGATTAGAATTTTGGCTTTTTAAACTTAGTATAAAACATAAATAACTCTACATTTGTTGCATAATGCCAGAAGGAAGTATCATATAACGGTTTTTCAAAAATATTTTATAACCCGTTATCATGATTATAGCTCATTAGGTGAAATGAAAAATTTTGAATCATGGTTTTAGAACACCTACAATTTTGGATTATAGTAAACATATCATTCTTTAAAATATAATTTCCAAAACCGTGTACTGAAATTTCATGATGGTAAAAGGTCTTATTTTTCCGGTATAGGTTTACTTTCAAGAATTAAGCTATATATTGTCTTCTTATTTTTATGTATTACCACTACTGCTTAATTAATAAATTTAAATTGATGTGCTTAAAAAGTGTGATAATGCATCGTTGCGAAGTTTTATTGCTACCTTATTTTTAATTATAAAAAACAATAATCAAGCTACTTATTTCTCCATTGCCTGAATAACGCCATTGCAAGTTACCTTGTGAATGTTTGCTACACAATCAATACCCGTACTCAAGTGGAACAGTGGTAATGGACCAAATTTAATATTAATGGTCCAAGTCTCTCATGAGATCAGTTCTCTAACTGGCAGCTAGTCTGCTTCACTCAAGGGACTGTCGTCTTGATTTCAACTTAGTTCCACATTTATTTTAAGTGATTACAGCATCTAAGTGAAACGTATTCAAAAATGTTTGAAAAAATCACAAAAACCTATTAATTCAACAAATCTGTGATTTGGTTTTTGACAATTATAATGTTAAGTAAGTATTGATTACATTCACTTTTAGTGCAACACGTTTGTTAGGAATTATATAAGCATGGGTTGAAAGTAAAACAATAAGCGCATCACATCAACAGAGTAAAACATATAGTTTATTTTTAATTTATTTAAAGCCAAAAAATTTAAAATTGTTTGTTTACTTTTTTCACATTTAACAGAGCATAACTCTTTAAAATCCCCCACTCTAATAAAAATCCAAAATATTTAGAACAGGGAAAAGTTTATTACAAATAAGAACAATATATACTTGCTAGATAATCTAGTATATTCAAACAATTACTCCAACAGATGAGTTTTATAGAAACCAAAAAGAGTCCTTGTTGGTGTTTTACATATTTCAGTTTTATAGCATTATTGAAAAGTTACATATAATGTATTGTATATGTATTACTATTTTTCTTATTAACATTTATATTCTTTTTCATCAATTATGTTGATATTACAAGTCATGCGTTTATTTAATAAACGTTACATTGGCGGAGCAAGTCACGTGATCCTACGAACCAATCACATCAAAGCCTCATCCCTCTCCAACAAACTAGAGCCTTTCTCTTTCACTCCATGGTCTTCCAGCAACCATGCAACACCACGTATTTCTGTGTCCGCTCCACCGGTATAAATTCAAACTCTATTCGAGTATTATTTTACTCCTTTACTAATTAATGATATTAATGGTGCAGTGCATAGAAACATTACAGTTTGGCGGTGACATTACAGTACAAATCTTTAGTTAAACTTAATACTTTATCAAATTTGTCTGAATTTCACGTTTTTAATGTAATATAATAGCCCCATCAGTGTTAGTAATACTTGAATTAATTTAAACCAGTTAGGAGGAATGCTTAGGTCGAAATCGATAGCTTTCATGGTAAAATCACTTCTGATGAGTTGGACAGAGTCTTATTATATAGGTAGGCATAGGTTCTATGATACATAAAACGAAATAAGGCATATATAGATATATATGCCTTTGTTTCTATAAAACTCATCTGTTGGAGTAATTGTTTGACTATACTAGATTATCTAGCAAGTCTATATTGTTCTTATTTGTAATACATTTTTCCCTGTTCTGTATATTTTGGATTTTTATTAAAGTGGGGGATTTTAAAGAGTTATGCTCTGTTAAATGTGAAAAAAGTAAACAAACATTTTTTTATTTTTTTAGCTTTAACTAAATTTAAAATAATAATATGCTATACTCTGTTGATGTGATGCGCTTATTGTTTTACTTTCAACCTATGCTTATAAAATTCCTAACAAACGTGTTGCACTAAAAGTGAATGTAATCAATACTTACAGGGTAAAAATTTAAACATTATAATTGTCAAAAACCAAATCACAGATTTGTAGAATTAATAGGTTTGTGTGATTTTTTTGTAATATTTCCACCTTAAAAATGTATGTTACATTACTGTACTCCAAATCTATTTATTTCACTAGGCTCTCACTATACGACTCTATATAACTAAAGTTTCTCTATAACATGTCTATTTGAATCCCATGAAAATGTCCGTAACATGTTTAAGGTAATTTTATACTAAACTATATATATCTTAAACATTTTTATGAAATCACTTGTTATAGGAGGTCTTTGACATGAACTGTGGAGGAGGGATTGGAAATTCCTATTAGATTATTTTAGTATAAAATTACCTTAAAGATGTTACGGAAATTTTCATGGGATTCAAATAGACATGTTATAGAGAAACTTTAGTTTTATAGAGTCGTATAGTGAGAGCCTAGTGAAATAAATAGATTTGGAGTACAGTAATGTAACATACATTTTTAAGGTGGAAATATTACAATACACAAATCTTACTAAATTTAGTAGATGAAGCAATGTCTATCAACTCGACATAGCCCAATCTGGATCACAATAAGTATTGCAAAAGTTTGGTAATTGTAGAAAATTAACGTCTTTCCTTTATTTACTTTCTTCTCTTCGTTTGATGTATAAGAAAGATTTCATTCCCTCCTGATTTCTTACCTTGCAAGACACCTTGCTGAGTGGTTTCATTGATTAAACATATGGTTGTGATATCATAAAACAATGTTTGCACAAAATATTTGATCACATTTATAAGGAACTTTCAATTATATGTCGTAACTTTACAGACCAAGATGGGATTTTTCGCTACTTTACAGACCAATAGGGTGTAACCCGGTGGGAATGTCGAAATAAGAATAGGCCTATATTTATACCAGGAAGAGTTAGAAATTCCATGTAAAATGTTAATGAAATAAGTTGAATAGTCTCCTCGTAAAAATAAAACAAACAAACAAAGGCACTTTCACATTGAAATATTATTAGCATGTAGTTATTGCAAATGTACTTCGCTAAAAAGGCGACTACGGTCTAAGATATTTCCAGTACCATAGTTTGGTTTGCCTTGCTATCCCGATAAAAAAATCTGATATATACGTAATACTCAGAATTCTATCAGGATCTAGAGCGAAAATTTTACGTGTTTATAGGACAAGGGGAGATCCTTATAAAGTTCGTGCAATATTTGAAAATAAACGTTTTTGAAACATGAGTTTTGGACTGGAGTACCTTATGGTTTAACGATATATGTATAATACACATGTTTCAGCTACTTTGTTAAAATTCGATGGAAAGTGCCAAAGTCTGTTTTATGTTGAGACTTAAAATAGGATTATAAAACATAATACAATTCTTTTAGAATTTCAAAACACTCTAGGTAACCTTTACAATCTTCTTTCTTGATATAATCCGTTCTTGGATTACAATAAATATTTTTCAAAAAGAAATATCCAAATTGTTTCATCCATTCTCGACATTAATGCTTAACAACGCGTATTTCAATTCATTTATATTTATAAGACAGTTTCTATGATTTATACAATATCAGAAACTTAAATTATATATTCTGTTATAATGTACATTATAATATGACAGACAGTAAGCAACGTTCGTCGCGCTGGCAGTTAGAAATTTGCGTTACAAGTTGGTTTCACGTCACAAAACCGTGTATGCACTTCCTATAAAGTAAGTTTATAAAATCTAGCGAAACTTTCAATAACAATTGTATGTATACAAAATATGGATAATATGAACCTGAATCAGAAGCAAGAACCCTTTATGTCAATACATTTTTTCCGAATTACCTTGATACATTTCATACGCATGTTCTACTCTATACACTATAATATAATGTAAAATTAAAGAAAAGTAATAAATGTCAAATTTTACCGTGTAATGTTACGGCTAGGACACCCTCTCTAACACTTAACGTGAGATAAAACTCTCAGTAGACAGGATAAAATTATTATTACATACTCATTTGCATGCTATACATAAATGAAGTGAACTATTCAAAGTATCAGTTCTTTGGTACGAAAATAAAATTACAAGGAATCAATAGTCCAAGTATCTTTACTATTTCATTTAGAATACTAAGAGGATTGAAGTTTGGTATAGGGCGTTAATTTAGAGACACGACATATATTTTTTATCGTCTTAAATTTTACTCACTAATCCTGTTAGTACCTTTCGGTTGAACTTACACTAGGCCTGGCAAAAACGGCTTGTTTCATCTGGAACACCACGTGTGTGTACAGGCGTGGCACATCACTAACAGCAAATCTTGAAATATTGGTGTAAGAGGAATGATGAATAGTTAGTTTTACTGCAGAAGATGAATGTTGGAGTGGGTAGCTCACATGTTGTTAAAGGGTGTTGCTCTTCTAAACATGAGAGAGTAGCGGTTGTCTCCTAACCACTTTTACAGGAAGAGGTATTTTTATCTTCTTGTGTAAACAAAAGTATCCAAATACCTAAAATTATTACTGGAAAGTGTAATAGCGATAGAATGTAATTGGCGATAGTTTCTATATTAAAAATATTGAAATATGACATTATTTTAAAACTTCCATCCGGCTAGATGTGTCTGGTAGTTAAGAGATATATTTTGAGAAGACTTTGGCATTATTGCAACTCCAAATGTTAAAGATCAGGTTTCAAGAAAGAAGCCTCGTTTGCTCTCTAAATTTGTATTGGCAATCATTTAAAGTGCTCGAGTATTGGCCGCCTCAGTGTGTTCTCGGAAAGTTTAATGCATAATACATAGGTTTGCTTATGTGATGTTTAGTCTGAAACAAAACAAAATGTATATAAGTTTTGTAACCATAACTGTGAGAGTTCTGAAAAGGGCATTTATATTTTTTATCATTACATTATTAATTTAACGTGTACAACCAATAGTTAGTTAAAGAATTTGCAAAACTATCACATTATTCGCTATAACTTGTGTAGATAAGTAGTGAAGATAACTGTTTGAGATAGTTCCATGATTTTTAGGAAACTTATGTATTTAGAACTAGACATTATTTAAGTTATTATTTTGGATATTCGATCAATTATCGAGAATAACAACGTATTAAAGGACTCGACAGAACGTAACGAAGAGAGTGCACAAACGAACATAGATATAGACCGATTGAACTTTAGTTTCCTTTTACGTACATGAAAGCGATAGTGGTGTATGCATTGATATGCATATTGACATAATAGTGATTGGAATAACAGGCTTTTGTCTTTATAATTCGAATTTATGTCTATTATTTTTCATTATTGCATCGTAACAGTTAACTTATGATTTATGTGTACCTTAAAGTCAATAGATAGTTTCAATAGATTTCGAATTCGTTCTAAATTTCAACTATAGTTTCAATACAATATATAGAAAAACATATTCCTTAAATCCTGCTCTTAGAAAACTGTATTATGCTTTTTCTGGCAACACAAACTTGGTATAATTGTAAAATCGTGACATCATTTTATATATATATAACATATATATATATAAAACATATATATATATATTATATATATATATATTTCTTGTGTGCGTGTGTATGTTAATGAACTCCTAAACGGGTGGATCGATTTTAACGAAACTTTTTGTGTGTCTTCAGGTGGATCCGAGAATGGTTTAGATTCACAATTCGGTCCAATTTTAATAGTTTATTTAATTAATTTTTTAATAATAAGTTGTTGTTGATGTTGGAGTGTTTTACATTGGATCTGCCAGACTGCGCTACGAACGACACGTAATACAAAGTGAACTGATACTTAACAGCTGTGAATATTTTCAGCTGAAGTTCATCAAAAGAGGCAGAAACATTTGTTCACATTCAAAATTTAGAAAGTTCATATTTTAAATTTGTAAAGTGCTTGATCAGTAGTGTAATGCAGATTGCAAAGATTAAGTTTCACCAATTGTTCTACGTAAACATTATAATATTATGTTTTTCTATTTTAATTCCAGGGTTTCTCGAAAGTTTGTGCTGCTATCAAATGTGTGTGTTGTTTTGTAACATTCTGTAATTATTGTGTGAGTGCTTATTGTTATAATACATTAATAGAGATTGAAGATGTTTGAAGTGCATAAAAAACTATAGTTATTTATTAAAGTTATTGAACTCATTTTGCAAATTTATTGAAGTGAGTATATTGGTCGCATACCTCAAATAACCTAAGTAGCATACAAATCAAAAGGTTGTGTTTCTATGTGTAAATATTGTTAACAGTTTAGATAATCAAGTTATAAACTAATTGGATTTAAAATAATTTGTTGTAATTTACATTTTTTTAATCTGCAGTCAGAATTGGTCACGTAAGTTCAAATTAAGTAGCATACAAATCACACGTGTGAATAACTACTTACTGTTAATAGTGTAGGAATTGGTTTTAAATTAAATTCTGTTGGCCAGTTCCGATACTATACTGTAATTTTAAATTACTAATTTTATAACAAGTATATTTTTTAAATTTACAACTTAATTTATCGTAATGCTATTGAATGTACAATATTTTTTGTTAATCCTTCAGGAGTGTACATAAACAAATTAGATGGTTTTTCCGATAGGGCTTAAGTATAATAAGTGGCCTCCATCACAATCGAATTATTGATATTTCTGAGTAGCCTATCCAAACTACTATCCGAATTGGATTATAGTTATTTAAAGGCTGAATTATAATAAGCAGCCACCATCACAATCGAATTATTGATATTTCTGAATAGCCTATCCAAACTACTGAATTTCATTATAGTTATTTATTCGGTCAAATTAAATTAAATTTTTAATTATAAATTGTTGTTGATGTTGGAGTGTTTTATATTGGATCCGACAGACTGCGCTACGACACGTAATACAAAGTGAACTAATACTTAACAGCTGTGAATATTTCCAGCTGAAGTTCACCAAAGAGGCAGAAACATTTGTTTACATTTATATTACGTTATTATAAAGTGCTTGATCAGTAGTTTAATGCAGATTGCAAAGTTTAATTTTCACCAATTGTTCTATGTAAACATTATAATATTACAATACAGCCATACGTTTAATTAATTATAGTCTTGAAAGCATAGAGTAAGCATAAACATATACAAATAACACCACTTCTTATTTCAATATATTCTGTACTCACTTTGGAGGATAGAGATTATCCAGATATAAAATTGGAAGTTTTAGCTTTTAACTGAAATTCTTAGTAAATATTAAGTGTTGATCTTGGAAGAATGCGCTACGATCGCAGTTTCAAATGTTTCTCTATTTTAATTCCAGGTTTTCACGACATTTTGTGCTGCTATCAATGTGTGTGTATTGTTTTGTAGTTTCAAAAGTAAATACGGCAAATAACATTAAAATATAATAGAATGAAGTTATAAAAAGTGTACTACGTGGCCGCGTTATAAGGTTATAAAGGCTAGCCAACAGGCAAAAAGAAGAAAATAAAAAATAAAACATCGTGTAATTATTGTGTGAGTGCTAAAATTGTAATAGTACATTAATAGAGATTATTGGTCGCATTACCTCAAATAACCTAAGTAGCATACAAATCAAAAGGTTGTGTTTCTATGTGTGAATAACTATTGTTAACATTTTAGATAATCAAGTTTTAAACTAATGGATTTAAAATAATTTGTTGTAATTTAAATTTTTAATCTGCAGTCAAAATTGGTCAGATAAGTTCAAATTAAGTAGCATACAAATCACATGTGTGAATAACTATTGTGAATAGTGTAGAAATTGGTTTTAAATTAAATTCTGTTGGACAGTTCTGATACTATACTGTAATTTTAAATAACTATAATGAAATTCGGTAGTTTAGATAGGCTAATCAGGAATATCAATAGAGGTTATCCAGATATAAAATTGGAAGTTTTAGTAAAATACACTTAACTGAAATTCGTAAATATTAAGAATGCAGCGATTGATCAGTTAATTTTTTGCTTGTAAATAAATTGTTTTTTATCTTGGTATGTTTTAAATTGGATCCAGCAGAATGCGCTATGATCGCAGTTTCAAATGTTTTTCTATTTTAATTCCAGGTTTTCCCGACAGTTTGTGCTGCTATCAAATTTGTGTGTTGTTTTGTATCATCGTGTAATTATTGTATGAGTGCTAATTGTAATATTAAATTAATAGAGAATCACATGTGTCAATAACTATTGTTATTAATGTAGGAATTGGTTTAAAATTAAATTCTGTTGGCCAGTTCTGTTACTATACTGTAATTTTAAATAACTATAATGAAATTCAGTAGTTTAGATAGGCTAATCAGAAATATCAATAATTCGATTGAGATGGTGGCTGCTTATTATACTTCAGCCTTTAAATAACTATAATTTGGATCGTCATTTTAGTAGTATAGATAGGCTATTCAGATATATCAATAATTTGATTGTGATGCTGGCCACTTATTGTACTTCAGACCTATAGGGAATACTTATTTAGTATATTAGATAAATTAAATTCTGTTGGCCAGTTCCGATATTATACTGTAATTTTAAATAATTATAATGTAATTCCGTAGTTTAGATAGATAAATCAGAAATATCAATAATTCGATTGTGATGCTGGCCACTTATTGTACTTCAGACCTATAGGGAATACTTATTTAGTATATTAGATAAATTAAATTCTGTTGGCCAGTTCCGATATTATACTGTAATTTTAAATAATTATAATGTAATTCGGTAGTTTAGATAGATAAATCAGAAATATCAATAATTCGATTGTGATGGTGGCCACTTATTGTACTTCAGACCTATAGGGAATACTTATTTAGTATTTTAGATACCGTAGTCTACGTTGTTATACATTTTTATCTAGAAGTTACTTAATTAAAATTACATATTCAATAAATTACTCATACTCATTGTGTACTATTATACAGAATTTTATTTTTACAGAAAAATGCCACGTCTTCGTGGAAGAGGACGAATAGTTATTCAATCATGTGATTTATATGCTACTTAATTTGAACTTATGTGACCAAACTGTTAAAAATAGTTATTCACACATAGAAAAACAACCTTTTGATTTGTATGCTACTTAGGTTATGCGACCAATATACTCACTTCGTTCAATAAATTTTCAAAATTAGTTCAATAACTTCAATAAATAACTATAGTTTTTTATGTACTTCAAACATCTTCAATCTCTATTAATGTGATATTACAATTAGCACTCATACAATAATTACACGACGATACAAAACAACACACATATTTGATAGCAGCACAAACTGTCAGGAAAACCTGGAATTAAAATAGAAAACATTTGAAACTGTGATCATAGCACATTCTGCTGGATACAATGTAAAACATTCCAAGATGGTCCACCCATTTAGGAGGAGTTCAGCTCCATACACACGCACACAAGAAATATAAATATAAAGATAATGAAATTCGGTAGTTTAGATAGGCTAATTAGAAATATCAATAATTTGATTGCGATGTTGGACGCTTATTATAATTCAGCCTTTAAATAACTATAATCTAATTCAGTTCGTCATTTTAGTAGTTTAGATAGGCTATTCAGAAATATCTATAATTCGATTGTGATGGTGGCCACTTATTATACTTCCGCCCTATACGGAATACTTATTTAGTATTTTAGATAAATTAAATTCTGTTGGCCAGCTCCGATACTATACTGTAATTTTAAATAACTGTAATGAAATTCGGTAGTTTAGATAGGCTATTCAGAAATATCAATTCGATTGTGATGGTGGCCGCTTATTATACTTCAGCCTTTACATAACCATAATCTAATTCGGATAGTAGTTATATAGGCTATTCAGTAATATCAATAATTCGATTGTGATGGAGGTAACTTATTATACTTCAGCCCTATCGGAAAATCATCTAATTTGTTTGTGTATACTTCTGAAGGATTAACAAAAAATATTGTACATTCAGTGGCATTACGATAAATTAGTTGTAAATTGAAAAAATATACCTGTTATAAAATAGTTTTGTTTCAACTTTTTTACCTTCAGATTAAGTAAGTTTTAATTTAAAACATCCTCTACATTTCACATCACTCATGTTATACTCACACACTATCGGTTGGTTGAAGTGTGATTAAATGTACATGTGATGAAGTTAGATATTGTAATAACTTTTTAATAGACATTTTTAACAAAACAGCCCAGATTGTTACAGATTAATCAAAGTTTAAAATTTTTGAATTAAAGACGTGTGTACAGGACAACGTCTGTAGGGTCTGCTATTATATATATATATTATATATATATATATATATATATATATATATATATATATATATATATATATATTGTATATATTTAAATTTTATATTTAAGTTATTTAATTAAATTTATAAATTAAAAACTTTATGCAGAAAATTATGTTTGTATGAATTTCAATAGAGTAAGTGTATTTCTAATATAATTTAACGATAAATAATAAAATATTAATACGATACGTGATTGGCAAGCAGTTTTGTATAAATAAACTTTTCTTTATCATTTTTTGTAGTTCTATATTTATCAAATATTCACCATAACTTGTGTAGATAAGATTTACTACACTTGTAGACATAGTTTCATAATTTTCAAGAATATCGTGTGTGTTATGCATATTTAGAACGAGATATTCATTTAAGTTATTATGTTGGATATTCGAAAAATTATTGGGAATAATGACGTATTGAAGGACTTGACAGAAAATAACGAAGAGAGTACACAAACGAACATACATACACATTTGTAGATACCGAGCGATTGAGCTCTAGTGTCCTTTACGTACATGAAAGCTACAGTAACATTATCTTTGATATACATATTTACAAATCATGATAGGTATAACAAGATATCATTATTATTGGACTTTATTTGATGGATTAATTTAATAGCAAACACAGGTTTAACATTTTTAATTTTTTTCCAATTTAAGATGGTGTTGCTAAAACAGTAACATTATTCGATAAAAATTCCATACTGTTTTACATGTTAGAAACGCTTGATAAAGTTAAGGTTGTTTTTAATACGAAATAATAAAATGTAATAAAAAAATATGGGTGTAAATATATAATATAAAATATAATATAATATAAAATGTAATAATTCATAAATTTAAAAAACAATGTATACAGATCTGATAAGCAAATATTTTTAAATAAGTTAAATAATTTACAATGTGTAATTAAATTAACACATTGTGTTGTGTGATTAACGCCATATTAATATACTTCCAAGTACATTGTTTTACATAAAAATCACTTTACTAACCTGCGGAATGTATTTTTAAAATTAAATATTACCACTTCCAAAATTTTTTACATTCCGATTAAACAAATATAATAGTTTATGAGCGAATTTATCTAAAGAATAATGTGGAAATGTGATTTATAAAGTTGGACAGAACGTCAAAGTAAGAGTTATTTCTAAGCACCACATTAAATCTGGTTATTCTGTGGTAGCAATAAATCAACCAGCAATTAGGATCTATAGTCCTCATGGGAGGACTGACATAACCGATTATCAGAGTGGGGTTTTTTTTTAAATTTTTAACAGCTTTGGATGTCACCCTCTGTGATTTACAGTTTTACACTTAAGTAACAGAACTTTTAACATTATTAATTAGTTTATTACATTTTGTAATCTTCTATCACTCACTGGATAAATTGAACTAAAAAGGTTTTTAATCTTATTTTATAAATACAATTCGGAGCAAGAAATTAATATTTTATCTACCAAGGTTAAAATTTTTGCAGTGATTTGTTTTAATAACCGCTTAATGTTTACCGGTGTACACAATAGTAAAAATTTACCTATCTGATTGCAAAGACATTTATTTTGATGCAAAATCCTTTATTGATAAAACTATTTATAATTGTTAATACCAGAGGTGGCTACGTTAAGAGGACAACATTTTTCTGAACTATAAGGTCAATTTATTATTAATTGATAATAGCTTTGCACATACAATTCTTTTCCTATACAAAACAATGTATGAGTACTCCAGACAACGTTTTGCGTAGCAGGCTTCGCTAATGGAAGTACTTAAAATTTTTTTAATGCACTCTGAATTTGTTTGAAGCAGTATAATTCATCTCTGAATGCAATTCCTTAATTTTTTTACAATTTTTTTGACGTCACATATTACGCGTACCCACGTGGTAGTCAACAGCCAACAGCATAGGGTACATAAATCAGATACTTAGTTTTGCAGTAGATAGACTACAGACTATATCAGAACATTATTCTTATCCTTACTGTATCGTAAAATATACTTTTTAATTGTGGAACATACTAGCCTTAAACGGGAGTTGTATTTTGTTTAGTCGTTAAATGGTACGCATTTACGACACTTATTGAGGCATACGTAGAAATAAACATAAGTTTAGGTTTTAAGATAAACATAAAAAGACTTGCCAAAAGTCATGGCGTTCTATATATTGTGGAATAAATATTAAATGTAATTGTATATTACCACAATACTAAGTTTAATTTTAATAACTACCACACTAATGTTTTGGTAGTGAAAAGAAAACACATATTTACAAGCCACTTACAAATTTTATGTAAGACATCATCATGATTTGATACTGTCCCTACACTGATAGTATTTTTAAACTATTACGTAGAGTAAATACTATTCTTACTAATTTTTTATCTCTTAAACTCTTCTACCTTATATTTTCATCTAAATATATTTTTATATATTCATATAATATAATTCAATAAAAATAAATCAATAATAAATAACGAAATATCTTAATGCAATTGCATTACCACAATAATTCCACAAATATTATTTATACTAACCATTCTAGAAGTTTTCATTTTGTGCCTAATATCGTAATTGTTATAATATCACCAAAATATGAAATTGTACAATTCAATATTGTGTTTGTTTTAATACACATGATGATGTAAATGATATAAAACTCGTATTTTCAATGTAACACGGTATTCGATAGTATGTATTATCGTAGTTACCTCGATAATGCAACAATAGACCTACATTCAATTTCCACAGTGACGCTTAAATATTTACGATCGTGTATCCATCATTCGTTGACAGCAACTGTCCAAGGGATTGCAGCATTGCAAGCAATGATATGTTCTGAATATCTGATTAGCAATTATTTAATAGCAACTACTCAGTCTAATATTCTGTTTTTCCAAAATTTATACCAAAACGTTACAATATCATAAACTAATCACATTTTAGTTTATTACCTATATGTCAAAAATGTTTAAACTCCACTCATAACTCAATAAAAAATAATTAAACTATCAACTTTACTAGTACATTACTTGGTACCGAATGGATGAAACACATGGTGTTGGATACCGCTGAAATAAATAATTTTTAGGGATTGGGCCTAATGGTTTCAGTTTTCTATGGGAATTTAGCATACGAACGTAATAATTATTAAAACTTTAAAATTGACTCCATTCACGTTGATGTCGACTCTAAAAACTGGCTCGGCATTGCAGCTGTAGTCGGAAATTGTGAACATTAGAAGACTAGAAGTCTAAAACATGAGTGCTAGCAGCTCCTTCACTTTAATAATTTACATTCAAAATTACATGACTCGGATAAAAGGGATAATTTATGACACAAAAAAATTAAATTTTACTTACTGACAAGGCGCTATTACTCGGCAGCTGGAGAAATATAGAATGTTTTGCAGTTAACATTATCAATCTTATAAAAAGTAAGTTATTACAGTATATTAAAATAAGATGTAACTATTAACAAAAGGCAGACTATAATTTGTATTACATTAAAATTTACAAATTATTAGCCTACATATTTGAATATATTAGATAGTATTTATTTAATAAAAGCCTGATTTTAAGGCGATAAAGGGCGAAATAAATACCCACTTTATACTGCATGTATGATGTTTAGCAGTTAGGTTGATCAGTTTTATGGTGTTTTTAATTATACCAGGTTAATTAATAACTTATTATATCGCAATGTATGAATATGATATGTTACAAAATTGTGTTTAATGTTATAATATGTTGTGACTTAGCACAAATTAGAAAGTATAATCGTAGTAAAGGGCATTTTTAAGCGGTTGAAAGACGGAAAATGACTCTGCTGTATCAAAAAGGTAGAATGTTTAGTATTTTTATGCCTGATTTCAAACCGGTAAAGGACCAATATATAATATCCATTGTTTCAGGAAGGTATGATGTAAATCAGTTAGCTTGATCAAATTTATGGTTTTTTATTTTTTTTACTAAAAACATACCATAACTCTATGTAAAAATATTTCACGTTACAAAACTATATTTTAAGTTGTTAATTGGTATGACTTGTCTCAAATTACAAAATATAATAGTAAAAAAGGGCATTTTTAGGTAGGCAGTTTAAGGAGGAAGAATGTCTCTACTGTATTAAGAATGTAGAATGTTTAGTAGTCAACATTATAAAACTTATGAAAAATTACGTATTACAGTGTAATATAATAACATGTAGCCTTAATAAAATGCAGCTTGTTATTTGTAAACTTTATTACAATTTACAACTTATTATGGTATTTGAACATATTATATAGTATGTTTTTAATAAATGTCTGTTTTTAAGCCGGTATAATCGTAGAAAAGGCATTTTTCCGCAGTTTAAACACGAATAATGTCTCTGCAGTATCAGAAAGGTAGCATGTTTAGCAGTCACCATTGTCAAACTTATAAAAGATTAGGTTTTAACATATAAGTAACATGTTATTATTAACAAAAGACTAATTGTATTTTATATTACATTAAAATGATAAATTATTACATATTTCAACATATTAGATAACATATTTAAATAAATGTCTAACTTTAAGCCGATAAAGGGCGAAATAAATATTCACTGTACCAGGAAAGTATGATGTTTAGCAGTTAGCTTGAGCAATTTTATTTATATTTTAAGTATATTGTGTTATTCAACAAAATATATCTCTGTGTATGAACATGCTATGTTACAAAATTGTGTTATATGCTAATTAATCTTATGCCTTAGACCAAATTACAGAGTATAATTTTAATAAAGAGTATTTTTAAGCAGGTAAGGGACGAAACATTTCTTTAAAGTAAACATTATCAAACTTAATAAAAACACGTATTACAGTGTTATAGAATGACATGTAACTATTAAAAATAAACAGCTTGAAAATTGTAAGAACATAAATATTTTACTACTTATTGCATGTTAAAACTTATTAGATACTATTATTTCAACAAATGTCTGATTTCAAGCCGATAAAGGGCAAAATAAACATTAAGTGTATCAGAAAATTATGATTTTCAGCAGTTAGCTTGATCATATCTATGGTATTTTTAATTATATTTTGTCATTAAGTAACATAGCTACTAATATCTATATGAATAAATTATGTTACAAAATTGTATAGAATTGTTAAATGTTATAAAGTACTAAGTATAATCGTAATAAAGGGTCATTTTAAGCGGTTAAGGATGATAAATGTCTGTGCTGTATCAGAAGTATAGAATGTTTAGCAGTCAACATTATCAATCTTATAAAGATTTTGTATTACAGTACAGTAAAATAACACGTAACTATTAACAAAAGGCAGTCTGTAATTTGTATTACATTAAAATTTACAAATATGTAATAAGTTACATGTTAAAAAATTGTATAGAAGTTATTAAATGTTACAAATTACAATGTATAATCGTAATAAAGGGCATTTTTAAGCAGTGGAAATGTCTGCTGTATCAGGAAGTTAGAATGTTTAGCATTCAACTCTATCAAATCTATAAAAAATTACGTATTACAGTATAATAGAATAGCATGTAACTATTAATAAAAGAAAGCTTTTAATTTGTAATTACATAAAATTATAACTTATTACATATTTGAACATATTAGTTATTATTTTTCCATAAATGTCTGATTTCAAGCCGATAAAGGGGAAAATAAATATCCACTGTATCAGGAAATTATGATTTTCAGCAGATAGCTTTATCGTATTCATGGTATTTTTAATTATATTATGTAATTAAATAACATACTAATATCTATGTATAAATATGTTATGTTACATAATTTTATAGAAGTTGATAAAAGTTTAGAACAATATAAACATTTAAAAAGACTAAAACAAATCGTTTGTATGGATTTTAATTATTGAAGAATGTTACAGTCTTCCTTTTCCATTTCGTAATTCACAAAAATCACTCAATTCATTTTAACTACTTGCGTTCTACAAAACGCTATGAGCCAATATAAGGAAATACCTCCATTCTCATATTATTCGAATTTGCTGATTAAAAGTAAATAAAAATTGACTTGCTCACTTTCAATATAAAGTGAATGAAGAGTCATCATAAAATCCAATTATAATCAGCGGTATACCTATACTAAAATGTAGATCTTGGTTTAGTAATAAAAACTGGAATTAACTAGTAAAGTAATTGAGAAATAGATTTCCCATTCGACCAGTACAAAGTCATCCCACCGTACATCACAAGCACATTCAACTCTTATTTTGTTTGGTAGGATTGAATCCTTACTCTACAGTTGCTTTCAACTATAACTATATTTAATGTAAGAAACATTACAAGTGAAAATTATACTACACATTGTTTAGCAAACTAATAATGAGCATAAAAGTTTTTTATACATTGATAAAATAATATAAACATAGACGTCCAACATGTAACACTGAGGTATTGCTGGATTGAACGATAATACCCTATTCATAAATTTCACTTGAAACCACTTCCAAATATTTCTGTAACTCAACAATAAAAATCCTTGATATAAAACTATTTTGTCAAATAAAGAAAAGTCTAAACATTTCCTTATTATTTTTGGTAAGTTAATCATCATTATGTTAATAAAGCATGTTTCTTGTACTTATTTTCATAATAATTAGAAGATAATCTGAGGACTAACATTCTAAAACAGGAATTCATAAATTCACTCAGATTTACGACTGAGTACTTAGAAATTACATCCAATACAGTAGTATAAAAGCATTATAGTATAGAAACCAATTTAGAATTTTAATGTAGAAGTTTACATTCTGGAAATAGCATTATTTGTGCACAGGACAGATAAATTTCGTCAATAAACATGAAAATTTTCCATACAAATATAGTTGAGTTTCATTCTTTTCAGAACACACTATGCCAAAGACAAAATAAATCAGACAATTATTATATTTCGTGTATTGATGCTACACCCGAGAATACATGACGGAGGGCTTACTATGTCAAGATTACCAGTGCACGGGACCTGCATTAATCTCACCTTGGAGTATAAAAATCCTGTAGGCACTGGATCACGTTTATATTATGTATATTTATTTGCACATATATCAGGTAAGAGAATCAGCACTCCAAGATAATACGCAATACAGAAGAATATTACTTTTTAACAGATTTACAGTACACGTACACAGGAAATTAAGTTATCCCAGCTTAAAGAGGTACCTGTTGACTTTATATCACAACATTTATCGATGGAGTGACTACTCTAACCATATCGACACATAAAAAGCAGAGAGGGTCAGTATATGCTGATACTACGTTTACAGATTAAATACCGGAGAAACATGCGTCGGGTGTATTACTTGACGTGAGATATAATTCAGAACGTCGAATCTGCATGTCAATTAGATATTTATACAACTTGTAATGAAACCAAATAGAAAAAAATCGGATATTATCAAATATTAAGCTTAAATTCTCTGTATCACACTAGCTGGTGACTCTAAAACGAAAGACTGTTAAATTTGGATGATTCTACGTAAGGTAATGGCAGATATCTTATTATGGTGGTTTAAATTATGTTTTTGTATTTCTATAAATAATTAATTACAATTTTTTTATCTCCCAAAATTTAACTGTGTGAAATCCGTTCATAAAACAACGTATTCAAATGTTTGAGATTTTAATATATTAAAATTGTGTTGTGCTATATGTATTTACACTCTGATACTTGTTATTTCGGCATACGATAAAATATTTATCATCAATTTGGCAAGAATGAAAGTGAAGATTTTACAGGTATTAATCAAATTCAGCCTTTGCTGTATGATGATCAAACATAACAAGACAACATAAGTCAAGCGTGAGTGTGCAAATAATACATTAATATTAAATAGACTCTCTGCCAAGAGGATAGTATTTCCTGGAAGAATAAACAATCATATATTATTATTAAACGCTTTTATCTGAAACTTAAGATATTAACGAAGTTATTTTTGACATATTGGAAAGTAGGTGTGATGTAATCAAGGATTAAAAAGTGTCTTACACGACAACTTATATTATGTTGTCTGTCTACCACTATAGTTATTGCCTGCAATTTATATTTAAGGTAGCTTAAGTATGTATATGTGTTTTATATGGCCTTAGGTGAATAATAAGAAATAATATAATAAATAATCTAGGAAACAACTAAACATTGGATGTCACAACATTAGTACTAGTGATTATTCCAATTACAATGATTAGTTCTTGACATTTTAGATGTATTGAATGTGTTATGCAGAAAATATAGGGGAGTAATTATAAGATTATATGTCCACTAATGTAATTGGTAAAAAGAGGAAGTATATGACACAATTATGCACGTTTTCATGTATTAGAAAAATTCGCTTTAGTATGAATTATTTGTTTGTTGGTTTGGTTTTTCATATAAAAGTTATATCGTGAAATGAACAAACGCATGATTCATCTTCAAAACTTTTCTTACGTTTCTTGTATATGTTACTATAGTGTCACTGTATTAGTGTTCGCATACATTTTTGGGAGAATTAATTTAAATATTAAAGTTTGTAATATAGCACTTTATTTACCACATATGAATTAAAGTCCATGCAGTTACAATCAATTATAATTATATAGGTCACACAAGAAACAGAATTTTTTATTGCTTGAGAAACTTACACGTGATGAGCCCAACAGGACAATTTAGATCTCTCACAAAAATAAAACTAAAATTGCCTAGTAAAGAAAACGAGAAATAGATTTCCCATTGGGCCTCTGCAAAGTCATCCCACCGTACATCACGAGCAAGTGTACTGTTATTTTATTTTTAGGAATGAATAAAGAAGTTAATTACTAATTATATTCTAATTAACAAACATTACAAAGGGAAGTTACACTGCACATTACTCCTTTAATATTAAATAGGTTTATCCTATGTAAACACACATATTTATATGCATTTCTAAATCTTATACCCTAATATATATATATGTAACTAATTGTAAAATTTTAATTATATTGTATGTAGTTGACACATATTTCAGTGAAATTATCGTCTTTTGTTATCTGTAAAAAAGTAAGAACAAAATAGAGGTTTGCATTGGTTAAAACTTAAATTGACAAAATAAAATTAGCTTACTACCATAAAAGTACATTAAATATTACCTAAGGCTAGAAATGCAAAATTAATAATGATGCTTAGACATTCAAAACTTAAAACTCGATATGTTTTAGCAAACTTAGGTTAAATAATGAGTTAAACTGTTGTTGCTCCATTGCAAAAATGTGTGAAAAAGTGGTTCCAAAATGGAAAATCATGATATGTCTGAACATTGTACTCTCAGAATTATATTATAAATTCCGCTTTTATATTTCATATAGAATTAAAGACCAGGAGGAAATAACATATATGTTTAGTCTCATTAAAAACAATATGTAGAGACATTAAAGGTCATCTGAAAGTCAACATAAATGGCCTATGGTTATGACATTCTAAAACTGAGTATATTTAATTGATAAGAATGTCAAATTAACATTCATTTAGCTATTTAAGTAAGGACTGAAGTAATTTAAATATCTCGTTCGTACATAATCGATAATAGTTACATTATAGTGTAACTACTTTTTTGTTCAGATATAGTCACTATTTATGTACCCCGTAAAAGTATATGGGAGATGTAACTGAATGATCGCACATGTTTAGATAAAACACTTGATATTTTTAGCATTTATTGACATTCTTTCATCACCAATAACATCATAGACAGATTTTAAGGAATTTCCCGAATTAAACACTAAAAATCCTTTTAAAAAGCTATTCTGTTAAAAATAAAATATTATACTACTATTTTCTTCTTATGTTTAATATATCTATACTCATTATTTCAATAAGGTATTTGTTTTTGCACTATTTTCAGCATAGAAAATTAATGTAAGAATTTCCCTTCTTATAACAGGAATTTGAATTCAGTCAGATTCACAAGGCATTACATAGAACTAACGCTCAAGAGAAATTTTGAAAACAATAT
The DNA here is from genome assembly GCF_021130785.1 of Homalodisca vitripennis. Taxonomy (NCBI): domain Eukaryota; kingdom Metazoa; phylum Arthropoda; class Insecta; order Hemiptera; family Cicadellidae; genus Homalodisca; species Homalodisca vitripennis. The sequence continues at coordinate 64,825,578 of NC_060211.1, read as the reverse complement.
GGTTTATTCACAACTTTTTTTATTTAACTGAGAAAGTTTGCCACAGGTTGTCTAATTATTTGCTAACTGGCTCTTTTAGTTCAAAAATAGATCGATCATAATTATTATACATTTATAAAAAAAAATTTTACTCAAGGATACTCGACTGGTAAAAAAGTAGTAATGCTAAGGTACTCAGCCTAAACATTTGTAACATTATTGTACGCTTTAAATATTACGAAGATAAAGAACTATAATTAACTATAATTAATTAACTATTATATAAATGGTAGTAGTTCAGTAAAGGGAGTAAAGGGGTAGCAGGTCGCAGTTGACGTACATGGATGTTTACCTGAAAATTTATCTAACCTGCAAAATGTACTTGAGTTCAGTTCATGTATCCATTACAACTACAGAAGTCTCAGGCCCTTCTATCGTTAACATTTCACTGGTCTTCAAAAATAATTGAATTATATATTAAAATGTTTTTTTATTAAATGTTCAGAAATATCAACATCAACTAATGTTTGTAAAAAAGTCCTAAAGAGTGTCGAATTTTTTTAATGATTTTCTCATTTTATGGTCAAAGATAGAAAAATAAAACTCAGTACACACAGGAGAAATTCAAAAATTTTAAATGTAAAGTTATAGTAGCACTAGTAATTACAAATTGCTTTAAGAAATAAAACGGCTAAGACTTACTAACCTATGTTTTTTATATTAGATGTTCAAACTGCTAAACCAGGACAGTTTTACAGTCTTCAAGTCTGTTGTAAAAACTTGAAACTGCATGCTGTATAGATTCACCCGGTATTTTTTTTTTTTTTTTAATTCCCGCAACTATTCTGTCCCTAAAGTAATTAATGCACTGTGGTTTTGTTTTATACGCGTTGTTTTTAATGTGACCCTACACAAAGTAGTCTAGTGGCGATACATTTGGTGATCTTGGTTGCCACTCAATACCCTTTCTACCAATTCAGCGATTCGGAAAAATATTGTTTAAATACTCGGGGACATGCAAGCTATAGCATGGATGTGACCCATCCTGCTGGAGCCAAACTTCATTACAGGTGTTGGTTGCTACTTCGATAGCTGGATTAACCTGATTTTGTAAAATATCCTGGTATATCCCTTCATTAAGGTTTCAAACAATAACAAACTGAACCTTCATAATGCCAAGCCAAACATTTAATTTTTGTGGGTGCTGGGTATGTTGCTCTCTCATCCAACGATGGTTAACATCAGCCCAATAACTAGCATTGTGTCTGTTAACTTTAACGTTTAACATGAAAGTTGCTTCATCGTACAAAGCAATGTTGTTAATGTAATTGTATTATTATCAATTTTCGGTATCATTATTTCACAAAGTTCTACTCAATGATCAAAATCGTTCTTACTTAGTTCTTGAACTAAAAATATTGTTCATGAACAATTTGTAGGCGTTATAACCACTGTAATGTAAAACTTTTGAAACTGATCTTTGAGATGTACCAAATATTTGAGAATACTTTCTTGTTGAGGCATGAAGATCTTGTACAAGAAACTATAAAACATCAAGTGGCAATGCTTCGTTTGTAGCTGATTTTAGTTGTTTAGGTTAGGGCGGTTTTTGACGCTGCCTTTTTCCTGGAAATAGGTCAGGGTATGTTGCCCATAAGCCAGGATCAAGAGTTATCATGATTCATAAACAAACTATAAGTATAGAATAATATATAATAAAGTTTGACATGCATATGGAATTCCCATATACCTAGAGGTGTAAATGTTGTACCAGTCAACATAACATGCTATTATTTACAACTGGCATCTAGCAATATTAAAATTTAAAAAAGGTTATACCTTTCGTATCACAACTACGTAATGTACATCATTTCATTATTCATACCTCTTAATCAAACACTATTTTAATATATGTCAGTTATAATAAGCATAACATTTATTATAAAACAGGGTTTTTTTATTAAAGATTTAGGCAAACTTTTGGTAACGTATGTATAATTTTTAGTAACATAATGATTTGCAAAAAATCTTCAATATATAATGGGAGTAATAATATATGAAAGACAATCCAATAATTACATTTTGAAATAGCAATAATCAGTCAAACAAAATTGAAATTACCACCATAAACAAGTTCCATATAAATAAGACTCTTAAAATTTTTCCATGTTTGCTACGTTATTAGTCTTCAGTCAAAATGTAAATGGCTGTCACCAGTTTTATTACGGCTTGACCTATTTGGTTAGCTAAAAGTCACGTCCGGCACGTACAAGTGATTATTATACCGCAGTTAACGTGATCAAAACAAACATACATCTACTGTATGTTCGTAGATATTTGAATTATTTGTTATTTAGGTAATTTGTATTAGGAAAAATGGTTTTAATTTCCCATACATTTCAGTAGTATCCAAAATTTCATTTTAGCGTTCAAAACTTTTGTAACTTTAATATTTTGTGGCCATTACAATGATAGCTATCTTCAAGGATAATCCACCTCATGTATACCATGCCTCATGTAAGAGATTAATAAACCGTTCCTATAATGATAGCTTATTAATAATGGTTTTATGGTGAAATTTCTGTCATTATTCTATTGTTTTGAAACAACAGACATGCTGGAATTTTTTTAAACATACTATGTTTGGTAATCTAATTGCCAATGTTTCACTAAAATTTTGGCGTAGCAAAAAACATTTTTCCCGATATAAATATGAAACCATTTAATAATAAAGCTACATAGTGTTTTCATGATTTCATGTACAACCGCTAAATTTTAAATAAAACATCGAAATTAAGTAGCGTTTAAAGATAGCGAATAAATTATTGCGGAATTCTATTACAATGTTATTATTACTGCGAGAAAACATTCTGTAAAATCATAAAAATTTTAATTAGCCTTCTTACCTACACATTCCTTGAATGACTTCATTGCAAGTTACCTTGTGAATATTTGTAACACAATCAATATACGTACTCAAGTGGAATTGTGCTAATGGACCAAGTTTAATATTAATGGTCCAAGTCTCTCAGGAGATCAGTTCTATAACTGGAAGCTAATCTGTTTCACTCTAGCTTCTGTTTTTTCCACTTTTCACCGTGTTCTAAATTTTCGGAACATCCAAATTAATCTTTTACATGAATTAAGAAATATAACAAATCAATAAATACTTCAGAGAAATTTATTGCAACTTTATTCGCGTTTTTGTTACTCACAATCATACAATTTACATGTTTATTTAACAACTAGCTTTTATACGTAATAATAGGAACAAAAACTTTGATATGTTATACAAAACGCTCTACATACGCGTACATATTGATAGCAATTGAAAAGTATTCAAATCTCCAGATGCATTACTTCGCAGAAGGACGTTAGAAGTTCGGCGATTTGGGGCTTTGAATTGAGTCTAATAAAGTTTGAAAATAGCCTACCAACCAAATGCTAAATTATATTCCTTTGTATTCCACGTACTTAATTGAATAGCACCATTGATTTCAGTAATACTTTAACAACTGAAACCAATGTGGAAGAATCCTGAAGTCAAAGTGTGTAGCTTTTTTCTGAAATATCTTAATATGTAATACCATGTAGTTTTATGATATATAAAGTAAAAAAAATACGTCCTATTATATACGAAAATTATAAACTTCAAGAGGCAATGTTGTAAAAAAAATTCTTCTTTGGATAGCCCGTTAAAGAAAACTGTAATTTGAAAGTTTGCAAAGTTAGATATTATTAACAGCCTATCTAAATTTGGTTAAACCTGTTTAATTGAAATAATATATCAAGAGAAAGGAAAGAATCCTAAGCGTAATTTGAAATTATAGTAGTAAATATTGAAGCGTCAACGATACCAAGAAATTTTCATGATAAAGAATCTAATTAAGTATCATTATTTCAGTGAAAATCCTTTTAATACAAAGAAAGGAGTAAAAGTACCAAGGATTCTTTCACCATAAAGGCATATTATCAATTTAAAAAGAAATACTGAATTACTTCAAACAACTCTTTCTAACGAAAGTTATTACAATTGATTGCACTCATCCCAACGAAATTGTAAATCGTGTCGATTAAATTATACACATTACAAGAAGGAAGGAGTATGATAAAACAGATCTTTGGTAAAATTTTATGTGATAATGTGTGCTAATTAAATAATTAGTTAGCCTGAGAAAACGAGCTAATACCTTTCTGGACAGTATAAAAATAAAACAAGTACCAGGTGGATTTCACTATTGTTTCCAAATTTCAAAGAATAAAACTGTTATACGCATCCGTTTTCAAAAAGGTTTTATAAACTGCGAAGAAATGGACATATAATCTGAAAAATATTAGTTTAAATTACAAGTAAATGATATATTATGCTATAAAAATTTACTAGTAATAAACGCATGCTTACCTAGTTTAAGTAATAAGGTCTAAAGGAAACCAATACGCTTTTTATACGTTATTACTTTTTATTGAATTTACTTGGTAACAGGTTTAAGTGTAATTTTTCACTTTTAGGGTGAAAATTTTGTTTTTAAACTTTCTATATTTCCTGCAGTTTTATTAAGGTTCCAGCAGTTAAATAAAACTATAATAATGTCGGTCTCTCCGTATGTGCATTAGATATTCATATATTTGTCCTGAAAGCTTGAAACCTGGAACATAGGGTTCTTTTGGGCAAAGAAAAAATCCTATTTACTTTAAGGTGAAAAGGTCAAAGGGCATTAAGTTGCGACAGTCTGGATAAAAATTAGTAAATATTTACAGCTTTCGTAATACGAAATTTAAGACTCGTAAATAACGGTCTGCTAAATTAATGTTTCTTATTTATTTTAATCTACCCGACTACTTTATACTTATATTTTATGAATGCACTAACAAAATGTCATAAAACATAAAAAGATTTCCTATAATATATGCAAGTTTTCAATAGATATAAAGTAATTGTACAGCACATAACGAAATACAGTATCTAATTGCATCTTAGAACATAATTTACTTCCATTACAATAACTCTGTCAAATGAGAAGTTCGGTTTGCTAATGAGCTTCAGCAGACGACGGAGTAATTGTATGATTATGGATGAGAGTTCTCCGGTTTCGTGCTCCAAGCTGTAATGTCTGTTTAAGCCTTGTCTCTAGCTAATGAATTAGTTCTTCCACATATAATTTTAAAGCATATATATAAAGCATATTTTGAAACCTACATTTTAGGGCTTTAAAATACAAAATTTTACAAGAGTACATATCCCTATTTCTTAACTATTGTAGCACTGTTTATATTCGATCGATAAATCATATATATTGTTTTATACTAAATTTTTTAAGCATTAAATAATACCACCGTCCCCTGTTCCCTGTCGTAATTCAATACATAACTCATTTTAACTACTTGCGTTTTAAGTTTACAAAAAGTTATGAGCCAATACAAGAAATACCAATACCTCCAATCCCATATTATTTGAACTTAAAAGTGATTAAAAATGAACCAGTTCACTTTCAATGAAAAGGGAATCAAGGTTTCTCATCAAATCCTAGTATAGAGCAGCGGTTTACCTATACTCATTTATTGCAGTTATATTACAAAATCTCTATCAAGGTAATACATATGAAAATTATTTTTAATTACCACCATACAAATTATACGTATGTTATTAGAGAAAGAAGTATATACAAAGATACTTCATACCCTTACTAGGCTCTAAAGTAGGCACTATACAGTACATGGATGAGTAAATTTATCTAGAAATATTACTTGCTAAAACAATTTATTAAAAATATTATTCATTAGTGGAGCAAACACATTTAAATTTATGTTTATTTTAATTATACTGGTACCATCTGTTCCACAGTTACGCTTGTCTTTATAACTACAAATTACTTTAAGGACTTCATCATAACTAATCTTAATGGCATTCAAGACCACACTATACTTTTCATTGTTCTCAAACTTCCAAACGATTTAGTCATTAATGTAGCTACGGTACTATTAAAACTATTAAATTCATTTGCCACAAAAATTTCTTACCATCATTTTAATACTACTTAATGATGCACTTTTACTCTCTACAATTTTCTTTATAACCTCCCAGCATCATTTTGCATATTTATTTCTCTCTGTCCTCTTCCAAATAAAAGTTTGTATTGAATTTTTATATTTAAATCATGTCTGGTATAAACTTTAAAAATATTGTTGTTTATACAGGTAATCAGATTATGTGTAAGATAGTCACCCTTTCTCCTGGTACTGCCATTTTGAGATACATTTTGAGGTACTGAGATATTGACATTTTTTAAAACTACAAAAACTTTAGAATATTTCTTGCACTACTTCTTACAGTACTAGGACATTTTATATTATACTTTCTTAGAATTAAAGTAAAAAGTTTAAGAAACCAGTTTTAACTGAAAAACAAGTAATTTAGATTTTAAGGCATTAAAATCAATCTTATGATTAAATGAATTGTGCCTTGATAATTTTAGTGATAAATTCGCTAATAAAGATGTTAAAAAATATTTTCATGTGTTATGGATTTCAAAAAGATACTATTATTTTATTTGCCACTTTATAAAACTTTCAAAATGAGAATACCTTAGTCTTTTATATTAATGTTGATGGAACATAGAAGATATATTCAAGAGTGTACCTGATATTCATATCAGTGTGTTATAATCAAAATTGTGGCTGACGACAACAGTGCGCACTTGAGATAAATTTCCTGTTTCATCTTTATCTAAGTCAAAAGTTGTTGATATGTGCTGTGATGTTGACCATTACAAAAGCAGCCTCGTGTATCATGGATTGAGTGAAATTAAATTAAAAATTTATTTATTGAATACAACGTAAACATACTAATTTGGCCAGGTTAGGACTATTGAGTCCTCTCTTACACCTAACCATAAATTAATAAACTATACTATTAGTATATCTTCATACTCTATGAATACAAATACTACATTTTAATAACTCAGATTATTCTAATAAGTGTGCTTACATATTTTTTATTATGCTCTAATGCCTTATTTGGCTTCAAAAAATAAATCAGTTTTTAATTTAATATTGTGTAAATGGCCAAATGCATCAACTTAATCATTATATTACCAGAAATTTATGTTCAAATTATAATTTTATTGTCTTAATGGCCTTTTATAATGCGTTATACCATGTTTATTGCGAGCTTTTAAAACATATTAATTTATTTTCCCAGCGAGGTAGATACTCGTAGTAAGCAAAGTGTAGTGTGACATACATTTGACGGATTCACAATAATTTCCTCTATTTCCTCTTTAAGGGGGATGGCTAGTAAAAAAATTATTATTTATTTTAAAACAAAATTGAAAATAGCGGCTTTATAAACAAAATGATAAAAAATCTTGCTTTGTAAAATTGTCTCAAACATTGAGAGAGCTTGTAATCTTTAATGAGATTAAACTAACTTTAAAATATTTCCTGAAACTATATCTAAAATTCTGTTTCATAATACATATTCGGAACGAGTACTTTCTATGAGGCGAGTACTTTCTATGAGGCGAGTACTTTCTTTTAGGCCGTTTCTAAAAGGCTTCTTTTGTGCACCTCGCATGCTTTAATAACTTAACTCCTTCTGTACGTTCGCATCCCAAGAGAGAATACTTAACGTGCTAGAACAGCTTTACACATGTTTTTGTTAATTCATTAATTAACCTCCAACATTTATATTTGTTTTTGAGCGTTTAAGCTGTTTCTTATCAAGAAAGCTTGAATATTATTTATAAAAAAGCGCTTGATGAGACGACAAAAGCATTGTCAAGTGTTAAAGGTCATGAACTTAATTTAGTGTCTCTCAGTAGAACTGGGTCTTCCACATCACCTCGGTCCTTACCTAGATTCTTCATAACTTTGTTATATACACTGCTTCCACATATATTATTATATTGTTCGATCACAATTCTCTTGAATGAGTTAGAACACTTTTATTGTAATAAAATGCTTATTGCTGTAAAAGAACTAATCTAAATCATATAAAAGTTGCAAGAGACCACATTCGTTTGTATTAGAGAGGGAGAGTAGTCGTCTAAAAATTAAAATTATTAAAATCATAAATTAACAAAATAATTAAATACACGGGATATACATGTCAATTCTATACTTAGATAAATTTTAATGTAGCTAAATAGAATAAAAACAGGATGATAACAAATCATTTTAAACATGAAATTCATCACACTAACTGATGACCTCTCTTTAGGAATAAAAACTGCAATTAACTAGTAAAGTAAACGAGAAATATATTTCCCATTGGACCAGTCCAAAGTCATCCCACTGTACATCACAAGCACATTAAACTCTAATTCTGTTTGGTAGGATTGAATCTTTATCTTACTGTTGCTTTCATCTAGCACTAATTATATTAAATATGAGAAACATTACAAAGCTAAATTACAGTACAAAGTACAGTTTTAACTGTAAATACGTTCGTCCTAACTAAATTCAACTAACAATAAAATTTCTAAATCTTAAACGTTATATAAAACTGGAATTGTAAGGTTTAGATTATATATTCTGGATTTTACACACATTTCAGTGAATATATATATATATATATATATATATATATATATATATATATATATATATATATTTCCTGCCTATCAACAAAATAAGTGACAAAGGAATTAAGTTATGAAAATTTAAATTTTCAAAATAAAGTTAATTTAGCACCATAAATGTAAATTAAATTGTAAGGCTTGAAATACAAAAAAATTAAAAATACTCAAGAGTTCAATACTTAAAAACACGAGATGTTATAAGAAACTGATTTTGCACAATGAGTGAACAAGTTTTTTTATCCATTGATAAAATACTGTAAACATTGAGGTCCCAACATGGAATATTGGGGTTTTCCTGGATTTTAACGATAATACACTACTCAGAAATTTCACTTGAAACCACTTTCTGAAACTATACAATAAAAATATTTGAAATAAAGCTATTCTCAAATGAAGACAACATTTCCTTATTATCTTTAGTAAGTTAATCCTCATTGTCTTATAAAGCATCTGTTTCTTGTACTTATTTTCATAATTGGAGGATAATGTTAGGGTTATTATTCTAAAAACAGATATTTATAAATTCAGTCAGATTAACGACTGAATACTTAGAAATTACATTCAAGACAGTAGTATGAAAGCATTATAGTTTTGAAACCAATTTATAATTTTAATATAAAACGTTTAGTACATATATTCTGGAAATGGCATTATATGCTATGTATTGCATCGTATTCTAAAGACATCATAGGTCCTTTTGATAAATAAATTTTGTCAATAAACATTAATATTTTTCATACAGATATTAAAATTAGGAATATAGTTTCATTTGTAAAAAAAAAGTTAAACCTAAGACCAAATAAATCAGGCAATGATTATATCTTGTTTATTGATGCTACACCAGAGAATACACGAGGGAGGGATTACTATGTCAAGATTACCAGTGCACGGGACCTGCTTTGAGCTTACCTCGGAGTAGAGGATTTCTGTTGGCACTGGATCATATTTAGGCCTATACTATGCATATTTATTGATACATATATCAGTCAAGAGGGAAACTAACGCGACCACTGCTGTTACCCTAAAACATAACACAGTAGGTTAGGTGAGGATTAAAAATACAAAAATGCCATAAACACAATCCAATCTAACAATATGCTTAAGTTTAGATAGATGAAAGTAGACCCTAATGAGGTTTGTTAACAAAGTGGTTTATATGGAATTGCAAACTAAATTTACTATCCAAATAATTTTCCTCGAAATTTAATGTTTTTAAAGTAAATATTTTTTCACTTTTGAGATGGTTAACTTTTGACTAAAGCCAGGAAGTTGTTTTTCGACTGCTAAAACACTTTCATTTGTGATATGTTCAAGTTAGTTATCATCAAGGAGGAGCGATGTGTCCTCGGCGTAGAGAATAACATGATGTTGAATATTAAAAGTCAGATCATTAATCATCACCACGAACAGGAGTGGCCAAAGAACTGAATCCTGGGAGATGCCCTTGACTACAGATCTGATGTCAGATTTCTGGTTACCTAGTACAACTTGCTTACATTATTCCAAATAAGAATTTAAAACACCTAGCTCTGTACCCTTAATATCATACATAAACAATTTATCTGAAACTACATTTTAGCAAATCATGTCAAAAGCTTTACTAAGGTTTAGCATGGTTAAAATAAAATGGACCTGGTTTCAAAAACATCAAGTATTCTAGATACTACATGTTCAACAGCATCAGTCATTGATTATCGGATAAGAAACCATATTGTGCATCACTAAATAATTATTTACTAAGTATAAACCCAGCTTTTTCAAACATATCTCATTAAATTTATAGAACACAGGTGTTGAGGGCATTTAGATTAATCTGAGATAACTCGTCATTTTTACTAATATGCACAAACTGGGTCATATCAAAGCTACTAGGTTAAAAGCCTTGTGTAAAAATAACATTAATCAGGTACATAAGAGTACCCATAATTGCTAAAATTATACTCTTAATTACTTAATGAATAGACAATAATAATCCTTACTATTGGATAGTTAAAAAAACTTTAATTGTTTTAAACCTAATGTTCATAAACACATTGATAACTAAAATCATAGGATCCGGCTTGTATATTGGGAACTATAACGATTAAGTCTACGTAGTTAGGATTATACTACTGCTTATTATATTGAAGCACTGCCAGAGATTCATCTCATACTAACAAAATAGGTGTTAAAATCATTTGGTATAAAATAACTACTAACTAAATTTATAAAGCATAGCTTCACCTTTAGAGACCTTCAAAGCTGCTATGCATTTGTTTGGTTCAACTAGAATTAAAGACTTATTAAACTAAAATGTGGCTTCCTTAGTAAGTTTTTATAGCTATATATAAATATTTTGAAAATAGTTTAGTTTTAACCAGTCAGAGACGGTTTATATTTACTGTATAAAGCTACCATGACATTTCTTACATTATTAATTTCAGTTGCATACTATATGTGTGCTATCTTTTACTACATTTAACAAGCTTACTAGGATGTTCAACAAAATTTTTCGAAAGAAGGAGGCATGTTTCATTAAGTAAACAAACAATTAAATCCATAAAAATTTTAAAGCCATTTCTGCACAAGGTATAGAATACAGAAACCCTAATTAATTTTATTTAGATTACGAGTAAGACTTTTTACAATTTTCAAAAAAAAACTTGCTCGGGTCTATGCCCTGAAAAATGTCTAATATTTATTAATACAAAATCATGAAGTATACTTTTGTACTGACCTATTTTTGATTGTATCCCCAAATTCCATATCATTTCATCAATATTGATTAGGTAAAGATTCAAATATTTGAGCCAATGTAGTAATCCAGTACATTCAAAAGACAATTTAAGTAAATTTATATTGAAATCGCAGCGTAAAACTAAATTAAGAGATGTATTCACATTATTTAACAATTACTTAATATTATTATTTAACAATTGTTCAATATTGATTAGGTAAAGATTCAAATATTTGAGCCAATGTAGTAATCCAGTACATTCGAAAGACAATTTAAGTAAATTTATATTGAAATCGCAGCGTAAAACTAAATTAAGAGATGTATTCACATTATTTAACGGCAAAATTAATTGATTTTCTAATTTCTCCAGATCTTGGTCAATGACCGTTCCAGGTAATAGATGTCAATTTCATTTGAGAGGCAAGTGTCACAGCTACGTCTTCAAAAATAGATTACACACACGAATGTTGAATAATATTCAAGGTTTTAAAACTAAAGCCTTATTTAACTAGAATACCAGAACCTCCTAAAACATTTGGTCTACAGTAGATAGAACCCGATTTATAAGCCATCATGTGATCCCATTAAGCCAATTAAGTGATCCCATCTTAAAGTACAGAGGTATTTATTGGAATCTATTGGATTCATATGCAATAACCACAATCAATACTTTCAGACATTGCTCAAAAGAATTTGGTTTCATGGCTGAGACAGGCCAATTTGTCTATGTACTGGTTGGTATTTAACTCACCTACATTATTGGGGTATTATAATCGTTTAATCCTAATAATATTTATTATAAACTGCACAATCGAAATTTATAATTTTCCTTTCCGTTTCGTTTAAAAACCTAAATCCTTACATTTGCACGTCTGAAATTTTTATTAGTCCCTGACATGAAATCCTGATTGTAGAATATTTAAAAACAGAGAATTTTAGAGCTTCAAAATAACTGTTTACACATATTCTTCTAAGTAGAGTACATTATATTGGTGCTATACATAAATAAAAAGACACTTTTTGACTAATTATATCCACTATATATTTTCCAATTTGAATATTGTTCAATTAAACTTGTAAAAAAACATAATAACCACATTTGGTACATAATACCAGCAGGAAATTTAGTATTAAGTCTTTCCAAAAATAGTTAATAATCCGTTATAGTGATTATAGCTGATTAGGTGAAATGGACAATTTTTTATCATGGTTTTAGAACAACAACACAGACATTGGAGGTTAGTGAACATATCATTCTATGAAATATAATCTCCAAAACCGTGTACTCAAATTTCGTGATACTAAAAAGTCTTATTTTTCGTAATAAGTTTAAAAACTTTCAACAATGGAGCTATACATTGTCTTCATATTTTTATGTATTAACACTACTGTTTAATTCATACATTTAAATTGCGGTACGTATGAAGATGTGGTAATGCACTGTTGCGAAGTTTTATTACAATTTTTTTTTTAATTAAATTAAATAAATTATTTATAAACGACTGGAAAAATCTTTAAAACAATAATCAAGCTACTTATTTTTCCATTGCCTGAATGACGTCATTGCCAGTTACCTTGTGAATGTTTGTTACACAATCAATACCCGTACTCAAGTGAAACAGTGGTAATGGAACAAGTTTATTATTAATGGTCCAAGTCTCTCATGAGATCAGTTCTCTAACTGCCAGCTAATCTGTTTCACTCAAGGGACTGTCGTCTTGATTTCAACTTAGTTCCAAATTATATTGTAAGTGATTGCAGCATCTAAGTTTAACGTATCATAAATTAAAGAGAATTACACAAACCAATAAATTCTGCATAACTGTGATTTTGTTTTTGACAGCTATAATGTTTACATATTTACCCTGTAAGTACTAAATATAATTACATTTTGTGCTACACGTTTTTTATGAATTTTATAAGCCTAGGTTGAAAGTAAAAAATAAGCGCAACATATCAGCAAAGTACAACATATCATTTATCTTTAATTCATTGGAAGCTAACAATATTAAATAATAATTACAAATACTTACCGTTGTACATTAGAAGTTATTAGCTTGTATTATTACAGATATTTTGTTTAATTTTTCACATTTAACAGAGCATAACACTAAAAAAAACTCACACTTATAAAAATCCAGAATATACAGAACATGAAACATGTATTACAAATAAAAATAATATGTGCTTGGTAGATAATCTAATAGATTGAAACAATTATTTCAACAGGTGAGGCTTATAGGAACAAAAAAGAGTCCTTGTTGGTATTTTACATATATCAGTTTTATTGTATTATAAAAATTGTACAAATCTTTAGCTATCGACTTAGTTATTAACGATAATGAAATAGATCGCGTATTTAGTGACGTTTCAAGTTGACGTATGCAAAGCTATTAGAAAACATAAGACAGCATTGACGATAAATTAATAGCAACGTTTCTCTTTTCTATTACTGTATGAAATAAACTTAAACATATCAATTATAGATCTTGTGTTGTTTACTATAAATCTTGACCTAACCTCGCGTAACGAGAGTTAGCACTACCAGGTGACTCGTTTTTAAGTTTTGGAAATTTTAAGGTTCAACTAGCACTTATCGATGCTAGTACGCAATAATATTTACGTCAATGGTATATACTTTAACATTTTATACATAGCGCTCTACAGATAAAACAATGGCGAATAAAAAATATTCAAATCACTAGGTCTATAAACTAATAGTTGGGCTTTAAGTTTGAAAAGCAGTGATTTAGGGTCCCGAATTGAGGGAGTGCAACTAGGCGTATATAACGTAAAAGCTTTTCTGAAATAATTTTTTATAGGAGGTTTTTGACCTGAATCGAGGGGAAATCCCTGCTGATTTGGTTTAGTACAAAATTTTGATCGCTTTACATTAACATTTAACATTAAGTGATTTAGGAATTTCTAGAGCATTCAAATATACATGTTACAGAGAAACTTCAATTATATACAGTCGTATAGTGAGAGCCTAATATACATAAACATATTCGGAATACTTTATTTTTTAAAACATTTCGAATTTGGACATATTGCAATATACTAATCTTACTAAATTTAGTAGATAAAATCGTTTCTATAAACTCAACATAGCCCAATATAAATTGCAGACGTAGCGTACAGACCAACACCTTCCCTCTATTTCCATTCTCTTCTTCCGTTGATATATAAGAAAGATCTCATTCTCTCCTGGTTTCTTATCGTTGCAAAACACCCGGCTGAGGATCGCAACACACAAAAGAGATTTATTTAAACAAAATATGCGTTCTGGTTAGGAACCATAACTCACTCTTTCTCGATTGATCGTTAGAAATTTGTGGGAAAACAACAGTAAAAGTATATTCATATAATTATTTTAAGACCCGTCATCGAAACCCTATTTTTTTCTTATTGCTTGGGGCTTAGGAGGGGAATAATGTTACCAGAAACGTATAAAGATAATTTTGGAAAAATTAGTTCCGAAAGTCTTGTTGCCCAAGTAATTAAAACCTTTAAAAATCTTACACCCTCCCTTAAAATCTTGTGTTGCATTGTAGGTTTTATATCGTAATACATTTCGTAATATTCTTGTTAAAAGTAAGTAATATTCCTAATTGTGCATAATATTTATTCAAAATGTGATGTATTCTAATAACAAGTAGCTGTTACCTGCGTTTTCGCACATAATTTGCAAAACGAAATCCCGTGCACTATTCATTAAAGCACTTATGAGTAATTATTATAAAGTAATATTTTTTCAAATGTAAGTAGGCGTACGATCAGGTACGTATTATTTCAGTGTTCTTGGTTAGACGATAAGAGGGTGATGGACTAACTCATATCAAGTTTTCCGCGTATAGGAGCATTTCTTGTACAAATAAATTATATTCAATACAAATATATATATATATAAAGTGGAAATATAGTTACCCACATAAGTGTGTGAAGCCTAATTCGATCAAATGAGTTTAATTCTGAGCGTTACAATTCTCTTCTAGCCTAATGTATTTACATTGCTACTTGTAAGTTTGCTTTACTGACTCGATCAAAAGTATATGGGTGTGTATATATTTAGGAAGAGCTAAGAAACCAACATCTGATAAAAAGAGCCTACCTTCATCTAATGCTACATTATTTCATACTAAGATACTTCTAGTGCCATAGTTGCATTTGCCTTTGTGTCGCGATTAAGAAAGTATGCATACATACTTACAACTGCAATATCCACTACGGTAAATAAATTTATATATATATATATATATATATATATATATATATATATATATATTTAATTCAATTAATTAAACATGTTGTTGTGATTTCATATCACAATATTTGCACTAAACAGTGGATTAAACTTAAATGGATCTTACACTTAATATATGGTAGCTTTACAGACAAAATGGGATTTTTCTCTACATTACAGGCGAATAGGGCCTAGCCAGAGGGCTTTTCTTAATAAGAAGAGGAAATATTCACACCATGAACCCTAAAAAGGTCCATATAAAATTCTAATGAAATTAGTTGAATAGTTTACTTTTGAAAATAAAACAAACAAACAAAGGCACTTTCACATTTATAATATTATTAGGATGTAGCTCTCGCAGATATACTCGCCAGAAAAGTGAATACGATCTAAGATATTTCCAGTTCCATAGTTGAGTTTGCCTTGTTATCACGATGAAGAAAGTTATACGTAAGACTGAGAACCATATTAAGGTCTAGAGGGAAATCCGACTTAACTTCTATCTCTTTCCTGTATAAGGAGAAATCCTTATAACTTTCATGCAATATTTCAAAATAAACGTTTTTTAAACGTGTTTTTAGGATTTTAGTTCAGAAGATTGGATCGTTGGGGCATTTTATTCATTTTACCAGATCAAAATGTTAAAGAAGCCCACTAATTTGGAGTATCTTATGGTTAAACATATGTATAAAAAGATGTTTCAACCACTTTCTTAACTTCCCTTTAAAGTGTCAAAATTCCAATTGAGAGTTATATTTGGATTATGAAACATGTTTTTATTGTAAAAATACTCCAGGTAACTTGTACGAGCTTTCTCTTTATATAAAACTTCATTGGATTATAATAGATATCATACAAAAAGAATTAGTCGAGTCGGTTCATTTGTACTCGACATTAGTGCTTAGCAACATGTGTTTCGATTTAGTTTTATTTATAAGACATTTACTGTGATTTATGCAAAATCAGAAACTTCGTTAAATATTCTGAGAGAATGTAATCTTGAAATATTGGTGTAAAAAGATCGATGAATAGTCTAGTTTACTGCAGAAGATGAATGTTGGAGTGGGTAGCTCACATGTTGTTAAAGGATGTTGTTATCCTAAACATGAGAGAGTAGCGGTTGTCTCCTAACCACTTTTATATGAAGAGCTTTTGTCTTCTTGTCCAAAAAAAGTACCCAAATACCTCAAATTATTATTGGAAAGTGTAATAAACATTTTTATTTGGATGACTTTTTACGATTTCAAACTTTCTTATGATAAAGACAGAATGCAATTGGCGATAATTTTTATGTTAAAAACACTCAAATTCAGATATACTTTTTTCTGTGATTTATGCAAAATCAGAAACTTCGTTACATATTCTGAGAGAATGTACATTATAATACGACAGACAGTAAGCAATGTTCGTCACGCTGGCAGTCAGTTATCGCGCTGTCTGGAGATTTGCGTTACAAGTTGGTTTCACGTCACAAACCGTGTATAATAACTGTCGACACTGTTGTACGTGACTTGTATATGTGGCTCTAAGCATAACTGCTTGTCATCTGCTTTAACTGGTGATTGATTCTTTACATTTTACTATAACCTTAATGTATAGTAATACTATGCAAATACGTTATCAATATTTCATAGATTAATTCTACTATGAAGAAAGAGCACACACAACTACTTTTAGGATACTTAAAATAAATTTATAACAGATTTTTATTCTTTGTTTGAGGGTTATATTTGGCGATGGAAGGATTTTGAAGGAAACAGGATTTTCCGGACATATGCCATCGTTCAGTGAAACAAGAAATCATTAATACTACGTTTCGAGATCTTTATTCTGATCTCTTCTTCAGGTAAATAACTAACTTAATACATAATTATAATTACAAACTAGGTTAAAATAAACAAATCATACCAAAGCGTTGTGGCATGCCGAAAGTCAGGAATCACAACCACCATTTTGTTTGCCAACTTCACTAACTCTAAAAACATGCGCTTCATAAACAACTATACACAACACTTATCATTAAAACTGAACTTCAGAATACAGGTCAAAATGTTCTGTATTTTAATGTTCTGATTGTAGATCCTGTGATTTTTTAATTCTGTAACAATTTGTTTTCCAACCCAAAACCATCTAGGATAAATAGTGTTTTTTAAGTCTTTTTATGACAAAATAGGTAATATAAGTGAAACTTTTGAAAATAAAATAAATTGACTTTATAGTACCTCTTATCACATCCATTTTAATTAACTCATATAAATAGCAACTAAGTTATCGCTAACATGATTTGTACATCTTCAAAGAGAAATAAATTAAAATCTGCTTTTTTTAGTTTTTTGACTACACTAACATAGTAGGTGTAGTAAGGGCTTATCGTTGTACTACTCTTTATATGACTTTTATGTGCAAGTTTCACATTACATTTAAATTTAATACTACAGTACCGAACAATTAAACTATGCTTTCTGTTCAAATCGAGTTTTAAGTACTAAGCTTCTTACAAGTTAATATATTGTATAATTATGTTAGAGATGTAGCCTCGAAGAGTGTTTTATAAATATGTATAACACAATATGAATAAACCTTTTAACAATTTTTTTAAACTTTTATTTTTCTTACAATGTACATTTCGAAATCTGAGATTTCATCTTCAGGTAATAACTAAGGTTAAGTTAATTAAGGTTAAGTTATGTATAATTATGTTTGTTAAATAACTTATTAGCTAGTATTGATCCAAAATCCATTTGTTCAAAATAAGTTTAGACAGTTCGGCGAGACTTTCAATAACATCACTTTATGTATACAAACTATTCATAATACGAACCTCAATTAGAAACAAGAACCCTTTATATCAAGAATGTTTTTCGGATTCCCTTGAGACATTTAATACCCAGGTTCTACTGTTGTAATGTGATGTAAAATTAAAGAAACTTAGTGAACGTACAACTTTAACGTGTACTGTTAGAGCTAAGAAGCCCTCTCTAATACTTAACGTGTGATAAAACTCTCATTAGAAAGGATAAAATGATTGTTACATACTCATTGGCATGCTATACATAAATGGAGTGAACTATACAAAGCATCAGTGCTTTTGGAGCAAAATAAAATTATAAGGTATCAAAAATCCAAGTAACTTTAAAATAATACTAATAAGATTGAAGTTTGATATGGGGCGTTAATTTAGAGACACACCAGATATCTTTTTACTATATTAAACAATATTCACTCATTATGTCAGTACCTTTCGGTTGCACGTACACTGGGTGCGGCAAAAACGGCTTGTTTCATCTGGAACATAACGTGTTTGTACAGACATGGCACAAACGTCGTGGAACCACTAACAGAAAATCTTTAAATATTGTTGTAAAGGGATTGATGAATAGTTCAGTTTACTGCGGAAATTGAATGTTGGAGTGGGTGACTCACATTTATAAGGGATGTTGCTATCCTAAACATGAGAGAGTAGCGGTTGTATCCTAACCACTTTTAAATGAAGAGCTTTTGTCTTCTTGTCCAAACAAAAGTATCCAAATACCTCAAATTATTATTGGAAAGTGTAATAAATATTTTTATTTGGATGACTTTTTACGATCTCAAACTTTCTTATGATATAGACTGAATGTAATTGACGATAATTGTTATGTTAAAAACACTCAAATATATATATATATATATATATATATATATAATTTTAAAACTTCCATCCGGCTAAATGTGTCTAGTAGTTAAGAGTTATCGATTTTGAGAGGAATTTGGGATTATTGCAACTCTAAATGTTAAACTTCAGGTTTCAATAAAGAAGCCTCGTTCGCTCTCTGAATTTGTATTGGCAATCATTTAGAGTGCTCGAGTATTGGCCCGCCTCAATGTGTTACCGGAAAGTTTAATGCATAATACATAGGTTTGCTTATGTGATGTTTAGTCTGAAACAAAACAAAACGTATATAAGTTTTGTGACTATAACTGTAAGAGTTCAGAAAAAGGCATTAATATTTTTAATCTGTACATCATAGATATACCGTGTACAACAAATAGTTAGTTAAAGAATTTGCAAAACTATCACATTATTCACCATAACTGCTGTAGATAAGTTGTGAAGATAACTTTTTAAGATAGTTCCATAATTTTTAGGAATCTCGTGTATTTAGAAATAGACATTATTGTAAGTTATTATTTTGGATATTCGATTAATTATCGAGAATAACAACGTATTAAAGGACTCGACAGAACGTAACGAAGAAAGTGCACAAACGAACATAGATACAGACCGATTGAACTTTAGTTTCCTTTTACGAACATGAAAGCGATAGTGGCGTATGCATTATTGATATACATATTTATATGTAATGATTGGCATAACAGGCTTTTGTCGTTGTAATTCGAATGATGTCTATTTTTTCCATTAATGCATCGTAACAGTTAACTTATGTCTTACGTGCACCTCAAAGTTAATAGATAGTTTTAATAGGTTTTGAATTCTGTATAGATTTTAACTATCAGTTTAAATACAGTATATAGGAAAACATATTCCTTAAATCCTGCTCTTGCCAAACTCTTCCTTTTTCTGGAAACACAAACTTGGTATAATTGTAAAATCGTGATTATTATATATACGGTATACGGTATATATTGAATTTGTAAATTTAATTAAATTTATAAATTAAAAATTTTACGCAGTAAATTATGGTTGTATGAATGTTAATAGAGTAAGTGTATTTATATTATAATTTAACGATAAATAATAATATATTAATATGATAAGTGATCATACTTTTTGTGAACTTTTCATGATCATTAAGTTCGCATAAGTAACAAAATTCTACTTCAATTAAACTATCAACCACTATAATACCAATATGCATTATATTAGAGTGGTCAAATGAAAAGTAATACTGTCATTTACAAAATCATATTCATTCATTCATTACAAAATCATCCCCAATTATAATACTTTTGATTCCCACCCCAGTCATGCTAAGTTTCTAACCCAGTGGTAGACCGTATAGTTAATTGCCTATCCTGTAGGCATATGTTTGGGATGCTAAAACGCATTTCAGTAAATATTTTCCTACTTTTTTTATCGAACTAGCCAAACTGTTGACGAAAGAAACTCCCGCCGAATCCCCCCGTTCTTTGTTTTCGCAAACCCGGTTTCCCTAAAATAAAAATAGACATTCTAAATAAAAATAAAACATTAATTTTCAGTACTACCCACATTTAAATATACTAATACAACACTCGTATAGCGCGGGTAATACTAAAGCTTCAACCAAATATTGACAGATAGCATGGCAATGCAATTTTTTTAGTACGTACACTATCTTTGTATCGACCCAGCTGCTCAAGAAATTTTCCACAAATACATTCAATCGGTGTAGGCTAGAGCGGTCTCCATTTGCTGCAGCGAGGGCGAATTTAGTTTTTCTTCGTGAGAATAAGATTATTCAAAGAGAGAGAATCTAAGATATTTATAGCGAAGAGTCTTTGCAAAATGTTACAACTGTTCAGTTTTGTCCTAGATTTTTCTTTTTATTCCGATGTTAATGCGCCCGTTTCTTCAATTTTTAATCTTAATTAACAACTTTAATCTGTTTTACATATCGCATACGCAAACAAGTATTTTTTTGTTTGTTTCAGTAATAAAACAAATCAAGTTGTAACTCTTCTTCTTCAACCAAAATCAATGATTATAAGAATATATGTTTAAAACCATTTTAGAAAATGGCAATACATTATTTGGTGCATAATAAAATTTTTGAAATATTATTTGTTTCAATTTTCTCCAATGATATATAAAATTATAAACACAAGTTTATATGCAATAACAATTCAAAGTAGACCTCAATCAGCAACGAAACAAAACTTTACCCTAAAATTAAAATATTAAAGAAGTAAACATAGAAGTGTTAACGAAACAAAACATTTTCACGACAAAGAACCTCATTAGTAACGATATTTTAAATCCTTTAATACGTTGAAAGAAACAATAGTAAGAAGGATTGGTCTCCGCAAAGGGCGAATTATTGGTTCAAAGATAAATTCTGAGTTACTTAAAAATTACTTCAAACAATCCTTTCTAACGAACATTATTACAATTGATAACCCTAAATGTATTCAACCCTATCCTTAAAAATCCCTACTAGAGTTTTAAGTATTATAATTCTGGTGCAATGCGGTGTAATTAAATGCACTACGGTATATTCCTCACAGTGATTATGATCGAAATTGGAATCACTGAAAATTATGACTGATAACCAATCTGATCGAGACTGGTATTCTTTTATTCTCGTGCAATAAGGCTAAAATAAGGAGTGAAAATATGTTTGGTCAGACCATAGCTTAACATAGGACCGTTTAAGTTAATTTAAGGCTACTATTTTACTAATATCGTAAAGCTATGCCCAAATAATATGGAGAATTGAAAATTTCCTAGTATTTAATTAATTTGTGAAAATTTAAAGCCAGGTATAAGTAAGTTTTTTAGTTGTTAAAAGATTGGATAAAAATCCAATTTTTTATAGGCTGATACGTTACGTAAAAAGGTTACATTTTTAATGACTTAATCCTTTCGAGTACTGTTAAAGTCTTTCTAAAACTGTAATTATGAGCTTGCAAATCCAAATTTGAATTTAATAGTATATAAAACATTTCAATACTTTATAAAAAATCAATTAAATCAAAAACATCTTTATTTCCATTATGTATTTAGAAATCGTAGGAGCACAATTTTACATTTATAATATAAAATTACTTAGTAATTAAAACCAAAACACAAAACTGTAAAAAAATTAAATGGTTACTTATCTCTCTGTAGCGCAAATTATGTGACAAATTTTGATAAATATAATTAATTAAAGAAATGTTCCACTATTGACGGCGATGTAAGAATGCAAGAACCTTAGAATATTTTAAATAATGAAAAAGTTTTATCTTTGTGTACTTCATTGAGTAAACTGAAGTAGTTTAGGGTTAAAACGCTGAAAATATTGACTTAATAAACTGACTAGATAATAAATTCCTACAATTTTATTGTTTCCCACAAATAACTACGAGTCAACAGACCTTGGACCAGATATTACATTATAACACTGAAGTAACTGAAGAGCTGAGGAAATTTTCACAATATCAACATCTGTAGTGGATAAACAAGAAAGCCACTCAAGTATTTCAGCAAGTGGGAAAGTAAAAACACTCCCAACTTATATCGTAGAAGGATTCCAACTTTATACATTCATAATGTAACTATCTAAACCAACTGAGATTTCACGTTCCAGTAATCTTCCTTAGAAATAACTTTATGATTTGATACTAAATATACTTGGTGAGTAGAAAAAGCACATCTGCTGTGTTGATAAAAGATTCAGATCATCAATCCACTGAAGTGGAAAACAAGCTAACATCTCCAACACATATTCGATCTAGGAAGCTTAGTAGGTTTATTCCAAAAGTGTCTACTGTCAGCCTTTATAAACTTCTTGAAGTCTAAGTTATTCCCCGTGCCCGTAACGTTTGTATTGCTCAAATCAAGGAAATTATAAATACGTAGTTCTTAAAAGTCTACTTCTGCCAAAAACTAGGTCATTGTACTGTACTTCAGGTCTGAAGTACTTCTGGTATGTTAGGAGCGTTTTTTGCCGAAAGAAATTGTGCGTGCGTTTGTGCGTGCGTGCGTGTGTGTGTGTATGTGTGTGTATACTTGTAATATATCATGTGAAATGAGTAAAGAGCAGTGTTTAACTTACTCAGGAAATGTTGCTGCTGAAATTGGTCTAGAGACACTGCATTTAATTGCACGTTTTAACCAACACCACATGTTACAGGCTACTTGTTTTCAGTAATCTACATTAAATTCAACTTAACTGAAAGTTTTTTTTCTTTAAGTTAAATATTTATCGGTGTGTCCTTAGAACCATAATTTTAACTCTGAATCTATAGTCAGATTAAGATATAAATTTAAGAAGTAGATGAGAAGATAATATGAAGGACTGACTCATATCTGGTCTTTTAACAACATTATACTCCAATAAAATCATAAACAATACCTTGAAGTTTGGTAGGAGTATTGTTCTACCTACTAAAGTTTGTATGGATGCCTCGAGAGGCCGTGTCATTGTTACCTCTATAGACAGGGGACGTCTATAAATGATCTTCTTTATATAAATGATCATGCTGAGACAACAAGATCCCACATCAAATTATATTGAACTATAAACTAATATTTTCAAATATATTAACACTATTTTTCTCTATCGTTAGCGCATTCAACCTGAATTGCGGCCAATCCCGATAACGGAGCCATTTGTGGTACAAGTGTCAATGACAACCATGTTATTATTATACCATCTATTAATGAAGGAACTGAGAACCAGTTTTTATTTCATAAGTTCAAATCAGGGCCTTATGTGGATAGAAAAATATATGCTTAACATATTTTTTTATAAAAACACTATTTTGACAATCTAATAATTTCGTATTGGCGTATGCACAGTATGGGAGTGAGTTAATATCCAACAAACTTTCACTGTCACTAACAATGCTATTCATAACTATCTTAGCAATGTTGCTGATGACAGGAAATTCCTAAATAAACTTTAAGCGTTTCATTAAGTGTATACGCTATGGCTCACCGGATTGCGTCCTCTTTCTCTCTAATTCCTTCTTATACTTTTCTTTCTCCACATATCTCCTAACTCAAATTCTCTCCAATCCCATGGAAGTTCCGCAGCCAACATCACACCCTCACCTTAACATAGCCATTATTTCATCTTGATATTCTACTCTCAGTATCCTGCAGTCAACTCCTCCATTCACTCTCGCCATTCTTCTGAAGTTCATAAACACTACAAGTGCAAAAGGGACATATTTTGTGAAAAACACGCCCTAAATATTTTAAATTTACTAAATTTTTAGTGAATTTTATAAAAGGCACAGAGTGGTGGGCTGTAAAGAGAGGTTTTTATGGCCAGGTCTAAATGACGCTCAGCTCGAGAGTTAAGGAATTACTAAGGCGGTAGTCTCTAAAGCGATATAGATTTCTTAATGTTTCTATAAGTGTTATTTAATTTCTGTGCAGTTTTATGACATAGCTAAACATATAAAAAATGTTTGATGATAATCCACAACCTATAGGAGTTTAAAAAGAGTACAATGCCTAAAAAAGTGTATATTTAGGGTTTTAAAACTCTCAATGTCTTAGTTAGATGAAATTTTACACATATCTTACGTATAAAATCTAAATTGCTATACATATGATTTTTAAACTTTTCTATGGGCAAGAATAAAAACATTTGAAAGACGCACGTAATGTACGCTATCAACAGGCAAAACATAAACATTTGTAAAACTTAGAGCTGAAATATGTTTGCCCAGGAAGAATTATATTTTGTCCGATAACTTCTCGCTTTGCTGGAATGTGAAACTTGACACACGTACAGCATAATAGGCTACACACCTTCATCATCATCATCAAGATACACACGTAAATGATATACATATTTTGGTCCGGAAAGTCTACTTCGGTTTAAAAGTGTTTAAAACCGCCCATTGCCGGGTGGGTGCGCTACCACGACACCAAATATCAATATGAAGACTAGAAGCCTACTTAAATTAAAAATCACCTACTTCCAGCCATTTAAATCCACTTCTGGTCTACAGTATTTCCGGTGCAGAAATAGCGTGTATATTTATGGTTTGACCAAGACACACACACACACACACACACACACACACACACACACACACACACACACACACACACACACAACTTTATATAATCTCAATCAACATTAAATCACAAAAAGTACTTGCTACGCCGGGACTCAAACCCGGATCTCTCACTTGGCGTGTGAATATATATATATATATATATATATATATATATACACACACAGATGAGTCAATGTTTATTTAGGTTATATGTACATGTGTGCGTGCGTTTGTGTTTTCTTGGTCGAAGCATTAATATATACTCTATTACGGTATCTGAAATACTTTAGACCAGAAGTAGATTACAATGGATGGAATTAGGAGATTTTGTATTTAAGTAAGCATCAAGCCTTTGTGTGTCTATATTTTCTTGGTTTGCGGAAGAAGATTACATGTGATTAAGGGAGACACTTTTGAAATAAATTATGATTTTCATAAAGAGTAGCCTATTGATGGCAATATGTTATAATATTTTATGGCTGCAGTTTAATTGTAACCCACAAAGGCACTCAGAAATGCCCGCTTATGTGTCTTGAGGGGTTAAACAGCAAGTACTGAGATCAAAGAAATATATAATAAAAGGACACATTGGTATGGTTCTTCGATTCAGGACCAAAATAGTTCAACGTTATAGCGTTACTGAATTTGGAGTTGTACATTTAAATATTTAGCTACTACGAAAAATGTGTATTTCATTGGTACTTATTAATCACGATGGCATTTGGTAAAGATTGGTAGCTAACAATACCTGGTTGAACTAAATCCAGAAATGTAGGGTACTACCACCTTACAACTCGAGTATTGGTGGAGGGATGTTGGTATGTCAGCAATTGGGTTAGCTATGTGCAGTAACCAATAGTGAACCAAGAGCTATTGTTGTTCATTATTGAAAATTGCATGGGTTTTTGATCTGCTCTGTAAGTGACAAAACACCAACGCTTCGTAATATTCTATAATTAAATTTTTATCAACAAAATGATATATCTTATTTATAATTCATGTTTTCGTTCTATTTAGTGCACCTATAATGGTGTGTATGCCTCATGGTGGTATTTGGTTACTAATTACAAGTATATTTATTCTATAATACTGACATAAAAAGTTGTACAATACTATGTAGGATACTCCGTAGCACTCGTTGCGTAATGATTTATACGTTATTAAAAATTTTCACTATATCATATACCCCATTATACAAAGATTTTAAATCAAAATTCGATTGCTAATATTCTACCAACTATCTTTTTATCACAATTATTCAATAATTTAAAACGTATACATCATAGCTGTAATTTTATTTAATAACTAATAATATTTCATTTTGCGAATAAATGAAGTATTTTAGTAGTAAGATGTTAAAAAGGTGTGAAAATACTCGTATATAAAATATAAACAGTTCTAAGCTCTTGTAGATTTTTTTCCATGCAGCGGAATTGAATATAATCACATATGCAAAAGTACTGCGGCTCCCGTAATATATATTACTTCTGCAAGCCTATCTACTGCAGATATGACAGCAGCGATAAATATATCCATCGTAAATATTTTAAGTTTATACATTAAGAAATTACCAGAATGGTGACTTATAATCACGTTTTTATTACTCAAATAAGTTACTATTGAAATACTAGATATGTATAAAAAGAAGAGGTTTGGTTTAAACATTATAATTAGATATTTATCGAATTTATTGGCAGAATAAAGGTGCAACTTTTTGGAATAAATAAAAATAAAAATATGCCCAACTGAAATTTTATACCTACATAGATAAATATATTTTAATAACATTTACTGAAAATGTGTTATGGTTTAATAACCAATTAAATATATATATTTTTTAATCTAACAGTGTTAAAGTAATACAACTTTCTATTAAAATTGTTTAGGTAAATATTATTTTGTTTATTAAATATTAAAATTTATTTACATTTCAAATCCTTTTGTGTACTCATAGTAAGAGCAAGAAGCTATAAAATTGCCTAAAGGTAAGTTTGTGATAACATCTTACAGTCCATATGCGTTGACGTGGTTTGAGAACATTTCCCAATACATAGGCTACTAACTACTATTAATTGCCTCTCCGAACGCACGTCCTCGCTGTATTCTGTAGGTGGTACAAACAACTGCTTTTTGAAATGCAAACATTTCATGAGACATGACATATTGAATATGACAATACCAACGTCCTTTTATAATTATATAAAAGTAACGTTACAGAGTAAAAAATGTCTTATTGAACAACTTTAAAGTTGCACCGACATCTACATGTCCTTTTATTGTAAATTTCTTCTCATATCAGTACTTGCTGTTAAAGATCAATAAATGGGAATTTCTGAGAGTTTTTTTGGGTTACAATTAAATTGTTGGCATACAATCCTTTAAAACGATGTCATCTGCACGAGGGTTTTCTGCTATGTGATTTTTATCTTCTAGGTGAACCTACACTGGGTACAGCAAAATCTTATGTGTCACTTAAAACTGGGCAACCGCTAGAAATCCAGGAACGGCACATCACTAACCACAAATAATTAGATATTGGTTCCCACTGTATCATTGTTTAAGACAATATAACACTATAAATCAGGAGTTCTCAACCGGTGGGTCGCGACCCCCAGGGGGTCGCGGGACGGGTCTGGGGGGGGGTCGCGAGATAGGTGATAAATGAAAAAAAAAAAAACTAAAAACCTCAGGCTATATATACCATATGAGCGGCGAATATCAAATGAAGCGACCATGTACTTATTTAGAAACTGATTTGAGTCCGCTTGTTAAATACAATAAGTATATTTAATCAATTTACAATTAATCAATACTATTTTAAAATACAACACTATAATTAACAAAAAGGAACAAATGGAGCTCTAAATGACTCAACATCGCTGCTAAAAATGATGGTGCCTGCCGCGCCGCTTGTATCGTAACGTAGGCCTTATTGTTGTGAGACAAAATTTGTTTATTCTAAAAAAGGCACACTACACAAAATACGTTGCAAAAAATACATTTTTTTTTAAAGTCCAGCAGAATGACTTAATGAGAAACTTGAGCTTGCTTTGAATTAACTAACTGTAGAATGTCTGGGTTGATTTTTGTCAAACACAAAATAATATCATTTTCCAGTGCCAAACGATTTCTTGATTTGGTTTTTAAATTCACCATTGTGGAAAATCCTTTTTCACAATTGAAAGAAGTAGAAAAAGGTATCAAAATCTTCAATGCTACTTTGGTCAATCCTGGGTGTTCCTTCTTTATACTTACCCAAAACGTGTCGGGACAAACATCGTCAAAAGGTAGTTTCAATGACTGATCACTTGATATATCTATCAGTTCATCGTGGAGGCCAGCAATCAATTCAGCTTTTTGAACAGCTTTTTCGGAAAATGGTTTTGTTATCCACACAGATCCACTTGTAGCTTTAACAGGAATATAATCATTCCACTGCTTTATCAAGGTTCAAGGTGTGATGATATGAGTAATGAGAGAGATGATGTGTCAATGGATGTGTCACCAATACTTGAGACATACTCCTTGAATTCTTGTGTAAGTTGGAAATTTTCAAAGTCTTCATCTTTTATTCTTGTATTCCAAAGAGTAAGTATTCTTACAAATGCATTTACTCGGTCTTGAGCATACAAAATAGTTGTTTCTGGTCCTTGTAGGGATGAGTTCAAAATGTTTAGATGAGAAAAAATATCAGCTAAGTAAGCAAGCTTTATTAACCATTTTTCATCGCTGAAAAAATGGGAAAGTTCATGTTTACTGTCCATTAAAAAAAGAAAAATTTCTGATCTCAATGAAAACAGCCTACTCAACACGTTACCCCGGGACAGCCATCTCACTTCGGTGTGGAATAGCAAATGTTTGTGCAGGGCTCCTACCTCTTCACACAAGTTTTCAATTAATTTACTCTTCTGCAATGGTCAACTCTTGACGTAGTTAACAACAACTTTGATAGCCTCAGCCAAAACTTGACGCAAGTCGTCCGGCATTCCTTTAGCTGCCAAAGCTTGTCTATGTAAAAAACAATGCACCCAGTTTGCATTTGGCATTAACGTTTTCAACCTGGCAATCAATCCGCTGTTTTTACCCAAAAGGGCTCTTGCACTATCTCTACAAATTGAAACACATCTGTTCCAATCAATTTCAAATTGTTCAGTTGCCTCAATGAACACTTTAAAAAGACTTTCACCTGTGGCATGGTCTGGCAAAGATTTGCAAAATAATACATTTTCCTTAATAGAGTGACCGCAATCATACCTAATAAAACACAAAAACTGAGCACAGTTAGCAATGTCAGTTGATTCGTCGCATTGAATAGAAAAAAAACTTGCTTTCTTTTATTTGCATCTTTAGCTGGTTCTGAACATCTTTCACCATGTCTGATATTCGTCGTGACACAGTGTCATTTGATAGTGGGATTTTTTTTTAGCTTGTCAGCTTCTTGAGGATTAATCATATTTGAAACCTTATCGATTGCGGCAGGAAAAATTAATTCCTCAGCAATGGTATGTGGCTTCCCCACTTTAGCAATCTTTAGTGCTACCTCGTACGAAGCTTTGAGGGCATTTTTGCTAACATCAGTATGACTTTTAATATTTACCTGTTGACTGCGAAGGGACAGCAGTTTTCTCTGGAAAAACTCGACTGGTTTGTTTTTCAGCGCAGAATGCTTAGTTTCAAGATTACGCTTCATTTTTGAAGGTTTCATGCTTTCAACTGATAAAACTTCACTACAAATAACACACTGAGGTTTGTTTTCAAGTTCAGTAAAACCAAACTGTAGATATGCATTATCATACTTTCGGCATTTTGGTTTTGAGACTTCGGAACTACTTTTGCTACATGAAGCTTCTCTTTTTAAAAACTTATCTATTATTAATACTAAAACTTGAGTGTTCAATTTGTAGATCAAAGTACGCACTATTTCTCAAGACGTCAGGCAGTCGACTGGCACACTGGCACAGTGGCTTGTCGGAGGACGAATTGCGCCGTGCGATGGCTGCGCGCGCAGCTCCATGTCAGGCTGTCTCCGCGGCTTTAAATACACCACGCGTCAGTTCTGTAAATACACTGCGCACAGTCTTTGGCTGCTTCGATATTGAAGAATTGAAAATGATTAAAATTACTTTCGTTACATTAATTACCGGATCGTTTATTAATTAATAAGAAATTAGTGCTAACTAACGTTTTTATATAGTTTGGAATAGTGTTTTTTTATGTTTTTTAAAACTAATTATTGCTGTCTTTTTGCATACAAAGGCTTACTTTACGATGTTACAAGAAGAAGGTCGCCGAAAATTCTCAACCTAAAAAGGGGGTCGCAGCGTAGAAAAGGTTGAGAACCACTGAAACATATCATAAACAAAGACGCACTTGATTTAAAATTGTTACTCATAAATACTAGTGTTCAAACTTAGCTTGTGTTTATTCTATATGAACTGGAACAAAAATATATATTTATGCTACATTATATAATTTTTGTTGTATTTGGTGAACATAACATATTATAATATATTTGATTTGAAACTAATATTTAGAAAATTATTTATTTTATTAACACTCAAATATAGACTTCACAACTATAATTTTAAAACTTGTTATATAATATTTGAATAAATAACAAATTTATTGGCAGAAAAACCAATAAATTACAATGTGCTATATTATAAACCGTTTACAGCTGGGATAACAAGAATAGGCTCATTCCGGGCTAAAATATGCAAATCACCCCAGCCTTGGTTCACACATAGATTAAACTCGTAGTAGGCTCTATAAGTCTGGATTATGATAAAATATGATTTCTCTTATTTTAACACTGAATTAAATATTATATGTAATAAAACTTATCAATATATGAGAAGAGCACTCTTATAATTTGAATAATACGCTTATGAACGGTTACTGAAATGTAGCTAACATGCGCAAATAAAAAAACGTTAATAGAAAAAAACCGCATCTGATGATAAAATAAGTGAAATAAACAATTTTTAATTTGATACAACAGTTTTGTAAAGAATAAAACATATAATTAAAGAGTTAAAGGGTTAACAATAATACAATTTTAGTTTATAAAATCTGTTATTACTTATAAAGGGATTAACATAATATATTAGCCAAAAGCTAATTAGTTAAACGTCGTGGTAATATTTTAATGGTCTGTAGGACTCACAGTAAAAGTAGTGACTAATCACTTCGAAATGTAATAGATTTCAATTACTTTTTAAACACTCTATTTCAAATTATGTACAATATATATGAAATAAATAATTGTATAATAAATTTAATAAGATAAGTGTATAAAATATAGAAGGTTAACTGAACTTTTTAAATATTTAACTCCTAACGAATGTTTAGTAAATAAACGAGAACAGTATTAGCCAAATAAACCGTTCTGAAATGGGCAATATTTTATTATGGTAAACACATTAACATTAAAATATAGATTTTAAACAATAAATACAATTCAAAAGAAGCAAAAATCGGTTAAACTCGGTTATTAACATGTTCAATATGACCCCCGTTGAGTTTGAGGCAACACTCGTACCGTTCTAGTATGTTTTGCATTATTTTTATGAATAGGAATTGTTTCATTCTCCCTAATACACATGGTTATGTTTTCTTTGAATTATTGAACGATGTAGATGGTGGGTCCTCGCGGAAAATGTTTTCTTTCAAAAATTCCCAGACGTAGGCGTCCGGTGTTGTAAGATCGGGGGAGTAGGAAGGGTAAGGCAAGTTTTGTTATAAGTGAGATGAGACGGTTGCCAAAGGTTTGTTGGAAGAAAACAAAGTTGTGAACGGCAGCGTGACTGGTTGAGCCATCTGGCTTTAGAACAAATGTAAATTTAACGGCAAGTTTCGTGCACGACAAAATCTCCTGAGGTCTCTCACAAAACGATCAAGAATGGCCCTATATCGATAACCGATTTACATTAAGAGTCTCTCAAAAAAGTAAGAGTCTATTGTTAACTTCAAAAAAAGTATTAGTCCTCCCAGACACAGTGCATCAAATGGTTACAACGCTTACTATGCTGTGGACTCTCTAAAAAACAATGTCCGGACGTTCAAATCCAAGGACAAATATTGTCTGCTTGTTTTATGTGAAACCATTAAGGTGCACATGAAATTCATCTGTAAACCACTCAGAATCACTCAGAAAACTCAGGTTCTTCATAGCATATCACTAACATTGAAGTACAGTACTGAACTCTGGCTAGTTTGTTTCTACAGTTCAAAGCTTATCCAGTGTGCATCCATTAGGTTTCTTTTGTGGTGACTATAACACTTGTTGCATCTTACATCTTATTAGTTACTTAAAAGTAACTAGAGTTAGTACAACATTATTCTTGTGGTAACAATGACACTTAAGTATAGTTATAACCTTGCACAAACCTATATTTTACTTTAATTTTGCATAAATTTCCTTAGAGTAAGGGGGAATTATCTGAACTGAAATGTGTTGAACTGAGGAGAAGTTACTGACAGACACGCTCGATTCAGGATTAGCGTCACCATAACTAATAAGTTGTTCAAATTACATAATCAGGGGAAAACGAGTTGTTTCATGACTGCTATTATTGTTCGAGAGCGGTTAATACTTTTCTGGAATACGAACAATGAGCAACTATTACTCGCTCACACAGAGTTTCAAAAAGTTACTTCATTTAGATAGTATCAAAATGCGTATATTATTTTTAAGTAACGCTTCTTTTAAAAAATTACTCAAACTTTATTACTCAACCTCATAATGCTAAAAAGCTTTTCTTTCAGTATACACAGTGTGTGTTCTTGAGTTCACTGATGACTACTCTCTAATATTCATTCAAGGTAGTAGACTTACTCAACTCCACATAACAGATTCTCGCTGAAATAACATGCAATATTCAGATTTATAGCTCATTTTGTATAACTCAAAATGACCTGAAGACACATTGACAGTCAAAACACCATACAGGAAAGAAACTTTTACACCCCCAAGCCCCGGGCAGACAAAAGAAACTTTGTGTCAGCCTACTGAGTGTGAGGCTTCATTGCCTCTCAGCCAAATTTTCCATGGTTGGACATAGAACACATTCTTCTCTATAAAGATTCTTGCAACATCTATATTGGTGAAGTCTACGGATGAAATCTTTCCCGTTATTCTATACCAGTTTTCCTTTAACAACATAGAACTCATTCTTCTCTATAAAGATTCTTGCAACATCTATATTGGTGAAGTCTACGGATGAAATCTTCCCGTTATTCTATACCAGTTTTCATTTAACAAACATAGAACTCATTTCTTCTCTATAAAGATTCTTGCAACATCTATATTGGTGAAGTCTACGGATGAAATCTTTCCCGTTATTCTATACCAGTTTTCTATTTAACAACATAGAACTCATTCTTCTCTATAAAGATTCTTGCAAACATCTATATTGGTGAAGTCTACGGATGAAATCTTTCTCGATTATTCTATACCAGTTTTTCATTTAACAACATAGAACTCATTCTTCTCTATAAAGAGATTCTTGCAACAACTATATTGGTGAAGTCTTACGGATGAAATCTTTCTCGATATTCTATACCAGTTTTCATTTAACAACATAGAACTCATTCTTCTCTCTATAAAGATTCTTGCAACATCTATATTGGTGGTGAAGTCTACGGATGAAATCTTTCTCGATATTCTATACCAGTTTTTCATTTTAACAACAGTTCTGGTGAGCTAAATATGGGTAATACAATGCAATAGTCCAATGATATCATATCTTATCTCCCAATTTCAACATTGATAATTTACTCTATTTTAATTTTTTACTCTATGAATAAAAGATTACGTGTCAAAATCTCATATGATCATACTCAGTTTGTTATAAATTTATTTATTTCACCATTTTATGTCATAAAACCGATATAGATTGCTAATGCCTATGAAGTGACGTGTGCAATGATCAAAACTCAGTATTGCTTATAATTAAATAAGCAAAAAATATTTGCATTCCTATTGGTCAGTTACTGTTCTAAATATGTGTGGGCAGGACAGACAGCAAGTGTTTTTTCCAGCCACTCTAGTGATAGGCTTCGTTAATTCACAGCCGATCATTTTATTTCACATCAAAATGTTAAAAATGTTTTCAAAAAAGCATTCATAAAAGACTTGTTGTGAATACGTATTGAGTTCTCTGTATACAGGGTAATCGCTAGGGTAAAGCTCGAAACAGGGCTTAGTTGAGAGACAGCGGCGGGACATGACATGATGTTGAGGTATGTGGTTACTTCAAGAGTTGGTTTATATTTGGCAGCAAAATATTATTTGTGATTGAAGCAAGTCTCATGGGTTGAATTTTAACAATTTCTTAACTTTTTTACGATTAGTACTCTATCACTTTTATTCTCTAATAGACGATTTGATCGGTCATGAATAAAACTGAAAGAGTGACTGATAATCATTCAAATATAATAATTTTCATCATACTAAATTTTAGAAACTCAAAAATGAGCAAACATATACTTATGGTTTACTATTTTAATTATCTTTTACTGAAAATTGTCTCTTTCGACATTAAAAAATTTTAATTGAATTTTATCTCATTTTTTTAAATTACATATTAAAAAGCTATTTCTCTGTGGTGTTCACTCATTTGGATTTAGCGTATTAAAGTTTCCAAATATTAAAAATTTCCTCCTCGCTTTTTTTACTAACGGACTTTAGTTGCTACATAATTATGATTCTTGTATACCAAGCGCCTAGTAGTTTTTCCATAGGTTCACCTTGTACTAGGCAAAAAAATAATGTTTTTTAAACTATACTTTTAATATTAAAATCTCTATATATACTTTGCCTTTGCCACTTATGTATAAAGTATATTTTTTTGAATAATATGGAATGACAAAATACTTGTTAGATAAACAAACTTCAAATTTATCTTAAAAATATGCAACAGAAATATTTAATGAGACCTAAAATCTCAAACACATTATTGTTGGGCATTTATCGATGTTCTGAGAATAGGAGCTCACACCAAGTGTGAGTGAATACGTTTTAAAATAAAGGAAAGATCGGTTTAAAAGGATTTTCAATGACCGTTATAGGTCAAGGCAGGTAGAATAAAAATATTAACAGTAAAAAACACACGGTGTCCGTAGACTCTGCAAGTGTACGAACACTTCTAGTTCAAGTAATTTATTCTTCCATCACCTATATTGAGTTTCCCACGTTGCCACAATCAAGTATTTTAAAACTTCACATCTATTGCAATTGAAATTTATTTTGGTCTTAGAATTTTTGTACAATAACTGACTTTGCGTTGTTTGCCCGACCAAAGCCTATAGTAAATGTTATATAGTAACACTGATTATTATATCTGATTTTCAGTACTTACCAAGTACTGTATACGTGATACTTGCACATATATACAGTTAAATGTATATTTTATCAAACACATATTTTTTATTTCTTGATATTTTCTTACTTTGTGCTCAAAAGTTGTAGCAGAAATGTTAAAATAAAAAGTATTGTCACTCTCAAATTTACTCTATGCTTTCAAGACTGTAAATTGAACATATTGAAATTAGTAGTGAAATTAATTAAACATATTATGGTTGTGCTTCTATAAAACATGTTTACACAGAACGATTTATGACTTTTAATAGGGCCTTACAATTATAACTATTACATAAAAATTTCCTGATATTCTTTTTAGAAAATCTTTCTGTGAACTTTTAATAAATATTCTGATATTCGGGACTGAGAATAATGCATCAAATAAGAGATCATAATGATCGGTAAAGCCATTTTTGAGTAATAAATAGTGCATCAAAGCCTACTTTGGTTTATATAAATTTCAAATAATATTAAGTCAGCAAAAGCGCAACTAAAATTAAATAGTTCTTCTAAGTGATTACAAATTTTTAGAAAATTTTATTGGGAGATAGCTATTCATAACTACTTCAGAAAATGCTATTTCGTAAAATTTATCCACCATAACGATGGGTAAATAGCATTGGTAGAACTTTTAAAATTAAAATTATAAAAAAGAAACTTCTTAATTAGTACAAAACTATTTAATAATTATCGTACAGTTTTATTAATTTATTACAAAATGACAGACGGGATATAAAACTTCATCTTCACAGTTATAATTGAGATAATATTGGTTTATTTCCCCTTTATAGCTGTTCAAACTCTCTTTTCGATGAGTACTGTGGAACTTACTGTATTTAGGTTAGTTGATCTAATCAGAGTTCTTTATACAAATAACAGTTTTGTAAATTAAACATCAAAAGACCACATTTATACATAACAAGTTTCATCTTGTCTCTACGTTAGTAAAATCCGTCTACGGAGGTTTTAAATGGTCTTAACACTTATATCGTATTAAGAAGTTTTCTAATTTATAATTTAAAATAATGGTATATATTAGAGTTTCCTCCTTTTATTAATTGCTTATTTAAATAACAGTTTAAAACTGTCAGCAATAACTAGCTTACTTTCAGGTATATTTGATAGTAATATGCATATTGCAACCGCCTTCGTAATGGAATTTGAGGGAAGTGATTTTTATTTTCCCGGATCATGACCCCACAATTTAGAATGACCATAATCCTTAACGCGAGCTTGTAAACATGATAACTGCCGTAATGTTTTACTTATTCTGACTAAATTTACATATTTAACAATTGTTATTGTTAAATAGGCCTACTTGTATGTAAGTCAATGAGATTGGCCGGCATCTTGTTAGATGCCGGCCGATCCCATTCTAGCAACAGTTTTAACTCAACTATTTACCAATATTGACTCTAAGTGATAGTTTTACAACTATATTAAATTATTATAAAGAACAAATTTTCTTACCCTTTGTTCCATTGTCTCCTATAATTGAAAGATGGCAACCATTCAAACTTTAGAACTTGAATGGTTATATATCAGTTAATATGTATTATTACGAAAAACACACAACGCTTTAAAACCATCAGGTCATTTGCAAAAATGTTTTACTTACGTATATTTTATATCCCTGTGATAGTGCTCGTAAACAATGTTTAGTACTATACAACGCTGTTTGAATAATTTTGAAAAGGTAGGTACCGTGTTAATAGGTTCATACTAAACATAGTACAGAGATAGTACTTACAGATAGTTTGGTTGAATTCACTAGCCGGTCATCTTAAGGAATCAAACGTTTTAAAATGGTGGTCATTTGCATTAGGGCAAAGTTTTAATCTAGAGTATTTCATAACATCAACAAAATTTACACTTTTATTAAAAATATCAAGCTACTTCAATCAACTCGTACTCTTATTTAGTTTTCGATAGACGAATGTTTCAAGATGGTAGCTGTTTAAGGGGAGCACGTAATAAAAAATGTGTTAATGATTTTGTTTTATTAATTGAAGCACACACGTCAGGAATGCGTACACAAAGTACACAAATGAGTCAAATGACTGGCACGGTTTTATTAAAAATTTAAGGTTTTAATGTTCATGTGAAGTTGGCGGTGGTTTAGAAAAAAAATTGGTTGGTCACAGACGTCGAGATTGCGTGCACAAACGATGCATAATCAAGTTGGTGTAGGTTTTATAAAAAAGATTTAAATAATACTGCCAACTTCACAGATATGAATATGTCACAACTACACTACAGTACCCTTAAGCTTGATCGTTTCTACT
The DNA here is from genome assembly GCF_021130785.1 of Homalodisca vitripennis. Lineage (NCBI taxonomy): Eukaryota > Metazoa > Arthropoda > Insecta > Hemiptera > Cicadellidae > Homalodisca > Homalodisca vitripennis. Next base: position 64,787,711 of record NC_060211.1, on the reverse strand, counting down.
ACATTTCAATGATCAAACTAACATGTGATCGGAGGTTGAGTGGTTGGAAGACCAAGTAAGCTCTCACTACGCGTTTTTAATAAAGATATATATATTTTTTTTATTTAGTTTTTTTATATTTAGCTTTTATTTCCAATTTATATTAGCCTAAATTTAATTTTTGGAAGACAGGCTTTATTTTTTATATATGCAGTCCTAGTGCAAGATGTAAGGGGCTTATAGCTGTAAAATCAAAGAATTATTCATTTTTTTTTCATTCTATTTTTTTATTTAATCGAAAGAATGAAACTACTTTTTAAGAAACGTCAAAGGACTGAATTATTTCAATAAATAATGTGTTAAAAAGTACTTGCTCCAATGGAACTCGAATCGGTATCTTTTTTGAGACGCATATTACGGTATTAAAAAGAAAAATAAGTGTAGGGAAGGAACATGAATATAACATTTTACTAATAGAGGAATTTCAATATTGGTTCATTTGCTATGAATATTCAAGACAAAAACGAGTGCAAAATTCGTTTTTCGGGGATTTTTTATTTCTCTCAATTTGAAATATTAGATATTAGTTGTAGTTAATTGTCACGAGAATGTGTGCAAAATGGCATCTTTCATCGTAAAAGATTAAACACTTAAAATTTAGAGTTAAAATAGTAAATATACATTTTTTTAATCTTTGTACAAGCCACAAATACCTTAACAAATTATTTTGTGTCTAAGTGTCTCGTATAGCAGACAATTCTCTTGATAGCTGAAATCTTAAGGTGATAGTTGAAAACAAAACCTACTTATACGTAGAGGTTCATTTGAAAAAGGGATTCAGGAGCAAATGGAAGTGACATTGTTGGAGTGACAGGGATTGATGGTGGGGTGTAACACACATTTTATTGTATTCTATCCGTCACTTATGACTAAAATTATGATTCTTGCGACTCAATGCTTCCACTAAAATATCTGTCCGAAGAAAAAGAACTGTTTACATTATTTCCATTTCAATTATTTGACAAAAAGAGAAACCGTTACAGTTTTCTTTTTGTAATAAAGGTTTTAGGCATGACTAATTTTATATTTTTGTTACACGCATTAAGCATAGTACATGATGGGGCAGAGGCTTGCTTATTTAAAAATGTTATTAAAATAAAGTAATTATGACATAGATTTAATTATTTTCATATACTCAAATTCAGAATTTAAAGTATATTTTTACTTAGTTTTAAAGATGACATAAGACATATCGGACAAGATTAGTTTCTCAACTATTTCCAGCAAATGAACCAATATGTTGCCGATAGCTTTACAAATGTTGTTTGATATTTGAGCTAAGGGCTTCCGGCGATGATTATAGACCATTGATTTGAAATAGCCCCATAAAAATAATTGCACGGGGCTAAATAAGGTGATTGTGATGGCCAATTTAGATCAGCCCTTTTGGAGATAATGCGTCCTGGGAAGTGTGGACGCAAACCGCCATCGAAACTCGTGCTGTGGCACTGTCGTTCTAGAACCACACATCTTCCAAATCCATTTCATTGATTGTTGGCAAGAAAAATTACTGAAGCATACGGATGTAACGGACAGAATTCACAGAAACTGCCTGTTCATAAAAAAAAAAAAAACCATTGACCAACGCTCCCAATTCACGAAAGAGAACATTAAACAGTAACATGTTCAGGTACCTCTGATGAAGTTACCTGTAGTTCTGTTTATTAACACATTTTGACATATGGAAATGAACCTCGTTGCTAAAGAAAACAAGTGATAGAGATGTAGCATTGAAAAGTGTTTTATAAATATGTATAATACAATATAAATAAACCTTTTAACACTTTATTGTAAACTTTTATTTTTGTCACTATGTACATTTCAAAATCTGTGATTTAATCTTCAGGTACTAAGTTTAAGTTATGAAAATAAATAATTAAAACCAATTTGTCATATGTTTTTTCACTACCTTGGTGGCTAAAATTGTTGTATTTAATTTTATGTGTGATCAATGTATATTGTTTAAAAGTCTATCGAATAATACATTTTGTTAGAAAATCTTTGTCATTTAATAATATATTATGATTAACTTTGGCACTTTTGTAGATTTCAAAATGTTCTAAAGTAGATAATAAGCGACTTTTTTTGCTTGTGTGTAAAATTTCAAGATAGTTTTCGATGTTAGTGTATGTATGGCCGGTGTTTAATGGTCTGCATATTTTGAATTTGACGATGTTTTCAATGCTTTTATGTGTTCATTAAATCTAATTTTGATTTTCGGCCGGTTTGTCCAATATAGTGGGATTGACAATCGTTGCAATTTCATTTGTATACTCCACTATTGTTGAATTTTTAATTTTGATTTTGGTTTGTTCAATTGCTTATGTTTTTGATTAGAATTCCAAGGTTGTTCCAGGTTTTGAAGGCCAATTGATATCCTTGTTTTTAAAACGATTTGTTAATTTTGTGACAATGTTTACCAAGGTAGTCTGATTGCATGTATTTGATATCTCTTTCTTCTGTCTTCTTATTTTCTTTCTTTCTGTAGTTATTCGTTAATATATCAATCATGCTTGGTTTATATCCATTATTTTGGGCTATGTATTTAATAATGTTTAATTCTTTATAAAAATATTCAGTGTTCATTGGAATTTTGTGTAATCTGTCGATCATTGATTTGAATGCAGGCATTTTTTGGTGATGTTGGTGATTCGATGAGGAAGGAATAACTAAATCTGTGTATGTCGGTTTTCTGTAAATTTTGAAATTGTGCTTTCTGTTGATCTTGGTTATAGTCAAATCAAGGTAGTTTATTGCATTACTTTCTTTAATTTAATTGGTAAAATTTAGATTATGATGAATTTGGTTTAAGTAATTTTTGAACATGTCTATTTGTCTTTCATTTCCTTTGAATAGACATATTATATCATCAACATATCTGTAATAATAAATTATTTGTGTTAGATGTTTGTTTTTATCGCTTAGTATGAATTTGTCTTCTATGTTGTCAAGGAATATATCAGCCAATAATCCGGATAGTGGTGATCCCATTGGTAATCCTTCAAGTTGTATGTAGTAATTGTTGTTAAATGTAAAGTAATTTTGTCTTAGAGTTACTTTTGTGAGTTCAAGTATTTCTTCAATTTCTTGTGTATTTAGAATGTTCTGTTCTGTTCAATTATTTTTAATTATAAGCATTGTTTCTTGGATCAGAACGTTTGTGTATAAATTTGTTATATCGAAGGATACAAACTTATTGTTGTTGGGCATATCTATATCATTAATTATGTTTACTAGGTCAATGCTGTTTTTTAGTCTTATGTCAGTTTTAAATTTGTAATGTTCTTTAATTTTGCTGTCCAAGTACTTTGCTAAATTATAAGAAGGGGCATTTTGAAAATTTGCTAATGGTCTTATTGGGTAGTTTTCTTTGTGAATTTTTGGCAAACCTTTGAGGATTGGTGCAGAAGGCTTCATCATTTTTAATTTATGTTTTTTGTTATTCGGAAAAATATGATTAATTTTGTTTATGCATTGCTTGATATCTTTTTGAAAATATTCTGTAGGATCATGATTTATTTTTGTAATATTGTTATTAGAAATAAAGTTGTCTATTTTATCTGTATAATCAGTTTTGTTTAAAATACAATTGAGTTACCTTTGTCAGCTTTACATATAACCAAATTATCATTTTCAATTTTGTTGTTTATTGATTTTATGCTTTGCCAATCACGTTTGTCTTGTATTTTGTTCTCTATGTTAAGGTTATGACTTTTCTGAATTTTTTCTATTGTTTGATCGACTAACACTCTTGATTGATTTTGTTTGTCTGCAGGTAAACTTGTAATTACTGTTTCACTATTCAGTATCAGTTTGCTTATATAATCTTTTTTATTTGTTTGGTGTAAATTATATTTCAGTCCCTTGTTAAGAAGTTCTGTTTTATTTTCTGTAAACGTAGTATTTAATGTGTTAATAATACGTGGGTGGAATTTTGTATCAGGGGGTAAATCAATTACTGGTTCTGTGGGATATTGAGTACATTTGAGTTGATTAAGTTTCTTCTCAATTCTTTCTTTCTTTATTAATTTTTTATTTTATATTCTTCGATCAATATTGTCAAATAATTCAAAAAGTTGTTGAGGTATAAGAGATTTGCAAGGTTGAGATGAGTATCATATAACAGCTTATTTAATGTGTGTTTTTTCTTGTAAAGTTCATATATTTCTGTGTTTAGCCACGATCTCTCAGCAGCAATTTTGGCTTTGGTAGCTGCTTTCGATTTACAATTTATTTTGACATTTACGAATTTTGGAATAAGATGGTTTTTTAAGCATTGTTTGTTGAAATTAATGTCCAGTAATATGTTGTGTATTTTTAACTTTACCTCTTTGTATTTGTAGGCTAGTCTAGCTTGGTGTGCTTGATCCATGTTAGAGATGTAGCCTTGAAAAGTGTTTTATAAATATGTATAATACAATATAAATAAACCTTTTAACACTTTTATGTAAACTTTTATTTTTGTAACTATGTACATTTCGAAATCTGTGATTTCATCTTCAGGTACTAAGGTTAAGTTATGAAAATATATATATAAAAATAAATACTGACCAAGTACTGCATGCTTAATATTTTCTCAAGGGTACAATTAAAAGTATATCACTAAAACTAAATATATATATATACTAAAACATAGTAAAACGATGATATATTTAATCAGAAATATTATTAAGTACCGTAAAAATTTGTAAATAATTAAAGCGGTATTCTCAAATTGCTAATAAATACAAGTTTTACTGAACCTTCTTTTATAGAGCTTATTGTATTCATGTTTTCAATAGAGATACGTTATAGCTCAATCCCAAAATACTTTTAAATCATTGTTATATGGTTATTGAACATTGCCATTAAGCTTAAAGCATAATTTTGCAAATAAACTCTAGAGCAGCTATATGAGGTGTCTTCCTACCACAAGAACTTCCAAGAACAATGAACTTTGTAATATATACCAGACAAATTACGAATTTTTCAAGAAGATCAACGACCTATAAGGCTTGAAAAGGGTTTTAATTCTAGAAAAAATATAGTTCTGTTTTTAAACTGAAGTCCATAGCAATCCTGCAATAACTATAATTTCTTTTTTTCAATTTTCGAAACTCTGAATTTAACACACATAAGCCTATTGTCTCAACGGAAAAAAGAAGTTGTTACGAATGTCTTTTGAGTCAATAGTAGCTAAAATAGCGTTGGTTATTGTAAGAAGATGTTTGTATTTTGAAACATACCAATCTACGTAAGTACATATTTTGTTGGACGGGAAAAAGCAAATTCTACTGTGACATCTGACATAAATTACATTGAAATTATAATTAGTATTAAAACTAGTTTTAACGTTATTCAATTACTTATAACAAAGATACTCGTACACAACAATTTCTGTCGTACTTTCAGATTAATCTGTTCCATCCCTCCATAACAAGGGCCTGTATAGGACACACTCTAACTAAATTCAGCTTTTCAGACCGAGTTTGAAAAATAATTTTTTTTATTTGACAATAAGACGAGTCCTACTTTGACGTGTGAAATATAATTGATTAGAGACATAAATTCTCGTTCATACGTTAAACCTGTAATAAGAGCCAGAGGCGATTTTTTTAAACCTTTGAATTAGTTAAGTTTGATATGTCAAGGCATTTTTTTTATTTACCATACTGGCTCTGACTACCCTCAGTAATGTGTACTACATATTTAAAAGAAAAGAGCCAACCATGTACAGTGAAATAATATGTACCTTAAACATGTCTACTTCCGATTCCAAATTGTAATAAGTTTATATCACATTTACCACGTAAATATTTCCTACGTACCTTGAATTTTAAATTCCTCTAAGTTAGACTTAAATATTAAAAGTTTTGGGGTAGTCCAACTGAAATCGTTAGAGGTTTTTCAAATAAAATATTAACGAATGTTATAAAGAGGCTGGATGTCCTTATTTGGTGCCTATAGAAAAGGTTAACTCTCTGGCTCTTTGGAGTTTTTTTTTTTTTTTATTAAAGTTCAATGTATCATAAACGGATCAGGAAATTGAAATATATAACAGTGACCATATCTTAGTCTCAGGAAGGTTTATTGTGATATTTAAAGTGAATATATAAGTGACGTCTCTGTGATTTTTTATGACATGTTTTGCAAAACCGTTAGTAACTACTGGTAGCTTAATATAGCGTTTTAAGCTATCATTATGTTGCCGAAATAGCTCGTTATTTAGTATTATTAGGCAATTAAAATGTATAAATAAAAAATCGAGAAATGAGAGTTAGGTGGTACTATGAGTATGAAGGATTATGTACTATAACTACATTAGTTGTATACATTTTTAATAGTTAATAATAGAATTAGTTGTAAAGTTATGCAATCAGTTATAACAAGTATGCACACACGTTTTTTATCTTTGTTCACGTTAATCTGCTTTACCTGTCCTTTAAGATGTTCTCTGGATCACTATACTTTCTCGGAATTTTATGAACGTAATACTATTTAAGAAGATGTACATTTATAATCTAGTGCGTAATTGACAAGAATTGCACTAACCGCATTGGTTGTAAGAGCTCTTTACAGGGCTTTTCAGGGTCAATGGTACATGTTTATGGGTTGTACCGTGATTTATGAAATTTGATACCATCAATTTTGAATTGTCTCATTTTGGATTGTTAAATTTGTGTTATTATGTGTATTGTGTGTTTATTTGTGTTATTTAATTTAACTAAGATTTAAGTTTTAAGGTTCAAAATCAGCGGTTTAACCCTTTAGTTTTGTTATTACAATTTCTATTGCTTTCATTGTATCATTCAAATTTTTGCTCGGTGAAAAAGACGGCATCATCTCAATTTACACATTTGTCTTTAAAGAATGAGTTTTTTGCGGATGATCACTACAAGGTAATGGTGTTGACTCGGAGAACTATTTTGACTCAAACACATTTTTTGTGATGTTGAGTCAAAAATTTGTTCCGATTGTTCACATTCAATTATGCTTTACCCTAATACACAGCTGGGAGCACGAAACCCGAGGACGATGGACTGCGCGACTCATAGAGCAGGTTCAACCATGGGTCGAAAGGTGGCATGGCGAGGTGTACTACTACCTCACGCGGTTCCTGACAGGTCACGGCTATTTCAAGTCGGAACCGGATGGGCAAGACTGGTTCACCGGATTGCATCTACTGCCCGGGCGTTCCCGACGACGCGGAACACACCTTCTTCCGCTGTCCGCGTTGGGAAAGGCTCCGCCTGGAGGCCACACGAAAACTCAGTGTTTTTTTCGGTGGATACGGTCTACGAAAAGATTATGGAGGATGAGGGGAACTGGGATTGTTTGTCACAGTTCGTCCGGAGCATCTTCCTGGAAAAAAAACCCGATCTGGACCGCGAAGTGGGCCAGATCCCTTGACCGAGCTGCTGGATAAGGAGCGAGCCCCACGGGCTTAATATGACTGCTATTACGGTTTCTCAAATATTTGCCCAGGCCTTTATAAAACCAGACCCTGGAATGTAGATTTACTACCAGAGTTAACATTCATGAACTTGATTTAATAGTCTCTTAGTGTAACTGGGTCGTCAGTACCGAGAGTACTTTAGCAAGTAATGTATTTACATAGCCTGCCACAACGTTATTTAAGCCTGTAATAGATCCAAATTTGGGCTTCTGATATTACTCTAACTCTACTCAGAAAACAGAATAATTATACACATTTATCATCATATTCCACCAGTTTTCACTTTCTCATTTCAGTTCTTTATTTAATGAAGTGTAAATTTTTTCGAATTTTAGAATATATATTTGAAAACTTTGTCAATAGCGTTTCTTGATGTGTGATAATAAAGTAACGTTGCATGATTCAAGTACTGTTATTTATAATTTATTGTAAGAATCTTTCGTTATATTTTTATTTTACACCAAGGTTAAATTACTGAGGTTAAATTACACCAAGTAAGTACTGAGGTCTTATCATGGCGTTTGTAAAATATATTCGCTTTTATTCCATGAAATGTATAAAATCAAGTTGATTTACATTTTTTTATAACAGTAATAAAGATCTTACTGAGATATTTTTTATTCTTGAAACGTGTTTTGATAACTGTCATAAAAATATTAAAAACAAAAATTCAAATTAAAAGTTAACGTATATGTAGATTTTTTTTGAATAAAGTACAACAGATCGAGTTTTACAGAAGTAATTACCATTTATAATGAGCGGTCACGTCGTTATCACAACTGACAGGTAACGTCATTGGCATTTCATTTAATTTCGTGTTTACAAACTGCGTACATGTTTCAGAAGTTATTAAATACGGTTTTAATAGGTTGTGATTTTCTTGATATAAATAACTCTAAAACCATATTTTTAATGTTATTTATGTTATATAACAAATGTACCAGCTGGTAGGTTATCTTGTTTTACATGCGGCCCATTAAATTGTTCTATATTTACATAATTTTGTGTAATTGAATTAAAAATCCTCCATTCCCTTTCGTGATCAATTTAATGCATTGTTTTTAAAACACAGACTTATAAAAATTATATCAGTAATAATTGGTTTATGCAACCACAACAAAATCAAATTATATATAATCTATCAGAACTAATAAATAGTTACAGGGTTTTTATTTGAAAACAATTTTACTTTCTACATATTAATAAAAAAAATAGTTTTCTTTACTAGTAGGGCGTAACTTTAATGATTTTAAAAATATGAATTTCTATTAACAGGCCTAAGTTATAAATTGCCATGGACTTTAAGAATGTCTATTTATAATTTTAATATAATAGGTACAGTTCTTACGTGATTGATAAACGCACTTATGAACATTGGCAAAGACCATGAGATTTTTATATAATATTATAGATTTGCTTTTAGATTACAATTGCCAAAAGTTTACTATATATTAACAATACAGTGGTGAAAGTTACAACAGTAATAAACAACAAATTGGTGGAAATAAAAAACAGTTCACTGTATTTTATTGGTATGTAATTATAGTAAACTCAGATTTTTAACGTATTGTAGCAATATTGTTAGAATATTAAATATGTATTTATCCAAGATCTTCAAAATGTTATTAACCAATTAAATTCATTTTATGCGACTATTAAATTTACTTATGAAATCGAAACAAATTCATCATTCCCATTTTTAGACGTATTAGTAAAAATGAATAACGGTGACATAGAATATGACATTTGCAGAAAACCCACTTGCAACAGAGATACTTACCACACGATTCAAACCATCCACCCTCCCAAAAAAGAGCTGCTTTCCACACCATGATTAATAGATTACTTACAACATATTTAAAAAACAATGAATACACGAAGGAATTAAGAAATATAAAAAGTATAACAGTTTTAAATGGATACTCAACAAAATTAATTGACAGTTTATTAAAAAAACAAAAGAAGAATTTATTAAAACGAAGAATTTATTAAAGTGAACAAGATGAAAAACTAAACTGGCAATCCATGGGTTATGGTTCATTTTATAAAGAAATTTTAAAAGTATTCAGAAAAAATGTTGACATGAACATAACATTTTCAACAACGAATAAGATAAACAATCTAATTAGAAATCTAAAAGATACAATTTTAAGTACAAATAAAGTTGGAATTTACAAAACTAACTGTGAAGACTGTGATAAGATTTAGATTGGCCAGAAAAAACGAACTATTAAAAAAAGATTTAAAGAACATGAAATATATTACAAATACGGACAAACTCAAAATTCAGCTATTGCCAAACATGCATTAGAAACAAATCACACTTTTAAAAATTTCACATTATTAAAACAAGTCCATAAGGTAGAAGAACTTGACGCTTATGAAACATTATACATAACAAAATATAAATATAGAATATTGAACAATCATTCTGGACCGATTCAAAAATCACCCTTCCTTTAAAATATAACAAAATTCTTTTTGACCCAACCTTTTATACATATATTAATATTTATTTTATTTTACTTTAAATTAAACAAATCTTTTATTAAGCCTTACTTAGCTGATAATTAATGTGAAATTTGAAATATTTATATTATTGAAATTGTTGTTTCCCACCTGACGATGGCATCTTTGATGCTGAAAGGCCTCGTGTATAAAAATAAAATTATTGGAGAGTTGTGACTTGACGTTCATCAATTATTATAAAGTAGTGTATTCCAATAAGAAGAGCTCCTCCTTCAATGTATTTATTAGTATTAGAACACTATTTATGAAGGGAAATAAATAGTGCAACATGAATTAAATATATCAATAAAGAACATGTTTTATGCAGATGTTAGAATAATTTAAAAAATTGTGTTTAATCTACTTGGATCAATAAATATGGTGCATGCATGGATCCCCCTAATTTGTTACATTTAAACTAGGCCACAAAATATGCTAGTACAGAGATGTGGGTCAGAATATTGGTAATAATGTGTAGTTATTTATGATTATTGCACCACCTAATCTGTAATGAGGTAAGACTTTAGTTTATAACTATCTGGAATTAACTAAGGGGAAATACACCATAATGAACTTGACCATAATAAAAGTAAAAGTAAAGTAAAGAATGTCTTATTTTATCAGGCGAAGTTAGGGCTAAGAAGCCCTCTCTAACACTTAACCTGGGGACCAACGGCTTAAAGGTGACTTCCGAACCACCACCAATGGCCGGGCAGACGGGCCGCTTGCAAGGACAGGATCGCTCAGCGGTCACCTGTCCAAGCAGCCGCCACGCTCGGCGTTGCTTGATCTGGTTATCTTGCGATAACCGCCGTACCCACTACGCTGCGCCATTGGCCAAGACCAAGACCAAGACCAAGACCAAGACTTCAGAGGTTTATCTACCTGGTTTAGAAGAACCTGCTTCAAATCTCTTACCGAAATGGTTCTCTCAAACCGGTATTCTCCGATTGTATATCAGCGCACTTCTCAAATATTGTATGGTTACCCCAACCTATAGTTTGTGATGATAAAGAAATTAAATTTATGGGTTGATTTATGTCAATTAAAATAAAAGCATATACGATTACTCATTAACAAAGTTTAAAATATTTAGTATCTCCTTTAGTTTTTATAACAAATACTGGAGTTTTTTTTATTTGTCTTTAAAAATGCTCAATAGCCACCAATTTGTTAAATATTATGCAATATCCAAAATCATTTAGGCTATTTGAGCTTTTTCTCATTGATCACAACCTATGAGAAAATGTAGTTGATTGTACCTCTAGAGATAATAGTTTTCTTTTAATAAGAAATAGCGCTTACCGGTTAAACGACACATTTTCTAAAGACATGTTTATAGGATATTTTTGGTTTGTATTATAGTAAATGAATTCATTTTCTGACAACTGCATACAATCCTAATCCACTCAAAGGCTTTGACCATAGCTAATGATGTAAGTTAAATTCAAGGATTTTAACACTTATACAGTTGTATAACCAATTATGAATTTATTTCACGTCGTTTAGAAAAATGGAACACCGAAATAAAATTAATTGACAAATACTGATGTTAATAGACATGATGTTGATGATCGAAAGAATTACAATAATTTTGTGTTAATAAGGTAAATGAATTAATTATTCCCTTATTTCACTCATTGATTACGGTATTTTACTTAGTTCGCAAACATATTTATTTTTTTAATAATATTTTTTGTATTTATTATTATACTTATTCGATAGTTAACTGGAAGCACAAGAGTGCTTTTATTATAACTACAGCTTCTGGCAGTCACGTATCCAAACACTTCAGGTTACCTGATGTAGAGTACCTTGAGAGGTTTCCATGTTTTCCTTTTATAGGGTGATGTTTACTTCACTTACTTCTCTTAGAAATAATATTTCATTTTCTCCCTAAGTTCCTTACACCATGCTTTCATTTAATCTGATATGTATTTTTTATCGTATTCCACAAAATTGTAATTATTAAATCTCTTTCACGGCACTAATTATTAATTGTGGCCTTAAAGCGGGAACGTAATACTTAATACACTAGGCCTAACTGTTCATGCCATTTCAGTGGTTCCTGCTATAGAGATCCAACATATAGGATGATTGATTTCAAATGTGAACTTAAAGTTCCACAAACTTTCGAATTTATATTCTAACAAAAGTTCCCATAAGGCTCGGGAATAAAAGTCGATTTTGCTTGTCCTCAAATATCCGTTGTGTAAATGTACGCTAAAATAATTATATCCTTCGTTGCATTTTGTGTTATCATAATCTGTATATAAATGTTAAGAAAAGTTGAAAATGCCTTATTTCCATAACTGTAGTAGATAGTGTTCATTATAAAAAAGAAAAAAAACATTGTTTATAATTAAAAAAAAATATAAACCTGGAAATATACTAAAACCTGATTTTGGTTAGAACTAACTTAACCCTCATAACATTTTCACTATTGTTGCTTAAATGTAGTTTTATATCTCATAAAAAATTTCTATGCTTTGATATCTTAAGTTTACAAGACATTTACAAAATTTTATATTACTTTTGTTGTAAGTGAAGCGAGAATTCTAAATGCCATTTCAGATTTGTCTTAAAAGTTTTAATATCTTTCAGTGTTTTGCTTTAATAGATTATTATAACTGTCACACACTCGGCACGGTGATAGCACACCACTTGATCCTCACTATCCTGATGACAGCAGATAATTGCCAAAACTATCCTTATTCGAAAAGAACCAAAATCCTCATGACTTACGTTATAACACCGCTGTCCATCACTCATATTGATGATAGTCATTGCCCAAAACATATATTACCAGTAATTATTAACAGCCAACTCTCGTATGTCCCGGAAAAAAACGCCAACATTGATGCTAGAGCAGACATCAAATCTTTCAAATTGACACCCTTTCTCCCAAAGTGTTATCTGGGGTATTTTGTTTGTTTTAATAACTAGCGTCCCGAATTTGTTTTTGTAGCCTCATACTGTATAGATAGCGATATCAAAATAAACTAGTATAAAATCCCCTGAACCACCTGAAACGAGCAACAAATATTATTATCACTGTCATTATGAACTGTGCAACGGTCATTGGATTAAGATTGGTATTTCTTACCCTGTACTGTAGCGTCCAAGATCGTGTATCATTTTAAGTTTAGCTTCTAATTTAGCTCATATTTTATTTGTTAAGAAAGAGAGACATGTGTATCATTAAATTGTAAGCTTACTACACAAGAGCGATACATACGCTGGCTTCTAGTTGTATATATATATATGACACGATATAACGTAAATAGTTTAGCGGAAGTTGTTAGTTTTTAAAATGTATACTAAATCTAAGACTATTTGATACTTTCTTCTTCAATTGTTATAGAGAAGAATACCAAAACAAGTTATACAGAATAAAATACAGCACTTTTAATTCCTTCAAATATGTTTGTAAAACTCCTTAAAAACACAAATAAATAACCGAAAAATCTCCGGGATAACATGGATAAAAAACATATGTGTCCATGGAGCAATTGAACATAGCTTTAATAAAAAAACATGTGATTGAACTTATATTTAAACGTATAACTGTAACTGAACTTGTAATTTCATCCCAGCAAACAAGAAATTACAGTAAAGTTAAAAAAAGTAGTATATACCATTAAATGTCCCGTTTGTCTTAACACTATCAGAGGACAAATTAGGCTTAGTTTCAAAACACCCTGCAACGAACTGAATGAAAGCCAAACAACTGGTGAACTGTGACCACGCAATGAACAATTCAATAGTGACGAAACAAAAGCTACAGGTTGAACGAGAAGCTAAACTTCGAATCACATTTCAATTCTAACCCTTTCCAAGATGATAACGACTTAATCCTGCTGTTTAGTCTCGTACCTGCCCTCACAAAAGCTGCACCACTAATCTTATCATACATTTTGCGATATTTTGTCTTCCACTTCTAACTTCACGCACATAAAATTGTTACCCCATCCGATATTTTGAAAGAAGTAGGCATCTATGACAGTGCCTGAGTACAAACCGATTTAACTCCAGCACAGTCACCCTTTTGTCATCTACAACCGTTGTATTGAAAATAATAAATAGCCTATTCACTTAGTTAAGTACAGTGTGGATAGTGAAAGTTTTATGACGGGATTGCATTAGAATATAATACACCACATGCCAAAACGTAAGCTTCAATAAATACAAGACAGACTACTTGAGACATGATATATGATGACTGATAGCAGATTGAAGGATGTTAAGGATGATATATCTCATACGTCACAGCCTGTCTGAGGCTCATTGATCTTGATTAATGGACCCTGACTTTGGCAGAGTCAAGAGTATATGATGCCGCTACCGCATTATATACAGTTTATTTAAGTACATAATTTAGAATTAGTCAATTTCAAATCAATTATACATAATTACAGACATTGTATATGTTATGCGCGATGTATTAAGAGACGATTTACTGTACCCCAACACCGCCAGCGCATGTCTCGCTCTTGTGTAGTAAGATTAATGAGTACTAAGTGATTTATGAGTGAAAATTCAAATAAAACTTCATACAAGACCCATATCTAACCGAACCTGAAATGGCCATTGTATCATATTAAATTGGCAGTTGTGGATTTTTACCCAAACACTTTAACTCTCAAATGTATCAGAAATGTATCAGCATATCACGTGTAGGTCTGTATCGGGAACAAATAACCGACTGACCATTTTCCCAAATTCCTTTACAATACGGAATGAATAAAGAAAACAAATTGCCATCTAACGTAACATTCCAGGTAGGTACCGAGCAGTATTTAAATATCTTTACATAACCTCTTATTCCACCTCCACCAATACTATAGTGGTTACATATGAACATTAAAGTACTGAGGTTTGTACAGAACAGCCAGCTCTAATCCTGTGTCGCCTCACATCTATTCAATCCCATACTTTGAGTGTTAAGTATTATTGCGTTAAATAACTTGGTTTTTTATTGCCTAATATGAAAAGGCTACTTTTATTGAACAATAATTATGTATATATTTTTTGTGCAATTTATACTCTATATTCGCCTTTATTTTACAAAACTGTATATACTGCATTAATTCTATATCTCTTTCTGCGGCCTAGTGCCTACAATACCATTCCTTACTGGATTAAAATATTCACGTACAGTGACAGATCAATGAACCATTGTTTCACGAATCAGCTGTTTACTGTACACTCACCAACCAATCACAACGGTTTGACTTATCAATTGCCCACCTTGCAAGCGACTGCACGCTTGCTCAGTGTACGCTCAGTCCCGCCAGGGGCACTTATATAGCACTCTAGTCACTGCTGACCATACTTACTCAACACGTGACTTTATGCCCCATGTGTTACTCTCTCACTTAAATATTAGTTTATCTCTATTTGTTGTACATTTACATTAACATTAAAGTCAGTGCTCTGGATTGGCAATCTCTACAAGAACGTCTCTGTTCCCGGACACCCGCGTCTACCGTGCTCTACAGGACGGGCCACAGTGTTATGAACTATTCGTTTGCGGTCGTATTGTGCGTGAGTGAATCCGTGAAGGACATCTTCCGTCTTCACGTGTGCCTACAGGACAGCATCTTATTTCCACACTTCCTGATCACAACCTGGCCCTCAACAACAGCAGACTATGGTTACCCCTCATGAAAACAAAGGTAACTGTTTATTTTCTGCACTTTATTTGAATATGCACTGTTCATAAACTCATTATGTGTAACCTGGTGAACTCTTGTTAAAATCAGTGTGTTCACTGCCTAGTCTGAAGTGGTCCTTCTTAATCGAGCCTCTAAAATCTTATTTCACGGTTCTCATAACCAAAATCCATTCTTTTCATTGAGTTTTAACTGTTTCCTTATATTGTCAAATATTACTTTAAATAAGAAAGTCTTGTAAAGAATTGAAAGTAAATTTAAAAGGTGTTCTAATTTACAATCAACTTTTAAAGAGGCGTGGTAGAAATTATACATACTCTTCATATACAGAGTGTACCGTATACATATATTTACTCTTTATCTTTATAGATTAAAATAGGAAAAGTTTTAATTTATACGCAATCTAATTAATGTTTATTGGAACTACTGAAAATGGATTCGCCTCATGCGGTTCGCCCAAAGTTTAGTGTAAACTTATGTAAATTATTGGCTCATAGTTTAAACGGGAAAAATCTCTCAGCTCTATGAAACATTTGTATTCCCCTCTCCAGGAATCGAATTCTTGGCCTCTCGATTAAATAACCGCAGCCAGCCGATGGGGTTTAAAGGGTGAACTTAAGAATCAACCTTCGCTACAACAAAGGTGGTTGTAAGGTTTAGTTATTATTATCTAGCACATAGTGATTTTTGTCAACATAAACTGCTATAATTGTTTGCCTATATTAAGCTCAACTTTTAATCTGCCACGAATCTTCCATTTTTAAAAGTTTCAATTTAGATTTATCCGTATGAGAAACTTAGATAAACTTTATTATGGAAAACAAAGCAGTAAACACATTAGTTTCAAAGGCACTCTAGGGAGTCTAAACGTATATCACACGCTCTGTTGATCAGATGTGTCAGTGTTATCGTAAAGCCTCGGTAATCCGCAAACATAATGGCTTCATAGGAACTAATGGTATCATTCATTTAAGTCTTTCACCATAATACATCGTTCACCATAATATATTGGCTATTTTTTAGTACTCAGAGGAATCTAAATTTATATTATAATGTATGTTTTTTATATTGATATAAATCATACGTCAAATATAGCATTTTATTTCCTTTTCACAGTTTGAACAGACTGTAATCAAAATTTATATGCAGTGAAAGCTTTAAAACACTTATAATTATAATTCATGCTTTGCAAAATTAGTAATGAAAGCATTAAAAATATAAATATATTATCGGTTTATATTTATTAAAACATTTTTATGAAGAATTTAACATAACTACATTCCTATAAGAATAATAGTCATAACAGTGTGCAATAATAGATAAGATTATTGCGGACTTATGCCATCGTTAAATGTTAAATAAAGAAACATGAAAACTTGAAGAGTTTCATCTACCTCCTCATTATGTAATAAATACTAAGCATAAGGTCAAACATGTGCCAAGTAAATTAATCTTTCTTTAGTGTTGAACAAAATAAATTCAAAGCTTTAATGAATATGTTTAAATTTTAACGATTCTGAGATTAACTATCTGACCATTATGAGTTTTTATTAATTCGTCTGAATATAAATTGTTTCCTAATTACCTATATTGTTTTGTAAAATACACTATTTATTTATGTATGTTACTTAAAAAATAGTCCTGTATTAACATGATCATTTGTTAAAATGCTGACAGTTTTGACGGAGAGAAATATTAATTTTAATGTTTCACCCAATGATAATTGCACAATGTAGTTTAGAAAATCACTAGATAGTTAGTTTATATTAAACTAAATTGAACGTTATATTTTAAAGTGGCATTATGACATGTGTTTTAATTGTAATTTATTATAAGGAATCGTGATGAATATAGATTTTCTCTCATGTCTCATAATGCTCGATACTATATTTTAAAAAAAATCAGTGCATTCCCAAAACATGTACTCAAAAACAATGTTTACCTGGATAACAAATATGACGTGTATATTAACCAATAAATTGTGTAATAGAGTTAGAAATAAATTAATTTTTAATTTTATTGGCTTTTTAAACTTTAAAATCCGCAATAACAACAGATCTAATATAAAATAACCTATCTAAAATAAAAAAGACTTCAGAATAAATATGTCTTTTACCTCTAAGTAAACCATTGTATAGTTAGTTGTGTTCCTACGTAGAGGGAACATACTGGCTCATAATGTTACAGAGTGTAAACTATATAATATTCACTTACGTGGAAGTGCTACTATCATTAATGTCGTCAATGTGCTCGCATTTTGGGTTTTAGTATTATGTACCACATCGTATACGTCATATCATCATATTAAGGTTTAGTACGTATACATCATACTGCTCATATTTCATGTGGTTCCGGCTTGCATCTTCCAACACTAAAATACGTTTAATGGCAGAAACTATTCTGATTTCATGTTTCAGGACTCATTAGCTATACAAAACTAATTTAGAGACTAAAATTGTTCTCGAAGTACTTAATTATGTTAGTAGTTATTATAATTTTACTGTAAAAGCTAAAAATATATTAATATATTTACTTTGTCACCTCCTTAACGATAAATATTACAGATGGCTGCTAGAAAGATAATAAATGCTAATTGTAGTATATCACGTTTTAAAGTGTTACAGAATTACAAACTTTCACCTTAATTTACTTTATAAAAACCTAACTACGTACTTATTGCTGATATCAGATTCCTTTATCAGGTTTTATAAACCAGATGATTAAGAATGCTTTCTTTTCAATTGCTTTTGGTAACCCTATAACTTTCTACCAAAAATTTTATATAAAAAATCAATTTTTTATAATTATAATATAAATTATTGTCCTGTATCTGTATCTTATCCTGTAAATTATCTAGTATCACAACTTCTGCAATAAATTGGTCTCCCAATTGAGGGATTTCTTATAAATTACCTATACACACCTCATGTTTATTTTAGGTTGGAACTTGCTTTTTTAACTATCTTTTTAATATTACCTTTATTTAGTTAACATATATTTTATATTATTTTGAAGATCTCTTAAAGATTGACAAAAAAGCATGCACGAAATGTGCATAAAATTAATATGTCGCTTTATTTACTGTGTGTATGTCCGTTTTTTATAGTATTTAACAATGTTAATGTTGGGTAACAGTATTTACAATGAAGTTAAAACTTAAAAACGTCTAAGTAAATCAAAAATATCTAAAATTATGAAACGAATAATATCACTTCCCTGTGCAAAATGGTGGTTGTTACTATTTTTAAAAATAAATATCTAGGAAAATCGTTAATCCAACAGATATTTTAAGTATAAGGTGGTAAATTTAGTAGCAATTTCAACAATATTCTATTTAATGAAATGGTTTAAAAGGATTAATGGTAATTTCTGTGTTTGGCTTTATTATTTTTTGAAAGATTAATTGCATTGTGGTTACAAATGTTTTATTCCAGTTAATATATATATATATATATATATATATATATATATATATATATATATATATACAGGGTGTTTGAAAAGTATGAGTACGGCTTAATATTTTAAAAACCATAGGAGATAACATCTATAAATTTGCACAGTGTTATATGGCTATGTAAACTATTTTTCCTTGCTATTACCATGACATGCCAACCATGGGGGGACGGCCCACAGAGGAAAACATGAAAATCTTAAATTGAAGCATGGGTTGAGTGATACCTCATTTGACAGAGCTCACTTAGTAGAGTTGAATTCCGCAAACCGCATCTCAAAAGGTTTATCCAATCAGAAATGGCGGGTTGTTTTAGGTACACATTGTGAAGTACATTTTTTTAATTAGCAAATTATGACATAAATTTATAACACATTAAATAAAATTAAAAAACATCGGTATTTATTGTGTTATAAATTTACGACATAATTTGCTAATTAAAAACATTCAGTGCAAATACATTGGTTAGTAGAGTGAAACGCCGCCAACCGCATCAGAATACGACGATCCAGTCAGAAATGGCAGCGCATAATGTACTTCACAATGTGAACCTAAAACAACCCGCCATTTCTGATTGGATAAACCTTTTGAGATGCGGTTTGCGGAATTCAACTCTACTAAGTGAGCTCTTTCAAATGAGGTATCACTCGACCCATGCTTCAATTTAAGATTTCCATGTTTTCCTCTGTGGGCCGTCCCCCCATGGTTGGCATGTCATGGTAATAGCAAGGAAAAATAGTTTACATAGCCAGATAACACTGTGCAAAGTTTATAGATGTTATCTCCTATGGTTTTTAAAATATTAAGCCGTACCCATACTTTTCAAACACCCTGTATATATTAATTATTCTAAAACCTATAACTTCAATAAAATCTGTAGATTCAAGGATACATAAATATATTTTAAGCCTGTAAGAAAAATAACATATTACTCCTGTTTGCAACCTACGATAAAAGTTACAACGGCGCAACAAGTTAGTAGGTTAAATTAATAATACATGAGTTTTTAAAAGAGCTGTAGAAATGCAGTTACCTTTATAAAGCAATACAATAAACCCCATAGAAGTGCAGTTTAACAGTTTATGCTGGACAAAATGTTTTCAAATCAGTAATTATTCTTGTTCTTCAACTAAATTAGACAGCGAAGAAAATTCTGACTAAACTCTGCCGCGAATAAGACAGTGCGGGAGCCCGAGTAATGCACTAACCGTGGAATGCAATAGCTTAAGTTTACCTAATTTCAAAAGTGACTGAATTATTTTAATCAAGTTACAGAACATGCTAACAATATACAATGACATGTAATTTTTCCTTGGGAGAGAATTTGCATAAACGGTGCTAGATTTATTATCGGGGTTTTTCATATGATATAGTAAGCTCGAATAAATTATTTATTTGTCATAAAATATTACTATTTAAAACGTGATTTGATTCCATTATGGATTTACTACAAATATTTAGTACTTTTTAAACATATTTTAGTTTACATACTATCAATAATTACGAAACTTTAAAATGTTAAAATTCGACAGAACGTGTTGTATTAATAGATCATGTGTACATAAAATATATACTAAATTTTGGTTAATACTCTTTGATTAGTTTCAAAAATATGATTTTTATATGAAATACATTTAAAGAAGAAACATTAAAAACGAAAAGAGATAGATCATTGGTTACATTTAGTTATTGCTCTTACTGGCTCATGGAAAAATATCCTGCAGTTAGGTGATGTAGTGATGGTTTTGAAACGCATTATATTGCTATTTGTGTGTCTGCTTAATCCGATTTGAAATAAAGTGTGCTACGAAAGGTAATGTGCAAACTGATCAACCCAATGTTACAGTTCGGTAAACAACATCTCGTTATCGACAGGACGCGAGCTGACAGTGATTGACATGGAACTGACACTTTGGCTCCAAGGAATTTGAAAATTGCAGTTTTCAGTTGTTTTTTAGCATCAGTTTTTGTTCTATGATACCAACGCAAGTTACACGTTAAATATCCGTATTACAGTCTTTATCGCCGACAAATTGATATCAATAACATATTACACAAGGACATTTATTAAATAATATTATATATATATATATATATATATTACATAAAAAATTATTAGTACATTTTACAACATATAAGTTGTTTATTACATTATATTTATTGCTTTATTACTATATGAAAAGGATTGAACTTATTACTTCTTTCAAATTTTGCATTATATGACTTTATCATTATTTGTGACTTACAATAGCCTCAAACCCGTAAATTACAATCATCTCCACAACAATATGCCATGTAGAGTAAACTGTACTTAAGGAAAATAATCAGTCCTGCATTGTTACTCATAGTCAAACACTATCTCAGCTGCTGACTAAATATGTAGCGTTTTAGTTCTTTTTCACACTGAGTGAGGTACTGACGCTAGTTTCAGATAAAATATCTAAAGCTTAAATTTCACTACAAATTGATGCCATTACTTCTTTATTTGGGGTTACCATTCAAATTCCTGAGCTGTAGGAGGGGACATTGGATCATGATCTCGTCATCTTTTTTTGAAGTTACTCATATCATATTATTTTTAATTGTAACGAAATTCACATTTTGGCTAAATATTTTATATTTATTTTTATCTATTCTAGTTTTGAGACTCTTCAAACATATTTGCAATGAAAGTTATATGTATTTATTTTCAAGTTTAAAATTGTATTTCTTGTAGTACGTAAACTTATATTTTACATAGAGCTTTAAACGTTTTAAGGCCAGTGAAGTGTTAAACCTAGTAGGATATTAGATGTTTACCTAATGATAGATTTACGGACTGAAGTCAAGTACATTTTGCATTTTGATTTATTTTGTTTTCAGGTAAACATCCATCTATGTCAACTGAGCCAATTCTTCACTAACTTTACTGAACTACAACCATTTATACTGTATGGTAGTGGACAAAATGGTTTATTTTGGACAAATTGGATTCAAATAAGTAACTATTCTTGTTGCTAAACCAAATTAGAAAGCGAAAAATTCAAACTGTGCTTTATACTGTATAATTGTGACCTTTTTAGCGATATCTACAAGTCTATATTCTTCACAAAACTGATGTAAATGAATATCACAAGTCAGCAGAACGTTTAGAAGCGTATGCAGTTTTTTAAATTTTTTTTACATGAACTCAAACAACATAAGTAATACAGTTTTTCGGATAATTGCAAACCATGTTTTTTACCCAGAAATAAAATTTATAAAAAATTGGAATTAATAAGGTTTTGTAGATAAGAAGGTTATTAACAGTTTTCGTTTCACTATAGAATAAAAATTTTCCTTGTAAAAATATGTTAAATAAATCTTAAAAAATTTACCCTCTAAAACCAAAAACATACAGGTAATTTAGAGTTTTAGTTGTGTAATTGGGTATAGAAAATATGAAATGTACAATAGGTAGCCATATATTGTTATGAAATCCAAACTCTTCATTACGTATAATTGGTTAAAATACACAAAAATTCCCTGCAGTTAATAATTCCCTCGGATATCTCATTGCTATCATCCAAATATTTAGGTAACAAATGCTGACTGTGCGTATCACGTCTATAATCATAAAGTGAGCAGCATTAAGATGTAATCATCTACTAACGCAATAGTAGAGTTATGGAATTATTTTATAACCCATGAGAGTCCTCTCCCTAAATACTATCATTAGGGAAGGAATTATAAAAATTATAGACTTTATGAGAATAAATTCTACAGTATGCGTCAGAATTGATGGGGATATGTAATTTGTCGCCAAGGTATGTATCTTGCAGTCTCTTCACTGCTCTATATGGATTCAGGTTTGGTATTGATGTTCTGTGAAGCAATACTCCAGGTGAGATCAGCTCTAGACCTGTGTACTCATTAGCCTTTTATACAGCAATCCTTCCAGTGTATGTTCTCTAGTATAGCATCATTCAATTTATTCATATACCATATTTTAATATAGCTTGATTAGTAGAAAATGGTATCGATTCACTTGACTGATGTATGGGTTATTCTTGAAAAATCAAATATACTATTGATCAGTATTTATTTATTGATCAATCAATTTACTATATTTTCCTTTTTGATTATAGAACAAAATCAATAATTAATTATATTTTGAACTCATCTTAACAGTCTTAAAGCTTTGTATATTCTGGTACGGTTTCGATATAATCTTAATCAAAGGAAACCATGATAAAATGTATATCTAATTTTGCATAATCAAATTTTTTAAATAGTTTTTATTTGTAAACTCACAAAAAACTAAATTAATAACATAAAACCTACAAATTAAACCTTTGGGTTATCCAATCTTTCTCACGTCAAACTGACCGTACTCAAAAGTCATATAATGCATTTTACGTTAATGCCCATTTTGCAAACTCATGTAAGGAGTATTAAATGGGGAGTGAGAAGAATATTTGTTTTCTTGTTTGTTTTATCATCGTGTAGAAAAATCTTACTATGAAAATTATTTTGACTATTCCAGATGTTTTCAGACCTGTCTTAATTGTGGAACTGTTGTAACGTGTTGAACTACCTGTTTTGGGAACTTTTTCATTATATTTCGGTCTACTTTTACATGAAAAAATTAATAGTTTTCCTAAATATAGCTATTGGAGCAAGACTGCGTAAGAAATATTTTTATATTATCGTACTCTAAAATTAGAATCAGTCTCTCCGATGTAAAGTTTAGAACTTGTAGCACACATAAGTGTATGCACTACTGACATTCGAAAAATGTACTTGAGATTCCGTTTTTGTGTGTATAACTTATGCTAAATTATTTAAAATTCGAATAATTATTTTACAAAACACACCATAACAAACATCAAGTTTAGAGAAATTTACTCTTACTAATGAGAGAAAATATTACAGTGTTCCAAAGTACATCACATAATCGGTTCGCTATTTTTAGCTAATTTCATGAACAGATTTGTTTTAAACTAAAATTATTATACTAAATGCTTTTTTCTATTTCCACCTGTATTCCCTCATTACTCCCCAATTTTCCATAATTTGTATATTCAATGAATACCTTTATTTCACCATGTTATTATTAAATGTAATTTTTACGGCATATATAGTTAACTAACGTTACTTGAACATCCCGGAACTATGATTTTGCAGTTTTCAGTGACTGCAACCAATCATGTTCTTTTTATAAAATTTATCACGACTTTTTCCCGTTTTACGGTCTAGTGTAGAGTATCTCTGCAGAGTTGTTAGGCTATTTTAACTTCCTCAAAGATTTAAGGCTTTTACGGTGGGAACGAATTCAGTAATGTCATAAACTCAAGGACAGATATTTTTAAAACTATCCCATTACAAAACACTAACTTCAGAACTATATCTAAACACGTAAACACTGGCTATGATGATGGTATTTAGCACATGCCAAATGTTTATTTTCAGGGAAGCAAAAGAATTGTTCTTGATCTCAGATAAAAGTAATCAATTATAAGAGCTTTATAGAATTTGTGTCGTGTCAATATTATGTAATTTGCAATGTGTGTTAATGTGATTACGTGTTTACAAGTTGGAGTCATTAACATATCTCTTAAAGTATCTCTTCTGATACAATTCATTTTTAATGTTAGTTTGTAGGCGAACAACGTGTATTTTTTTCAAAATCTTTTATTGAAGTCAAGAGTTTAATTTATGTTTAGCCAGCTATTAGTAAACATTGATTTGTATCTATACACGTAAGGTTAAGGTACTGTATTCCTTAGAGGTTTTGATGAATTTCTCTTAGGTTCATCTAAAGAGTCATATGTAGCACATAACTGTTGTTTTCACTCCGGCAAACGTTGCATTTGCTAGAAGAGTAATTTGTCCCTGTGCATCCCTTTTAGAGGTTTCTAACCACAGAGAGAGAGAGAGAGAGAGAGAGAGAGAGAGAGAGAGAGAGAGAGAGAGAGAGAGAGAGAGAGAGACATTCGTCCTTTGAGAGAGTGTTAATATACAACCCTAACAATTTATCCTCTGAGGTCCTTCACTCACAAACATAAATCTATTAGAACAATGGTATATTTTCAGTTGTGTACACTTGTCAAATATTCATGTGTTACCCATACCATAACTTATCTCTGAAACTTCGTAACGGTTAGTAGTTTTTAATTAATTTATTTATTTTATTCCGATTTTCTTTATAAATAACTATAATTGAGTCTGAATTTAATACCACTGGTGAATTACAACGCATATATAATTTATGTATTTTTTTCATCTGGGATCATGGAGTCGATTTATTAACACAATTTCTTAATGATCTTCAAGATTTCTCTTCTTTACAATTTTTATGGATATATTCAAAATCTAAAGTGACGTTTCTAGATTTAGATGTTTTCATTGAATCTGGATTTCTCCAAACTAAATTACACATAAAAGAGACTAACATTATGAATTACCTACATTTCTCCAGCTGTCATCGAATGTAGTCAAAAAATCCATTCCAAAAAGCTTATCAGTAAGAGCAAAGAAACTATGCAGCAGCCAATCTGATTTCTTAAACCACATTGAAAAATTGGGTAAAACCTTCAAAGATTTGGATTATTCCCGAAAAATTTTTCAAAAATCAAATTAATAAACTAAAATGTCCAAACCATTCATATGATTATTCAAAAGAACCTAAATTTATTACTCAATTCTTCCCTGGTCTACACAAAATTAATTATATTATAAAAATTGGATTTAATTTACTTGAAAAGTTCCCCTGACACTTCAAATTTTATTTCAAAGGCACCTCGAGTAATTTTTAGAAGACCTCCAAATTTGAAAAACGAGCTTGTTAATACAATAGTTCCAAAATCTATCAACTATACAAAAAATGGATGTGATCCATGTACAAAACCACGATATGGTATATGATAAAAAACCAACATATAAAATTATGAGTTCTTCAAGAGAATTTAATAGTAGTATAAAATGTAATATACCAAATTAATTGTAAATATTGCTCCAAACAATATATTGGCCAAACATCGAACCATTTAATAATCCGCATGACAGGGCAAAGGTTTGACATTTTCCATAAAGATGAAGATAAACAATTGGCAAGACATTGTCTAGAACATAAACAAGACAAAATTGAAGAGTGTTTTAAATTAAAAGGAATACACCAACTACCACAATGGCCCTGAGGAAAACTACAACAAATTAAAATTAAAGCACATGGAGCAAGCACATCAAATTATGTTGAAGACAAAAAATCCATTTGGTCTAAATTTAAGATAACTATTTAAATAATTTTAATACATTCAAAATTTGTCATAAATTACAAGTTGTATTCCACCCTGTAATAGTTGTAAAAATCGTTGTAATAGTTGTAAAAATAGTAGTAAAAGTTGTAAAAATCAACTGTTCCAACAAGATTGAATTAGAAAAATTTCACGTCAGCTGGACTTTATCAAATGTTATGCACTGTGTTTAAATTTATGTTTTCTTAATTCTTGTTTACGTGTTATAGTTTTATATTAATTTTTATTTCAAACTTCCTGAAGACGGGGGTATTCAATCCCCCGAAATATAGAAGTGAAAAATAGTTCCTTTGTTTTCTTCTATTCAACACAGTGATTAGTATATACAGTATATATATATATATATATATATATATATATATATATATATATTTATATGTATGTATATATAATTTAAATAAACATTGAATCACAAAAAGTACTCCTCCGCCGGGAGTCGAACCCGGACCTCTCACTTGCCGGGTGAATGTGCTACCATTACACCACAGAGCGCTCACTTTTTCCGATTCAATTATTTTGTATTTGGCCGTATCTGTCACATATGCGTTTAAATAAGCAAACTAACATATGATCGGAAGACCAAATACCTGTCAAACGACTTTTATTTACATTAAACTGTATAAATGGCAATAGCCTCATTTAATTTCAATAAACATTGAATCACATTGACTCGACTCCCTGCGGAGGAGGGAATACTTTTTGTGATTCAATGTTTATTGAAACTACATAAGGCTATTGCCATTTATACAGTTCTATATATATATATATATATATATATATATATATATATATATATAAATAGCTGAAATGTTTATAAGATTTACTATTAGTTTACTAAGTTCAACTATTATGTATAACATTAAAAAATAATATTTGTTTGACATATTAACTAGGTCTATTATTATGATAGCTATATGGTTTGTATAGGTAAAGAAATTTAATTTCCTTATGCAAGTTGCTACTTCGAAACATTACTCAATTTTAGCGGCATTTGTTCTGTGTCAATCGAATGCTATTAAATTACTCAGATAAGTAAATTATTTGTGATATTATTAGAATTATAACAGTGCTATAGGTTATGTTATACTTGTTCATTAGTATCATTAGTAAAAATTTAATATGAATCGGTAAAACCTACTTTTGTCGTGTTTCCAAAATTTAAGTATAATTCCTGATGGGTTAATTTAATTCAAACCTATTAAAGAACATGTGTGTAAACTATGCTTGTGATATACGGTAGGATGACTTCGTAGAGGTCCAATGGGAAATCTATTTCTTGTTTTCTGTACTAGGTAATTCCAGTTTTCATTTCCACAGGTCTAAGTTGTCTTCTTAAATCCAAGAGGTATTAGTCTCCTCAGTAATAAAAACTAATTTTTGAAATGTTACCAATACAATGAAAGAAAAAAACAACGCAGATTTCATATATTTTTGTTGTAAGTCTAACTATGCAATGAAAATATATTGATATATATATATATATATATATATATATATTTTCTTATAACTTTCTAGTGCCATGTTTATGACAATTAAACTAAAAGAATTTGCTTTTCAAGTGTTTCTCTTGAAAAAATATATAAGAAATACATTTTTGATGAGGTTAACAGACAAGATATAAAGCAATATAACAGTGCGTAGACAGCGCGTTAAATCATTGAAAATATTTTAAAAATCGCTCAAATTTTTTCCGTTTTGTTTCAATATCTTTTTTATAAATATAATGGAACATATAACGTTGAATATAGTTTCAAGTATTATTTTGCTGGCAGCACGCGATAATAACCTGTGTGTGTCTCACCCCTGCTACAATAGATGTTTATCTCATTCGTGCTACAACTTATGTGTGTCTCACTCCTGCTACAGATGTATCAATCCTGCTACAACTGATATGTGTGTCTCATTTGTGCTACACCTTATGTGTGTCTCACTCCTGCTACAACTGATGTGTGTCTCACTCCTGCTACAACACTGATGTGTGTCTCACTCATACTACAGCTGATGTATGTCTTACTCATGCTACAGGGGAAGTGTATTTCACCCCTGTTACAGCTGATGTATGTAATTACCACACTTATACGATCACATGCATATCCCCATATAGTTGGTGTTATATTTTCTGTTTGTGTGATTTTTTTGTCTTTTAAAAATAAAACCTGTGTTTTATGTTTCAAGCGTTTGATGTATTCGGTATAACTTATATCGTGAATTTTAAATATAATTCTTGTTAACTTTTGACACTATCAATATAGAGTGTCAAAAACGTACAATGATAGATGTGTTGTATTTATAAAAAAGTTTGTATTATGTGAGATTTGGAATTTGTGGAATTTTTTCTCTTACAGCCGTCTACAATATTAATGAACGAGTATTACAATGTATTTTGCTGCTACTATTAGTGGCAGTTATCAGTTAGTATACCGTTCCGTATCTATGTCTAAAATTTATTTAGTGTTATGATATTTGCAGTCAGACACATGTTATATCCAGTTCTTATAATTAATTATATTCTACGTATTTACGAAATTTCTTTTAATGTATTAATTTGTCTTGACAAAGCAGAACATTATATAAATATTTATATTTAAATAAATTTGTTTGATGCGTTAAAAATACAATTATTGGCTGAGTGTTAACGAAGCATATGACTTGAGGGGGCTGAAAATATACACTTATATCTGTCTTTTTGTCTCATATCTCTGGTTTACTGGTCTCTAGTAAGCTCCACGAGCTCCTCCCGTCTTCTGGTTGCGTCAGTGTAGCAAGCACAGTTTCTCGCCGGTCGCTGGGATCCCTCGGTCCCTATGGCTGTATACCAGATGGGAATGAGCCGCAGTAGGCGATCATCTCGTTGGGCCAGGTGAAGGATACCTTATGTCTTGCGGGGTCAACTGCCTTCACTTACGTAATAGCGGCCGGATTTCCTTTAGGGCAGCCACAAGTTCTAGACTTGTTGGCCGCTCTAGGCACTGCCTTGACGTCGCTCTGATTTATTAGCTGGTCTTCGTTCGGTTTTGGTAAGCGAGCTTGGTTATTCCCCGATTTATGGGCTTTTCGTAGTATTTTCTTCAGTGGGGTGAAGTATTCATCCTCCTTTTTGCCGTCTTGGACAGCAGCCAGCAGGTTGTCGTTCTGGATAGGTGGCTTGGAGTATGGGCATTGCAACGCCTTTTCGGTTATTTGGTGTCAATATTCTCACCCGCTATACTCAATGATTTACTGGCTTCTAGTTGTAGGATTTGAAGCCCCGGTACCATGCGTTATCGTCACTGCATAGTTGAAACAGAGACTATTCTTTATTGTAGGCTTAGTGCAGTCCCGCCGCAAGCGGTTCTCTCCTCAGCAGACGCTTTCCGTAATATTTTTAAGTTGCCGAAGCCGACACCTTCCCAAGGATAGCCATGCAGTGTAGGGGGTTATGGTGAACCTGAACTAATACATGCTCCTAAAGTTACTTTCCCGTCACTTGCTCGCTTTGTGTCAGGCTTCTCCCTCTCACTGACCCTGTTCAGGGCGACAGCCCTACAGTCAGCCGCAGTGTTCACTTTCAGCCAATAGAGACCACAGCGGAAGACAGCAATAAGTTCACCGTCGCCAACTACTTTAAATTCTTGGCGTTAGTGTGCCAGACGGAGACAGTCAAGTAAGGTAACCTAGATCGACGGCGTAGTTGCTTAATCTGGCGTAGCTAGTAAGCAGACATATTTTGGCCTTCAAAAAGATCTTAAGATGAGGTAGCAAGTATCTTCGGTGCCGAGCAGACCAATTTACTTGAAGATTTCGTTCTTCCCTGGAGACTCTGAGGTGTTGACTGGAATAAAGAGCTGAATATTGAAAGTGAAATATGTCTAACCAATAGACTTGAAACATTACATTAAGCTTAATTTCTGTATAACTTCCATAATGTTCGACTATGTGTTATAGGGTATATGTATTCAACTGTGATGTTGGTTTACTTACCTTATTTTAATATAGGCTACTGATATTTTAAAACTGTAATTGTAATAAAAAGTTTATCAGTGAGATGTTTAGACATTTTTTCGATAACTAAATCAAAATTAAATTAAAATAAATCTATTGAACGTGTCTATTCAACTGTTAAAGGGATGGTACTAGCCTATATTAATATTTCAAAATATTGAATATGACAATGACTATAGTCGAAGTTTTAATATATCTATGATTAATTTATTTCTTGTTGTGTAGTACAAGGCGACCGATAGATATAAATTACATGAAACTGTCTCAACCCCTCTAGTAAACTTGGGATGATATTTTATTTTTATTTATTTAGTTAGTGTTTGTGATCGATTAGTACTTAATGCATTGTTTTCTGTATATGCCACAACGTTTTATACTGATAAGATATTTGGTATAAAAAATTCCAAAACATGATTTAGATTTTCAAAACATCACAAAGTTTTTAAAAGGCAATTTTAATCACGATGGCTTTTCGTTGCTTTGAATGTCATGTAAATTTATATTTTGTAATAATTACTGAAGGCCATTAATGTGAACAAATACTTTTAGATTAAGTTTTCTTTCATTTAAATTTAGAGAACCTTCAACAATATAGATGGTCTCAAGTAAATGCCAGGACACATTTTTTTTCAATAAGTTTGTAAATATGTAATGTGCAATAGTTAAAACATTTTAAACCCATAGTTTAAACATACATAATTATTTAGCTTTTTCCATGTAAATATTAACCACCTGACAGAGAGCTGACATATTGTAAATGTTTGTACAGTCTATTGACTGATATGAGTTGATGGTAACAGTTGACATCAAAGGATTGCGTTACTTGGGAAAAGATTTCGTGTCCCTTCATAGCAATCCGGTAGAAAGTATGCGTATACAGTTTTCATGACCTCTCTTGTAAATGTTGTAGCTAGTATTGTTCTAGTAAAGTGTTCAATTTTAATATAGGTTAAAGGTTACTTGCAATAGAAATTTTGTATTTAACAATCAGAATTATTTAAAACCTCAAGGTATCTTTATTACTATTTTTTTTTGTAAAATATATTTATATTAAGGTTTTAACTTTAAATCTGTACGTACAGTAACGTAAAGTTTTACTTCAGTTTTATTTAGCTTTGATTATAATAAAGAAAAGTAAATTTTATTTTGAATTAAATTAGAAATGTCCATTTTATTTAAATATTCTAAGAAAGTTAATAATTGTAGTTTGATTTAAATCTTAAAACAAGAAGTAAACTAAAATTAAATTTATTTTACTTAAAATAACAAAACGTTTTCTCGAGAAAAAATTTACCATAAAAGTGGTCGTGTAAGCATTTTGGATATTTAATCTAAATATTTTAATTATATAATGTTATTTTATTAAATTTAACTATATTTAAAATCTTAACTATTCTTTTCTTTACATAACATAGGAAAATAGGAAAATTTATTTCTTTCGATAAATAATATTAATTAAACACAGGGAAAACAGTGGTTTATTTTCCTTATATTATTAATGTACAATAACTTGTATTCAATTAGTATTCAAAACATGGACAACACTGTAAAATATATATAAACTGTGATCTATACCACAGAAGGGGTTTTATTGCTAAACAATACTTGATCATTGGAATATCAAAGTATTATTCAAATATTAAAACTATTATCCTGAGCACAAATAATCCTCTTCATCGGTTTATCATTTCCATTTCATGTATTTATTTAAAAAATTTTCATGTAATAAAAACACAATAACACCAAATACTCAAGGCATGGTTTTATATCTTGACATTATCAATTTCTTTATAACTTAGTGTATTTAAAATGTTTAATTCAATTTGAAAATATAATTCCGTGAAGAGAATAATAGTTGTTCATCTTCGTTTGAATACAACTTCCATTGTATTTAATTCGTTTCAAATACATGACATGGGAACGTTTTATTTTGAATAAATTGTTAATATGTTGCACTATAAAAATTCAGATATCACCACCACAATTTTAAAGGTCCTTCATATGTATTCAGCAATTTGTCTGTATCCTGGAATCCTGCCAATATACAATGTCTCCCTCTTGGAATTCTTTATGATTCTAATAGTATCCTTTTAATTTTTAATTCCGATTGTGTTGCTTCCTAACATTAAGTAAACATCAGCTAATATTTTATACTCATGAACACTCAGTTGTACGATGTAAATGTTGTTGAATTCCAGATTTTAGGGCTTACTCATTACAGCGTTTGTAATTTAATAAAATTTCATAACCTAACGAGCTCGTTGAATTATTCACTCACAAATTAATACATTGTTGAATTTTGCATATAAGTCAGTCACATATTTTCTATGTCCATTATATGAACAAATTAAAATGTTACTCAATTCCTGAATGTATCTGTCACAGTTATTACATTGAGACTTGTAAGACATAGTTGTTTGAATATATATCACTCACTGAAATGGTTTATTCCTAAACTCTTCGATAGTAAAACAAGCCGCGCTATCCGACACTATTATTACCACAGTCCAAATTTTTTAACACATTTTCTACTAATTACTGTAAACCTTTTCTTGAATTAACTATTCAGAGTGCAATCAACCATCGAATTTTAAATAGTTATCCACCACCACCATGATGTCTTCGTTGTTGGACGAAATCTTGCGTATTGGTCCAGCAATATCGATCCATTTCCAAGTAACTACAATTACTACAGTATACAATACTCTAGTAATTATTCTTCCATAAGGAAATAAAACAATATTTTATAATTCATTTTTATGTTCAAGTCATCTGTTTGGCCTTATAACATTTTTGAAACAGTAGGTATTACAGTGTAATTAATAACGTACCTATAATATTAAAAGACAACTTTTGATTTGTTATTATATTGAAATATACAAATTGTTACATATTTGTTTGTATTAGATAGTATTAGTTTAATATATGTCTAACTACAAGTTGATTAAGAGCGAAATAAATAACCACTGTATCAGGAAGGTATAATGTTTAGAAGTTAGCTTAATCGAATTCGTGATATTATTATTATTATGTTATTTATAACATATTATGCCTTTATTTATAAATTGATTAATTTATTAAATGTTACGATTTACGTCAAATTACAAAGTATAATTGTAATAAAGGGCGTTATTAACCAGGACAATAATGTATCTGCTGTATCAGCAAGGTAGAATGTTTAGTAGTTAACATTATCAATTTTATAAAAGAGTAGGTATTACATTGAAATTAATAGCGTACGTCAAATGTTAAGACAGATTAAATTTGGCTTTTTTAATAATATTTAAATACTCAAATTGTTACATAACGTTGATATTAGATAGTATTATTTCAAGGTAACTAATGGCGAAATAGATACTCAAAGTATCAGGAAGGTTTGATGTTTAGGAGGTGGCTTGATTAAATTTTTTGTATTATTTTAGTATTACGATATTTTGTAACATATTAAATCCTTATTAAGGTACAAACTATTTAAAATATGTTATTTAAATTTCTTAAATATTAAGATTTATTAATGTTTTATTGTTTTACAATTATTACAAGAAAGTGTAATTGTAATAAACAGCATTTTTAAGCAGTATAAGGATGAAAAAATGTCTTAGCTGTATCAGGAAAGTAGAATATTTTCCAGTTAACATTATGCAATTTATGCCAGAACAGGTATACTGTGTTTTATAATAACATATGTCGATTAATTAAAGACAGCATTTAACTTGAAATTGTATTGAAATATACAATTTGTCATATTAGATATTATTCTTTTTAATGTGTCTATTTTTAGACGGATTAAAGGCGAAATAGTTACCCACAGTATCAAAAAACCATGATGTCTAGCAGTTATGTCGATCAAATGTACATTATTTGTGATATTATCATGTTATTTTAACATATTATTTCTTTATTCATAAATAGATTATTTTATAAAACCATATTTTGATTTATAAAATATTATGATTCAGCGCAAATTACAAATTATAACAACTATAAAGAAGGACATGTTTAAGCAGTATTAATGACGAGAAATGTTTCAATTGTATCAGGAAGGTAGAATGTTTAGCAGCTAATATTATCCAATTTATGAAAGGTTAAGTATACCGTGTTTTATAATAACATATGTCTAATAATTAAAACCGCTTTGTAATTAATACGTACGACACCATATTTTTCGTATAAGATAGTATTATTTTAGTAAATGTCAATATTTAGTCAAATTAAAGGCGAAATATAGTTATCCACAGTATCAGGAAAGTATGAAGCGTAGCAGTTATTACATACGTATAAGCCAAATTGGAAAGTATAATTAATTGTACTAAAGACCATTCTTAAGCAGTTTAAGGACGAATACTATCTCTGCTGTATCAGGAAGGTAGAATTTTTAACAGTTAACTTTTCAAATTTATGAATTATTAGGTATACAGTGTTTTATAATAACATGTGTCCATTAAATAAATACAGCTTTTGATTTGCAATTATATTGAAATATACAAATGGGTACGTATTTGTTTTATATTAGATAGTATTGTTTTTATGTCGAATATAAGCATATTACGGGCGAAACAGATACCCAATGTATCAGGAAGGTATGATGGATAGCAGCAGTTAGCTGTCTCAAATTTGTGGTATTTTTAATATTATTACGTTGTTTAATAACATATTATATATTTATTTGTAAATATGGTATTTTATAAAACTGTATTTTAATTTATAAAATTGTATGATGATTTATTGGAAAATAAAAACTATAATTGTAATAACCGGCATTTTATAGCAGTTTAAGGGCAAAAATGTCTCAGCTGTAACAGGAAGGTAGAATGTTTTGCAGTTACCTTTATCCAATTTATGAAAGAATAGGTATATTTTTTATAATGACATATGTCTATTATTAAATACAGCTTTTAATTAGAAATTATATTAAAATATACAAATTGTTGCATATTTTTTCATATCAGTTAGTATTCTTTTTAATATGTGTCCATTTTTAGACATATTAAAGACGAAATAGTCATCTAAAGTATCAGGAATGCATGATGTTTAGAAGGCCGCTTTATTAAAGTTATGGCATTATTGTTATTATTATGTTATTTAATAACGTATTATATCTTTATTCATGAATAGATTATTTAAAAAAAATTATAATTTTATTTCTTAAATGTTAGGATTTAATCCCAATTAGAAAGTATAATTGTAAGAAATGGCATTTTTAAGCAGTTTAAGGACG
Organism: Homalodisca vitripennis; assembly: GCF_021130785.1. Lineage (NCBI taxonomy): Eukaryota > Metazoa > Arthropoda > Insecta > Hemiptera > Cicadellidae > Homalodisca > Homalodisca vitripennis. The sequence continues at coordinate 64,752,127 of NC_060211.1, read as the reverse complement.
ATAACTATCTCTGCTGTATCAGGAAAGTAGTATATTTAGCGGTTAACATTTCAAATTTACGAAAATTTTGGTATACTGTGTTTTATAACAACGTATGTGTATTGAAAACGACACCTTTTGATTTGTATTTATATTGAAGTGTACAAATGATTACATACTTTTTTAGATAGTATTATTTTGATATATTATGTCGGATTTAAAGTATATTAAGGGCTAGATAGACAGCCACTGTATCAGGAAGTAAGTTTGATCAAACTTATGGTATTTTTAAAACTAATATTTTATTTAATAATATATTATATCTTTATTTATAAATAATTGTTTTTTACAAAATTTTAATTTATTTTTAGAAATATTACGATTTAGTGCAAAATGGAAAGTAAAATTTTTAAAATGGGCATTGGGAGAAAAATGTCTCTGCTGTATCAGGAAGGTAAAATATTGAGCAGTTATCACTATAAAATTTATGAAACAGTTAAAAGAGTAGGTATATTGTGTTATGCAATAACGTAAGTCTTTTATATTGAAGACAGTTTTTAAAAGTAATTATATATTAATATATTTATAAGATAGTATTTTGTTATATATGTATATTTTTAGGTACATAAATGGCGAAAGATATACCCATACTATGAGGAAAGCATGATGTTTAGCAGTTATATTTATAAAATTCATATTATTTTAAATATTATCATGTTATATTAATGACATACTACATATTTAGTTACGAGTAATATTTTTTATCGCATTATATTTTTTGATGAAATATTACGATTTAGCACAAAATAAAAAGTTAAATTGTAAAAAGGGCATTTTTAAGCAGTTTAAGGACGAAAAATGACTCTACTATATCAGGAAGGTACAATATTTAGCTGTTATCATTTTAAAATTTATGAAAGAGTAGGTATAATGTGTAATACAATAACGTAAGTCTTTAATGAAGACAAATTTTGATATGTTCTTATAAATCAAATATAAAAATTGCTACATATTTGTTCATATTAGATAGTATTTTAATTGAGGGTGAGATAGATATCCACTGTATCATGAAAGTATGGTTTTTAACAAGTGGCTTGATTAAAGTTATGGTATTTGCTGTTATTATTTTGTTATTTTATAACATATAACATACTTTTTCATAAATTTGTTATTTTATAAAATTGTGTTTGAATATATCTAATGTTATGTTTCAACCAAAATTACAAAGTCTTATTGTAACAAAGGGCGTTTTTAAGCAGTATAATGACAAGAAATGTCTCAGCTGTATCAGGAAGTTAGAATGTTTAGCATCTAACATTATCCAATTTATCCTAAGATATAAGGAGTTTTCTGCCCATAACTTTTGCTAGGATCATCGTAGGGATATTTTGTTCATGCAATTGTTCTTCTTTTGAATTTACTTTTTAATGACATGTCACAAGATAGAGGTTGCAATTTTTAAAATTTAAAGTGACCCCCTAAACCCCTCTATATATTTCCCCTCCAAATAGTCCAAGAAAGTATTTTGATAGGTATGGTAAAGATTGCACATCGATATCTCAATCTGTTTGGTATATGTCCAGGTGCATCAAGACTTGATTCCCACCCTGTATACAGGGTGATTCGGTTAGTGTTACCCGGCACTTTCTGAGCTGATTGTACTATAAAAAATAAAGAAAAAAGTTCATATAAACATGGGTCCGGAAATGCTTCCTTACTGGGTTATGGCCAATTGAAGATTTCACCAAAAATTGTGTGCAGGAGGTCAAATGATGATTTGCCGCGTGTTTATGAAGAGATATTTATAGGCGAATGTAACTTTTTCTAACGGATTTTTAGATGAGAAATTGAATAAAGTTCATCTCATAGCTGTATCTCATTTAGTTTTTTTGTTAATACTACAAAAAACAGAAATAAAAATAATTTTTAAAACACTTTTTTAAGGTTTAACGGACAATTATTTTGTTAAATAGGCATTGAAGACCCACATTTTTACAAAGAAACTTGCAGAAAATTTTATTCTGAATAAAATTATGTGCCACACGGCTATTAACAGCGAAGTATTAGTTTTCTGGAATTTAATTTTACAACAAACATTCTACCAAGCAAGAAATTCCAAAGCAAAGGAAACCCGCATTTTAATGACATAGAGTAGCCTACACATAAAGATTTATTAGGATGCAATTTAAATTAAGTTTTAAATACAAATTATTGTTTTTCATCTAAAGCTTATAATACTATGTACCACTTTCATAACAGTGTGTTCAAAAATCAGTCCTTGTACTTCAATACACTTAGCAGCTCGCTTTCTGATTGATCGAGTTATCCTCCGCAACGCTGCATGTTTGTTTTTGATTTGTGCGGCGGCATCTTTAATTCGATTTATTAACTCTTCACGTGTATTTACTTTTTCCTGGTAAACCAGGTTCTTCATCCAACCCCATATACAGAAATCTAATGGAGTTAGATCTGGTGATCTTGGTGGCCAAGTGTGTGTTCCACCGCGACCAATACATCGCCCGGGAAACTGCTCGTTTAAGTGCATTGCTACATTATGGGAAAAGTGGGCAGGGGCACCATCATGTTGATAAACAATATTGCACCTTGCTGCTAATGGAACATCTTCTAATAATAGTGGTAGTTGTTCTGTAAGGAATTCTAGGTACATGCGGGAATTTAGATGTCCTCGGAGAATGAATGGTCCTATTAATCGATCATGAATGAGTCCACACCATACATTTACACTAAATCTGTGTTGAAAGTTGCGCACGATTGTACTATGTGGATTTCCCTCTGCCCAAGTGTGTGTTCATTGTGAAGGTTGTTGACGCCATCTCGGGTAAATTGAGCTTCATCAGTGAATAAAATGGTTCTATGATGTTGACGGTTTCTAATTAACCAGTTGCAAAATTCCAATCGAAGAGGAGGATCTGTTGGTTGAATACTTTAAACTTGTTGTTTTATGGTAAGGGAACATGCTTTTTTTTGCGCAAAGTTCTCCATACTTCAGACTGAGACACTGCGAATCGCCTAGAAAGACGCCGTGTACTGACACCAGGACTGCGTTCAGTAGCCATGATTATAGCCTCTTCCATATCTACATTATTCTGGGCAGGGGGGCGATCCCCGATAAATATTAATACTAGGAAGTTTACCTGTTACTCTTAGGGTACGAAATGATCCACTGATCGTTTTGGGTTTGGAACTCTGCGATTAGGAAATCGTCTTCGGTATTCTGCAGTAGCAGCGGTTGCATTTTTTCCGTCACAAACGCCTAAGACAAATACCATGTCGGCATATTCTTCCGTCGTAAATAACAAAGGCATTGCAATTGTGATAGTAAGTTACTTTAAAATACACTTCACTAACAAACGAGTAGTAAATTAATTGTATTAAATTGCACTCATTAAACTAGTACAGAATTGGTAACAAATAATTTGGATTCCTCAATAAATTGCAGTGTATTGTTGAACAGCTGATTTGTGATACCAACTTATAAAAACATAATTTACCTTCTGTAAAGATAACGTGACAAAAGATATGTAGGTACATGATGTAACCATTTGGATAGTCCTAAAAAGTAATAGTAATTATTGTTTTTTAGTTGAGCATTAATCTATTAAAATCGTATTTACAATTGTATGCTAATCAATTATTTGTGTACCTTATAACATTACATTACGGTGTTTATTTACTAAATACGTATTTATTGCTTGGTAGAATTTTTGTTTGTAAAATTAAATTCCAGAAACTAATACTTCGCTTTAATAGCCGTGTGGCACATAATTTTATTCAGAATAAAATTTTCTGCAAGTTTCTTTGTAAAAATGTGGGTCTTCAATGCCTATTTTAACAAAATAATTGTCCGTTTAAACCTTAAAAAAGTGTTTTAAAAATTATTTTTATTTCTGTTTTTTGTAGTATAACAAAAAAACTAAATGAGATGCAGCTATGAGATGAACTTTATTAAATTTCTCATCTAAAAATCCGTTAGAAAAAAAGTTTGCATTCGCCTATAAATATCTCTTCATAAACACGCGGCAAATCATCATTTGACCTCCTGCACACAATTTTTGGTGAAACCTTCAATTGGCCATAACCCAGTAAGGAAGAATTTCCGGATCCATGTTTATATGAACTTTTTTCTTTATTTTTTATAGTACAATCAGCTCAGAAAGTGCCGGTAACACTAACCGAATCCTGTATATGTATACACATATATTCATGTATATACATACGTGTATATATATATATATATATATATATATATATATATATATATATATATATATATATATATATATACCAGGGTGTATATTATGTCTGGAAAACCCCCAAATATATCCTTTAATAATTTAAATATAAATTTGAAACCTCTTAAAATCGTGATAGAGATTGGGCATCTACTTTTTGGAACAATGTTTTGTTTATGTCACACCAACGGGGGACGTCCTGCCGTGGGTATCGTGAATATTCTTAATGGAAGCCTATACCTTGTGATACATAATTTTAAAGGTAATAGCTTACTGAATTGAATGCCACAAACCGCATCTCGAATGAATTATTCTATCAGAAAATAGAGCATTTTTAGTATTGAAAATGTACTGATGTTCAACAATGTAATTTTAACATGGTTCTTGCCACAAAATGTGTTACACTAATTTTTTAGCATTTTTTTAAATGTTCAATTAAATAAAACAAAATTTCATTTTAAGCTTGTTCTATTAGCACAAATTTGCCAGTTTTTATTACAGTACAATTATGGAAATACTTATGGTATTGATTTTCTTATTACAAATAAAAAATAAATGTATGCTGTTAGAAAAGTCTTACAACAAACGTTTTACCTGCATTTTGGTGTCAAAGCAATTGTTCGAACTGTGTTCCTTCTACGGTTTGACAATGAGCCAATCTTGTGTAAAATGATTCGACAGAGTTGCCTAAACATTTCTTCAGTTATCAAAGCAATCTCCTCTATAATCCTGTTTCTTAGGTCTTCCAAATTATGAGGGCTTTTTCTATAAACATTGGATTTTAAATGACCCCATAGGAAATAATCGATTGGTGACAAATCCGGAGATCTTGGAGGCCATTTCGATTTCTCCTCTTCGGCCAATCCATTTATGAGGAAACCTTAAATCCAAATACTCTCTTACCTGTCTCCATAATGGGGTGGAGCACCATCCTGCTGAAACCATACATTATCATAGTATTCTTCTGATGCAATTTGAATAGCTGGGATTATTTCATTTTGGAGCATATTGTAGTTAAAGTTCGGCATTTAAATTTCCATTGATGAAAAAGGGTCCAACAATTTTGTTACCTAAAATTCCACACCATTACGTTCAGTTTTTGTGGTTGCTGTGAATGGGACTCAGTAATCCAATGTGGGTTTTCACTAGCCCAGTAACGGCAATTGTGCCTGTTAACATTGCCATTTTTAGGAAAAAGTTGCCTCATCAGAAAATAGTATGTTGGTCAGAAAATCTCTATTGTCATCACATTTGCGCATCACAAGTTCACAAAACTCAACTCTTCTGTCGTAATCATTCTCACTTAACTGTTGGACTAAATGAACTTTAAATGGTTTGTATTTATTAATTTTCAAAATCTTACTCACAGACATAGGGTGCATATCATGTTGCTGTGCAGCTTTTCTGAGCGATGTATGTGGGTCTTCAATAAATGTTTGCAAAACATCTAGTGCATGTTCTTCAATCTGTTGCAGATTGTATCCTACCCGACTTTGGCCGATTACGTACACTCCCTGTCATTTCAAAACGCTCAATAGTTTTTGATATTGTTGAAACACTTATGGGATTCCTTTCTGGGAAAGTGTCATTAAACAAATTACAAACTTCCCGATAAGATCTTTGACGATCGCCATATCCTCGCATCATCAACAGAGTAATTCGTTCTCTTTCAGACAATTCCATTAAAATGCCAAATAAAAACTGAACTACTGTAATTAGATAACTTGTTGACAGCAATGCTTCAGAGGACACTGATTAACTCGACAGGAATGATATGACCTTTGTCCATTTGTAATTCCCAAGCTTAGACCTGTCTAGTGAAAGCTCCATGCTCAACAAACTGAAACCTGTAGACCAGATGATTAATAACACAATAATGTTTCTCATAGGCTAGTGACCTTTGTCTCTTTAAACCTTCCTGCTGACTGGAAAACACCAAGTACAGATTCATAAGTAATCAGAGAAAGTGACTCATAAGTTTTATTCATTGTAATAAAAAACTGGTAAATTTGTACTAATGAAAACCAGCTTAAAAATAAATTGTTTATTTGATTTTAATTGAACAATAAAAAATGCTAAAAAATTAGTGTAACACATTTTGTTTCAAGAACCATGTTAAAATTACATTGTTGAACATCAGTAAATTTTCAATACTAAAAATGCTCTATTTTCTGATAGAATAATTCCTTTGAGATGCGGTTTGTGGCATTCAATTCAGTAAGCTATTACATTTAAAATTATGTATCACAAGGTATAGGCTTCCATTAAGAATATTCACGATACCCTCGGCAGGACGTCCCCGTTGGTGTGACATAACATAACATTGTTCCAAAAAAGTAGATGTCCCAATCTCTATCACGATTGTAAGAGGTTTCAAATTTATATTTAAATTATTAAAGGATATATTTTGGGTGTTTCCAGACATAATGTACACCCTGTAATATATATATATACATATAAATATTTATTTATAAGAATTTATTAGATCAATAGCAATTAAATACTCCAAATTCTCTGAAACATACCGTTACATTTGAATGATTACCTCTAACAATTTCAACAACACCTGAAAGATTTTATTGTCAGATTGCTGAAACAAACTAAATAAGTTCGATTTAGTAATCTTAGTGAAAACACCCATAGTGTAATATAATATACTTCCGGTATTTCATCAGTGTAGCAGCGTTTGCATTTTCGTTCCAATAAAGAAATAAATACAAACGTATATGTTGGTCTTAAAAGTCTACTTTATTGCAACAATGACTACTTCTCGTCATTGGCAATTTACTTCGATCCCAGATATTCGGTATCAACACTCTGTAGAAAAATAAGGCACGTGTATATCTAATTTCATCATTCGTGCCATCGGAAAGTTGAAAAACAAATACATAGTTTTACTGAACCCCATGAGGAATTGATATAAATAAAAATCTCTGAATTGTGTTTTGAAGGCACACTTGTGTTTAAAATTACATCTTTCTACGAAGTTGAAAACAAAACAAAGATATTCTAGAGCCTGCAACTCCATTTCAACCCATAAGAATTATGTGTTCATCTTCAGAATAGTTAGTTTGTTTTTAATATAAGAAATGAAACTCTCCTGTTGGAAATTTGGAATTACTCAGGTACGTTATAATTTTACGAAGAAAGGTTATAAGGCGCGAGTTGTTAGGTGAAGGCTTCTCCTTTTATAGATAGACCATTATTATAAATAATGGTACTATTATTTAAATAAAGTAACTTTTTTAAACTCTTATGGAGTGAGTAACACTTGATCATTGTTCGTATACCTCAATGAGTTAACCACTCCCGAACACTAATAGCTGTAATGAAAGAGAACTCGTTCCCCTGATGATGTAATTTGAAAAAACGTATTAGTTATGGTGACGCTACTCCTGATCGAGCGTATCTGTCACTAACTTTCTCCTCAGTTCAACACATTTCAGTTCAGATACTTCCCTCTTACTCTACTTGTCTCTAAGGAAAGTTATGCAAAATTGAATACTTATTTGGCATCGTCACCATGAGAATGACTTTTTATTAACAATAGTTACTTTCAAAATAACTGATAAGATGTATGATAGAGACCAATCCGTGCAAATGAAAAAATGAGACTTATAGAACAAAACCATGTACACTAAACTAAAGTACAAAATATGGAAAAGTATTCCATCTAATAGTTGACTAATTTTTCTATACCAAACATTATTTCGTCTAAAGAAACGTTTTGACACTTACATATTTTATGGATAGCAAATTGCCGCAACTTGTCACTGTGAAATGGATTGATGTCGGTGTCTGTTGCACATGTCTTCACCTGATACATCATTCATGATCTGCTGGATAAAAGTTTTTTACACAAAAATACACTACCATATAACAGTAATATTAATATTATATTACGGATATAAAGTACTAACTCGTGTTAAGACAATTTAATAACGAATATGAGCATTGTGTAAATTAATAAATATGAAATTATTGACAATGAGATTATAATTCCTTGAGGACTATGAATAATATAGTTTTCGTTATTAAAGTAATTCTAAAAACTGTACGTAACATTGTATACTCCATGTATACTTTCAGAACGTAATAAAAAACGTATAGAGACAAGGCTCTACTTGGTTATTGAATGAGTTCTATCTATTAATATTGTCTACAGACAAACATTGATTGTATTATTGTGTACAATAGTGCATGTTCTAATGAGATAATATGTAAGATAATGGTCTGTTTGTTCTCTTAGGACAAGAAGCTTATAAATTTGACTTAGTCCTATAAAAGGCGCTGCTTTTAGAGTGACGGGATATTCAGGATGGGTAAGGTTAAGGGGTAGGGGCCGCCTCCTATCGAGATCCATGAGGAAAAAACAGGGCACTAATTTCAAAGTCATGTCCCCCCGGTAAAAGAGGAGGCCAGCACTCAACCAGCCTCTCCTTCTTGAGACTAGCAATGACATCTGATAATTAGGGAACGAATCCCACCAAACTCTAACAGTCATCTCCCGCAGTAGATCTATCTAATTACCCTTCAGAATCTCAACATTTGAGGTTAGGGATGTGCCGCTGCTAGACATCCATTAGATTCCCCACATTTAAGTGATACATCGGTTTTTGCTGTGGCCAGTGTTAGGTTCAACTGGAAGGTATAAACCAGCCAGAAGTGGTTCCTGCTGGGTAACCAGACAATAGTTACTCCTATGGAAAAAATATCGCATATGTTGGTATAGTAAAACATGCAGGAAAAACAGTATTTTAATCAATCTGCAATCAAACACCGCTTTCCCATATTTATCCATACGATCGGAATTTCCTTATTCACTCAGTTGAAGAGTATGATTAAATATAATATTCAATTCAGTGTTAAAATAAGATAAATTATATTTTATTATAATCAGAGCTTACACAGCAGAACACAAGTTTAATCTATGTGTGAACCGAGGCTAGGGTGATTTGCATATTTTAGCCCGGCATTAGGCTATTGTTTTTACTCCAGCAACAGTTTACAACATAGCACATTTTAATTTATTAGTTTTTCTGCACACAAGTTAGTTACTTACACAAATATTATATAACATATTTTACAATTATAAATCTATAATTGAGTGTTAGTAAAATAAATAATTCCTTAAATATTAGTTTTGTTAAAATTGATTACAATATCTAGTTATCTATAATTTTAATAGTAAAATAATAATTATTATTTAAGGTGCCTTCAGTGTTTCACAATATTAAAAATATCAACTTATCAATAAATATTAACGATTAGTTGTTATTATTCGGTGTAGTTAGTTATAAAAGATGTTCTCTTGTTCATATTAGCTGATATTTTCCATTAATAATAAGTAAAATGAAATGGGAGTGTGTTTAGACATATCTAACCTTAACTTTATTTAAACAGATTAAAAAGTTTCCAGAACATACTGCACTAGTTTAAAAACTTAATATCAATTTAAACACTTTCAATTCTTGAAGGATAAATTTTATTCGAAAAGAAGATGAATAAAAAATCATGCAGGATTAAATAGGAAGCATTGTTTCTTGAGCTTTTATCAAATGAATTGCCTAGTTTCAAATCAGATAGATCACGTTATTTTCACCTATACAAAGAACCTATTATACTACAATGTAGCATAAATATATATTTTTGTTCAAGGTTATATAGAATATACAGAAGATAAAGCTAAGTTAGAACACTTTATGAGTAACACTTCAAAAAAGTGCGTTTTTATTTATGATACATCTGTGTTTTCAACAAATCATTTTTAACTATCTGGTTTTGTAACACAACGTTCTGATCTTTCTGGTTTTGTGATAGAACAACGTTTCAATTGAGCAGCGTTTTCATCAAAGCGACATGCATTTCATTTTCAAATTGATTATGTTTTTATTTATATGAACATACGTTTCTTGCATGATCTATTTTAGAAAAAAAGTACAAGTAATAAGCTAGTTAGCATTTTAATAGAAACTGAAACCTAATGAGGTAAAAATATATTTGACACCTAAAGTATAATATTTACTCTAATAAGATTCCAATAAAATTATACGACTTATGTAAATTAAGTAATTTGTACTAACAATAGATTACAAAATACATTTGCTTAAATAAAAATTATATATTTCTTTATTAAGAAACGGTACTTTTAGAAACTTATTTCCACATTTAGTTCTTCCCTGATAATGCAATTATAGTTCCATGTGAATTACGGGTACTTGTGGTGTTAATGAAAAAAAAAAAAAAAAAAAAAAAAAAAAAATACCTTCCAGCAGAAACTCTAAATACCTAGATCTATCTGCTTTTGAAACTGCTATCTACATATTTGGGTTTGTAACCTACCCCTATTTATTATACTATTCAAATCCATTTTTATAACTTTTTAGCCTTAAATAATGTAGCCTTACGTCAAAAAACAAACATAACGTTATATTACGCAAACGTGATATATCTGGTTTTGAATCTAGTTCACTCAAACATCACGTTACGAATGCTTGCTTCAATAATTGTGATATTTAATATACCATTGGTTTAGATGACGAATTTAATGGAGATATCTTATAATCAGGAACTAATCCTTCGTAAGTGCTATTATAGTTTTCTAATTTCTACATGGCATAAACAACACAAAATTTTCTCTTATTACATCATCCGTACGTGTTTTCTCATATAAATTGATATATCTGATGATTTTTTCCTTCTCTCTTTTGTTAGATGAGGAAAAATATCTGAAATAATACGTTATTGGATTGTCCAACATCCTATTCTACTAGTTAAGTTTTTATCCAGTTCCACATTATTTTTAATTATTTCGATTTTATTTGGCACAAAACTTGAAGCAGGTAACAAATTTCAATGAGGTGGATATATTCTAGATCTTTTAGACAGTTGGAGTAATAAACAACTCATTTTTTACGTATATGTCTGTAGAGTTATTTGTTAGATATAATGTTTGTTTCGTTATAATGGCAAACTACTACAACCACTCATTTTTTAGGGAGGGAGTAATTGATAGTGTTACATTGTCTTGAACAATTAGACAGTGGGAACCAATATCAAACATTTGTGGTTATTTATGTGCCGATCCTGGATTTCTATAGGGTTGATCTTCAACAGCAAGTACTGATATGAACAGAAATATATAATAAAACGACATTTAGATATCAGTGCATAAGGCATTTTTTACTCTGTAACGTTATTTTCAGTACTTATAAAAGGATTTGGTATTAATTGTCATATTTAATATGTAATGTCTTACAAAATGTTTGCCTTTCAAAAAGCAGTTGTTTGTAACGCCTACAGTATACTGGGGGGAAGTGCGTTCGAAGAGACAATTAATAGTAGTTAGTAGCCTATGTATTGGAAAACGTTCTCAAATCACGTCAACGCCTATGAACTGTAATATGTATTTTTTAAAGTTATCACAAACTTACCTTTAGGTAATTTAAACCTTCTTGCTCTTACTATTAGTACAAAGTTTTTCTAAAAGGATTTGAAATGTAAATATATAATTAAATATATAATAAATAATAATAATATCAAAATAATTTTTACCAAAACACTCTAAAACATATTAATGGAAAGTTTTGTTACTTAAACACTGATAGATTGAAATATATATATATATATATATATATATATATATATATATATATATATATATATAATGTTATTAAAATAAATAAAAAGTAAATGTTATTAAAATGTACTCATCTATGTGTGCAATGTGAGTTGGGCATACTTTTTATTTTATTTAAATTTAATCAAAAAAGTTTCAGCTTTATACTGCCGATAAAGTTGATAACAATCAAATTGTAATGTTTAACTAAACCTCTTTTTTATACTTAGCTAGTACTTTTATAGTAACTTATTTGATTATTAAAAACTTGATTAATGCCCTTATAAGTCATCATATTTGTAATTTAAAAAGTATATACATTTATACACTTAAAATATTTACAATAGATATACTATGTACAGCTGTCATATCTGCAGTAGATAGGCTTGCAGAGGAAATATATGTTGGACTAGCCGCAGTATCTCTGCATATGTGATTATATTCAATCCGGCTGCATCGAAAATAAATGGCTCTAGAACAGCTTTGAATTTCTATTCTTTTATCTACGAGTATTCTAACTCCATTTTACGCATCTTGCTACTAAATTACTGGATTTAATAAGCAAGGTCAAATGTTATTAGTTAATAAATAAAATGACAGCTTTGATGTATACGATTTAAATTAATTAAGTTGTAATAAAAACGTAATTGTACTAAAAGTTAGATAGTAGCAATCAAATTTTGATTTAAAATCTTTACTTAATGATTAATATAAGGTGGTGAACAGGAGATTAAAAACCTATGCAATTGTCAACAATGAACAACAATAAATCTCAGTACACTGTTGGTTACTGCACATAGCTAACCCAATTGCTGACATACCAACGTCCTCCACTCAATATTCCAGTTGTACCGTTGGTAATACCCTTAATTTCTTGATTTAGTTCAACCAGGTATTGTAAGCTACCAATCTTTCCCAAGTGTCATCGTTAGAAATGAGTACATATGAGTAATACACATTTTCCGTACGAGCCTATCAATATTTGAATGTACAGCTCTAAATTCAGCAACACTATTCAGTTGAACTATTTTGGTCCTGACTTGAAGAACCATACTTACATGTCCTTTTCTTACATATTTCTTTTGATCTCAGTACTTGCTGTTTAACCCCTATAAGCGAGAATTTCTGAGTGCCTTTGTGGATTACAATTAAATTGTAATAATTATTATTATATATAATTTCAGAACAATTGCTTTTTGGTCTAGTGGTAGCGCACTCACCCGGCAATTGAGAGATCCGGGTCTGATTCCCGGCGTAGCAAGTACTTTTTGTGATTTATTATTGATTGAAATTATAGAAACGTGTGTGTGTGTGTGTGTGTGTGTGTCTTGGTCGTAGCATTAATATACACAATATTGCTGCATCGGAAATACCGTCGACCACAAGTTGATTAAAATGGCTGGAAGTCAATGATTTTTAAATTTAAGTCAAGCCTTTGTATTGTTTTTTGGTGTCGTGGTAGCGCAGCCACCCGGCAATGGGCGGTTGTAGACACTTTTCAACCGAAGTATACTTTCCGTACCAAAGTATGTATATCATGAATTTGTGTATCATGATGATGTGGATGATGATGAAGGCGTGTATTAAAAGTTTTTCAAGTTTTACGTTTCCAGGACAGCGAGAAGTTATTGACAAAAATATAATTATTGTAGGGGCAAACATATTTCAGCTCTCTCAGTTTGGCAAATGTTTATGTTGTTATGTTTTGTCTGTTGAGACCGTATACTGTGTGCGTATTTCAATAATATCTTCATTATTGCCCATTACAAAGTTTAAAATCATCTTTATGGCGGTAATTTATATTTATTTACATATGTAAGATATATGTAACATTTCCTCTCTAGGACACTAGGGAGTTTTAAAACCCTAAATATTCTCTTCCTAGCGATTGTAATCTTTTTTAAACGCCTATAGGTTGTGGATTTTCATATGTTTGATGAGATAATAAAACATGTATGTGCCAATTTTAAATTTCCTATCACATCGGGAAGTTGAAAAACCAAATTTAGTGCTTCTAGGGGTTGAAACAGGATTTTTATTCATTAATGTTTGATATGTATGAACATTTGTTCGGTTTTCAATGTAATTAATGAGGCAATTTTATACCAAATTTCAAGTTTCAGTGATTTTGGAAAGTTGGATACATAGTTTGAGTAGGCGTATGAGAGAGTGGAGGCTTCTCAGTTTCATGAGTGTTGAATTAAAAAGTAAGTTTCATAACTTTTAATCCTACATATATTATTTTTTAGCATACATTGCTGGATTTAATCTTATTGTATTAAAGTTTTAATCATTTCATTATTACCTATTTACAGTTCATCTAGTCCTTGATTATGACATTATTTGTAACAGTATGGTTTGATTCATGAATAAATATATGTAATTAAAATTGAATAAATAAACATTATGTGCTGCGTATAATTTTTTCGGAGGTTATAAGAAAGCTTGGTGAAAGTATTGTAAAAATGTATTTTATGAATTACGAGTAAACTAAAAGTAATTATTCTGCCCATTATAATTTAGTTTTTTCATTATTGTTTAGTTTTAAACTAATCAGTTTTTTTGCCAATTTGAATAATGAAGTAGACAGAACTACCGTTTCATCAGTGACTGCTTTATGAAGGGTAAAGTGAGTGAGATATGCACAGCAATTCAGTCCCCCATAGAAAAATTAAAAAAATTATAGCGCTTTAGTGACTACCGCCTTAGTAATTCGTTACTCAGTAACTCTCGAGCTGAGCGTCATTTAGACCTGGTTAATATAACCTCTCTTAACAGCCCGCCACTCTGTACCGTTATATACTCTCCATAAAGTTAGTCAATTTTAAATATTTAGGGAGTACTTTTCTTCAAAATAGGTCCCTTTTGCAACTGTGGTGTTTATGAACTTCAGAAGAATGGCGAGAGCGAATGGAGGAGGTAGCTGCTCGTGTGATGATGGCCCCGGACCTTTCATTGGATTGGAGAGAGTTCCAGTTAGGAGATATGTGGTGGAAGGAGAGGATATGAAGGAATCGGAGAGAAAGAGGGCGCAACCCTGTAAGGCATAGAATAAAAGGGTGTAATGGGAAAGGGGACAGTGTTAGGTAAGGGGAACCGATACTTCCTTCCATTATATGGAGGCGTATTTTGTTTAAATCATATGCTAGTTTAAAGTAAAACATCATTACCAACTTAAGCGTACATATCTCCGTAATTTCTGAAGACTCGGAGCAATTGGTAAAAATGTTTTAATAGTTCTAAATGTTAATAAAACAATAATTTTCCAATAAACTTTATTTTTTAGACAAGGCCTTTATTTGTAGATTCGCCTGGTGATGTTAATATTTAGTACTATATCTCCGTAATAATGATAAAAAGAAGGATATGGGATGATAAAAGCCACTTTTTAGTATAGAAGTTCAGCTCTAACCGCCTCATACATAACCATGGGAGTACGCAAGTACTCTGTTGTTTGCCACTCGAGTTGATTGGATGCAGCCCACATACTTGACACCTCCCTCCTTTCACATATGAATTTTCACTCTAAAAATGAAAATTTCTCACTTCATTAAACGATAACGTTAACAAAATGATATGTTGAGAATTTTTGCTTTCTGAATGTAAAAACTAGAAACTTTAGTAAGCTAAAGAAATAATATTACGATTCTTGGCCCATACAGAAGCTTATATCTATTTTATAGTAGTTAAATTTGGTCAATCCATGTAACAATAGAATAGAATAAGTTATAAAGTTTGGTGCAAGTATATACATTTTTCAAGTAAAACACTTAGTGAAGGCATATAAAATATTTACAGGCTACGTAAAATTTAAGTATATATTATTAACATAACAATAAGCATAATAATATTATTAATATAATTTCATAGTAATATATGTGATAAGAGCCAAAATACGTACATTATATATCATAGTGCATTCATGAAATAATCCTAAACCATTAGAGTTGCACAAAGTACCATATTAAAATTAACCAACGTGAAATTAATATTACATATCAATCAATTATACTCGTAGTACAAATTAAATAACTTGAGTCAAAACTTGCTTACTTGCATGATCTGGAAGCTATACGAAATTAAGATGGTTTACTTAATTTAAGTCATTCTCAAAGAATTTTGTTGTTGTCTGGGCGTAAGCGATGCATATCAATCGTGGCGATGGTAAAAATTATATTTTTGTGTATCGGCACGATATCATTAAAACGTACAAACCTAAAAACTCGAAATTTTGTTTCAAACTTCACTTCTATAAATACAGAAATACTGAGTTAGAGTAAGGGAATTATTACTGCATGGTATTCTACTTAGCGTTATCAAATATATTAAAATTGGTCTTATGGGTAACCGTGATGGCAGCGAAAAAATAACACAATGTTAATTTTTGTTACTTATTCATAAAGTAAAATAAAAACGTATCCCTCAAGACCTTTATAGACCAAATAAAGCATGTTCATAAAGATAAAACATTCATTTAGGTTGAGATAGGGTTAGAGTCCCCTTAAAATAAATTTAGTTTTTAAAATGTTTAATGTCCTTGATGCATTCAATTTGACACTCATGTGACTTGTACTCATTTAAAAGATTCTATTGAACCTTCTATTAATTTTCAGGTTTTCAAGACATATTGACTTGACACTTTACGTTTATTTTACAGAATTTTTATTTGCAATCAATGCCTTAAATCAATATATAGTTTAAATTAGCCTTTAAAAATAAAAGATACCTTTAAATGCTGACAAACATTTCTCATTTCTAAATATTACAATATTGAGTTAATTAGTATAACTAGTAGCAAACATAAATGATATTTTTATTTTGTAAAAGTTTTAAATGTAAAGTCACAATTCAAATTAACTAACTTTACTTCGTAAGACAAACGTTTCAGTTTTAGTTTGAATACAGTTGAGTTTAATTATAACTGTATCATAATCAATCAATCAATAATTTATTGTACGAATAAAATGTGTTTAACGTCATCAGTTCAAGGATAACAACAATCCACGCTAGCCTATAATTAATAACTACAAATATATTTTAAAATTCATCAACCCTTTAAATACATGTTTTCTTTACTATATCAAAGAGTTATTGTCATCGTGCAAGACATTGTGAAAACCTTGAATATTTTGTTTAATGGGCCTAGGCCTAATTAATTTGAATATGTGACGAATGTGTTGAAATATAATTAGAAGGATAGTCTATTTATAACTAAATCTCTACTAGATTAGCGAGGCCTGGAAGTCTTGATTACGTTTGAAAGGACAAGGATCAAACGGTTCTAGATCCTCAGTACTGCCAATAGTAATCTGGAGTAGTATAATTACCGGGGAGGGGGTACCATGTTCTGTCTCTCGTTGATTAGGGTTTACATCTCTGCAGTAACAGAGACTGTTTGTAGTTTGCAGTCCTATGATCGCTATGTTCACCTTTTCCTATTTGCTGTGTTTGGTTGACGGTGTTGTTGAATGGTTTAGAATGGAATAGATTCAAATACATCTGGAATTAATGGTGCACGACAGTACACTTTTTTGATTTACAAGTAAGTATTAATATTTATAGTAGATTTAAACTCAATAATCAATACACTACACTCTCTACAATGTCATTATTCCATTGACTTCAATTTGGGATCATCGTACAATTCTGATTCGTACTGGGAACTGAATCACAGTTTGCTTTTTTGGCAATGAGGATCTAGATTTTCTCCACAATATTAGCTTTCACTGTTTAAATAAAGACATATTCGGGTTGAAAACAATTTATATGATAAAATATATTATTTTAAATATGATTAGTTATATTTTTATAACAACAAACTCAAAAATCAGCTATTACCAAACATGCATTAGAAACAAATCACACTTTAAAAAATTTCACATTATTAAAACAAGTCCTTAAGCAGAAAGAACTTGACGCTTAAGAAACATTATACATAACAAAATAAAGATAAAATATTGAACAATGATTTTGTACCGATTCAAAATTCACCCTTCCTTTAAAATATAACAAAATTCTTTTTGACCCAAACTCTTATATATATATATATATATATATATATATATATATATATATATATATGTATATATATATATATATATATATATATTACTATATATATAAGAGTTATATACTACTAGTATTTATTTTATTCTATTTTACTTTAAATTTAACAAATATTTTATTAAGCTTTACTCAGCTGATAATTAATTTGAAATTTTAATATTTATATTATTTAATTTGTTGTTTCTCACCTGAAGCATTTCTCTCTCTTTGATGCTGAAATG
This sequence comes from Homalodisca vitripennis, assembly GCF_021130785.1. NCBI lineage: Eukaryota > Metazoa > Arthropoda > Insecta > Hemiptera > Cicadellidae > Homalodisca > Homalodisca vitripennis. The sequence goes on along the minus strand of NC_060211.1, from coordinate 64,733,990 downwards.
CCTTGTGTATAAAAATAAAATTATTGGATAATTGTGACTTTTCTTTAATCAATTATTATATTAGATAACAGTATATTCCAGTAAGAAAATCTCCTCCTTCAGTGAAGGAAATATATTGTTTCATACTTTAAAAATAATAATAAAAGTCGGTTACAAACTTATAGATTACAATAAATTATACGGAAATAAACAAATAAAAAGGAAGATAAATTACTGAAAGCATGCATAACTTCTATTCACAATATTGTTTGATTTAATCATGTATTTTAACAAAACGGTTTCATGTAATTTTAATTTTTTTAACTAAACAAAAGTCACTATGAAATGTTGTTTTATTTCTAAATTCCTAAGATTTTTCGAATTGGGCTATCATAAATGATAACAACCCACATTATTTAAGTTAATTTATTATTGGTAAATAATATTATATGTGTTAAAACAAATTTGTTTGCTATAAATAATGAGGAGGGGCGAATTATACAGACAGATTTAAAAATAACTTAAAGGAGCAACTATTATTAAATTAATTTTAAAATTGTATTCATACATCATTCAAGTAAATATTTAAAAATAATAAATTAAATTTAGAATCGGTAATTTTAAGTTCCACTTTGATTTAAAGTCTTTAAATAAATAATATTTAACATATTAAACATGTAATAGTGATGTCTAAATTTCGTCTTAGATTTTAAACCGTAATTTCATAATTCCAATTTTAAATATGAATAACAATCTTTTATTGAATTAAATAAAAGTTGTTATATAAACTTCTGTCTACAGAAATTTAAATCTCAGTAAGTTTAGATACTTGCATTATAACCGTATACAGTTTGAATCTTTCTGCAAGGGAAATTGGGAATACGTTTTGATCATCTTTCTTGTTGCACTATTGGAGATGTTAGATTGTTTTTCCACTTCAGTGGGTTGATGATCTGAAGCTTTTATCAACACAGCAGATGTGCTTTTTCTACTCACCAAGTATATTTAGTAGTAAGGCATAAAGTTATTTCTAAGTAAGATTACTGGAAATTGAAATCCAAGTTGGTGTAGATAGTTACATTATGAATGTATAAAGTTTGAATCCTTCTACGATATAAGTTGGGAATGTTTTTACCTTACCAGTTGCTGAAATACTTGAGTGGCTGGCTTGTTTATCCACTGCAGGTGTTGATACTGTGAAACTTTTAACAGCTCTTCACTTACTTCCGTGTTATAATGTATTAACTGGTCCAAGGCCTGTTAATTCGTAGTTTGTATTTATGTGTTGGCTACTAACAGTATTATGCTCTAAAAACAATTGCGGAGATCACTTAATTTATTTTTGTTCCAAACGTTAGAAAACAAGGAATATTGAATTTATTACTAAAAGTACAGATAATATAAGTATAATATTTAGTCTATTACGTAGCCAATATTTTCAGCGATTTAGCACGTATTCAAGTTTACTCAATTTAGTACACAAAGACAAAAGTCTTCTATTAATATAAATATCCTAATGTTCTTACATTTTTACATCAATATCTAGTTCCATATTACTCTAATTGATAACAATTATAAAAAAATGCCACTAAATTGCTCTAAATTTGGATTTGCACGCTCATAATTGCAGTTTTGGGAAGTACTTAACAGTGTTAAAAAGTACTTAGTATTTAAAAATGTAATCTTTTTGTGTAACGCATATCATATCAGCCTTAAAATATCATATTAGGTTACAATGGTTCATATTATCAAAAGAATAATTGTGTTAAGTGTACATAATTTAGAATCACGTAAAAGTAATTTAACTATGAAATGTGAGTGTATTATATAATATTCGTTAAAACTGCGGCAAAGGTACTAGTCATCCTTAGCTAAAGACCGAGTAAGTATAGAACAAAAATATTAATGGCACATTGCCATTCTAGTATATAAATAAAGTCATAGTGAAAATGTCTCATAATGGATACTAGGATTAAAAATCGTAAAGCATTACAATTGAAAGTCCGATCTGGGCAAGTATATTTGAAATAAAGTTAAATAAAATATACTTGCCCGGATACTTCTTACAAGTAATTTGTACTGTAAGAGAAAAGTTGAATATATTGCCAAACAAAACACTAAAAAAGTAGCATTTTGAAAAAAAATAAAAAAATAAACAATTCGTGCTTTGTAGAGTAATCTGAGTATTTTACACTCGTAATTTTAATAGATGAACAATCTTCAGCCACTCTTAATGGGAGGGGCTGGAGTGGGTTCATTGGTGTGGAAGCAGGTCCAGCTGAGGGGCGCGGGGTGGGGGGCGGCTGATCATGGGGATCAAGGTTCTTTAGATCAACCTGCAGCACAATAAGGCTGCCTCGGCTGTATTCTGCAGACGCTTCCTGTCGGAAGATTTTCATGTGGCCCTGATACAGGAACCTTGGATCAGCAACGGAAAAATATCAGGGCTTTCAATGACAGGGGTGAAAATTGTTAGTGCCCAGGTTGAAAATGCCAGGACATGTATTGTTGTAAGCAACAAGGTGGACAGCATTCCTGTTCTGGAATTTTGTTGCAGGGATCTCGCCACAGTCAGGCTGATTGTGGCTGGTACTGGGACGAGCCCTGCTAGTTGCATCATCATATCTACCGTATGATGATGCGGAGTCCACGCCCTCCAGGGAACTGGCTGCCTTGGTGGACCATGTTGGGAGGAGTGGAGCGGAACTGGTGGTGGGATGCGACTCCAATTCGCACAACGAGGCGTGGGGCAGCCCCAACACCAATAACAGAGGTAAGTTGCAGAGGTTAAATGTGGGAAATGCGCCCACGTTTTGCACGAGGACAAGAAGGGAGGTGCTAGACGTGACCATGATGTCGGAGGGTATGGCTGGTCGGATGCATGGCTGGCATGTGTCTGACGAGCCTTCCCTCTATGATCATGCTCACGTCTGTTTTAAGATCGTGTGAACAGAAGCTAGAAAAATTTCAGTATAGGAATCCGAGGAACACAAACTGGGTATCATACAAGGAAAAACCTCAGGGCCACGGTTGGATTCTGATTCCACTAATGGGAAACGGATTCACAGCGCGGCGCAGCTGGACGAATCGGCTGACGGTCTAACTTCTGCGATTGTCGGCTCCTTTGATCTCAGCTGCCCGGTTATCAACAAAAAATAGATCAAAGGTAGCCTGGTGGAGCTCTTTGAACTGGCCTCTTTGAGGAAGAGGGTCAGGGCTCTATTCAGGAGAGCCAAAACTTGGGGCACTTGGGGACACCTACCATGAGGCTATTGCACTGTACAACCGCAAGGTTTGTAACGGCCAAGAGGTTAGCCTGGAAGAAGCTCTGCACCGATATTGACAGTGTGGCAGGGCTGTGCAAGGGCTGCAAAAGCTATTGGCAAAGAATCCCATCTCGCCGCTTGGTAGTCTCAAGGACGATCAAGGTGTTTACATTACTGAGCCGGAAGGAGTTCTGAAAGTTATGATGGCGAAACACACTTCCCGGACTGTATAGTTCATGAGGGTGAACAACCACCCGAAAGTGAGGAGAGGACATGCGCCACCCATTTGCAGTGGAGTCTGGCGCACCGTATTGTTACCTTCAGTAGGATTGAGTGGGCTATTAACACATTCAGTCCTTACAAGGCTCCTGGGGGGCGACGGGGTGAGACCGGTTTGCTTGCAGCGGGGATTGGACATTCTCCTTCCCCAGCTGTGCAGACTGTTCAGAGCCTCCGTGGCTCTCAGTATATCCCACTATCCTGGAGAGTGTCCAGAGTGGTGTTCATACCGAAGAAGGGAGGGCGAGCATGGATCGGCCGAAGTCTTTCAGGCCGATACGCCTGTCCTCCTTCCTTCTCAAAACCATCTTTTTTAGACATTGAAGGTGCCTTTGATAATACAGCCACTCAGGCGATTTTATCAATGCGGTCTCAAGACGTGGCGTTGATGGTCAGGTGTGTGACTGGATAGGGGCCTTGCTCACGGACAGGGTTGTTGTTACAACCCTCATGGGAGCAAGTGTTAGTGCGAAGGCTACGAGGGGCTGTCCGCAAGGCGGCGTTCCTCTCTCCTCTTCTGTGGAACCTGGTTGTGGATGACCTGCTAAATTCTCTGAATAGCAGCGGTTGTCTTTGCACAAGGGTACGCAGACGATATTGTGATTCTTGTGAGTGGCAATTTCAACACAACAATCACGGAACGACAAATGCTGCTCTGAACGTGGTGGGGGAATTGGTGTGATAACGTTGGCCTCACCGTCAACCCCACCAAGGCTGCCGTGGTTGCCTTTACCAGGAGGCGGACAGATGGAGGGCATTGGTCCCCTTTCTATTTAAAGGCTCACCCGTTGAGCTGAGGCCTGAGGTAAAGTACCTGGCCTTGATCCTAGATAGGGTTCTAAACTGGGGACCTCATCTAGAAAGGGTCATTGCCAGGGGTAAGTGGTCTCTAATGCAATGAAGACGTGTGAAGGTGGGCCCTGGGGACTGAAGCCGAGACTCTTGTACTGGCTTTATGTTTCCGTGGTCAGACCTGCACTAATGTACGGAGCTGTCGTATGGTGGCCAAAAACGGAAGCCAAGACGGTGGTAGCACGTCTGGCGGGTATCCAAAGGATGGCCTGCCTAGCTATTACTGGGGCTTTTCCCAGTGCGCCAGGCGCGGCTTGGACTGTTGTTCTTAACCTCGCCCCCCTGGACATTGTCATTCGAGCTATGGCCAGGAGGAGTGCCTACTGTCTTCAGCAGATGGGACTCTGGTCGGGCTGCAGCGGTGGGCACTGCAGAATTAGCACTCTGATACAGGGAGGATGTTTTGCACATGATCTCTGATCAGATGCCACAAAAGTTTTCCTTTGACAAACCCTTTAGTATTATTTTACGCTCAAGGGATGATTGGTCAGAGGGGAAGAAACCTCTTTCCACCAGCGGAAGCTCGAATGGTACACAGACGGCTCCAAAACAAAAAGCGGCACAGGCGCTGGAATTCTGGGGAGTGAGACCATGTAGGGAGCTGGTGGTTTCTATGGGTCCGTATCCGACAGTCTTTCAAGCGGAGGTCGCAGCCATTATGGAATGTGCTCGTGAGAATCTTCGACTGCGATATAGGGGCAAGACGATTAACATTTTCACGGACAGTAGGCAGCGCTGAAGGCGCTGGATTCCTCTGCAATCAAATCCCAAACTGGTTTGGGATTGCTACTAGACCGTTTCCTCCCTAGCCAGAATCAACAATGTAACCGTTTTTTGGGTTCCTGGTCATGAGGGGATTCTTGGGAAACGAAAGAGCTGATGCCCTGGCCAACCAGGGCTCAGCAACAATTATGACGGGCCCTCAACCGTTCTGCGGTGTGTTCCAAGGTGTGAATCCTCTAGGGTTGTCTCGAAATGGATTTGCGCGGAGCATGGGACAAGGTGGAGGTTGCATCCGGGTTTGAGAGTGAGTAGAATGGTATTACAGTCACCTTCTTCCAAGGTGGCTTCGACCTTCTCTAATTAATACAGATCAATGTCTTCTAAGGTCATTGGTCTCATTACGGTGCATGGTCACCTGAGGAAGCATCTACACAGAGTAGAAAGGGGTGGTGAATTTTCTCAGTAGGACCTGATAGTGTTGTTTTCGGCGGTTTGTTGAACTGCTGAATTTGTAGACTGGTAGGCCTCATTGTGTTTCCGGGGTGCGCCAAAAGCCCTTGAGGCTTAAGTGCATGGCAGTAGGCCGCCCCAAGGGGGAAAAAAAACTTAGTATAAATTATAAACAAATATATTGTATAGCTGTATTCATAAATTAATTTTAAGGTGGAGAACAACATATGTTCATGCAATGTATTTTTACTTAGTTATTATTAACAACTCAATAACAGTATATAATGGTTCTGACGCAAGGTATGTGTCACTGTTTTTGTGTTGCATAATAAAGCTGCAATCAGAAAAGTTCTTTCTTTTTCTAGGATATGTGTCAAAGATTACAACTATCAGTTATAATGTAAAAAAGTGACGCAGATATCAGATTCAGTTTAGAGTATTGTAAATCTCACAAACTTTTCACATTACATCCGACGTAATTTAATTTCAGTAAGCTAAACACTACTTTAACCATGTTAGTAGATTAATTTATCTATATATTTTATATTTGAAACTAAAATCTGCTAGAACTAATTCATTAGCTAGAACCAAGTCTTAATCAGACAATACAGCTTGTAGGACGAAACCGGAGAACTCTCATCCATAATCATACAATTACTTCGTCGTTTGCTGCGTCAGCTCATTAGCAAACCGAACTTGTCATTTGACATAGTTTTTGTTATAGAAATACATTATGGTATAATATAAAATTAGGTACTGTGTTTAATTATTTGTTGTACAACTATATTATTTATACTTAAAATATGTATATGGTATCATATAGGTTTGGGAATTTTCCCATATTTTATGATATCCGAAACTGCATTGTTATATTAACGTTTTTTTTAAATATAACTATAAGGTAATTGGGTAGATTTACACATTTAACTGTACAGACCGTCCATTTTTACTAAAGCTTTAGCGAATTGTTTATCCTTTTCCGAACTATTTCAACTGTACGCCCATTGGACTTTTAAACCTAAAATAACTAGGGCTCTCTCTTGGACCCAAACCTACGTTCTATGTTTTCAGATCTGTAGGACTTTGATATCAAGAGTTATTCCACAGACGGACAGATAGAAATGCCACGATGTTGATGGACTGCTGGGCCATTTATTTCATAAAACTAAAAGAAATTTATAAAGATGAAAACTCAATTTTCACCCTAAATGTGACAAATTACCTTTAAAAATGCCACTAAGCAAATCCAATGGGAATCGTATAAGACCCTAGTGACTTTTTTACACTTTATTACACGAACTTATGTGCGTTTATTATATTTCTAACTGTATAGAATAAAATTTACTTGTAGACATGTTCCAATATTTTTTAGTTGATGTATACGTCAGCTTATAAATCACATGTGAAAACTGTTTTTATAGTTTAGGCATTGATATTACAAAATAATAGGGAAATTTGTCAGGAATTATGTTGGATAAAATTGTCTAGAAGCGTAATAGCACGTTTTCTCGTGCTAATCGTTAATTTAACTATCCTACATGTTTTTTTACATATGAATCGGTAAGTGTTCAAAAGGTCGGAAGTAAATTTTTTTCACATATTCGATTTATGGCGGAATAATGTTAATAATAATGTAGCCGCACCAATTCGTGTTAAAAGGGCGTCTGAAATAAATTTATTATAGTAACCATGGCAACATGAATTCTTTGTTTTTTGTTAAAAGGGCTGAAGTCCGGACTTCCGCCTTTTTAACAAAGATTGGTTGAATAGCAGCTGAGTGGACAAACAACATAACCTCAATTTGCTGCTATAGTTTCTGAATCAGTGGGTGTACCTTTTTGGCTATTACATAAATAATTTAAATATCAGCAGTATTAATTATAATGTAATGTTAATTTGATGGCGGGAAGTAGTGGTAGTGACGAGGATGTCAATGTAGGAAAGAAAAGAAAGCAAAATCCTCAGAACTACAAAAGAAATCAAATTAAAAGTGCAAGGTTATCTGGCCAATCCTATGAAAGTTTTAGTGGCAAATAAGTAGAAGAGAAAAAGGTTGGAAATCCTTGTAGGTAAGTAATGATATTAAATATTACTGTATTCAATTGGCTACTAAGAACATAATTAAGTTAGGCTAGGCTACTAACAATATTATATTGCAGATACTTGGAGGTTGGTTTATAAAGTTTAGGCCTAGGCATATTACTAAGCAGTGAAATCTAGCCCCTCCATTGATTAAAGGTTTAAGTGCCCAGTATTCCCTTTTTATATGGTTCTAACGTAAGCATCTTGTGATATAAACAAAATTAAATTAAGACCATTACTTTGTAGTAAAAACCTGTCTTAAACTGTAAAAACCTAACCTAGTAAATAGGCTGTTTATTAACAGAATCTACTCTAATGTAATGTGGGTTGATCTGAGAAGTACTTTTTGTTAGTTTTATTTTCACACATTTAGCTAATAATTTGGTTTAAAAACAGGTAATTTTGGTGATTTCTTTATGTTGCAGATGCTCAGAAAAATGTTTCGAGCACATTGGGCCAGAAAACATCCAGGATACTTTTAACAAATTTTACTCTGCCTAAGAGACAAAAAATGAACAGGACCTGTTTTCACTTGGTCTGATTGATGTTGAAGACGTTGTAACCAGAAGACCGGGATCACGCGAAATCAAAGGGAAAGAACGTGAAGAAAATGCAAACATTCGCCATAAAAAGAAGGCAGGTGGCAACAGCAACACCTTCCGTTACCATATTCTTGTTGGAGACAGGAGAGTAAAGATATGCGCAGCAGCCTTTATTTCAATTTTTGCCATTTCAGAAAAGAGAGTAAGACGAATAAGGCAGCTAAAGACCAGTAGTAAGCCAGTTAGGGACCTTAGAGGGGCACATACCAGCAATAATTTGGCTCCAGAAGTTTATCAGAAAATTGACAATCACATAAGATCATACCCAACTAAGATAACCCATTATTCTGGGAAAGTGAAACAGTTTCTTAGTGAGAAACTGAATGTAAAACTAATGCACCACATATTTTTGGAAGAACACTGTGAAGTAAAGGTTTCGTACCAAGCATACTGGAACTATTTCAATATAAATTTTAAGTTAAGTTTTGGCCAGCCTCAGGTTGAAACTTGCTGTACGTGTGAGGAGTTGAGCATTAAAATAAAGTCGCCCCATTTAAATGACGTTACCAAGCGAGTAGCTGTGGCTGAAAAAATTGTACATAAAAGGAGAGCAAACAAGTTCTAAAACCGCATTGATCAAGATGTTACTGATGCAAAGAATAAAATGAACAGTAATGTATTATCATTGGCAATTGACTACATGAAAAACATTTCATTACCGCAAATACCGGTTCAAGAACTGTTTTATATGCGACAACTTACCGTAAGTTTGTTCTGCATCCATGATGTTAAGAAGAATGTTGCCATCATCTACCTGTACTATGAAGGAGAAGCACGAAAATCACCTTATGAAACGTGTTCATTTATTTTACACTACCTGTCCTCTGTGCCTGAAAGTGACTATGATGAGCTGAATCTGTATGCAGACAACTGCGGAGGGCAAAACAAGAACCATTGTTTTTGCAAACTGTTTCTAGCACTCACCGACTTAAAACGATAAAAAAATCAGTTCTTTCCTATTAGGGGCCATAGTTTCCTCCCATGTGATAGGGACTTCTCCATCATCAAACGGGAGCTAAAGAAACATGACAGAATCTATAGTGTTCATAAAATCACCGAGATCATCATCAAAAGCAGCAAAAGCCAGAAGTTCATAGTGGTTGAAGTAGACAGCTCTAAAATGGTTTACAATTTTAAAGATTGGTGGCTAACCTTTTACAAACGCAAAATTGCATCAGAAGATACCAAAAGGAAGCGCAAAGAAGTTCCACCACTTTGAGTACAACTCCGATCAACAAGGCGTCTGTAGAGCAAGACAGGAAATCAATGGAATCCTTACTCATACGTTCAAAATGAGTATGATCACATGTGGCAACAATGAACTGCATCTTCCAGACCAAATAACTTATCCAACAGGGAAGGTCTCTATTAAAAGTGCACAACTAAATGACTTGAGGGGGTGTTTACAATACATTCCCAACGAACACGCTCAGTTTTATAAAGAAATTCTCGAATGGCCTCAAGACAACATTCCTGGTGTAGGCGAAATTGTTGATGAGACAGACTAAGTATCTCTTGGATGTAAATATGTATAATATATTAATAAACTTGTTATTTTAATATATATAATATTTCTTAATTTCCCCGTCTAATCAATGCAAGGAGCAATAAAACTGAGGTTGGTTTTGAGATAAATGTTAAAAGGGCGGAAGTCTACCAGTTTTAAGTGCTTTTATCCATCACATAAATACAATCCCAATCATTAGGCGTTTGATTTAATTTATTGTAACTATTTAGGTTGGGTAGAATTCATTTATTGTAATCAATTGTAATAATAACAATCGTTTGAAAGTATTGTTAGAAGTAATTTTCAAGTAACTAAGAATTTCTCTTCGAACAAAAAACTCGCCCTTTATGGCGACGAATCCTTCTTACTTTTATTTATTTCAGCATAATAGAGGATTAGCGGTAAAATATTGTTACTAATGAGGTTCTTTGTTGTAGAACGTTTTTGTTTGATTAAATCTTCAATGTTTACTACTTTAATATTTTAATTTTAGGGTAAAGTTTCGTTTTTGCTTAAAGTCTAATTAAAACTGCTATTGAAATATGAACTTTTCTTTATAATTGTATATATTATCGGCGAAAACTGCAAAAAATCTTTGTTACATATTTGAATGCGCAAAATAATGCATTGTCATTAAAAAAATTATTATAAACGGATATTCATATAATCATTGATTTTGGTTGAAGAAGAAAAGTTAAAATTTGACTTTTTTATTATTGAAACATAACAAAATTTGTTTGGGTATGCTATATTAAAAATATTAAAGTTTTAATTAAGATTTTAACTTTAGGAATGGGCGCATTGACATCGGAAGAAAAATATCTAAGTCAAAACTGACAAGTTGTAACATTTTACATAGTCTTTTCGGCATAAACATATTGCAACAGTTTGATTCATGTTTTGTTTAAATTTTAAATAAATATTGTGTTTAATGAACCAAAAATTTCTAAAACAATCTATCAATTGATATAGTTCATAAAAAGACACTCCCATGCACTAGAGCTTAATAAACGTTTTTATTTGGTCACTAACAATGATAATTCTGTAAAGACCATATCATTAAAGATTGCTCGGTTACCAAAGGCAAAGTTGTAGCGTTATTCACTTGTATTATATATAATACATATTTTCGCAACCCTATTACTCTTTAACTGTTAAAATAAGTTGCATTCGACGTTCTTAGAACTAAATACTTGGCGGATTAATACCCTAATTGGCACTCGTATTGATTTTTCCTCTCGTGAACTTTATAGCTGCCGTTCCCGCTGCCGAGTATCATTTCGCGCACTTTGTCCATAATTAAAATTTATATTAGAAATTTATATATTTCTTTCATTTGAGACATATAATTTTTAATGCAATTAAAGTTAAAGTTGTAAATAGTAAAGTACGCTAACTTGGTTGATGTTTTATTTGGCAGATTAAATGTGGAAAATTGTGTGGTGATGTCCTTGTGACGAGACCACTTTGTGTTTAGTCTAGATGTGTCTCGATAAATGGCTAATACCTTCGTGGTTTTGTTACATACGAGTTTTCCTTCGAGTCACCGAGTTTGATTTTAATTATTATGTGTATAAATTCGAGTGCTTCCAGCATTTATTTTTTAGACTTATAGTCTACTAATGTTTACTTTTTCCAACTACTGCTGCAATGTCAAGCCAAGATGCTGACGCCATCGCTTTTGAGTCTAAATCAACGTGAATTGAGTCAGTTTTATAGTTTTAATAACTATTAAGTTGCTATCCCATAGAACATTTGAACCATTAGCCCACTCCCATGGTTTGTTAATCATCACTCTATTTGGCAGCAACGTGGTAATACATTAATAAATTTTTAACATAAAGAAGCGGTGCTTTTTTGTTTATTAGTCTCAATTGAACATATAAGTAAACTTCGCTAATCTAGTATTCATTACTACGTCCCGGTGTTTCCATCCAACCCCATAGGTTTCGTCCATTCGGTACAAAATAATGAACCAGTAACTTTGAAGGCTAATTATTTTTTATTCAGTCACTATGAGTATAGTTTAAAAGCTTTTGACGTATAGGTAATAAACCAAAATGTGATCAGTTATAATATTCGAACGTTGTTGTATAAATATGGTAAACCGAATATTAGACAGAATAGTTACTGTGCAATAATTGTTAATCTGATATTCAGAACATATCACTACTTGCAATGCTGCAATCCCTGGACAGTTGATGTCAGCGAATGACGGACATGCAATCGTAAAATATTTAAGCGTCACTGTGGAAATTGAAGCGGGTCTATTGCTGCATTATCGAGGTAACTACTATAATACATACTATCAAATACCGTGAAAATACGAGATTTATATCGTTTACATTATAATGTGTATTAAAACAAACACAATGTTGAATTTCACAATTTCATATTTTGGTGATATTATAACGATTACAATATCAGGCTCATAATGAAATATTCCCGGATGGTTAGTGTAAACAATATTTGTGGAATTGTTGTGGTAATTTAATTGCACTAAGATATTTCATTATTGATTTATTTTTATCGTTTTAGATGAAAATAAGATGCAGAAGAGTTTAAGATAAAGAAAAATTAGTAAAAATAGTATTTACACTACATAATAGTTTAAAAATACTATCAATGTAGGGACAGTATCAAATAATGATGATGTCTTACATAAAATGTTTCAGTAGCTTTTAAATATGTGATTAATTCAAAAATATTCTGCACGTCAAAAGCTTTCTAGTGTGGCACTTATTAAAAGTAAACTTAGTATTATGATAATATACAATTAGATGGAATGTTCATCCCACAATATATAAAACTACATTACTTTTGGCAAGTCTTGTTTATGTTTATCTTAAAAATTAAACTTATACGTATTTCCACGCATGCCTCAATAAGCTTCGGAGATATCATTTAACGACTAAACAAAATATAATTCCCTTTTTGAGCTAGTATGCTCCACAAGTAACTAGTATATTTAACGATAGAGTAACCATAAGAATGCGGTTCTGGTATAGTCTGTATTCTATATATTGTGAAACGAAGTATTTGATTGATGTACCTAATGGTGTTGGCTGTTAATTACCATGTGGGTACGCGTATATGTGACGTCACAGAAATTGTTGGGGTAGAGAATTTAATGGAGTTGAATTCCGAGATAAATTATTCTGCTTCACAAAAGTTCAGAGTACATTAAACAAATTGGAAGTACTTTCACTAGCGAAGCCTGTTACGCGAAACGTGGTCTTACTTATACTTTGTTTTGTATAGGAAAAGGATTTTAGGTCCAACCTGTTAGAAATTAATAATACATTGACTTTATAAGACAGCAACATGTTTCTCCTCTTAAGTAACGTAGCCACCATCGGTATAAACAGTTGTACATGTTTTAAACCTTCAAGGGATCTTACATCAAATAAATGTCATTGCAATAAAATAGGTACATTTTGACTTGTGTGTACACAGTAAACGTTAAGTGCATATTCAAAACAAATCCCTGTACAATATTTGAGTCTAGGTTGACAAAATATAAATTTGTTGCTCCTTATTGTAATTATAAAATAACATGTAAGGTATTTTTGTAATATTCATCCTTTGAGTGTTATAAGATTTGAAAATTTAATAACTAATAATGTAAAAAATTCTGGTATTTCAGTTTAAAACTGAAAATCACGGAGGGTAAGGTCCAAAGCTGTTTAAAATTAACCAGTCCACTCTGATGATCGAACATCCGCCATGAGGACTATAGATCCTAATATTGCTGCTTGATTTATTACTACCACAGAATAATAGATTTAATGTGGTGCTTAAAACTATCTCTTACTTTGACGTTCAGTCCAACTATATAAAGTAAATTTGCAAATTATTTTTGTTACCTCCGCTTATACGCTATTACATTTGTTCAATTGCGATGGAAACTATTTTTTGCAGTGCTAATATTTAATTAAAACATACAGTTGTACCTTTATTTAGTTTTACTCCATAAATTACATATTTCCGCAACAAAATTACTTGTTAGTGGTAAGTATAAGTTACATCCGATGTTCTTGGAACTAAATTTTTGGCGGATTGATAACCTAATTAGCACGGGTATTACTTATTTCTCTCGAGAGCTTTGTAGCTGCCGAACCTCGCTACCAAAGCAACACTTCTCGCGCCTTGTCCGTAAGTAAATTTTTATATCTTGGTGTTATAAATTAGCCCTTTCATGCGAGACATCTAATTTGAATGTAATTTAAAGTAAAATTATAACTTTTAAAGTAACTTACCTTGAATGAGTTTTATTTGCCAGATTAACTTGGGTAACATTTGTGGTGATGTCCTTCTGACGAGACCACGTTGACGTGATTATAATTTGTCTCGATAAATGTCTAATACCGTGGCGATTTTGTTTTAGGCGAGTTGCAGATTGCTCTTCGAGCTCACTTCTTGAGTTCAAGCCCAATTACTTCATGTGTTAGACTTCCAGTCTAGTAATCTTCCCCTTTTCCGAATACAGCTGCATTGTCGAGCCAAGAATGCTGACGCCCGCGTTTTTGAGACAAGTTCATCTGGTTTTAATGGTTAATAATGGTTTTAATAATTATTAATTTCAAAGGTACAATCCATAGAACATTGGAATATTTAGGCCAATATCATGATATCATATTTTAGTTCATTAATAGTCTATTTGGCAACAACGTGGCAATACTTTATTTTATTTTACGAACTAGGAGTGGTGCTTTTATGTTTATTTGCCAATATTAAACATATACGTTACTATATTCATTACTACGACCTCAGCGGTATCCAACCCCATGTGTATTGTCCATTCGGTTTGCAGGTTAGTAGAGTAATCTTTTATGTACATCAATGGACTCGAAAATATATCAATATGGTATTTGTTTTAATTACAGAATATAATTATTCTGTGATCATATCAAAATATTTGTTTAAAGTAATGGCATATATTGCTTTTTACTTTTATGAATTATATTATTTTATACTTTACAGCTTATTTATAATCACACTTAAATGTTTTTCATTAAATTTAATTTTTTTATAAAAATCAACCTTAACTTTATCAAATATTTCTAACGTGTAGAACAGTACAGATTTTTTATAGAATAACGTTAGTGTTTAAACAACATTATCTTAAATCAGAAAAATATTTACAGCAATATTTACCAAACCACTACATAACTGTGAACCTATTTTTTCTGCCCGTGTTCGCAACTTAATTAATCCATTCAATAAATGCAATAATAGTGATATCTTGTAACGATTTAACAATTATAACAAGTTTTTGTTCAGAGAAATAACACAATACATACTGTATTTAACCTGAAATATAGAATGAATTCAAAATAATATATTGAAACTATTTTTAAACCTTGAGATACACATAAAACACAAGTTAACTCTTACGATGCAATACTGGAAAAATTTAACATCATTCGAATAACAACGACTAAAGCCTGTTATGCCAAACAAGATATGTAAATATGTATATCGATGCGTATGTCACTATCGCTTTCATGTACGTGAAGGAAACTATAGTTCAATCGATCTGTATCTATGTTCGTTTGTGCACTCTCTTTGTTACGTTCTGTCGAGTCGTTCAATACGTTGTTATTCTCGATAATTGAGCGAATATCCAACATAAAAGCTTACAAGAATATCACGTTCTAAACACACGAGATTCCTGAGATTTATGTTTCTGTTTAAATCGGGTTTTAATAACTAAGCTTCTCACAAGAGTGTTGTATCGTAAAATTGTATTTGTTAAATAACTTATTAGCTATCGTTTTATATACACAGAGTATTTATAATACTAACCACAATTAGGAGCAAGAACCCTTTACATAATGGATGTTTTCCGGATTTCCTTGATACATTTAATATCCAGGTTCTACTGTACATACTATAATGTCATGTAAAATGAAAAAAAAAAAAAAAAATAATAATAATAATAAATGTCAACTTTTCCGTGGAATTTTAGGGCTAAGAAGCCCTCTCTAACACAACGTGGGGTAATACTCTCAGTAGACAGGATAAAATAATTTGTACATACTGATTTGCATGGTTTATTATAATTGAAGTGAACTATAAAAAGAATCAGTGCTCTTTCGAGAAAAATTAAATTACAAGGTATTAAACATACAAGCATTTTCACAAACTATCCAATTTATAATACTAATAGGATTGAAGTTTTGTATGGGGCTTTAGTTTAAAGTCACCCTAAATATTTGTTTTTATTGTTCTGAAATATATTCACTCACTTCTGTCAGTACTTTTCCGTTGAACCGACACTGGGTACAGAAAAAACGGCTTTTTTTATCTAAAACACCACGTGTGTGTACAGGCGTGGGAAATCACTAAAAGCCAATCTTGAAATGTTGCTGTAAAAGGATGAATGAATAGTCTAGTTTACTGCAAAGTATGAATATTAGAGTGGGTGGCCCACATACTGTTAAGGGATGTTGCTAACCTAAACATGAGAGAGTAGCGGTTGTCTCATAACCACTTTTACAGGAAAAGGTTTTTAATCTTCTTGTCAAAACAAAAGCATCCAAATACCTCAAAATTGTTATATAAAAGTGTAATAAATATTTTTATTTGGATTTCTTTTTGTGATATCAAACTTTCTTATAATAACGATAAAATGTAATTAGCGATAAATTTTATCTTAAAAATACAGAAATATTGATATAATTTCAAAACAACCATCCGTTTAAATGTGTCTAAGAGTTACGAGTAATTTATTTTGAAAGGATTACGGGATTATTGTAACTCCAAATTTTAAAGTTCAGGTTTCAAGAAAGAAGCCTCGTTTGCTCTCTGAATTTGTATTGGCAATCATTTAGAGTGCTCGAGTATTGGCCGCCTCAGTGTGTTCACGGAAATTTTAATGCATAATATATAGGTTTGCTTATGTGATGTTTAGTCTGAAACAAAACAAAACGTATATCAGTTTTGTGACTATAACTGTTAAAGTTCAGAAAAAGGCATTGGTATTTTAATCAATACATAATTGATATACCGTGTACAACCAATAGTTAGTTGAAGAATTTTCGGTACTTTGGGATTATACCGACCACACCCAGACATGAATCGTTATTTCACATTTCGTTTCTACTGATTACTAGATTAGCGTAGAACAATATTTCGTCAATATAAAACAGGAATTGTCTTATCGCAAACACCTCCCCATCCTCAGACAGAGGTCAAAGTCGAGCGTCTAGTAGATAACGTGATTGCAGAGTCTCGCCGCCCGTTCAGCTGGTGCATCGCTTTGTTGTACTTCCGTGTTTTACCTCTACATTTCTCCAAACACAAAAATTCAACAAAAACAAACATTTACCAAACTAAACTTTTTATTAAAAAAACACTCAAAACTTGTTTTTATTCTTGATCACATTCCGCCACCCAAAATGCGAGTGCCTCCGGCCATCAGCGCGGGCTTCGGCAGCACCTTCGGTGCTGCCCCGCGCTGATGTCGACGAAAGAAAAACATCCCTCGAGATAGTACCTATCAGTAAAATATCAAATTCTAGAGGGGCTAATCAGAAATATAAATTGAATTGTAATGGAAAGGCAATGATGTACCGTGCAAATCACGTGATGCCGCGCGGCCTGCCGTAATCAGGATTCTCGAGAAAGATAAGATAACAGCGACAACAATACCGATCACAATACCTGGAAATGCTTGTAAGTTTGTAATTTTGTAATTGAAGAGTTGTTTTTTTCGTTCTATCATGTTTGTTTCTATAAATTTCTATTTTTGTGTTCTTCATACTGGTGTGGTCGGTATAATCCCAAAGTACCGATGGTATTTTAATCAATACATAATTGATATACCGTGTACAACCAATAGTTAGTTGAAGAATTTTCAATGCTATCACATTATTCACCATAACTTGTGTAGATAAGATTTACACTTGTTCCATAACGCTCAAGAATCTCGTGTATTTAGAACTAGACATTATTGTAAGTTATTTTGGATATTCGATCAATTATCGAGAATAACAACGTATTGAAGGACTCGACAGAACGTAATGAAGAGAGTGCACAAACGAACATAGATACAGATCGATTGTACTTTAGTTTCCTTTACGTACATGAAAGCGATAGTGACGTATGCATTGATATACATATTTACATTAATGTTTGGCATATAAGGCTTTTGTCGTTGTAATTCGCATGATGCCTAATTTTTCCATTATTGCATCGTAAAAGTTAACCTTTGTCTTATGTGTATCTTAAATTTAAAATGTGTCTATTAGTTAAGAGTTATCAATTTTTAAATGACTTTGGGATTATTGCAACTTCAAATGTTAAAGTTTAGGTTTCAGGAAAGAAGCCTCGTTGGCTCTCTGAATTTGTATTGGTAATCATTTAGAGTGCTCGAGTATTGGCCGTCTCAATGTGTTCCCGGAAAGTTTAATGCATAATACATAGGTTTGCTTATGTGATGTTTAGTCTGAAACAAAACAAATCGTATATAAGTTTTGTAACTATAACTGTGAGAGTTCTGAAAATGGCATTATTATTTTTAATCTGTACATTATTGATATACAGTGTACAACAAATAGTTAGTTAAAGAATTTGAAAAACTATCACATAATTCACTATAACCTGTATAGGTAAGATTCATTACACTAAGTCCTTGCTACATCTATGTTACCGTACTAAAAAAACTAAAAATTAGCCCATATCAATTTATTTCATAACTAGCAGACTTACAAGTCATGATAGTGAAAACTTTATTGCTATTGATTTCAGTTACTTCAAATGGATGTGATGCGAGGTACTTTAAAGCCCATTAATTTTATTTACAAAGGTTTTACTTATACTAGGCTACATATTTTCTCACTAAAACACTTCAAGCATTATTTATCCTAAATGGTTTGGAATTGGAACAAAAACTTTTACTCCATGCGAAAAATCAATATTATTTGGTAAAATTTGTATAGACATTGTAAAATAGGAGCTACAATTAAAACATTAAAGTCTGTTATAAATTTATGTTAAATATCGTAAAAGTGTTTGTGTTATACTTTCTGTTTATAGCAGAATTAATATATTAAGCACTGACTATGTAATTGCATAATATTATTATACAATAAGGTTATAGTAGAGTTAAAAAACTTTAATTTCTTAAAGCAGATGACAAGCAGTTATGCTTAGAGCCACATATTGTGCACGGTTTTTGACGTGAAACCAACCTCTAACGCAAATCTCTAGACAGCGCGATAAGTGACTGCCAGAGTGATGAACGTGACTCACTGTCTGTCATATTATAGTGTACATTCTATCAGAATATCTAATGAAGTTTGTGATTTTTCATAAATCATACAAACTGCCTAATAAATTAAACATGAATTGAAATCCATGTTGCTAAAGCACTAATTTCGAGCACAGATGGATCAATTTGAGTCATTCTTTTTGTAAAATATTTGTTGTAATTCAAGGAAGTTTTATATAAAGAGAAAGCTTTTAAAAGGTACTAGGAATGTTTAAAATTCGGAAAAATGGTAATACGTTTTATAATCAAAATTTAAATCTCAATAAACAACAGATTTTGACAAAGTAGCTGAAACATATGTATTATACATATTTTCACACCATAAGCTACTCCAGTCTGAAAAACATGTTTAAAAACATTTATTTTCAAATGTTGCAAGAACTTTATAAGGATTTCCCCTTATACCGGAAATAGATAGAACTTAGGTAGGAATTCCCTCTAGACCCTAATAGCGTTCTGAGTATTACGTATATATAAACACTTTTTTCATCAAGATAATAAGAAAAATCTAACTATGGTAGAGGAAAGTCGCCTTTTTAGTGAAGTACATGTGGGAGGTACATTCAAATAATATTAATAACGTGAAAGTGTGTTTCTTTTATTTTCATAAGTAAACTATTAAACCGATTTCATTAGCATTTTAGTTGGACGTTCTTAGGTTTCCTGGTATGAATATAGAGACTATTCTTATTTCGAAAATCCCGCCGGGTTACACTCTATTCGTCTGTAAAGTTACGATATATTTATTGAAAGTTACTTATAAATTTGAGCACATGTTTTTGTAATTAATCTCTTTTGTATGTTTCGTCCTTCAGACTCGTGTTTTGAAAGGTAAGAAATCAGGAAAGAATGAAATCTTTCTTATACATAAAATGAAGAGGAGGAAGGAAATAGAGGGAAGAAGTTTATTTTTTACAATTCCAGAAACATTTTGCACTACTTATTGTAATTGACATTGGGCTATTTTGAGTCGATATAAATAGTTTCATTTACTAAATTTAGTAAGATTTGTAAATTTTAATATTTCAATTTCGGAAATGTTTTGTTAATTACAGTATTCCACATGTATTTATTTATTGTAGGCTCCCACAATACGACTCTCTATAGTTCAAATTTCTCTATAACATGTCTATTTGAAGCCCCCTAAAATTTCTGTAACAGTTAATGTTAAAGATAATTTTATACTAAACCAAACTAATATGGGTTTCCGTCCTAACCCAATAATTCAAGTCAAAGACCTTCTATAACTAGTAATATTACAAAAATGTTTCTTATATGCCTAATTAAGTTTCATGTATCATAGTACCACTGCCTACTTCATATATTGATTTAGACTTTAAATCGGATTCCTCCGAACTGTTTTAAATTAGTTCAAGTATTACTAAAACCGTTCGGCCTATTAGATGACAATAAAAACGTGGAATGCAGATAAACTTTATTGAGTATTTAAATTGGTAGGCTATTAATAAGATTTATTGCACTCCCTCAATTCAGGTCCCCAAATCACTGCTTTTAAAACTTATATTCCAACTATTAGTTTATAGACATTGAAATTGGAATATTTTTTAACCACAATTTATTATCTGTAGAGCGTTATGTATAACAATCAAAAGTATATACCATTGACGTTAATATTATTGCGTGCCTCGGATAAGTGTTAGATGAGCTCCGAAATTGCCGAACCTTAAAAGCGAGTTACCTGGTAGGGCTAACTTCTCGCTACGCGAGGTTAGAATATTTCCCGCAAATGACATCCATAATTGATTATATGTTTAAGTTTATTTTTATTCATTAATAAAAAGAAAAAGGTTGCTATTAGTTTTTTATGCAAAGTTTTTTATGTATTCTAATAGCTTTACATATCGTCAGCTGGAAAAGTCAATTAATACACGATATATTTCATTATTCTCAATAACTAAGTAGATAACCAAAGGTTTTCATCTTTTTATTAATCCTAAAAACCTAAATATGTAAAATACCAGCAAGGACTCTTTTTGGTTTCTATAAAACTCATCTGCTAGAGTAATTGTTTGAACCTACTAGATTATCTACCAAGTATATATTGTTCTTATCTGTAATACATTTGTCTTCTTCTATATATTCTGGATTTTTATTAGAGTGAGTTTTTAAAATGTTATGCTCTGTTAAATGTGTAAAAAGTAAACAAACAATTTATAATAATTGTAGACAATAACTTATAATGTACAAGTATAATTATATTGTAATTATTATTTTCTATTTTTAGCTTTCAATGAATTAAAGATAAATAATATGTTGTACTCTGTTGATATGATGCACTTAATTTTTACTTTCAACCTATGCTTATAAAATACCTAAAAACGTGTACCACTAAAATTGAATATAATTAGCACTTACAACTAATTTATTTGTAGAATTTATTGGATTGTGTAATTTTATTTCATTTATGAATACGTTTGAGTTGGATGATGTAATCAATTAAAACATGATGTGGAATCAAGTGTAAATTAAGACGACAGTCCCTTGAGTGAAACTGATTAGCTGCCAGTTGGAGAACTGATCTCATATGAGACTTGGACCATTAATATTAAACCTGGTCCATTACCACCGTTTCCCTTGAGTACGGGTATTGATTGTGTAACAAACATTCAAAAGGTAACTTTCAATGACTTTATTCAGGCAATGGAAAATAAGTAGCTTATTTATTATTTTAAAGATTTTTCTAATAGTTTTATACAATTAAGATGAGGATTGTAATAAAACTTAATAACAATGCATTAGCACGTCTTTATAACCACCACAATTTAAACGCATTAATTAAACAATAGTGGTAATACACAAAATTATTAAGACAGAATATTTTTATTGTTTAACAACAAATAAATTATATTGTTGAAATGACAAAACAATTCATCGTTAAAAGTTTTTACATCTATACTACATGATTTTTTTATTTATGTATAGCAACAATATAATGTGCTCTAGTTCGAAGAATATGCAAATAGTTATTTTGGAGTTATAGTTAAATACCAACCGGTTCAATTGTGCTCGTTTCCTTTAGATGAATGAGCCTGTCTCGACCACCAAGCCAAATTCCCATGACCTGTGACCTAAGTAAGTTTTAATTGTGATTATTGCTACAGTTATAGTTCCAATAGGTGCCTCTGTACTTCAAGATGGGATTTCTTAATGAGCTTAATATGATCACAATAAAGGTTATAAATCGGTTTCTATCTATTGTGGACCAGATGGTTTAGGAGGTGCTGGTATTCTAGTTCAATAAAGCTTTAGTTTAAAAGCTTGAATATTCAAAACTTGTGTGTGTAATCTGTTTTTGAAGCCGTAGCTATGAAACTTGCCTCTTACCTGATATTTATATCTATTCATAGAACACCTGGATTTGACTTTGACCAATATTTGGAGTCATTAGAAAATCTATTAATCTTGCTGTTACATAATGTGAATAAATCTCTTAATGTAGTTTTAAGTAGTGATCGTAATGAATATTTACTTAAATTGTCATTGGAATGTAAACGAATACACCATTTACTCAAATATTTTTATCTTTACCTAATCAATATTAACTTAATAGAGGTGCTCACTGCCTTGATGACATTGAAACCAATTTGAGCATACATTCAAAAATTGGTCAGATCAAAAGTTTACTTCATGAATTGTATAGATGAATGTTAGAAATTTTTGGGCATACAACCGAGTAATTGTTTTCGTTAGGAAAAAAATTGTAAATTATATTATTTGTTGAATAAGTGATATTAATTGGTGTTTCTCGTATTATATAACTTGTTCAGAAAAGGCATTTACACCTTTAAGTATTTCATTGTTTGTTTCCTTAATAAAACCTGCCCCCTTCTTTCCAAAACTTTTGTTGAATATTCTAATAAGCTGGTTAAATGTAGTAAAAGTTGGCATACACCTGAAATTAATAAAGTAAGTAAATATTTGGTACCTTTGTAAAGTAAATATAAATCATCTTTGACTGGTGAAAACGAAACTGTTTTCAAAAAAATGTAAATCTATCTATCTAGAACTTATTAAGGAAGCCAAATTTTAGTTTAATAAGTCTTAAATTCTTGATGAACGAAACAAATGTAGTGAGGCTCGGGAGGTTACTGAGGGTGAAGCTATGCTTTATAAAGTTAGTTCATAGTTCTTTTTACTAAATGATTTTAACACCAATGTTTTGAGTATTAATTGTATATCTGACAATGCTTCAATATAATAAGCAGCAGCCTAATCCTAACCATGTAGGCCAAATCTCTATGACTATTAATATACAAGGACAATCCTATGGTTTTAGTTGGCAATCCGTTTATAAACATAAAAGTTGTAACATTTAAATTGTTTTATAGCCTCTAATAGTAAGGAATATTATAGTTTATCCAATAATTAATTAATTGCATAATATTTAGCAACTATGAGTGCTCTTAATTACCTTATTTATTAAATTTTTACAAGGCGTTTAACCAACTAGCCTTAATATAACCAAGGTTGTGCCAAGGTGGGATTGATGAGTTATTTCGGTTTAAGCCAAATTCCTTTAACACCTGTTTTCTATAAATTAAATGGGATGTGTATAAAAAAGCTAGGTTTATACTTATATACTAATGCTCAATGTGGTTTCTTATCCGATAATCAACGAATGATGCTGTTGAAAAAGTTGTCTCTAGAATATGGTTGATGTTTTTAAATCCAGGTCCATTTTTGCTTTTACCATGCTAAATCATAGCAAAGGTTCTGATATGATTTTCCATAAAATACTTTCAGATACGTTGTTAATGTATGGTATTAATGGTACAGAGCTAGGTGTTTTAAACTCTTATTTGCAATACCGTAGGCGAGTTGTACTTGGTAACCAGAAATCTGTCATCAGATCTGTAGTCAGGGGCGTTCCCCAGGATTCAGTTCTTTTTGGTCACTCCTGTTCTTAGTGATGATTATTGATCTGTCTTTTAACATTCCACATCATGTTATCGTCTGCGTATATGATGGGAGGGGAATATTTTGAACACTTACTTTGATCACAGGTACTTCAAAATTGGTTTTTACTTGTAGTAATACTTAATAATTTAACAATTGTTCAATAGTTTTAAAATTAAAACAGCTATAACTACTGAATGAATCCACCTTTTGAAATCCGGTTTGCGGAATTGTACTCTGCGAAGTGAGACCTTTAATTTGATACCAAACTTGACCTATGCTGCTATTTAAGAATTTTGTCTGACACCTTGTGGACCATCCCCCAAAGGGATTATCCGGTTGGTAATTGGGAAGATGTGTGCGTTACTATCAACAGTAAGCACGTGTGAACTTTGGTATTTTTTTATATTGTGGTTTAAAAATTAAAAAGAGGTTCCAGACTTAATTGTCACCCTGTATATATTTACTTAAACAAATTCAATTTTGAAAAAAAAACTGTCAATCTTTTGGGATTTCATTTAGATAGTAAATTTAGTTGGTATCCCATACAAATAAGGTTGCTACTAACCTAAGTAGTGTCTACTTTCATTTAACTAAACTTATCCACGGTGTTATATTGGCATATTTTGCTTTTTTTATTCTTACCTAACCTACGGTGTTATACAGGGAGGCGCAGAGAAACGGGAAATTTTGAAATAATCATAATAAACCAATGAATTGTATAAACATGCTTTTTAATGCTTAAAATGAGTGGAAATTACAGGAGAAATGTTGGAAATAACAATAAAGTTATTCACTTTTTAAAAACAACATCAGTAAGTGCTGTCCATTGCGCCTAACACATTCATTCAACCGATTTCTAAAACTTATCGTTGTGCGACGCAATGTGTTCTTCAATCTGAGTCTTGAGCTCAAGAAGATTTCTTGGCCTAGTCTGGTACACAACGCTCTTTAGATGTCCCCATAGAAATAAGTCGCATACTGAGAGTCTGAGACCGTGGAAGCTAAGTGACGTTAGCGTTCCTTGAAACTATGCGCTCCCCAAACAAACACCTCAGTGCTGCCATTGACAGATTGGCAGTGTGTTAGGTGGCTCCATCCTGCTGAAATCAGGTTTGCTGAATGTCAATATCTGGAAAAGCATGAAGCCGTGGAGATACATTCCTATTGTAAGACTTAGCAAGGTATTGAATAGTTATAAGCTTCGTTAGATAAAATTTATAATATATTACCTCAAAATGTTAAGAATGTAAACTTACAAGCTTTAAACAGTGTAATTATGGACTTGCAGTTACTAACGTCAACATACGAATTAGAAGACTTTTTAACATGTTAAACAGCTGTAATTTACCATTTTCTGTATTTTGATGTAGTCTATTTCTTGTTCTAGGTTAACGTGCGTTTAAGTTTCTGTTTTACTGTAAGTCTGTTAAGAAAGTAATACACCCGACGCATGTTCTCCTGTATTTAATCTGTAAACGTAGTATCAGCATATACTGACCCTATCTGCTTTTTATGTATCGATATGGTTAGAGTATTCAATTCATCGATAAATGTTGTGATATAAAGTCAACAGGTACCTCTTTAAGCTGGGATAACTTAATTTCCTGTGTACGTGTACTGTAAATCTGTTAAAAAGTAATATTCTGTATTGCGTAGTATCTTGGAGTGCTGATTCTCTTACCTGATATATGTGTAAATAAATATACATAATATAAACGTGATCCAGTGCCTACAGGATTTTTCTACTCCAAGGTGAGCTCAAGGCAGGTCCCGTGCACTGGTAATCTTGACATAGTAATCCCTCCGTCATGTATTCTCCGGTGTAGCATCAATACACGAAATATAATCATTGTCTGATTTATTTTGTCTTTGGCATAGTGTGTTCTGAAAAGAATGAAACTCAACTCTTGATTTTAATATTTGTATGGAAAATTTTCATGTTTATTGACGAAATTTATCTGTCAAAAGGACCTGTGCACAAATAATGCTATTCCCAGAATGTAAACTTCTACATTAAAATTCTAAATTGGTTTCTATACTATAATGCTTTTATACTACTGTATTGGATGTAATTTCTAAGTACTGAATTTACGTATTACGAATTAAGTACTAATTTCTAATCTGAGTGAATTTATGAATTCCTGTTTTAGAATGTTAGTCCTCAAATTATCTTCTAATTATTATGAAAATAAGTACAAGAAACATGCTTTATTAACATAATGATGATTAACTTACCAAAGATAATAAGGAAATGTTTAGACTTTTCTTTATTTGACAAAATAGTTTTATATCAAGGATTTTTATTGTTGAGTTACAGAAATATTTGGAAGTGGTTTCAAGTGAAATTTATGAGTAGGGTATTATCGTTAAATCCAGCAATACCTCAGTGTTACATGTTGGACGTCTATGTTTATATTATTTTATCAATGTATAAAAAACCTTTATGCTCATTATTAGTTTGCTAAACAATGTGTAGTATAAGATTCACTTGTAATGTTTCTTACATTAAATATAGTTATAGTTGAAAGCAACTGTAGAATAACGATTCAATCCTACCAAACAAAATGAGAGTTGAATGTGCTTGTGATGTACGGTGGGATGACTTTGTACTGGTCGAATGGGAAATCTATTTCTCATTTACTTTACTAGTTAATTCCAGTTTTTATTACTAAACCAAGATCTACATTTTAGTATAGGTATACCGCTGATTATACTTGGATTTTATGATGACTCTTCATTCACTTTATATTGAAAGTGAGCAAGTCCATTTTTATTCACTTTTAATCAGCAAATTCGAATAATATGAGAATGGAGGTATTTCCTTATATTCGCTCATAACGTTTTGTAGAACGCAAGTAGTTAAAATGAATTGAGTGATTTTTGTAAATTACGAAATGGAAAAGGAAGACAGTAACATTCTTTAATAATTAAAATCCATACAAACGATTTGTTTTACTCTTTTTAAATTCTTCTATTGTTGCTTGTGCAGAAGACGCAGATTAAAAAAACATAAATTTTATCAAGTTAACTCCTAAATATCATACATACCTGATACAATGGATATTTAATTCGCCCTTTATTGGCTTCAAATCAGGCATTAAAAAAATACTATGAAATAATTTGTAAATTTTAATGAATACAAATTACCGTGTGTCTTTTGTTAATTGGTACATATTATTTAAATATGCTGTAATACCAAATTTTTTATAAGATTGATAATGATGACTGCTAAAGATTCTAACTTCCTGATACAGCATAGACATATTTAATCCTTAACCGCATACAATGGCCCTCTGTTACGATTATACTTTGTTGTTTGGGCAAATCATAACTTTTATCAACTTCTATAAAATTATGTAATATAACATTTTCATACATAGATATTAGTATGTTATTTAATTACATAATATAATTAAAAATACCATGAATACGATCAAGCTATCTGCTGAACATCATAATTTCCTCATACAGTGGATATTTATTTTCCCCTTTATCGGCTTGAAATCAGACATTTATGGAAAAATAATAACTAATATGTTCAAATATGTAATAAGTTGTAATTTTTATGTAATTACAAATTAAAAGCTCTCTTTTATTAATAGTTACATGCTATTCTATTATACTGTAATACGTAATTTTTTATAGATTTGATAGAGTTGACTGCTAAACATTCTACCTTCCTGATACAGCAGACATTTCCACTGCTTAAAAATGCCCTTTATTACGATTATACATTGTAATTTGTAACATTTAACAACTTCTATACTATTTTGTAACATGTAACTTATTACATTTTTGTAAATTTTAATGTAATACAAATTACAGACTGCCTTTTGTTAATAGATACATGTTATTTTACTATACTGTAATAAAAAAACTTTATAAGATTGATAATGTTGACTGCTAAACATTCTATACTTCTGATACAGCACAGACATTTATCATCCCTAACCGCTTAAAATGGCCCTTTATTACGATTATACTTTGTACTTTATAACATTTAAGAACTTCTATACAATTTTGTAACATAATTTATTCATACATAGATATTAGTAGCTATGTTACTTAATGACAAAATATAATTAAAAATACCATAGATATGATCAAGCTAACTGCTGAAAATCATAATTTTCGGATACACGTAATGTTTATTTTGCCCTTTATCGGCTTGAAATCAGACATTTGTTGAAATAATAGTATCTAATAAGTTTAACATGCAATAAGTAGTAAATATTTATTTACTTACAATTTTCAAGCTGTTTAATTTTAATAGTTACATGTCATTCTATAACACTGTAATACGTGTTTTTATTAAGTTTGATAATGTTTACTTTAAAGAAATTTTTCGTCCTTTACCTGCTTAAAAATACTCTTTATTACAATTATACTCTGTAATTTGGTCTAAGGCATAAGATTAATTAGCTTATAACACAATTTTGTAACATAGCATGTTCATGCACAGAGATATATTTTTTTGAATAACACAATATACTTAAAATATAAATAAAATTGATCAAGCTAACTGCTAAACATCATACTTTCCTGGTACAGTGAATATTTATTTCGCCCTTTATCGGCTTAAAGTTAGACATTTATTTTATATATGTTATCTAATATGTTGAAATATGTAATAATTTATCATTTTAATGTAATATAAAATACAATCAGTCTTTTGTTAATAATAACATGTTACTTATATCTTAAAACCTAATCTTTTATAAGTTTGACAATGGTGACTGCTAAACATGCTACCTTTCTGATACTGCAGAGACATTATTCGTGTTTAAACTGCGTAAAAATGCCTTTTTTACGATTATACCGGCTTAAAAACAGACATTTATTAAAAACATACTATATAATATGTTCAAATACCGTAATAAGTTGTAAATTGTAATAAAGTTACAAATTACAAGCTGCATTTTATTAAGGCTACATGTTATTCTATTACACTGTAATACGTAATTTTTCATAAGTTTTATAATGTTGACTACTAAACATTCTACATTCCTAATACAGCAGAGACATTCTTCCTCCTTAAACTGCCTAAAATGCCCTTTTTTACTATTATATTTTGTAATTTGAGACGAGTCATACCAATTAACAACTTAAAATATAGTTTTGTAACGTGAAATATTTTTACATAGAGTTATGGTATGTTTTTAGTAAAAAAAAATAGAATCCCCATAGAAAACTGAAACCATTAGGCCCAATCCCTAAAAATTATTTATTTCAGCGGTATCCAACACCATGTGTTTCATCCATTCAGTACCAAGTAATGTACCAGTAAAGTTGATAGTTAATTATTTAATATTGAGTTATGAGTGGAGTTTAAACATTTTTGACATATAGGTAATAAACTAAAATGTGATTAGTTTATGATATTGTAATGTTTCGGTATAATTTTGGAAAAACCGAATATTAGACTGAGTAGTTGCTATTAAATAATTGCTAATCTGATATTCAGAACATATCATTGCTTGCAATGCTGCAATCCCTGGACAGTTGCTGTCAGCGAATGATGGATACACGATCGTAAATATTTAAGCGTCACTGTGGAAATTGAATGTAGGTCTATTGCTGCATTATCGAGGTAACTACGATAATACATACTATCGAATACCGTGTTACATTGAAAATACGAGTTTTATATCATTTACATCATCATGTGTATTAAAACAAACACAATATTTAATTTTAAAATTTCATATTTTAGTGATATTATAACAATTACGGTATTAGGCACAAAATGAAAACTTCTAGAATGGTTAGTATAAATAATATTTGTAGAATTATTATGGTATTGCAATTGCATTAAGATATTTCGTTATTTATTATTGATTTATTTTCATTGGTTTAGATGAAAATATAAGGTAGAAGAGTTTAAGAGATAAAAAATTAGTAAGAATAGTATTTACTCTACGTAATAGTTTAAAAATACTACCAGTGTAGGGACAGTATCAAATAATGATGATGTCTTACATATACTTTGTCAGTGGCTTGTAAATATGTGTTTATTTCCACTACTAAAACTTTAGTGTGGTAGTTATTAAAAGTAAACTTAGTATAGTGATAATATACAATTAAATTTAATATTTATTCCACAATATTTTGAACGGATGACTTTCGGCAAGTCTTGTTTATGTTTATATTAAAACTTAAACTTATGTGCATTTTCACGTATGCCTAAATAAGTTTCGTAAATGCGTACTCTTTAACGACTAAACAAAATACAAATCTCCCGTTTAAGGCTAGTATGCTCCACAAGTAAAAAGTTTATTTTACGATACAGTAAGGATAAGAATAATGTTCTGATATAGCCTGTAGTCTATCTACTGCGAAACTAAGTATTTGATTGATGTACCTTATGCTGTTGGCCGTTGCCTACCACGTAGGTACGCGTAATATGTTACGTGGAAATGGAATTGCATTTAGAGATGATTAAGGGGAGGCGGTACCCCAGAAAAATATTTTTTTCACATTTTTTTTTTTATTTTTTTAAAATGTTAAGCGGCTTTTTCTGCACACAATGATATATAATACATGTATATTTGAAAATTGTAAACCTACAGAAAAAAAAGTTTTAAATATGCTTACATCATGTTTCAGGAAGAAATTTGTGACAGCGCTTGCGTTTATTCACACATGTACTATTATACATATGACCTTTTATTTTTGTGTGCTATAATTTGCTTTTTGTTGTGTTGGCAGGCCTGAACTAACTTCTATTTCATCAGCTTTGAGTTCTGCTTCTGACTTTATATACTGTTTGTTTATTGTTTTGCTTAGTGTTTTGGTGCTTTGTGAAGTGATATAGTGAGTGTTAGTTAGTAATTTATATTTATTATTGCTAACAAGATTGTTTATGTATAAATATGCCTCGTGTTAAAAGTAGTTATGCTAAACCCCGTAAAGGAGTTGGTGGTAGGAAAAGAAAACCAGCCAGTCCTAACCCTAATGAGATGTCAAAAAGATGAGTCTACCCCTAGGCCTGAAATGTCAACACAATCTCAGTCAAGCTCTTCAAAGAAAATAAACATAGATAAGTATGAGATGTTTAATTGTGATGAAAACTATGACAATGAAATTATTAACATGCAAATTTTATCAGATCAACTTTTTAGTTCATCACTTTGTAAAAATTGCAAGAAAAGTGGTTTACAAGTGCGTGCTGCTCAACATTTTGGCCTGGCTTTTGAGATGGAGATTTATTGTTGCCATTGTAAATATGTACATAAATTTAATAGTTCTAGGAATATTAATTTAGAAAAAAGACTCTATTTGATGTAAATATTAGACTAGTGTATGGACTGAGGTCTATCGGGAAAGGTATGGCTGCAGGCAAAATGTTTATGTGGCGTAATGAATCTTCCGCAACCTCCAACAAAACCGTTTTCGATATAATAAATTTTTAAAAGGACAAGGCTAAACAGGTAATGGATGAATCCATGAAAACTGCTGTGGATGAGGCTGTTGAGGAAAATAAAAAACCTTAGGTAAGAACGAACGCGACTTAAAAGTAGGTATTGATGGCACTTGGCAACGGCGTGGCTTTAGCTCTCTAAACGGAATTGTTACTTGTACAAGTGTTGACACAGGAAAAGTTATGGACATAGAAGTGTTATCTAAATTTTGTAATTGTTTGGACAAACAAACAACATGAGGCTATTTGTTCGGCAAATTATCAAGGCTCGAGCGGAGGTATGGAGTCAGCTGGAGCCTTAGCTATTTTTCACCGATCAGTAAATAAGTATAATGTTAGGTACTTAGAGTATTTAGGTGATGGAGATACAAATAGTTTTCAAAACTATTGCAGACAGTAAACCTTATGGTGAAGTGGAAATACAGAAACTGGAGTGTATAGGCCATATTCAAAAGAGAATGGGGTCTAGGCTAAGGAAACTAAAAAGAGACTCAAAAGGCGTAACACTTTCTGATGGCGGCAAACTAGGTGGAAAGAATAGACTAACAGATGGCATAATTGATCAATTGCAAACCTATTATGGAAATGCTATTAGGAAAAATACTGATAACCTACAGAACATGAAGGCAGCGGTTTGGGCCATATATTTTCATAAACTTTCGACGGACGACAATCCTCAGCATGGCCCTTTGCCCGTCAGGAGAAAATACATGGTGTAAATACAACAAGGCCAAAGCACACTAAAGAGCCCATATTCTCATAAGAACAGCATTCCTTCAGCTATAATGTTAGCCTTGAAACCAATCTTTCAGGCTTTAGCAAATCCTGACCTTCTTCGAAAATGTTTACACGGTAAGACGCAGAATGTCAATGAAAGCATCAATAATGTCATCTGGTCTAGAGTGCCAAAAAAAAGATTTTGTGACATTGAACACACTTGAGTTTGGTGCTTATGATGCTATTTCTACTTTTAATGATGGCAACATAGCAAAATGCAAAATGCTTAGAGCAGTAGGCATTGAACCTTGCAAGAGGACAATTGACGCAATGAAAAGTTTTGACTACGAGCGAGTGCGACGAGCAAATTGTGCGATAAGTGACTTTCAAAGACAAGCAAGGAGACAAACCAGGAATTTAAAAAGAAGGATTGAGGAGGATTTTGAAGAGGAGCCTGCATATGATCCAGGAATGCACTAATGCTACGGTAAATAAATTGCATGTTTTTTTCTATAATTTTGTTATTGTTTACTCTATTTGTGGCTGGGTTATAAGTTCTATTTCATAATTTTCTCTGTTATTTTCTTATAAATGTATTCTAAACTCAAAAATGTTTGAAATAATATAGCCTAATTAATTTTTTTTGTATTATCTTTTCACTCCGTTATGACTATAGGCCTAACCCGCATCGCGTTTACTTTTGATATACAAATTTTCCAATATAGATAATTCTAAATATTAAAAGCATATATAGCCTATTCTATTAATATAAAGATCACATTTAATTATAAAAACCAATTACATATCATATATAGGTAAAAATATTATATAACATAGCTAAATAGGTCATTATATTCGTTTTTTGCGATTTCCCGCAAATTTACTTTTTTACAGTTTTTGCACACAAAGGTACACGTTTTTCTCAGAAACTACTTGGACAATCAACTTGAAACTTTTACACACATTTATATAGGTATTTTGGGCACCTACTGAGTTTTTTTGAGATGCCTCCTATTATAATTTAGGTACCTAAAAAAAATATTCTAAATTCCAAAGTTTGATATTTCAATATGGGTTTGAAAAAAAAATCATAAAAAATTTATTTTTTAAGATACAAGCACCAAAAAAACTCAGTAGTTGCTTAAATACCTATATATGTTGTATAAAAAAAAAAAATTTTAGGTTGATTGGTCCATTAGTTTCTGAGATAATAGTACCTATGTTTAACATTACAAAGATAGGGGTACCGCCTCCCTCCCCTTAAATAATGCTTCAAAAAATTCAGATTGTATTAAACAAATTGGAAGTACTTCCATTAGCGAAGCCTGCTACGCAAAACGTTGTCTGGAGTACTCATACATTGTTTTGTGTAGGAAAAGAATTGCATGTGCAAAACTATTATCAATTAATAATAAATTGACCTTTTAATACAGCAAAATGTTGTCCTCTTAACTTAGCCACCTCTGGTATAAAAAGTTATAAATAGTTTAATTCTTAAAGAATTTTGCATCCTTTGATGCAAAATTCTTGCATCAAATTATTAAAACAAATCACTGCAAAACTTTAACCTTGGTAGATAAAATATTAATTTTTTGCTCCAAATGTATTTATAAAATAACATAAAAACCTTTTTAGTTCAATTTATTCTGTGAGTGATAGAAGATTACAAAAAACTAATAATAATTTTAAAAGTTCTGTTATTTAATTGTAAAACTGTAAATCACGGAGGGTGACATCCAAAGCTGTTAAAAATAAAAAAAACCCACTCTGATAATCGGGTATGTCAGTTCTGCCATGAGGACTATAGATCCTAATTGCTGGTTGATTTATTGCCACCACAGAATACCAGATTTAATGTGGTGCTTAAAAATAACTCTTAATTTGAAGTTCAGTCCAATTTTATAAATCACATTTCCACATTATTCTTTAGATAAATTCGCTCATAAACTATTATATTTGTTTAATCGGAATCTAAAACAATTTTTGCAGTGCTAATATTTAATTTTAAAAATACAATCCGCAGATTACTAATGTGATTTGTATGTAAAACAATGTACTTGGAAGTATATTAATATGGCGTTAATCACACAACACAATGTTTTAATTTAATTACACATTGGAATTATTTAACTTATTAAAAAATGGTTTTAAATTTAACTGTATACATTGTTTTTAAATTTATGAATTATTATATTTTATATTATATATTTACACCCATATGTTTTTATTACATTTTATTATTTCGTATTAAAAACAACCTTAACCCTATCAAGTGTTTCTAACATGTAGAACAGTATGGAATTTTTATCAAATAATGTTACTGTTTTAGCAACATCATCTTAAATTGGAAAAAAATTCAAAATGTTAAACCTGTGTTTGCAATTAAATTAATCCGTCAAATAAAGTCCAATAATAATGATATCTTGTTATACCTATCATTATTTGTAAATATGTATATCAATGATAATGTTACTGTAGCTTTCATGTACGTAAAGGATACTAAAGTTCAATCGCTCGGTATGTATGTTCGTTTGTGTACTCTCTTCGTTATTTTCTGTCAAGTCCTTCAATACGTCGTTATTCCCAATAATTGCTTGAATATCCAACATAATAACTTACAAGAATATCACGTTCTAAATATGCATCACACACGAGATTCTGGAAAATTATGAAACTATGTCTACAAGTGTAGTAAATCTTATCTACACAAGTTATGGTGAATATTTGATAAATATAGAACTAAAAAAAATTATCATGAAAAGTTTATTTAATACAAAACTGCTTGCCAATTACGTATCGTATTAATATTTTATTATTTATCGTTAAATTATATTAGAATTACACTTACTCTATTGAAATCCATACAAACATAATTTACTGCGTGAAGTTTTTAATTTATAAATTTAATTAAATTACTTAAATATACAAATTCAATATTTACAGTATATATGTTATATACTGTTATATAGATATATAAAATGATGTGAAGATTTTAAAATTATGCCAAGTTTGTGTTGCCAGAAAAAGCAAAATACAGTTTTCTAAGAGCAGGATTTAAAAAATATGTTTTTATATATATTGTATTGAAACTAATAATTGAAATCTAGAACGAATTCGAAATCTATTGAAACTATCTATTGACTTTAAGGTACACATAAATCATAAGTTAACTGTTACGATGCAATAATGAAAAAAATAACATACCTTAACATAGACATAAATTCGAATTACAAAGACAAAAGCCTGTTATGTCAATCATTATATGTCAATATGTATATCAATGCATACACCACTATCGCTTTCATTTTCGTAAAAGGAAACTAAAGTTCAATCGTTCTATATCTATGTTCGTTTGTGCACTCTCTTCGTTACGTTCTGTCTAGTCCTTTAATACGTTGTTATTCTCGATAATTGATCGAATATCCAAAATAATAACTTACAATAATGTCTAGTTCTAAATACACAAGATTACTAAAAATCATGGAAATATATCTAAAAGTTATCTTCACTACTTATCTACACAAGTTATAGTGAATAATGTGATAGTTTTGCAAATTGTTTAACTAACTATTGGTTGTACACGTTAATTAATAATGTACTGATAGAAAATATAAATTCCCTTTTCAGAACTCTCACAGTTATGGTTACAAAACTTATATACATTTTGTTTTGTTTCAGACTAAACATCACATAAGCAAACCTATGTATTATGCATTAAAATTTCCGTGAACACACTGAGGCGGCCAATACTCGAGCACTCTAAATGATTGCCAATACAAATTCAGAGAGCAAACGAGGCTTCTTTCTTGAAACCTGAACTTTAAAATTTGGAGTTGCAATAATGCCAAAGTCCTCTCAAAATATATCTCTTAACTACCAGACACATCTAGCCGGATGGAAGTTTTAAAATAATGTCATATTTCAATATTTTTAACATAGAAACTATCGCCAATTACATTCTATCGCTATTACACTTTCCAGTAATAATATTAGGTATTTGGATACTTTTATTTACACAAGAAGATAAAAATACCTCTTCCTGTAAAAGTGATTAGGGGAAAACCGCTACTCTCTCATGTTTAGAATAGCAACACTCTTTAACAACATGTAAGCTACCCACTCCAACATTCATCTTCCGCAGTAAACTAGACTATTCATCAATCTTCTTACACCAACATTTCAAGATTTGCTGTTAGTGATGTGCCACGCCTGTACACACACGTGGTGTTCCAGATTAAACAAGCCGTTTTTGCCAGGCCTAGTGTAAGTTCAACCGAAAGGTACTAACAGAATTAGTGAGTATAATTTAATACGATAAAAAATATATGGCGTGTCTCTAAATTAACGCCCTATACCAAACTTCAATCCTCTTAGTATTCTAAATGAAATAGTAAAGATGCTTGGACTATTGATACCTTGTAACTTTATTTTCGTATCAAAGAACTGATACTTAGTATAGTTCACTTCATTTATGTATAGCATGCAAATGAATATGTAATAATAATTTTATCCTCTCTACTGAGAGTTTTATCTCACGTTAAGTGTTACAGAGGGCGTCCTAGCCGTAACATTACATGGTAAAGTTTGACATTTATTACTTTTCTTTAATTTTACATTACATTATAGTGTATAGAGTAGAACATGCGTATGAAATGTATCAAGGTAATTCGGAAAATAATTCTTGACATAAAGGGTTCTTGCTTCTGATTCAGGTTCATATTATCCATATTTTGTATACATACAATTGTTATTGAAAGTTTCGCTAGATTTTATAAACTTACTTTATAGGAAGTGCATACACGGTTTGTGACGTGAAACCAACTTGTAATGCAAATTTCTAACTGCCAGCGCGACGAACGTTGCTTACTGTCTGTCATATTACAATGTACATTATAACAGAATATATAATTTAAGTTTCTGATATTGTATAAATCATAGAAACTGTCTTATAAATATAAATGAATTGAAATACGCGTTGTTAAGCTTTAATGTCGAGAACAGATGGACCAATTCGGATATTTCTTTTTGTAAAATATTTATTGTAATCCAAGAACGGATTATATAAAGAAAAAGATTATAAAGGTTTCCTAGAATGTTTTGGAGTTCTAACAGAATTGTAGTATGTTTTGTAATCCTATTTTAACTCTCAACAAGAAACGGACATTGGCACTTTCCATCAAATTTTAACAAAGTAGCTGAAACATGTGTATTATACATATATCTTTAAACCATAAGGTACTCCAGTCCAAAACTTATGTTTCAAAGACGTTTATTTTCAAATATTGCACGAACTTTATAAGGATCTCCCCTTTTCCTATAAATACGTAAAATTTTCCCTCTAGATCCTGATAGGATTCTGAGTATTACGTATATATACTTTGTTTGAAGGTTATTTTTGACGATGGAAGGATTGTGAAGGAAACAGGATTTTTCTGGACATTTGCCATCGTTCAGTGAAACAAGAAATCAGTAACACTTGTTTCCTTCACGTATATATAGGTTTTTTTTTATCGGGATAGCAAGGTATAAATCATAGAAACTGTCTTATAAATATAAATGAATTGAAATACGCGTTGTTAAGCTTTAATGTCGAGAACAGATGGACCAATTCGGATATTTCTTTTTGTAAAATATTTATTGTAATCCAAGAACGGATTATATAAAGAAAATGATTATAAAGGTTTCCTAGAATGTTTTGGAGTTCTAACAGAATTGTAGTATGTTTTGTAATCCTATTTTAACTCTCAACAAGAAACGGACATTGGCACTTTCCATCAAATTTTACCAAAGTAGCTGAAACATGTGTATTATACATATATCTTTAAACCATAAGGTACTCTAGTCCAAAACTTATGTTTCAAAGACGTTTATTTTCAAATATTGCACGAACTTTATAAGGATCTCCCCTTTTCCTATAAATACGTAAAATTTTCCCTCTAGATCCTGATAGGATTCTGAGTATTACGTATATATACTTTGTTTGAAGGTTATTTTTGACGATGGAAGGATTGTGAAGGAAACAGGATTTTTCTGGACATTTGCCATCGTTCAGTGAAACAAGAAATCAGTAACACTTGTTTCCTTCACGTATATATAGGTTTTTTTTATCGGGATAGCAAGGCAAACCAAACTATGGTACTGGAAATATCTTAGTCACCTTTTTAGCGAAGTAGATTTGCAATAGCTGCATGCTAATAATATTTCAATGTGAAAGTGCCTTTGTTTGTTTGTTTTATTTTCACGAGGAGACTATTGAACTTATTTCATTAACATTTTACATGGCATTTCTTACGCTTCCTGGTATAAATATAGGCCTATTCTTATTTCGACATTCCCACCGGGTTACACCCTATTGGTCTGTAAAGTAGCGAAAAATCCCATATTGGTCTCTAAAGGTACGATATATAATTGAAAGTTTCTTATAAATGTCATAAGATATTTGTGCAAACATTGTTTTATGATATCACAACTATATGTTTAATCAATGAAACCACTCAGCAAGGTGTTTTGCAAGGTAAAAAATCAGGAGGGAATGAAATTTTCTTATACATCAAACGAAGAGATGAAAGTAAATAAAGGAAAGAAGTTAATTTTCTACAATTTCACCAAATTTTGCGCTACTTTTTGTGATCCAGATTGGGCTATTTCGACTTAATAGACATTGCTTCATCTACTAAATGTAGTAAGATTTGTGTATTGTAATATTTCCACCTTAAAAATGTATGTTACATTACTGTACTCTAAATATATTTATTTCACTAGGCTCTCACTATGTGACTCTATATAACTAAAGTTTCTCTATAACATGTATATTTGAATCCCATGAAAATTCCGTAACATGTTTAAGGTAATTTTATACTAAACTAATCTAATAGGAATTTCCAATCCCTCCCCCACAATTCATGTCAAAGACATCCTATAACAAGTGATTTCATAAAAATGTTTAAGATATATATGCCTTATTTCGTTTTATGTATCATAGAACCTATGCCTACCTATATAATAAGACTGTCCAACTCATCAGAAGTGATTTTACCATGAAAGCTATCGATTTCACCTTAGCATTCCTCCTAACTGGTTTAAATTAATTCAAGTATTACTAAAACTGATGGGGCTATTATATTACATTAAAAACGTGAAATTCAGACAAATTTGATAACGTATTAAGTTTAACTAAAGATTTGTACTGTAATGTCGCCGCCAAACTGTAATGTTTCTATGCACTGCATCATTAATGCCATTAATTAGTAAAGGAGTAAAATAATACTCGAATAGACTTTGCATTTACAGAAATACGTGGTGTTACATGGTTGCTGGAAGAGCAGGAGTGAAAGAGAAAGGCTCTAGTTTGTTGGAGAGGGAAGAGGCTTTGATGTGATTGGTTCGTAGGATCACGTGACTTGCTCCGCCAATGTAACGTTTATTAAATAAACGCATGACTTGTAATACCAACATAATTGATGAACAAGATATAAATGTTAATAAAAGAAATAGTAATACATATACAATACATTATATGTACCTTTTCAATAATGCTATAAAACTGAAATATGTAAAACACCAACAAGGACTATTTTTGGTTTCTATAAAACTCATCTGTTGGAGTATTTGTTTGAATATACTAGATTATCTAGCAAGTATATATTGTTCTTATTTGTAATACATTTTTCCCTGTTCTGTATATTTTGGATTTTTATTAGAGTGGGGGATTTTAAAGAGTTATGCTCTGTTAAATGTGAAAAAAGTAAACAAACAATTTTTTAATTTTTTTAGCTTTAACTAAATTAAAAATAAACAATATGTTGTACTCTGTTGATGTGATGCGCTTATTGTTTTACTTTCAACCCATGCTTATAAAATTCCTAACAAACGTGTTGCACTAAAAGTTAATGTAATCAATACTTACTTAAAATTATAATTGTCAAAAACCAAATCACAGATTTGTAGAATTAATAGGTTTGTGTGATTTTTTTTTTGAATACGCAAATACACTTAGATGCTGTAGTCACTTAAAATAAATGTGGAACTAAGTTGAAATTAAGACGAAAGTCCCTTGAGTGTGAAACATATTAGCTGCCAGTTAGAGAACTGATCTCGTGAGAGACTTGGACCATTAATATTAAATTTGGTCCATTACCACTGTTCCACTTGAGTAAGCTTATTGATTGTGTAGCAAGCATTCACAAGGTAACTTGCAATGGTGTTATTCAGGCAATGGAGAAATAAGTAGCTTGATTATTGTTTTTATAATTAAAAATAAGATAGCAATAAAACTTCGCAACGATGCATTATCACACTTTTTAAGCAAATCAATTTAAATTTATTACCAATTTAACTAATAAGCAGTAGTGGTAATACATTAAAATATGAAGACAACATATAGCTTAATTCTTGAAAGTGTTTAAACCTATACCGGAAAAATAAGACCTTTTACCATCATGAAATTTCAGTACACGGTTTTGGAAATCATATTTTAAAGAATAATATGTTTACTATAATCCAACATTGTGGGTGTTCTAAAACCATGATTCAAATATTCCATTTCACCTAATGAGCTATAATCATGATAACGGGTTATTAAATATTTTTGAAAAACCGTTATATACTTCCGTCTGGTATTATCTAACAAATGTGGAGTTATTATGTTTTATACTAAGTTTAAAAAGCCAAAATTCTAATCGAAAAAAAATATCGTGGATTTAATTAGTTAAATAATGTCTTTATTGTTTATGCATCGCACTAATACAATGTGCTCTAGTTTTTAGAATATCTGTAAATAGTTATTTTAGAGCTTAACAATTCTCCATTTTATATATTCTATGACCAGGAATTCATGTTGGGGACCATTAAAACTTGATGGCGTGCAAATGTAAGGATTTTTTAAAGAAACGGAAAGAAAATATATAGAATATGTAATACGATCGTGCATATTTTATTAAATAATATTAGGAATATATGATTAAATTGCCCCAACTTTTCATGTGTAGCTGAGTTATATACCAACCGGTGTAATTGTGCTAATTTCAGTTAGGAAAATTGCCCTGTGTAACCACGAACCCGAATTCCCATGAGCTGTGTTGATAGCTGGCCTAAAAAATGTAAGAACTGTAAACCTTTTTTCACTATGCACAAATTATTTACGCTTCCTAGTTTATTTATTTCTTAGAATGTTGTGTTTGTTAAATGATATCTTTAAAACTATACCGAAAGAAATTGTTATCATAACTATAAGGGTAGAAATTGCAATTACCTAGATGTTCCTACTGTAACACTCAGCAGCAAGGTATTGAATAATCATAAGCTTCTTCAGATAAAATTTTTTATATATTACCTAAACATGTTAAGAATATAAACTTAAAAGCTTTTAAATTAGGAAGTTCCTTTTCCTGACTACGCTCTTCACATTAGAAAACTTTTTACATGTTAAAAAGATGTAATTTAGCATATATTATTCTGTATTTTTACGTACTAGGTTAACGTTCATTTAAGTTCCTTTACTGAAAGTCTGCTAAGAAAGTAATACACCCGACGCATGTTCTCCTGTATTTCATTTGTACACGTAGTATCAGCATATACCGACCCTATCTGCTATGTATGTATCGATATTTCTCAGTTAACATAAATTTTGTGATCTAAAGCCAATAGGAACCCCTTTAAGATGGGATTACTTAAGATCCTGTGTACGTATACTGGAGGTATGCTAACAAAGTAATATGCTTCTGTATTGCGTAATATTAGCATATAATCATTCTCTTTACTGATATATGTATCAATAAATATGCATAGTATAAATGTGATCCAGTCCCAACAGGAATACTCTACTCCGATGTGAGCTCAAGGCAGGTCCCATGCACTGGTAATCTTGACATAGTAATCCCTCCTTTGTGTATGCTTAGGTGTGGCATCAATAAACAAAATATAATCGTTGTCTGATTTATTTGGTATTTGGTTTAGTGTGTTTAAAAGAAATGAAAATCTACTCTTGGTTTTAATATCCATACGTAAAATATTTATATTTATTGACACAATTGATTTTCTCAAAAGGAAATGTGCTGTCTCTAGAATACAATGCAATATGTCTAGATATAGCACGGTTAATGCTATTCCCAGAATATAAGTAGTGAAATCTTTTAAATTTAATTTAATTTCTAAAGTGAATTCAAAACTATAATGGATTCATACTACTGGATTGGATGTCATTTCCAAGTATTCAGTAGTGAATCTGATTTAATTTATAAATACCAGTGTTTAGAATGTTAATCCTCAGATAATACTCTAATTATGAAAATAAGTACAAGAAACGGATGCTTTATTAAAACAATGAGGATTAACTTACTAAAGATAATAAAGAATTGTTTCGTCTCTTCTTCAATTAAAAAATTGATTTGTTTGAAAAATTTGTTTTGTTCTATTTCAGAAATCTTCGAAAGTGGTTTCAAGTGAAATTTCTGAGTAGGGTATAATAGCTAAAATCCAGCAAAACCTCAATGTTAAATCTTAGGACCTCAATGTATATAGTATTTTATCAATGAATTTAAAACTTGTTCGCTTATTATGCAAAATCATTTTCCAATAAAATCTCGTGGTTTTAAGTATTGAACGCTTGAGTATTATAAATATTGTTGTATTTCAAGCCTTGGGTACAAATTTAATTCACATTTTTGGTGTTAAATTAACTCTAATTTGTAAACTTGAGTTTTTATACCTTAATTTCTACCTGTCTTGTTTTGTAGATGGCCGAAACAATTCAATGAAAGATGTGTAAATTCTAGAAGAAATTATCTAAATCTTTAAATTAATCATGCATATAACATTTAAGCTTCTGAAACTCTATTGCTAATTGTATTTAATAAGGATCAACGTATTTACTATTAAAACTGCCACGTGCAATATAACTTACCATTGTAATGTTTCTCAAATTAAATATAATTAGTGATAGTTGAAAGCAACAAATTCAGTGGAAATCTGGTAAATTTTACAAAACGTGAATAAAGAGTTTCTACTATGAATCACGAGTTTGTTTATTTAACGATAGAACTGAGCTTATGAAACATCAAACTAAGAAACTCTATACAAACTCAAATTTTCCAAAACATTAAAATATGTATAATAAAATTACTATAGTCAGCAGCCACCATTTTGTTTATAACACACTGACATTATAAAAAAAACTGTAAGGTACACTCTTAAAATATTATATGTATATGGAAACATTTATATAAAAATACTAACTTATTCTTATCTTGTCAGTTTTCTGAAGTTTCAAAAAAATTATAATACGTTTTTGCAATTCAAAAAAATGAACATGTTTTTAAAACTAGTAATGGATTTACCACTTACATTTATCAAGGCACAATTCATTGAATCATAAGATTGATTTTAAGTGCATTAAAATCTAAATGACTTCTAGTTTCATGAGGTAACGTTGATGTCATTTACCTGGTTTCAGTTGAACCTGATTTCTTAAAATTTGTCCTTCAATTCTAAAAAAACATAAACGTCCTGGTATGGTAGCAGCAATGCAATAATTATTCACCTAGGTAGCTGTTTTTGTACTTTCCAATAAGTGTCACTATCTCAAAAACTAAGAGAATTCTAGAGTCTTGTTTTATTTTTTGGATTGATGATTGGCTGACGTAACACCCATTTGGGAATCAGTAGTAATAAAAAACACAACCAATTTAAAAACCAAAATTATCAAACAACAGGCGTGTTTTCTGTTATAATAAATGATACGAGAAGAAGGAGCGCCTAGATTACACATAATCTGATTACCCTCATATACAAAAACAAAATCTTTTTAAATTTTTATCAGTAACAAAAATCATTTGAAAATAAAAATTCAGTAAAATCGATTATCTGGAAGACGAAACAGAAATAAATATGTAAAAGGTGCCTGGGAGTTTATAAAGAAAATCGTAGACAGTAAAAGAGCATCATTTTGTAGTATTTGGATGGATGGTAAGGATTTCTTTTGGCAAGTAAATTTAATAGTTTTAGTTGTACAGAAGCTATATTAATGACTAAAAAGTTTTGAAGTTCAAGCAGAATCAAACGTATGAAATGTTCTTGAATGCCATTATGATTAGTTATGACGAAATTCTTAACGTAGTTTTTAATTATAAAGACAATCGTAGCTGTGGGACAGATGGTATCAGTGTAATTAAAATAAAGATTAATTTGAATGTTTTTGCTTTTATAATGAATAATGTTATTAATAAATTGTTTTTGCGAGTAACATTTCAAGATAAATTTTTACTGTACTTTAAGACTAGTGAAGGGTATAAAGTATCTTTGTATAGACTTGTATCTCTTACAACTTATAAATACCTATGATAATAAACACCTATAATAAATACTTATTATTTTATGGTTTTAATTAAAAATAATTTACAGGCGTATTACCTTGATAATGATTTGTTTTTTTTTTTTTCAAAAATCTGTATGATTTTTTTCCAATAAAGGTACATATCTGGCCATAAATGGCATGTGGAAAGGATAACTGCTCCAAGAGATAAGCATAGGTACCCCGCTGCCCTTTACTTGGATTTTAAGAGAACTCTTGATTCATTTTATATTGAAAGTGAACTTGCATTTTTAATTACTTTTAATGAGCAAGATAAAATAATGTGGGATTGGAGGTACTCGTATTTTCTTATATTGGCTCATAACTTTTTGTAAACGTAGAACGCAGGTAGTTAAAATGAATTATTTATTGAGTGATTTTTTTGAATTGCGATATAGAATATATA
Source organism: Homalodisca vitripennis (assembly GCF_021130785.1). Classification (NCBI taxonomy): domain Eukaryota; kingdom Metazoa; phylum Arthropoda; class Insecta; order Hemiptera; family Cicadellidae; genus Homalodisca; species Homalodisca vitripennis. The sequence continues at coordinate 64,689,164 of NC_060211.1, read as the reverse complement.
GAACTTTCCTGTTCTTTAATGATTTAAATTTATATAAAAGATTTCGTGTACTCTTTTTAAAATTCTTGTGTTGTAGCTTAAGCAGACAACACAGCACTCGTATGCTCCGCTTTAAATAGAGAGTTTTTAAGGAAATACGTGAAGACCATATCAAAATAGCTAATTAAAAAATAAGCTGCTAGTTAACATGACGAAGTAAAATGCATTTTATTATTCGATTAAGAAAACAAATCTCCAATACAGTTGATATTTGTGTAGGTATTTATGTGAATATAGTAATGTTCTAGTTTTAGAACATACTAAATATTTAAGCTTGATCACAGTTAAGCACTTGAAATGTGATGTAAACATAGGCTACTTGAACAAATAGATAGATATTACAATTAATCCTTGTATCAGATGTAATTTTTTTTAAACAAGATCAATTAAAACAGGTATTTATTGCGTGGTTTTAAAATCTCTTTGAGGTATGGAGTCAGTCACCCATTATGGTGTACTTACCCAACCGTCCCACAATTAATAATAATAAATCTGAAACTTGGAGTCCGCAGTGTATATCATTTTATAAAGGTAGATCTGGTTAGTCTTTTATTCGATGAAAAAGTATCATTAACACTCTATCAATTGTATACTCAAACAAGCAACAAGAACGTATTGCTCTACATAAAATGTACGTCTTTTAGTACCAAGTTTTATGGAATAGAAATGTAGCCGTCACTTTAGTTATTTGGCACCAAATATATTTAATGAATTGCTTAAAAGTCATGGCGACGGCTTTTACTAAGAGAGGAAGACTAGATTAAAATGAAACAACCCAATATGTAACTTCTGAAAATATCAATTACTATGTTGTTTAATACAATATGTGTATTTCTTATTTGTAGGATAGGTATTTTACGGTTATCTGCTTACCATATTCCTGTCTAGGTTTGCCCTGTTGTTTAATGATAGGGCACATGTTGTTGCTAGCTGGGCTTCATAACAACTAGCAGATTTGTATATTATCAATATGTTCAATTTATTTAAATTTTTTTAAATCGTGTTTTTAGTTTTGTGGTGTCTGGTAAATTATAAATTATTTATTTTTGATTCCTGTTACATCAAATGGTTTATGGCTCATTAATATTTCACTGCTTGTTTGTTTATATAGTTTATTGTATGTTATTATGGTTATATTTAGTTGTTTTTTGTTAATATTTGTATTGCTTGAGTTAAAAAAAAGTATTAAAAAATGATCAACCGTGTAGTATAAAAGAATGTCATCGATTTACCAATCGTACAGTTCAAAAAGTGCCGGAATAGGTGAGAAATAGGGATATTTACTCTAGTAAAATAGTGTATTTTTGCAGGCTTAAAATGTACGTTTCAAAATAGGCTTTATGTATATATATATATTCCTTGAAATTGTATGGGAAGAACTAATTCATTAGCTAGAGACAAGGCTTAAACAGACATTACAGCTTGGAGCACGAAACCGGAGAACTCTCATCCATAATCATACAATTACTCCATCGTCTGCTGAAGCTCATTAGCAAACCGAACTTCTCATTTGACAGAGTTATTGTAATGGAAATACATTACGTTCTAAGATGCAATTAGATACTGTATTTCGTTAGGTGCTGTACAATTTATTTTATATCTATTGAAAACTTGCATATATTATAGGAAATATTTTTATGTTTTATGACATTTTGTTAGCATTCATAAAATATAAGTAGAAAGTAGCCGGTTAGATTTAAAATAATAAAAAAACAGTTTTTCAGACCGTTATTTACGAGTCGTATAGCTCGTATTACGAAATATTTACCAAATTTAGTTACTTCCAGAACGTCGCAACTTTATGCCCTTTGACCTTTTCACCCTAAAATTGGTAGGGTTTTTTCTTTGATCAAAAGAACCCTATGTTCCAGGTTTCAAATATTTAGGACACATATATCAACAGTTCATTCAAATACGCACAGACTGACATTGGTACAATTTTACTGACCTGCTGAAACCTTAATAAAACCGGAGAAAATGTAAAATAAAAAAAAAATTTACCCTGTAAGTGGTGTATAATTAAAACTATCATTACGCAAATAAAATGGAAAATAATAACGTACAAAAAGCGTATTGGTTTCCTTCAGAACTTATTACATAAACTAGGTAGGCATGGGTTTGTTACTAGTACATTTCTAATAGTATAGAATATCACTTACTTGTAAACTAGAAGTAATATTTTTCAGTTGTTATGTATGGTTCTAGGCAGTTTATAAAGCCTTTTTAAAACAGATCCGTATATCAGTCTCAGGCTTTAAAATTTGTAAATAATAGTGAAATTCGCCTGGTGCTTGTTTTAGTTCATATCGTCTAGAAACGTATTAGCACGTTTTCTCAGGCTAACCATTAATTTAATTAGCACACACTATCACACATCATGTTACTGAAACCCTTTTTCTTTATCACATGACTTAATTGATTCTATACATAATTTGCTTGGGAGTAAATCTATTAGTGCAGACAATTGTAATAACGATTGACAGAAAGAGTTGTTTCAAGTAATTCTCAATTAATTTAGTATTTATCTTTGAACTAATAATTCGCCTTTATGGCGAACGAATCCTTGATACTTTTACTCCTTTCATTATATTAAAGGATTTGCAGTAAAATAATGATACTTAATTAGATTCTTTGTTATGAAAATTTCTTGGTATCGTTAGCCTTTTAATGTTTTCTAACTATACTTTCAAATTTAGCTTAGGCTCCTTTCCTTTCTGTTTGATATTTTACTTAAATTAATATTGCAATATAAAGTGATGTATTTAGATCTATACAACATGTGGGAGACCGCTACAAGTAATCTTTCAAATATATTATAATTTTACGAATAATAATTTATCGTTGATTTTATTTAAAGAAGAAACGGGAACTTTTACTATTTTACTATTACATCCCAAAGAAAACAAATATGTATTTTCATATGTTATTAGATACAGGGTAAAGTTGTTAAGATTTCAATCTTAAAAAATGAGCGTAATAAAACCCCAATAAAAAGGGAAATATAGATAAAACATAAAAGTTGTTAAAGGTTACAAAATCTTTACGGGATTAATAATTTCACATATACACACTATACTTTGGAACTTATAGTTCTGTAATCTTTTCTGTACTAAATTCTATTCAGTACGATATTCTTCTTTCTGAAGCAGTTGGTTTAATGTTTTATAAAAAAAAGAATAATAAACCAACGGTTTCTAAACAGAAAATATATTACGAATAGAGTTATAAAAATACACTCATAAGAATCAATTGCATTTAAAAGATAGGACTCAACATGTTTATTTGGCCTTAACCAATTATGCTTACATACTCGTCTATGGAAAAACATTAAAGGAGGACTAGTTTCAATGAGTTTACTGATAATGATTGGCAAATGAATTCTACACATTCTTTAAAACCCTTATATTTGATTAATGAACATAATTAAGTTTTAAACCCATCTCTATGGGTACATTTGAACTATTTTGACATGTAATTAATCTTAAATGTGTCTATTATATCTCAGTCGTTGTAGTGTAAATATCGTAAACCAGTAGACATAATAGTTGCCGTTTTATAATTGCTAATTATGTATTATAGGAACAAGTAATATACTTGGACCCATGGAACCCCTAAACAGTCGCTGTCAGCTAATGATCTACATGAAACAATAAATATTAAAGCTTGACAGATGAAATAGAATGCAGGTATATTTTTAAATTATCAAATCATAACATGTATTTAAGCAATCTCAATATTGAATTTAACAGCCCGTTTGATATTTTATTGATATTATAACGTACACGATATCAAACTCGTAATGAAACTTTCTGGGATGGTTAAGCAATAAACAATATATGGTGATTTTGCTGTGATAATTTAATTGTACTCCATTATTTCATTATTGATATTTTGACTTTCATAAGACCGAAATATAGAAAAATTAATATAACAATAATATTTACCTTACGTAATAACTTAACACAGGCTGCGAACGTAATGTAAGTATTAAACGTTGATTGAAAACTTCTAAAACTAAAACTTGGTTTGTATCTTGTACCTTTGCACCAAAGGTTGTTTCCAATTGTAACAGTTCTTTAATATAGTTTTTTAAGTAAATTTAGTACTCTGATAATAAGCACAACATGGAATATTTATGCCACAAAATACAAAACAACATAACTTTTTATAAGTTTTGTTAAATTTATGTGATTCTCCATCTGTGCCTTAAGAAGCTTTGTGAATGTCCATGAGACAATAAACAAAGGACCAGTCTATGGTTCTGGCATGATTCTGTAGTCCATCTACTATAAAACTACATATTTGACAGAAATAGCTAAAACTATTAGCCGTTAGCTATCATATAGGAACACGTAATATCTAATTTTATTAAAATAGCGGAGAGATGAATTTAATGAAATTAATTTCACAGATCCATAATAATAGTTCACAAAATGTCACAGAGTGCAATAAACGAGATGTAAATACTTTCACCGATGAGTAAACAAATTTCACACGGATGGGGTTGTTGTGACCAAAAGCAGGTTAAACTATAATTAGATATTCATAATGTCCCACTTTAAAATTATCAAATTACAGTTTTCTTTAACCGGGTATCCAGAGAAGAGCTTTTGGCTGTTTTTTTTTCCAAAAATAATTTGGGGTGTTCGCAAATTAAAATGAAGCAGGCAACGAAAAGCATCTGAAGCCCTCGTTTATGTTTATAAGCTTTAGAGTGGAAATTAAGAAAATCCTTTAAAATTTGAATCTCTACTCACAGACTTACTAATCACCAATAATGTTTTATTTTGATGGGATTTTAAACAGTCACGCTTTGGAAAATCAAGATCAACGAACATTTTTGCCTATCTGCTATAGTCTTTTAACCTGGAATAATTGTTGGTTAAGTCTACCACAAGAGTAACCCTAGCATCTAAAACCGCAGTCGACAATGTCATATCGCACGTTCCACATATCGCAATATCGGTGGTCAACACAGCAATATCGGGATAACTTTGGCCAAGACGCCATTACTAGTGGTTAGCAATGTTGACGGTAGCCCGTATATCAGAACAGAATCACTGACATAATTCTTAAACGCTCATTTAGGAAGTCTCCTACATTCTTGGGTTTTAACAGATTTGCAATTTTACGAATTTAATAACAACCTTACCTTTCACTTAATCGATAGTCCCCAGAAAAAATAATAAAAAAACAAACTATCAAGGTTCAAAAATAAATGGATTGCCAATTAAATATTAGTGTTATTGTTCTCTGAAATTTAAATAAATTAAATAAATTAAAAAAATATATTAATAAACCTTTTTAACACTTTTGTACTAAAACTTGTTTAATTTCTTACAATGTATATTTCGAATTCTAGGAATTCATCTTCAGGTACTAAGGTTAAGTTATATTATTAAAATAAATTATTAAAACCAAATTGCCATGTGTTTTCACTACCTTGGTGGCTAAATTTGTTTTATTTAATTTTATGTGTGATCAATGTATATTGTTTAAAAGTATATCGAATAACAAATTTGTTGTTAGAAAATCTTTCTCATTTAATAATATATTATGATTACTTTTTGCACTTTTTTAAATTTCAAAATGTTCTAAAGTAGACAATAGGCGACTTTTTTATATAGCTAGATATCAATTTAGAGTTTAATTTCAGTTTATTTTCAAAATGTCCTCCGTTCTCTCTTATGCAGGCTCTGACTCTCTTTATCATATCTCGAAAAGTCACTTTATGTATTAGCTTTTTCCTAAGTTACTGTGCTGCAACTTGAATCCTATTAAAAAGTCTGTCTTTGTTATTTACAGGTGTTGCAAAACAATCAGAATTAAGGAATCCATACACAAAAAAGTACGTTGGGTTGAGATCAAGAGATCTTGCAGGCCAAAGTACACCTTTTTCCCTATCTAAGTTGGGTAGTTTGAATTTAGCCAATTTAGCCATTAACCAATTAATTAATATTATTTTAATGCTAAATGAACTTTAAAAGGCACCAACATGCTGACGTTTGTAGTAGCGTAGCCGCCGGTATAAACAGTTATAAACTGTTAAATCTTAAAGAGCTGTTGATTCAAAGGAATTATGTTTCAATAAAAAAGAACATTTTTACTTTTAAACACTCCATAAGCGTTAAGTGCCTATTTAAAACAAGTCCTTGTCAGCAATTTCAGCCTTAGTTGAAAAAACCAATTTTGTTTTTCCCATTAGTATTGTATAACTGTAAACATTAGTATTTAAATGTGGTGTCTGAGATTTTGAAGATAAACTAAATTAAATAATAAACAATCCCCTCTATTATTGCTAAAGTGGAAAATTTTAATCACAGTAGTTGAGTTCCAAAGCTTGTTTGTTAAACGCCAACAAGTTCACTCTGGTGTTAAGATATGTCGGTTCCACCATAAACACTATAAATGGTACGGTGTTCCTTTACAAGTTTAGTTAACTTTATCTATGAAAGATTTTATGAGTAATTTAATGGTATTGTAATTTTATTTACTAACTATAAGTTATAAAGGGCAAATTAAATATCTGTTAATTATATTGATTGATTGAAAGTAGTTCTGCATTTTTACGAAATCTCAATATTGAAATACTGATATGCATTTGGTTTTGTTTCAGACTAAACAGCATACAAGCAAACCTATGTATTATGCATTGAAACTTCCAGCAACACATTGAAGTGGCCACTACTCGAGCACTCTAAGTGATTGCCGATACAGATTCATAGAGACAGAGAGTGAGAGAGAGGCTTTTTTTCTTTAAACCTGAACTTTGACCTTTCCAGTTACAGTAACCCCACAGTCCTCTCCAAATTTATAATTCTTAACCAATAGACACATTTAGCCAAATGAAAATTAAAGTCTGAAATAGTATAGTTTATTAAATTGTATTTTTATCATAAAGAAGTTTTAAAATAAGACACGCTTTCATATTATTTAGGGTATTTGGGTATTTTATCAATTTGGACATGAAAATGAGAAAGCCCCTCATGACGTTTAAAACCTACCTTTGAGCTCGCTCACGGAGGAGTGACATGTTATAAAGGATGGGTAAGTTCGGTGGTAGAGATCATCTCCTGTCGAGATTCCCTAAGGAAAGAACTATAATGTTCCCTTGGAAGAAAGGGGGACTAGCTCTAATCTAAAATCGTCCAGTAAGGCGATTAAGGGACAATCGCTTTTCCCTCATGTTTAGGAAAACACCATGGGGGTTTTCTTACCCACATCAACACTCATCCACCGCAGTAATCTATACTATAGGGGAGCCCTTTTATAGCAATATCTCGAGATTTCAGGATATTGATATGGTCATCCTGTACATCCAGAGGGTTGTTCAGATGAATTACATCTGTTTTTTTGTTGCATCTATTTTAGATCCAACTGGATACTAACAGAAGTACCACCCAGAAGCGAATATATTTGAATACGTTTAAAGTATTTGTGGTTGCAATTAAATAACGCCAAAATTCAAAATTTAATCCTACTAGTATTAAAAATGAGAAAGTTTATGAAGATCTTTGATGTATTTAATAATATGCTACTAGTCAACAGATATAGTTGGATTTGGCAGAGCCATTATAAACAGTATACACTAAAAATTTGATAAAATCCATTCCTAATTTTTAATTTTTTTAAATCTTACAAATATATTTAGCATAACAGATAATATAAACTGACATAAAATGGTTTAAGCTGATATAAACAGATTTTTCTGTTAAATACATTGAATTTAATGTAAATGCTAAATACAACATAGGTCTCTAAATTTCCCCTACATATTATGCCTCACCATGTGCTTGACTATAAAATTATCTATAAAACTGCATAATCTGTTTATTAGAAGCTTACGCTTATTGTCTGGTTTTAATATTCTAAATTTTGTTGTATTTAAAAGTAATTACAAGCAAAAGATTATTTACTAAATTCAGGAACTGTGAATACTATAGTATTCAAGTTTATTCAGCTTCCCACAGTGTGTCCTGAAGTTTATACATTTCATATATATATATATATATATATATATATATATATATATATATATATATATATATATATAAAATAGGACCTATTCCTAGTTAAAACATCATAGGACTACATGGCATTACATCATAAGAGATTTCACTAAGAAAGTTGCGGACTTTGACTTCAGGAATGTTCCACATTGGTTTAAGTTGTTAAAGTGTTACTGAAATCAATATAAGTGCTATTCAAATAAATACGTGGAATGTAGAGATATATGATTTAGTATTTGGTTGGTAGGCTATTTTTAAACATTCTTAGACTCTAACAATTCAGAGCATCAAATCGCTGAACTTCTAACGTTCAACTAAAATCTGGAGACTGGAATACTTTTTAATTTTCTGTTTTATACTGTTTCTATAGAGCGTTTTGTATAATATATCAAAGTATTTTACTTTAACAAAAACACGAATAAAATTGCAATAAATTCCTTTGAAGTAGTTATTGATTTTCATATTCTTTAATTTACGAAAAAAATTAATTTGGATGCTGCTAATTTAGAACACAGTGGAAAATAGAAAAACAGAATTACCTTGAGTGAAACAGATTGGCTGCCAGTTAGAGAACTGATCTCCTGAGAGACTTGGACCATTAATATTAAACTTGGTCCATTAGCACTATTCCACTTGAGTACGGGTATTGATTGTGTTACAAACTTTCTTAAGGTAACTTGTAATGAATTCATCCAAGGAATGTTTAGGTAAGTAACCTATTTATTTACAATTCCCATTTTTCCTGTGGAAACATTGCCTTTTTGTATGATTGTCTGTCTTTCCACAGGACAATGAGCCATATACACGTGGTGGTATATTTCTAGCTTGTATTTCACAAATAATAACACTTTTTACAAATTAAATTTATTTATTTCTTCTTAAATTATGAAATATATACATAGGTGCAAATACATGAAATAAATATTAAACTTTTGTTGAATAGTATAAATTTGATACAAAATACTTTTTGTAATTAAAATGTTTTCTTCTACAGTGTAGTTAAATAATCCATGTTAGTATATTTTTAAATCATAATTTCTAAGAAAACTCTAGAGGGGTTTAAACCTTCTATTTAAAATTGTAATAAGACTAATTTTGTATTTTTTAATAGATGTTGACAAATAACTTTTCATTCAGTCTCTGTATACCTAAACGAACTATAATATTAAAAACATACCTCAATACTTCACATTGAATAACTTTTAATCAATTGCTTACTCGCATTTGTATTATTTTGAATTGTTTGTATTATAAACTTATTCTAAAGCTAGATATTGAATAAGTTATAATAAAAAGTTAAACAGAAACGCAATACGCGTTGCCTATGAAATATCACCTAAAAAATGAGACTAATAAATCTGGAAATAAACAGAACTTGACGGTTTATGATAAATTGCAAAAATTTATTTTATTAAAACAGTTTTTTTGTTATATTATTATCAAATTATAAATAGATATTTATACCTAACTGAAACATTTTACTTTAATAAAAAACCGATGGCCTCTAAAATATTTATACCAACTTGCTCTTCTGAGCATTAAAAGTTTGTCAGTACTAAGGGAAGTGAAGTCATAAAATGGAGATGATTCAGGGCAACAACACATGGTTGGATTAAATAAGAATGCAATACATTTTTCTCACTTTCATGATCTATGCTACATGTTCCTAATTAAATACATAACATGTTATGGGTCAAGGAAGACTACCGTAGCTGCAATTGTTCGAGCAAGTATTCTACAGTTGATGGCATCTTTTGTGGTTAGTTTTCCACAGTAGGTGTTTCCAGGATCAGAAGCTGTCTTGGTAGTTCAATCTATACGTTTCCATTCTTTACTCTCTAGGCAATTTGGTGATCATGGCAGGTGAATTGGTTGCTGAAGCACCACCAACTGGGACTTCTTCTGGCGACTTGACTTGGAACACGAGACCTCTGTTTCCTCCAATCTGCTATGATCAAGAACACTGGTACGTGGTAACTTCGGCGAATGTCAGGCCTGTAATTGTTGATGTAGAGTTATATTCAGTTTGTTTGTAGGAGTTTTATAGTTTATTTTCGTTATTGCAGTTGATCTTTCTCCTCCCATATGCTATATTAGGGTCGATTGGTCAAGGAGTAAATATGCTGAGTTATTATTAACTCTAAATAAGCAAATAATAGGTATTGAAACTAGTATGAAAATCGGAAAAAATGTTCCTCAATATTACAAATGAGATGTAGACATTAAAAATACTCTTTTTTCTCTTACCTAAACTTCCATTAATCTCTGTAATTTCTTAGAATAATCGTGATCTGACATGAGACATGGTATACGTGAGGAAAGTTATCCTTGTAGGATAGCTATCATTGTAATAGGCACACAATGTAAAAGTAACAAGAGTATTTATTTATTTAAATACGATATACACCATTTTACATTTGATATAGGTATTATGAAAATAAAAGAGGCTTGATAAAAACAACTTACATAAATAGTTAACATGCATACATGGTAAAGTAAACAAAAGCAAAAACAAGCAAAACAAGTGCCAAATAACATCAACATCGTGAATGAAAAGAAAAATTACAACAGCAATACAGTTCATAAACAAGTGCAACATGCAGGTGGATCAGTAAAAAAACTTAATTAAAGTAGCGTATAAATTATAGAGTTACTTACTATACTACTAAGAAATACATATATATATATATATATATATATATATATATATATATATATATATATATATATGATCAAATACAATAAAAACTAAAAAATAAAGTTTAGCGTATCCTATGTTCATTGATATATAAAAACATCTCAAGAAACCATTTCAATTTAGCAAAATATAAAACATGCTACTATACATGCACGTTTTTATGCCATTATAATATATGAACAAAAGTGTTAAGAAAATAGCAAGCAATATATAAAATTCAGAAGAAACCATTTCTATTTAGCTAAATATAAAATATTCGACAATACATGCAGTGTTTGATGCCATTAAGTATAAACAAAAGTTTTGAAAAAAAAACAAAAAAAGCAGCAAGCAAAATCTAACATTCAGTATCAGAGTTTCACATGTGGCCAGAAAGATATTTCGTGACCTTCTTGTTGAATGATGTGTCGGACATGCTGAACAAATCAATATGCGCAGGAAGACTATTTCCCAACCTGTGAATCCTCGGTATTGTACTGTTGTACGCATAGTTCGTAGCGAGGAATTCCCTCTCGAAAAGCTGCACAGATTTTGAGGATGGTCGAGGACAACGCAGATTGATCCTCTCTAGAAGTCTCGGGGAATCACAAGACGACGACAAAATCTTCTTCAAAAACATTAGTTCAGCAATTTGGCGTCTGGTGCTCAAGGGTAGGAGCCCGAAGTGCCGTTGCAGATATTCAACAGGAACCCCGTCGTAGGCAAATCCAAGTCTCAACCCAATCTGCCTGATGAATCTTATCTGAATTCTTTCAACGAGTTCCCCGTGACCCAACAGGTAGGGAGACCATACTGGCGAACAGTATTCCAATATTGGTCGAACCAACTGGACGTACAGGGCCCGAAGTGTCCTTGGTGAAAACCCATCTCGAGAAGTCCTAAATATAAGACCGAGAGCAATAGTGGCCAACTGCAGACAGATGCTATTCAGGGCTCAGTGACGAGGACAAGATAACTCCCAAATCCTTTACGGTGCTTGAGCGATTCAGTATGATTACTTCCATCTTGTACTTGAAGACTGTGACCCTAGCTGAGCGATGGAATGAGACCACAGAGCACTTTGAGAAATTTATATCCATGTCATCCAGCACACACCAGGAGACGACACTTTCCAAGTCGGATTGCAGAGAGGCGCAGTCTCGAAGTGAGGATACTTTAACATTAACAGGCTAGACGATGTGACGGCATTCTGAAGGTCATTAATGAAGATAGAAAAAAGGGCAGGTCCCAGCAGAGAACCCTGAGGCACACTAGACACTGCCTCAAATGCAAAGGATGTCCCACCGGCATGACGCGCGACGAGGAGACGATTCGTCAGGTAACTCTCGAACCACATCAAGAGAGATCCAGTCACTCTCCAAGCCCTAAGTTTTGCTAGGAGATGAATGTGGCTTATCCTGTCGAAAGCCTTTGACAAATCAAGGTAAACGCAATCGAAGGTGGCCCAATCTGAAGGAGGATGTAATGTCATTCTGTAAAGTCACGATATAGGTTGTTGCCGACCTTCCCTTCATAAAACCGTGCTGTGCTGGAGAGATGATGCTCTTGGCTTCAAATGAAAGTCTACGTAAGACCATAAATTACAAACAATTTGTTTTGTTTTAACTGATATTTAATTTCTGTATGTCTACACCATTAATGGAACATCATCACATCTATAAACTTGAACTTGTGTATGAAACTGATATATATATATATATATATATATATATATATATATATATATATATATATATATATCAAAATAAGAGGAAAACTGAGGTCGATGATAGTATATGTCACTTCGAGAGATTTGCGGTAGCGAAAATTTTTAAATCGTATGGGCAACCATGTTGGCAACGAGAAAATGGATAATGAACAACATCAATACACCTATTAGAGACACACGCAGCCTACCTATCCCTATACATACAATATCATTAGATATTAACTTGGTATATGGTCTTTTATCGTTTGAATACTAAAACTAAACCCAATTAGTTGAGCAAATTCTGAAAGTAAATTTTTAAAAATGTATCGAGAAATTTTTTATATGGATATTTTAAATTTAGCATAAATCTTCATTTAATTAGGAATAAGTTCTATGATGAGTTATTTTCATATCAAAGTTAATTTGTATGGCTGTCTTCTTCTCTATCTGTTCACAGAACATTTCGAAATTGAAAAGAACTATTGTTTTCTATTCACCTTGATATATGTTTTAATTGAAGAAGAGTTTCCATATAATAGTAAAGCTTTGGGATTAAATGCTTGTACAAAGGTGTTGACATTAAAATATACGGTATTACACTATTACACACAAAATTGTATTACATTGTATTCATTCTTCAATATCGCCATTAATTAATTGTTATGATTTAAGTAATTATAAATGCCATAGCATAATAAATACTCACATCTAATCGTATATCAAATGATTTTTCTTTTAAATAAACTGCCTATGCTTGTTGAGCCCTCCCACTGTATTGCAGAGTTTCTGTCAAAAAACAAAGACCCAGAATTCCTTTTATGTAAATAGTCAGCATTTAACCAGTCGTGTGTAAAACCTTTAACTCAGTTTGCTGTATATCAAAAATGGATCATACTATTGACTCGGTATTTTGAATTAAGCTTCATTTCTATCTGACAACATCTAGTTCGATTATAGTGCATGTCGGAGGCTGAGGGTTAGTGGGTGTTTTTATATTGGTCTTATAGGTAAACCTAATGGCAAACAAAAGAAAACTAGTAGAATAAATACATTTAAAGAACACTTACAGCAGTCAGATGATAATTGAACATTTGAAAAAGATACACATGTAACTGCAGACTGAAGTTTTACACGAAAGTATATTACGTGTCACGTAGTGTGCGTACTCTTACCTTATATCTAAGCAAATAAATGTGTGCATAGACATTTTTTGAGAAATAATTTTCAAAGTAATCATAATATGAGGAAATGAATGATGAATAGTTTCTACAATCTGTGCTTTAGATACATGCTACATATACTATTACGTTAAAGGGCAACTTTCTAACGCCTACAGGGTGTTACACAATATTATACAGGATTAGGCTTGCATTTGAAACACCTGGCCACGTTACGGAATAGATGCCTTAGTCCTGCAAACAGGTTTGTAATGTCCTGTAAGAGACTTTTCAAAGATTTAAGCATCGCGACGCCATATGACACTGTCAAAAACTGTCCAGACAGGAAGACGAAATAATAGAAGTTATGCCTATGTGTCCCTAGCAAAGCATGTTTTTGTCAGAGAATGACGATTAGCACAACTTTCAAGTATTCCAGGACAAACTATACAAATGTACATGTAAATCAATAGATGAATGTGCAATTAATATAAAAAAGATTGTATACATACATTTCAAATATAATAACCATTTTTATATTTTTAAGCTTGCTATTTTCCATTGTCATATTATAATAGCAGGTTATGCTGACTGGTACAACAATTAGACCTGTAGGTGTATGGGAACTCTAGATGCTTGCGAACTTTATTCATTGGGCTCGATGTTCCTACATACCTTTAGGTTGCTGTTGCTCATGATAACTCTTGATCCAGGGTATTTGGCAATATACCGTGACCTTTTTCCAGAAAACAGGCTGCGTTAAAGACCACCCCTAACCTGAACGACCGAAATCGACCACAAACGAAGTATTGTCACTTGACGTTTTACAGTTTGATCTAAAAGATCTTGCCTCAACAAGAAATGTTTCTCAAATATTAGGTACATCTCAAGTATCAGTTTTAAATGTTTTAAATGATAATGGTTATAAAGCGCACAAAATTTGTTTAGTTCATGAAATACTTGAGGACGATTTTGATCATCGCGTAGAATTTTGTTAAATAATTATGCGGAACATTGGCAATTAGATTTTTAAAAAAACATTCGTTTCTCAGATGAAGCAACTTTCGTGTTAAACGGTAACGTTACCAGACACAATGCTCGTAAATGGGCTAATTTTATGAGATAGCAACATGCCTAGTAACCTGAAATATTAAATGTTCGGTTTGGAATTGTAAGGGATCAGTTTTTTGGGCCTTCTTTATTGATGTAAACCTTAACAGCAGGATATACCAGGAAATGTTATAAAATCAGCAGATTAATACAGCTATCCAAGTAGCAACCTAAAACTGTAATAAAGGTTGGCTCCAGCATAACGAATTACCTCCACAGTATTGCCTGCATGCCCGCGAGTGTTTAAACAATATTTTTTCAAATCGATTCGATGGATGGGCAGAAAAGGAGGTATCGAGTGGCCACCAAGATCATAAAATGTATCCCCACTAGGTTAATTTTTGTGGGGTCATATTAAAACAACGTCTATAAACCGAAACCCCAGTGCATTCATTAATTACTTTAGGGACAGAATAGTAACGGAAATTCAAAAATCTCGTGTGAATCCATACAGCATGCAGTTTTATGTTTATAGAACAGGCTTAGACGTTGTAAAAACTTCCTGGTTTAGCAGTTTGAGCATCTGATATAAAAACACTGGTTAGTAAGTTTTAGCCTTTTTTATTCTTCACGCAATTTGTAATTACTAGTGCTACTATAAATTTATTTATAAAAATGTTTAACTTGTCCCCTAAAAGATTATTTTGGGAAAATTCCTCCCTGGGGAGCTTCCTAGAGGGGTGTCCTGAGTTTGATTTCTTTGTCCATAAAAGAGGGAAATAATTAAAAGAATTTAACATTCTTTAGGAATTGTTTTACAAATAATAATTGATGGTCATACTTCTGAAAATTAAAAAAAAAAAGCATTTTATCACATAATTTAATTATTTGTGAAGACCAGTGAAATTTTAAAGCTAGAAGGCTTTTAGATGTCTCTGGTAGTAATGGATACACAGACTGAAGTCAAGTACATTTTGCAGGTCAGGTAAATTTTCAGGTAAACATCCATCTACGTCAACTGCGAAGTGCCAGCTCTTTACTCCCTTTACTGAACTGCTACCATTCAAATAATAGTGCATTACTTTATCGTTATATATCTTGAACATTCGTTAGATAAGCTTTGCATATTAGTCAGTTATGTTTAAGCATGTAATGTGGTACTTAAGAAAACGGAAAGACACAGGTTTGAATACACGGTTTAAAGTATTTTAGGACTTTCAGGTGATGTGTTTTATTGAAGTAATGAAATCTGCTAGAAATTACATTTATATTTAATAATATTTAAAGCGTAAAAAATGTTGAAAATTTATAGAATGCATTAAACAAATGTTGTAAGCCTTATAAAAACCTCTACACATTATAATTCATTTTAATTTTGAATAAATTTAAATAAGATATCATACTTAGTTCAGTATTTTTTAATAAGAAAATTTTATGTTTTGTCTTAAGGATGTTTAATAGTTATGATCGATGTATTTTTCACAAGAGCCAGCTACCAAGGTTTTTTGACCTTCGTCTACATATGTAGAATTTCTTATCAGAAACAGACATGAAAAACTGTAAAAATTACCAGAAAACTTTAAAGCATCTATCACAAGTCTAATCTAAATTTTGAATTTGTATAACCATGATTGTATTGTCTTAGACGTTCTTGACAGCGTTTACACATATTTAGAATAAGGCATTTGTTACTGAAAAATCATAGATAATAGATCCAAATACTGAATACTGGATACATCAGTTTACAAATATAACCTTTAACAATACAATAACTAATGGGAGTAATATGTAATATGCTCGTATATCACAACCTTAATATGTACACAAAACTTAGGTTAAATTTAAACTGAGAAATTAATAAAAGGTATTTTTTATTGGTTTAAATCTTTATGTTGTAAATAACTACAATAATTCCTAGTAAATACTTAAATAGGTGTAAGAAATACCTGTATCTCGTGGGACTGGAAAATGTTACTTTCTGTCTTTCTGTCCGCACGATATCTCGAAAATTAGCTACACTGTAGACTTGAAATTGTTCATCGAAAAAAATGTCTGTAGAGGAATACCAAATTCAATTATAGTGAATGTTACACTATAGGATTAGCCTGAGTGTTAGTTAATATTTGACATTGATCTTATAGATAACTATAGTTGAAACGAGAAAATAACTAAATAAATAAATTTTTAAACAAACTCAATATAACCGTAAAACATTTTAATATGTTACATACTAACACATATAGACTATTTATCCCAACACATCCAACAGAATATTATGGTGACCTTAGCGAATGTTATGGTACGTGGCTCGTGGTAATGTATGTAGCGATAAAGATATATGGTAGAAATAACATGGAGTGTCAACAGGAAGCCTGTAGTCCGCGGCGAGCTCAACTCCTGTTCAATGGTAATATAAACACAGTAATCCCTCCGGCGTATATTCTCTCTGGCTTAGCATCGGTACACGAAATATCGACGTAGTCTGATTTCATTGGACGTTTGTTTGATGTTTCGTAATCTACTAATATGTAATAATATTCTTGTGTAAAGTATTAATGTTAAAACTGTTTGTGAATAAATTTATTTTTCAAAAGGAACTGTGCTGTCTATACTGGATTGCATAAAACGTCTAGGTATCGAAATACGATTAATGTTATTCCAAATATATAAGAACTAAAACCTGTTATCAGTAAAACTAAAAAGTTAACATAAAAAAAATTGAATAGAATTATGTCGTTCTCATACTTCCTCTTGGATGTTAGTTCTATGTAATCCCTTGTAAATCCGACTAAATTTCAAAATTCCTGTATAAGAAAGGGAAATATTCCTATTATATTCCTACGCTGAAAATAGGGAAAAAACAAATACCTTATTAAAATAATGAGTATTACTATATTAAACATAAGAAGAAAATATCTAAAGGAGTATAATATTTTCTTTTGAACAAAATAGCTTTATTAAACGTTTTTTAGTGTTTAATTCGGGAAATTCTTTAAAATCTGCATATGATGTTCTTGTTGATGAAAGAATAACAGTAATTGCTAAACAATAATCAAGTGTTTTAACTGAACATGGGCATTCGTTCAGTTACATCAACCATACATTTTCACGGGGTACATAAAAGATTATATCTGAACAAGAAAGTATTTACACTATAATGTAACTGTCATCGAATATTTACCAACGAGATGTTTAAAATACTTAGATCCTTACTCAGATGGCTAAATGACTATTCAATAGTCATCCTTATCAATTATACTCGAGTAATAGAATCTCATAGCCCATTCATGTTGCCTCTCAGATGCCCTTTAATTGTCTCTACATAAGTTCTTTTAGTGAAGCTTTTCACATATGTTATTTTCTCCCGGTCTTTAACTCTAGATGACATCTAAATGTGGAATTTTAGACTATAAATTCTGAGAGTATTAACGCTAAAATTGAGAATTATTATGATTTTTAATTCTGGAACCGATTCTGTATAAATTTTTTTAATGTACCAAGAACTGCTTCACTCATAATTTAAACCAATTTTGATAAAACATATAGTTTTTTAAGTTTTGAACGCTTGAGCGTTATTATTAATTTTTAATTTCAAGCCTTAGGTAATATTTAATGTGCATTTATGGTAATAAGCTAATTTTATTTTGTCAATTGAAGTTTTACCTGATACAAACCTCTATTTCTTGCACACATTTTTTATAAATAAAGAATGACGATAATTGGACTGAAATATGTTTCAACTACATACAACTTGATTACAATTTTACAATCAGTCACATATGTATTAGCGTATAAAAATTTTTAAAATGTATATAAATAGGTGTGTTCCATTAGGACAAACCTATTTAATTAAAGGAGTAATGTGCAGTGTAACTCCCATTTGTAATGTTTGTTAATTAGAATATAATTAGTAATTAACTTCTTCGTTCATTCCTGAAAAGAAAATGAGAGTACACTTGCTCGTGACGTACTGTGGGATGACTTTGCAGAGGCCCAATGGGAAATCTATTTCTCGTTTTCTTTACTAGGCAATTTTAGTTTTATTTCAGTGAAGAGATCTAAATTGTCCTGTTGGACTCATCACTTGTAAGTCTCTCAAGTACTAAAAAATGCTGTTTCTTGTGTGACCTATATATTTATAATTCATTGTAAACTGCATGGAATTTAATTCACACGTGTTAAATTAAATGCTATATTATAAACTGTAATATTTAAATTAATTCTCTCAGAAATGAATGCTAACGAACACTAATATAGCTGAACTATACTAACGTAAATATAACACATAAGAATAAGCTTCGAAGATGAATCATGCGTTTGTTTATTTACCGACATAACTTTGATATTGGAAAAACCAAACCAACAAACAAATAATGCACACTAAATCCATTTTTTAACACATGAAAACACGTAAAGTAGTATCATATACTTCCTCTTTTTACCATGTTCATTAGTGTTCATATCATAATATATCTATCTACCTATATTTTCTACAAGACACATTCAGTATCTCTAAAATATCAAGAACTAACCATTATAATTCAAATATTAATTAGTAGCTATGTGGTGATTTTTGAGCTTTAGATTTCCTAAATTATTATACTTAATCTACCTTATATGTAAATTGCACATAATATTAAATAGTTATGATGTTACATAAAATAAGTCGTCGGTTAAGGCACTTTTAATACATAGTTACACCACACCTATTTTCTAATATGTCAAAGATAAGTTCGTTAATATCTTAAATTTCAGATGGAAGCGCTTAATAATAATATATAATTGTTTATTCTTTCAGGAAATATTACCCTCTTCGAAGAGAATATATTTAATATTGATGTAATATTTGCACACACACACTTGAATTATGTTGTCTTTTTATGTTTGATCATCATAACAGCAAAGGCTGTATTTGGTTAATACCTGTAAAGTTTTCATATTCATTATTGAAACTGATGAAAAATATTGTATCGTATACCAAAATCACAGTGTAAATAAATATACAACAACGCCATTTTAATATATACACAAATATCAAACATTTGATGACGTTGTTTTATGAACTGCTTTTGCACAGTTAAATTGTAGAAGATACAAAAAATTAAATTAATTAATTTTACATGTAAAATAACATAATTTAAAACCGCCATAATAAGATATCTGCCATCACCCTGTGTAGTATCATCAACATTTAACTTTCTTTCGTTTCAGTGTCACCACATAGTGGGGTACAGAGAATTTAAGATTAAACATTTGCTACTATCCTGATTTTTTTATATTTGGACTCAATAAAAGTTGCATAAATATTTAATTGACATGCATATCTGGCATTCTGAATTATTTATATAGCCTCCCAAATTAATTTAAAAATTTATAGACCTCTACTTTCAGTATCTAATAAAAAAGTTTATGTTTCTTGCATTTTTTTCATTACTTTATTTAGTTCTTTTACAGTTAT
The DNA here is from genome assembly GCF_021130785.1 of Homalodisca vitripennis. Classification (NCBI taxonomy): domain Eukaryota; kingdom Metazoa; phylum Arthropoda; class Insecta; order Hemiptera; family Cicadellidae; genus Homalodisca; species Homalodisca vitripennis. The sequence continues at coordinate 64,669,063 of NC_060211.1, read as the reverse complement.
TATAATTTAAATTATTCTAACGGCTCGGTCAATAGAATATGTGAGACAACTGCAAGCAAAACAAGTTATTAAGAACACCAAGGCAGGGACCGAAGTGATGCGGAAGACCCAGTTGTACTGAGAAACACTAAATCAAGTTCATGGCTGTTAACTCCTGGACAATGCTTTTGTATTAAAGTCCCAGTTCTCATCAAAAGCTTTATTATAAATGTTTGCAAAGCTGAATATTTTTAGAAGTGTAATTAAAATTTGCATTACTTGAAAAAATATACTTTGTTCTGCATAGTTCTGATTTAAATATACGTAAAACTTTTTTAAATTGTCATATTCAACTATGTATATTTTAAAGTCTAATGCCACACTCAGTTTAAAAAGCGTAACCTATAAAAGGAAATTTAAGTATAATGTTTTACACAAATGTCTTTTTTACAAAACATTATTAACAATCCAAGAACTTTAAATTTATGCTTATGATAGTTGAGTTTCAAATATTTAGCTTCAGCATACCTTATAACTTAAAAAAGTACAATTTATAAAATTGTATAATGTTTTACGCTTTGTAATATTTTGAATTGATATATGATAGTATTTAAGAAAGATCCTATCTACTTTACATCTATCGTTTAATTATTTTTCAAATTCCACAATAAGAAACGGTTTTACCGCCCTTGAAGGTAAAAAATAAATTATTGGTCGAAGATTAGTTAAAGGAATGCTAATTAATTTTATATATAATTTTGATGTTACTTTAAGGGTCCTCTTTTGGGATACGAACAAACGGAAGGCATTGCGTTATGAAAGCGTGTATGAATGCACACAAGAAGCGTCTTAGAGACAGCCAATTGTCTTTAGAAAAAGTACTTGGCTTAAATAAATTTTATGAAATATAATTTTATTTTAACTAATTAATAGATATACTGTAATTACGATCGTAACGCTCCGTCACGGCACGCTACGCTTTCTGTCTGTCTCTACCTTAGAAATGGATTTAGTATGTGCCTCATGAATCCCACAGCATTTCTCAATAAATTTTCATTTTCAATATTATAGAAATAGTCATATAATAATAGTAATAGTAGTAGTATTTGTGTTTTCTCGTAATATCGAAGTTTTGAACACAGGTTTAATGATTGACATTCCGATATTTTCCTTGTTGGAGTTGAAGGATGTTAAAGCATTCACCAATTATAGAGTGTGTGCTTGGTTAGAGGCTTAACAAAATAATCATTGAAGTCACAAAGACACTAAGACAAAATTAATGTTTACCCTTATTTAATGATTATAATTAATTAGGGTCTTTAAGGGATGGTTGGTTTCTCCTTAAAAAGTGTTTGTCAGTTGAAATCGATCGACAGATTTTACAGATTCACCTAACCTCATAAATATCGTTTGATAGATACCTCGTTATTATAATAATAATATCATCATGAATAATCATGATAGTATATTATATTATCATCATTATTCACTAAATCCATGCAGTTAACGAAGTGCAAATAATTACAATAGATTGTTTTTCGTAGAATGATCACTTTATTTTATATAAATGCAATGTGCTACACTAACTGGATGTTAATTACCATAATTTGCCTTTTTGCGAACGTATTTTTTAGAATTATAGTTTTAGTATACCTCTATATAAATCACTTGGTTTCCTACGAGCCTCTTTGCTTATATAACAACTAGCAGTTTTCCGCGCTTTCTCACACAACTTCTTGATCATAGAAATTTTTTAAAATGTCATAGCTAATAGAGTGCTGGCCACTGGAAGATATTGCAATCGTATTATAGTAGGTTCAATTGTGTTTAAAAAATCAATATTTTGAGGCACTGGAGTCAGAGATTGAAACAGCTTTTATAGGCTAAGTACCACTTAAATAAACATAGCTTCTACGTATGTAAAAACTCCATGATGGTAGTTAATGGCTTGATTATTATAGTAATTTGTGAAAAACTATAGGCCCATGTGCAGGAGTAAAACATTCATTTTAGTAAATGCACACACAATTTAGTATTATTGAGCCGTATGATGAAAATTCTCATAGATGGTATTATTCCAATGCTTACGGTAAAGAGAATCACACATTTAGAAAAATTTTAAACTGGTTTTTACTATTAAGTTTTTACACATTTGGCGATTCCAAAGTAAACACAAGTTTATAGGTAACCAAAACCTAAATCTTAACTTCATAGATTCTATCTCGTTCTGCTATATCAAGTCCTAAATTTCAATCTCCAATACAATCTGTCATTGTTAACTTTTACACGGATTAAAACTATTATTTCCTAGCGCTCTCATAAGACAAAGCCAGTGTTGTTTTAATGGGAGATTTCCACCCACTAACACAAAACTCTTTTCTCTCACGTATTGAACAGTGGATAATATTTCAGTTTAGAACAATCTAAAGTTTGATAACTGATTATTGAAATGATTTTAATAGATGCGTTACGAAAAGATCAGACACATTGGGGTAACATAGAGAGATATTTTGTAAGCAATAAGTTTCTGTTAAAATTTGACTATGTTACGTAGATGAGTTACATTTTATAATTACAAAATTATTATGAATAGTTTAAACATTTTTTTCCATTCTTAAAATGGAATGTAATTTTATTACCTTGATACTAACAAGTGGAGGAAGGTCATAAGTTGTAGACTGGACAAATCTATGTAAAGTCCAAGATCGTGGAAGACCTGAGAAGATTTCCCAAAGGAGCAGTAGCAGTAATTTCACCAGTACATCTTGCCAATGAACTATCAATATATAAGCTACAAAACTTATCAAGCTTGATCTGCAGTTAAAATTATCACTGTAAGGTGATCGATGAAATGGTTTTTTGATTCATCAGAGATTAATATGCATTACAGTGATTTATTTTTAATAAAGTATTTGTAAAAGTATTAATTATTTGTTGCAACTTTTGCAATTATAAGTTTTATTATCTTTTTGTAAACAATTCAATTACAAAAATAGATTGATTAATTTATAGGATCTCACTTGTAGTAGTTTTTGTAATTAAATATATACGTTTGTAAGAATAGGCAATGTTAGCTTCCGCTAAATACCTTACAAGCAAGCAATAAATACACTGTAGGAACACAAATTTAATATATTTGAGCGTTAAAGTTTGGTTTGCTATTATTAAAAATATAATTTAGCACAGATATTTCGGAGCTTCAAACTATTTTTATAATATTTGCATTAAATATCGCTTGACTATGCCAGTGTTTACGAATTGCTTCCGAATATTATTTCCATTATAGCTGTCTATGTAAAAATAAGAATTTAGGCCAACCCATAGTAATCTTCTACACCAACTTATTCAGCGTACTCTCAAGAAACGTCAGTCTTATCAGATACTGAGAGGTTTGCATAGATGTAAATGAGCATTGCAGGACTTGTTTTATTCTATCTTTGTTCCAAGACTTCTCAAATTCATAGGAACTTCACTATCTTTTGAATAATAAAACTGGTTTGAGCTCGGAAATTTATTCAAAATAATAATTTGTAACACTAGGAAATATACAAATAAAAGCCTAGAGCCGTAAAACAGTTCACGTGTACTATTATTTTTGTTTATGCAAGCAAAACATGCTAACATAGTATAAAAGAGTTGTGACACGAATATGGAGATGAGATGTGCAGAGTTTTCGGCAAAAACTAACGGTTTCTTACCCAACGTAAACATGGTGCATAATTAAAACACAACAGACACTTCGTATTCGTTTTGCCTTTGTACGTATATTTATGTGTGTTTAAAATTAGAGTTTTAAATTACACCTATGGTACATAAATGATTACTTGAAACTATTTGGATGTCACAATCCTATACCTGCATATTTGGTCACAACCATGACGTAAGTACAGAACAAATTCTGTGATTACTTTTGTATGTTTACTGCGCTTAGATGTATAAGGAAGAGCTATGTGCAATGTGAGTAATATGCTATATACATACTAAAACTAATTATGTCGATATAGTATAAAGTGTAGTACACGCACTAAAATATTTTCAATAGACCTACAACATGAAACCATAACAGTCGAAGTTTCGCGAATATTCGATTATTGCGTTTCAAATATGCAAGGTAAAATTACATAAAATTTAGTTTTTGTATACAGACGAAACCTAAATATAGTTATACGATATACGACTCAATACGTAATACTAAAACACAAAATGCGACATGAAGATAATAAAGGTAATTGTACTGCAAGATAACAGGATGTCTTATAGTGTGTTATTTTCTGAGAGATTACGAGCCTAATATAGCGTTATTGATAAACATATCGGTTTACTACTGAATTGCTATTAAATGTATTACATTAAAAAATATCAGCTAAATAAAATGAAATTTATACAAATAAATACCAATCTTACAATATACTGTGTTCGATGTTACACAGATTGAAACAAAATTTTTAACTAATAATTTTTAATTATATTTTCTTATATTAAATAACTATTTATACACTTATTACGATGAGGGTACAAATTATTAGTAAATATAGGCTACGATAGAACTTATCTGAAGTGTATTTCATTTGTCACATGTTACTTGGTTTCAAACATCGTTTTCAACCTAATAACATTGTAATTATTTTAAGACTAGGAGTTATGTGACACTGTATTTAACCTGTAAGTCCTCCTTTTTATAAAATTTGGGGTAAAATGTTTTCAACATTTCGTAAAAAATAAATAAAAAAAATAAATAAAAATGGAAAATGCATACTCATTAAGATTTAATATGATACGATAAATTACAGAACAAAAAATCTAGTGTTTTTTTCAAAGTACTTCCGTTAAAACATCGTTATTATTCATTTAATTCAGAATGTTCACTAATTATAAAATAAAAAAATGTAATAATAGAACAATGATTTAATGAGTAAAGGTGTTACATGGGCACTTTTAAGCAGGGAAGTAAATAAGTGGGAGGGGACTTACACCCTGGGCGTTGAAAAACGGGCCAAATCAAAACAATAAATATTTTAATAGTAATACAAAAATTGCAGTTGTCGGTTAAGCAAAAATAAAAAATTTCATTTAAAATAAGAATTTATTAAATTATATTCAATCAGGTTACTAAGAGTCAAAAGCGAAAACCTGACATATTATAAATATATTTAAAAGATTTACTGACCCTTTAAAAGGTATTATTTATGTTATGTTGCCTTATCTGAAAAGAAATTCTTAATCCAGTGCAATTAATATAACTTGAATTTCCATCTAAACCAAAAACTGTATTTAAAGTGTAACCATTTAACTAAAAACAATAGCAATACAATACAAGAAATGCGATGTAATATTAAGCCGTGTAAGTTAGCGTCGGATGTCTGCTTGTAGGATGTTGCAAGAAAGTTTAGTCTGGATCGAGGATAAAGGACGTCGTACACTATTGCCTGACTGTGTGTGGCACCACTCACGTGAAAGTTACTCTCCCAAATCACTACCCTCCCCACATACATCTTGGGATTTACACTAGTTAAAAATCAATTAGTGACACGATCGCGAAATAGTGGCATCTTGTACATTAATGCACTAATGAGGAATTTTTAATACTTTTTGTAATATTTGATACATTTTTGGCTAGTTGAGTAATATAAATGAATTTAAAAATACAACGGCATGTAGGTCCGGAAAACAGGTAAAATAAAAGGAAAAGTGGTTTACTATTATTATGTCCTATTGTCTTCATAGATTGATATTAAACGACATTAACAAAACAGTAAGATATAATACATTGTATTATTAAAATAGATCTGATTTTATTTAACTAGCCACATGAAGTTAAAAAATATTTACTTAGTTTAAAAAGAAGTTTATTAAATTAAATTATTCAGTTGATTCCAGTGATGTTAGCCAAATAAAATAATATAAACCAAAAACAACATGCACACTCATTATAAGGAGTTACGCAAGTGGAGAAATACTGAAGCACATATTTGGTTTAAAACGAACTTTAAGAGGAAAGGAGTTATAAATATTTATTGTACAAAGAATTGATATGATTATATCGGAATTGAGATAAAGATTGCAAGTCATCCAAAATATGAATAGATTATTTGGTTCCATCCCTACAGCCAGGTATCCAAAAAATGTGTTGACAGGAACTGAAGAATCACGGCATGTGAGAATTAAAACAAACTATTTACATTTATAAGTTTTAAAGTCAATGTCCAAATAATGTAATTGTTCGTGTGATAGTTCTTGTAGCTCTATATAGTAAATGATCTTTATTTTTAAGTTGAATTTATGTATTGTGTGATTTAATTAAATCCAATAATTTAAGAGGTAGTGCCATATCAGTACTAACCAAACGGTTTAAAATGGTTATGTCAAGAAGTTTCTTGTTTCAATTTTATCTATTGCATTATTATTGCATGTATGTACAAAAAGATTTGTTGTATTTCAAATTTCGACCTTTATTTTGGATTTGAGTTCCACAATACCATCAGTTTTAGTTATAATACATTGTTTCAGAGGGAATATCTATGAGCAATATTCTTCACGATATCACTTTGAATTTACTCACTAAGATATCGTGCCAATCAATATTACGTATAGAAACAAATAAATTTGATTTAATATATACCTTTATAAAATTAAAAAATAGCATGTTGAAGTAAACGTTGATATTTATAGTGGGACGACTGCATAATACAAGGACTTCATACAAACTTCAGTATTATAAATTGACGTGACGCTTATTAATTTTTTATATTAAATAAATTATTTTGAAATTGATCTAGATCACTTATTCATCATGCTTTCAATTCATACCAAGTTGTACAAAATTGTTACATCACAGTGATGGTATGAGTCCTATTGAGTTTTTGTCTGTTTTTCCGCAAGGTAACTAAATTGGTAACTAAATTCTTACCTCGGGGTAAAACAAATATTTATTTACGCCCCTGTTTCTGAGAAACAAAATAAAGGAAAAGATAAGAAAAACTAAGTATCTGTCCAAATTAACTATAATGACCCTTTAGTTTCAGAAAGTTCACTCATACACTTTATTACCTATACAGATCGTTGACCTGCATTTTTAAAATTGTGTGTATGTCAATTACATATCAAAATTTTTAATAGTACAGTCGGATAAAGAAAGCATTCAGTAATGCATTACTGCAAACAATGGAAGGGTATTATGTTGAACGACGTTAATGTAAGATTACAGTTAGGTCAAATTAAATCTTTATGTTTGCGGATTACCGGGGTTTTACGGTATATCACTGGCACATCTGATCAACAGAGCGTGTGATATATACGTTTAGACTACTCAGATTATGATTAGCAGACAATACGTTAGGGCGAACGATGTATTATGGCGAATAACATAAATAAATTATTCGATTAATTTCAATGAAGCCATTATGATTGGGGAGTACCGAGGTTTTTCGATAAGACTGACATATCTGATAAAACAGAGTGTATGTTATACGTTTAGACTCTTTAAAGTACGAATAGTAGACAAATCGTTAAGGCGAACGACTTGAGTGGATAATTCAATTAGTTCCTATGAAGCCATTACGTTTGAGGATTACCGAGGTTTTTCGATAAGACTGACATATCTGATAAACAGAGTGTATGTTATACGTTTAGACTCTTTAGAGTACGAATAGAAGACAAATCGTTAAGGAGAACGACTTGAGTGGATAATTCAATTAGTTCCTATGAAGCCATTACGTTTGCGGATTACCGAGCTTTTCGATAAGACTGACATATCTGATAAACAGAGTGTATGTTATACGTTTAGACTCTTTAGAGTACGAATAGAAGACAAATCGTTAAGGCGAACGACTTGAGTGGATAATTCAATTAGTTCCTATGAAGCCATTACGTTTGAGGATTACCGAGGTTTTTCGATAAGACTGACATATCTGATAAACAGAGTGTATGTTATACGTTTAGACTCTTTAGAGTACGAATAGAAGACAAATCGTTAAGGAGAACGACTTGAGTGGATAATTCAATTAGTTCCTATGAAGCCATTACGTTTGAGGATTACCGAGCTTTTCGATAAGACTGACATATCTGATAAACAGAGTGTATGTTATACGTTTAGACTCTTTAGAGTACGAATAGAAGACAAATCGTTAAGGAGAACGACTTGAGTGGATAATTCAATTAGTTCCTATGAAGCCATTACGTTTGAGGATTACCGAGGTTTTTCGATAAGACTGACATATCTGATAAAACAGAGTGTATGTTATACGTTTAGACTCTTTAGAGTACGAATAGAAGACAAATCGTTAAGGAGAACGACTTGAGTGGATAATTCAATTAGTTCCTATGAAGCCATTAGGTTTGCGGATTACCGAGCTTTTCGATAAGACTGACATATCTGATAAACAGAGTGTATGTTATACGTTTAGACTCTTTAGAGTACGAATAGAAGACAAATCGTTAAGGCGAAACGACTTGAGTGGATAATTCAATTAGTTCCTATGAAGCCATTAGGTTTGCGGATTACCGAGGTTTTTCGATAAGACTGACATATCTGATAAAACAGAGTTCATGGTATACGACTAGACTCCCCAGAGTAGTAATATAAGGCAATGTATTAAATTTAAACGATAAACAATAGTGACCGTTATGAATAAATAATAACATTAACATTAATTGCCATTAGAACGAATGATATGTTTTGAATGATACCATCTAAAAGGGATTTACTATAGTATTCACAAATTTCGTCAACATGGAGTATGGTATATGTTAAGATTACCAGAGTATGAACGTTAAGTAGTTCGTTATGGTTAACGACGTGAAATGAGATATCTCGTAAAAATCCGCAAAAAAAGAAATCTGTGTGGTACTGATGATTAAATTTATAACTTTATTTTTGTGGTACACTTAAGGCATTTTCAATCTAATCAACTCTTAATTTGACTTACGAAACACTTACCAATGATCGGAAAGACGACATCCTTTAAGTATCACTCACTCTCGTTTTTATGACCTCCAACGTAAAGCTACTGTACACATGTTACAAGTAAGCAAGGCACCATATTCTACTCACAGTTAACAGTCTCTTATAAGGCTTTAATTTGACACAAATAAACATCCGAATTCATACATGATGTCCTAAATACCAATAAATTGGTATGAATGTAGGTTAAGCCTTAAAACTTCAAACAATGCTTAGTAATTGTTATGACCTGAAAATAAATTTCTAATTTTCATGGTAGCGAAAATTGTATATTCTCTCTTATTTAATTACTAATTCTCTCATTTTAATAATGTAAAATTTATAGATGAATGTATCAATATAGTTTTCCTGATTCCAAAATATAAATTATTTTTTACATTTCTTTAGTCAACTCGGCAAAAGTTACATCTTAAAACTTTAATACATTAAACTAGGAATAGGAAAACTATCTATATTTCGGTTCATATATTACACAATTTAACTAAACAACTATTGTAATCTTGTGGCCTGAATCAGTATCTGTATTATAAAAACTGCAGATAATAAACTGCAGGTAGACGAGATTTATGTGTGTGTTTATTGATAGTATAGCTGGCAATGACCCCGGAAGTATTCGGAAGTATAACTATATGTGCATGCATAATGTAATATTTCATCCTAGCAATCCCTTACAGAAATAGTAGTCCTCATATGTATCATGAAAATTCAAAATCCGGCCACAAATACATTTTTTAATATTTTTAACTCTATATTCCTTTTACAAAAAACATCTAAAACAGGTTTTAGAAACAGCGTAATATAGTAAATATCTTATATACTATGATAAAAAATGGTGAACTTTATATAAGTAAATATGTAAAATATACATTAAGAATAAATGGGCATGTCATTGAACAGCGAAAGAAAAGGTTCAAAACTTTTAAGTTCATCATTTTACCTTCTTTAGGTAAGTCATTAGTAGTTCGATTTATATCATAACCAAATAAATTTATATTATATTATTATAGTGTTATTCTCGGTTTTGCACAATAAGCATATCGTTTTAAATTATTAGTTCCAACTAAGAAAAATGTACATTATTTAGTCTAAGATATACATACTTTGTTAGACAAGTGGACACTATTTGGGGTAACGGTACTTTTCGAGGGCACAATACAAATATGTGTCAAATGTCACCTTTATAGGGCAACTGGGATGGTTTAAAGACAAAAAATACTAAGAAAATGTACAATTATTTAGTCTAAGATATCTACTTTGTTTACAAGTGACACTATTTGGGGTAACGGTACTTTTCGAGGGCACAATACAAATATGTGTCAAATGTCACACTTTATAGGGCAACTGGATGTTTAAAGACAAAAAATACTAAGAAAAATGTACAATTATTTAGTCTAAGATATCTACTTTGTTTACAAGTGACACTATTTTGGGGTAACGGTACTTTTCGAGGGCACAATACAAATATGTGTCAAATGTCACCTTTATAGGGCAACTGGATGTTTAAAGACAAAAATACTAAGAAAATGTACAATTATTTAGTCTAAGATATCTACTTTGTTTACAAGTGACACTATTTGGGGTAACGGTACTTTTCGAGGGCACAATACAAATATGTGTCAAATGTCACCTTTATAGGGCAACTGGATGTTTTAAAGACAAAAATACTAAGAAAATGTACAATTATTTAGTCTAAGATATCTACTTTGTTTACAAGTGACACTATTTGGGGTAACGGTACTTTTCGAGGGCACAATACAAATATGTGTCAAATGTCACCTTTATAGGGCAAACTGGATGTTTAAAGACAAAAAATACTAAGAAAATGTACAATTATTTAGTCTAAGATGTCTACTTTGTTTACAAGTGACACTATTTGGGGTAACGGTACTTTTCGAGGGCACAATACAAATACGTATCAAATGTCACCTTTTTAGGGCAACTGGATGTTTAAAGACAAAAATACACTTTTTCTTGGTATGCCAACCCCATTTAACTCTATATGGAAGTTAAATCTGTCTGAAAGTAATTTTATTCTGTGTAATAGATGGGCAAATGTGAATTACTTTAAATTTAAGAAAATTTGTAAATTAAAAATATATATTTATTTATTCTAGTGTATTTATTGTTATTAAAACCTCATTTTAGAAATCCCTATGCGTCTCTGATTTTTGTGACAAATTCTTTATTTGTCTCTGGAAAGCATTTGACACATATGTGTGTTAAATTTCATCGTTGTGGGACATCGGTGGGGTATTGCCATTTATACAATTTAACGAATATATATATATATATAATTTTTTGCGATTCAATGTTTATTGAAATTAAATAAGGCAATTGCCATTCATACAATTTAATGTAAATAAAAGTCGTTTGACAGGTATTTGGTCTTCCGATCATATGTTGGTTTGCTTATTTAAACGCATATGTGACAGATACGGCCAAATACAAAATAATTGAATCGGAGAAAGTGAGCGCTCTGTGGTGTAATGGTAGCACATTCACCCGGCAAGTGAGAGATCCGGGTTCGACTCCCGGCGGAGCAAGTACTTTTTGCGATTCAATGTTTATTGAAATATATATATATATATATATATATATATATATATATATATATGTATATATATATATATATATAAACGTATCGATGTTTTGGGAACGAAGATTCAATTCTAAATAAGCAACGTTGAATTCGGTGATGGAATATGACCAAAAAAAATTTGCCAAAAAATGTTCACTGTTCTTATGGGTAACCATGATGGCAATGAGAAAATCGAAAAATAAATACATTTGAAACAAACATAGCATAACTATTTTTTATTTGAAAATGTAACACAAGTAGACTTATGAAATAAACAAAACTAATAATAAATTTGTTATATAACTTTAAACTTAAGAGAAACCTGTTACAATGAACAAGCTTTGGCACATTCATATCAGTTTATGTATTTTCTTTAGCATATTACCTTGTACAGCTGAAAAATCAACTCATTAGTTTTAGGTTTGAATGAACTCAAAAATATAATATATGCATTAAGCGTTTTATTCTACACCAGATAAAAGTAATTATTTCACCAACAGGTGTATTTGTTATGAAAATGTAAGGAAAATAAATACCTTTTAAAAAACACGTTTGTCATATGATTATTAAAAACTCCGCAATTATTTTTACGACATAATTTCAAAAATATACACGCAATGTGTCAACCCGCAATTAAATGAAATGACAATGTTGTTAACAGACAATTCTGATGACATTGTTACCGCTCATTATATATGGCAATTACTTCGTGACTAGCCAGCTGTTATGTTTTAAACCACAAATTCAACGACAAACACGAATAATTTGTATTTTATACAAGTATATATTAAAAAAAGTGCATTAAGGATTTACGAGAATTACAGTTATATGTGAGAAAATATGAAATGAATTTAATTGGTCTTTTAATTTAGGCAGCTTTACTTTCATCCTACAAAATTGTTGGATTGAAAGTATTCCATGCACCATAATTTATTCGTTACAGCTGAAACATATCAAAGCTTCAAATATAATCGTCACACAACGCCATGATCAAAAGACCATTTACTCTATATATTACTTGAGATAAAGCTTAGGTAAAAGTTATTTAATTGATATGCACATTTCCTTGTTAAAATAATGATATAATTATTTTTCCGGACGTTCACCACTGTTCAGTGATACAAGAAATCAGTAAAATTACGTTTCGATATCTGCAATTTGATCTCTTCCTCAGGTGGATAACTATTTTCAAATATAATAATAATTTAGGTTAAATTTAACAAATCATACCACAGCGTAGTAACACGCATAAGTCAGGAATCACAATCAACATGTTGTGAACTTCAATAAGTCTAAAACATACACTTCATAAAAAATAAACTTAACACTAATTTCACAAACTAAATTAAAGAATACAGGTCACAATATATCTGCATTCACCACCTAGAACTGGCCAGAGGCCAATGCCAAATGGGAATCGTTACGGCAGAACAAGGGGGAGGCAAAAATGGAGGGAACGGAAGTAGGCCTTTTGTTTCTTGTTCTTTCTAGATGAACTTCTCAAAACCATATCGTGACTCCAGATTAGTTAATTAAAAATATATAATCTGTTTGATATTTTATGTTAATTTTTAATTCATTTTTCAGAACCGACAAGCGAGCTACTTTGGACTATAGGTTGACTGATTTGTTGGTCAGATAATTTAATTAATGAAGCCTTGATTAATTTTTTTGAAGAAATAAGGTTCCCGATGTATTATTATAGCTTCATCCTAATAAATACGATGGTGTTCCGACCAAAATTGATGTGGAATTATTTACTTTTCTGTTTTTTTTTTCTGCTGTGTTACTTTATAATCTGTCTATCTGGCCTTTGCATTTCCTATTGCAACTAAATTTTATACTGCAATCACAGGTATTAAATTGTGTGGACATTTTTGTTTTGTTTTTACGAGATTTTTATCTAAGATTATCGTGTCTTTTAACGCAGTTTTAATGTCATACCAACTACCTACTCATCTAATTTTCCCTCATAATATCAGCACATTATGAATTGACATAAAAGCAAATTTATCATTATTGTGATTTAGTTACTCACTGTCACCATAAATACACTCATGACTTAACCTCTCGAGATTAAAACAAAATAAATAAATCTTAGCTTAGACTATATTCTATATATTGCTGACAAGCATGACTAAATAAACAACTCATACTGCATAGTACATTTTTACTAACAAAAAAGTTATGTCCATTTACCAATTCCTGTTTTAACACATCAATTTAGTATATAATTCACTCTCTAAGTCTAATTATCAATATTTAAAGAATTTCGCTTAAAGCTTCTACTATAGTAGATCAGAGTAATCTAAAGCTCAGCCTTTTAAATACTGAATTGCCATTCTACCCATGCATTGTCTGCACATCCATACTATAACCAAATATTTGTTAAAAATGCTTATTTATCCATCGTATATTTACACATAACGTGAAATACATGCAATTTTAATTGTAAATACGTACAATAAAAGTGTATAACACGGTAACAGATTAGTTCCCGTCACAAACATACATTCAACGCGTTACCAATTAGACATACAATCAACAGCGACTATTACCATTACGAAGTCATCGAAATTGCCCCCATATGCCTTACTCTCCATCAAAGTTTGTTGTACGGTATTTTTTTCTGCTCCACCATCACATCTTGTAGATTGCGTTCTGCCCCTCTTGTGCAGTGAGTCCGCGCATTGCGGATACTGATGAATGAAGTCCATATCTAACGGGGCTGTTCAAAGGCGGATGGTTTCATCCTGATTCAGATATGATTCCAGACTTGGGGGAGGCGGTTATCTGTCCATTTTCGCTGCCAGGAGTCCACGGCTTCGAAATTAGGTGTTAGTGATTCATTAGCCGTTCTTATGATTGTCCTTCTCGATCGTAGTGTATTTCTGCATGATTTATCCACATCCTGGTGTATGGATAAGCGGGGGTTGCCTTGATCGGTACTCCGTACTCTGCAGTTGAATAAACTACTCCAAGTACTGAGATTTGTAATGTATCAGTAGTAGGGCCAAAAATTGTGCCGCAAAGCTAATAAAGATGCTGTTCCGAGTTCACAGTTTCGCGGACGTATTCTCCGGGATTTACTTACGTACATGCTTACAGAAAACTATATAATCTAACACAGTTATTAATAAACTTTTCACACACACTTTGGCACTATAATGCATCGTACTGATCACAGGTATACATGTTTTTAAATTTTAGTTTTAGAATTCGTAGAAAGATTTCTTAAATAAAAGATTCTTAAATAAAAGCTCAAAGCCAGTGAGAACAGTGTTTAAGATAATGGTCTTGGAAGAGCAGTTATAGTGTGAAAGACACCTAATGTCAAAATTATTGTTTGATTTTTATATTTATAGTAAGATAAAATGAATATTTGCAATATTTGGTTATAAAACGTTTTTAGTTTACTAAATTTGAGTTTTTAGAAGCATTTTGTATTTTTGAGTTACAGCTATTTTCATTGTTCTGAGAACATTGTATTCTGTGTAAAAAGTATAGTAGTATGCAGTTTAACCTTAGTAGAAAGCATATATTATGTAACTGCCCTCACATATTATAAAAATATTCTTCACCCGGTTTTTCCTCATTAGTTTTAGTTTATTGCTAAGTATATTGTACATACAAATATACAGCGTTGGGCATCGCATAAATATATTTACAAAAATATCGTAACTAAGAATTATTACATAAAACTTGATAATAAAATTAATTATTTTACTATTTAATTAAAGTGATTTAGTTTTTGTTCGAAAATATTTGCTTACATAAAATTTTAACGTATTTCTGAATTTAGTTTTTAATCATATGTTTCTTCAATATCAAACTTTATTTCTATTGTTGTCCCATCTTTTCATTCTGTACTATCATTTTTATATTCATAATTTCTTAAAATATAATATTATTTCTTAATTTAATTATTCCACAACCACCAATCAAACCTTACATAACACTATCGTTCTTTACATTGTATGTGGTAATCAAAACTTATATGTTAATGTCCCATAACGAAACCATTCGCAAAATAAAGCAGTTTTATTATTGTTAAAATGATATTTTGTATATTTTTATTTCTGATATTATTCATTTAAAGACAACGTGTTTTCATATGTTTAAAAAGGTATTGCCGTTGGTTATAAAATGTTGCCGCGGTATATGGCGCTGCACCTATCTGGAGAACTTAGAGAAGCTTACCAGTATTGATTTTGGCATAGGAACTATTTTAAAGATAACAAGGAATCTTGTACTGAGTATAAAACCTAAAACATATTCAACTGGGTATATTGTAAATATTATACAAGAACAATACGAGAACATGAACACGTTGCTATTTATGATTTATCTTACTATAGGTATGTAGGAGTCTATTCCTGCAAAATGGATAACAGTTGTGACTATCTGACATATTACATATTTATCTAGTTCTAACAAAGGTTCTATTTTAGTCCTACCATAGATTCAGTTATAGTTTCTATAGCAATAACCATCAATATTTTACCTGAAGCTCTCATGATGTACTCATAGTTAAGTTAGCCAAGATGAAGTTATAACTAAATAAATTTAGGTTACTCAGAGCAAAATACGTCTATTAAATGTGTAGTTAAGTAGAACGAGCAATCAGCACTGTAAAGTGTACCAGACTGACTGCAATAACTACATTTCCTGAGTAAGTTACACATGAACTGCCCTTTGCTCATTTCACATTTGATACATTACCCGTTTGACATAATGTATACTTGATAAAGTGTAACTAACTTCAAAATATATTTCATTAACAAATACATACAAAATTTATATTCCACTAAAATATAAATATATCAGTCGATTTTTTTTTACTACTAAAACTACTTTTATTGAACAATGATGTAATTTTGACCTCATTAATGTCGTCAAATTCTTTTGTTGAATCATGCATATTTTTTATTGGTGAGAAAGGATACATCTTAATTATGTTTTTAATTAAAGTGAACTACAATAAATCGCGGCATTGGTTAAAACATTTTACGACGTCATTGCCGATAAAACGTATTCCAAGTGTGTAAGAATTTAAACAGCATTACAATTAACACCTTCAATGATAATTTTACAACGGCGTGTGTGTTTGTGTGTGTTTTTATATGGTAATATTAGTTGTTTTAAAATATTATTTTCAGTTTGTATCTAATACGTTTCATAACGAAGCAATGTAATTAACTCTTAGGGATAGATGTGAGGGGCAGGTGTAATAATAAAAGTTTGAGATTCATAGAGCCACACTGATAAGTTAGGTACATTGTTTGATATATAGCTGAGACGACTTATCAATGTTAATTGATAGATTTTTCTGTTGAGGTCTTTCTTCAAAATCAACGATGAAGAGTGATATGTCTCAAAATAGTTCCACCTGACTAGAAAAATATTTAAGGTATCAACTAATGATGCACGTCATTTGTATATTTTAGTCTTAATTTTAGATAATAATAAAGTACTATTATTATCTCACCACTTTCAAGCGTAATATTTAGTATTGTACCTATAATTTTGAACCCTCCATTATAGCTGCGAACCATATCCAAAAGAATTAAACCACTTCTTTTTCTTTTTTCACGCGTATTAACCTGAATATTCAAAAATTCTGAAAGGGATTCATTGGAAAATAATTTTTAGATGAATGAACATTCGCTAGACTATGATTAGGAATATGAATTTGAAATTAACAACCTGTACGATATTGTTACATGAAAGATATAGCATTTCCCCCCTAGAATTTCTGCAAAAATGCTGGAAATGACATTCAGACACACATCGTGGAATTAAGTATTATCGTCTGAGATTTACCCTGTCTTTTCGCTGAATCACTTGTAGCTCTAAACCTTGGTTGGATGACAAAATATCAGCGCCAATTCCTGATAGAAATAAAGATCATATTCAGAAAGTCCTATATATTCTTTTATTTTAAAATTTCCCGTTTCACTACAAAGGTATATATGTATATACAGGGTGTCAATTAAGTCTGGAACCTCTTTTTTAATTTTTGAACCATAATATAAAAAAAATACCAAAGTTCACACGTGCTTATTGGTGATAGTAACGCACACATCTGCTCAATTACCTACCGGATAATCCCTTTAGGGGACGGTCCACAAGGAGTCAGACAAAATTCTTAAATAGCAGCATAGGTCAAGTTTGGTATCAAATTAAAGATCTTACTTAGCAGAGTACAATGCCGCAAACCGGACTTAAAAAAGGTGGATTCATTCAGTAGGTATAGCTATTTGAATTTTAAAACGGTTGAACAATGTAAAATTATTAAATATTACAAGTAAATACCAATTTTTAAGTACCTGTGATCAAAGTAAGTGTTCAAAATGTTCCCCTCCCATCGTCTGGCAATGTCCTAGGCGGTTGTAAAAGCCATCCACTGCATTTTGAAGGTAGTCACGAGGAATATCTTGAGCTTCTTGGACTATGAGATTCTATATATATTCTCCCAAAATCTGCATATACTTTTGTAAAAAAGGGTTCTTTAAAAGTGTTACAGGACTTTATAAAACACTGTCAAAGTTATTAAATCTAAGTTGTAATACTTATATTTTCATAATAATATTACTGTAATTAGTAACTATTGATACTATTTTAACACTTTACTTAAGTAATAGGAAGCAAAATAGGTTTACAGTTCATCCATAATTGAATCGTGAATTGTAAAAACCCGATAAGTAACAAAAAGTAAACTTTCGGTAAACTACAAAAAACCATTTAAATAGTTTATTAAGATTTTAATACTCTTGAATTTTTGTGTGTGTTTAGTACATGTAAAAGACATATGTATCACATATGTTTTTTAAATTAAACACCAAAAGCATCTCTGTAATTGTATAATTAACTATGTTGCACTTATGGGGTTTTTCCCCAACAAATCACTATTTAACATATTGTTTATGCTGAATTGGTGGGTTAAATATCATTTTACTGTAATTTAAGTTGAAAACAGTTTATTTACTAAATACTATGTTACATAAGTGATACTAGATATAGTCTTAAATCATATTTTTACAGAATATTTTTTTCAAGTTTTCATTCTGCATCATTATCATCTCTTTCTTCATTATTCAGATCTGTAGTTGGACATGTATACATTTCTTCATACCACCATTTATTTTCATCGGAAATATACTGGAAGATCTTTTGTAGGTCGTTCATCTTCTTTTTGTTTATGGGCACTCGGTCATTGTAGGCCGCTGTGGATGGGATAATAATATCTTGAGAAGAACATCTAACGGGTAGACGTATAGTGAAAACTTCATGAGGAATAACTCCCCCAATAAATTCATTACACAGTACCTTCCCTTTCTGTTCTTTTGTGTGCAGAAAGTGGTTGAACTTTGAGATCTTAAAATAAACCTTGTCATGTTTTGGCACATTGCGTCCATAAGAGCGGTCAGACATACATAATTGCTTGTAGTAAGCTTGCCATGAATTTTTGAAATCGAGTACATTTTCTTTTTCAACCAAGTTTACTGTGAACAATGGAGAAGAGTTTACAATAATTTCGGTTAGTTCCCTTATTGCGTATATTCTATCAACTCTTCTCTTTGCTCTTTTTATTGTACCGAATGCTCGGTCACAAGGCAAAAAGGAATGGCCCCGCAAAGGATAAAACTGTTCAATTTTTTTCAAACTTCCCCATTTCAACCAGAGCATTAAAATATATGACCAAAGTACGGTTCTTATTCTGACCTCCACAATTGTAAGAAAAGAGATACAGAATGTTAGTATTTCCTCTTAATTAATTTTGAGTGTAGCCATGAAAGAAAGGAGGTCACTTCATTTGGCTCTTTCTGCATTCATTCTATCCAAATATGTAAAAAAACCATTTTGACCAAAATGTCAGTTATGGGGTTTTTAAAATTCACGATTCAATTAGAATATAAATAAACGTGAAAAAATTTGAAATATTTATGAATCAAATCGTCAAATTGTCTTCTTGGATTAGAATTTATATGTGGTGGTTGTGGTTATAGTTTTATATAAATATAATGTTAAATACTGCATTACCAATAAATAAAATTATATAAAACTGTCTACAGAACATCAAATCTCAGTTTGTTTAGATACATATTATGATTGTACAAACTTCAAAACTTTCTGCAAGAGACGATAGCTATGTATTTGCTTTCTACGCCGCTTACCTTTCCACTAGCTGATATACTTGGAGGGTTTTTTATCCTTTTCAAGGGTTGATGTTTTGAAACTGTTACTAACTCAGCAGATGCGCTCATTCTATTTACGTAGTATCTTCCGTGTACCAAAGAAGTTAAGAACGTTGTTACCTTCTACACTGCTTACCATCCAATATATCCTACAAACATCCAACAATATTAGAGTAGCTGAGTTGTTTATCCACATCAGACTTGATGTTCGGAAGCTTTTACCAACTCAGCAGATGTGCTCTTTGTACTTACCATTTATTTTCAGTGTAAAAGAGAAATTGGAGATGTTTTATCTTCCATACCGTTTTACCTAATCATATCTTTCCTACTTACTGAAATACTTGCGTGGCTGGCTTGGCTATCCACTTCAGAGTTGATGTTTGGAAGCTGTTACCGATTCGGCAGATGCGCTCATTCATCCCACTACACATATCTTTTATATGTATATCTTCTGGGCGCAAGATAATTTTGGAGTTGTTTTCCCTTCTAAAACGTTTACCTTAACAAATACTGAAATATATGAGTGGGGTGGCTGGTTTATCCACTGCAGGCTACGCATCCGTAATCCTTTACCAACTCAGCGGATGTGTTCCTCCCACTGAGCTTCTTTCAGTATTATAATGTATAATCTGTTTTAAGGAAAAATGTATATTACGTAGTAATATTTGTGTTGATAAATCTCCAACAATGATATCCCTGTTGACAAATATTAATAAAAATGCATGCATTTAAATGAATTTTAATATATCCTACAACACACAGTGATTAACACATTGGAATTCATATTTTTAATGTGTGTGATATGAATTTAATAGAGAGATTGTTTTTAAACAAAACTAAACAATATGCAATATAGAAAAGAATCTTTTTGAAATAAAAACTCAAAGCGTTCTATTTTACTCAATTAATGAAATTAATGTAAAAAACAAAGACATTGTTTGCAATTATAGGCACACAAAAAATTGAATATGTAGTATAGGGAAAACATTTATATCTATATATATATTATATAATTACTGAAGTCTGTTTTGATCGCTCCTATGTGTACGTGTACGTACAGGTTCAGAAAGTATTCAATCGTTTTGGTTAAGTTTATTAATTTCATATCTATGTCTAAATATTTATTTCGGTTATAAACATATTCTAAATGAAAAATAGGTTCACGAAATCCTAAATTTAATATAAAACGTTTCACTTTTTCTCTTGTAAACCTTTAATTGAGCGTGGTTTTTGCTCTGGTACAGGTACATGAGTATGTCAACTTTATCTGTAACATTTTAAATAAAAATATTAAATATTATTATATTAAAAATATTACCTGTATGTAATATGAAGCAAGTATATAACAAACTATTAGAAGCAATATACATTTTTTTAGATAATCTACGTCATATCGTGCTGGGACTCAGGGAGCTGATGTTGAGTCTTAATTCTGCCAATGCTAGAGAACAATAACAAAAATCACGATTATACCTAGGAAGGATGTGAAATTTACCTTCTAAAGTGATATACGAACCATTAAAGAGGAAATGATTACCATCTATTATTTATCATTAGCACATCATACCGGTACTGGTTGTTGTCTACCGTCATTTATTGTATCAACCATAAAATAACAGTGTGTGCTGTTATTCTTGTAAACGTGTTTTGTACTAAATCAATGGAGTTAAACACATAGGGCATTTATATAATTATATTCATAATATTGCATAATGGTACCAACTATTTAGCATAAAATCAGTGATAAATGTATAATGTTTTTAATCAGACGAAAAAAATTGCATTTTATGTATTCACTTGTCTTTAAACGATTCTAAGCTAATCATATTTATATAATTATATTCATAATATTGCATAATGGTACCAACTATCTAGCATAAAATCAGTGATAAATGTATAATGCTTTTAATCAGACGAAAAAAAAATGCATTTTATGTATTCACTTGTCTTTAAACGATTCTAAGCACAAACTTTCGTACATATTTAATAAATATTTACTAAAAATAGAGTGCTAAAAATTTAATATTTTATGATATGTTTTATTCCGGTTTTTAGCACAAAATTGCTTTGGGAAAACAAAATCGTGGAGTGAAAATCAGTTCTCTCATTTGACATTTAGTTGCCATGTAAGCGTACAGTTCCGTTACCGTGGCAACGAGACGTTGTAACAGACGTTCAGGTTTGTCAACATGTTGCACTCCAACCTCGACATTGCGTGTTTAGTTTGTCTGTCTGTGAGTGTGATGAACAGATTAACCGATTACAGAAGTTAAATAATAATAATAATAATAATAATGAATCGATCGTAAGAATTATACGGAGCAAATTACAACTCCAAAATCTTGCTTTTTTAATACCATTTACAAACTTTAAAAATCAAGTTAATTGGCTTAATAATAGTAAATCTTATATGTTTAAGGTATTACAGAATGAGTTTCCTGAACAGTTTATAATGACATTGAAAATTCAAAAGACAACAGAATTTCAAAGGTGAAATCTTAGTCATTCTCAACCCATAACTAATATAGCGCAATTACAATAGTACCTATGGTTAGGTTACGGGTAAACCTTTATCTGCAACCAGTACTAAAACAGGAGCGAATTTTAGAATACGAGAAATCTGGCATGAGAACAGTTTGCAGCTTTGTTTACAGTATGTTACAAATTAAACAGTGGTCAGTTTATGGTGTTAATAGGATTTGTTTAAAGTTTGCCAGTGCTGTCTAGTGCTAAAGTACTCAGAAGTCTGTATTGGTTAAGAGTACAAAATATACATGATAGTAACAAACAAGAATTAGACTGATATAAATAAATTTCATCTTGATGTGTGTGGTTACAAAAATCTATAAAATATTTATACAATGCCGGCATATAAATAATGTATCAATATGTCGAGCAGCGCATTTTAGTATACTATGCGCCATATAATAGTACTATGCGACAAACAATACGTAATAAGTAAAAACTATTGTAAGTTCTACCTTGTAGTGTGTTGACAAAGGTCGTGATATTAATTTCCGAAATTTTTAATACCTTAAATTTGTTTTGTTACCGTGGTTCATGATTGGTTGTATGATACTAACTTTCACTATTATAATATAAAATATACTTGAATGAGCGGAAATATTTATCCTAATTCATTATAAGTTTTAATAAACATAAGATTAAAAAATGACCAATATGAAAAGCTCTAAAATCACACCACTATCAAAGAAGGAAACAGTTTAAACAATTTAGTATTTTTAGGAAACGATATCATTTTGAATGTACCAACCTGTAATAAGTTTAATTAATTCGACAGGCTTCCATTTAAAGTGACAATCTACACACTTAAATACACAGTTAAATTAAATTGTGTCAATAAAATGTAAATAGGAAACGAATTGACATTGCAAAAATAACTATCTGAATCCGAGGATAATTGGAAACTAAAATAAAAATTCAACTCTTTTATAGCAACCTGTAAACGGCTTACTGTATTGGTTTTGTATTTTGGTTTTAGTACATGAACAGTTTCAGTCCCAGCAGTCGTGTTAATCTGCAACTCGTGTAATTACCGGACTCGCTAAGAATTATACTAGTTTCGGAATAAGATTGTTTACATTGTGTGTTTAATCTAGCCGGGTATTGCTACATAACACTTTTAGCCCTAGCAGTCATGTTAATTTGCAACAAGTGTAAATATTTTAACTCGTAATACTAGTTTTGGACTGAGAGTATTTACATTGTATACTTGAGCTAACCGAGTATTGCTAGATAACACTTTTAGCCCTAGCAGTTATGTTATTTTGGAACAAGTGTAAATATTTTAACTCGCAATACTAGTTTTGGACTGAGGATGTTTACATTGTATATTTGAGCTAACTGGGTATTGATACATAATACTTCTAGCCCTTGCAGTCATGTTAATTTGCAACAAGTGTAAATATTTTAACTCGCAATACTAGTTTTTGGACTGAGCGTGTTTACATTGTATACTTGAGCTAACCGGGTATTACTAGATAACACTTTTAGCCCTAGCAGTCATGTTAATTAGTAACAAATGTAATTATCATGACCCGCCATAGTCACGTGGAGCGTATAATGTTAATACTATATACACAAGATCAATGAGTATCTAAAAGTACAGTACATACTAATTCTGCATTACCTAGATCCTAATGATACCTCAGGATCAATGTACATCACTTCATAAGAGGAGGAGCTAAGTACGGTAGTTAGTTATGGGTTCTATAATGTTTTCCTTATTTTATATAAAAACACTTACAAATATTGGGATTATGGAATAACTGTACGCTAGGTGCATTAGTTCTTAGAGTTTTTGTTTCCTTATGTAACAAGACAGCATCATCTTTTGAATGATTATTTTAGCAACTAATAGTGGAATGTTTAGACCTGATGAAATTTAAAAGTTTTTTTGGAAAGGGTGTTTATTTTATTAACTATCACGTTTTGTAGCTCGGGCGCAAATAATTAATTCTTAAAGTAAACTCTGGATCTTGATTCAACGTTCTAAAAGTTTCTGCATGTTCTGTATAGAGCTGTCTGTAAATATGAATACTTATATCAGTCTATCGTATGCCAGTATACTAAGTAAAAACTCTTACTTCTTTTCGAAGTTATATAAAATATATGTTTAAAAGATAATAAAAAGTGAGGGCTCCGTGGTGTAATGTTAGCACATTCACCCGGCAAGTGAGAGATCCGGGTTCGAGTCCCGGCGGATATATATATATATATATATATATATATATATATATATATATACATTTTAGAAAGGAAGCTGATTCAAAAATTTGTATACTATAAATGATTTGCTATAAAGAAATGGGTTCATATAAAACAGTTAAATCTAATAATTTCACTATAAAAAATGAAAAATACAAATATTTATTCTTACCTTTTGTTACTTAAACTGAAGACAGCAAAATAAGGATGGATTATAAAGAAACAGACCGCAACAAGTAGCAAATGCTCCTACAAGATACTACTTTTATAACACATCTTGCTGACATTCTCGACATCTTAGAAAAGGCTATTAAAATTGTATTTATTTTGTACTTTATTTACGTTATTGTGAAACGAGGCACTGTGAAGCTCATTGTTTTAACAAAACATTAACAAAACTTTAATTTGTACAACCTATTTTTCAAACATACAGTACCTATATCAACAGTTTAGATTGTAACGAAAAAAGTTACTTTTTAAAACTCAAATAAGACTTCGGTAACATTAATAAAAAGTGTTACATAATTTATGACATTTAGGTTTCATTACAATTATAAAAAAATCAGTCGTTGAAACAGATGTCGTACAGACGTTTACTAATGTCATGTGTAACTTTGTCGATAAATATTGTATATGGTTTTTGAAATCTCTTGAAAGTGCGATACCTGACTGCCAGAGTGAGAAGCATTAGTTTCTACAGGGTGGTGCAGAGAAACGGGAAATTTTGAAATAATCATATTAAACCAATGAATTGTACAAAAAAAGTTTTTAATGCTTAAAATGTGTTGGGCAAGAGTGGAAATTACATGAGAAATATTGGAAATAACAATAAAGTTAAAGTCATTTTCTTAAAAATAACATCAGTTAAGTGCTGTCCAATGTGCCTAACACATTCATTTAATCGATTTAGAAAACTTATCATTTTGCGTCGCAATGTGTTCTCTGGGATGTTGGCGACGTGTTCTTCAATCTGAGTCTTGAGCTCAAGAAGATTTCTTGGCCTAGTCTGGTACACAACGCTCTTTAGATGTCCCCATAGAAAGAAGTCGCATACTGAGAGGTCTGGAGACCGTGGAGGCCAAATGACGCTAGCGTTCCTTTAAATTATGCCAAACAAACGCCTTAGTGCTGCCATTGCTGTGTGAGGTGGCTTCATCCTGTTGAAACCAGGTTTGCTGAATGTCAATATCTGGAAAAGCATGAAGCCGCGGAGCAAAAAATGGCTCCAGCATATAAATGTAACGTTCAGATGTGACAGTTACAGTGGAAACATTACCATCCTCAAAGAAGTAAGGTCCAATTATAATCCTTTGACAAGACACTGCACACCATAAAGTAACTTTAAGGCTGTGTAACGACCGTTGGTGAAGTTCACCGGGATTTCTGCGAGCCCAGTAACGCATGTTCTGCTTATTGACATGCCCATTTAAATGAAAGTGGGCCTCATCAGACATCCAAAGATTTTCGAGGGAATTTGCGTGCTCAATGATTTTAGTCAGTAGCTGTTCACAAACTCACCGTCATTTGGTTTTAGAGCTTGAACAATCTGAAGCATGTAAGGATAAAACTGCAGGCTGTGAAATATTCTTTGCACACTCCGACGCTCAAGTCGCAATGATGAGGCGAATTTTCGTACAGAACGACGTGGACTCCTTTCCACTGCGACTCGCACTGCATCAACATTATCTGGGGTTTGAACAGTCACTATACGCCCAGGAGGATTTTTCTTTAAGGCCGAACCAGTCTCTTCAAAATTCCAAACCCATGATGATATGGCATGAGAAGAAGGAACTCGACTGCGGGTAGGAATCTGCTATTGGCGTCGGAACACTCGTTGTGCAGCTGTTACACTGTCGCCATTTTTGTAATACGCTCTCACTGCAACGGCATGCTCCACACCACTCCACTGCTCCATCTCAACTAAATGACCGTTACTACTTGGCGACATGACTTCCGTCCCCCACTCCTACGACACTTACAGGTGTACCAACAACAACTTCAAAATTTCCCGTTTCTATGCGCCACTCTGTATAATCGTATGACGTACATTATATCACAATATCCTACCAAGGTTCTGATTTTGAAAGTAATATGAAACTATTTTTATATTAACATAAATTTCTAAATCAATAATATCGACAATTAAGAAAATTTCTTACTAAGCTAACATCGATATTACGGGATTTCTAAATGATGCAAAAGACGCCTTGAAAGAGAGCTATAAATTTACCTAAATATATATTGTTATAGCTTTGAAGATAACATTCTATAAATTAATTGTTCATTGTTGTGGCTATACCATTATCATCTCTAAACCCGAGTAGAGCATAAATCCAGACATGAAAATCTCTTCCTGCACAGCAATGTACCCGTGTCATGTCAATTCTGTAATACGTAGCACCAATATTGTAACCAATACTAGATTGTGTGTCTGTTGTAAAATTAAAGTAGAGGTTTTTTAACTGTGTAAAATTCAAGTAAACATAAACTTCAATTCTTTGATTTTCTGTGATATTCTCATTGCAATCATTATGTCCTATAATACCAATGTAGAAAATTTGCTTACGCTCTGCCAACTCCTATGGAATGACTTCCATAATAATTCAACTCAAAGTTTTCTATATACAAATAAAGCTTTACTTAAAACGTCTACAGGCCACTTCGAAATTAAGATATGGGGATATCGGGAACTGGCTACAATCCCAAATGTAGAACGTGTGATTATGATAAAGTACAAAGGGCCTAGAGAGGGGTGTGTTATGAATACACCACCCTAATTTTGGTTCTGTTCCACTTTCCCACAATATTTGTTATGAACATATAATACAACTTAGAGATATGAGTGAGTAATTATTGTCATAAAATTAATTACGGATAAAGCTGCGTTACATTTCTTTGAAGCATTTATTGGTTTGTTTAATATAAACTTTAATTAATGAAATCTTACACTTGGATGCTGCAATCACTTAAACATGATGGAAAGTGGAAATCAAACCAAATGCCCCTTGAGTGAAACAGATTAGCTGCCAGTTAGAGAACTGATCTCTTGAGATACTTGGACCATTAATATTAAACTTGGTCCATTAGCACTATAGCACTTGAGTACGGGCATGGATTGTGTTACAAACATTCACAAGGTAACTTGCAAAGAAGAGTAATTATGTAAAGTATCTATAAGTAATAGCGATAAATAATACTTTTACTACTTTTCTTAGTGAATTTTTCTGAAGTACCAAATTATAATAATTCAGTAGTATACTTATTAGGCATAAAAAGATTAATATATTATTTTAAAATTAGTATGTAAGATCATAAAGACCCTATTGCTGTATTATTGAAACTTTTAAATTAATGTCGATTAAATAAAAGTAGATTTTTTAGTAATCCGAAATTTGAGTATTAGATTTTTGCAATTAGATTTTAAAGCATAATTTGTTCACTAAATTCAATCATGTATATTGTAGTTCTAAAACACCAAAATAATGAATTAAATTTGGCCATAGGCCCAAATGAAACTTCCTACTTACATGATACAAAAGCGGCTATTACATTTTATAAAAAAATTCCGTACATTAATCAAGTTGAAAAATATACTCTGCATATCGTTGATTAAGTGACGTCTGTTTACAACGTCTTACAGATTATGTACAGGGCCAGTTCAATGCAACAAGATTTGTATATAACATATAAATAATACTACCTAAATGTATAATTTGTATTTATATCGTTCTTAATTTTTATATATTATACGACTAGGATTTCATATTTGAGACCAGGGGAACTTGCAGACGTGCAATTGTAAGGATTTAAAAAAAAGGGATAGCAAAAGGGAATATATATATTATGAATAAATGCGTGTTGTTTCTAATTCATGCGTAACGCCAACATAATTTCTAAAGTTTGGATAGTTTTTGTTAATTAAAAAAAATTTGAACCCTTTGTTTACAAAGTTATGTTTTGTAATAAACTAATTTCTAATCAATATGTGCAGAAGGCCTAATAATCCACAACAAGATTAAATAAAATTATATTTCTTTTTTATAAATGTAACAAGATACTTGGATACCCAACCTACAAAAGAAACTATGTTCTCAATCATATACACACTTTAAATCTGTAAATTTATCCCCTGAATAAAAACTAATTCAGCTGCTTTTTAAAAGTTATGCATGGTGCAGAAAATTCTTTAATTAATCTGATTAAATGATCTAGATAGAATGCTTAACCACATACTTGACATGTAGAATTTAGGACTTTCTGTAATTAATGTAAATTTAATAAAAAGCTGGATAGAGGTAACCAAATTTTAGTAAAAAGTAAAGTAGCTCTGCATTACTTTCGCAAAATATCACTCAAAGTATGTGTTGAGTCAAGAAATAAACAACATTTAATAGTGTTTGGAAAACTGGTAAAATCTAATTTTATTTTATTTACATTATTTTATTTTAATCAGCATACTAACCGTCACCTGCGGCTTTGCCACGCAAATCTGTATTGAACAGCAGTTACATTACGGGCATATATTTTTAAATACTATTATAAACATTCCTGAGATAAGTGATGGTTACTAACACATATTCTATTCTCGTAACCCATTTCATAATAATAAGTTTTTACGTTTAAATAGCAATAATTTTGCGTTTAATGCCAGCTATTATAATTGGACTCCAGGCTAAGTTATTTTCAGTATCGTAGTAGCGGTATTCTTGTTGCCCTGATCGAGAAAATATAGGTTGGAGATGTCTAGTTTATTCAAAACGTGTCTACTTCATACCATATTTCTTTCATTCCGGTTTAAGATATTTCTCGTAAAATAATAATGTTTGCATTAGCTTTCTTTGACGAAGATAAAGAATACATATGTTCGTCTAAATAGTCTACTACTCAAAAAAGGAATTGGCAATACTTTAAATGTAAGGTACTCCTCGCAGTGGTAGCCGGTTGAGAGCACATAGAGTGTGAAATATCATTTTATTTATGTGTTGAGAGCATAAAGCACATGTTTGTCAAATTTTATCTTTCTGGAATAAAACAAAAAAACAGTTACTAGAACATAAAAATGCACGACTTATTCTAAGCGTTCTTTAAACCCCTATGGGTGGTTAATGAACACGAAAGACTTTTAACTTTGTATGTTATAAGCATAAAATACATGTTTGTAAAATGTTCTTTCTAAGATATTAGGAAGTAGAAAAACTAAATATATTTTTTCTAGGGATTGCAACCTCATTTTAACCCCTACGGATGGTTTATTTTCATGAAGGATTTTTATAGACAACAAAAGACAGGGATTTGAAATTACATCTTTGTACGACATCGAGAAGGTAAAATTAAATTAAAACCTCCATAGAGTGTTCATGCTCACTTTAGTTTTCTATAATTCATGTGCCAAATTCAAACTTCTGGGAAATCGGTAAATTGGAGAATTAGTAATGAGAGAGTATGTGAGTGAAAGATCTTTGCCTTTTATGTATATACATGTAGGTGCTAATCCCTAACCAAATCATTATTTCACCGTCATCCAAGACAGCTGTGTCCAAAAAATAGTTGATATAACCTTGATATTCTGAATCTTTTAATCTAAGTTAGTATTATTGGAAGGAAACATGAAAAATGTTTGTATTTTAGGGTCAAATATACATATTTTGGTGAAATACGAATACAACGGGAGATGTTAAAATTATTATAAATTATTTGATCTCGCTTGAACGATGGATATTTTTCTCAGAATATGCATATAATCTTAAGAGTGAAGTAAAAAAACCCGCTGCAAGAATGTGATAAATAGCTCTGGAATTAGGGTGATCATATGTAGACCAATTTATTCAAATGATTTTCCCAGGGTGTACTTCCAGTTTTAAAATTTACCTTAGTTAAAACTTCCATATGTTCCTATTCTGTTCTAGCTAGACGATTTATAGATCCTAGCAGGTGAATTGGTTGCTAAAGCTTAAGGACTTCATCTTCAGGCAATACAACTTGAATAAAATTGTGATTTCAGAACTCTTTCGTCTTCAATCGGCATCTGCGATGACCCTGAACATTGGTAAGGAATAACATCGGTGAAAATAAATCAGGCTCAACGTAGTTGCGGTACTAGATTTCGAATCTATTTTTTTGCAGCTGTGTTTTTGTTTACTTTTCCTGCGCCTTCTCATCCTACATTCATCATACTCCAGAGTATTATCTGTCGGTAAGCAAATAATAGGTATTTAAAATAGTACGAAAACCAGAAAACGTGTTATCCCCAGCACGTACAGATTATTTTGTATGTATATTTTCTAATGGTAACTCTTACAATTAATCTCTGCCATTTTAATCTAATTCGATATATAACATACAAGAGGAAATCTTTCTTATGACATAACTGTTATTTAAGTTGGCAGATAATATCATAATTTCTAGACTTACTAACGTTAAAATTTTATTTTACATACCACTGCAATATATATGAACCCTTCATCGATTATTATAAATTAAACAATTAACAAATAGGTTCAAGTTCAACGTGCTTTCGCTGGATAAAAGAATGTCTACATGCGTGCTTATACGACTGCTGTATAATAATCACTGGTACGTGCCGACGTGACTTTTAGCCGCCCACATAGGTCAAGCCGTGATACAACTGGTGACAGTCGTTTTCATGTTGCTTAAATCTAATAGTTTTCCACACACGGGAAAATTATATAAGTCTATGCTTATTAAATTAGAAAAATATATTATATATTCTAAAACATGGAAAATGTCAGTTGAAGAAGTCTATTAAATGTGTTATGCTGCTTAATGATAAAGATTTCTTGTATCTCGAATAATCTTGAAACTAGAACTCACTTTATTTATTAGTTTGTATTCCAGAAAGTGATTATTGGATGGGATTTAATCACTAACTCCCATCATATGTACATAAACTTTACAATCTATTATATTGTCACAAATTATACATCCGTTAAAATCATTATGTTTAAAGGCGTTTTAACACCATATTTTTGCAACGGTATTATCCTTTAAATAGCTGAAATATATAAAACTTTTTATTTCTTTGGTTATAAGTATGGGTGGTCGATGAAAAATGAGTGTTCTCAAATGTAAGTGCAAGGGGAATAAATAGTTTTATTAAAACGGAATTCATATCTTCATAATTAATTTTTTTTAGAAAAAATTACGTGATCAGATTGTTTCTGTAACCTGAACAAAAAGCGACCAACAAATATATCCGCCGTACACGGGCACAGCTCGGTAATCCAAGAGTGTTTTTTTTTTAATTTTGTTACTGATATTAGTACAGGACGCACTTTGCAATGCCCGCTATAAGAATTTAATTTTATATTTATACATCAAGTTGGTATCACAAAAAACTACCCATATAAAATGTCTTTAATCCAAGAATTTCACTCTCCTCGATATTTCCTTAACTAGCGGACTCTACAAGTTATCCAATAGTTACGCTCGGATATTAGGAGTACATGCTGATCAAAGTATAAATAACAAAGTTGCTAAACTTATCATCGACGGTATTAGCACTAAAAAATTGACTGAAATAATACACTGATTACTGCCTTCATTAATTAATTGGTATGGTTCAAGCAATTGAGTGCCTGAGTAAGAGAAGGGGCTATGGCACACATTTTGGGATTTTCGTTTTTTTTCTGTGGTTTTGGTTAGTGCTACTACCTGTTAGCAACAATAAGAACTACTTGCAAGTGTGGCATATTCCCTTGTCTGTCTCAAAAGCTAACTGGAAATCTGGCTGTTCGAGCGTCAGCTGTTTGTTGATAAAGAGAAGGGGCTCTGCCACAAGTGCATTTGGTGGGGGAAGTTGTTATGTTGCATACTGTCACCTGTTGTATTTGTAAATAGTGCTGTTTCATAACCTCAAAATGTCTAGTTTCTGGTGAAAGTAGCCTATAGTTAATGAAATAAGACCTAAAAAAAACGTTCAATCAATCATGCTAACTGGAAGAGGAGTGTTTGCAAAATCCAGCAGAAACAGTAGTGAATGTTATGTAAGTGATAAAACTAAGAAATTTTGTACCAGCGAAAAGAAGACGTGATGATTGTGATTGCCAAATTAAGAGTGAAATTTGCGAAACAAGGTTGGTGTAAATACCATACTCTTTCTGATACAGACAAGGACAATCTATTTAATGGATTCTATAATTTGGGGAACTACAACTTGCAAAATGCTTTTTTTGGTGGGGACTAATAACATTTGGTAATTGTAAGAGAGAGTACAAAAAACAAAAGAAACGATGCTGATTCAAGCAGGAGGAATGTATCTTACACATACATATTGAAAAATGGGGAAGGTGACGATGTCAGGGTGTGTCTAAAATCTTTATGGACACTTTTGCCATCAGTAAAAACGTGTCACAGTAGTCCGTTCTAGCAATAGGCCTACTGACACTAATAGTGCCCGGTACGAGGCCTATGTATTGAAAATTCAGAGGAAAGTGACCAGGAACTCAACCAAACTTATGAAACGAAGTTTTACTATACCACATTTAGACAAAACGAGGCAGACATGGTAAGCATATAGGAAAACTTGACAACTCTCAAATTGAGTTTGTAGTGAAACATATAGAAATGTTTCCCTCGCTATACAAGCCACTATAGTAGGAAAAAAAATCGTAAAAAAAAGTTATATCACAACTGTTTCTTCTGTGCGTGAAATGTACAGAACTTACTTGATTGAACATTCAACGCAGTCAGATATAGGCCCACCAGTAAAATATGAGAAATACCTCAATATTTTCAATACCCGCTTTAACAATGGTTTCAAGCAACCCCTGTCTGACACCTGTTCAGTATGTGACGAGTGGAAATTTAGAGATGAAGAAGAAGTTCCATATGCTATTCGCTTACACAAAATCAAAGCAGAACAGGGGTATAAACTACTGTCTGATACTAAAATGAACTCAAAGGACCCTTCATTTGAAATATTGTGTAATGACTTATGATTTGAAACAAGCGATGCCATTGCCATTGCCCCAAAATTCCTACAGAAAGAGTGTTTTATTTGAGACAGCTATTGGTTTACAACCTTGGTTTTCATATTTGTAATAATAACACAGGGATAATGTGCATGTGGCCAGAGAATGTTGCTTCTCGTGGATCTTGTGAAATAAGCTCTTGTGTATATAAGATTCTATCTGACTCTAGTTTGGTGCTTGGTAAGAAGAAGTTATGGTTTTTTTTCAGACTCATGTTGTGGTCAAAATAAGAACATGGTAATTTTCACTTTGTACTATGTTTTGGTCCCCATCTTGGACATTTTGATGAAATAATACATTCTTTTCTCGTGCCAGGTCATACATTTATGCCTAATGACAGTGATTTTTTTGAGCAATTGAAACAAAAGCAAGGAAAGTGGGACTACTTGTTTACTGTAGACGACTGGAAGAAAGTTGTTAGAGAAGCTAGAGTGAAAGATCCTTTTCAAGGTTGTCAGTATGGAAAGTTCAGATTTTTTTTTAACCTAAAAAAACTTTTAGATACAATAGCAAAAGACAATGTAAGTGAAGATAATAAAAAAGTTGGCATTAGGAATGTTACATCAGTCAAAGTGTGGAAAAGCAGCCCTGTTATTTATTTATTTCTGAAGTATTCATATTCAGATATTGAAACATGGACTAAGGTATGTATGTTTAAAAAAACAGGCAGGACGTCGTAGAAAGAATCAGCTGAAAGAATCTCTCTCAGCCAAGTATGATAAGAGAAGCTTTAAAAGAAGTGCCAAATCTTTATCCTACTGGAAGAGAAATAAACTCCCTTAAACATCGTGATTTACTTTCAACTCCTGCCTTACATACCTGCTGTGCACCAGAATGTGTATACTAGTCTCAAACCTGCAAATTCAATGAGAGGAGAAGAAGAAAGAAGTTAGAAAAGTGAAATATCAAAAATCGTTTATTGGATCGTTTTTTAAAGCTTTTGTTGGAAAACTGCTTTTCCTTTTCCTTTTTGCATCTAGAAAGTTTGCGATTTTAAACTCTCAATGTGTGTTGCAAAAAAAGTATGACGTTACTTTACTATCAGTTTTCTTATTGTTAAAAGTAAAACTTTTAATTTCAACAATTTTTTCAATATTATAACATATTATCCAGTTGTAACCATATGTTTTTTAATAAATAAAAATGTCTTTTCAAATCCATTTAGACTTAACCTAATAAAACCTTTTACATCTCAAAATTTTGTTTTTGTGGCTTAGCCCCTTCTCATTCCCAGGCACTCAATTAGTCTTCATTATAGTATACTAAATGATTTTATGACTTATATACTGAATTCTATTCAACTGCGGAGTTTCAGTAAAGCGACAAAGACCCTGTCCTTTGTGTAAATAGTTACCGTGTACTCAGTCGTACTAGAAACTATCATCTCAATTTGCCAAGTTTGTCTCTACCGAATCATACATGTATTTGTCGACAGAGATCATCTATTGACTTTGTGTTTTGCATTAAGATTTATTTATATATAGCCTACATCAAGTTCGATGATCGTGAACGATATTTCACAAGATTTCGCTGAATGTTAGTGAGCACTTTTAGTTTAGTAATTGGGATAGAAAATCGTAGAATAAATTGGAGAGAAACTGAGTACCAACATATGAAACTTTGATTTGTGACATAGAAACATACGGAGCTGTAGGCTTTAAATTTGACATTCAACCTCATGAAAGCCTGTTACGCGACAACTCGTGTGTCGCACTCTTACTTTGTGTATAAAATGCAAGTGTGTCAAATAATTTTAGAAGATTCAGGAAGGGGCTGTACAATCTGTATATTAGTTGAGTAAAGGATATACTTGTGGTGATAAAGCGTAACATTTACATGTCTTAAAGGGTGTAGCACAATATCATACAGAGTTATTCTATTCTGGAAAATGGTACTGATAAAGCGTAACATTTACATGTCTTAAAGGGTGTAGCACAATATCATACAGAGTTATTGTATTCTGTAAAATGTTACTGATAACGTCATACGTTAATAACTAAATGTATCCAGCTGCAAGCAATTTTTTAATATCCTTTAAAAGACTTTTGTACAGTGAACTAAGAATCGCATTGACAGATTACCTTTTTTAAACTATAAGCAGATTGGACATGGAATATAGATATATACTCTTGGTTTTTGTTAATCATGATGTCTCTGGTCTCAAGATTATCGGCAATGTACTATGACCTATTTTGCTGGTTTCCACTGTCCTTGCAATACTTATTTCTCGATACTAGTACAACAGTTAGGGTTTTACATATCAGGGGATCCCAAACGAATGCCAAACTTTTTTATTTTTTACTCTGATTGGATGTTGGACAGTCTTTCGAACTTTAGACCTAACTTTTATCAGGGTTCTTTCTTGGACCAAGTCAAGTCTACGAATCAAATACCTAATTCAATCCTAATAAACAAGTTTCAACTCTATAGTACCTTATTATAAAGTTTTTTCTTATATATCTATAGATAGCCAGACGGACGGACAAGGAAACGATTTCAATAAAGTCTTATCGGTATGCGAATGCATACATATAGTTTATTCTGTCGAATTGCACGATTTTACTATATGATTACTGTAATTTAAGAATTTATTTTGAATCACATTTTTGGAAAAGATAGATACGCAACTATTTATACTGTACATACGCCTACTTAATTCTTTAAGAAGTAAAGTGCAATACTGACAGTGTTTTGAAGCTCAAGAACCCAATGATACAGTTCAGTAAACAATATCTTGTTATCGACGGTATGCGGGCTGACAGTGATTGACAAGAAATTCATATTTTTGTTCGAGGAATTTAAATAAGTGAGTTTTTAAGTTATGGGTGTAGTAAACCTTTTTGACAATCCGTTTGTGTTCTAGTGTACCAGGTTATATTGCACATTAATGTTAACATGTTATGTGCTTTTAACTTTACATTTTTTATTTATTAAGATTAGTACAACAATCTTTAGCACAAACGATTAAGAAACAGGGATGTGAGAAGATTTAAAAAACACATTTGATCACCAAATTTAATTATTTTAGAGGACCAGTGAAATGTTAAAGTCAGTAGGGTCTGAGATGTTTCACGTAGTGATGGATATATGGACTGAAGTCAAGTACATGTTGCAGGTTAGGTAAATGTTCA